>NC_054472.1:81193432-82634682 GCF_017639515.1 Carcharodon carcharias | reverse complement strand
ACAAAATAGACATGAGCAAGCATGGACTCCTGCAGTGAAGGATGTGTCCCACACAATATTGCCCTCCTCGCTGCCCCCGCCGCAGACAGCAGCACTCCCAGGGTACAAAAGTTCCTATGACTAAAGTTCTTACACAGAAATATCATTACATCACTGCACCCCTTTTGAAGAAAGAACAATGGGTGTCACTAACAAGTCCACTGTGTCATAATAAGGGCTTTTAAATGAGTCATTAGCTAGAAAGTAACAGTAACATTTTCACTTTCTTAACATATCACATGAACTTCCTAATCAAGCAGTTAACAAAGGTCTAGTTCTCTCTCTAAGGCAACCAGGTAGACCGCTGATGAGGATTCTTCTGCCTCAAGAAGCTAGTTATGTGTTGGCTCGATTAGGTTTCATAGTCTCTATAGTGCACTGGTTTTCTAACAATCTGGCCTCTTGATGTGATTCTCTGTGGGCTCTGGCAATTGTCAGTATCGGACATGTCTGCTTCACCCCTAGTGCCTGGTGGGTCTTGTGGCGTGTCACTAGCTGGTGAAACTTCAGAGCTGACGTCTTCAAAGTCTTCCACATTTGAAGCTTGTCACCTGATAGGTTTCAGATGGCATCTGTTCCAGTGAAGGATGCCCTTCTCCGATTGGATTAGGTAGGAGCTTCGAGTGTCAGCTGGCTGCAGCACCGTAGCTTTGGTAATCCAATGTGGCTCTTCATCTGGCTTCACTGCAACCTCTTCACCAGGACATAGGATGGGCAGCTTTTTAACAGAATGCCGTCTGTTGTAAAAGTGTCTGTAGCGTGCTTTAGTCAAGTCATCAGCTTTCCAGTCTAACTTGAAGTCGGGCCATTTAGGAAACAGGTTTCCTTCTATTGGGGGAACACTAGTTCTGAGCTGTCTGCCAACCATGTGCTGGGATGGACTAAATCTGGTTGCTTGCAATGGAGTAGCTCTGTAGATCAAAAGGACTAGAAATAGGAGTCCTCCCCCATTCCACAGGTCCTTTCATCCACCTCCAGTGTTCTCCCCCCACCTGGACTCCTCCATCTGGCCTCTTACCTGCTCTCAATCTTTTAATTGAGAACTGTCAGTGTGATATTGACCATCTCAAGTTCTCTGCTCCTCTCACCCACTCTAATTTGTCTCCTTCTGAACTTGTTGCACTCTGTTCCCTTAGGTCCAACCCTGACTTTGTTATCAAACGTGCCGACAAGGGTGGTGCTGTTGTTGTCTGACGTACAGATCTCTACCTCGCAGAGACTGAGCGCCAACTCTCAGACACTTCTTCCTCCCTCCCCCTGGATCATGACCCCACCACCGAACATAAAGCCATTGTTTCCTTGACTGTCACTAACCTCATCTCTTCTGGAGATCTTCCCTTCACAGCTTCCAAACTCATAATCTCCCAACCAGCCTGCTTCTACCTCTTTCCCAAAATCCACAAACATGATTGTCCCAGTAGACCAATCATATCAGCCTGTTCCTGCCCTACAGAACTCATTTCTTCCTATCTTAGCTCCGTTCTCTGTTTCCTTGTCCAGTCTTTTCCCACCTATATCCACGATTCCTCTGATGTCCTAAGTTCAACAATTTCCAGTTCCCTGTCTCTAACCACCTCCTCTTCACCATGGACGTCCAATCCCTTTACACCTCCATCCCCCACCAGGATAGTCTGAGGGCTCTCCACTTCTTTCTTGAACAGAGGCCCGAACAATCACCATCCACCACCACTCTCCTCCGCCTGTTGGAACTTGTTTTCTCACTGAAAACTTTTCCTTAAACTTGTCTCACTTCCTCCAAAAGGAAGGTGTGGCTATGGGTACCCGCATGGGTCCCAGTTATGCCTGTCTCTTTATGAAGTATGTGAAACATTCCTTGTTCCAGTCCTACTCCCACAACTCTTTTTACAGTACATTGATCAATGTTTTGGTGCTGCTTCATGCTCTCGTCTGGACCTGGAAAAATTTATCAATTTTGCTTCCAATTTTCACTCCTCCATCACCTTCTCATGGTCCATGTCCAACACTTCCCTTCCCTTCCTTGACCTCTGTCTCCATTTCTGGAGATCGACTGTCCACCATTATTCATTACAAGCCTACTGACTCCCACAGCTACCTCGACTACAGCCCCTCACACCCCGCTTCCTGTAAGGGCTCCATCCCATTCTCTTAGTTCCTTTACCTCTGTCACATCTGTTCCGATGTTGCCACTTTCCAAAACGGCGCTTCTGGCATATCTTTCTTCACCCTTAACAGAGGTCCCCCCTACACCCTCCCCATTTTGGTTGACAGGGCCCTCAAACGTGTCCAACCAATCTCCCGTGGCTCTGCCCTCACACCTTCCTCTCCCTCCCAGAACCTATGATAAGGTCCCCCTTGTCCTCACATCACCCCACCAGCCTCCACAATCAGAGGATCATCCTCCGCCATTTCCGCCAACTCCAGCAGGATGCCACCACCAAACACATCCCTATCAGTGTTCCGTAAGGACCGTTCTCTCCGGGACACCCTGGTCCACTCATCCATCACCCCCAACACCTCACCCCCTTCCCACGGCACCTTCCCATGCAATCGCAGAAGGTGCAACACCTGGCCCTTTACCCTCTCCCTTCTCACTGTCCAAGGGCCCAAACACTCCTTTCAAGTGAAGCAGCTCTTCACTTGCACCTCCTTCAGTTTGCATCTGCTGCTCCTAAAGCATCTCCTCTACACTGGGAAGACCAAACACAGATTGGGTGACCGCTTTGCAGAACACCTCTGGTCTGTCCATATGCATAACCCAGACCTACCAGTCAATTACCATTTCAACGCACCATCCTGCTCTCATGCCCACATGTCCATCCTTGGCCTGCTACAATATTTCAGTGAAGACCAATGCAAACTGGAGGAATAGCACCTCATCTTCTGATTAGGCACTTTACAGCCTTCTGGGCTTAACATTGAGTTCAACAACTTCAGACCATGAACTCTCTCCTCTATCCTCACCCCTTTTTTATCCCTTTTTTCCTACATTCATCTTTATTTTTTTATCCACTTGTTTTTATTTTTATTCGTTTATCTGTGGTTTTATCCCCTTTTTTATCCCAGCAAGCAAAGATATTCTTCAGTCTGGATATCAGTGTCATTGAACGTATTCGGTAAGTAAGCGCTTTCCAGGTTTCTGGAGAAGTAATCAATGATAGTTAGGTAGTATTGTCTCTGCACTTCGCATATATCAGCATCTACTCTCTTCCAAGGTCTTTCCGGCAGTGGTGTGGTCATCAGTGTTTCCCTTTGGTGGGTGGGCTTGGCTGTTTGACAAACTGTACATGTCCCCGCCCTAGTTTCTATATCTTTCCTGATACCAGGCCACCACACACTCAGTTTGGCTCTTGCGTGACACTTGGTGATGCCTTGGTGACCTTTTTGCAACCGTTCCAAAATCTTGTTACGCAAACTCCTTGGAATGGTTATTCGGTTGCCATGCAGCAGAAGTCCTTTTGACTCTGAGAGGCAGTCTTTCTGGGTAATGAAAGCCTTATATTCTCTGGCACTTTGGCTGCATATCTCGGCCAACCAGACCTGACATAGCGGATCACTGTCTGCAGGCCAGAGTCTGTACTTGTCAGTTGCTTCACTAATTCTGGGTTAGTTTTGGACAATGGTTGTGCAGAATACGCTACATCCTGAATACCTGTCAATCTCCTTGTTCAAGTCAGCCACATCAGTTGGACAGCAGGTGGAGGATGTCTTGACAGTTTGTCTGTCACAAGTGCCTTCCCAGGCACGTACTCTGCTTGTGGGTTGTATCTCATCATCCGCATTTGAAGTCATTGGCAGCCGCAATGGTACACAGTCTGAGTCTCTGCTATTAATCAAAGGGATGAGAGGCTTATGATTTGTGTGGGGTGTGAATGTATCCAGGCCATACAGATACATAGAAAGCTTCTCATAAGCCCAAACAGCTGCTAAGCACTGCTTCTCAATTTGTGCATATCGCTTTTCTGCGTCTGGCAGGGTGCAGGAGCAATAATGGACAGGTTTCAACTCTCCATCATGGCTCTGCAGTTGTATTTCACTGAGGCCATGGCTGCTGGCAGCAGCACTGACAATAGTAGGCTTTGTACTGTCATAGAAGGCTAACACAGGAGCCTCTGAAATCAGGTCTTATACCTTCACAAAGGCTCACTCTTGTGCTGGCATCCAGTTCCAGCATGCATCACGTCTCAGCAGTGCAGTCAAGGGCCTTGTGACATCAGAAAGGTTAAGCAGGAGCCTGCTAAGTTAAAGTATCATGCCTCAGATCCTGTGCAGTTCTGAGACATTCTCTGGTGTCTTCATTTCCACAATGGCCTGGACCTTCTGAGGATCTGGGTGTATGCCACGCTTGTCAATGCAGTGTCCAAGGAAATGCAGTTGTGTTTGTCGGATCAAGCATTTCTCTTTATTGAGTTTCAGGCTGGCAGCATCAAGGGTTTGCAATGCTTGAGAAAGTCTTCTGTCAAGTTTCTCGTCAGTCGAGCCATAGATCAGGATGTCATCCACATACACGGTGATGCTCTCTTGAAGTCCAAATAGGCCTACCATCTCTCTTTGAAAGATTTCTGGTGGACTGGTAATGCCAAAAAGCAATCTGCAGAGGAAATACCTGCCAAATGGGGTTATAAATATTGTTAGCTTAGCACAATCTTCATGTAGAGGAATGTGCCAGAATCCATGTTTAACTGCACAGGTGTGGATTCCAAGAGTTGCTAACATATTTATTCTTTATTAATGGTGAGTGCTTATAACCTCACCTTTACTTCAGTTGCGAAAATGGGCCATTATGTTTGCGGGTGAGCTGAACAGCCTGCTTCTGTTCTGTAAGACTATGGCCAGGATTTTCCGTGCCTGCTGGCTTTAGCCATGTTCGGTGGCGTGAGCGGACAGTATGGCGCAATCGGTTTCACGATGGTATGAAACCAGTTTGCGATCGTCCGCTCAGCCCGCCAATAGCGGGCCGTGTTTCCCGCTATAGGACATCTGGAACCCCATTGTAATACATCTGCATATCATTATTAGGCCAGCCCGCCGGGATCGTCCCCCCCAGCTGGATTTTCCGTCCACGTTGGCGGGAAAGCACACCAATGTGTTTACAAGAAGATATAAAAGGCATGCACTTGGTGGGCTGCACTTAGAGAGAACTTGGAGGTGAGTACACAGCAACGATGTGCAGCGCTTGCCAGGGTCGCCTGTTGGACTTCAAGCTTGAGGTACATTGGTGGGGGGTGGTGTCAAGCCCAGCCCTGCCGTTGAGGCAACTTGTGGGGGTGGGGGTGGAGAGGACAAGGGCAGCCTTGCCGTTGAGGGGACTTCTGGAGCAAGGGCTGCCTCCCATTTTCGCAACTGAAATAAAGGTGAGGTTATCAGCACTCACCATTAATAAAGAATAAATATGTTACCAACTCTTGGAATCCACACCCGTGCAGTTAAACATGGATTCTGACAAATCCTCTACATGAAGATTGTGCTAAGCTGACAATATTTATAACCCCATTTGGCAGGTATATAGGCACAAGCATTCGGGGTGGGGGATAGGGTGATGGGAGGAAGCGGCCGCTCATTAGGGAAACCTGTATAAAGTGACCATTCCTTTGCAACTGAGAGTGCTCAAGCTCAGCCACATTGATATGATTGAAATCTGGCTTCTTGCTTGTCTGCCACTCAAGCAATGCAGAGGCATCAAAGTGCCACCAAGTGCTCCAAAGCTTTTCACCACCGCACCCGGCACCTCTCCCCACTGCCTCCCACCCCGGCACAGACTGCAAAGTCACGTGTGTTTTAGTAGACCGCAGAACAGTTATATGACTACACACTTCGTACAATCTCCTTGGTAAAGCTGGCTGTGGAGCAGTTACTGCTGGAGGTGCTCACAGCCCCTTGCAATATCATCACCCCAATTTACATCAGTCTCCCCCATGGTTCAAGCTAACAGTGCAGCCTTGCAGCACAGGTTAGGAGAATGCCTACGCCTGAGCTGAGAGCACAGCATGCAGTCCAATGGGCAAAGCTGCCGCCAATCGGTTGGGTGGAGTGGAGCGGAGGTGGGTGGGGTTTTGGGCAGCCATGCAGCACATTAAACTCTGGGGATCCAAGTGTGGCCAGCAGGAAGCATTAAGGGGCCTTCAGACTTAACCAGGACAGGGTCATAGTGCACCAATGCTAACCATGTGTGTCTCTCTCTTTCATCCCACAGGAGGAGTACATCAGGAGCATGAAGTATGCCTGATGGCCTACAGAGAGTAAAGATGATGGAGGAGAGAGCAACTGAGGCTCCTGGCTGTGCAGAGGGAGGAGCAGCACCCTCAGCATGCTGGGACTCCCACACATGTCACCAAAGAGCCACAGTGAGCTATAGCTAGTCAGCGTCTAGCGGCACCCAGGGTTAATAAACACTGCCTTTCATTCCTGCAGATGACCGAGAACCAGTGTTGCTGAAGACTGCGCGTGTCTAGGGAACTTTTTGGTCACATCTGTCACTTGCTGCAGGATTTGGCACCACGGGGACATGGACGGCACCCACTGCCAGTGGCTGTGAAAGTGACAGTGGCACTCAATTTTTACACCAGTGACTCCTTTCACAGCTCCACAGTTGACCTTTGTGGGATCTCACAAGCCTCCACCCCAAATGCAAAAATGAGTTTATGGATGCCATCTTTGCGAGGGCACACAACTCTGTGCATTTCGTTCGAGGACCAGGATTGCCAGGATGCAAGAGCAATTGGATTTGCCCAGATCTCGAGTTTTTCATAGGTGCAGGGTGCCATTGACTGCACTCACATCGTGCTCAGGTCTCCATCACAACACACGGTGGGCTACATCAACCATAAAGGGTTCCATTTGCTGAATGTGCAGTTGGTGTGCGATCACCAGAAACACATCCAGCACGCTTTCCAGGGAGTGCACACAGCTCCTATATTTTCAGTCGGTCACGGAGCCCTGAAGTTTTCCAGGGTCCACAGAAGCTTCAGGGTTGGCTCTTTGGGGACAAGGGCTACCCACAGAGGCTGCAGCTAATGATACCAATGTGGCAACCTCAGACTGCAGCAGAGCGACCCTATAGTGAGGCTCATGCTGCGGCTCGTGACTTGGTGGAGCAGACCACCGGGATGCTGAAAAGGAGGTTCCGGTGCTTGGGCCGGTCTGGTGGAGCCCTGCAATACAGACCACAGAGGGTGTCACACATCGTCGTCATCCACTGCACCCTTTACAACCTGGCGCTGCAACGGGGAGAGGAGCAGGCTGAGGAGGAGATGGGGGAGCTGCATGTCTCCTCTGATGAGGAGGATGTTGACAGGGATGAGGATGAAAAAGTCCTCAAAGACAATGATAATGGGGATGAAGCCTCTACCTGAGCCAGACAAGGCAGGCACACTTCAAAGGCCCTCATAGCTGCTAAATTTGTGGAGGATGATGACGACATTCACTGAGGAGACACCATAGGCCTCACATTGCATCTATGAATGTTTGACTCCAGCCTGGTCCCCTTTGTGAGAATGATCTTGTCATGGAGATGCAGTGGAGGCCCTAATAGTCACTCGCTAGCAGGAGGATGGTGATGACATGCAGTGAGGACACTCCATAGATCTCCACATAGCCACTGAGAATGTCTGACTCCTCTCTGGCTGAGGACAGCTCACCAGCACTCCATGATCAGGGTCATATCATAGGTACGCTACCATGAAATTTTAGAAGCATCTGATGCTTTGTCCACCTTAAGCACCTGACCCCTTTCAGAAGCACAGTGTCACTGGTCACAGATGCTGAAGAGATGGGGGACAGCCCCTCCTTATAGATACCAAGAGAGAATGACAGAACTCTGTAATGCCTGCCCACAACATTCTGGCAGCAATGACCAGCACCGCCAGGTGCAGTTTTCAGTAATGTTTCCAGGGAGTGTGAGGTTGGACCATCACTTTGGTCTGGAGGCTGCACAGAGCACAGGGAAGAGGCCCTGGATTGAGACATCTGCCTTTATCTTGTGCAGAAAGGTTTCACATCTCAGTGACAAATACACTGCTCATCAGAATAAGGAGCCATAGGCAGGGTGACATTCTTGAGAGTTTATTGACAGTGGTGAGCAATATGTACAAGTGATTAACACCCATGTCCAGGCTGTGCAACTACATCTTTTTACACCCGGTGCGGAAGGGGGTCGGGAAGGAGGAGGACCTCCTCGTGAACCTGCTCTTGGGCCTGGCCAAGTTGGCTATTAACAGGTCCAGGCAGCGGGCGATCGACGAGGGAGTCCCACCCGATTGTTTATCCCTCTTCCACGGCTACGTTCACTGCCGGGTGTCCTTGGAGAGGGAGCACGCGGTGTCTGCTGGCACACTCGAGGCCTTCCGTGCCCGGTAGGCACCGCGGGGACTGGGGTGTTTTATCGACCCCTTTAACCACATTTTGGTTTAAAGTTTGTAAGTTTCCTTTAAACGTTGTTCTTGGTTTTACAGCTGACCTGAATTAGGGGCTGTGCCTGATTTATCCCAATTTTGTTAATTTGGTTTAATTGTTTTGACTCTACAAGAGTTACATCTTTTTACACCCGGTGCGGAAGGGGGTCGGGAAGGAGGAGGACCTCCTCGTGAACCTGCTCCTGGGCCTGGCCAAGTTGGCTATTAACAGGTCCAGGCAGCGGGTGATTGATGGGGGAGTCCCGCCCGATTGTTTGTCCCTCTTCCGCGGCTACGTTCACAGCTGGATGTCCCTGGAGAGGGAGCACTCGGTGTCTGCTGGCACTCTCGAGGCCTTCCATGCTCGGTGGGCACTGCGGGGACTGGGGTGCTTTATTGACCCCTTTTATCACATTTTGGTTTAAAGTAAGTTTCCTTTAAACTTTGTTCTTGGTTTTACAGCTGACCTAAATTAGGAGCAGTGCCTGATTTATCCCAATTTTGTTAATTTAGTTTGATTGGTTTTAACTCATAAGAGTTACATCTTTTTACACCCGTTGCGGAAAGGGGTCGGGAAGGAGGAGGACCTCCTCGTGAACCTGCTCCTGGGCCTGGCCAAGTTGGCTATTAACAGGTCCAGGCAGTGGGCAATCAACGGGGGAGTCCTGCCCGATTGTTTGTCCCTCTTCCGCGGCTACGTTCGCAGCCGGATGTCTTTGGAAAGGGAGCACGCGGTGTCTGCCGGCACACTCGAGGCCTTCCGTGCTCGGTGGGCACCGCGGGGACTGGGGTGCTTTTTTGACCCCTTTTGTCACATTTTGTTTTAAAGTTGTAAGTTTCCTTTAAACTTTGTTTTTGGTTTTACAGCTGACCTAAATTAGGGGCTGTGCCTGATTTATCCTTAATTTTGATAATTTAGTTTAATTGTTTTAACTCGAAAAGAGTTACATCTTTTTAACCTTCCTAACCCTGCCGCTATGTCTTGATGCTCCGCAGACATCCACAGCGGAGATGGAGGCAGCCTGCTGACTGTCACGCCCTTTCTGTGATGACTTTGGTGGGCATCCTCTGGAGGGCTGAGACTTGGAGGGCCCGGCCTGCTATCTGGGTCCTGCTATGTGGCTGAGGCACTCTCCTCGGCCTGTGGAGCTGGAGCTGCTGAGGTCACAGGAAGAGGGGATTTGGATGGGCCAAACACTCCCAGAGTCACCTGGATGGATGGCCCTAGTGGGGACACCTGCTGATCCTCCTCCCTATGGGTGCCCAAGTGGCCCTGGCTGACTGCTTGAGGAGAAAGGGAAACTGGAGTGAGATCGAGCTGCCCCATACCCCTCTCACGAACACACTTTTGAAGGCCAACCATGACATCAGCGATTGAGTTCAGCCCGCGCAGCAGTGCAGGAACAACGTCCTGGACCAAGGTCTCCATCGCAGCTGCCATCCTACCAGTGTTAACCTTGGTGTATTGGCATGCCAGTGTCATCTCAGCCTGAAGGCGGATGGACTCCTCCATCATGCCTTGCAATCTGAGGACTGCAGCGGACATCCCTTCCTGATGTTCCTGAGCTTGCCTTTGCAGCTCCAGCTCTATTGTGACATGACCGAGTCCATCATCTGACTTGGACTCAGCAAAGTTCTGGCCTCCAGCAGTCCTCCGAGTGCCGAGGACCTGGGAAATCGCTGCCACTGACTGTTGTGAATCAGACAGTGCGATGCGCTCACCAGATTCTGATCCTAAGGCTATTCTAAAGCTCGGTCTCACCGAGCTGTGTGTCTCTGCACTGGTGGAGGGTGTGGGTGAGCGCTGTGATGGGACTTCAAGCAGTGTGCCTTCTGATTACTCTTCAGAGGTTTCTTTGGGGCTTCAGTAGAGGCCCTGGGTCATAGACTCTGTCAGCTGGTTTCCAGATGTGAAAGCAAGGGGAGATAATTAGTGTGTGGCAGTGGGCTGTGAAACAGGACACATCACTCACAGCATGGTTGTCTGGCAGATGTTGCACTGCTAGACCCTTACTTAGTAGAGCATTGCTGACCTCGCTTTCAGCACAGGACCAGTCCAGATCATTGCCATCCAGCTGGATGGCTCTGTTTTCATAGCCCATGAGGACCTTGATTTCATGCATTCCTCCAGCCATCTGCGACCTCTCCCTCTTGTTGTGTGCCAGCTTGTCCTGCATAAATAGTGATGAGGAAAGTATAAGCAGGATGCCAGGTCTGATGATAAGTATGCCTGGCATGTGTAGGTGTTGAGTGGTCCCATGGATGGAATGAGGACAGATGAAGGTGTGTATGTGAGAGAATGAATGATGATGTACCCTGAACTGACAGTGAGTGAGGGCTCTATAGATGTATGATGGGTTTGAGAGTGTGTGAGTTGAGAGTGATGAGAAAAGTGACTTACCCTGGTGGGGCAGAGGAGATCATTCATCCTCTGTGGCACTGGGTGGCTGTCCTCTTTCGAAGGGTGTTGTTGCTGACCACAGCTTCCACCTCCTCCCAAGCCTGGTTGGTCACACCGCTGCCCACCCTGCGGCCAGAGCTGGGTTAGAGGACATTGTGGCGGGCCTCCACGGAATCCAAAGGCGTTTTAGTGACATGTTGCTAAACCTCGGGGCTGTTGGTTTCTTGCCTCTCGTGGACATTTTCCCTGCAGTAGTTGCGGCCTGGAAGCACTGAGATGTGTGCGCGCGGCTGCACTTTAAATATGGCACCCGGCGTGATAAAGCAGCGAAGTGATGGCGGACAGGCGAATGAGAGCCCGCCCGCCATAGCAATGGCGTATTTACTGGGAATGCAGAAATAATATGGTGGGTTTGGGATGATATGGCGTGAAAACCCACCATTGTGGCTGGCGGGTAAAACGCTACCGCGCTTAATGCAAATCTGAGATGATTCTGCCCTATGATTTTATAATAAATGGACAGTTTTGTCAGATTTCACTTATTTCCCATTAATCACTGTTCTTTTGTGTAAGCCTGAGTTCTTTCTGCTTTTCACTTGCCCGCAAAACTTTTTATGCTGCCAAATTTACTCAAATCTATTACAAAAATTTAATGCCACAGGTCCTGGACTGAGAGAGGGAAATGCTCAGTTGACGGATGCCATTAGTGTAAAATCAACTTTTTGCACTGAGACCTGTAGACCACTTCTCCCAGCTGGCTAGTTTTTAACATTGCAGAAGAATCTATTTTTTCTGAACATTAAGATGGATGAAAGTTCCCTAGAGGTTCTGCTTGAGCACTTTCAATGTACAGTTTGGCACAGCCAGACGGTAAGAGGCTACCTGCTAGAAGTATGAGGACAACTATTAGAAGTGGCTGCACCATTTCTAGTGGCAGTATGCTGGCATGACTCCCAAATCATACCACCATTTCCATATAATCAAGCACCTGAAACAACTAAACATCAATGTAAAATTGCCAATATAATTGTACTACCTTGGTGCACTCCCAAACTGCTCAGCAAAGGAGCAAATAAAATCAGCATGACTTAATAGTTTTATTCCACTGAATTTGCCAGCAGTGTAACAAAGAAATTATATTTCCATCTTACATGCCCAATGTATCAAGCAAATGATAGACTAATGTTATTGATGTCACTGCAGTGTTGTTCAATGTTTTTTTAAGACAATCTCCATATGTGTGCTAAAACTTCAAAATCTTTTATTGTGGAACTAATATAATGCCTACAAGAAGGTAATGAGATGGAATTTAAGTAATCTTTAGGCATAGGGGATTGAAATATGGGCTCATATTTCCATGATTGCCATTAGAATGCGTTGGTTAAATGGCATTTAATGACCATGGAAAACCCGAAGAACTCAAGCACTCCCAGTACTCCCAATCAAAGCCTGCAAACTTGCTTATGTGGATTTAGTTAGTAGTTAGTATAACCAATCTAGTGCAACGCTCTTTGTTTTCTTTGAGTTTTTGGATGCTGTAACCATTTTAAAATAAAAATTTTCTAACACTTAATCGTATTTACATCTTTTCAAACCATGCATGTGTGTAATACCAAAAGATGTAGTTTATTGTCCATTTAACAAGTACAATTTCTGGATAGGTGTTTTAAATTCAGTTTCAAGTTTTACCAATATGTCAATTACCATTTTTGACCCATGCATCATTAAGACAGAAAGGTTAGATGTACTGAGCTGGAGAGAGGGTGTCTGTCTAGATTCTGATACATAGGCAATCTAACTGTTCAAGGGCTGACTGGTTCCCATGAAAGCGCACAACATTCATTGGGAATCTCATAGCAAAGCACAGGACTATGGAATTATTTATGGGCTACTTGGGGAATCTCTCAATTTTCCATTTGATCAGTCTGCTCTTGCAACTGTTGCATTATGGGGAACAATTATCAAGATCATAATCCAATTCCTTTCCATCTATAAATCTGATCAATATTCTACCCAAGAAGCACAGCTGTGAAGTGATGCTGCATAGTGAGTTGTCACCAAATACCAGGAAAAATAAATTAATACTAATTTTGCATTTCTTAAATAGATAGCTTTGATTAAATTTGTTGTTTTCTTTGCTTTTAAAAACTTTCTTTAAACTCTATGTATATGTTTTTATCTTATGCCACTTCACCATGTTTACTCTTCTGGAATATACTAATGAATACAGGACTTCATGGAGCAGTGCTGTAGATGGCATAACCTTGTTAATTATTTTAAAAATCTTTCTGATGTATCCAGGGGCAAGTGTTCATTTACTCATTAGCCATAGCATTATGCTCCTTTTAAATGCATTTTTAACCAAACATAGCTTTCTTGTTTTAAACGGTGATTTTTAAAAAAAACACGATTAAAAGGATTTTATATAGATTTAAAAAGAACACCGAAAGGGTTATAGCCTTGGTAAAATCACAGTTAGATTTAACTTCTTTAATAAGTGTAGAATTTGCGTCCATTTCTTTCTATATTTGTCCTTATTTCATGCAATATGAGGCTAAGGAAAGAAATAAAAAAAACTAAGAATTAAAGAAAAGCAAAAACAAAAATACCTGGAAAATGCTATCAGACCTGCTGAGTTTTTCCAGGTACTTTTGTTTTTGTTTCAGATTTCCAGCATCTGCAGTATTTTGCTTTTATTTAAGAATTAAAGAACTTGTATTTATGATTTTTTTATTCTATCATGAGATCTGGGCATTACTGGCAAAGCCAGTGTTTGTTGCCCATCCCTAATTGCCCTTGAAATGAATGGATTGCTAGGCCATTTTCAAGGGCAGTTAAGAGTCAACCACATTGCTGTGGGCTGGAGTCACGAATAGGCAAATGTAGCAGCCAACCCACACACAAAACAGAGCATCAAAGTACGAATGAGATAAATGATTAATAATAATCTTAGTGGCATTGGTTGAGGGATACACTTTGGTCAGGGCTCTGGGAGGATACCTCTGCTCTTTATCCAACAATATCGTGAGATTGTTTATGTTCATCTGAGCAAGTAGGAGGGACCTTGGTTTAACATCCCATCTACGATCAATACCGCAACAATGTAGCACTCGCTCAATTGTGCACTGAAATGTCAGCCTCGATTATGTGCTCATGTTCCAGAACGGGGCTTCAACCCATAACCTAAGATAGGGGGAAAGCTTACAAAAACTTGAAAATATCAGCTTTGAAAGGAGATACCATAGATTATGGTGTATAAGTCGATCTGGCGTATAAGATGACCATGTTTTTTGATGCCCAATAATCATGCTTTTGCATATACCTGGTGTATAAGTCGACCCCCATATTCAGCTACAAAATGCTATGCTTGCATTAGTGGCTGGCCTCAATTTTTCACCCAGAAATGGCTGTTTTAATTACCTTATACTAAAAGCTAGCACGTAGGATCAAGCAGGTGATATGGGCTACGTTGTGAAGAAGATGTACTGGATTTTAAGCCACACCCACACAGAGCAGACTGGGTCCTCCAGCAAAAAGAATGATGTACGAAACTGCTTTTAAGTTAAAAGCTGTAACATTTGCTCACTCATCAAATAACTTTGTTGCAGTAAGGGAATTCAGTGTTAATGAAAACATGTGCAAGAATGGAAGAAGGAAATATCTACCCTGAAGAAGCTGCCCAAGACCAAATACATCATGAGAACAGGGACCAGCCACTGGCCTGATCTTGAGGAGCGTGTGTTAGAATAGGTCCTTGAAAATTGTCAGAATGGTTACTACCAAGAGACCTCAATGCCAAAATGACTGATTTTCAGCAGTTCATCATCAGCCAGTGGCAAAAACATGTGTACACTATTAAGTTGCATCAGGAACATAGACGAAGCACTCATGGATTTAGATATGCCCGGCAGCCAAACTGTGTAGTGGCAAGGTGCAAAAACAAGGTGGATCTTGGGGAAACCACAGGACATGAGAAGACAAGATTCATGGTGGTACTAGCCTGCATGGCCAACGGAATGAAATTAAAGCTGATGGTAATTTTCAAATGCAAAACCTTGCCGAACATCAAGTTCCCTGTAGAAATTCTTGGGCCTGCCCATGAGGAGGATTGAATGGATGAGGATGGGGTGAAGTTATGGATTGATAATATGTGAAATGGGTGGCCTACTCAAGGAATGCAGCTTGTTAGTGTGGGCATGTGCAGATCCCATATATTCAATAAGTTCAAGAGGTGCCTGCAAAGAAACAACACCCACATTGCAGTTATACCAGGTGTTCTAACATCTGTAGTTCAATCTTTGGATGCGTGCCTCAACAAGCCATTCAAGGATCATATTCATGCTGAATGGAATAGGTAGATGGAGAAAATTCCTTCACAAAGTGTGGAAATACGTACACCGCCCGCTTGATGTCTTGTGTGGTTTCAGTATCAAATTGTGGGATGCTAGTAATGCACAAAGTGTCATCAGATTATTCAAAAAATGTGGAATTTCCAATTCAGTGGATGGAGAGGAAGATGATTTGTGGAGGGATAATTCTGAAAGTGAAAGTGCCAAATCTGATTCAAAGTGGGATGTTTACAATGATGCCATAGTCAAAGTGATTCTAGGTGGATTCGTCCAAGATTTGCACTCTAAGTGCGATAGCAGGCGGGTAAAATGTCATTTTACCCACTGGCCAAGATGGTGGGTTTTCATGCTGTATTGTCCTAAACCCACCACATTACTTATGTATTCCTGGGAAACACGCCATTTCCATGGTGGGTAGGCTTTCATTCGCCCGCCACGCTACCACCTTGCTGCTTCATCACATCGGGTTCCATATTTGAAGTCCAGCTGTGCACACACATCTCAGTGCTTCCAGCCCACGACTGCTGCAGGGAAGATGTCCATGAAAGGCAAAAAAGACTGCAGCCCCCAGGTTTTGCAATGCATCAATGGGAACGACTTTTCAATTCCATGGAACCTGTTGTGATGTCCTCTACCCCCGCTCTGGCCATAGGTTGGGCAGTGGCATGACCAGCCAGGCTTGGGAGGCAGTGGCAGCTGTGGTCAGCACCAACGCCCTTCAGAAAAGGACAGCCATCCAGTGCCTCAAGAAGATGAATGATCTCCCCCGTTCCACCAGAGTAAGTCACCCTTCTCATCACTCTCAACTCACACACTCACAAACCCATCATACGTCCAGAGGGCCTGCACTCACTGTCAGTTCAAGGACATCACCATTCACTCTCACAACCTTCATTGTCCTCATCCCGTCCATGGGACCACTCACCATCCATCCATGCCAGACATACTTATCATCTGGCCTGGCAGGCATCCTGCTTACACTGTCTCCAATTGTATTCATGCAGGACAAGTTGGCACACAACAAGAGAGAGAGATCACAGACCGATGGAGGAATACATAAAATCAAGGTCCTCACGGACTTTGAAAACAGAGACATGCAGCTGGCTGGTGAGATGTGGGTGCTTCCTGTGCTGAAGGCGAGGTCAGCGATTCTGTACCAAGTGAGGGTCCAGCAGTGCAACATCCATCAGACAGCCATGCTGTGAGTGATGTGTCCTGTTTCACGGGCCACTGCTATGCACTAATTATCTCTCCTTGCTTTCACAGGCACATCTGGGAAACAGCTGATGGAGTCCACGACCGAGGTCCTTCAATCAAGCCCCAAAAAAACCTCTGAAGAAGAATCTGAAGGCACTCTCCTTGAGGTCCCATCACAGCACTCACCCACACCTTCCACTAGCGTAGACACACACCTCGGTGGGACCGAGCTTTACAGTAGCCTTGGAATCACAATCTGGTGAGTACATCACACTGTCTGATCCACAGCAGGCAGCAGCAGGGACCTTCCAGGTGTCCGGCACTCAGAAGACTGCTGGAGGTCAGAAATCTGCTGAGTCCGAGTCAGATGACGAGCCTCTGGACTCAGTCACGTCACAGTTGCTGGAACTGCAAAGGCAAGTTCAGGGACATCAGGAAGGAATGACTTTTGCTTTCTTACCTTAATGCCACTATCAGCGCCTTTTTTAGCCCATGCCACGACCATTAACACACCCTTTGCCTTTTGTTCATGACATCTTTGTCAATCTCTCCTTTTCCCCCACCTATCACTGGCCTTCTATCCAATTTCACCTGCTCCACCCCCTTTAAACAATATAAATTTCTTCACATTTCTACTTCTCTGTAGCTCTGAAGAAATCATATGGGCCTGAAACTTCAACTCTGTTTCTTTCTCCACAGATGCTATTAGACCTGCTGAGTTTTTGCAGCATTTTCTACTTTTGTTTTAGATTTCCAGCATCCGCAGTATTTTGCTTTTATCTTATTGTTCTTAATATGTGGCTGCTTCCCTCACCCGCTCAACCCCACCTTGTGCGTTACCTTCAGCTGTAGAGCTGCCCTGTGCCTCAAGCTTGAAGGTGACCCTGGCAAGCGCTGCACAGCATTACTGTGCACTCACTCCGAGTTCCCCTCAAAGTGCAAGCCACCAAGTTCACGCCTTTTATATGCTGCTGTGAAACAAGTTGGCGTGCTTTCCCGCCTTGTGGGTGGATGATCCAATAGGAGGAGGGGGGGGATTTGGTGGGGGACAATTCCCACGGGCAGGCCTAATAATGATACGTTGAAGTATTACAAGTCTGATGGTGGGAAACGCAGCCCACCATCGGCAGTCTGAGCGGACGATTGCAAACTAGTTTCACGTCACCAGGAAACCGATCATGTCACATTGTTTGCTCATGCCCGAAACCGGTGGGCATGGAAAATCCTGACCTCAGGATGAATTCGATTAACTCTGCGTCAGATGCCAAAGATGATCAATTTAATGGATTTTTAAATTTTTTGATTGTGGTTAAAGCTATCTTTGTAGAATTAATTCATTCAATAAACTGTGCCACATTAATTTAATATGAATTATCAGGGTTATTTTTTTTCACATTTCAAAATGGTGACCACCCACATCCACATTGGCAGTTCACAATTTATATCCGGTGTATAAGTCGATCCCTGTTTTTTGCTGTGGTCTGCTGATGAATCGCTGGAAACTGGTAATTTTGGCATCAAGCTCTCCTGGTATTCTCTGAGCAATGCTGGTCTTCTGTCTCTCCGAACCTCACACTCCCCAGGTCCGACCACCCGCATCCCCCCCGCCCCGACATCTGACACCCCCTCCTGAGGTCCGACTCTCCCCGCCACCCCCCCGAGGCCCAAAACATTCATCCCCGACCTCTGATTTCCATCCACCCTCCAATTCCTATCCACTTACCTCAGACACTTACCTCCTCCCTGGCCTGTCAATTTCGATGGACCTTTAACTTACCTGGTTTACGGCAGCTTGTGCCGTGAAAAAGTGGGTGTGTCCTCCTTCACTTCCACAGAGCTGGACTTGGACACTGGGCCTTGGGATGAGCTGCGCTGCCTGGATTTCACCTGGCCTGAATCAGAAGGTTGGGTGAGACAGGCACGGAAGAAATTTACCGTATGTATTTGGGCATGGAGTGGAAATCCGATGCTGATTGCCATTCCGAGGAAGTTATGGCCCCATAACTGTTCCATAAAGCAGCTACACCAACTAGCTGTTGCTCTGAAATCTTTGCTGGACCCAGAGTTTGATTTGACCCATTTAAGTGTGTATATGCGCTTTGCATTTCTGGTGACAATGTAACTATTCTGATGATTTTTGAGGACCCATTCCAATACACGCTTCTCACAGTCAGGCCTGTGGTTGCTCCCTGTTCTCATGGTGCATTTGGCCTTGGGCATCTTCTTCAGAGCAAAATCCTCTTTCTTCCATTCTTGTGCCAGTTTTTTTACTAACACCAAATCCCCTCGCTGCAGATAAAAGCAAAATATTGAAGATGCTGGAAATCCGAAACAAAAACAAAAATAGCTGGAAAAACTCAGCAGGTCTGGCAGCATCTGCGGAGAGAAATACAGTTAATGGTTCGAGTCCATATGACTCTTCATCAGAACTAAAGAGAAATAGAAATGTATTGAAATATAATAAGCTGTTTAAGGGGGGTAGGACTGGTGAAGATCCTCTCACTGCAGCACAGTAATTTGGCAAGTTAGTAAATATTTTGACTTCCAGCTTGAAACCTGTTTCGTACTTCATTTGTTTTTCTGGAGGACTCATCCCTGTTCATCAATCACCATGCCATGCGCAGTCTGCTCTGTATGGGCGTATCTTAAACTCCAGTGCACCTTCTTCGCAACACAACCCTTGTCATCTGCTTGATTCCTTGTTCCAATTTACAGTATAAGGTCAGTAAGAATATATTTTTAAATAAGTGCATGTTAAAAATGAAAAAAATCTAATCACTTTGGCAACAACTTGTTAATGCCTCTAAACATGCTGTTGGTCCTGCTATAAAAAGATGCAGAGTAAGCTTACTAGTATTAGATATTTCCTTCTTAATGTCTTACATATTTTTTCTGTAGTGATTCTTATGCCTTTTTAAAAATTTTGTCTCGATTCCCCTATTAATAAAGCTCAGGATACTATATGCTTTATTAACTGCTCTCTCCACCTGCCCTGCCACCTCCAATGACCTATGCACATATACACCCAAGTCCTTCTGCTCCTGCACCGCCTTCAAAATTTCATCCTTCATTTTATATTGTCAGTCCATGTTCTTCTTACCAAAATGCATCACCTAACACCTCTCTGTATTGAACTTCATCTGCCACCTATCTGCCTACATCAACAACTTGTCTATGTCCTCTTGAAGTTCCACACTGTCCTCCTTGCAGTTCACAACTCCCACAAACTTTGAAATTGTCCCCTGCACACCAAGATCTAGATCATTAATATTTTTCAGGAAAAGGGCCCCAATGCCGATCCCCGGGGAACTCCACTTCAAAACTCCACGCTGAAAAATATCTGTTGACCATTACCCTCTGTTTCCTATTTTTCAGCCAATTTTATATCCATGTTGCGATTGTCCCTTTTATTCCATGAGCAATAACTTTTCTCACAAGTCTGTTGTGTGGCACTGTGTCAAATGCCTTTTGAAAGTCCATGTACACCACATCAACAGCATTATCCTCATCATCTTTCCTGTTACCATTAAAAAAACTCCAGCAAGTTAGTTAAACACAATTTCCCCTTTAGAAATCCATGCTGGCTCTTCCTTATCAACCCATATTTTTCCATGTGGCTACTAATTCTATCCCGAATAATTGTTTCTAGAATCTTGCCCACCACTGAAGTTAAACTGACTGGTCTGTAATTGCT
Organism: Carcharodon carcharias; assembly: GCF_017639515.1. Classification (NCBI taxonomy): domain Eukaryota; kingdom Metazoa; phylum Chordata; class Chondrichthyes; order Lamniformes; family Lamnidae; genus Carcharodon; species Carcharodon carcharias. The sequence continues at coordinate 82,614,633 of NC_054472.1, read as the reverse complement.
GGGCTTATCCTGACAACCTTTTTTGGACAAGGGCATAATGCTTGCAATTCTCCAGTCTTCTGGTACCACCCCTGAGTCTAGGGAAGACTGAAAGATTATGGACAATGCCTCTGCAATTTCTACTCTGACTTCCTTCAATATCCTTGGATGCATCTCATCCGGTCCCAGTGCCTTGTCAACTTTAAGTACTGACAGTCTATTCAATTTTGAACCATTCTATTGACAGAGTTTCCTCATCTACCACCATGGCCTGGGTAGCACCTACCTCCTTGGTAAAGATGGATGCAAAGTAGTCATTTAATACCTCAACCATGGCCCCTCCCCTCTGAACCTTCTGTATTCTTCGGTTCTCAATTGTATTTTCTACCTGACACCTGTCATAAGTGCATTTTTTCTTCTTTATCTTAATTTCAATCTCCATTTTCATCCAGGGAGCTCTGGATTTGTTTGTTTCGATGGAATATACCTCGACTGTTCCTGAATCAATTCTTTTTTTGAAGGCAGCCCATTGTTCAGCTACAGTTTTTCCTGCCAATCTTTCTTTCCAGCCTATCTGGCCCAGCTCTATTATTGACCCACCGAAGTTGGCTCTTGCCCAGTTAATTATTCCTACTGTGGATTGCCTATCATCATTTTCTATCATTATCCTAAAATGTACAATACTATGATCATTGTCTCCTAAATGTTCCCCCACTGACACTTGATCTACTTGGCCCAACTCATTTCCAAAAACCAGGTCCAACAATGCATCTTTTCTTGTTGCATTGGGAACTTACTGCTGTAGAAAATTCTCCTGAACAGAATCTAGGAACTATTGCCCCTCTTCACCCTTTACACTACCACTGTCGCAATCTACATTCAGATAAGTAGAGTCCCCCTTTTTAACTGCTCTAGAATGCTTGTCTCTCTCTGTAATTTCCCTGCAGATTTGTTCTTTTACATCCTTCTTCCTATTTGGCAGTCTATAGATCGCGCTGAGCAATGTAATTGCACTCTTATTATTCCTTAGCTCTAGCCAAATTGATTCTGACCTTGAACCCTCTGGGACATCCGCTTTCTCCAGCACTGCAATGCTCTCCTTAACCAATACTGCCACCTCTTCTCCTTTTCTTCCTTTCCTGTCTGTTCTGAGCGCCTTATACCCAGGAATAATTAACACCCAGTTCTGCCCTTCCTTGAGCCAGGTCTCTGTTATTGCCACAATATCATATATCCACATGGCAATCTGCACTTGTAACTCCCTGATCTTATTTACTATACTCTGTGCATTCACATTCACGCATAGTGACCCTGATTTAGATTTTGTTACTTTCTCCCTTGCCCCAACTTCGTCTATTAACTTATTATTCTCTACACTAGCACTATCTGTCCCTCCCAGTATTTTGTGCATCCTGGTATTCCTCTCCAATATTTTCTCGTGGTTCCCACACCCCTGCTGAGTTAGCTTAAAGCCCTCCCAACACCACTAACAAAAAGATAAAAACAAAAAACTGCGGATGCTGGAAATCCAAAACAAAAACAGAATTACCTGGAAAAACTCAGCAGGTCTGGCAGCATCGGCGGAGAAGAAAAGAGTTGACGTTTCGAGTCCTCATGACCCTTCAACAGAACTGAGTGAATCTAAGGAGAGGGGTGAAATATAAGCTGGTTTAAGGTGGGGGGGGGTGGGTGTGGGGGTTGGAGGGGGAGAGAAGTTGGGGGGGGTGTGGTTGTAGGGACAAGCAAGCAGTGATAGGAGCAGATAATCAGAAGATGTCACAGACAAAAGAACAAAAGAACACAGAAGCGTTAAAGGTGGTGATATTATCTAAACAAATGTGCTAATTAAAAATGGATGGTAGGACACTCAAGGTATAGCTCTAGTGGGGGTGGGGTGGAAAGGCTAGGAGGGCATAAAAGATTTAAAAATAATGGAAATAGGTGGGAAAAGAAAAATCTATATAAATTATTGGAAAAAAACAAAAGGAAGGGGGAAGAAACAGAAAGGGGGTGGGGATGGAGGAGGGAGCTCAAGACCTAAAGTTGTTGAATTCAATATTCAGTCCGGAAGGCTGTAAAGTGCCTAGTCGGAAGATGAGGTGCTTTTCCTCCAGTTTGCGTTGTGCTTCACTGGAATAATGCAGCAAGCCAAGGACAGACATGTGGGCAAGAGAGCAGGGTGGAGTGTTAAAATGGCAAGGGACAGGGAGATTTGGGTCATTCTTGCAGACAGACCGCAGGTGTTCTGCAAAGCGGTCGCCCAGTTTACGTTTGGTCTCTCCAATGTAGAGGAGACTGCATTGGGAGCAATGAATGCAGTAGACTAAGTTGGGGGAAATGCAAGTGAAATGCTGCTTCACTTGAAAGGAGTGTTTGGGCTCTTGGACGGTGAGGAGAGAGGAAGTGAAGGGGCAGGTGTTGCATCTTTTGCGTGGGCATGGGGAAGTGCCATAGGTTGGGGTTGAGGAGTAGGGGCTGATGGAGGAGTGGACCAGGGTGTCCCAGAGGGAACGATCCCTATGGAATGCCACCGGGGGGTTGAAGGGAAGATGTGTTTGGTGGTGGCATCATGCTGGAGTTGGTGCTTCCTCTTCACCATGGACGTCCAATCCCTCAACACCTCCATCCCCCACCAGGATGGTCTGAGGGCCCTTAGCTTCTTCCTCGAACAGAGGACCGAACAATCCCCATCCACCACTACTCTCCTCCGTCTGGCTGAACTTGTTCTCACACTGAACAATTTCTCCTTCAACTCCTCTCACTTCCTCCAAATAAAAGGTGTGGCTAAGGGTACCCGCATGGGTCCCAGCTATGCCTGTCTCTTTACGGGGTATGTGGAACATTCCTTGTTCCAGTCCTACTTCGGCCCCTTCCACAAGTCTTTCTCCGGTACATCGATGATTACTTTAGTGCTGCTTCATGCTCTCGTCGGGACTTGTAAAAATATATTAATTTTGCTTCCAATCTCCACCCCTCCATCATTTTCACATGGTCCATCTCTGATACTTCCCTTACGTTCCTTGACCTCTCTGTCTCAATCTCTGGTGACAGACTGTCCACCAATATCCATTACAAGCCTACCAACTCCCACAGCTACCTCGACTACAGCTCCTCACACCCCGCTTCCTGTAAGGACTCCATCCCATTCTCTCAGTTCCTTCGCCTCCGTCGCTTCTGTTCTAATGATGCTACCTTCAAAAACAGTTCCTCTGACATGTTTTCCTTTTTCCTTAACCGAGGTTTTCCATCTACGGTCATTGACAGGGCCTTCAACCGTGTCCGGCCCATCTCCCTCACATCCGCCCTCACGCCTTCTCCTCCCTCCCAGAAACATGATAGGGTCCCACTTGTCCTCACTTATCACCCCACCAGCCTCCGCATTCAAAGGATCATCCTCCACCATTTCTGCCAACTCCAGCATGAAGCCACCACCAAACACTTCTTCCCTTCACCCCCCGGCGGCATTCCGTAGGGATCGTTCCCTCCGGGACACCCTGGTCCACTCCTCCATCAGCCCCTACTCCTCAACCCCCACCTATGGCACCTCCCCATGCCCACACAAAAGATGCAACACCTGCCCCTTCACTTCCTCTCTCCTCATCGTCCAAGAGCCCAAACACTCCTTTCAAGTGAAGCAGCATTTCACTTGCATTTCCCCCAACTTAGTCTACTGCATTCATTGCTCCCAATGCAGTCTCCTCTACATTGGAGAGACCAAACGTAAACTGGGCGACCGCTTTGCAGAACACCTGCGGTCTGTCCGCAAGAATGACCCAAACCTCCCTGTCGCTTGCCATTTTAACACTCCACCCTGCTCTCTTGCCCACATGTCTGTCCTTGGCTTGCTGCATTATTCCAGTGAAGCACAACGCAAACTGGAGGAAAAGCACCCCATCTTCTGACTAGGCACTTTACAGTCTTCCGGACTGAATATTGAATTCAACAACTTTAGATCTTGAACTCCCTCCTCCATCCCCACCCCCTTTCTGCTTCTTCCCCCTTCCTTTTGTTTTTTTCCAATAATTTATATAGATTTTTCTTTCCCCACCTATTTCCCTTATTTTTATATCTTTTATGCCCTCCTAGCCTTTCCACCCCACCCCCACTAGAGCTATACCTTGAGCGCTCTACCATCCATTCTTAATTAGCACATTCGTTTAGATAATATCACCAACTTCAACACCTGTGTTCTTTTGTTCTTTTGTCTGTGACATCTTTTGATTATCTGCTCCTATCACTGCTTGCTTGTCCCTACAACCACACCACCCCCCCTACTTCTCTCCCACCACCCCCCCCAACCCCCATCCCCCCCAACCTTAAACCTGCTTATATTTCACCCCTCTCCTTAGATTCACTCAGTTCTGTTGAAGGGTCATGAGGACTCGAAACGTCAACTCTTTTCTTCTCCGTCGATGCTGCCAGACCTGCTGAGTTTTTCCAGATAATTCTGTTTTTGCACTAGCAAAATGCCCCACAAGGAACTTCATACTTCCCTACATTATACTCCATCTGCCATCTTTTTGCCTGCTCATTTAACCTATCTACAGTTCTTTGCAGCCTCTCTGTGACACCCCCCACAGCTTATCCTCCCACCCAAATTGATATCAACTGCAAACTTTGATACATTGCTCTCTGTTTATTCATCTAAGTCATTAATATAGTTTGTAAACAGCTGAGGCCCCAGCACTGATGCTTGCAGCATTCCACTATTCGCTACCTGCCAACTTGATAAAGTCCCGTTTATGCCCACTCTCTGCATTCTATCTCTGAAGTTGGATTTTTAAAAAATATTTTTGGGAACATGGTGATATTCTGTGGAAAAAGGCTGTGAATGTGTGTGTAATTTATTAAAAAGAAGAAACAAAAAACTTAAGCACAAAAGATTAAAGTTACACAGGTAAAACAGTCTTACAAAACATTCCTCCAAAAAACCCACTTGGTAGAACACACATGTTAACTACTTGGCAACACCTCCCTTATGGGTTTGAACCATAAAAATCCAGTAATATTACCCAAGGTAAAACTGCTGTCACTTTAGTAAAGGTATACTACATGGCTTCTCACTCTCACTCTGCTGTGGAAATCCCAGAAAGGAATTAACCTGGGGGAATGTTAGTAAAGACAGCTTGCCTGTGGGAGCAGAGGTGAAAGGTAAAGGTGCTAAATACATGCATTTGTGATGAGAGCCTATGGTGAAGTAGAATTACAAGTATGTAAATTGGGTTTTAAAATTTGCATTAGTTGATAGGTAAGGACATGACTTTTCAGCTGTTAAATTTCAAAGGGAGTTTAGAAGTGACAAGGGGCTTTCACAACTTACAAAAATTTCAGAGGTAAACAAGAGAAGGTTGTTAAATTTTATTTTACCCGAAAGTGGAGGCAACAGAAAGACATGAAAGATTTTTATATTTTGGAATAATTGAGTTCAAAGAGTTGCTTAGGATGATGGAATCTAAGATCAAAGGTGGAAAGGATATTTAAGAAAAGATATTTAGTTGAATTGTGTTGGCTGTGTGGGGGAGATGTCCTGAGACCAGCTCTGTGCTGAGCTAGGTTGTAAATTTGAAGCAGCCATCCAGTTTCAAGCCAGAGAAGTCTTTGTTTACAGAAAATAGTTTGTTTATGGTCCTTCCTTTCTGGGATTTCCACAGCAGAGTGGGAGTGAGAAGCCATGTAGTATACCTTTACTAAAGTGACAGCAGTTTTACCTTGGGTAATATTACTGGATTTTTATGGCTAAAACCCATAAGGGAGGTGTTGCTAAGTAGTTAACATGTGTGTCCTACCAAGTGGGTTTTTTGGAGGAATGTTTTGTAAGACTGTTTTACCTGTGTAACTTTAATCTTTTGTGCTTAAGTTTTTTATTTCGTCTTGTTAATAAATTTTTTAGATTTTGAAACCTTAAAAGTCTGACTTGCATTCTATGCTTCTGGATTAGTAGTTTTCCCCTCATTTTCAAAATACAGAAAAAGTTATGATCGGTAAGACAAGTTTCCCTCTGGGATTTGGCTTGCTCAGTAAATAACATGAGCTGTGGTCGTAACAAACTTGGGGGCTCTTTATCAGATTTAAACTTCTTCGATTGGTTTGGGATTTGTGAATTTGAAGGATACAAGTACAAGGAGAATGCTTAACTCAGGGGTTTTGTGTTTAGGGATTTTGAAGTGATTGGACTGCAAAATGGCTATGGCAATTGCTAAAACTTTTCTGGGAGTGGAAAATGTGACTATGGAGTATTTGAAATCTCTGACTAAAACTAAACTGAGAGATTTGGTAGATGAGGTGGATGTGAGAATAAAAGCAGAATTCCATCAGGCTGATATAGTTAAAGTTTTTGCCCAGCATTTAAAGTTGGAAGGGGCACCTGAAACTAGTGTGTCACAGATGGAGGTATTATGACTTCAGTTGCAAATGAGGCAGCTTTATATAGAAAGAGATAGGGAATGCCAGAATCTTGAATTAGAAAAAGAAATGGAAATGAAAACAACTGAAGTGGAGGAAAGAGAGAAAGAAAGGAGGATGAAATAATTGAATTGGAAGAAAAAGAAAAAGAACGAGGAAGTTAAAAACATGAGTTAGAAAGGAGAAAGAAAAGGAAGGGGATAGATTGAAAGAAATAGAAATGATAAAGCTTCAATGTGAAAAAGAGGAGCAAGAAAATGAAAACAAAGAGTGCAAGAAATGCAATTGCGAAAGCTTGAGGTTGAGTTTCAGCGAGAGAAGGAGCTCAGACAGCATACCCTGGCTAGGGAAAAACTTAGAATAAAGGAAGAAAGGAAAGATGGTGGTTCAGATGGTGACTTTGATTCTTTTGAGGAATTTGATTTAACTAAAAATCTTTGGTTAGTGCCCAAATTTATGGAGGATGGAGTCAAAAGCTATTTCACTTCATTTGAAAAGATAGCTATGAAATTGAATAGGCCAAGAGATGCTTGGACTATAATGTTACAGAGTGTTCTGTCAGGTAGAGCAATAAATGTGTGTGCTAGCTTATCAGAGAAACAATCTTCAGACTACGAGGTAGTAAAAATTGTGATACTAAATGCTTATGAGCCTGCCCCTGAAGCTCATCAGTTGAAGTTAAGACTATAAGAAAGAGGCCTAATTTACAAGAGAAAAATAACCTCTCTGGGATCAATGGTTTAGGGCATTAAAGTTAGACAAGACTTTTGAAAATGTAAGAGAGATTATGCTTATGGAAGAATTTAGAAATAGTAGCCCAGTAACTATCAAGACACATTAAGATGAAAGAGAAAGTAAAAAGATCAGGGGGAAGCTGCTGCTTTAGCCAATACTTATGATATTTTACACAGACAGTTGAGTGTGAAAAAAAGGATCATATGGGCTCAGCAAGGAAATTGGAGGTATAGAACACCTAGTGATGGTAGAAGTGTTAGTCACAAGGAGCCAGTTGATGGATACCAGTCTATTAGGGATGGAAAGGTAGAAGGCAAAGGTGAAGGAAAAAGAAAAGTAGTATGTTACCATTTTGACAAGGCTGGACATACAAGATCAAATTGGTTTGGAGGTTAAATAGGAAACTGATTGCAATGATAGGAACTGAAAAGAGTTCTGTAAGTAAAAGTACTATAGGCTCTGAGACCAAAGTGAAAGATGGACCGGTAGCCTTTGTCTTGGTGTTAATGGAAGAATCAGTATTATCCAGAAAGGTGGGAATGTGGTTGCAATCTACCCAAAGAAGTTCTGAAGGGCAAGTTACAGAGATGTTTCAAGATTTTATATGCGAAGGGAAAGTATATCCATGTGTTCCAGGAAGAACAAGAAATACTGTTACGATCTTAAGAGATACAGGGACTAGCCAGTCATTAATGTTATGGGATAGTGCCATCTCCTGTCCAGAAGGGTTATTGCAGGAGGAAGTGTTAGTTAGTGGAATTCATGAGGGGGCTCAAACCTATTTGTTATATAAGCTAAATTTAAGAAGTGATTTGAAAACAGAAGAGATGATTGTTGGTGTGGTGGAGTGGTGGAGAAAGTGCCTATTGCAGGGCTTCTATTTATTCTAAGAAATTATATAGCTGGATCACAAATATCGGCTATGCCTATTGTGTAGTAGAGGAACCTGTTGAGATGCAATCAACAGAGGTTTTACAGAAGGAGCATCCTGTGTTCTTTCCAGATTGTGGGGTGATGAGGTCACAGACACATAAACTTAAACAGGAAGAGGAAGAATCTAAAATACAGGGGGAAGATGCTGCACCTCAGTTTGTTGGATCAATCTTTGAAAAGATTATTTGGGAAGAGAAGGTTGGGTTTACAGCAGCAGGATCCAGATATAAAGCAGTTACATGAGGCAGCGTAATCTGAAACAGAGCAGAATACATTCCAGAGTGTTATTATCTTAAACACAATTTGTTAATGAGGAAATGGAGACCATCTCATGTCCCTACAAATGAGAAGTGGGCGATAATGCACCAACTAGTGATACCATCTGGGTACCAGAATCAAATTTTAAGACCAGCTCATGAAATTCCAATGGCTAGACAGTTGTGAATTAGAAAAACTCAGACTAAGATATGAAACATTTCTATTGGCCTGGACTACATAAATATATAGCTAAATTCTGTCAAACATGCCACACATGTCAAGTGATAGGAAAACCTCAAGCAGTAATTAAACCTGCACTTATAATTCCAATTCCAGCATTTGAGGAACCTTTAAACAGGGTCCTGATTGATTGTGTAGGACCCCTCTCTAAGACTAAAAATGGAAATCAGTATTTACTGACAATCATGGATGTGTCCATGAGATTTCCAGAAGCCAAACCTTTAAGGAAAATCACAACAAAGGCGATTGAAAAAGAGTTGACCCAATTCTTTACAAGATATGGATTACCAAAAGAAATACTGTCAGATCAGGGATTGATGTTAATGTCACAGCTGTTTAAATAAGTGATGAGCAGGCTAGCAATACAACAATTTAGATCATCAGCCTATCACCTTGAATCACAAGGTGCCTTAGAAAGATGGCATCAAACTTTAAAGACTATGACTAGAGCATACAATCAAGATTACCCGAGTGATTGGGATTGAGGGATTTCATTCTTGTTGTTTGCTATTAGGGACACTCCGAATGAGTCAACAGGGTTCAGTCCTTTCGAGTTAATTTATGGTCATGAAGTAAGGGGACCACTCAAATTGATTCAGGAAACATTAGTGAGTCAAAGTTCTGAAACTACTCACCTGGATTATGTGGCAAAATTCAGAGAAAGATCGAGTAGGGCATTTGAGCTAGCTAGGGAACATTTAAAGGTGTCACAGCAAGTGATGAAGGCAAATGTGGATAAAAGGGCAAAGGCTCATAGTTTTATGGCTGGGGCAAAAGTGTTAGTATTGTTGCCACTGTCAGATGAACTGTTAAAGGCAAGGTTTTGTGGACCTTAGAGATCGAAAAGAGACTGAGTGAGTTAAACAATGTAGTGAACTCCTCAGATAGAAGAAAGAGTAAACAACTGTGCCATGTAAAGATGCTAAAAAGATACTTTCATAGAGATGATAAAGAGGAGATACTGGTAGTGGTAGGTAAGGCGGAGGAATCAGAAATTAAAGATCCTGAAATTGACCTTCCTCTGATTACATTAGACAATGAGGAAGTACTTAAGAATCTAAGTGTGATATTATTACCATCCAGAAAAGTGTCAAAGTGATTTACAAGAGTTGTTGCAGTCACACTAAGCAATTTGTGGAAATAGATCAGGGAAAACAAATTTGGCTTTGCATAATGTTGATGTGGGGGATTCAGTTTCAATAAGGCAACAGCCATTTAGAGTAAATCCAGTAAAATTGGCTCAAGTGCAGAAAGAAATTGAATTTATACTTAAAAATGACAACATAGAGCCCAGTCACAACAATTGGAGTTCACCCATTGTAAAGGTGTCAAAGCTGGATGGATCACAAAGACTATGGGTGGAATTTTCCATGCCCACTGGCAGTGGGTGTGATAGGTGGCAGGCGCAGACAATATGGCGCGATCTGGGTCATGATGGTGGGAAGATAGGTCGTGATCATCCGCTCAGCACACCAATGGCAGACAGCGTTTCCCCGCTCCCGGCGGGGAGCTCATTGTAATACATCAACATCTCATTAAAAGGCCATCCCACCAGGCCCTGGACCTCCACCGGATCGTCTGCCCACGTCAGTGGGAAAGCACGCTGACCTGTTTCACAATAGCGCACAGGTGACATGCACTTGGGGGAGCTGAGGTGAGTGAACAGCATCGTTTTCCACAGCTCGCCAAGGTCACCTGTTCCTCTGCAGGGACGCCGGGGGGTTGGGATGACATGTGGCTCAGGCCTGGAGGTGACTGTAGTCAGGAGGGGGGGTGGTGGTGCTGGGGCAACTGCTGACTGGCCCCAGAGGTGACTGTACTCGGGGTGGGGAAGTGGTCTCTGGGGGCAACTGCTGACCTGGCGTTGGATCCCATGCATAAGCAATCAAGGTGGGAGGCAGGGTAGGCGAGGGAAGTGGCCATGCAGTAGGGGCACCTGTATAAACTGACCATCCCCCTGCAAGTGAGACAGTTCAGGCGCAGCTGCAGTGATATGATTAGGGTCAGGAATCCTAGCCTGTCTGCCCATGCAAGCAACGTGGAGGCACCAACGTGCCACCAAGCTCTATGGAGCTTATCCTCCACCACCTCAGCACAGACTGAGTCTGCGACTACTTTACTGGGCCGCAGAGCAGTTGGACTGCACAAGTTGTACAATCTCCTCGCCAATGGCAGCCATATTGCAGTCACTGCTGGAGGCGCGCACAGCCTCTTGCAATCTCAGCATCTCTGTTTTCACCAGTCTCCTCCAATGTCGCAGGTTGACAGGGCAGCCATGCAGTGCATTCACCTGTGGGGTAACCAGCACTCTTTGGGAAGCCTTAAGGGGCGGTCATCCAGGGACAGGAAAGGCTGCGAAGTACATCTATGCTAACCACGTCTCTCTCTCTCTCTCTTTCATGCTGCAGAAGGACCACGTCAGGACCATGGAGCTTGGTGACCTGGCTGTATGCCTCATGGCCTACAAAGAGCAAAGAAGATGGAAGAGAGAGTGACTGAGGCACTTGGCCATGCAAAGGCAGGAGCAGCAATCTCATGAAGAAGGGGCAGCAGGGGCTTCCATGCATACTGCCCAGGAGTGACAGGAAACCATGGCTGGTTGGCGCCTATAGACAGGGTCTATAGACACCGCCTGCCTTTCCTGCAGATGACTGAGAACCAGTGTCGCCAATGACTCTGCATGTCTAGGGACCTGATGACTCACATCTGCCACTTACTGCAGGACTTGGCACCAAAGGGACTTGAGGGCATCCACTGCCAGTGGCTGTGAAAGTGACTGCAGCATTCAATTTCTATGCCAGTGGCTCCTTTCAGGGCTCCACAGGTGACCTCTGAGGAATCTCACAAGTCGCCACCCAAAAATGCACCCATGAGGTCATGGTTGCCACCTTCTTGAGGGCACACAACTTTGTGCATTTCGGCCAGGACCGGGACAGCCAGGTTGCAAGGGCCATTGGATTAACCCTTGGGATTCCCACAAATGCAGGGTGTAATTGACTGCACAGATATGGCAATCAGGTCTTCGCCGCAACACACGATGGACTACATCAACCGCAAGGGCTTCTACTCACTGAACCTGCAGCTGGTGCGACCACCAGAAATGCATCCTGCAAGCGTGTGTATGGTTTCCAGGGACTGTGCACGACGCCTACATCCTGAGTCACTCACAGATCCCTGCAGTCTTCCAGGGTCCACAGAGACTGCAGGCTTGGCTGCTCTGGGAAAAGGGCTACTTGCAGAGGACATGGCTGATGACACCCGTGCGGCGGGCTCAGGCTGCAGTAGAGTGACACTGTAATGAGGCTCATGCAGCAGCTCGCAACTTGGTGCAGCAGGCCATCGGGATGCTGAAGGTGTGGTTCCGATGCCTGGACCGGTCTGGTGGAGCCCTGCAATACAGTCTGCAGAGGGTGTCACGCATTGTCATTGTCTGCTGTGCCCTTTCCAGCCTGGCGCTCCAACGGGGAGAGGAGCTGGCTGAGGAGGAGATGGAGGAGCTGGGGGTCTCCTCGGATGAGGAGGACGGAAGTGGGGATGAGGGCAAGGAGGCCCTCGGCGGTGATGATGATGGGGATGAGACCCTCGCACTGGCTAGATGAGGCTGGTGCACTCGGGAGGCCCTCATAGCTGCCATATTTGTGAACGATGATGATGACATGCAGTGAGGTGTCTCCATAGATCCTCACATTACAATTGTAAATGTTTGACTCCAGTCAGGCTTATCTCAGCGCCAATACCCTCTGTGAGAATGCTCCTGTCATGGAGATGCTGTGGAGGCCCTAATAGTCGCTCAACCGCAGGAAGATGATGACAAGATGCAGTGAGGACACTCCATGAATCTTCAGATAGCCTCTGAGAATGTCTGACTCCTGTCTGGCCGAGGGCAGTTCACTTATGTTCCATGATCGGGGCCGTCTTATAGAGATGCACCGGTGAAACTTTAGACGCATCTAATGCTGTATTCTCCTTCATCACCAGAGCCATTCAGGAGCTGGTGCACAGCATCGATGGTTGCAGACGCTGGTGTGATGGGGGCCAGCCCCACCTTAAATGCCCTGAGAGCACACAGAGAGAATGCGAGAACTATGTGGCACCTACCCACTACATTCTAGCAGCAATGACCAGCACCACCAAGGGGCAGGCATCAGTAATGTTTCCAGGGAGTGTGAGGCTGGACCATCACTTTATCACAAAAACAGAATTACCTGGAAAAACTCAGCAGGTCTGGCAGCATCGGCGGAGAAGAAAAGAGTTGACGTTTCGAGTCCTCATGACCCTTCGACAGAACTTGAGTTCGAGTCCAGGAAAGAGCTGAAATATAAGCTGGTTTAAGGTGTGTGTGTGGGGGGCGGAGAGATAGAGAGACAGAGAGGTGGAGGGGGTTGGTGTGGTTGTAGCGACAAACAAGCAGTGATAGAAGCAGATCATCAAAAGATGTCAACAACAATAGTACAATAGAACACATAGGTGTTAAAGTTAAAGTTGGTGATATTATCTAAACGAATGTGCTAATTAAGAATGGATGGTAGGGCACTCAAGGTATAACCCACTAGAGCTATACCTTGAGTGCCCTACCATCCATTCTTAATTAGCACATTCGTTTAGATAATATCACCAACTTTAACTTTAACACCTATGTGTTCTATTGTACTATTGTTGTTGACATCTTTTGATGATCTGCTTCTATCACTGCTTGTTTGTCGCTACAACCACACCAACCCCCTCCACCTCTCTGTCTCTCTATCTCTCCGCCCCCCACACACACACCTTAAACCAGCTTATATTTCAGCTCTTTCCTGGACTCGAACTCAAGTTCTGTCGAAGGGTCATGAGGACTCGAAACGTCAACTCTTTTCTTCTCCGCCGATGCTGCCAGACCTGCTGAGTTTTTCCAGGTAATTCTGTTTTTGTTTTGGATTTCCAGCATCCGCAGTTTTTTTGTTTTCATCACTTTATCACTGTGGTCTGGAGGCTGCACAGTGCACAGGGAAGAGGCCCTGGACTGAGTCACCTGCCTTTATCTTGTGCAGGAAGGTTTCACACCCGAGTGACAAGAACACTGCTCAGCAGAACAAGGAGTCACAGGCAGGGAGACATTCTTAGGAGTTTATTGACAATAGTGAACAATAAGTGCAAGTGCCCAACATTCCTGCCCAGGCTGTGCAATAACATTTACCTAACGTTCTTAACCCTGCCGCTATATCTTGGTGCTCCCCGGCCATCCACAGCAGAGGTGGAGGCAGCCTGCTGACTGTAATGCCCTATCTGTGATGAATTTGGCGGGCGTCCTCTGGAGGGCTGAGGCTTGGAGGGCCCCTGCCTGCTTTTGTGGTCCTGCTGTGTGGCAGTGGCACGTTCCTCGACCTGTGAAGCTGGAGCTGAGGAGGTCACAAGAAGTGGGGATTTGGATGGGCCGGACACTCCCAGAATCACCTGGGTGGATGACGTTGGGGTGTGCACATGCTGATCCTCCTCCCTATGGGTGCCTGAGGGCCCCTGGCTGACTCCATGAGGGGAAGGGGTAGCTGGAGTAAGATTGAGCTGCCTGGCACCCCTCTTGCATGCATACTGTTGTAGGCCAACCATGGCATCAGCGAGGAGTTAAGCCTGCGCAGCAGTGCAGGAGTGACACTCTGGACCAAGGTCTCCTGCCGGTGTTGACCTTGGTGTGTTACAATGCTGGCAATATCACCTCAGCCTGAAGACAGACAGACTCCTCCATCTTGCCTTGCAATCTAAGGAGCGCAGCGGATATCCCTTCCTGATGTTCCCTTACTTGACTTTGCAGCTCCAGCAACTGTGACATGACTGAGTCCAAAGGCTCGTCACCTGACTTGGACTTATCAGGTTCCTAGCCTTCAGCAATCCTCTGAATGGCAGGGACCTGGGAAGTCCCTGCCGCTGCCTGCTGTGGATCAGACTGTGCACTGTGTTCACCTGTATGTGATCTTGTGCCTATTCTAGAGCTTAGTCCCACCGAGGTGTGTGTCTCTGCACTGATGGAGGGTGTGGGTGAGTGCTGTGACATAACTTGAAAGGGGGTGCATTCTGGTTTCCTGTCAGGTGTCTCTTCCGAACTGGCTTGGAGGCCCTGGGTCATGGACTCATCGGCTCTTGGAGTGATGTGCCTGTGAAAGCAAGGGGAGAAAATTAGTGCATGACAGTGGCCTTTGAAACAGGACACATCACTCACAGCATGGTCTTCTGATGGATGTTGCACTGCTAGATCCCCACTTGGTAGAGCAGCACTGACCTCACTGTCAGCACCGGACAGGTCCCGATCATCAACGGCCAGCTGGATGGCTCCGTTCTCAAATTCCATAAGAATCTGAACTCCGGCATTCCTCCATCTGCATGTGACCTTTCCCTCCTGTTGTGTGCCAGTTTGTCCTGCATAGATTGAGATGGGGAGAGTGTATCGAGACGCCTGCTAGGCCAGATGATGCATGTCCCTGACCTATGCGGTTGGTGAGTGTCCCATGGATGGGCTGAGGATAATAAAGGTGAGTGTGAGAGAATAACTGGTGATGTCCCTTGAACTGTCAGTGAGTGAGGGCCCTGTGGGTGTGTGATGGGTCTGTGAGTGTGTGAGTTGGGAATGATGAAAAGAGTAACTTACCCTGGTGGAACAGAGGAGACCATTCATCCTCTTGCGGCACTGGGTGGCTGTCCACTTCTGAAGGGTATTTGCACTGACCACCGCTGCCACCACCTCCCAAACTAGATTGGCCATGTTGCTGCTTGTCCTGCGGCCAGAGCGGAGATGTAGGACATCCTGGCGGGCCTCTACTGCATCCAGCAGTTGCTTGAGGGACCCGCCGTTGAAGGTGAGCGCTACAGTCTTTTTTCCTTTGCTGGCCATGTCTCCCGGGCAGTGGTGGTGAGCAGGTGGCGATGAGCGGTGTGCTGGTGGCTGCCTTTTTAACATGGCGGCCATCGTGATGCAAAGGTGGGGTGATGGCGGGAGTGATCACCCACCATGGAAATGGCATGTTTCCCAGGAATTCATAAATAATGAGGCAGGTTTGGGACAACATGGTGTGAAAACCTGCCATTTTCATTGGCGGGTAGGACGCCATTTTGCCCGCCCGCTACCGAATGTGGTGCAAATCTGGGAAAATTCCGCCCTATGTATTGATTACTGCAAAGTAAAACATAGGTGAATTGATGTCCTATTCCACGATTGGAAGATTGTATTGAGAGAGTGGGACAGTCAGCTGTGAGGATACTGGCAAGTACCCTTATCAGAAAGGTCAAAAGAGATATCAGCTTTTGTAACGCTGGATGGTTTATATCAGTGCAAATTAATGCTGTTTGGTATGAAAAATTCACCAGCAACATTTCAGAGATTAACAAACAAAGTGGTTGAAGGACTGAGCCATCGTGCTGTCCATATCGATGAGTTAGTGGTATTCAGTCAAACCTGGGAGGAACATCGACGACATTTAAACAAATTGTTTGACCGACTACAGGAAGCCAGATTGGTGATAAATTTGGCTAAAAGTGAATTTGCAAAAGTTACATATTTAGGCCACAGTGTTGGAAATGGTCAAGTGGCCCCACGAAGTGCATCAGTAAACGCTACGTGGAGTTCACAGTGCCGACAAAGAAACAAGAAGTTTTGCGGTTTCTGGGCACGAGTGAATTTTATCAGAAATTCATGCCAAATTTCAGCAGTGTAGTTTTGCTACACTGACTGGGTTATTAAAATAGAACAGGGGGTTCCAATGGGAACAGGAGTGTCAGACCGCATTTGACAGCTTGAAAGCTGTACTAACCACTACACCTTTTCTCGCAGTCCCTGATTATACAAAGCAGTTTAAAATGGCTGTTAACGCCAGTGATGTGGGTGTCGGCGCTGTGTTGCTGCAGGAAAATATGAGAAACGGTGGAGCATTTCTCACCGAAGTTAAATGTGCATCAGAAGAAATATTCAACTATAGAAAAAAAGATTTTAAGTTTGTTTTTAACATTGTGGCATTTTGAAGTGCATGTTGCAAACAATTCTTCAGAGATAGTTGTATATATGGACCACAATTCTTTGAAGCTCCCAGAAAAGTTTCGAGACAAAAACGCAAGATTGCTCTAATGGAGTCTGTCATTGCAACTGTTCAATTTAAAAATGATACATGTGGCTGGACAAAAGAATTTAATTGCAGGAGTGCTGTCAAGAGAATAAATTCAAAAGGACTTGGATGTTGGGGAATTGAGGGAATTGGGGATTGGAATGATTATTTTCTTATTATTCTTAGAAAAGAATTGCATATATTTTCACAGTTAACGCATGTATGCCATAGTGTAATCGTGTTTTTGATAAGTATAATACGTAAATGAAGTGGGTTGAGAAAATGAAAACTTTTCGAAATATGACATTTTGTTTTTTTCCATTGAGGGAGGTGTAAAGATGGATGTTTTTAAAAATATTTTTGGGAATATGGTGGTATTCTGTAAAGAAGGCTGTGAATTTGTGTACATGTGGCCTGAATTTTCAGCTAGGCGGGAGGACACGATATTGGTGGGTTCGGGAGCAGTCGGGAAGCGCAGACCGCTGATCACGATCAGCCCCTGATCGTGATAATTGCTGACTGGCCAATTAACGGCCAGCCAGTGTGAAACACACGCTGGAAAGCTCAGCACTGCCAGGGTGGTGGGGGGGGAGTGTTGGGGGGGGGGGCGGTGGGGTGGGAAATGATGTTTCTGCGGACGTGCGCGAGCACTGAGAGAATGCTCTCTGAAGGCAGAGATCTGCCTCGGGGAGCTGCAGACCTGAAATCCATTAAATAATGTTTTGAAAGTCAGGAGAAAAATGCCCAAGCATTACAATCAGGCACCTGAATGTATAGATGATAAAAAATGCTGTCCACAGAATGTTATTTTTATTCGTTTAATAATGGAAATCTCATCCCGCTCTTGGATGGGGTTTGATGAAAAATGCAAAATCCACATGGCAGATTCACACATCTGCCAACCATAAGGTTAGATGGACCATGGAAAATCAGCGACAATTGGGTTCGCATCGGACTTTTGCGCGTGCCTGTCCAGCAAAATATCGCGTGAGTGCAGACTGATATTGGGGAGCTTGCCCAATATTTCTCATCCGATTTTATGCCCAATCGTGTAGGGCACACACCTGGCTGCAGCACGTAAAATTCTGCCCTGTGTGTGTGTGTGTAATTAAACTGGGGGAAGGTTAGTAAAGACAGCTTGTCTGTGTGAGCTGAGATGTGAAAGGTAAAGGTGCTAAGATGCATGCATTTGTAATAAGAGGCTATGGTAAAGTGGAGTTACGAGTAAATAAGTAGGATTTTACAAAAAGATAGGTGAGGATTTGACTTTTCAGCTGTTAAATTTCAAAGGGAGTTTAGAAGTGACAAGGGACTTTCACAACTTACAAAGGTTTCATAAGTAGACAAGGGAGGTTATTAAGTTTTAAGTGGAGGCAATAGGAAGACATGAAAGATTTTTATATTTTGGAAGAATTGAGTTCAAAGAGTTGCTAAGGACAATGGAATCTAAGATCAAAGGGGAAAAGGATATTTAAGGAGAGATGTTTAGTTGCGATGAGTTGGTTGCTAGGGGGAGATGTCCTGAGGCCAGCTCTGCGTGGAGAAAAGTTCTGAATTTGAAGCAGCCATCTAGTTTCAAGCCAGAGAAACCTTTGTTTAAAGAAAGCAGTTTGTTTATGAGCCTTTCTTTCTGGGATTTCCGTAGCATAGCGGAAGGGAGTGAGAAGTCGTGTGGTATACCTTTACTAATATGACAGAAGTTTTGCCTTGGTTAATGTTACTGGATTTTTATAGTTAAAATATATAAGGGAGCTTTTGCCAATTAGTTTACTTGTATGTTCTGACCAAGTGGGTTTTTTGGGGGGAATGTTTTGTAAGACTGTTTTAACTGTGTAATTTTAATCATGCTTATGTTTTTATTTCTTCTTGTTAATAAATCTTTTAATTTTAAAATCCTAAAACTGTTACTGGGATTCTACAGTTCTAGGATTGGCAGCTTCCCCTCATTTTCAAAATACAATAATAAGTTAAGGTAAGTAATACAAGTTTCCCTCTGGGATTTGGCTTGCTCAGTGAATAGCATCAGCTGCAGTCATAACATATGTATTAACCAATCCTCTACCCATGCTAAAATACTACCCCAACTCAATGAGCCCTTATCTTGCCTGTTAACCTTTTGTGTGGCACCTTATTGAAAGTGTTTAGGATATCCAGGTATACTACATCTACTGGTTTCCCTTTATCTACCCTACATGTTACATACTTTAAAAACTCTAAAAAATTTGTCAAACAAGATTTCCCCTTAGTAAAACCATGTTACATAAGACCATAAGACCACAAGAAGTAGAAGCAGAAGTATGCCATTCAGTGCATCGAGTCTGCTCTGCCATTCAATGAGACCATGGCTGATCTGATAATCCTCAACTCCACTTTTCTGCCTTTTCCTCATAACCCTTGATTGATACTAATCAAAAATCTGTCAATCTCAGCCTTGAATATACTTAACAACCCAGCCTCTAGAGCCCTCTGCAGCAAAGAATTCCACAGATTCACTACTCGCTGAGAGAAGAAATCCCTCCCTATCTCTGTCTTAAATGGGCGATCCCTTACTCTGAGACTATGCCCTCTGGTCCTAGACTCTCCCAAAAGGGGAAACAACCTCTCAGCATCTACCCTGTCAAGCCTCCTAAGAATCTCATACATTAAGAAGGTATCCTCTCATTCTTCTAAACTCCAATGAGCACAGACCCAACCTACTCAACCTCTCCTCATAAGAAAATGCCTTTGTACCTGCAATCAACCAAGTGAACCTCCAATGCCAATATATCTTTCCTTAGATAAAGGGACCAAAATGGTCCACAGTATTCTAGGCGTGGTCTAACTAGTGCCTTGTATAGTTTTAGCAAGACTTCTCTAATTTTATACTCCATTTCCTTTTGAAATAAAAGCCAACATTCCATTTGCCTTCGCTATTACCCGTTGAACTTGTATGCTAACTTTTTGTGATTCATGCAGCTTTCTACAGTCATTCTCCATTTAAATAATATTCAGCTCCTTTATTCTTCCTACCAATGTTTTTGCCCACTCATTTTACATGTCTATATCCCTCTGTAGGCTCTTTGTGTCATCCTCACCACTTGTCTTCCCAACTATTTTTGTGTCATCCGCAATGTTCATTCACTTCCCTCATCCAAGCCATTAATATATATTGTAAATAATTGTAGCCCCAGCACTGATCCCTGTGGCACTTCACTAGCTACAGGTCGCCATCCTGAAAATGCCCCCCTGATCCCAACTCTCTGTCTTCTATTAGTTAGCCAGTCCTCTATCCATGCTAATATACTATCCCCAACACCATGGGCTCTTATTAAGTAGTCTTATATGCGATACCTAATTAGACGCCTTTTGGAAATCCAAATACATTACATCTACTGATTCCCCTTTATGTATCCTGCTTGTTACCTCCTCAATGAATTCTAGTTCTAATAATTTGTCAGGCGTGACTTCCTCTTCATGAAGCCATGCTGAATCTGCTTGATTAGATTATGCATTTCTAAATGCTTTGCTATTGCATCCTTTATAATAGACTCCAACATTTTCCCAATGACAGATGTTAAGCTAACTGGCATATAGTTACCTATCTTTTGTCTCCCTTTTTGAATAAGGATGTTACATTGGCAGCTTTCCAATCCTCTGGGACTTTTCCAGTATCTAAGAATTCTTGGAAAATTACTACAAGTGCATCCACTATCTCTGTAGATATCGATTTCCTTTAATACCCTCAGATGTAACCCATCAGGTCCAGGGGGCTTAATGACCTTTAGCCCCATTAGTTTCCCTAGTACATTTTTCTCTAGTGATAGTTATTGTGTATTTATTTCCTCCCCCTCCGTTTTGTCCCTTGATTCTTTTGTATTTTTGGAATGGTATTAGTATCTTCTACCATGAAGACTGATGCAATGTATTTATTCAACTCCTCTGCCATTTCCTGGTTCCTCATGATTATGGCTTCTTTTTTTGACTTCATGGGATGTGGGCATCACTGGCTAGACCAGCCAGCATTCATTGCCATCCCTATTTGCCCTTGTTCAGAGGGCATTTAAGAGTCAACCACATTGCTGTGGGTCTGGAGTCATGTGTAGGTCAGACCAGGTGAGGATTGCAGGGAGTTTTTACAACAATCAGCAATGGCTCCATGGTTATCATCAGATGTTTAATGCCAGATTTTTTTTTATTGGATTTAAATTCCACCATCTGTCATGGTGGGATTTGAACCCAGGTCCCCAGAGCATTGCCCCGGGTTTCTGGATTGAGTCAGTAATAATACCACTATGCCACCATCTCGCCACCTTCCCTCTTTTGCTATCCGTTTGTATATTACTTATTAGTTTACCCTCAAAGTTCATTTTCTCCCTCTTTGTTTTTTTTTGGTCATCTCTTATTGTTTTTTAAAACTTCCCCAATCCCCTGGCTTACCACTAATCTTTGCCACATTGTATGTTTTTTCTTTCAATTTGATACTATCCTTAACTTCCTTGGTTAACCACAGTTGATTTATCTCCTTCCTAGAATCCTTCTTCCTCACTGGGATGCATCTTTGTTGTGAGTCATGAACTATTTTCTTAAAAGTCTGCCATCTTTTCTGCCAAACTCCTTTCCCACTCCACTTCAACCAACTCTGCCCTCATTCCTTTGTAATTACCTTTATTTAGGTTTGGCACATTTGTTTCCAATCCAAATTTCTCACTCTCAAACTGAATGCTAAATTCTACCCTGTTATGGTCACAGTTTCCTATGGGATCTTTTACTCTGAGGTCATTTATTAAATCTTCCTTACTGCACATTGCCAGATCCAAAATAGCCTAATTCCTGGCTGGATCCACAACATATTGTCTTAGGAACTGTCCCGAATACTGTCTATGGGCTGGATTTTACTGTCGGCAAGTAGGACTGGGCCCGATCGCCGAGGCGTAAAATGACGTGCAGTGACGTTGGGCAGAACTCCCGACGTTACTGTGCCCCATTTAAATTTTCAGGAAGGCGGGGGCGCAGCAAAATCAGCTGCACACCCGCCGACTTGTCAATGGCCAATTGAGGTCATTGACAGAGCAATTAAAGTAATTAGTGGACCTGCCCGTCCAATCTTAAGGTTGGTGGGCAGTCCAGGAGCTCTGGCAGGAACTAAAAGCATGAAACCTCATCCATGGGTGGGATGAGGTTTCATGTAGGGTTTTAAAAATGTTAATAAAGTATTTTTGGAAATTATGAACATGTCCCAACTCATGTGACATCGTAACATGTGGGGACAGTTAGGGAAATTTTATTTTTCTATTTTGAGCTTTTTTCCATTTCCAGCTGATCTCCCTGAGGCTGCATTTAGCCTCAGGGAGATGAGTGCGCTCTTTCGTACGCATGTGTGAAAGAGCGCACTCTCGATTTTAGGAATCCCTCCCCGCCCGCACAGGGAGTGCATAGTGCTTCCCTGCACACGTCACGCTGGGCAGGCCTTAAATGGCCCACCCACGTAAAATGGCGCTGCACCTCCCATTGGGGGCACCAATTGGAAGCGCGACCACATGCACCTGGCCATCAACCTCCCCCCCGACAGGGGGAGAATTCAGCCTTATGAATCCTTACTCATGGCTGCCTCTACCAGTTTGATTTCCTAATCTACATGAAGATTAAATTCACCCATGATTAATGTACTGCCTTTCTTACATGCCCTCATTATCCCATAATTTATTCTCTGTCCTACACTAAAGCTAATGTTAGACTATAGGCTATTCGCACAGTGTCTCCTTCCCTTGTTATTTTTTACTTCCACCCATATGGGTTCTACATCTTCCAATCCAAGATAATTTCTTGCTGTCGTGCTTATTCCATCTTGTACTAACAAAGCTACCTCACCATCCTTTCCTTCCTCCCCCTCATTTCGAAAAGTCACATATCCATGAATATTTAGTTCCCAGCTTTTGTCCCCTTGTAGCCATGGCCAGAACCTTTTGTTGAGTGTGTGGGGACAGGGCCCCGCAGGCCAACACATAAAATGACCCGGTGGCGGTGACGTTGGGCATGCATCCTGATGTCACCACGCATCTTCCTGACCTTCAGATCAGTGGGCACACACCAGAGACAGCTGCACACCCACCAAACTCTCAAGGACCTGTTAAGGCCGTTAATAATCTAATTAAGCTGATTGTCTGGGCTGCCCATCCAACCTTAAGGTTGGCGGGCAGGCGAAGAGCCCAGGCGGCTTTTGCATTTCTCATGAAACCTCATCCACGGGTGGGATGAGGTTTCATGAAAGGTTTATAAACTAAATAAATTTTTTAATTAAAACACATAAATATGTCCCAGCTCATGTCACATGAGGGGACATGACTGAGTAATTTTATTTTTCTTTCTTTCAATTTTTGAGAATGAAATTAATCTCCCAGAGGCAGCTCTGTGCTTCAGGGAAATGTCAGGCTCCGACTCTCCCTCCTACTCCCGCCCGCACAGGTAGCACTGAGTGCTTCTGGGTGTACATCACACTGGGAGGGCCTTAATTGGCCTGCCTTCATAAACTGGCACAGCTTCATAACACTTCATAACACAGCACCCTGCTGTGCCCACTCTCGCCCAGCCCACCCGACGGGGAGAAAATTCTCCCTCATGTCCCTGTAATGGCCATAAGATCATACCCATTAACTTCTATTTGTACCGGTAATTCATTTATCTTGTTCGGATTGCTATGTGCTTTTAAGTAAAGAGCCATTAATTTTGCCTTTTTACCAATTCTCCCCCCTTGCCTGTATTTGCTGCTTTTTTTTATGTTTGTACACTTGGTCCCTCCTGTCACACTTTGGGTATCATTACCTGAAAAGCTGCCCTGCAATACTGCCTTATCCTTTTGCTTTGTACGCCTGATTATTGCCTCTCCAGAACCCTCCTCCCCTTATTTGGTTTAAAGACCTCTCTACAACTCTAGTTATTCGATTCGCTAGGACATTGATCCCAGCACAATTTAAGTGAAGCTTGTCCCACCGGAACAGCTGCCTTCTACTGCAGTACTGGTGCCAGTGCCCCATGTACTGAAGCCCATTCCTTCCACACAAATCTTTGAATCACACATTTAACTCCTTGAGTTTATTTACCCTATGTCAGTTTGCCCGTGGCTCAGGTAGTAATCCAGAGATTATTACCTTGGCGGTTCTGTTTTTTAATTTAGCTCCTAACTCTTCAAATCCTTTCAGCAGAACCTCCTTTCTAGTTCTATCAATGTCATTGGTACCAACGTGGATGACGACAACTGGATTCCACCCCTCCAACTCCAAATTCTAAATGGCATTGGAGGTTGCTAAGACTGCTTTACAGATAGAAAATATAACTCTGCCTGGTTTACAAAAATTAACCAAGAGTAAGCTGATGGAATTGATGGATAAATCAGAGTTATAATTACCTGAAGGGGTGAGGATTGCAGACATAGTTGAGATAATAGCACAGCATCTAAAATTGGAAGGGATAACAGAGAGACTACATTTTCCAGGGAGTGAGTCACAGCTGGAGGTAGTGAGACTTCAGTTACAAATGAAGAAGCTTGAACTTGAACAAGCAAAGGAACTGAAAAAATTGAATTAGAGGCAAAGGAAAAAGAAAGGGCATTTCAAAGGGAGCAAGCAGAAAGGCAGGAGAGAGAAAGAAAGCTGGGACTGGAATTTCAGGAAAGAGAGAGAGAGAAGGACAAAGAAAAAGGGAAAGAGAGAAGGAGCAAGAATGGGAATATCAGCTTAGAAGGCCGGAAGTTAAGAAAAAGATCTCAGACTCTGAGGCAAGTTCTGATGATGAAAACACTTCAGCCTAAAACCTAGTGGTTAGATGTTTAAGTTTGTGCAAGCTCTCCCAAAGTTTGAGGAAAGAGATGTAAAGGCATTCCTTATTTCATTTGAAAAGGTAGCTAGGCAAATGAAGTGGCAAAAAGAAATCCGGACATTACTTTTACTATCTAGATTGGTAGGTAGAGCTCATGAGGTTTATGCATTGCTGTCAGAATAGGTATTGTTGGATTATGATGCAGTATAAAAGGTTATTCTGAGTGCACATGAGTTAGTCCCTGAGGCATACAGGCAGAAATTTCAGAATATAAGGGCAGACCTATATTGAATTTGAAAGGGTAAAGCAAAGTAATTTTGAATGTTGGGTAAGGGCATTATAGGTAGAGATAACATATGGGGGAGAATTTTCTGTGCGGCATGCGGGGGTGGGCCCCACACACCGACATGTAAAATGATGCGCGGTGACAACAGGTATGCATCCCGACATCACCGCACATCATTCCGAACTTCTGTTCAGCCTGTTAAGACCATTCATAAGCCAATTAAAGATGTTGACAGGGCTGCCTGTCCAAACTTAAGGTTGGCGGGTAGCCAAAGAGCCCAAGCGGCCTTCACATTTTTCATGAAACCTTATCCATGGGCGGGATGAGGTTTCATGAAGGGTTTATTAAATTGATAAATATTTTTCGAACATTTCAAAAACACGTCCCAGCTCATGTGAAACTGTCACAAGGGGACATGTGTAAATCATTTTTTAGCTTCTTTATTTAAAATTCCCTTTATGAAATTAATCTGCCTCAGGGAGATTTTTGTGCAAAAGAACGCAGGCCCTGACTCTCCCTCCTCCACCCGCCCACACAGAGGTAGCGCTGAGCATCACGCTGGGCGGGCCTTAATTGGCCTGCCCACATAAAATAGCAGCGTGCAGCTGATTGCGGGTGGCAATCGGCTGCGCGTCTGCCCACGCCCACTCCTGACCAGCCTGCCCGATGGGGAGAAAATTCTCCTCATGAAGTTCTTAGGGAAATAATTATCTTGGAAGAATTTAAAGATTCACTTCCTCTTGTAGTTAGAACCCATGTTGAAGACTAGAGGGTTAAAACAGTTAGACAGGCAGAGGAGATGGCTGACAATTATGAATCTAAACCTTTTTTCCATCATCCCCATAAAACCGAGAAGGAAAGAAGATGGGAAGGTGAAAGGAAGGCAAGTAGTTAGGAGTGAGAAGAGACAATTGGGAATCCTCAGGAAATTTCTCCTCAGACCAGAAAGAAAGGTGCTGAGGGTGGAAGCATCATTCAAAAGCCTAAGTGTTTTATTATAATAAGTTGGGACATCTTAGGCCAGATTGCTGGAGATTAGATGGTAGATCTATTGAAGTAGTAGGAATGCCTAAGGAACCCTGAGGAAAGTTTGCGTCAGAAAAGGAAATGGCTGTTAAAACTGCAGCAGTGGTACAGGTGAAACGTGTTCCATCAGAACTTACAGGAAAGGGGGATATGGTTCAGGATAGTCCAGAGGATTCTTCTTTGATCACTGGTGAAGGATGTCAGGCTAACAGAAGGTCTGGATGTTTTGTGTTGAAGGCAGAAGTGTTCTCTTACTCCTCCAACAAAATAAGTAAGCAGGTTAAAATTTTAGAAAGATATATGGGCAGATCAATCATTGATTGTGGCTGATGATACAATTTATGTTCTGGATAGTTTTATGAAGGAGAAAGTATTAATAAGAGGTATTAATAGAATTTATGAACCTGTTTCTTTGCGTACAGTTAACTTACAAAGTCACTTTGTAAACGGAATTGTTATGGTGGGAATTATCTCCAGGTCATCTATTGAAGGAGTGGATTTTATTCTGGGTAGTGATTTGGTTGGTGGAGACAGTAATGTGGTAACGACTGTATTGCAGCAGGCGGTTGATCATGTTGATCTTAACAAACTTCAGGGCCAGGATATTTAGGTCAGCGAGCGGGGGGCGGGGCCCGCTCGCCGACGCGTGAAATGATGCGGGATGATGTTGGGCGAAACTCCCGACGTCACCCTGCATCATTTCAATTCTCAGGTCGGCGGGGGTGCAGCTGAATCAGCTGTGTGCCCACCGACCTGTCAATGGCCTATTGAGGCCATTTATAAAGTCATTAAGCCAATTAATGGACCTGCCCGTCCAACCTTAGAGTTGGTGGGTAGGCCAGGAGCCCTGGCGGGCTTCAGAAAAAGCATGAAACCTCAACCACATGAAGGTTTTTAAAATGGTAATAAATGTTTGATTAAAAGTGATGGACATGTCCCAACTTATGTGACAGCGTCACATGAGGAGACATGTCAGGGAAGTTTTGATTTTGTGCCTTCACCAGTTTTAAATTTGTCGCCGATCTCCCTGAGGCAGCACTTAACCTTAGTGAGACGAATGCGCTCTTTTGCACACGTGCGTGAAAGAGTATACTCTTGGCTGAGGGAATCCTCCCCCGACCGCACAGGGAGTGCATAGCGCTTCCTGATGGATATCACACTGGGTGGGCCTGAATAGACCGGCTCACTTAAAATGACTTAAAATGGCAGCGTGCCCCCCCCCCCCCCACCCCAACCTGATCGGAGGTGCCGATCGGAGGCATGCCTACACGCACCCACTCCTGCACTTCCTCCCCGACGGGGGGAAATATTCTTCCCCAGGAAACTATTATGTCCAAAGATGAAACACTTATTGCAGATAACAAGCAGTTGAAACCTGATTAATATAGAAAACCGACTACCAACTTTCATGTGTGAAAGAAGAGAATTCATGAGATAAATTGAGAATCAGCTGCAGAAAGTAGAACATTTGACTGAGGACTTGAAATGTCTAAATGATAAACTTGTAGAAGCAAATTTAGCAAAGATCAATCTTCAGTTAAAACTTGATGAACTTCAAGCATCAATAGTTGCAATGAAATATCAGGAAAAATGCCTTTGAACAAGAAAAGGAATTGTTGGTAAATCAGAATAATTGGTTGAATGTAGAATTAAAAAGCAAAACTAACAAACTGTTAGAACTTTGTCGGGAAAGGAGCAATGAGATTCTCGAACTTCGAAGCAAACTGGACGAAAGGAAGGAGATGTATAATTTGGAGTGTCATGGTTCCAACGTCGTTCCTGTGAATAAAAACTCTTTGCTGAGTTGTGGTCTGATTGAGCAAAGAACTGACCCAAGTAAAATTACTAATGTATCAGCCTTAGTAGTGGTCAATATGAAAACAACTAAACTTCATGCAGAATTGGAAATCAAGAATTGCCAACAGAAAGGACTAAAATCATAAAACAGCCTGGAAAAGTCGATGACCAGAGACACTGATTTGCAAGTGCTTGTCGATGCTCAGATATAAAATATAGCAGTTAGAATCCAGGCAAGTGGACAGTTTGCAAAAGACCATTCAAAACCTGAAAGGAGTGGAATGATATAGTTCGTGTGTTATGTCAAATAGTTGAAGGGTTGGAGCGAACTATGAAACTCCACAGGGAGAATATAATTGACTTTGCTCAAAAAGAAGTGGAAAAGATCTGTTCGAAATGGGATCAGGAGAAACAACAATATCATAAGAAGTTTAAAGGTCAAACCAAGCCGAAATGCAAAACCCTTTTGTGTGAACATAAGGAGCTTCTCAATAACTTAATTGAAATGGCAAAAAGTAATTTTGACCAGGAAAGAAATGAAATGTTAATGCACAAAAATGCCATTTTGACTTTGTTAAATTGAAATGAGACTTTACCACACTTGGGTGCGGAAAATGAGCTTGAAGATAGAATTACGCCTACAGTGAACACAAAGGACAATTGGGCTGTAGACTTAAATGAAACATATTTTGCTGAGTTAAAGACTGGGAATAAGAAGAAAAAAACATGTAAAAGTTGAGTTATGATAATGCTATGTTGCACAAATCCTGTTAATCGTATTACATTTATTGACATTGTTTAAGTACATTTTTGTAATTGTATGATATAACATGTCTAATTGTGAAACAAAATGGAAAATTTATTTGTATAATAGATAATAAGCCATTACTAGAGGTTTATGATGTTTGTGTGATGAGGATGGAAGTCCATTGCAAAGAAACTTTCATTGTGTGAAGCTTTCTTTCCTCCAAAGGGGAAAGTGTTAGGAAATAGAGATAGTTTAAGTAAGTTATATTTGTATTTGTACGTGCTGGAATTAGTTTTAGCTTAGTTTGATTTGTATTTCTGTATCTCTGTGTTAAGAAAGGGCAAATGGAGTTTTAGTTACATTTTAAAAAGGGTGGTTGCATTTCTACCCTTTATGACCCCTAACATAAAGGTCAACATACAAATGTAGAAGACTTGAACTGTTGCCTAGCAACAGGAGTAGGGGGTGGGGAGGTGGTACAGAGAGGCAGGTCCCTCCCACAGACACACACAGAAGAAGGAAAACAGCAGTTTGCTTTGGAAGTTGTTTGAGCTCAGTTGGTTTGAAGACAGCTATGAAGCAGAAGCTGCCTAAAATGGGAGAGATAGCAAGTGCCAAGCTACGGAAAACCCCACAAATCCAGGGTGGGGGGGTGGGGGGGGGTGGTGCGGTGGAAGAAGGGAAAGTCTAAAGATGACCTCCTAGTCAAAGGAAGGACAGGAGTCTGGAAAAAGTCCTGTTAAGTGAAGTTAAGAGTGAGGGGCAGAGAAAAAGACTCCAAGCTTCAGATTTAAAGAGACAAAAGCTGCAGGAAGCATATTTGAAGTGAGAACAACTTGCAAGAGACAGGAAGTTCCAAAGAAACAACTGAAGATCTGTAACTCTTTGCTATGGGCATGTGAAGTAGTGGTGTACTGTTGATGGCTGAGTCAGAGAGACAGAGTGTGTGGAAGAAAGCTTGAATGCATGCGGTGACCCAGGGAAGAGGAACATCAGAAGGAGAGTTTGAAACCCTGGTGGTGAACCTTTGCAGAAGACATCTGAGAGAAAGTATTGGTTTGGGAGAAGGTTCCAAGACGAGGTCTTGTAGAGTGGAAATTGGAAACCTTTGTGTGAAGGATGGAATTCAGTGAGACTGGTTGGGTCACGGTGTGACAAACATCGAGGGGGCATTGAGGAGAGATCCATAGCATCTGGTTGAGATGGCATCTGTCACTTGAGGTCAGAGTGTGGTTTGTATGACCACAGGGTGCCATAGATTTACTGTGTACTTACTGTGAACATTAGAGTATAAGAAAGCATTTGTAGCTTGTGTTATCCTTGCACATCTATATATATCTATAATGAAATAGTTTGTGGATGAAGGAGTATTGTAATATAGTTCATTTTTTCTTGTTTAATAAATGTTTTATTCTTTTGTTAAAAGTTCATCAGCTGACTCCTGTGACTCTGTTCAGTAGCCCCTCTCCATGTAAATAAAAGTTAGGATCTATCAAGCTGGGATCCATCCTGGGATCAGGCTTGTCCAGACATGAGCTCAGCTGGGATGGCAACACAGCTGCTTTCCCTGCACTCGTGTCTCATTGTGGTTCATGCTGTCATTCTGCCTCTGGTCTCACATGAACTCTCCCTGCTCTTTATAAATGAACTCTCCTCACTCTCAGTGTTCTTTTTTAAATGAAGTCTCCCTCCTCCCCTTTTTAAATGAAATTGCCCTTTTCTCCTTTATAAATGAAGTCTCCCCACCCTTTTTTAAATGAAGTCTCCTTGCTCTCCGACCTCTTTTTAAAATGAAGTCTCTCTGCTCTCCGTGCTCTTTTTTAAATGAAGTCTCCCTGCTCTCCATGCTCTTTTTAAAATGAAGTCTCCTCGCTGTCTTGTTCTAATCATACTGTGCTTTTCTAAGTGCATTGTTAATACTTCCTTAATAATAGATTCCAGCATTTTCCCAATATAGACTAAATAGACTAATTGGCCTGTAATTCACTATTTTCTCTCTCTCTCCTTTCTTGAAAAGTTGAGTAACATTTTACAACTTCCAATCTAATGGGACTATTCCCAAATCGAAGGAATTTTGGAAAATCATAGCTAGCACATTCACTATCTCTACAGCTGTCTCTGGCTGTCAGGTCCCAGGGATTTGTCAGACTTTAGTCCCTCCAATTTCACCAATACTTTTTCTCTGCTGATATTAATTTCCTCACTCCTTTTAGTCTCTAGGTTACTGTCTATTTCTGGTATGAATCTTGTGTCTTCTATTGTGAAGACAGATGCAAAATATTTGTTCAATGTCTCTATTTCCTCATTCCCCATGATAATTTCTCCTGTCTCTGCTTCTAAGGGCCCATTGTTTCATTCAGCTACCCTGTTCCTCTTTATATATTTATAAAAACTTTCACAAACTGTTTTTATATTCCTGGCTAGCTTACTCTCATATTCCATTTTTACCTTTTTTTATCAGCTTTTTGGTGGCCCTCTGCTGGTTTCTAAAACACTCCCAATCCTCAGACTTGCTATGGTTTTTAACAAAATTGTAAGCCTCTTCTTTAATCTAGTACTATCCTGAACTTCTTGAGTGAGCAATGGATGGGTCTTTCTTGCTGAATTATTTTTGAATGGAATATATATTTTGTTGAACATTTTGAATTGTTTCTTTAAATGTTTCCCACTTTTCAGTTACCTCCATATCTTTACTCTATTTACCCAATTAACCTTAGCCAACTCCCCCCTCATGCCCATGTAATTGGCTTTGTTTAAATTTAAGTTTCTTGTTTGTGATTGGAGTTTGTCACTTTCAAACTTAACATGGAATTGAATGGTATTGTGATCACTATTTCCCAGAGGATCTTTTACAATGACATTACTAATTAACCCTGCTTCACTACACATTACTAGATCTAAGATAGCTTTATCCCTAGTCAGTTCCACAACCTATTGTTCTTAGAAACTATCATGAAAACATTCTGCAAACTCATCTCCTAAAACACTCTTGCTAATTTGATTGTCCCGGTCTATATGAAGATTAAATTCCCCACAATCATTATATTGCTTTTTTTACAAGCTCCAATAATTTCTTGTCTAATGCTCTGCCCAATAGTATAACTACTGTTAGGGGGCCTATAAATTACTTCCACCAATGTTTTCTGACTCTACCTATCCCTTAATTTCCACCCACACTGATTCTATTTCATGATCTTCTGAGGCCAGATCCTTTCTCACTAATGTCTTTATGTCATCTTTTACTATCAGGGCTACTCCTCCTCCTTTGCCATCCTGTCTGTCTTTCCTAAATATTGTGTATCCTGGAATATTTATTTCCCATGATCCTCCTTGATCATCCTGTAACCATGTCCCCCAAGGATCAATCCTTGGTCTCTTCCTATTTCTCATCCACATGCTACCCCTCAGCGAGATCCTTTGTAAACACAGCAAAACATTCCAATTGTACACTGATGACACCCAGTTCTTGCTCACCACCACCTGTCTCGATTGCACCAATGCTAAATTATCATGGTGCTTGTCCAACATCCTGTAGCGGGTGAACAGAAATTTCCTTCAACTAGATAATAGGAAGATCGAAGATATTGTCTTCAGTTCTCAGCACAAACTTGGTTTCTCAGTTATTTACGCAATCCCTCTTTTGGCACCTTTGAGGCTGAACCAGACTGTTCACAATCATGCTGACAAATATGACCTGAGATAAATCCAATGACTTGTTCATGCCATCACCATGACCGCCATTTCCACCCCTGTTACATCACCCAATTCCTTCCCTGTCTGAGCTTATCGACTGACGAAACCCTCATTCATGCCTTTTTTAGCTCTAGATTTGGCTATTCTAAAGCATTCCTGGCTGGCCTCACATTTTCTACCCTCTGTAAACTTGATGCTATCTAAAACTCTGCTTCCTGCTTCCTTACTCACACCAAGTCAGAATCAGAATCACAGAATCACAGTGCAGAAGAGGCCTTTCAGCCCATCGAATTTGCACCGATGCATGAGAAACACCTGACCTACCTATCTAATCCCAGCACTTGGCCCATAGCCTTGAATGTTATGACATGCCAAGTGCACACAGGCACACACAGACAAAAAACATGCGTGCGCGCGCGCACACACACACACACACACACATAGGCGCATACAAACATAGACATAGACACAGATAAACACACAGACACAAGCACACACACATACACCGTATTCATCTATCTCTCCTGTGCTCACCGACCTATAATGTCTTGATTTTAAAATTCTCATACTTGTTTTCAAGTTCTTCTGTGGCTTCGTTCTTCCCTATCTCTGTAAATTCCTGCAAGCCTCTGAGATATTTGTGCTTCTCCAATTATTGTTTCCTGAGCATCATCACTTTTAATTGCTCCTCCATTGCTAGCCATGTTTCCAAGGCCTTAAGCTTTGGAATTCCCTTTTTAATTCCCTTTATAAACCTCTCTGACTCTCCACCCTCTTTCCTCCTTTAATACACTCTTTAAAATCCACCTCTTTGACTAAGATTTTGACTAACTAATGTATCCTTATGCGGCTCAGTAACAAATGTTGTTTGGTAATGCTCCTTTGAAGCACTTTAGACCATTTTGCTATTTCAAGGGTACTATATGAAGGCAAGTTATCGTTTCCATAGTTTTGAAGACAAAAGAGTGTGAGATTACCCTGTGAACGTGGTCATGCGTTTCTCTCCTAAATTCTCTCTGTGACTCCACACCTGATCTATATTGCACAGTTTGCATTGATTTAAAGCTAAAATTGTTCTACATCCATACAAAGTATGAAGTGTAATTGACCTATTTGATACTTCAGACATTTTTGACTTTTCAGAATCTGACATAGGGAACTGAAATTCTGCTCTAATGGATAACTTTAATAGTTTAATAGTTGTGAAGCTTTCTTCACAAATGATCAATTTTCTATAATTATAGGTAGCTTTTGACAACTTTGTTACTTGGAAAAAAATCTAATGGGACTTCTTTGGGGAAGAGAGGCATGTGGTAAGGTAGTCAAGACTGAGTTTTCTATTTCATAGAATTCAGTTGCAACATTTGCCCAGCAGTGGTAACGCCACAAGAATCAATGTATTTCAGCATATCAGCATAAAGATGAGAGAGATGTAATTTATGGGAGTCATCTTATTAGTCATCAGTGTTCAAAATAACATGTGGTAGCATTGCAAAATGTTTTCTCAATGTTATTTACTACACAGATATTTCTCTTTTTACTTATTAGTTTCGTCATTTCAAAGTTTCTCTATATCCTTTCACTTGAGAAAGCTGTCTTTTGTCAGGGGAAAATTCTGGTCAAAATGTTCATTGCTTTTCCACACAGTCAAAATTCAATAACCTTGAAGAAAATGACTTATAATAATTGTTCAAGCTCATTTACTTTGTGAAACCCTGGTTGTGTTGCTCAGGTATCAACAACTTTCAGCATGCTTTCCCCTGTGGAATAGCAGAGCAAGCGGCCTAAATACCTCTTGGCGCCAGAAGAAAGTTCTCATGTAATAGATACCTTTTGGTGTTAAAACTCAGGTTCTGTGCACTTTGTCAATCAACCATTTTGGCCTCAATACATTTTTTTTCCAAGAAGGTGCAATAAAGGGATTCTTCTGCATACAAAATTAAACTAATTTTATAATTTCATTGTTTTGATGACTGGGTTGTAGCAATGGATTGAAACTAATGGTGGCCTATAATGACTAGAACCACACAAACTGCTCCCCTTGAAATAATTAGTTGAGATAAGCAAACAGCAAGCAGTGGGAAATGACACGCTACACAGAGTTTCATGTTTCAAAGTTTCTCAATCTCAAATGGGAAATGATATGTAATACCACGGAAAAGATAGAGCAAGATAAGAATGGCTATTACTTTACACACATGCACTTTCCAATTGAGTTTCTAAATTATAAATGTTTTGGATAAATAACTGTTTTTAAACAAGAATAAACTATAATGTATTTACTTTGATTTAATGGTATCAATGTTAAGTTAACTACACTGATTTAGATTTAACCCTTTACATGCTATTTGTACTGTGCAATGCGAATTATTTTAAGTGCTCATTCAGTAACCCCAGTTGTTTTAGAAACTAGACAAGTGACAATGAAGTCAGAATAATATCTGAAACTCTGACTAATGACATGAAACAATTTATCTTCAGATTGCTTGAATATTGTTTCCAAGATATTACCTGAGAAAAGTTCAAACAGTTATAGATGGACTTGACGTTAATGCTAACCCTTGTTAAGATTGGTTATCCTGGAAGAAAATATTTCAGTCCATTCTTGTTTATGATGAGCTAAATTTCTTTTATTCTCTCTACCATGCCTAACAGCAAGCCTATTACTTTCTTCACAATTTTCTCAATCATCTGAATCAAATATGTCAGAACCAAGTTCACCACCTGTTTAATTTTCTTAATAGAATTTTGTACGTCTGCTATGTCCATCTTTTTCTCATTTCTTTAAAGAGGAAAGAATCGGTTGGATTTTACCAGCAGTGTTGTGAAG
This sequence comes from Carcharodon carcharias, assembly GCF_017639515.1. Lineage (NCBI taxonomy): Eukaryota > Metazoa > Chordata > Chondrichthyes > Lamniformes > Lamnidae > Carcharodon > Carcharodon carcharias. The sequence goes on along the minus strand of NC_054472.1, from coordinate 82,579,849 downwards.
CTAACATTGGGACCATTTCCAGGTCTGTCAAAGTGGTTATGCAATGCCTGCCAGTATTTTGCAGTAGGTGACCAATTGTGGCACTCCTGAGCGATCACCATCCAATTAGGGATGGATTCAGGAGATAAGCGCTAGATGTGGCAAGCCCCGTTTAAAGGATGCCCATCAACGTGGCAGCAGGCAGACTGTATCATTGAAGAGTGTGCAATAATAGGGAGCAGCACCTTGGCAGGAAGTCAAATATTTCAGCAATATCTCTCTGGATGTCCTAGTAGAGGCAGAAGCAGTGAGAGCCTGCAGTAATATTTTGTATCCTAGGAACCGCAGAAGGAGGCCTGCCGGCCAGACTAAGCAAACAGGGTTGGAAGTTGCAAGAGAGGTCAGCAGCCACAGTGTAGATGGATCCAGTGCAGGAAGTGCTTCAATGACTTTCTAAGGTCTGGCAAGGTAAGATGTAATGACTAGCTGGCAGCGCAAACTAATTGCCTGCTGTGCCCATCAGTGAGCAGAAGGGCTGCAAGCAGACTTGCCCAGGAAAACTGAGGGGATGTGTGCCCAGGTACACTCCTCACTGGAATGTAGCTTTCAGAGGATGTAGGTTTAAACCCATGGACAGTAAGTTGCCACAATCATTACATGTGGCTGTGCCTCATGATATTGTGATGGGAAATACCACTGTCTTCACCTTTATCTGCATCTTGCAGGAAAAACAAGCACATGATGCCCACGAGAGGAATCCTTCCGGAGAGGGGTGGGGGTGGATAGGCCCACCTAGCAATATTGACACTGATGGAGGAGGAGGCTCTTGACATTGGCGGAGTGGCAGCAGGACAGGCAATTGCTGATGATGAATTTGGTGTCCGGCAGAGAGAGTGTGAATGCCTCTTGTCCTGTTCATGCAAATGCCTTAGAACAGCTTCCTCATTTGTGTATTCATTTCCAGTGGCTCACAGTTGATGGTCAGCCAGATGCCTGATGAAGCAGCTACTGAGAGATGGGAGATTCAGTGATGATGTGTTCTCTCTTGGTGGGATTGTAGGCCGATAAATCCCCAGGGCCTGATAATCTACATCCCAGAGTACTTAAGGAAGTAGCCCTAGAAATAATGGATGCACTGGTGGTCATCTTCAGAGATTCTATAGACTCTGGAACAGTTCCTACAGATTGGAGGGTAGCTAATGTAACTCCTCTATTTTAAAATGGAGGTAGAGAGAAAATAGGGAATTATAGACCAGTCAGCCTGACATCGGTAGTGGAGAAAATTTTAGAGTCCATTATAAAAAGATTTAATAGCTGAGCACTTGGAAAACAGTGACAGAATCGGACAGAGTGAGCATAGATTTATGAAAGGGAAATCATGCTTGACAAATCTACTGGAATTTTTCGAGGATGTAACTAGTAGAGTTGATGAAGGGGAGCCAGTGGATGTGGTTTATTTGGGCTTTCAGAAGGCTTTCGACAAAGTCCCACATAACAGATTAGCGTATAAAATTAAAGCACATGGAATTGGGGGCAGTGTATTGAGATGGATAGAAAACTGGGTGCCAAACAGTAAATAAAGAGTAGGAATAAACGGGTCTTTTTCTGTATAGCAGGCAGTGACTAGTGGTGTACCACAGGGATCGGTGCTGGGACCCCAGGTATTCACAATATATATTAATGATTTAGATGAGGGAACTAAATGTACTATCTCCAAATTTGCAGATGGCACAAAGCTAGGTGGGAGGGTGAGCTGTGAGGAGGATGTAGAGATGCTTCAGTGTGATTTGGACAAGTTGAGTGAGTGGGCAAATGCATGGCAGATGCAGTATAATGTGGATAAATATGAAGTTATCCACTTTGGTAGCAAAAACAGGAAGGCAGATTATTATCTGAATGGATATAAGTTGGGAGAGAGGAATATGCAACAAGACCTGTCACTGAGGGTAAGCATGTAGGTGCAGCAGGTGGTAAAGAAGGCAAATGGTATGTTGGCCTTCATAGCAAGAGGATTCGAGTACAGGAGCAAAGATGTCTTGCTGCAATTATACAAGGCCTTGGTGACACCATAAATGGAATATTGTGTGCAGTTTTGGTCTCCATATCTGAGGAAGGATGTACTTGCTATAGAGGGAATGTAGCAAAGGTTTACCAGACTGATTCCTAGGATGGCGGGACTGACATATGAGGAGAGATTGAGTTGATTAGGATTATATTTGCTGGAATTCAGAAGAATAAGGGGGGATCTCATAGAAACCTATAAAATTCTAACAGAACTAGACAGGGTAGATGCAGGAAGGATGTTCCCAATGGTGGGGGAGTCCAGAACCAGAGGTCACAGTCTGAGGATATGGGGTAAACCATTTAGGACTGAGATGAGGAGAAATTTCTTCACCCAGAGAGTGGTGAGTCTGTGGAATTCGCTACCACAGAAAGTAGTTGAGGCCAAAACATTGTATGTTTTCAAGAAGGATTTAGATATAGCTCTTGGGGTGAAGGGGATCAAGGGACATGGGGAGAAAGCAGGAGCAGGCTATTGAGTTGGATGACCAGCCATGATCATAATGAATGGCAGAGCAGGCTCGAAGGGCCAAATGGCCTACTCCTATTCCCATTTTCTATGTTTCTATGTTTCTCTTCCATAGGGCGGATGCTGGAAAAGCAGCAGCAGGTGATGTTGGAGGCCATGCCAACTTCAGAGAAAGAGATGCATGGTTACACCATCACAGGAGACAAGGTCACCCCTCACCAGTGCAAATACCTGCACTTCAGTGGGAGTCATGCATGTTTATAATGGGAAGCACAAGGTGAGCATCACACTACGTAAACATTAGCAGGTGGCAGCAGCAACTTTGAGCAGTGTCCATTGGAGATGCTGAGCCTCAGGGGTCAGGTACAAAGCGGGCAGCAGAGGGAAATATTTGACCATCTGTCAGAATTCCCTGATGACATGTGGAGTCTTGGGCAGAGAATGAAGGAGTCCATTCATGTCATGAGCACTGTAGTATCTCAGGCATATGAGGTCATGATCTCCTCCATTGAAAGATTAGCTAACCTCATGGAGGTTCATATACAACGGCCCACTGAATGGATGCAGGAGTAGTAGAGTGGCATGAACAGAATGTACAATATATTCTGTAGCTTTGACAGTGGTGATGGTGCACAGAGTCATGGATGGAGTTAGGTGCTCTCCTGCTCTGGTCAATGTAGAAGGGCAGGTGGGCCATGAAAGGTCTGTGGGAGATAGGGCTAAGGTTGATGAGGTCATGCCTGAAGAGGTTCCATCTTCTAATGTTGTCACCTTGGCCTCTCTGAGGGAACACACACAATACATCAATCCCCCATAAAGCTGTCCCGGGTGCAGCTGGTGGAGCCTGTGGCAGTGCCTTCATGGGCACCTTAGCCATGAGAACAGGCACCAATAGCACCTCATCTGCTAGGGTGTACAGTTGAGCAGCCTGCCTCCACATCTGTTTCTGCCACAGGGGAACACTCTAGAGAAGCTCTCGTAAGAGGACATGGTCTGTATTCCCCTTTGGCTTCACAAACATTAGCATCTGCACCCTAATGTTGATAGCATGTATGTTTATGGAATGAAGCAGGTAGTCTTTGGACCCTTAGATGTGTCATTTCATTATCACTTGGACATGGCAATAGCAGCATTGGGTGGTCCACGTGAGAAGGTTGTGAGTGGATGGGGCTACTATGGGGCTGTGGGAGACATACTGCTTGAAAACTACTGGATCTCAGCAAAAGCCTACATGGCTTTAGAATGTTAATAATGGATGCAAATGATGAGGCCATGGGAAAAGTCCATGGGTCAGAGTATCCTGGGTTGCCCCCTCAACACAAGCTCCTGATGGTCTTGCAGTGCTGCTTGCGGGTCTTCACCAATCTCCTGTTCCTTCAATGAAGCAGGGCACTCTTCCACACAGTCATCCTCCAGTTCTGTCCCTCTCCGTAGGACCATGTTGTGCAGAGCATAGCAGATCACCACAATGTGTGGCATCCTTGAAGGGGCACACTGAATGTATTGCCCCACCCTTGCCAAACTGGGCAAGGCAATGATAGCCTGTTTGGTGGTGACTCTTGTGTTGAGGTGGCAGCTCTTGCATCCCCAATTTTTGGGTTTGCACAGGTGGCAGCAGCCAGCTCTTCAAAGGAAATCCACGGAGGCTGTGTCATGGCATCAACAGCTACAGCACCTGTCACTGCCTGAAAATGAATTCCCAATGGAGGTGCCAGGAAACCTAGTGCCCACCTGAAGGAAACACTTTAGATGTTCGTGCACCAGCAGAATGTTGAATGAGTGAAACCTCTTCCTGCTAATAAAACACCAAGCTGCACCAGTGGGGCCCTGATGGCCACATAGGTGCAGTCGATCATGCCCTGCACCCGAGGGAACTCTGCCCTGGAAGCTAACACCTTATATGCCTGACTGGCTGTGTCTGTGGCGAATGTTATTAAGGCCAATATGCTGTCTCATACAGCGGATCAATCACCTAAGTGATGCTGCTGTAGGTGCCTGCCTGCTATTTCCCACACAAGTTCGTGGCTAACCCTTACAACAGAAGCTAAAAATTTCAAGATAACTGCCGCCTTCACAGTGCCTGGCAGTGGGTGTCCACCAGCTCCTTGGGGTCTAAGTCTTTTCTTGTGGAGGGAGCACAGATCCACCACAGTGGTCTCAACATGTTAAGGAAGCTGATCCATACACCTGATGCTGTGGGCATTGCCTCATTACCCCTCCTGACCAACGCCTCTGCATCCCTGTGCACCAGGGGACTGCCATTGTTGCTGGGGCCACAGCTCCTCCCCACTGCTCCAGCCCAACCCTAAGGTGATGCCTCCATCTTCATATTCAGCCTCAATCATGAGGGCCTCAGCTATCAAAGTTCCCTTGCATCTTGCAGCATGAGCCTTACTCCAAGGCGCAGCTTCATTCAGCACCCCCAGAGCTCTGCATCCAGTATGGTAAGTCAGTGGCTATGCATGAGCTCCCGTTTGCTGATACCCTCTTTTATACAGAATATTTAATGTTTGCCGCTTTAGTCAATTGCTTCCCGCTGTGAAGACACCTCCTGCTCGGACGCAGAGTGCACTTCTGACAAAGTTGCTCTGTTGTGTCAAATGGCCTCTCCAGTCCTGATGAATCACCCTAATTGCCTGCCTGCCATTACTGGGTGGGTGGTCATCCTCCCTGAGAAGCCACACGGAGGTGACAACATGTCAGAGTACCAACACAACATCCTCCTGCGTGAAATTACTGGTGTGCCCGCCATCAAACCTGCCTCTGTGACAAAATTCTCCCTTATACTTGTGGAAGTTATTGATTGTTTCTAGTGATTTGCAATGCTCAATTGACTTTTAATCACCAAGCAAAGGGTAGGATGTTTTGGAGATATCGGGCTGGTGCTCTCTGCCAGCCTCGAAGAAAGGTGCCGACAATGACCAAGTGATCTCGGTGCTGTTGTCCTCTGTCCTGATGTCAGTCCCTTTCAAGCAGCAAGTCAAAGGGATTTCCAGGTATCCAGCAGCACTGATGCCTGTAAGGAGGTAAGCAGCTAATCACATTAAACTATTCTCACAAACCAAGTGAAGCCCACTGAATCCCTTCGCTTTTAATTTACACATAAGGATTGGAACATACACATGGATTAAGGTGGAAGATAAAATATCATAAATAAACTTTAAAAAAAAATTAAAATTTGGGGAATTATCACAATGAAGACATTTCACATCCAACAAATACAAAATTACTCTTTCTGAGCCAATGATACCTTTTTTTATTCTTTCACAGGACACGGGCATCACTGTACTGCTAGGCCAGTATTTTTATTGTCCACCCCTAATGGCCCTTAAGAAGGTGGTGGTGAGCTGCCTTCTTGAACTGCTGCAGTCCATGTGGTGTAGGTATATCCACAGTGTTGTTAAGGAGTTCCAGAATTTCGACCCAGCGGCAATGAAAGAACGACAAAATAGTTCCAAGTCTGGATACTGTGTGGTTTGGAAGGGAGTTTGCAGGTGATGGTGTTCCCATGCATCTGCTGCCCTTGTCCTTCTAGATAGTAGTGGTCATGGGCTTGGAAGGTGTTGTTGAAGGAGCCTTGGTGAGTTGCTGCAATGCATCTTGTAGTTGGTACACACTGCTGCCACTGTACATTGGTGGTGGACAGAATGGATATTGGCAGTGGTGGATAGGTTGCCAATCAAGTAGGTTGCTTTATCCTGGATTGTGTCAGGCTTGTTGAGTGTTGTTGGAGCTGCAGTCATCCAGGCAAGTGGAGAGTATTCCATCACACTCCTAACTTCTGCCTTGTAGATGGTGGACAGGCTTTAGGGAGTCAGGAGGTGAGTTACTCTCTGCAGAATTCCCAACCTCTGACCTGCTCTTGTAGCCACAGTAATTATATAGCTGGTCCAGTTCAAGTTTTGGTCAATAACCCCCAGGATGTTGATAGTGGGAGATTCAGTGATGGTAATGTCATTGAATGTCAAGGGGAGATAGTTATATTATCTCTTGCTGGAGATGGTCATTGCCTGGCACACGTGTGGCACAAACATTACCTGCCACTTAGCAGCCCAAGACCGAATGTAGTCCAAGTTTTGTTGCATGGACTTGGGAAAGGACTACTACAGCGTTTGAGGAGTTGTGAATGGTGCTGAACATTGTGCAATCATCAGTGAACACCCACACTTCTCATCTTATGATGGAAGGGAGGTCATTGATGAAACAGCTGAAGATGGTTGGGCCTAGGACACTACCCTGATAAACTCCTGCATTGATGTCCTGGAACTGAGATGATTAACCTCCAACAGACACGACTATCTTCCTTTGTGTTAGGTATGGCTCCAACAAATGGAGAGTTTTTCCCTGATTCCCATTGACTCCAGTTTTGCTCGGGCTCCTTGATGTCACACTCGGTCAAATGCTGCCTTGATGTCAGGGTCAGTCACTCTGATGTCACCTCTTGAGTTCAGCTCTTTTGTCCATGCTTGGCCTAAGGCTGTAATGAGGTCAGGAGCTGAGTCACCCTGACAGAATCCAAACTGAGCGTCAGTGAGCAGGTTATTGATGAGTAAGTGGTGCTTGATAACACTGTTGTCAATACCTTCCATCACTTTACTGATGGTGAAGAGTAGACTGATGGGTCGGTAACTGACTGGGTTAGATTTGTCCTGCATTTTGTGGACAGGGCATACCTGGGCAATTTTCCATATTGCCGGGTAGATGCCAGTGTTGTAGCTGTACTGGGACAGCTTGGCTAGGGACGCAGCAAGTTCTGTGGCACAAGTCTCCATTACTATTGCTGGAAAATTGTCAGGGCCCATAGTCTTTGCAGTATCCAGCACCTTCAGCTGTTTCTTGACATCATGTGGAGTGAATCGAATTGGCTGAAGACTGGCACCTATGATGCTGGGGACCTCACAAGGAGGCCGAGAAGAATCATCCACTTGGCACTTCTGGCTGAAGATTGTTCTAACTGCTTCAGGCTTATTTTTTGCACTGTTGTGTAGAAAAACACTAATATTTATTTGAACAATGAAAGAGCCATTTCTTTCCATTCTGATGAAAGGTCAACAACCTGAAATGTTAACTCTCTTTCTCATTGTAGATGCTGCCTGACCTGCTGAGTATTTCTAGCATTTTCAGCTCTTACTTCAAGGCTTTCTGCTTTGGGCGCTATCAGCAATCCAGGAGCCAAATTGAGTTCAAAATTGTGCTAACTATGAGAATTGTTCTTTTCCTTGGGTTTCCGCTCAAACGTATTTGCATATTGCTGAACATAAAATCAGCCATGGACAACATTATTGGGCAGCATTTTATAAGTCATTTTATTTTTAAAAATTTGCTTTAAAAATACTTGATAAGAGTGGTAACAAGAAGTAGTTTAATTAATATGCTTGTGACAATGGGTTTATCTCATAAACTAAACATTTTAAATCAGTGTCTAGTCCACCACCTGTGACTAAATTAACCTGATTGTAAATAGTTGAAAATGACTTTAGAAACCTATCTTCAACCATTAGCTTGTTATAGTAATGTACAATAGTCAGTTCCTCAGTAAATTAAAAGTAAAACGATATTTTAAAAAAAATTAAATGCTTCTTTTTGTAACCTTGCCCACAAAAAGACTAGTTTTAGAGCCTCTTCGAAGGCTGCAAATGAGTTCAATTAATGTAAATTCGCAAAGGTGATTAATTCGATCTGGTGGCACGGCCAAATTTATAGGTTGTACCAGCTTCTTGTGCAGTTAAAATTGGAGTGGAAGACATATTTCTGTCTCTCTGACCCAATCCTGCTAACTGAAATTTTAAATTACAGGCAATAAGGACGCCTGCCACATGCTGATGAGTCCTCTTTAAATAAGCAGGATGAGCTCTGGTTACATCACAAATGAAGGCTTCTCCATCAGGGCAAATATGCCAGGAAAAAGAGCTAGGGCCTGAGGTATCCCAATGAGGTAAGTTTTAAAATATCTTCCAGTTTCATTGTGGACCAGAAGGAGCATGAATGTGCCTTTAGGTTCCACAGGAAAGCTTTGGACTACTCCTGCTCCAGTCTTTCTCCCACTCTCCGCTCAACATCATCCATTACGTGGATTCCATATCCGGAGCCCCTGCATGAATTTATCTTGGCTGGAGGAACTCCCCGTGGGTCTCTGGTTGTGGACTCTTGCTGCTTGAATTTTTGCTTTAGCTAGCCAGACCGATTTGCATATCTGAATGAACCCAGGGGCTAAAAACTCTGGTTCTCAGCATGAGAACTTGTCAGTAGCCTTTCCCCTTCCCTCATACATCGATCCTGACCTCAGTTAAAACAAAGGTCAATGAATCAAGTCTAATATATCTATGGATTACAGATTGATGGATATCACTAATGGCCTCTATGTCAGTCTGGAGTGGGGCTGAAACAATTGTTCAGAGTTGAAAACAACATGGAGTTAAATTTTGTCTTGGGCAATAGTACAAAATGGGCGACAGTGAAGCGGCAGCTCATTTTATGTCTCAATCAATTTTTGTTTCCATTTAAAAGCACTTGAAATGGTTGTGGGGCCGATCACAAGGAATTTTGCATGAAGGCGGCCCAGCTGCAGGCTGTTGCATCTCAGCTATGGCTGGGTCATTTTGTCCCAGCCTGGCTGGTTGACACCAACATTGGCACTGGTTGAGAGGCTGGCTTGGTGACAGATATTCTGCCAGCCTGGGAGAGGAGAGCATTTTCCTCTCCCACGGTGATAGTGGTTCCCTCATGGGACTGAATCCCATCATTCCTAATGCTCTACCTGCGAATAGAGTGATGTGAGAATCTCAAAGCCCCTTTCCATTGTATCCCTCATGGCTTGAAAGCCAGAGGAAATGGCAGCTGTCTGAGCTCTGGGTGAAGGTTTTGGAGCTGCCACCAAGAGGCTCCACGATGTGCACTCCACTGCAGTGTTCACAGAAATAACCAAATACTCCATAGTTGACTGCTGTGTTGGGATGGCTGACATGAGGACCCTGCACAGGTTTGACTTGGACTCCTCCACACTCTGTGCCAGTGGGTAGAAGTTCACTAGCAGCTCCACCTAGAAAAGTCCTAGTTTACAGTCATCAGTCATCTAATGTTACACAATCTGGGGAGTCAAGGTTATCTTCTATGCCTCCTGCAGCAGGGCTCAGATGTGAGCTCTTCCTTGGACTATCCCATCCCCCATATATTGGGTGTATCGCTATGTACAGACCTGTCACCCTACCCTCTGAATGACATGTGGTGCCAGTTTCAGAGCTGATGCCTGCAAGGGTAAGGTCAATCTTCCATTCTTTCTCTGCCATGTACAAATTCTGAGCCTGAAATGGAAAAGAAGGATAGTAAGCATCGAGGGTAAGCAGAGAGAGATGAATGTCCACTGTTAGCAGCTGCATTTGGCTAGGCAGAGTGTGTTTAGTAATATTGGAATGGGAAGGGTTAAAAGGGGTCAGACGTACACAAATCCTTTGAGATGCAGCCACTGGCGTCACTAGTGGCCAGGGGTCGACACGCTTCAGGCCCATGCTGTCCAGGGGCTGTACCATATGCACCCTGCCAATGGGTTTGAAGGCAGGGGCATATAAAATCAAGTGGGTGGCCTTCCCACTGCTTACCCACCTACCCATGACCTATCTGAAATTTTACAAGGGGCTGGGAGGTGGGGGAGCGTCATGCGGCCTGCCTGCCCTTAGGCCTATTGAGGCCCTTAGGTGGTCAATTATTAATAGCCACTTAATGGCCTCATTCTACTGCTGTCAGTATTTTACCCACCATGGGAGCTGCCCCATTCCATGAGGGAAACCCAGCAGACTTAGCTGCACAGACTGGTGTTAGGTAAGGCTCCTTGGAGAGCCCTGGGTCCATCAGAGGCCCCTCCCCCACAAAGTCATCATTTTATCTTTTCCCCGATATCTTAAACTCAGCCTCTACTCTCCTTAAACCCACCTCCCCCCCCCCCAGCTGTTACCCCCAACCCCGTAATTACTTATCAGCCCAGTCTCACCTATGCCAGTCCCGGCTCCTCAACCTGAGGGATTGCTGGTAATCCCAGCAGTGCCTCCCGGTGGCACTACAGGGGCTACAAAGCCACCAGCCAATCTGATTGGTCAGCAGCTATATAAGGCAGGACCTCCTCCTGAGAAAGAGGTGGAAATCTTGTCTTAAAGTTGCTCTCCCAGTCTAGCCCCAGGACTTCCTCTTAGATTGTAGACAAGAGATGGATTTAGGCCCTCCCTCCTCCTCTTTGTGTTTTCCCCCTTATGTTACATGCTAGCTCCTCCAAAAAAGGGACTGTGTTACTGGTCTAGTGCTATGTTTTGATGATGTACATGTCATGGATGAATAGTGTGCATAAAGCATGAAAGATGGCAACTATGTGCAGATGTGAGGGAAGTAATAGTGAAGAGAGTAGCTGGTGTGGGCTTTGTGAGAAATCGCTGAAGGAGGTGGGGTGAAATGCCTTGTTTGGAGGAGTGTGAAGGGAAGTGGCGGCAGAAGCCTACTCAATAATTGGGCTATGGGTGGTGCCAGACTGATATCTCAGTAAAGAGTGCTACCTCAATACCTGCTTGTAACATTGCAGCCAGATCTTTGGTGCAATGCACCTGGATTTGACCTGGCTACTGATGCTTACCACTGCTACCTGGTCATATGGTTTCCGCCACAGACCCTCCCCTCAGCAGCAAGACCAGCACCACAATCCTCCAGTGGACTATATCCAGCAGGAAACCCTGTTCAACATTTCTGTACCTGAGGAACCTCACAGCAGCTTTCATTCATGTCAGAAATGACCATGGCAGATTTCTGTTTTCATCACAGTGTATACATCCCTTTAAGAGGTGTAATCTTTTTCTAATCCATTCATGGAATGCGGGGGTCGCTGGCTGGGCCAGTATTTATTGCCCATCCCTAATTGCCCTTGAGAAGGTGAGCTGCCTTCTTGAACAGCTGCAGTCCATGTGTAGGTACACCCACAATGTTGTTAGGAAGGGAGTTCCTGGATTTTGAATCAGCGACATTAAACGAACAGTGGAGTCTGCCTTAAATAGTATCTTGGACAAATCACTTTCAGGACCTTAACTAAATAAACTTCCAACAAGCAGGTAGAGTTGTGCTGTCTGGCTACCTGTTCAATAATAATGAGACACAGGATTACAGCGCAGTGCTAATTCAGCGCTCAAAGTTGCGCAGATCAGTTTTTACCCTGTCATATATTTGAAAGGCAACATAGTAACAGAAGTACTTGAATTTACTCTGAGGTTTATATGTTATGCAAGCTATTAAACAATAAGTGAATAAATAAGTCATTGCAGAGATATAACAGAGATTTAGAGTAGTTTTGTATTTTATTGGCTCCTTGCAGAGTACGAAACAATAAATGCATCACTCTTCTACTAAAAGCATTACAATAAACACTTTTTATGTACCTGTAACTGTTTTATTAAGTCTATCCTCATCACATGCTGAAATTGTTGGCTATCTTATCTCTCCCATAGTTATATCCAAACAAATTTTCTTTAAAGACTTCAACCCTCTGAAGCAGTAACCAGAGTTTTCAAATTTAAATAACTGTCCATTAAATTCAGAAAGCTGCCAATCAGATGGAATTCGGAAAAAAACACCACATAAAATGTTTTATTTGAATTAAGTGCTGTGGCTTCCCTTGACTGAAGCAAACTGCCTGATCACCAACTGGCAAATAGTTACAATATTGCATTGTGTTAAGATGAGACGTGAGCCAGGGTTTTCTGTTTCTGTTCCATTCAGGAAATCTCCAGCTATGATTTCAGTGAGTCAAGCTGGTCTTTTAACCGCTTATGTACTGTAACAGGCTTAAAGAAGCAAATACTATGCTAAACCTTAGGCAAAAATAATTCATTTTTGTAATTTTGTTTCCATTGCAATGTTTACAGTAGCTTTGTAGTACTGTATTGTTTTCACTACAGATCTTATCACAAGCACACATACATCTACTCAGGGGACTAATGGGACTGAGGGGATGTAAGCACTAATGAGCGGGGCGAGTGGAAAAGGGGAGATGAGGGAACAGCTATGCCTTCCTGCAAAGAACATAAATATTTGCCACAGAACCGAGGGCCTGGTTTTGAATGATCTATGATTTGGGAGCATAGATCACGTGTGGAGGCAGTGTAGACAGTCTCCTGTGGTACAGATGATGGAAATGTTGGAGGAGTACCTGTCTGCATCTACACAGGAGGCATGACTTGGCATAAGGAACACCTAAGCTCTGGTTTCAACCCTGCAAAGGGAATGGTGCAAATAAGGGTTTAACATGGTGGTTGAGCACTACCCACTGCATTCATTCTGCTTTCACACCTATTATCATTCACCCCCGGGTTTTAAGGCTGCCCAATGACACCTTTCAGACCTTTACAAGATTTTAAAGATCTTAGGGATCATGGCAGACAGGATCCAGGGAATGGTATATGATTCTTGAATTTTTTAAAGATTTCCTTGTAGGTCAGGAGGACTTGCCCCCGAGCTCATATGGAAACTTTGGGCCTCCATTGCCCTGTGTTACCCAGCTGTGACTCCCATTGGATTTCCCTCGACAATATATCTTAGTGTTCCATTAGGCCCACAGCAACTGTTTCGAGCTGCCTGACATCATCGCCCCACCTGCTGACACCCACATCACTCCTGCCCGCTTCATGTGGGAGTCCCATTTCTGTCATTTATGTGAGCCCTGGAGTTGAAACAGAACAGGACTCTCACTTTCACCATCATGAGTGCTCCCCTCCCCTCCATATGTTCTGCACATCCACCTGACGTTAAAATTAGGGCCTGAATAAGTAGCCTGGGAGATCAAGCAGCCTCACAATGTCAGGAAGAGGCTCTCAGGATTTCTGAAGTGGCAGCAATGTCTTCATAAGACCATTAGATCACAGGAGCAAAAGTAGACCATTCAATCCACCATGCCTGCTTTGCTATTCAATAAGATCATGGCTGACGTGATTGTGGCCGTAATGCCACTTTTTTGTTTGTTGCAACCCTAGACTTCCTTGATGCTTGTAGGACGATCCTACACAAGGCTTTTGAGAGTTAATTGAGATTATTTAATCTGCTCTCACGCAGACTAGTAGCTCAACTAAGTCCGTGCCCAGCACTAATGGGTTGTAAGAGTGGATATAAATGTTGCTGCTTCTTACGGCAGTAACAATACTCCTGCATTAATGCAACCACGTCCAAAGCAAGCACAGAAAGGGGATGAGGTGTTATGAGTGATAGAGCAGTGGACCAGGTTGTCACTGTTTGAATGGTCCTTTTGGGATGCTGACAGGAGGGGTGAGGGGAAGGTGTGTTTGGTGGTGGCATCATGCTGGAGCTGGTGGAAAAATCAGAAGATGATCCTTTGAATATAAGGCTGGCAAGGTGGAAAGTGAGGACAAGGGGAACCCCACCATGGGATGGAGGGGAAGGGGTGAAGTGCGGGAATTGGTCATTTTTTTCATTGTTTTCCATTTCCCTCCTGGTGTTTGTTTGATATGGTGCTTACCAAAATTCACTTTTGCAGCCACATTTTCTTCCTCCGTGACTGATTGTCTGTCTCTCACTAAACCGACATGATTCCAACTGAAGTTCCATCCTTCATCTTTCAAATCAACCCAGGATTGCAGGTATCTCTGAGACAAACAATGTTTCTCCGACTCCTGTTCTTGTCACATCCTGAGGTCCACACTAAGTGCCATGTGCCACCATATGTACATACTCAAAATCTCTTTCCAGCAGCCCGACTCACCCTCTCTCAAAGCTGTCGTATCCCCAGTTCCACTTCATTCTTCATCTCACCTGATGCCTTAACAAAAAACTTTTTCTCTTCCTTTCAGGTGTTAAGAAACAGAATCTCCAACAACTTATGGGTACAGATATCCATCCAGATCCTTCCTCCCCTTTCCTTCCCTCTGACCACATCCCTTCTTCTAATCCCTGCCCTTGTCCTGTATTCACTATACCCTCTGACCTTCCCCTCTCTGACGATGAACGATCTAAGCTCAGCAAAGGTCTCAGTTTATCCCCTTACGTCCTCACAATGTTGAACTCTTCTTCCTTCGCCTCCATGTTGACTTCCTTGGGCAGGAGTCCTCCCCCTGCTCAGTGGACCCTTTCACCTGCCTCCAGTATTCTCCTTCTACCTGGACCACTCTCTCTAGCCTCTTACTCACTTTTGCTCTTTTCATTGAGGACTGTTGGTGTGACATCAGCCACTTTAATTTCTCTTCTCTCCTCACCCACTCTAATCTATCACCCTCTGAACTTGCTGCATTCTGTTCTCTCAGGTCTAAAGCTGCTAACAAGGGCGGTGCTTTTGTTGTCTGGCATATCGACTTTTACCTTGCAGAGGCTGAGCGCCAACTCTTAGACTCTTCATCCTACCTCCCACAGACCATGACCCCACCAATTAACATCAAGCCATCATTTCTAGGACCGTCACTGACCTCATCTCCTTTGGAGATCTTTCCTCCATAGCTTACAACCTCATAGTCCCCCAATCCCTTACTGCCCGTTTCTATCTTCTTCCCAAAACCCACAAACAGGATTATCCTGGTGGACCCATCATTTCAGCCTGTTCAAGTCCCACTGAACTAATTTCTTCCTAACCTGACTTTATCTTTTCTGCCCTTGTCTAGTCTTTTCCCATGTACATTCATTATTCTTCTGACACCCTTTGTCAGTTTGACATTTTCCAATTTC
This sequence comes from Carcharodon carcharias, assembly GCF_017639515.1. NCBI lineage: Eukaryota > Metazoa > Chordata > Chondrichthyes > Lamniformes > Lamnidae > Carcharodon > Carcharodon carcharias. The sequence continues at coordinate 82,564,647 of NC_054472.1, read as the reverse complement.
CTGACCCTAACTGCATCTTCTTCACAATGGACATCCAACCCTTCTACATCTCCATTCCCCACCAGGATGGTCTGAAGGCTGTCCACTTTTTCCTTTAACAGGGGCTCCAACCAATCAACATCGACCACCAATCTCCTCCGCCTGACTGAACTTGTTCTCTCATTGAACAGTTTCTCCTTTAACTTTTCTCACTTCCTCCAAATAAAAGGTGTGGCTATGGGTACCCACATGGGTCCTAGTTATGCCTGTTTTTTTGTGGGGTATGTGGAACATTCCTTGTTCCAGTCCTACTCAGGCCATCCTCTACAACTCTTTCCCTGAAACATTGATGTCTGTACCAGTGCCGCTTCCTGCCCTTGTTTGGAAATGGAAAAATTAATCAAGTTTGCTCCCAATTTCCACCTCTCTCATCTTTATGTGATCCATCTTCAACACTTCCCTTCCTTTTCTTGACATCGCTGTCTCTATTTCTGGTGATAGATTATCTACCAATATTCATTACAAACCCACCAAATCCCCCAGCTAACTCAACTATACCTCCTCACACCCTGTAAGGAATTCATTCCATCCTCCTAGTTTCTCCATCTCCATCGCATCTGTTTGGATGATGCTACCTTCCATGGTGGCACTTCTGACATGCCTTTCTTTTTCTTTAGCTGACGAATCTCCCCAACCTTTGGTTAACAGGGCCCTCAACCACGTCCAATTCATTTCCTGCACTCCTGCCCTCATCCCTTCCTGTCGCTCCCAGAACCATGATAGGGTTCCCCTTGACCTCACATTTCACCCCACCAGCTTCCGTATGCAAAGGATCATCATCCGCCATTTCTGCTAACTCCAGCATGATGCCATCACCAAACACATCTTCCCCTCACCTTCCCTGTCAGTATTTTGCAAGGACTGTTCCCTCTGTGAAACCCTGGTCCACCCTTCTATCACGCTTAATACCTCATCCCCTTCCCACTGCACCTTCCCATGCAATCACCAGAGGTGAAATATCTGCCCCTTTACCTCCTCCCTTTCCTCATTGTCCAAAGTCCCAAGCACTCCTTCCAGGTGAAGCAGTGATTTACTTGTACTTCTTTCAGTTTAGTCTACAGTATTCGCTGCTCCCAATGCGGTCTCTTCTACACTGGGGAGACCAAACGCAGACTGGGTGCCCACTTTGCAGAACCTTCGCTCAGTCCGCAAGCATGACCTGACCTTCCGGTCACTTGACATTTCAATTCTTGCTCTCATGCTCATGTTTCTAATCCTCAGCCAGTTATAAAGTTCCAGTGAAGCCCAATGCAAGCTGAAGGAACAGCATCTCATCTTCCTGACGTTTTACAGCCTTCTGGACTTAACATTGAGTTCAACAACTTCAGACCATGAACTCTGTTCTCCATTTTGATTGTTTTTTCTCCTCAAGTGCCAGTCTCTATCTTGTTCTCATGTTATTGTTTTCTGACAGTGCTGACCTTTATTATGCTATTACCACCTACTCTGGATCAATGTTTTAGTCTTTAATACTATCATTACCACTCCCTTTGTCTTATGTTTCATGACATCTTTGACATTTATTCTCCCTTGCCCAAAACCTATCTCTGACTTTCTATTTTGCTCCACTTGCCCCCCACCCCCACCTTTTTCAACAGCGTAAAACAGCACATATTTCAATCTCCCTCCAGTTGCGAAGAAGAGTCATATTGGACTTGAAACATTAACTTGGTTTCTCCCTCCACAGATGCTGTTAGACCTGCTGAGTTTTTCCAGCACTTCCTTTTTTTTCAGATTTCCAGCATCTGTAGTATTTTTGCTTTTATTTAAGCACAGAAAGGAGCCTCTTGTCTACATCTGAAAACCACTGCAAGCACAAGCACTTTAACTCTCAAAGCAGGCCTTTCAAAAGCATCAACATCATTGAGGTGAATGCCACCTCGGTACAGTCCCTGTCACAACCCTCACAACTTCCTGGCACTGAAGTAACACATCTTAAGCATAAGAGTTAACACTAGATTTAGGATAAGCAATCTGACAGAGGCAGTGTAGGGTTTGAGGGAGGTGGTGGAGAGATAGAGCTTGGTGTCATAACTGTACATGTGGAAGCTTTAGCCACATCCACAGCTGAGTGCTCAAGGATAGATCCATCAGGGACTCTGGAATAACAGTGCAAGGGTGCTTTACCAATGACCCTACATTCATCTTTCACTGGGGGAGCCAGACAGGGATGATCCCCACTTCCCAACACAGATAATTATTCATGTGCCCTGAAAACAAACCAAAAGAGATCCAGAAGCATTCCATTGTCACTATAATCCATTCAACCTAGAGTCAGGTTTGTGCCTCACTGAAGCTCCTAACAGATTAATCAGCTACTTCCCCAGTCTGGCACAACTGGGAGCTCCTTGGAATGCTCAGCTCAAGTGAATGTGGAGCCTGTAAGAAAGGGATCACCCGATCTAACCAGCTCCATCTTGAGGGCTAGATTATATCCTTCCACCCCACAGTTAACAAATTTCACCTCTCTTAATATTACCAATGCTGTGATCTTCTGATGAAGTACTCTGAAGGTATTATTCTTATAGCAGCCTCTCTAACTCCAATTATCATCCAAACATTGCAGGAGTAATAACACAGAAACTATACAATTGTCACCCATTTCTGATTTTGTGAAGCACGTTCTGGATTGTTTTCCTAAAACATTTTAAATGTGAATGTTGTTAAAACATTTGACTAATATCCATCTTCCCTGTTTAAGATTCTGCTGCAAATGTCCTGTTAACGAAAGCAGGCTGATCTGTGTCAGCATCAGCTCTGAACAGATATACCTGTGAATCTTACCTTTCATAAAGAAAATGTTGATTTTTTTTCACTGTACAAATAAATTATTAAAGTTACTGGGCAGATTTGTCCCAGATTTGCACTAAGTGCAGGAGCGGGCAGGTAAAACAACGTGGCTGGGGGGTTTTCACGCTGTATCGTCCCAAGCCGGCCACATTATTTATGCATTCCCAGGAAACATGCCGTTTCGACGGTGGGTGGGCTCTTATTTGCCTGCCTGCCATCACCTCGCCACTTCATCACGCCGAGTGCCGTATTTAAAGCCCAGCTGTACACACACATCTCAGCGCTCCCAGCCCACGACTGCTGCAGGGAAGATGTTCACAAAAGGCAAAAAGACTGCAGCCCCCGGGTTTAGCGATGCATCACTGGAATGCCTTTTGTTTGTCGTGGAGGCCCACCATGATGTCCTCTACCCCTGCTCTGGCCGCAGGATGGGCAGTAGTGTTACCAACAAGGCTTGGGAGGTGGTGGCAATGGTGGTCAGTGCCAATGCCCTGAAAAAGAGGACAACTATCCAGCGCCACTACAGGATGAATGGTCTCATCCTTTCCGCCAGGGTGACACACTCTTCTCATCGCTCTCAACTCAAACACACCCAAATCCATCCTACATCCACAGGGATCTCACACCTCAAGGGACAACACCACTAACCCTCACACACACCCTCACATCTCCATCAGGCTCATATCCTCTGGAGCTCACATCCTCATTCCCACCCATGGCTCTGCTTACCACACAAACATTCCACGCAGTGCCATGCGTCCTGCTCACAATCTCTCCATCTGTTTCCATGAAGGAGAAGCCTGTTCACAACATCAAGGAGAGGTCCCAGACCAGGGGTGGACTGGCCCACGTTAGGCTGCTCACTCAATTTGAGGGGTGACTGGTGAGGATGTGGACCCTGTTTGCAGCGACGGTGAGATCGGCAGCGAACACCCACCTGAGGATCCTGCACCACATCATCCGTCTCTCAACGTATCTGTGAGTGCTCTTTCCTGCTTTTGATTCTGCTGCCATGCACTAATTATCTCTATATTGGTTCACAGGGAGCTCTGCCAAGTGACTGGCACCCTCAGCCCGCCAGCCCCTCAGCTCCACGCATGTCCTCATCTGCAGCCAAGAGAACTCCTCCTCCAGTGAAGACCTGGAATTAAGCAGCCCGGAAGACCTGCCACCACAGAGGTAGCAGCCGACCCACAAGAGATTCTGGAGGGAAAAGTGTGTGTATGGCAGGGCCTTTCGGAGCCTTGTGCGAGCACTCTCCCATGAACGTGGATCGTTCATGTTTCACACTCACCTCAGTGTCCTGTGTCCTGAGTATTTTCACTGCTGTCTGCTGGGGCTCACTTTCAGTTGTCCATCTGAGCCTACCTGCGTCTCTGCCCACCCACTGATCACACTTCCATGCAGCACCTGATCTTGCCCAACACTAGTCATTTCATTTTTGATTTAGCAAGCATGGTCTGGTTTCACTGCATTGTGCGCTCTCCCATCTTTTACCCTTGCCTGGTCACCCATTTCCTCTCCCCCATTACAGTTGACACCCCCTCGGCATCACCTTCCATCTCACATCCGTGACCTACCAGCCACAACCCTTTTCCTTCGGGGATGTCCTGGTGAACGTGCACATTCCCTTCCTTCCCAAAACTCCCACTTCCCTCCACATTCACTTCCCTGACCTCCTTCTTCCTACTCCCAGGTGCCGTGACTGCCTCTGGGAGCCACCAACCACCCTTGCCATCTCTTCTATCTCTACTGTCAAACCCTCGCCCTCCCACCCTACTGTCTCTCTCTGCCCTCGGTCATTCTCAACCTTCCTCCATACCACGCCTGCCATCAGCTCACTCCCCAGGAGGCAGATGTGGACTATCTGACCCCTCCCAAGCACATTCACTTACACACCCACCCCTCTAAAACCCCTTCACCCCCTTTCACAACTCTTCCCCCTGGAATCCCTTCCCCCCTTCGTAACCCTTTCCCCTCGCTGCAACCACTCCCCCCTTCCCCCAACCCCCAGGAATATCTTCTCCCCCAGAACCCCTTCCGTCCCAGAACCCCTTCTCTCCTTTGCACCCCTTCTCCTCAGGAAAACCTTCCCCTTTCGCACCTCTTCCCCCCCCTTGGAACCCCTTCATCCCCTGGAACACCTTCCCCCTTTGGAACACCTTCCCTTCTTCACATCTCTTCCCCCCGGGACCCCTTCTCCATGGAAACCCTTCCCCCCCCCAGTTCTCCCACCACACCCCAGCCCAGACACCCTGCCACCCTCCGCTTAGCCCCTCCTCCTTCCTGACTCCTTCCTTCACTCTTACTTCCTCCTCCAGCCTTCCTCCCCCTTCCACCTTCCACTCTCCCCATACACCTACCTCCCCAGTTACACTCTTCTCCCCCATTACCCACTCCTCCTCCCCCCCGCCATTGTCCCTCCACCCCTTCCAATCTCCCACCCACAAGACCCCTACCCCCACCGCAGTCCCCCTCACACCCCTTCCCCTCAGAACCCCCCCACCCAACCTCACCCTATCCTGACACCTTCACTTCCCCCCCCCCAAGAACTTCGTCCCCACCCCCCCAGCACCTCTTCCTCTCCCAGCTGATACTAGCCCTTCCTCTCCCATCCCCTCAACTATCACCCATTGTAAGCATCAATGGTGACTTTCCAACTTCTGTGAGCTGCTACGCGATGGAGCCATGTCCACGACAATCCACCCAGCATGCCATGGACGTTCCTCCAGTGTGCTGTTGCTGTTGGGCTCCACCATCTTCTGCTCCTCAAATGTCCGTAATATGAACAAAGCCCTGGCACGTAAGCCCCGACTTCTGCACGCCACACTTGTCAAGACGTGATCCGCACCGGTGTGTTTCCCACCGACATGGCTGGACGATCCAGCGGGGGGGACGATTCTGACAACCAGGCCTAATAATGACATGCTGATGTATTACCATGAGATTCCTGATGTCTGATGGCAGAGAATGCGGCCTGCGGGCAATCGTGAACTGGTTTCAGGTCGTAGTGAAACCATTCGCTCCATATTGTCTGCTCACTCCACTGAACGTGCCCGACACCGGTGGGCATGGAAAATCCCGGCCACTGGTGCTGAATATTGTACCTTTTGTTATCTAGGCAAAAGTAGGCAGAAGTGCAAATCTAACCAACTTCTAAAATGTTGACTTCAGTTTGAAAGTACCAAGTCAGTCAGAGGCAGAATATGCCACTTGGATGGCATGCTTTGATACAAAATGTTTTGAAAGCACACCCGATGTCTACTCAGTAACATGAAAATAAAATATACAATTTAGAATGAGCGATAACCCAGCTGGAGAGCACAAACTCTCCCTTTGACTCTGTGCATTTGTCTATCTACTCTCCTGAAATTTGGTGCCAGGACTATATCTGCTTTTTGTGCAGCTGTAATATAGACTCTTTTGTTTATGTTCTTCGACACAGTTCCTCCACCTCTCCAACATCCCAGAATGAAGGATTATCATATTTAAAAATACTGCACACATCCAACAGTTATGTGTCAGCATCTTCATGAATATAGAAGTAACACAGAGAAACTTCTTAATTTAAACTGTGGCTTGATTTTCAAGTGCAGGTCATACATTTAATAGCAACACCGTTCCTCTGAGAATCCTCTTTAAGTCAGTGGAATGCCAAATTACCAGACAGCAACATAAGAGGAGAAAATAAAGGCATCAGAGATTCAGGAAGCAAATTAACAAATTCAATGAACCTAAAATAATCTTGACTAACAGATGGGTTTCTGAATCCTATTTTTAAAAATTAATTCATGGGATGTGGGCTTCACTGCAGGGCCGGCATTTATTGCCCATCCCTAATTGCCCTTGAGAAGGTGATTGTGAACTACCTTCTTTACCTGCTGCAGTCCATGTGGTATAGGTACACCCACAGTGCAGTTAGGGAGGGAGTCCCAGGATATTGTTCCAGCAACAGTGAAGGAATGGTGACACATTTCCAAGTCATGATGGTGAGTGGCTTGGCGGGGAACTTCCAGGTGGTGGTGTTCCCATCTATCTGCTGCCCTTGTCCTTCTAGCTGGTAGTGGTCTTAGGTTTGGAAGGTGTGGTCTAAGGAGCCTTGGTGAGTTCCTGCAGTGCATCTTGTAGATGGTACACACTGCTGCCACTGTGCATCGTTGGTGGAGAGGGAGAATGTTTGTGGATGGGATACCAATCACATAGACTGCTTTGTCCTGGATGGTATCAAGCTTCTTGAGAGTTGTGGGAGCTGCACTCATCCAGGCAAGTGGGGAGTATTCCATCACCCTCCTGACTTGTGCCTTGTAGATGGTGGACAGGCTTTGGGGAGTCAGGAGGTGAGCTGCCTGCTGCAGGATTCTGAGTCTCTGACCTGCTTTTGTAGCCACAGTATTTATATGGCTAGTCCATTTCAGTTTCTGGTCAATGGTAACCCCCAGGAAATTGATGGTTGAGAATTCAGCGATGGTAATGCTATTGAATGTCAAGAGATGATGGTTACATTTTCTCTTATTGGAGATGTCATTGCCTGGTACTTGGGTGGCATGAATGTTATTTGCCAGGCCTTGCTGCATTTGAACATGGACTGCTTCAGTATCTGAGGAGTTGCGAATGGTGCTGAACATTGTGCAATCATCAGTGACCATACCCAATTCTGACCTTACGATGGAAGGAAGGTCATTGATGAAGCATCTGAAGATGGTTGGGTCTGTGACACCATCCTGAAAAACTCCTGGAACTGAGCTAGTCAATCTCTAACAACCACAACCATCTTCCTTTGTGCTAGGTATGACTCCAAACAGCGGAGAGCTTTCTCCTGATTCCTATTGACTCCAGTGTTGCTAGGGCTCCCTGATGCCACACTCAGTCAAATGCAGCCTTGATGTCAAGGCCAGTCACTCTCACCTCACCTCTAGAGTTCAGCTCTTTTGTCACCCAAACTGAGCGTCAGTGAGCAGGTTATTGCTAAGCAAGTGCCGCTTGATATCACTGTTGATGACCATTTCCATCACTTTACTGATGATCAAGAGTAGACTGATGGGACCGTAATTGGCCGGGTTTGATTTGTCCTGCCTTTTGTGTACATGGCATACAGGGGCAATTTTCCACATATGTGGGTAGATGCCAGTGTTGTAGCTGGGCTGAAACAATTTGGCTAGGGATGCAGCAAGTTCTGGAGCACAAGTCTTCAGCACAGTTTCCTGAATGTTGTCAGGGCCCATAGCCTTTGCAGTATCCAGTGCCTTCAACCGTTTCTTAATATCACATGAAGTGAATCAAATTGGCTGAAGACTGATTTCTCTGAGGAGGCTGAGATGAATCATCTACTCAGAAATAGCATCAGGAGTTTGCAGCAACTACTCTTTAAACTGAGTAGCATAATCTTTTAATTGTAGAAAACAAAAAGTCAGCTGATAATTTCAACCTGATAAAAGGTTCCACATGATTTCTTAGAAACAATTGTAAACAGAAAAAATAGAAAATTGGTGAAAATCAGACATAACTGGAAATAAGCATTTAGTAATCATAAGGTAATGAAAATCAATGTGATGAATATATCATTCCCTTTCATCAGATCCAATTGTTTTTATTTGGAATTGCCGTAGCCACTTTTGCAAACTTAGGAGCAGAGATCACCATGATATAGCTTTATATTTTATTTAGCTTTTCAGAATATGACAGTGCTGGCAAAAGTTACTCTGTACATTTTAACTGGGTTATCTCTCATTCAAAATTGCATATTTATTTTCATGTTACTGAGTAGACATTGGATGTGTTTCCAAAACATTTTGTATCAAAGTGTGCTATCCAAGTGATATATTCTGCCTCTGACTGTCTTGGTACCTTTAAACTGAAGTCAATATTTTAGAAGTTGGTTAGATTTACATTTTTGTCTACTGTTGCCTACATAACGAAGGGTAAGCCACAAAGAATATAACTTTCGTTATATACTCCATCATGTGCAGGAAGCCAAGTCTGAGGTGAAATGGCAGCTCTCTCTCTTATGCTTCCAGCATTCCTAACTTTAATGGGTTAGATATGTAAGAATGTTCTCGATTATAGCTTTAACATACTTCTTGACCTGAGCTGCAAAAGATCATGGATCAGTCTCCCAGGATTATGCTTCCGAATAGAATAACTAAAACCACATTAGAAAGAGGAAGGGGCCAGGAACAAATTGTTGAATTTCCGCTCTTAGGATGATTCTGCAGGTCCAAAGAGTCCAGAATAGATTGGAGCTGTATTCACTGAGCTGAATGGATTGGATGCAGGAGATTCATCATCCTATTCAAAGCTGCAGCAAATCCCCTGGTCTGGTCCGATTAAACTAAATAGATACTTCGAGGTGTTGAGTAGTCACAAAATCCACACTTTGATGTTTTATATGCTTTAGCCTAACAATGAAGATATGTAGCTAAATAATTAATATATACATGGTAAGCATAAACTTCAAGCAATCAGGTGTTACAAAAAATTTTTAATATCTTTGATTTTTTTTCCAAAATAAAAGCCTATCTCAGATATCAAACCCAAATCCTTGGGGGAAAATTTTTCCCATTACAGGTGGGATGAGCGGGAGTGGGCATGGGTGGGCACGGACCCGATCGCCACCTTCGGTCGGGTCTCCGCTGCCATTTTACGTGAGGGGGGCCAATTAAGGCCCGCCCAATGTATTTCTCGACTCCGAGGATAGCAGGAGTGGGTGGGCGGGTGGCGGGCGTGCACAGACCACCCGGTCCAATGGTGGCCAGGCAGCCTGTTTAAATGAAGGCCTGGCAGCCTTTGCAAGGCTGCTCACAATGGCCGGGAGAGGAGCACAGCAGAGGGCCACTGTCCATCACGCAAGTCTGGAGGGTAGGCCAGCGGGGCAGGCTAGTGGGGCTGGCCAGGATGGTGGGTAGGCCAGCGGGCAGTGTGCCTCTCGTTTCTCAGATGAGTGCCTAGCTGCCCTCCTGGAGGAGATGGCAGCGCGGCGGGAGGTTCTGATTCTGAGGAACGGGAGGCAGAGGCCTCCCCACCTGACCAAACGTGCACGGGGGGAGATGGCCGAGAGTGTTAGCTCCCATGATGTGGTCGGCGCACATGGGTCCAGTGCCACAAAAGATACAACGACCTCCTTAGCTCAGGAAGGGTGAGTACCATGTTGGCTGAGGTCACTTAATGCAGCCGTCACCCTTTCCCCCCACCCTCTCTGCAACTCAGAGTAAAATAACTGCATTGAATCCTTCACAGCATGTATCTCTCACTGGGTGGGCCAGTAGATATTGCCCTAGCCTAGTTCACCCTCAGAGGGTTGAGATAGGATGTGTTCTGCATCCGCAGCATGTGTGACACTGACATCCAGAGTATAGAATGTGGGTGAAAGTCAAGGATCTGCACCTAGGCGGAGTGCTGGAATGGGGAAGCATTTCAAAGTCAGGCTGCTAACATGCTGGGAGGGGAGCTTCCAGCGCAGGAGAAGGCTGCACACAATTCCACCGAGTGGATGTGGACTGGAAGAGGCCACGCCCAGTTGGCGATCCTGACACCTTTTGAGCAGCAGGCCATGGATCTGGAGAGGCGCCGGGGGCGTTGAGGCTGGAGTGCCAACGGGAGGTATGTTTGGCGAGCGCTCAGGTCACCATGTGTGTCCCAGCAGCCATGGCACTGCTGAATGCTCAGTGATTGAAGTTTGCAACATGGGTTGACCATTGATTATGGAAGGATGAGTGCATAATGATCCGGGGGAGCAGAATGCAAATTGACATTGTCTCCACTTTAATGAACCAAATGTCCTTGTTCTTCCTTTCAGCATCACTGGAGCAAGGCTGGGAGGAGGAGGCAAAGGGGCCACCTCTCACCCCTGAGGGCCCAGAGGAAATCCACTCGCCAGCATCACACCATCTCTGCCAGGCAGGCACCAACGCAGACCCTAGCACCTCGGTGGGAATTAAATCTTCGGCTAATGTCCCGGGGCAGGGTGGTGAGGGCACCTCACACTCGCGGGCAGAGACAGAGAGTGCCCAGGGCGCCAGCAGTCCTCTGACTGCTGGGCACCAGGCACATGCTTGGTCGGTGGCTGATGATGTGCCTCTGGAGTTGTCCATGAGGCAGCAAATGCTGGATGTGCAGCAGGGTATGCAAGAAGATCTGGTGGAGATACATGAGGCTATGGCATGGCATGGTGCCCATGTTTGAGGAGTCCACACAGAGCATCACCGATGCAATGAGCCTCATGGCCGAACGCCATGCTTCCTCCATGGAGAGAGTGGCGACTCTCATGGAGAGGCTTATCCAGGAGATCAATCAGGACTTCCTGGGATTGCGCTCGGACCTGCAAGCCCTCACAATGGCATTGGCCTCAGCTGGTCAGTGCCAGTGTGGGAGATGGTCTGGGCACCAAGTTTCCCAGCTCGGTGCCCACACATCCATGGTCAGCAGGGAGGTCTGAAGCGATCTCAAGTCAGCACAGCCGCTGCCTGTTGTCTCTGTGGGCTCCTCTCAGGGTGCTGTAGATGAGGGCAGCAGCTCTTCCACCCCTCTGCCAGTGACTGTGGCACCTGATGATGCTGTAGCAACTGGGGAGAAGCCAGCTGTGGAACTGGCTGTTCCCTCCCAGGCAGGGCCATCAAAGGATCCATGGTCAAAAGGACACCCGCCAAGATCATTGAGGCCAACAGGACAGCACAGTGGGCAGGCTGTCTCAGATGCCAGTGCCAGCGAGGGGACAGCACCTAGGTGTAGCACCCATAAGTGTAAAGTTAAAGCACCTTAGGCATACCACGGGTTTCTCACTGATGCTTTTATCTTGGCCCATAGTAATTTCTAGAAGACTTGGTGTGATGTCCAACACATTTTTTCTATGGTTTATGAAGTTACATTTGTTCTCTCAATAAACTTTGACATGTTGTCATGCCTCAGGGTGATTCCTGACTTCTGCACGTATACAGGAACCCATGATGTTATGAGTGAGTTTTTTGACATTGAATTTTATTGACAAGGGCCTTAGTTAATGTTAGTATCCAAGCTGCTTTAGCACTCAGGTATCAAGTGTAGAGCCTGCAGCCCTGGCGTGTGCTGAAGGTCCATCTGTAGTGGGCCAGCTAAAAGTTCTTTGGATTAAAGCCTCTCGTGTGCCCCTGGCTCCCTGCAGTATGCCCGGGTCAGCGTCTATCCCCTTCAGCGTTCTCCTGTGCGTGCTCATCCTGGGACTCACTGCTGGACTTATTGTGTGCATCTGGAGCAACTGTGTTCATGTCTTCCTTGTCCTCTGCGTCACCCCTTTCCAGCGCCATATTGTGGAGAGTGCAGCATGCAACTACTATCACCGATGCACGATCTCGGGGGTATTGGAGTGCGTGACCTGAGCAGCCCAGGCATCGGAAGTGCATCTTGAGAAGACCGATGGTTCTCCCCACCACAGACCTTGTGGAGGTGTGGCTCCTGTTGTTGCGCTGCTCAGCTTCCATTCTTGGATAGTGGAGAGGCGTCATGAGCCACCTTCTGGGGGGTAGCCTTTTTCATCCACCAGCCATCCATCCAGCCGGGTTGGAGCACTGAAGAGCCCCAGCACCTGGGAGTGTCTCAGGATGTAGGCATTGTGGGAGCTGCCTGGGTACCTTGCACAGACTTGTAGAATCTGCATCCTGTGATCACACACTATCTGCACATTCATGGAGTGGAAGCCCTTCCAGTTGACGAATGCACTGGGCTCACCTGCTGGCACCTTGATGGCCACATGTGTGCAGCCTATAGCGGGGGAAGACAGCAATCTCCACGAAGCCTCTGGCTCGCTGTGTCTGGCTTCTCTGGTCCCAACAGTAGTGAATGAAAGTCAATGCAGGCCTGAACAAAGCGTCTGTCACCTTCTTGACAAGTAGGGACAGCTGATTGGGAGACTCCGCAAAGATCACCCACCGACCCCTGTAAGGAGCCAGAGGCATAGTAGTTGAGAGCAGCTGTGACCTTTAGCACCACTGGCGTGGGGTGTCCAACCACACAGTTGCTGCCGATCTCAGGGCCTATCATCTGACAGATGGGGGCAACTGTCTCCCTTGAGAGACAGAGTCTTCTTCAGCACAGCACCTCAGACATATTGAGGTACATGCTTTGCTGCCTGTATACCCTGGCAGCAGGATAGTGGCATCTTCTGTGGCCCATTCCACCTTGGACTACCTCTTGGCCCTGCACCCCTTGTGCCTGCACCTCTCCTCCCAAAAGTGGCTCCCCTGGAGGCTGAATGTGGACTCCTGGCCTCCTCCCCCTTCTTACCCTCCCTTCCTCTTCAGAGGAGGTGCCTCCAGTGGAAAGCACAACTCCCATTCCCAGGCTAAGGGAAGGCTTCCTGAAAGCTGCAGGCCCCAAAAATGCTCTTTACTGTAGAGTCCTGACCTAAAGGCCACTACTTCTGACTAAGCAGCTGGTATGAATTTTGAAGTATTCCTGCTCACATAGGCAAGTATCAGTAACTTTAACAATTAAATATCTGACAGATAACATTCGCGACCCCACTCACCCCTCTTATCCCACCCATGGATAAGGTTTGTACAAATGTCTCCTACCCGCCTGCCCATTGTGCCCGTGCGACGTCCTGAAGATCGCACGGGCTACAATATTGCAGTCAATTGCCGCCTCAAGGGCCTTAACTACATGAGGAATTAATGGCGGGCGCACACCCGAGAACATCGCGCCACTGCCCACCTAAATATCGCGATGGCGCACGGTGATATCGGGACACTCGCTTGAGGTCGCCGCGCGTCATCTTATGCATTGCTGTGTGCGACCTGCCCCCGTACACCAACGGGAAATTCTGGCCTTGGTTTCTACACTAAAGATTTCTGAATCATGGTCAGAAATTTGCCCTTGGCGAGGTGCTCGGTGGGGGGTGGGTGAGGGGTGCTCGGTGGGGGGTTGGGTGAGGGGTGCTCGGTGGGGGGTGGGTGGGGGTGCTCGGTGGGGGGTGGGTGAAGGGTGCTCGGTGGGGAGTGGGTGAGGGTGCTTGGTGGGGGGTGGGCGGGGGTGCTCGGTGTGTAGTGTGTGGGGGTGGTCGAGAAGCCAACCGCTGCCTGCGATTGGCACCGCACCGCGATTTCATGCTGGCCAATTAAGGCCCACCCAGCATGAAACACAAGCGGCAGCGCTCAGCACTGCCTGTGCAGGAGGGGGGAGTGCGAGCCGGCCAAGTGCAAACTTCACATGTACGCGAGTGAATGCTGCATAATGCTTCAGGGAGATGAAGAGATGTAAAGAAACTTTAAAACAATAAAATGTAATGAAACATGTCCCCTCATGTGACTCGACCACATGAGCAAGGACATCTAAATCATGAAAAATTAAAGTTTTTATTTTATTTTTATTTGCTTTTGGAAACCTCATCCTGCTTGTAGATGAGGTTTCCAAAAAAATGCCAAGTCCGCTTGGCCTTTTCACCTGCCTGCCAACCATAACGTTGGACAGGCAGTGAAAAATTTGATTTAATTGGTTACTTAATGGCCTTAACAAGCTTTTAAATTGTTGGCGGCCGTGCTGCCGGATTCGGAGTTCGCCCACCGACCAAACAATTGCGTGACTGTGTGCTGGCTTCGGCAAGCTCAGCCGACATCAATGCAAGTCATTTCATGCTCAAGTGGGTCAAGCATGCACCCACCCGCCCGCTGAGTGAAAATCTTTGCCCCAGATGTCTGGGAGTTATTGGTTATGGGAACATAATGCGGTCTTGTGAATAAAGGATATTTGTTGATCTTTAACATCTCTGCATGATGTTACTTTGCTACAACATTGCCTTGGACCTCACGCCCATCCCCATTGTCCTCCCTCTCTCCTATGTGCCATTTTCCTCTGACCCTTTTAACGTGCTCAGTGATGTTATTTATATGAAAGATAATTTATAAATACCTGTTTGTTGTTATGGGCATTCTTATTAATATTCTGAATTTACCAGATGTATTTGTATCATATGCACACATATAAACTATACAAACTATTTGTGGCATATACACACATACATTTATTCATGAATACCACTGCAGCATTTAGAAAGTTTGAAACAATTCTTGACTTCACAAGGCCACTCTGTTAATTGGGTGGAAACCACACATATTTATGTTCTGCCAAAACTGCTATTCTTCCAGCAACTCTGCCCAGGAATTCTATCCCTCAAATTAGCAGTGTGTCTAACCTAAGGTCACTAAATATTAACCTTTAATGTTCCCTGTTGGAGGGAATCTGCACATGGGGCATGAAATAAATATTGAAATGGTCTGACCTTGTCAACTCATGTAAGCTGGGTCTCTGTGCTAAGAACATAAAATGTGCACAGAGAGCCTGAAAAGCCCAAGGTGTATGCTCACGGCATCTGCTCCCCACAATATCTATACCACATTTATTTAAATATTCTGTTGCTCTCACAATCCAGTTGCAGTCCCAAGAAAAGACTGTTGGTCTCCCATGCTCATTTAAAATGGGTGCTGGCTCAATGGCCCATTCAATCTTTTTGGAGATCACAGTCTTAAGGGGAGGTGGTAAATTTTGCTGTGGTAAATTTAATTTGGCAAAGCACAGCATTTTATTTTAGAGTTTTTGGCAATTTTGTCTCTTTTTGTTTAAATTTACTGTATTGATTTTTCTCATTTGCTATCTGTCAGTGTTTGTCCAATGTCATTTGATGCATCAGTAGTAGTTATATTTCTGTTTATGTCTTTGTGAACCTTTGTAGACACTTCGCAAGTATTTCTGTTTGCTGCAGCTCTACATACTTTAATGTAAACCTGTTGGAATAACATGATCATCTGTGAGTAAATGATATCCAATTGGTGTCTTGCTAAGTTGTAAGGTGCTCCACTGTATGTATGTTTATTAAATTCAGTATTTTGTTGTTATATTGTTAATGAAATGACAAAGGGGGTGCAGAGGAGAGTCACCAGGATGTTGCCTGGGATGAAACAGTTAAGTTATGAAGAGAGGTTGGATAGACTTGGGTTGTTTTCGTTGGAGCAGGGAAGACTGAGGGGCGACCTGATCGAGGTGTACAAGATTATAAGGGGCATGGACCGGGTGGATAGGGAGAAGCTGTTCCCCTTAATTGAAGGGTCAGTCACAAGGGGGCATAGGTTCAAGGCGAGGGGCAGGAGGTTTAGGGGGAATGTGAGGACAAACATTTTTACCCAGAGGATGGTGACGGTCTGGAATGCGCTGCCTGGGAGGGTGGTGGAGGCAGGTTGCCTCACATCCTTTAAAAAGTACCTGGATGAGCACTTGGCATGTCATAATATTCAAGGCTATGGGCCAAATGCTGGTAAATGTCAGGTGTTTGTCACGCGTCAGCGCAGACTCGATGGGCCGAAGGGTCTCTTCTGCACTGTGATTCTGTGATTCTGTGATACCACAATGTTTCATTAACTTGTTTATTTATATTATTTTCTTTTCTGTCTGAGTTACATGTTGAGTGTTTGGTATTTGTTTAGTTATTCTTCTCTATGAGTTCCTGATCTTAACTACTTGGCCAAGAAAAGGCCCGGTGATTTCCCAGAGAGAGAAAATAAATCAGACACATGGGATGGAATTTAATGTCCTGCTCCGCGGTGAGGCAGGTTTAGCCTTTAATCTGCCAGGAGAAGAGCTGGTGGGGACCCCATTGCCTTCCTGCCTCTTCCCCGGTTAAGTCCTGGACAGGAAGCCTCATGGATGTCCGTCCTGCCCACTGCCAATTAATACCCTTAAGTAGGCAATTAATGACCACTTAAAGGCCTCATCCCATCCTGCTGGTCTTCAAGTAGTGGTGGGGGGGTGGGGGAATGGGAGCAATCACCACGCAGGAAATCCAAAAAACAAACCCTGTCATGCTTGCCCATTGAGAGCTATCACTGTTTCTGGTGGTGCTGCCTGCAATGGGTGGCTGTTAGCCTCCGATTGGCAGCAGCTCTGGGGGTGGGTTGTGGCATGGGTGGAGGGGAAGGGCAGCATAAATTTCTACTTCCAGAGTCCTCGATCTCAGGGAAGGCCCACCACTGGCCACTTCTTGATTTTCACTTGATGCAGTTGGCCTTCTCCAAAGGAGGTGAAGTGGGACTATCGCTGGCTCTCCAGCCAACAGGCAAGACCCGTGTCATCTGGACCAAATGCCACCCATAGCTCTTCTGAATCTTCTCTTTTATACCTTCTTGTGGTTGGCTCAGAGTGGTATTGGCCTACAAGCAGGTGACAACCTGACTAAATGTTTTTGGTACATGTCCTTTGAAAACTTGGGAGAAACTAAAGAAATCATATTTTTTTTTAAAGTGCAAACTAAGGAAAGGACCTTAGTTCCTTGCAATACACAATGTACAATTTGTGCTCTCTTGGACTGTCTCTATTTAATCTACTTGGGTTGTCAATAACCACAGATAAGAGTTCCAGGAAGAGAACATTTTGTGAAATTTCTTACTGGCTTTAAAGGAATGAAGATTAAAACGTGTAGAGTTTCAATTCAATATAAGGTTGCCAGTTCTGTTGGAGGCATTTTTGGAGCTTTGATCATATGAAGGTTAACCAGGTAATGCCTGATCATGTGACGTCTCATCACATGATGCTTGATTATGTGACATCTGATCACCTGACATCTGCAAATGTAATGGAGCTTCTGAATGAGTTTCTGTGTGAAGGTGACAACTCTGAACTGGGAGCTTCAGTCAGAGTCAGCCCGCACTTGGATTTAAACACATCAAACCGACTGGTACAGGTCAACCTGAACCAAACCAAGCGATTGCAAAAAAGCCAGAGTGCTCATTATTTGAGGCATCTTTCCTTCTAACCCCAGTTCAGCAGCAACCTTTCTAATCCATTCACTGGGCTTGCAGCCAATAATGGAGAGTTTTCATAGAATGATAAAAATTACAGCACAGCAAGAGGCCAATCATGTCCCCCAGTGCCTGTGCTGGTGTCGACGCTCTCTTCTGTAACCCCATTCCCCTCCACAGGCCCTTTAATATTTTCCTTTTTCAAAATACTCATTGTGTTGTTGCTCTAGTCACAACCTCAGCAGATATTTATGCTGAAGCAGTCCATGGTAAAATAGTTCCTAATTCAAGAACTTATTTTATCCTTTCTCCTTGGCTCTTCCAGTATGAATTCTCATCTCCATCCTTTTGTATAACATCCACACACCAGTGGAAATTGCCTTTTACTATTTACCTACAGTAAAATTCCCAGATGTTACTTACCCTCTATTGGCTTCTCTTCATTCAGTGCCACTCCCACTCGCCAAATTGTGGTTGCTCCCAGCTGCAGAAATTTCTGGTCATGATGCTCACCCCATTCCTCAGTCTCCCACCTTCTACCCTACTCAAGTCTGGATCCACTCAACATACAGTCTTCCTTCTCAATCACGTTTCAATAAAGGGAAATGAGGAAGACTTGCATGTATTTGCCTTTCATGGTCAGGATGATCCAAAACACTTAACAGCCAATGAGGTAATGTTGGAAGCATGGCCGGAAATTTGTACACAGCAAACTCTCATATTATCACATTGTTTAGCCCACCTTTTGAAATAACACCATACAATCTTTTACATCTACCTGGGGCCATGGATCAACATCTCTTTAGAAACACAACAGCTTTGACAGTGCAGCACTCCTTCAGTACTGCACTAGAATGTTAGCCTGTCTTATGCACTCAAACCTCTGTGGTGGCATTTGAATCCTCAACATTCTGACTTAGAGGCAAGAGTGTTACCAACTGATTCATGGTGGACAGTGAATTGTTCTGTGGCTGCTCTGTTAAGAATAGAAAATAACTAAATTAATGATGTTCAGCATGGCTGGAAATCCAAATAATTTAGAGAGGGAAATCAGAAAATGGGCCACCGCTCTTTTTCAATTAAATCATATATTCATTGGGAAGTGAGATTGAGAAAAATAGACCCCTGCCTTCCAATGGGTTTAGCCATGAAAATGCTAGGTTAAGGATAAGCAGCTGAAAGGAGGGCATTGTGGTCATAATGGAATGGACCAATTTCAGCTGGCATTGCCAGTTATTGAAGGTCCAGACATTGGTTCCTTCTCTCCCTCTTTAGTATCTTTTATGCTTCTGAGTTTTGTGAAAATTAGAAATAAAATCAGGAATTGGTTTCCTGCTGCACATCTTTCCTCACTATTAGGTTCATGGCCATGGTCTTCACTGCAACAAATTTGCTAAGCAGTGGGGAAAGATTTATGGTTGGGATTAGTGAAGACAAATGTAGGTCCCTTACAGTCAGAAATGGGGGAAAATTATAATGGAGAACAAAGAAATTACAGAAGAATTGAACACAGATTTTGGTTCTATCTTCACAAATGAGGACACAAATAATTACCCAGAAATGTTAGGGAACCAAGGGCCTAGCAAGAGGGAGGAGTTGAAGAAAATCAGTATTAGTAAAAAAAATGGTGCTAGAGAAATTAGTGGTGTTAAAGGCTGAAAAATCCCCAAGACCTGATAATCTACATCCCAGAGTACTAAAGGAAGTGGCCCTGGAAATATTGGATGCATTGATGGACATCTTCCAAAATTTTAGAGAATCTGGAGCAGTTCCTACAGATTGGAGGGTGGCAAATGTAACCCCACTATTTAAAAAAGGAGGGAGAGAAAAAACAGCAAATTACAGATCAGTTAGCATAACATCAGTAGTGGGGAAAATGCTAGAGTGTATTATAAAAGACGTAATAACAGAACACTTGGAAAGCCTCAATGGGATTAGACAAAGACAGCATGGGTTTATGAAAGGGAAATTATCTTTAACTAATCTACTGAGGTTTTTTTTGAGGATGTAACTAGTAGAATAGATAAGGGAGAACCAGTAGATGTGGGACAGGATTTCCCGGTCACTGAGCGAGGGGTGGGGCCTGATTGCCGATGCGTAAAATGATGGGGGATGACGTTGGACGGAGCTTCTGATGTCACCCCACCTCATTTCAATTTTCAGGTAGGCAGGGGCTCAGCAGAATCAACTGTGCACCCGCCGACCTGTCAATGGCCAATTAAGGCCATTGACAAACTCATTTAAGTAAGTAGTGGACCTGCCCGTCCAACCTTAAGGTTGGCAGGCAGGCCGGGAGCCCTGGCAGGCATTAGAAAGAGCATGAAACCTCAGCAAATGGATGGGATGAGGTTTCATGTAGGTCTTAAAAAATGTAATAAAAGTGTCTTTGAAAGTGATGGACATGTCCCAACTCATGTGACAGTGTCACATGAGGGGACATGTCAGAAACTTTTTTTTCTATTTTTAAGATTTTTTAGTGTGGAGCCGATCTCCCTGAGGCTGCACTTAGCCTCAGGGAGATGAGTGCGCTCTTTCATGTACATGTGTAAAAGAGCGCACTCTCGGTTTAGGGAATCCGCTGCCCTGCCCACACAGGGAGCGCATTACATTCCTGGTGGATGTCACGCTAGGCGGGCCTTAATTGGCCCGTCCACATAAAATGGTGGCACGCTGCCGATCGGGGCCGCCACTCTCTCCTAAACATCCTCCCTGATAGGGGAAAATTCTGCCCATGGTGTATTTGTATTTTAAGAAGGCTTTTGATAAGGTCCCACATAAGAGGCTAGTGGGCAAAATTAAAGCATGTGGGATTGGGGGTAATATACTGGCATGGATTGAGAATTGGTTGACAGACTGGAAACAGAGAGTGGGAATGAATGGGTCTTTTTCCAGGTAAGAGGTGGTGATGAGTGGCGTACCGCAGGGATCAGTGCTTGGGCCCCAGCTATTCATGATTTATATAAATGACTTGGATGAGGGTACCAAATGCAATACTTCCAAGTTTGCTGATGACACAAAATTGGGCGGGGTTGAGAGTTGTGAGGAGGATGCAAGGAGGCTTCAGGGCGATTTACACAAGTTGTGTGTGGGCAAACACGTGGCAGATGCAGTATAACATGGATAAATATGAAGTTATACGCTTCAGTGTGAAAAATAAAGGCAGAGTATTATTTAAATGGTGATATATTGGGAAATGTGGTTGTACAAAGGGATCTGGGTGTCCTTGTACAACAATCAATGAAAGTAAATAGGCAGGTGCAGCAAGCAATTAGGAAGGCAAATGGTATGTTGGACTTCATTGCAAAAGGATTTGTGTTCAGAAATAGGGATGTCTTCCTGCAGCTATACAGGGCCTTGGTGAGACTACACCCTGGAGTATTGTATGCAGTTTTGGTCTCCCTACATAAGAAAGGATATACTTGCTATATAGGGAGTGCAGCGAAGGGTCACTAGGTTAATACCGGGGGTGGCAGGACTGTCGTATGAGGAGAGATTGGTTCAACTAGGCCTTTATTCACTAGAGATTAAAAGAATGAGAGGGGATCTGATTGAAACGTATAAAATTCTAACAAGGCTAGACAGACTGGATGTTTCCCCTGGTTGGGGAGTCTAGAACCATGGGCCACAGTCTCAGGATACAGGGCAGGCCATTTAGGACTGAGATGAAGAGAAGTTTCTTCACTCAGAGGGTGGTCAACATGTGGCATTCTCTACCACAGAGGGCTGTGGAGGCTGAGTCACTGAGTATATTCAATAAAGGTATTGATAAATTTTTGGATATTAGGGGCATCAAGGGGTATGGAGAGAAAGCATGAATATAGTGTTGAGATATAGGATCAGCCATGATCATATTGAATGGCAAAGCAGTCTCGAATGGCCGAATGGCCTACTCCTGCTCCTAGTTTCTATGTTTCTATGTTTAAACCTGAAAGTCCAGGTTACCCTGTATGCTGTGCAAGTTTAATATCAAAGCATGAAGTTGTTCCTGGCTCCCCCACTGGGAAGTCAGAATGCCTGACAGGCTTGGCTCTGTATCAAGAAGCCACAGACCAGTGGCAGTTAGGGGCAGGAAGAGCGAATCTGATTGTGGGCCCAGCGTGGTGGGGTGGGGCTGGTGATCTTGAGGGGGAGGCCATCTTGGGGAGAGGTTGGTAATCCTGCAGACAGAGGTTGGTGATCATGCTGGGGGACTAACAATTCTAGAGGGAGGTTGGTGATCCTGGAAAGGGGATCAGCATTGCTGAGGGAAGCTGGGTGCTCCTCAGGGGGGGGTCAGCAATCCTGTGGGAATGGGTCTATGACCTTCAAGAAGAGAAGCACGTTCTCCTGGTGGCTACTGGAGAAGCATACCTATTTCTCATGGCCCACAAGAGTGCACCAACTTCTCTTTGGCACAGCAAACCTCACCTCTGTTTAGCTGTTGGGTTTCCTGAGGCCCGGGAAACCCAGCTGGCCAGTGTTAGAGCTAGAAAACGGATAAAATTTGAGACATGCAGCCCCATTCTACTTAAATGTCCAATCCATCTCTTGTGAGCGATGTTCATTGCCCACATCCCACCCCACCTCCAGTAAAACTGGAAATGGGTGGATTGGGTCTGGGTTCAAGATTTTAAAACATTTCTATATCCCTCCCAAACCAAATGCACCCATCTCTGGGGCTTAAAATCCCCTTCAATGCTTCCAAAAAGAGGAATTCTATTTGATATTCCAATTTGATAATCCAGCACTTGATTAGCAGAAACGAAACTGCTATCTCACGCTTCATCTCCTGCAACTTTAGCTGAGTGTGTTCCCAGGATTTTTAATGCCTCTTCTTCCTGCTTGGTTAAGTTGCAAATGAATGCTGGGCCCTTCTTCTGTTACTTGTCAGTCTAGTGAATTGTGAACAATTTTTCACTGCACGAGAAAAGTATGTATGTTACTGTCAGTCACAGGATGTTTCATTTCACAGTCATTTGATAATTTTCACCATTAATTTTCCTACAGTGAAAATGATGCTTTGCAGGGAATGCTGCAGTTTTCCATTTTAGTAATCAGGTAATACTCAGGGAGAAACTCTTGGGCACATATAAGACCAATATTGATCAGTTATCTGAAAGGTGAAAATTAAACAATAATGGCAACTTGCAGCCATATCACCTACCTAATGTTGGCCTTCTGAAATTATTAAACTTCCTCCTGGATTGAAAAGAGGTGCTAAGGATTAAAAAGTTGTCATTAACAATGGGTCCGGATTTCCATACGGCTTTTGCTACCTCATTTTCTGGTTTCTTGCATCCCTTACACACAATACCATCAATCCATTACCTACTTTTGTTAAGGGAATGTGAATTCTCCGTGAAGTTTGTTACTTTTCCTTTCAACCTCTTATCTGGAGCTTTTCAAGTTTTCTGCCCACAGTTTCACATTTAACAGGCAGTCTAATTGTTATGTTGTTTATATTATTTCAGTAGGATTTAGGAACTATGCTTGCACATATGTACATGTAAAATATCCAGAGTGCCACATCACTCACCACTGCATGACAGCCTGTGTATCATATTTACAATGGTGGAATTTTTTGTGCCCGCTGCGTTGGTGTGCTCGGCAGCATGAGAGGATAAGATGGTGAGAAGGCCAGAAATCGGTTTCATAACGTCATGAAACCAGTTTGCGATTGACTGCTCAGCCTGATGCTGAGCTGTGTTTCCCGCCATCAGACGTCGGGAACCTCATTGTAACACATTCGCATATCATAAGGTCAGCCCACCAGACTCATCTCCCCACACTGGATCGCACGTGATTGCACACGGACATGCTTCACAGCAGCATATAAAAAGGTATGCACTTGGCGGGCTGCACATTGAGAGGAACTCAGGTGAGCAACATTGCGCAGTACTTGCCTGGGTCGCCTGTTGGACTTCAAGGTTGAGGCGCAATGGGGAGTTTGGACAAGGGATGCCCTGCGGTTGAGGCAAATGTGGGTGGGGGCAAGGGCTGCCCTGCGGTTGAAGATAGTGCACAAGCATGTGCAGGGTGGGTGGGAAAAAGCGGCCACTCATTAGGGAAACCTTGTATAAAAAAAGTGACCACTCGTCTGCAACTGAGACAATTCAGATGCAGCCACATTGTGCTTGGAGTCAGGTTTCTAGCTTATCTGTCCACTCAAACAAACAATGCGGTGGCGTGGAAGTACCACCAAGTGCTCCAGACCTTTTCACCCCTTGGACACAGACTGCAAACTAATGTGCACTTCAGTGGAATGCAGAACAGTTGGACGACTGGGCACATCTCCTTGCTAAAGCTGGCCATAGAGCTGTCATTGGAGGAGGTGCTCACAGCTCCTTGCATATCATCCCAATCTTGCCCATGGTTCAAGCTAACAGTGCAGCCTTGTAGTACAGATTAGGAGAATGCCTGCACCTGAGAGCACAGCATGCAGCCCAATGGGCAAAGCTGCTGCCAGTCGGTCAGATGGAGTGGGGTGAAGGTGGGTGGAGTTTCAGGCAGCCATGCAGTGCATTAATCTCTGGCCATCCAAGTGGTGGCTAGCACTCTACAGGAAGCGTTAAGGGGCCTTCAGACTTAATCCAAAGAGGTTCTTAGTACATTCAAGCTAGCCCACACTTTCATCCTGCAGGAGTACAACATCAGGAACATAGAGCCTGAACTAGCTGTATGCCTTGAAGCGTACAGAGAGCAGAGACAATGGAGAAGAGAGTGATGGAGGTGCCTGGCTGCACAAGAGGGAGGAGCAGCACCTTCAGGAGGAAGGAGTGACTGGGTCTACCGCACGTGCTGCTAAAGCAAGCCATCATTTTTCAGCACCTAGCTAGACTCAGGGTCTATGGACGCCACCTTTCATTCTGCAGATGATCGACAACCAGTTTTGCTGAAGACTGCTCATGTCGAGGGAACTGGTTGGTCACATCTGCCAGTTACTGCAGGATTTGGTGCCATGGGGACAAGGAAGGCATCCACTGCCAGTGGCCATGGTGCTCAATTTTTATGCCAGTGACTCCTTTTAGGCCTCCACAGGTGACCTCTGTGGGATATCACAAGACTCCATCCTCGAGGTCACAGATGCCTCTTCAAGGGCACAAAGTTGTGCATTTTGTCTGGCACCAAGACAGCCAGGATGCAAGAGGGATTGGATTCACCCTGATCTCTGGTCTCCCACAGGTACTGGGTGCGATCGACTGCACTCACATAGTGCTCCTACATTCCATTGCAAAAACAAAAAGGTCAACTATGTCAACCACAAGGGCTTCCATTTGCGGAATATGTATCTGGTGTGTGACCACCACAAACACATCCTGCAGGTCTGCGCATGGTTTCCAGGGAGTGTCCATGACTCCTACATTCTCAGTTGGTCACTGATCCCTGGTGTATTCCAGGATCCATAGAGGCTCCAGGTTTGGCTCCTTGGGGACAAGGGTTACCCGCAGAGCACATGGCTGATGACACACGGGCGGTGGCCTCAGACTGCAGCAGAGTGAAGGTATAACAAGGCTCATGCTGCAACTCGCAATTTGGTGGAGCAAATCATCGGGATGCTGAAAATGAGGTTCTGGTGCCTGGAATGGTCAGGTGGAGCCCTGCAATACAGACTGCAGAGCTTGTCACAATCGTCATTGTCACCTGCTGTGCCCTTTACAACCTGGTGCTGCAACAGGGAGATGACCTGGCTGAGGAGATGCAGGAGCTGGAGGTCTCCTCCGATGAGGAGGATGTCAATGGTGAGGAGGTTGAGGAAGTCCTCGAAGGTGGCGATGACAGGGATGAGGCCCTCGCACTGGCTAGACGAGGCAGGCATGCTTTAGAGGCCCTCATAGCTGCTAGATTTGCAGAGGATGATGATGATAAGCAATGAGGAGACACCATAGATCCTCACATTGCATCTATGAATGTTTGATTCCAGTTTGGCTTATGGCAGCACACATACCTTCTGTGATAATGGTCCTGCCATTGGGACACAGTGGAGGCTGTAACGGTCACTTGATTGCAGGAGAATGATGGTGGCATGCAGCGAGGACACTCCATAGATCTTCATAGCCTCAGAATGTCTGATTCCTGTCTGTCCCAGGGCAGCTCGCTTGCGCTCTGTAATCAGGGTCATATCATGGAGATACAGCCGTGAAGGTGTAAATGCACCTGATACTTTGTCAGCCTTCAGCACCTGACCCCTTCATGAGCACAGCATAACTGGTTACAGATGCTGAAGAGATGGGAGCCAGTCCCTCCTTTAAAAGGTGCTGAGAGCATATAGAGAATGAAGGAACTCTGAAAGCTGCCCACAATATTTTGGCAGCAATGACAAGCACCATCGAGGTGCACGCATCACTAATATGTCCAGAGAGTGAGAGGCCAGACCATCATTTTGGTCTGAAGGCTGCACAGGGCACAGGGAAGAGGCCCTGGACTGAGACACCTGACTTTATCTTGTGCAGAAAGGTTTCACACCCGAGTGACAAGAACACTGCTCATAGAACAAGGAGCCACAGGCAGGGAGACATACTTGGGAATTTATTGAAATAGTGAACAGTATGTACACGTGATTAACACCCGTGCCCAGGCTGTGCAACTACATCTTCTTAACTTTCCTAATCCTGCCACTACATTTTGATGCTCCCCAGACATTCACAGCAGAGGTGGAGGCAGCCAGCTGACTGCTATGCCTTGTTTGTGATGACTTTGGCAGGCATCTTCTGGAGGGCCGAATCCTGGAGGGCTCTGGTCTGCCATCGGGGTCCTGCTGTGTGGCCCCTCAGCCTGTGGAGCAGGAGCTGCTAAGGTCACAGGAAGTGGGGATTTGGATAGGCCGGACACTGCTGGAGTCACCTGGATGGATGGCCCAAGGTGGAGTGTACACCTGCTGGTCCTCCTCCCTATGGTGCCCGAGGGCCCCTGATTTACTCCTTGAGGAGAAGAGGTAGCTGGAGTGAGATTGGGCTGCCCCGCACCCCTCTCGCGTACACACTGTTGGAGGCTAACTTTGGCATCGGCTATGGGGTTCGGCCTGCAAAGCAGTGATGTCCTGGACCAAGGTCTCCAGGGTGGCTGCCAACCTACCAGTGTTGACCTCAGTGCATTGCAGTGCTGGTGCTATCACCTCAGCCTGAAGGCGGGTGGATTCCTCCATTGTGCCTTGCAATCTGAGGAGTGCAGCAGACATCTCTTCCTGATGTTCCTGAGCTTGCCTTTGCAGCTCCAGTAACTGTGTCCAGAGGCTCGTCATCTAATTGGACTCAGCAACGTTCTGGCCTCCAGCAGCCCTGTGAGTGCTGGGGACCTGGGAAGTCGCTGCTGCAGATCAGACAGTGCGATGTGCTCACCAGATTGTGATATCGAGGCTATTCTAAAGCTAAGTCCCACTGAGGTGTGTGTCTCTGTGCTGGTGGAAGGCGTGGTTGAGGCTGTGATGGTTCTTCAGGGATGGTTTCAGTGGATTCCTCTTCTGAGCTTCCCTCAGGGCTTGGTTGGGAGCCCTGAGTCATGGACTCTTTGCTGTTTGGCAGGTGTGCCTGTGAAAGCAAGGAGAGATAATTGGTGCATGGCAGTGGCCTGTGAAAGAGGACATATCACTCACAACATGGTTGTCTGATGGATGTTGCACTGCTGGATCCTCACTTGGCAGAGCAGCACCGACCTCACTGCCAGTACAGGAATGGTCCAGATCCTCGCTGTCCAGGACAATGAAGGTGTGTGAGAGAGAGTGAATGGTGTTGTCCCTTGAACTAGCAGTGAGTGAGGGCCCTGTGGATGTGTTAAAAGTAAAATACTGCTGATGCTGGAAATCTGAAACAAAAACAGATAATGCTGGAAAAACTCAGCATGTCCAACAGCCTCTGTGAAGAGAAAAATAGAGTTAATGTTTAGAGTCTGTATAACTTCTTCAGAGCTAAGCAGAAGTAAAAATGTGATGAAATTTCTACTATTTAAGGTGGCGGAACGGGAGGTGGGGGAGCAGCTGAGTCTGAATATAAGGCTAGTGATAAGTGGGGCTAAGGAGAGATATACAAAGGTGTCATGAACAGAAGGACAAAGAGGGTGTTAATGGTAATGGTAAGGGCTAAAGGAGGTGCTGATAGTGGCATTAAGGTTAGAAAACAGAATGTGATATAGCAGGACAAGGGCAAGCATTCGGAAAAGAACAACATGAACAAGTGACAGGTGGCCCTAGTGGGGGTGGGGTGGGGAAAAAAGATCAAAAATAGGATAAAAAGGTGAGGATAAAACAAATAAGTGAATAAAAAATGAAAATAAGTGGATAAAAATAATAAAAAATAAAAATGAATGTTGAAAAAAAGGGGGTAACAAAAAGGTTAGAAAAAAAAGGGGTGAGGATGGAGGAGAGAGTTCATGATCTGAAGTTGTTGAACTCAATGTTAAGTCCGGAAGGCTGTAAAGTGCCTAATCGGAAGATGAGGTGTGTTCCTCCAGTTTGCGTTGAGCTTCACTGGAACAATGCAGCAGGCCAAGGACGGACATGTGGGCATGAGAGCAGGGTGGTGCGTTGAAATGGCAAGCGACAGGAAGGTCTGGGTTATGCTTGCGGACAGACCGCGGGTGTTCCGTAAAGTGGTCACCCAGCTTGCTTTTGGTCTCTCCAATGAAGAGGAGACCACATTGGCAGCAGTGAATGCAGTAGACTAAATTGAAGGAGGTGCAAGTGAAGTGCTGCTTCACCTGAAGGGAGTGTTTGAACCCTTGGATGTTGAGGAGGAAGGAGGTAAAGGGACAGGTGTTGTACCTTCTGCGGTTGCATGGGAAGAGTTGAGGCGTTAGGGTTTATGGATATGTGATGGGTTTGTGAGCATGTGAATTGAGTGTATGTAAAGAGTGACCTACGCTGGCAGAATGGAGGAGATCATTCATCCTCTGTCTGCTGTCCTCTTTTGCAGGGCATTTACACTGACCACCATTGCCACTGCCTCCCAAGCTGGATTGGTGATGCCACTGCCTCCTTCTGCAGCCACAGTGGGGGCAGGGGACATCACGGCGGGCCTCAACAGCATCCAAAAGGTGCTTTAGGGATTTGTCACTAAACTGGGGTGGGGGCGGAGGGCATCCTGTCTTCCAGCAGCAGTCCTTGGCTGGAAGCACAGCGCTGCGCCTGGGGCTGCATTTTCAATGTGGCATCCAGTGTGATGAGGCAGCAAGGTGATGGTGTATCACGTGAATGAGAGCCCGCTCGCCATGGAAACGGTGAGTTTCCCAGAAATGCATAATTAATGTGGCCAGTTTGGGATGAAATGGCGCAAGAAGCCACCATTGCGGCTGACAAAAACATTGTTTTCCCCACCCGCTGCCGCACTTGGCGCAAATCTGGGACAATTCCGCCCAAAGTATCAGTATGTAGTACATGGTGTGATCTGAGAAATACATTCGATGTACTTCTGGGAACCATATGACATAACACCAACTTTAATTTAGAAGCTACACCCAAGAAAGGCCTTCTATTTGCCCCATTTCCATGCAACTAAATAGAACCAGAATTGTTACAGCACAGAAGGAGGCCACTCAGCCCATCATGTCTGTGCCAGCTCTATGCAAGAGCAATTCACCTAGCCTCATCTTGCAGCCTTTTCCCCATAGCTCAGCAGATTTTTTCTCTTCAGATAATGATCTAAGTCTCTTTAGAAAGCCACAATTTAATCTTGCCTCCACCACACTCTCAGGCAGCGCATTTCAAATCCTAACATTTGCTGTGCAATGAAGGTTTTCCTCATGTTGCCATTGCTTCTTCTGCCAATCACCTTAAATCAGTAAGCAGAGTACTCTGGAGTCTGGGTTTCCTGCAGTCATATTTACATTAGTTGAGCCCACAATTTCTTACAAAATCAGCAAATGGAATTTCATAGTCTGATATTCACCTGAATTTTCCTGCCATTGGTGGCTTGTGGCAGGGTAAACCTAACATTTAAAGTGAAACAACTGCTAACATATTGTAGTTTCCTCCCAACCATGCAGAAAAGTTGGAAGGTCAGAAAACTGACATTCATTGGCTTGATGTTGCTCAGAGGAAGGAGATGCAATTCTGGTGCAGCCTTGAAAGGTCTGCCTACTACTGTGCTCGAGCTCAGCACATCCATTGGTCTGGAGCATAGCAAACTCTAGGTGATGCATGATCAATTGAAACCAGTGATGTGGTGCCAAATCTTGAAGTGCAGGAGCTGCAAGAAAATGTGTTGGCCATATCATTTCTAAATCTACGATTTTGTTGTTTTCCTAGGTGTTAATCACTTGAGTCCCCAAACATCAGTAAAACTATGCCTTTTTTAAGTGAAAATATCAGCTCCAGTAGGCTTCTAATTTCCAACCATGTGGTATTTTGAATCATTAGCCTTTACCATAGCTAGAATTTCATTATGCAATAGTTTAATTATTTAATTCAGGCCCATTAAAAACATGAATTACAGAAAACTTTATTACTTCTGATGGAGGATGGTATATAGAGGTATTTGCCCACTCACTGAAACTGTCTAAATCACCTTGAAGCCTCTCAACACCCTCCTCCAGTATTCACATTCCCACAAAGTTTCATGTCAGCAAACTTGGAAATATTACTTTTGGTTCCCTTATCCAAACCATTGATATATATTGTAAATAGCTGGGGCCCAAGTCCTGATCCCAGTGGTACCCTACTAGTTACTGCCTGCCACTCCGAAAAAGACCCATTTATTCCTACCCTGTTTCTTGTCTGCTAACCAATTTACAATCCATGCCAATATATTGCACCCAATTCCATGTGCTTTAATTTTGCACTAACCTCTTATGAGGAACATTATCAAAAGCTTTTTGAAAATCCAAATATGCTACATCCACTGGTTACAAACATATGAACAAGGAGAAGGAGTAGGCCATTCAGCCCCTTGAGCCTGATCCATCATTCAATATGATCATGGCTGATCTGATAGTAACCTGAAATCTGCATCCCACCTACCCCCAATAACCTATCACCCCCTTGCTTACCAAGGATCTATCCACCCCTGCCTTAAAAATATTCAAAGGCTCTGCTTCCCCTACCTTTTCAGGAAGAGTTCCAAAGGCTCATGAATGAAAAAATTTCACCTCATGTTTTAAATGGTGACCCCTTATTTTTAGGGGGTGACCCCTAGTACTAGATTCTTCTAGATAGATCCACCCTGTTAAGACCCCTCAGGATTTTATATGTTTCAATCGAGTCACTGCTTACTCTTCTAAGCTCCAGCAGATACAAGCCTAGTCTACCCAACCTTTCCTCATTATACAACCCACCCATTTCAAGTATTAGTCTGGTAAACCTTCTCTGAACTGCTTCCAACGCATTTACATTCTTCCTTATATAAAAAGGTGACCAATACTGTACACACTATTCCAAACGTGGACTTACTAGTGCCCTATACAACTGAAGCATAACCTCCCTACTTCTGTATTCAATTTCCCTCACAATAAATGATAACATTCTATTAGCTTTTCTAATTACTTGCTGTACTTGCACACTAGCCTTTTGTGATTCATGCACTAGGACACACAGATCCATCTGTACCTCAGAGCTCTGCAATCTCTCACCATTTTAGATAACATGCTTCTCTTTTATTCTTCCTGCCAAAATGGACAATTTCACATTTTCCCGCATTATACTCCATCTGCCAGATCTTTGCCCACTCATGTAACCTATCTATATCTGCTTGTAGCCACCTTATGTCCTCTCCACAACTTACTTTCCTACCTATCTTTGTGTCATCAGCAAATTTGGCAACCATCCCTTCAATTCCTTCTTCGAAGTCACTTATAAAAATTGTAAACAGTTGAGCTCTCAGCACTGATCCCTGTGGCACACCACTTGCCAACCTGAAAAGACCCATTTTTGCCTATTCTCTGCTCCCTGTTAGCTAGTCAATTTTCTATTCATGCCAATATGTTACCCCTTACACCATGAACTTTTTACTTTCTGCAATAACCTTTGATGTGGCACTTTATCAAATGCCTGCTGGAAATATAAGTACAGTACATCCGCTGGTTCCCCTTTATCCACAGCACATGTTACTTCCTCAAAAATACCCAATAAGTTGGTTAAACACGATTTCCCTTTCACAAAACCATGCTGTCCCTGCCTGACGACCTTGAGCTTATCCAAGTACCCTGCTATAACTTCTTTAGTAATAGCTTCTAACCTTTTCCCTACGACAGATGTTAAGCCATCTGGCCTGTAATTTCTGGCTTTCTGTCTCCCCACCTTTTTGACTAAAGGAGTTGCATTTGCTATCTGCTAATCTAATGGGACCTTCCCTGAATCTAGGAAAATTAAAACCAATGCATCAACTATCTCACTAGACACTCCTTTTAAGACCCTAGGATGAAATACATCAGGACCCGAGTCTTGTCAGTCCGTAGCCCCAACAACTTGCTCAGTACCGCTTCTCTGCTGACTATAATTTTCCTGACTTCCTTCCCCACTTCCATTTCTTGGTTTATAGCTACTTCTGGAATGTTACTTGTATCCTCTATCAGGAAAACTGATGTAAAATACCTGTTCAATTCATTTGCTATTTTCTCGTTGTCCATTATCAATTCTCCAGGACCAATGCACGCTTTGTTAACTCTTCTTTTTTGTGCGGATGGAGGGAATGCCTAAAATCGAGAGGGCGCTTTTTCGCTCAAGCGCACGAAAGAGCACACTCATCCCCCTGAGGCTAAGTGCTGCCTCAGGGAGATCGTCCCTACTTTCAAAAATATTAAAAATAGAAAAAAAAAATTCCCTTACATGTCCCCTCATGTGTCAATGTCACATGAGTTGCCACGATAAGGCAACCATCTCATCACTTTAAATTCACACACTCACAAGGCCATCATACAGTCACTGGAATCTCACTCGCTGCCAACTCAAGGGACATCACCACTCACGCTCTCACACACACCCTCACATCTCCATCTGGACTCATCTCCAGGAGAATGCCTCCTCAGCCCCCAGCCGCTCTTGGGTCTGCCCACCACACCCAGCCGATGACCTCAAAATTCAGCCCCAT
This sequence comes from Carcharodon carcharias, assembly GCF_017639515.1. Lineage (NCBI taxonomy): Eukaryota > Metazoa > Chordata > Chondrichthyes > Lamniformes > Lamnidae > Carcharodon > Carcharodon carcharias. The sequence continues at coordinate 82,532,075 of NC_054472.1, read as the reverse complement.
GTGTCTGCTGAATAATATACTCTCAAATTGGGAACAATTCCCAACTCTGAAGATATATTAACAGTTGTGATGATGTCAGATGGCGTTCCTGACTTCATCACACCAGTCATGCATAAATATAGCAGTTGGGTGGACTTAAAAATTGGGACCCCGCCCACATAAGTTAAATATCATTTAAGTTCGTATTTAAGATTGTTAACCCAATTGACTGCTATAATATGGTATGTCAACAATAATACACCCGCAGAACCTGATTGATGCCATGTGATGTCCCTTTTTCTTAAGGGGAAGCTTGTTAGAACGGGTTTAAAAGGTTCAGCTGAGCCCTAGTCTCATTTTAGCAGTTTGAAGATCTCTAACTGCTGGGAATGCTTAATTCAAGGAGCAGAGTTTCCATTTCAAACCCTATTAATTTAGAGATCGTTTCTTTGCCTTCTAAGTGCTCTGCTGAGTGGTCTATTTATTTCTTGTCCAACTTGCAGGCTATAACGTAGCTGAGAAAAATGGGCATTGTGCGTTCACTTCTCCTGAAAAGAGGTGTAAGATTGCACAGATTAGCAATTTCAGCTTATTTAATGGGATACGCTGATCCTCTATTAGCAAAGTGCATGGCAGCCTGGATGCTGTGTTCATCTCTCATCTGCACATTCTGCCAACCCCCTTACACTCCAACTGAACCAAAGTTTTAAGAGCACACAGACATTGTCGCTGATAGCTAAGTCTTTGTGGCATCATATTGCCATGTTCCTACTGCCTTCGTGTCCATGCCCTGTAGCACACTGGCACAAGATTACACGTACTGAGGTCTTTCTCACCCTGGCTGTCCTCATGAGGTCATTGAGCCTCTTCTGGCATTGAGGCCAGGTTCTCCTGACAAGCCCAACACTGCTGACCTCCTCGACCGCCTCCTCCCAGGCGAGTGTTTGGCTCGTTTTCCTCCTCTTCCCACCAGTAGACATCAGCTGCTCACGTTGGTTGGACACTGCACATAGGAGGGCTCTGAGGGAGTCCTCATTAAATTGAGGGGCTGGTTTGGCTCTTTTCGTCTGCCTCTCCCCTCGCTCGAATGGCACAGACATCTCTGGAGAGTAACATGCAAGAACTGGACAACTCCTCCATGCAAAGATGTGGAAATCTTTTGCAGGTTCAAAATGAATGCCACCTCTGTTCAGTGGCAAAGTTTGGAGACTGCAGAACTCAAATAAATAAAAGCTCACCTTTAAAGCCTGGAAATAGCTGATGTCCAAATGATCTTCCAAACTCTAAACAACGTCAGCATTTTCTGGGTCCCTTGATAATCTTTTAAATCTTTTAAATCTGGGTCCCTTGATGCTGTCCTATGCCAGGGGGCCCTTTAAATTACTGGCCATGACCTCGTTCCTGGTCATGGCAAACACCTTGGAGGCCGGACATACCGCCCTTCATCGCTGATTATACAAGATGCTCCCCGCTTCTGCGCCTCAAACCAACCTCCCCCCCAACCTCGACACACACATACTCAACTGGATCAATTAATGTACTATACAGCAAATTTGAATGGTGGCCCTGGAAGTCGGAGGGCCGCTCACTTCTGGGTGTGTGTCCTGCCCCCACTTGGGAGAATATTATTCAGCTCAGAGGATGCACTGTTTATGATTTTCCAAAATTTCCTAAATTCTAGAACTGGCCAAGCAGATTGGAAGTTAGCAAATGTAATCCCGCAATTCAAGAAAGGAGGAAGAGAATGTGGATGATTCATTGTTGTGCATATTCAAGGCTGAAATAAATTAATTTTTGGTCTCTTAGGGAACCAAAGAATATGGGGTACGGTGAAAAAGATAAGGAACTATTGAATGACAGAGCAGGCTCAAATGGCTGCATGGACTACTTCTGTTCCTATTTCTTATGTTCTTATGACAAAGCCGCTTGCTTGCTTGGCACTTCAACCACCACCTTAAACATTCACTCCCTTCATCACTAATATGCAGTGGCTTCAGTGAACACTATCTATGAGGTGCACTGCAGCAATTCACCAAGCAACACCTGCAAACCTACAACCTCTACCACCTAGAAGGATAAGAGTAGCAGGCACTTGTGAGCACCACCACCTGAAAGTTCCCCTTCAAGTATCACAATCAAGTCACTCATTACTTGGAAATATATTGCCATTCCTTCACTATCACTGGGTCAACTTCCTGGAACTCTGACCTTCCAGCACTCCAGGAATACCTTCACCAATGGACTGCAGCAGTTTAGGGAGGCAGCTCACCACCACCTTCTCAAGGGCAATTAGGGATGGTCAACAAATGCAACTTTTCTAGTGATGCTCATATTGCATGAATGAATAAATAAAATAACTTTTTTAAAAGTGAGGACTATGAAACATCCATCATTGTCCTCTTCTGAAGAATTAGGATGTGAGCTAGGCATTAACTGGTCCCTAGGTATTGTCACTTTCACTTCATTTTGTTCACTTGTGCTCAGTGAGTTCCTTTGAATTCATTATCTCAGAATTATAGGATTGTTTCAGCACAGAAGGAGGCACACAGGATGTTGATTACTGAGGTAATGCATGGCAGTGTAAATGCAAAATTTATGCGACTTATGGAATGATTGCATGATACAGCACATAAGGAGGCCATTCAGCCCATCATACCTATGTCAGCTCTTTGAAAGATCAGTCCAATTAGTTTCACACCTTGTTTCATGGGAATTTTTGCATTCACCAGGCAGGACCTTGGCTTAACATTTTATCCAAAAACTGCATCTCCAAAATATCCCAGAGTGCCATGCTGTTTCCCCATAACCCAGCATATTTTTCCACTTTAATTATTTATCCAATTCCCTTTTAAAAATATTATCAAATCTGATTCCACTATTCTTTCAGGCCGTAAATTTCAGACCATAGCAATTTGCTGGGTATTTTTTTCTCTTATATTTATTTGGATAATTACCTTATATTGGTGTCCTCTGGTTCCTGCCCCTTTTATCACTGGAAACAGTTTCTCCTTAACTGCTCTGTCAAAAATTTTCATAATTTTGAACACTTTGATCAAATCTCCCCTTAACCTTCTCTGTCCTAAAGGACACATTCTCAGTTCTCACGGTGTCTCCACATAACTGTACTCTTTTCCCTCTAATATTCCGAGTAAATTTCTTCTGCCTTGATAGCCTTTCCAAAGTGTGGTGGCCAGAATTGGCCACAATGCTCAGCTGGGGCCCAGTCAGTGTTGCAGACATCTCCCTGCCGTTCTGCAGTGTTGCTCTCTTCAATGATTCCATGATTCTAATTATACCACAGTGCTATATATACACCATGAATTCCATTTCTTTTTTATACAATTCCTTGCATTCGCTTTACACAGACACACACATACACACACAATCAGGAACGGGAAACCCGATTGACTTTGCCCTCTCTCAGCTGGGGATGCTGCTTGTACCACCTCCTTCACAGCTTCAGCTGAAAACAACAAATTCAACACAGACTAGAGGTCAAGCCTAGGACATTGCAGGCCACAGTGTATTTTCCACTAAGGCACCTGAGGATTCCTTGCTCTAGCTTTCTATTAATTGACATGTTTATAAAATTCCTCAGCAATATCCAGGCCAGAATCTTCAGGCCAGCAAATGGGGCAGGCCCTGCTCATCAACGCGTAAAATGACATGTGGAGACGTCGGGCGTGCGTCCCAACATCACCGCACGTCAGTCAGATCTTCAGTTCGATGGGCGCGCACCAGAGTCAGCCTATTAAGGCCATTTAAATTCCAACTAAAATAATTTACTGAGCTGCCCGTACAACCTTAAGGTTGGCGGGCAGGCGAAGAACCCAGGCGGCCTTTACATTTATCATGAAACCTCAACCACGGGTGGGATGAGGTTTCATGAAGGTTTTAAAGCATTAATAAAAATTCTTAATAAAATTCATAGGCATGACCCAGCTCAAGTGACACTGTCAGATGATGGGACATGTCTTTAAATTTTTTTTTCCTTTATTAAAATTTTTAAAAATCAAAGAAATCTCCCTGAGGCAGCTCTGTGCCTCAGGAGGATTTTTGCACTCTTTTGCAGTGAAAGGAATGAAGTAGTGAAGGAGATTCATTAGACACACCTCCTGTCCAACAGGTAGAAAGTACTCATCATCTGTGAGGTTAAGAAAGACTGGCAAGGACAGCCAGAATGCTAACCAAGTCACAGTTTAAGAGATTGTTCTATGGAAGAGGACTAGAGCTGAAAGATTTATAGTTATAGGAGATTCTATAATTATGCAGATAATAGTATTCCTCCTGAACAGGACTGAGAGTCCCAATGACCTTCCCAGTGTCAGGGAAAGAGACACATCTCAAAATAGCTGGAAAGGGAGGGGGAGGATTAGTTGTTGTGCCCTGTGAGAAAACCAATGACATGGGGCAGAATTTTTGGGTCGGCAAGCAGGGGTGGGGCCTGCTCGCCGACATGTGAAATGACACATAGTAACGTCGGGTGTGCGTCCGGACGTCACCGCCCGTCATTTAGGTTTCCAGTTCGGTGGCTGTGCAGCCGAGTCGGCTGTGTGCCCGCTGAACTGTCAAAGGCCTATTAAAACCTAGTCAAAATTGTTAAATGAGCTGCCCATTCAACCTTACGGTTGGCGAGCAGGCGAAGAGTCCAGGCAGCATTCACATTTTTCATGGAACCTCATCCACAGGTGGGATGAGGTTTCATGAAGTTTTTATAAATTAAATAAAGTTTTTCATTAATGTTCCTTGACATGTCCCAGCTCATGTGATACTGTCACATGAGGGAACATGTCTTAAAATATTTTCTTTCCTTTATTTAGCTTTTAGAAAACTTTAACTAATAGCCCTGAGGCACAAAGACGCCTCAGGGAGATTTCTGTGCTCTTTTGCGCACATGCGAGAAAGGGCGCAGGCCCCAACTCGGGGAATCCCCCACACCAGCCCCCCCCACCCCGCCTGCACAGGGAGCACTCAGTGCTTCCGGGTGTGCATCTCGTTGGCTGAGCCTTAATTGGCCTGCCCATATAAAATGGCGGCGCAGCCCCAATCATGGCGCCAGTCAGGTTCACGCCTGCTCCAGCCCGGCCCCGCACAACTCCCCTGATGGGGGAAAGTTCTGTCCATAGAAACAGTTAGAAAGTTGTTTTGCTAAGGGAGTTTCAGGAGTTAGGAGATAAAATAAGAAGAAGGAACTGGCAGGTAATAATCTTGGGAATGACATGAAAAACTAGGAAAGGAGCAAACACAATAATGAGGTCAACATGTGGCTATGGGAGTGCTGTGGGAAGGAAGGGATTCTGTTTCACAGGGCACTGGCACCTGTACTGGGACAAGAATAAACTATATTGTTGAGACAAGCTGCACCTGAACTGGACTGGGGCAAAGTCCTAGCAGAAAGGACAGGTAGGGCTGTAGGTAAGACTTAAAGTTAATAACATGGAAGGGGTGGGTGGGAGGAAGAAGTTGCTAGAACTTACAGAAACCTAGCAATAAAAGCATCAGGAAAGGGCAACCTAAGGGAAGGAATTAGGATAGAGAGATATACAATAAACCGCCAAATATTGGGAAGGAATTGGAGGAAGAAATATGTGGACACTAGTGATGTGAATGGCAGGCACGAAGTAATAATCATGTGGGATATCAGTTATCCCAAATGAAATGGCAGGAAAAGGTACCAAAAGGAAATTGAGTATTTCCAGTGAATACAGAACTCCTTTCTCACTCAGCATATGAGGAGTCCAAGAAGAAAAGAGTTACTGTTCTGTCCTGTCATGGATAATGAATCAGAGCAGATATGAGAACTAAGGATAGGAGAGTATCTTAACGATAGTGATCATGGCATATTAAGGTTACAATTAGGATTGAGAGTGACATAAATAGGAAAATATTAACACAAACAAAAACAGATAATGCTGGAAAACTCAGCAGGTCTAGCAGCACCTGTGGAGAGAGAAACAGAGTTAACGTTTCAAATCTGTATGACCCTTCTTCAGAGATTCTTCAGAGCAGGAAAATACAAAGGTTGGAAAAAAGCAAATTATGAGGAAATGAAGTTTGTAGAAGGAAACTGGGGAATAAACTTGTGTCAGGAAGATATACTTTTCATAATGTTATTGGAACTAGAGTAATAGTGGGGCCAGTGTCTATGTCGGTGAGTGTGTGTTTGTGTGTGTGTGAGACTTAATTGAATGAAAGGCAGCTGGTCTGAAGGCTTTGATGTGTCACAAGATACGCTAGGTTTGAAATGCTAAAGAGGTCAACATGCGGAGAGTTCTAGAATGTAAGGTGTAAAGGGAACATATGCATTTTTAAATAAACCAGACTTGTTTGAATTCAAAAGAGGGGGCTAAAAGCCAGGTGAAGTTAAGAAACAGTGGGGAGAATTTTCCCCATTGCCACCCAAGATCGGGTCAGCGCTGCCATTTTAGGCGGGCGGGCCAATTAAAGCACATCCAGCATAGTTCACGATTCCCGAGGATAGGGGGACTGGTGGATAGCGGCGGGCATGTTCAGACTGCCACGCCCAATGGCGACCCAGCGGCCTGTTTAAATGAAGGCCTGGCAGCCTTTGCAAGGCTGCTCACAATGGTCGGGAGAAGAGCACATCAGAGGAGCAACGTGCATCACACGGTCCCGGAGGGCAGGCCATCAGGGCAGGCCAGGCTGGAGGGTAGGCCAGTGGGGCAGTGTGCCCCTCATTTCTCCGGCGAGTGCCTAGCTGCCCTCCTGGAGGAGATGGCAGCGCGGCGGGAGGTCCTGATTCCGAGGGATGGGAGGCAGAGGCCTCCCCACCTGACCAAATGTGTGCGGGAGGAGATGGCCGAGAGTGTGAGCTCCCATGATGTGGTCGGCGCACATGGGTCCATTGCCGCAAAAGGTACAATGACCTCCTACACTCAGGAAGGGTGAGTACCATGTTGCCTCAGGTCACTTAATGCAGCCTTCAGCCTTTCCCCCCAGCACCTCCCCCCCCACCCCACCCCCCCCAGCAACTCTGAGTACAGTAACGGTATTGAATCCCTCGCAGCATGTATCCCTCACTGGGTGTGACAGCAGATATTGCCCACGCCTAGTTCACCCTGAGAGGGTTGTGCTAGGATGTGTTCTGCATCCGCAGCATGGGCAGAATTTTCTGGATGACGTGCGGGTGGTGGGCCCTGCATGTCAGCGGTTAAAATGGCGCGTCCTGACATCAGGCAAGCGTCCCAATGTCACCATGCACCATCGCGATATTTAGCTGGGCACGTGCGCGCGATGAAGTGTGATGCGCGCCCGCCATTAATTAAAGAGCTTGTTAAGGCCCTTAACTTGGCAATCGATGCCGATTTTGATTTGCCCACGCGATGTTCGGCTCGGTGCATGGGCGCAACGGGCAGGCGGTTAAGTGACTTTTTAACAAAACTCATCCACGGGTGGGATATGTGGGCTCAGAGGGGTTGTCAATGTTTTATGTGAAGTATTTATTGCAGCGTGTTTTAAACTTGCCTGCAGGATCCGTAGCAGTTTAGATTGATTTCCAACAGCTTTCTCTGTACTTTGAAGCTTCAGCTCACCAGTCTGCAGTCAGGAATCTTTATCGGGCCTGCAGCATTCTGGAGGCCTCCATTTAGCCTGGGTATGGGTTGTGACATCTCCACTGGAGGCAGCTTCTCTGAGGAGGAAGGGAGGGATAGAATAAGGAGGAGGCCAGGAGTGGAAATCAGCCTTCAGGGGAGCCACCTTTGGGAGGCCAGGCGCAGGCACAAGGGGTGCAGGGCCAAGAGGAAGTCCAAGGTGGAAGGTGTTGCAGAAGACGCCACTATCCTGCTGCCAGGGTATACAGGTGGCAAAGCAGGTACCTCAATATAACTGAGGTGCAGTGCAGAAGGAGGCGCCGACTGTCAAGGGAAAGAGTCAACTACATCTGTCAGATGATTGGCCCTGAGATCTCCCCTAACTGTGTGGGCGGACACCCCATGCCAGCAGCTCTGAAGGTCACAGTTGCCCTCCACTTCTATGCATCTGGCTCCTTCCAGGGCTCGGTGGGTGACCTTTGCGGTGTCTCCCAATCAGGTGTCCATACTTGTGTCAAGCAGGTTACAGACGCTCTATTCAGACGTGCATTGACTTTCATCCACTTCTGCTGTGACCAGGCAAGTCAGGCACAGCGAGCCAGAGGCTCCAGGGCCATTGCTGGCTTCCCCCGCATCCAGGGTGCAATAGACTGTACACATGTGGCCATCAAGGTGCCAGCAGGTGAGCCCAGTGCCTTTGTCAACAGGAAGGGCTTCCACTCCATGAATGTGCAGATAGTGTGTGATCACAGGATGCAGATTCTGCAAGTTTGTGCAAGGTACCCAGGCAACTCCCACAACGCCTACATCCTCAGACACTCCCAAGAGCCGGGGCTCTTCAGTGCTCCAGCACGGCTGGATGGATGGCTGTTGGGTGACAAGGGCTATCCCCTCAGAAAGTTGCTCATGACACCTCTCCGCTATCCATGAACAGAAGCTGAGCAGCGGTACAATAGGAGCCAGGCCTCCACAAGGGCTGTGGTGGAGAGAGCCATCAGTCTTCTCAAGATGCACTTCCGATGCCTGGACCGCTCAGGGGGTGCACTCCAGTACCCCCCAGATCGCGTTTCTGTGATAGTGGTAGCATGCTGCGCTCTGCATAATCTTGTGCTGGAAAGGGGGGATGCAGCAGATGATTTAGACCTTGATGCAGTGGATGAGGCTGCACATGATGAATCCAGCAGTGGCTCAGTGGATGAGGAAGCACAAGGCAATGATGAGGGGAAGCACGCCGACCCTCTACTACACCAAGGAGGCAGGGACATACAGGACACTTTAATCCAATGAACCTTCATCTAGCTCCACACAAATGGATCAGCAGGACCAGCATCGCCTGATGCTTCCATATGTGGCACTTAGGTGTGACATCTTCCACCTCATCAGCTGCAACTAAGGGCTTAGTACAGAAACATCAATGTCCACTCAAACACTCATGAGATGTCTGTGAAGCAGACAAACGCAGCACAAAGGAAACACCCTCAGCCATGGTCACAAATGTGGACTTTATTCCCATCCATCAGGCGGTGCCACAAAATCAAAACAAAACAATGCTCTGACGTTGATAAAAGTAAATTCCCTAATCTAGGCCCAACAGAAAAGCGTCAGTGACAAACCCATGGAAAGCCTAACGTGCCTTATGCTTACATTTGCGGGTTCCTCGTCTTGGTGCTGTCCCATCTCTCGGAGTGGCTTGAGAGACAGCCTGTTGACTCTGCTGTCCTGTTGGCCTCGATGACCTTGGCGGGCGTCCTCTGGCCTGTGGAGCCTATGCTGGCCCCGCCTGGGAGGGAGTGACCAGTTCCAGAACTGGCACCTCCCCAGTTGTTGCAGCCTCAACGGATGCGATAGTCACTGGCAGAGCTGCCACCCTCATCCGGAGCGCCCTGAGAGGAGCTCACAGCGAGGACAGGCAGCTGCTGCACTGACATGAGTTCACTTTGGACATCCCTGCTCACCACAGATGGATGGGCACTGAGCTGGTACACTTGGTGCCCAGAATATCTCCCACATTGTGAATGACCACCTGTGGTCATTACCGCTGTGAGTGCTCGCAGGTCAGAGCGTAACCCCATCAGATGATGATCAATCCGTTGGAAGCCCCTCTCCATGAGAGTCGCCAATCTCTCAATGGAGGAAGCCTGATGCTCTGACATAAGGTTCATGCCATCACTGACACTCTGCCTGGATTCCTCCACCACAGAGACCAAGTGAAGCACACCTTCATGCAACCCTGCCAGATGCTCCTGCGCACCCTTGCGCTTGTCCTGCAGCTACTGCATGGCGGACCTCTCCAGAGGCACATCATCACGGCCCGACTCAGCATATGCCTGGTCCCCTGCAGTCTCCAGATGCTGGCGCCATCGGCACTCTCTGTCCGTGCCATCTCCTCCAGGATTGTAAAGTGCCCTCTCCACTGAGCCCTGGGACTCTAGCCGACGTTATAATCCCTACCAATGTGGTAGCCGCTGCGCTGGTGCATGGCTCGTTGAAATGATGTGACGCTCGTGCCAATTGACGCCCCTCAGGTGTGGAGTGAGGGGCTCTGGACTTGTTGGGGATGGCCATGTGGTGGTGATGCTGAAATGAACAAGGACAGTGCATCAGTTAGTGTTCAGTCAGTAACACAATTCATCCCATTCCCCCCAGGCTCATACTACGCTCAACCTTCAAGAACCTATGGAGACAAACATTGGTGGGGTGGAAAATAGTCAAGAGGAGGCCCAAAGATTACACGCGCATACAGACAGGCTGGTCAGATGGCCTAAGTAATGCCACATGGAATGCTATGTGGATAACTGTGTGGTTATGCACTTGGACAAGATAAACAAGGTATGGGAATACAGGAGAAATGGTAGGACCGTGGAAAGTAAGGATGATTACAGGGACCTTGCTGGGCAGACCCGTTAAGGTAGCTGGACAGAAACATAAGGCGTTTAATGAGGTAAAAGCCAGACTTGCCTTTATTAGACGAGGAATAGAATGTAGGAAAAGGGAGGTCATGTTGCAAGTGCAGAAAATGCTGTCGCACCACAGCTACACTTCTGCGTTCAATTGTGACCTGCACTTCATGGGAGGGATGGCGTTGGAGTGGGGAGAGTGCACAGGTTCCTGACCTGGATGCTGGCCTGGAGAGTTGGAGTTATGAGGAAACATTGCATACACTTGTGACATTTGCTGTGGAGCACAGGAGATTGACAGGTCGCATTATTGACTTTTATACCAAATGAGGGGCATAGAACAGGTGGACAGAAAGCAACGTTTTCCCTTGGCACAGGGATGACTAATGTGGTGGCATTTATTTAAGTTGAGTGCAATGAGGTTGACAGGTGAGGTGCTGAGGACCTTTTGGACAGAGTAATGTGGGCGCACTGGCTGAAAGTGTGGTGGAGGTACAAACCCTCCTAAGATGCAATAAGTATTTGGATGTGCAGCAGCCATGCCATGGCATGTTAGGCCATGGGGATAGTAGTCAGAAATGGTATAAGGCAACTTTGGAATGTGCTCGAGAAGCGCATCCTCAAGGGGCCGAGGGACCTTTGTGTATGACCCACACGTCTAACTGTATCAGTCTGTGAATGAGCAGTGTTGCTGCATTAACGATTGCAGCAACCATCAGTGCTTTGGATGGTGGGGAGACAGGGTGGATGGGACTGTGGGCCTCAAATACCTGGCCGTTGCACCCCAGCCTCACCGACACCTGCTGCCCTGGCTGCTTGGCTTCTTTCTAGCTCCATGGCCTGTTCTTCGAAGTGGGTCAGTGTGTGCAACATGGCTTGGCCACCACCAGTGCAAAAACGCTCTTGGATGTTGTGCTCAGTTTTTGCCTGCGGAACAGAGAACACCATTTATTGTGGCTGATCGCTCATGTACTCTGCACGCACACGTCGCACCCCAACCACAGTGGCCCATCTGAGGCCTCCAGTGGCTCCTGTCCATACTGCTGGTGATCAGTCACGAGAAGATAGTACGGCTGGTCCCAAAGCCCTCCCCCAACGACCACCTTGAATGCATTCAATATCCAACACTTTCAATAACACACGGGTCTTAGTGCCCATGGCAAGGAGGCGCAACTAGGTGCGGCGCTGAGGTCAGCAGATGGCTCTTGGCCACGACACCTTGAGGCTCCCCTTCCACCATTTCATCACCATCAATAAGACATGTATTGGAGTTCTGAGTATGTGCCTAGCTGCCTCTCCTGCAGGTTGCCCCCAAACTACTCAAATGCGACAAACACCAACATATTCAGCGGGGAGAACCCATCTTTTCATCAACCACTAAGGCTGATGTAAGCATGGTCACTATCTGTTTGCCCACCCAGCGTGTGCCAAATGCCCAATGCAGTAATGACACTAAGGGGGGGGGCGGTGGGGGGCCTTGAAGGCTAAGGCTACCTGCTGGATTAAATGGCCAAGGCCGACATGGTACTCACCCTTCCAGAGCACAACAAATCATTGAAGCGCTTGCAGCACTGGGTCCCTGTTCAATGGACAGCATCTAGGGAGCTTACAGCCTCTGCCACCTCCTGCCAGGCCTGCTTCATTACGTGGGGGGCCCTCCTCCTCCCATCCTTGGGAAACAGGAACTCTCGCTGTGCTGCCACCCCCTCGAGAAGGGCAGCTAGGCAGGCATCAGAGAAGCAAGAGGCACATTGGCCCCCCGCTGGCCTACCCTGCAGCCTGTCCTCCTCCTCTGGCCTTCCCTCCTCTGGATCCCGCTGTACAGACCCCCTGCACCTGTAGCTGGCCATGGTGATCAGCCTAAAGGAGGCTGCCTGGCCTATCTTTATACAGACTGCCAGTTCCCCATTGGAACTGGTAGTCTGTACATGCCCGCCGCAATTTTAAAATCCCGCCCCATGGGAGTGTGAAATGGGCTGGGTGGGCCTTAATTGGCCCGCCTGCGCAAAATTGCGGCGTGGCCCGGATCGCCAGTGGCTGCCCGCGATTGGGTAAGACCCGCCCACCCGACGAAAGGAAAATTCAGCCCCATGTGCGACACTGACACCCAGAGTATAGAATGTGGGCAAAAGTCAAGGATCTGCACCCAGGCAGAGTGCTGGAACAGGGAAGCATGTCGAGGGCAGGGTGCTAACATGCAGGGAGGGGAGCTTTCAGGTGGCTGGGCACCAATCCATCTGCTGGTCTTTGCACTCCACGTGCTTGTGCCTCCTGCTTAGCAAAGTTACACCTTGTGGTGCCACAGGTGAAGGAGGCAGCATTTGGGCAATGAGGTGGGGGGGGGGGGATGGTGGTTAGCCTCTTTGGGTGAGTGGGTGGCATCTGCGGAGTGATGAAGAACTGGAGCCCTGCAATGTCCCACTCTGGATCTCCTTCACTGGCAGAGGTATAGAACATAAAAGTAAGGATATAATGTTGGAATTGTATAAAACACTGTTGAGGCCACAATTGGAGCATTGAGTGCAGTTCTGGTCACCGCATTACAGGAAGGGCATAATAACTTTGGAGAGAGTGCAGAGGAGGCTTACAAGAATGTTGCCAGGATTAGAAAAGTGTAGCCATGAGGAGAGATTGGGGGTGGGGTTATTTTCCTTAGAACAAAGAAGGCTGAGAGGTGACTTGATTGAGGTGTACAAAATTATGAGGGGAATAGATAGAGTGGACAGGATAAAATTGTTTCCCTTGGTGGAGAATTCTAGAACCAGGAGACATAGATTCAAGATAAGTGGCAGAAGGTGTAGGGGGGACATGAGGAGGAACTTTTTTACGCAGAGGGTGGTGGGTGTCTAGAATTCGTTGCCCAAGTTGGTGGTAGAGGCAGAAATTCTAAACTCTTTTAAAAAGTACCTGGATCTGCACCTTAAGTGCTGTAAGCTGCAGGGATATGGGCCGGCTGCAGGAAGGTGGGATTACAAAGGGCACCTGGGTGTCCTCGGCCTGGCATGGAAAAGATGGGCTGAATGGCCTCCTTCTGTCCTTAACTTTTCTATGGTTCTATGGTTCTATGGCTGGGTTGGCAGGGAAGTGATGGGAATTCAGATGCAGGCTGGACTAATCAATGCTCCTCTCTCCTTTTCAGGAGCAGACTGGGCACAATTTCACAGAGTGGATGTGGACTGGTGGCTGCCAGGCCCAGTTGGCGATCCTAACACCTTACGAGCAGCAGGCCATGGACCCGGAAAGTCGTCATGCCCCCAGGTCCACTGGTGGTGGTGAAGCTGGGGTGCCACTAGAATGTATGTTTGGCAAGCACGCAGGTCACCGTGTGCATCCCAGCAGCCTTGGCACTGCTGAATGTTCAGTGATTGAAGTTTGCAACATGGGTTGACCATTGATTATGGAAGGATGAGCTCATAATGATCCAGGGGAGTGGCACATCGGTGGGAATTAGATCTTTGGCTAGTGTCCCGGGGCAAAGCGGTGAGGGGTCTTCACACTCGCTTGAGGTGAGGGCAGAGGCAGAGAGTGGCCAGGGTGCCGGCAGTTGGAGGACTGCTGGGGACCAGGCACATACTTGGTCGGTGGCTGATGATGTGCCACTGGAGTCATCCGTGAGGCAGCAAACGCTGGAAGTGCAGCAGGGCATGAGAGACAATCTGGTGGAAATACGTGAGGCTATGCATGGCATGGTGCCCATGCTTGAGGAGTCCATGCGGAGCATCACCGATGCAATGAGCCTCATGGCTGAGCATCATGCTTCCTCATGGAGAGAGTGGCGACACTCATGGAGAGGCTTCTCCAGGAGAACAATCAGGGCCTCCTGGGGTTGCGCTCGGACCTGCAAGCCCTCACAGCGGCATTCACCTCAGCTGGTCATTGCCCGTGTGGGAGATGGTTTGGGCACCAAATATCCCAGCTTGGTGCCCATCCAACTACGGTGAACAGGGAGGTCCAAAGCAACCTCACATTGGCACAGCAGCTTCCTGTCATCTCTGCGGGTTCCTCTCTGTGCGCTTCGGATGAGGACACCAGCTCCTCCACCCCTCTGCCATTGACTGTGGCATCCTATGAGCCTGCTGTGACAGGGGAGAAGCCATCTGTGGAACTGACTGCTCCCTCCCAGGTGGGGCCAGCACAGGCTCCACGGGCTAAAGGATGTCCACCAAGGTCATAGAGGCTAACAGGACAGCACAGTGAGTGGGCTGTCTCAGATGCCAGTGCCAGCGAGGTGACAGCACCAAGACATATCACCTGTAAGCATAAATTTAAGGCACCTTAGGCACACCATGGGTTTCTCACTGGTGCTTTTAAGTTTGGCACATAGTAGTTTCTAGAAGACTTTGTGTAATGTCCAACACCTTTTTTTTGGTTTATGAAGTGACATTTGTTCCCTCAATAAAGCTTGACAAGTTGCCATGCCTCAGGGTGATTCCTTACTTCTGCAAATGGTAGGGGGGGGGACCCATGATGTTATGAGTGAGTTGTTTGACAGTGAGCTTTATTGACAAGGGCCTTAGTTAATGTTACTATCCAGGCAGATTTAGCACTCAGGTATTAAGTATGGAGCCGACAACCCTGAAGTGTGTTGAAGGTCCATATTTGGTGGGCTAGCTGGAGGTTCTTTGGATTAAATGGAAACTTTGGCTGCCTGTCCAAATCGGCCAGGCGGCCTTTGGATATTTTATGAAACCTCATCCATGGGCAGGATGAGGTTTGCAACAGGAATTAAAAATACAACAAAAATGTTGAAAACTCATTTATGACATATCTCTGCCCATGTGACAGAGTCACATGATGGGACATGTTTTTAACATTTTAATATTCTTTATTTATGTTTTTAAAAATCTTCAGCTCCCTGAGGCAGCTCTAAGCCTTAGGGAGCTATCAGTGCATGCACCCATGCGCATGCGCAAACTTCCGCACTCACCCTCTTCCAGCCCAAACCCAGGCAGCGCTTAGCGTTGCAGGGCACGATTCACGCTGGCTGGCCATTAATTGGCCCACCAACGTGAAATTGAGGTCGGGGCCCAACTGAGGGCGACAGTTGGCTTCATGTCTTCATGTCTTCTCCTGGGCCCGCACCTGCCTGATGAGGTAAAAATCCTGCCCCTGCAGCAATTTTCTGAAATTTAGTTAAAATTTAGGTTGAGCTGTTGTTTCCTTGAAGTTAACAGCGGAATGGCACAAATCGTCCAGCAACCTGGCATGATTTGCAATTCATGAGGTATCCCTTCCTTGCTGCCAGTTACTGGATGAAGTGCACATTAATAACAGCGAGCACATTAAATTCTTTTGTGAGCAAATTCTGGGCCATTAACTCATCTAACCTAAATACTTGATGAACTAGCAGAGAATGGTATTTCATGCATTTGTTAGCAATATCACACCGAGTCACTTTAAACTCTCAATATGATTAACATAAATATGTCCTTTATTCGTCATCTTAGCAATGTATAGGAATCTCAAGAGTTTCTGATACATAGATTGAATATTTTATGGAGTACACAGTGATTGGTTCAGTGGTTAATAGCATGATGTTGTTTCCAAATTGAACCTTAAATATTTTAATAAATATATTTATTTGGTTTTCTTTAGTAGGACAAAGCAGTTGCAATGAGTCCTTACTGAGAAATGGATATAGTGGTGAATTATCTCACCAATGGGAAAGGGAGTTTTGCCAAATGCCTATGTTTTGCAGATCATATAGCTTAGTGAAAGCTGGAAACTAATACTGCTGCAGATGACAAAGTTCAAGGCTAGCCATTTTACAAAAACACAACTGGAATGTATGAAGTCTACTGATTTCATGTTTTCATTACAAACCATTTATGCTGCATTTTAGAGCACACGGATTAATGAATGTGTGAGCCTGTGTCCTTGAAATAGAATGCATTCCTACAGAATGAGAAAATGAAAGATGAGAAATATTGTGGGAACAACAAGTGAAGTGTTATTCCTTTTATGCTGCTTGAACTCATTAGATACAGTATTGGTGATTATACATGCCATAACATTTTTACATACTGCTATAAAACTATACCATTGTCCAGAATTTGCAGCCAAAATAATGACAAATTTAGTGTACATGCTGTTATTAGTGTGTAAATTATCTGACAAATTATGATGAGGAAGACATATCAGCATAAATTGCCATAAATTGCTGGATGATTTTCATCCCTTTGTCCTTAGCCTTGCGAAAGTGGCAACACATCCTCAAACTACCTATGAGTTTTATTGAGTTGTTACATTTGTATATTAATTGCCAATTAAACCCAGCACAAAGTGTTAGGATTTGGAATGTAACAGAATAATAAGTACCTTTCTAATGAGGAGATTTATGTTTCTCCAATCTCAACTCTCCAGCCCAGAAAGGGAACAATTAAAACAGTGGAGTCACACTTCTAAATGTAGTAAATTATTGTTAGAGACTTTTAAATTTACATTTGAAAATATTAATTATTTCTTCCTTTTCTTTTCAGCCTCATTCTATCTCTCATTCTCTATTTCTCTCACTGCTAATTCAGACATTCGTTTCCTGTTTATTTTCTCCTTCTGTACCTGATTTGAATGTAATTTATCCTCCTTCTCTCTCATTCCTCTGTTTCTTTCTCATCTTTATATCTCATTGATTAAGGAGATAGATTGTTGGTCCCACGATTAATGTCTCAGATGCCCAGTTGTCCATGCCACATTATTATCAGCTCACATCTCCAGCAACTAGAAAAAATTGAACTGAGGATAAGGTAAAAATTCCAACTGGTGGAGCACACTGCAAGATTCCCAGCAAATTTTGGGCCTATGTTTTGTAGATAAGTTGCAATGTCAGTCTAAGAAACAAATGACTTAGGATATTATTTAACCTAATTCTAATGATTATTTTGACAAAATGCAACATTATGTAATACAATAACTTGCAAACTTGCAGAGATTTGCTGTAAATATCACATTTACTCCCAGAAACGCTTTCGCTGTTACACTTTGTCGATAACAGCCGTGTTTATTGGAGAACAATAGCCTCTGAATAGGTGGGAAACAACACAACCAAAAATGGAGACTTCCTGAAAGTTTTTCACATCCTGTACCATTTTCATTTTCCACTATATTTTTCTATCATGCTATTCTGTCCTGTCTATTTGTCATTCGTAAACATGCTGGGGGTGAATTCCCCTGCATTGTATCTGGGCTACACCTATTTTCTGGGGGTAAAGCAAAAGCAAAGAGTCATAAGGCTATCTGTTTGTGCTTCACATTTCTGTATGTCTGATGGAGGGAAGGGGTGGATTGTTGAGTGCTTTCATGGAAGAGGCAATGATTGATTTGAAATGGGTTTTCATAGTTGTTCTTAACCTCCTCAGATTGCAGTCACCTTCTGCCTCCCAAAGGGTAAGCTATTTTCCTGGTTCACAAGTCAATTGGACTCAAGACTTTCTGTTTTAGATAGCAGCAGAAAGCCCACAAGCCAGTGATCTTATCATTGCAGACCTCTGAGGTCTGCAGCAATGAATCATAGAATTCTGGAATGATTCAGCACAGAAGGAGACCATTTGGCTCATTCTGTCTGTGTGGCATTTTTAAAGAGCTATTCAATTAATCGCTGAGCTAAAAGCAAAATACTGCGGATGCTGAAAATCTGAAACAAAAACAAAAATTGCTGGAAAAACTCAGCAGGTCTGATAGCATCTATGGAGAGAAAGAGTTAATGTTTCGAGTCCAGGTGACTCTTCTTCAGAACTAAACAGAAGTAGAAATGTGGTGAACAGGGCAAAAGAGACAAGCGGAAATCCTGGTGGAGAGAAGAGCAGTACTTCTTCAAGGTAGGCATTTCTGGAAGAGAAGTGGCAGTCAATTAAATACTAAGATAAAAGCAAAATACTGTGGATGCTGGAAATCTGAAACAAAAACAAAAATTGCTGGAAAAACTCAGCAGGTCTGACAGCACTCCCTTGCTCTTACCCCAAGACCCTGCACATTTTCAAGAACTTATCCAATTCCATTTTGAATTTTATAATTGAATCTGCTTCTATCACCCTTTCAGGCAGTAGATTCCAGGTCATAACAGCTGACTGCATTAAATATATTTTCCTCATACCGCCTCTGGTTCTTTTGCCAAATATGTTAAATCTCTGTCCTCTGGTTACTGAGTCTCCTGCTACTGGATACAGTTTCTTCTTGTTTACTCTATTAAAACCTTTATGATTTTGCACACCTCCATTAAATCTCTTTTCAACCTTCTCTGCTTCAAGGAGAATAACCCAGGTCTTTCTAATCTTTTCACACATCTATGGTCCCACAACCCTGGTGCCATTCTAGTCAATCTCTTCTGTAACCTCTCTAAGGTCTTGACATTCTTCTAAAGTGTAGTGACCAGAATTGGACACATTACTCCAGTTGGGACTTCACCAGTGATCTATAAAGA
Source organism: Carcharodon carcharias (assembly GCF_017639515.1). NCBI lineage: Eukaryota > Metazoa > Chordata > Chondrichthyes > Lamniformes > Lamnidae > Carcharodon > Carcharodon carcharias. The sequence continues at coordinate 82,513,230 of NC_054472.1, read as the reverse complement.
TTTAGCATAATTCCTTATATTTGTACTCTGTAGCTTTGTCTATAAAGGCAAGGATCCCATATGATTTTTTAGCAGCCTTTGTAATTTGCTGCCATCAAAGATTTATGTATCTATACTCCCAGGTCTCTCTGTTGCTTTGTGTATGTATACTCTAAGGTATGTCTGTTCCTTTATGTATATACACTCTTAGGTATCTCTATTTCTCCATCCCTCTAAAATAGCACAATTTATATTGTATTACCTTTCCTCATTCTTCCTATCAAAATGCACCACTCCCCATTTTTCTGTGCTAAATGTCATGCGTTTCACTAGCCATGTTTTCCTGATGTCTGTTATAATTCTTCTTATTTTTTACTATATTTTCCAGTCTTGCATCATTTGCAATTTTTGAAATTATGTCTTGTGCACCCAGGTCCAGTTCATTAACATATATCAAAAAAGAGCAGTGGTCCGAATACTGACTACTATATACTTCCCTCCAATCTAAAAATCAATAGTACACCACAACACTCTGTTTTCTGTCTCTTAGCTAATTTCATATTCATGCTGCCACTGCCTCTTTAGTCCTATGGGCTTCAATTTTGCTAAAAGCTCTATTATTCAGTATTTAACATCACACATTTTGAAAGTCCATATGCACAACTTCAACCTCATATCCTTATCAACGCTCTCTGTTATTCTCTCAAAGAACTCAATGAAGTTAGTCAAACTGGCTTTGCCTTTAACAAATCTTTGCTGGTAATCATTTATTAAGCCATATTTCTCCAAGTGACCATTAATTTTGTCTCAGATGTTTGTCTTTAAATGGTTTTCCATCACCAAAAATTAGGCTGACTGGTCTGTGGTTACCTGATTTATCCCTCTCCCTAACTTGAACTGGGTTGTAACATTTCATCCTCTGGCACTACTAGCATATCTAAGAAAAATTAGTAGATTGTGGCCACCGTCATTTGTAAGATTTGGTCCATGAGTCATAAACTACCCAAAAAGGAGGTCAAAGTCATAGATGATTTTAAAGCAGTTTATTAAGAAGCAACAGTTTAGATATGATACATAAGATAAGTAAGCAGGAAAGACATTTGACCTGTAATAGGTGCAAACGATTTACCAAGCCTGGATTGAACAAACAGATGGGAGGAGTGCGGTAGCAGTCTCCTCAGAATGGTTTAGTGGACCTGACCTGGCAAATGGATGGGTGAAGTTGATCTTAATTGTTGGCAGCAACAGTCTCTTCTGCTCTGGGTCCTCTAGCCGAAGTGTTAGGCTGAAACAGGCATGGATCACTTCAAAAAGCTTTCCTCTGTCTGAAGTCTTCTTGAGCCAACCAAGGTGTTAGGACAGAGCCAGCATTAGTCCACCCCGAGAAGCTCTTTACTGCCTGAAGTGTTTTTCCTTCTCGAGACCCTGTTTATATACGTTCTTTCTAGGGACCTGATGATTGTCTTATATTATTCAATTGTTCACTTATTCAATTGTTCATTAGCAAAAACAGATATTTAAGGTAATCGATCCTATTTCTGTCTGAAGCTCATGAAGTCATTTTGTAACTGATCACTTGTTGTGACATCCTATTTCACTTGACTTAGGCAATTGCTTTATATATGGGCCATGCAATCCTACCTTAGGCTTTCGGAATGTCTTATATCGGAGGCTGTGCTAGAGTCATATCCTTGTCAGAGATAACAGGCCTACGCTGTCCTGTGTTTGTTAGCCCAGCCACCTGCTGTAGGATTTTTCTTAATAAGAGGGAGAGCTATTTCTATAACATGCAATTCATTTTTTTAAAAAATTGTAAGTTAGTAACAGCCTTTTCTTACACACCTCCCACCTTGAGAAGGAAATATCCTTTTAATGTCTCACAATCGATGACTGTTTAACCTAGTCATGTCTAAGTTACTTGTTTCCTTAACTTCTTAATCAGACTCTGTAAGTAAGATACTAGGGCCAGAATTTTCTCGTTGGCATGGGAGGTGGGGGGGGGGGGGGGGGGGGGGGGGGGGGGGGGGGGGGGGGGGGGGGGGGGGGGGGGGGGGGGGGGGGGGGGGGGGGGGGGGGGGGGGGGGGGGGTGGCGGCGTGAGACCCACATGCCGACGTGTAAGAGGACACGTGGCGACATCGAGCGAGGATCCCGACATCACCGTGCGCCATCGCGATATTTAGGTGGGCAGTGGCGCGATGTTCTCGGGTGTGTGCCCGCCATTAATTCCTCATGTAGTTAAGGCCCTTGAGGCAGCAATTGGCTGCAATATTGTAGCCCTTGCGATCTTCAGGACGTCGCACGGATGCAACGGGCAGGCGGGTAGGAGACATTTGAACAAACCTCATCCTCGGGTGGGATAAGAGGGGTGAGTGGGGTCGCGAATTTATCTTTCAGATATTTAATTGTTAAAGTTACTGATACTTGCCTGTGTGAGCAGGAATACTTCAAAATTCATACCAGCTGCTTGGACAGGAGTCAAAGCCACTTCACAGTAAAGATCATTTTTGGGGCCTACAGCTTTCAAGAAGCCTTCCCTCAGCCTGGGAATGGGAGTTGTGCTCTCCACTGGAGGCACCTCCTCTGAGGAGGAAGGGAGGGCCAGAAGGGGGCGGAGGCCAGGAGTCCACATTCAGCCTCCAGGGGAGCCACTTTTGGGAGAAGAGGCGCAGGCACAAGGGGCGCAGGTCCACGAGGTAGTCCAAGGCGGAAGGGGCCGCAGAAGACACCATTATCCTGCTGCCAGGGTATACAGGCGGGCGATGCAGCTACCTCAATAGTGCAGTGCCGAATGAGTCTCTGTCTCTCAAGGGAGACAGTCACCTCCATCTGTCAGATGATAGGCCCTGAGATTTCCGCAAACTGTGTGGGTGGGCACCCCATGCCAGCGGCTCTAAAGGTCACAGGTGCCATCAACTTCTATACCTCTGGCTCCTTCCAGGGGTCAGTGGGTGGCCTTTGCGGAGTCTCCCAATCATCTGTCCACACTTGTGTCAAGCTGGTGACAGACACTCTGTTCAGGTGTGCATTGACCTTCATCCACTACCGTTGAGACGAGGCCAGCCAGAGACAGTGAGCCAGAGGCTTCACGGCCATTGCGGGCTTCCCCCGTGTCCAGGGTGCAATAGACTCTACACATGTGGCCATCAAGGCTCCAGCAGGTGAGCCCTGTGCTTTTGTCAACAGGAAGGGCTTCCACTCCATGAACGTGCGTGTGATCACATGATGCCTGTCCATTGGATCATTATGTGCTCATCCTTCCATAATCAATGGTCGACCCAAGTTATAAACTTCAATCACTGAGCATTCAGCAGTGCCATGGCTTCTGTGACACACATGGTGACCTGAATGCTCGGCAAACATATCTCCCCATGGCACCCCAGCCTCACCACCAGGTGGACCTGGGGGCATGGCCTGCTGCTTGTAAGGTGTCAGGATCGCCAACTGGGCCTGGCCTCTGCCAGTCCGCATCTGCTCTGCGGGATTGATCGCAGCCTTTTCCTGAAAAGGAGAGAGGAGCATTGATTAGTCCAGCATACACCTGAATTCCCAACACATCCCTGCCAACCCAGCCAGAGTGGGACATTGCAGGACTCCAGTTCTTCAACACCCCGCAGCTGCCAGACACTCACCCAAACAAGTCAGGACTGACCCCCCTCTTGCCCAAATGTTGCCTCCTTCACATATGGCACCACAAGGAGTAACTTTGCTCAGCAAGGAGGCACATGCATGTGGAGCGCAAAGACCAGCAGATGGATTGGTGCTCTGCCACCTGGAAGATCTCCTCCCAGTATGTCAGCACCCTGACTTTGACATAATTCCCAGTTCCAGCACTCTGCCTAGGTGCAGATCCTTGAGTTTCACCCCGATTCTATACTCTGGGTGTCAGTGTCACACATGCTGCAGGTGCAGAACTCGTCCTAGCTCAACCGTCTCCGGGTGAAATGGGCATGGGCAATCTCTGCTGACACACCCAGCAAGGGATACATGCTGTAAGGGATTCAATGGTGTTACTGTACTCAGAGTTACCGGGGGGTGGAGGGAAAGGTGATGGCTACATTAAGTGACCTCAGCCAACTTGGTACTCACCCTTCCCCAGCGCAGGAGGTTGTTAAATTTCTTAAGGCACTGGAGCCATGTGCATTGCACCACATCATGGGAGCTCACACTCTCGGCCATCTCCTCCTGCACATGTTTGGTCAGGTGGGGAGGCCTCCTCCTCCCGTCCCTCGGAATCAGGACCTCCCGCCGCGCTGCCATCTCCAGGAGGGCAGCTAGGCACTCATCCGAGAAATGAGGGGCACACTGCCCTGCTGCCCTACCCTCCAGCCTGGCCTATCCTCCAGACTTGCATGCTGCACAGTAGCACGCTGACGTGCTCTTCTGCCGGCCATTGTGAGCAGCCTTGCAAAGGCTGCCAGGCCTTCATTGAAACAAGCCGCCGGGTTGCCATTGGACCTGGTGGTCTGTGCAGACACGCCGCCACCCGCCCACTCCTGCTATCCTCGGGAGTCGAGAAATATGCTGGGTAGGCTTTAAAATGGTGGCGCGGACGCAATCGTGGGCAATGATCAGGTCCACGCCCACTCGCACCCGCACCCGCTCCCATTCAGCCTGCTCGACATGGGGAAAATTCTCCCCTAGAATTACCTGAATCATCAATACCAGCCCTTAAACTTTCACCAAAAATAAACGTAGAAGCATTTCCAGTAAAATACAATCATTATCAACTTAGATCTGCACTTCCCAACTGCAGATCATGTCATTCAGTTCTAAATTATTGGCATTTCAAAAATGTATATGTTTCAAAAAGTTCATGCACGGACGTAAAATGTTCTCCAGCTTCCTCATGGATAGTATTTGCTCAATATTAGCCCAGCCCTCAATTTTCTAAATCCAGATTCCATATCCCGCTTCACTTTAATTTTACTCCCTCTAATAGTGTTTACTTCTACACTGATTATGTTAACGTCAGTTTCTCTATGCAGAATGTGTCAATGCCCTGATAATTTAAAATATTGTCTTGTTTTACTGACCATATTACCCTCTTCATGTTGTTCTGTTGTCAAGTAGCTGAACATGTCTGGGACCCATTCTTCAAGTGCAGGTTAACCATACATTTCCCGATTTGGGTTACCTCACATGCGACAAATCATGTTTCTACACTCACACTGGCAACCCAATATCATGCCATAGATGTGTCATCCAATATCAGCCATTCTTGCAATCTCAGGTGATCTTTCCAAAAGGTTGGAGGGGTAGCTGTATCAAGATCTTTGCTGAGACAGAATGAAGCTGGAAGTGTACGCCACCTCTGCTCCCTTTTTCCCATTTCTCATGCAATTACAATTAAAATTTAAAGTGCCAGCATTGTGCATGGGAGACATGTGCGATTCAATGGCAGGGGATGCTTTTCAGTGGTGAAACCTGCCATCAGCTGACAATGCTGCAGCTATGGCTGGGCTATGAAAGAGCCTCCTGGTCAAATAGGGAGGCTCTGCATTATGGCCAAAACCTTCTTGCACAACTCCATTGACATTAACATAAAAGTTCATAAGATTTGAGAGTACAAAGGTAGCACAGGAGCTTTTCAAAATTAAATTTCACTTGTAAACAATTCACAATACATTGGTTTCACTTTATTCATTTTTTTATTATCGTTATTTGTTGAGACTAACTTAAATAGAGAGCTAAATGTGCTGGCACACCTCATGGTTGGCACGCATTGATTGTTACAGGGGAATATGGGACATTTCCTTTATTGTGGAAGAAACAACATTCTGATGAAGAGTCATACGGACTCGAAATGTTAACTGTATTCGTCTCCGCAGATGCTGTCAGACCTGCTGAGTTTTTCCAGCTATTTTTGTTTTTGTTTGTGTTTTTTTTGTTCACTCTCATGTTCATGTTAGTGTCCAGTATTATACTTGCCACAATGTAGAACATGGCTGAGCTGCAGGCTCAGCTGGCCCTCCCTTCTATGCACTGTAAAGGACATTGTCTGAGATCACTCTCAGTAGGGATTATTGAAATGTTGTAGGTGAAATCAAGGCTCTGTAACAAATCAGTCAGCCAATGCTGGAGAGTACTGACACTTTCCTTTAGGTCCCTCATTTTCTCACCTTGACTGACTGTTTCCATCACCGCCCTACCACACCCAGGACTCCAAACCCTTCCCACTTCACCTAACCATGCCCCCGGCCTCACCCTTTGTCCTCCCTAGGGTCCCTCTTCCACTCCTCCATGCTTGGGACCCCACTCAACAACTCCCCTCACCAATGATTCACCCTTGCTGTCATCGAACCTCCATGCAAGCTTCTATTCTCCTGCTCCCCTCCCTTTTTCCATGGAGTTAAACAAGAAAAACCTCTGACCTTAAACACAATTGCACAAAGCTAACTGGTGCACCCCACCTTTGAACAAATGTAAACAGGGTGCCATGAGATTTTTGTGCACCACTGACTTTATTATGAAGGTAAGATGTAATTCAAGAAGTTTCACGCTAATGAGTATTCGTGGCATGCAAATATATCAAAATTATGAACTCGCCTCAGGCTGGTGTGAGGCTCCAAATGCTGAAAACATACCGCTGACTTTATCTCTGCCTCTCAACCCACCGTCAGGAAATTGAGATTTTGCATCAAGCCTAATTACTGCATGTCACCGGGAAAACCACATTTCCCTCTCTTGTGGGCTGCATAAAACTCCCCCCAGAGATGGTCCTGATGTTTTGGGTACTGGACAGACCATAAAATGCAGTCTTCTTTTAAAAAAATCATAGGTAAGGACACAGAAATCTCCAAGGGAAATCTATTAATTTACAATTCTCATTTATATTTTCCTGGCTTTCACCAGAATGTACTTGGATACCAGTCTGATATATTCAATTGAAACACTCTCAAGGTATGTTATTCCAATTCTCATTTGGTTGTGTGATTTTCTTGTCTCTCTCGCTCTTTAATTCTAAATGGAGCACCTTAATAATTGCTGTTCTATTTACTTCAAGAGTTCTGGATGAACTTTACAGTCCAATTCAATATTCTCATTATATGGTGTTTTTACATCAGAGATGGAAGAGATTGCATCTAATTTCAAGGTGGCTTCCATTGGGCGGAACTGTCTACCTCTGTTGGCGGTGAACATCATGGCAGGTAGCGGGCAGGGCAGGTGAACAATATGGCGGGAAGGCCCAAAATCAGTTTCATTTGTCGTGAAACCAGTTAGCTCTGCCCGTCAATGGTGGGCCACCTTTCCAACTGTCCAGTGTTGGGAAAGTAATTTCAAATGCATTTACATCTCATCATTTGCTGCTAGCCGGAATCAGCCCACATGTCAGAGTTACCTCCCATGTCGGCTTGACTTCAGAATGGCGTGATTCACAACAACATTTAAAAGGTGTGCAACTGGCAAGCTGATCTTCGAAGGGAACTCGGAGGTGAGCACACACTAATGTTGCGCAGTGCCTGCGAGGGTTTCCAGTTCGACTTTAAGGAAGCGGTACCACACATTCAGACGAGGCCACAATCAAGTCACTTTTTCCCAGCTGGCTGACAGTGCAATGCCGGGGCAAGGGATGCACTGCAGTTGGGGTGAGGGGAAAGGGGAAGGGAAGCCACCATGCATTAGGGAAAACTTGTATAGAGTGACCATTCTTCCACAGCTGAGACAGTTCAGGCTAGCTACATTGAAGTGCTTGTAGTTGGGCCTCCAATTTATCTGCCCACTCAAACAATGCAGAGGTATGAAAGTGCCACCAAATGCTCCTGTAACTTTCACCTCTCGAGTGCAGACTGCAAATTAATGTGTGTTTTAGGGGGCTGCAGTACAATTGGGTGACTAGGCAATTTGTACAATCTTCTTGCTAAAGCTGGCCTTGGAGTAGTCACTGGTGGAGACCTTCACAACCCCTTGCAATGTCAGCATCCCGGTTTGGACTAGTATCCCCCCATGGTTCAAGATAACAGTGCAGCCTTGCAGTGTAAGTTAGGAGAATGCCTGCACCTGAGCTGAGAGCACAGATGCAGTCCAATGGGCAAAGCTGCTGCCAATTGGTCAGGTGGAGTGGGGCGGAGGTGGGTGGGGTTTAGGGCAACAAGGCAGCTCACTAAAGCTTGGCCATACAAGTGGTGGCCAGAGCTCTCCGGGATGCATTAAGGGACGTGGAGATGGAGCCGGAGCCGCATACATAACCATGAGAGGCTCCTAGGAGACCAATGATAACCCACGCATCTCTCTCTTTCATGCTGCAGGAGGAGTACATCAGGAGCATGGAACCTGGTGATTTAGTTGTATTCCTCATGGCTTACAGGCAGCAGAGACAACAGAGAAGAGAGTGACTGAGGCACCTGGCTGTGCAAAGGAAGGAGCAGCACCCTCAAGAAGAAGGGGTTCCTGGGGCTTCTGCACACGCTGCTGAAGAGCCACAGTGAGCCATTGTGGGTCACTGCCTAGCTAGACCCAGGGTCTACAGATGGAGCTTATAATTCCTGGAGATGACTGAGAACCAGTGTTGCTGAAGACTGCTCATGTCTAGGGAACTGGTCAGTCACATATGCCACCTGCTACAGGATTTGGCACCGCGGGGACTTTGAGGGCATCCATTGCCAGTGGCTGTGAAAGTGATAGCAAGGCTCAATTTTTACACCAGTGGCTCCATTCAGGGTTCCACAGGTGACCTCTGCAAGATCTCACTAGCCTCCACCTACAAATGCATCCAGGAAGTCATGGACGCCATTTTGCGAATATGCATTTTGACTGGCGTCAGGCAAGCCAGGAAGCAAGAACGCTGGGATTTGCAAAGATCTCTGTTTTTCCACAGGTGCCCAGATGGCACTTATATAACCATGGCAACAAGCAGTGCAGTACGTGAACCACAAAGGCTTCTACTTGCTGGATGTTCAGCTGGTCTGCAACCACAGCAAATTCATCCTATAGCTCTGCGCATGATTCCCAGGAGTGTCCGTGACTCCTACATTCTCAACAGATCTCAGATCCTTGACTTCCAGGGTCCACAGAGACTGCACGGTTGGCTCCTTGGGGACAAGGACTACTCACAAAGGACATGGCTGATGACGCCCGTGCAGCGGCCTCAGACTGCAGCCGAGAGCAGGTACAAGGAGACTCAAGCTGCAACTAGCACTTTGGTGGAGCGAACCATCTTTAAAATGAGGTTCCGGTGCCTTGACCAGTCTGGTGGAGCCCCGCAATACAGTCCGCAGAGGGTGTCATGCATCATCGTCGCCTGCTGTGCTCTTCACTATCTGGTGCTGCAACGGGGGGAGGAGCTGGCTGAAGAGGTGATGGAGGAGCTGTGCATCTCCTCTGATGAGGGGGACATCAACGCGGATGAGGATGATGAGGCCTTTGAAGATTAGGATGATGGCGATGAGGCCACTGCATTGTGCAGATGAGGCAGGCATGCTCAGGAGGCCAACATAGCTGCTAGAGATGTGGAGGATGATGACAACATGCAGTGAGGACTGACAATAGATCCTCACATAGATGATGTAAATGCCCGAACCCTGTCTGGCTGATGGAATCTCTCTTGTGCTCTGTGAACAGGGTCATATCATGGAGCTGAAGTGAGGAAACTTTAACTTCTTCTGATTCTCTGGTATCCTCTGTCAGCTGAACCCTTCAGGGCCACACTGTCACTGGACACAGATGCTGATAGGATGGGGGGGCCAGCTACACCTCAAAGGTGCTGGGACCGCACAGGGAGAATGATGGAACCTGGTGCTGCCGGTCCAGGGCATTCTGGCAGCAATGATAAGCCTCAGCGAGGTTCAGCCATGACTAATGTGTCCAGTGAGTGTGAAGGTGCACCATCAGTGTGCTGGGAAGGTGGCACACAGCACAGGGAGGAGGCCCTGGGCTGAGACACCTGCCTTTATCATGTGCAGGAGACAAGCTTTCACTTCAGACTGACACAAAGAGTCCTCAAACAAACACAAAAATTGCTGGAAAAACATCTGTGGAGAGAGAAACAGAGTTAATGTTTCAAGTCCAGATGACTTTTCTTTAGAACTAAAGAGAAGTAGAAATGTGGTGAAATATATACTATTTAAGAGGGGATGGAACAGGTGAAGCTGGATAGAAGGCCAGTGATAGGTGGAGGCAAAGGAGAGATTGCAAAAGATGTCATAAACAAAAGTTTGAAGGGGTGTTGATGGTGGTGATACTGGCTAAAGGAGGTGCTAATGGTGACATTAAGAGTAGAAAGCAGGATGAGCAAGTGACAGATGACTCTAGAGGGGGTGGGGTGGGGGGAGGGGACGGTGTGGGAGAAAAGATCAAAATAGGCTAAAAGATGGTGATAAAATAACGAGTGGAAATACATTTTAAAAAATAATAATAATAGAAATAGGTGGGAAAAAATGTATATAAAAATTAAAATTAAAAAATAAATATTTGAAAAACGGGTGAGGATGGAGGAGAGAGTTCATGATCTGAAGCTGTTGAACTCAATATTAAGTCCGGAAGGCTGTAAAGTGCCTAATTGGATGGTGAGGTGCTGTTCCTCCATTTTGCGTTGGGCTTCACTGGAACATTGCAGCAGGCCAAGGATGGACATGTGGGCATGAGAGCAGGGTGGTGAACCCTATTTTGATCTTTTCTCCCACACCGTCCTGGACCAAGGTCTCAATGGCTGCTGCCATTTACCAGTGCTGACTTTGGTGCATTGGCATGCCAGTGCTATCACCTCAGTCTGAAGGTGAATGGACTCCTCCATCATGCCTTGCAAGCTGAGGAGTGCAGCGGACATCCCTTCCTGATGTTCTCTAGCTGCCTTTGCAGTTATAGCAACTATGACATGACTGAGTCCAGAGGCTCCTCATCTGACTCGGACTCAGCAGATTTCTGGCCCCCAGCAGACCTCCAAATACTGGAAACCTGGGCAATCACTGCCACCTGCTGTGGATCAGAAAGTGCAATGTGCTCACCAGATTGTGACCCAGGGACTACTCTTTAGCTTGGCTTTACCGCGGTGTGTGTCACTGTGCTGGTGGAGGGTGTGGGTGAGCGCTGTGACAGTTCTTCAATTAGGGTGTCATCAGATTCTTCTTCCAAGGTGTCTTCGGGGCTTCAGTTGAGGACCTGACTTGTGGACCCACTCGGCTGTTTCCCAGGTTTGCCTACGAAAGCAAGTAGAGATAATTAGTACATGGCAGGGGACTGTGGAACAGGGGAAGTCACTCACACCATGGTTGTCTGATGGATGTTGCACTGCGGATCCTCACTTGGTTGAGCACTGCCAACCTCAACGTCAGCACAGGAATGGTCCAGATCCTCGCCAGCCAGCTGGATGAATCTATTTTCAAAATCTGTGAGAACCTTGATATCAGGCATTCTTCGATTGGTCTGTGACCTCTCCCTGTTGTTGTGTGCTAGCTTGTCCTACATGAAGACAGATGGAGAGAATGTAAGCAGGACATCTGCCAGGCCAGACGATAAGGATACCTGGCACATGTGGGTGGTGAGTAGTGCCATGGATGGGATGAGGACATGATCCGCAGGGTAGATGAAGGTTTGTGTGAAAGAATGAATGGTGATGTCTCTTGATCTGGCAGTGAGTGAGATCCCAATGGATGTGTGATGGGTTTGTGAGTGTGCGAGTTGAGAGTGATAAGAAGAGTGAATTACCCTGGCGGAACAGAGGAGACCATTCATCTTTTTTGGCAGTGGTGCCTGTCGTCTTTTATGGGGCATTGGCACTGACTGCCACTGCCTCCCATGCTGGATTGGTGACCTTTCTTGCTGGTCTTTGCCCAGAGCTGAGGTAGAGGACTTCACGGCAGGCTACACAGTGTCCATTAGGTGCCTGAGGGAGGTGTCGCTAAATTTGGGGGCAGCATGTTTCCTCCCTTTGGTAGCATGGCTTTCCAGCGGCTTCCAATTCCTTAGAGAGGGCTGGATGTGTGCAGGGTGACCTTTAAATATTGTGCCTGGATTACTGAAGGCCTGAGGTGATGGTGGAGCGGGCAAATCAGAGGCTGCCCCATCAGTGATCCGGTGCGTTTCCTGGGAATGCACCATTAATGAGATGGAATGTGCCAGGAATGGAACGTTACGGCATGAAAAGTCGCTGTTGAGGCCAGCGGGTAAAACATCCGTTTACCCACCAGCTACCACACTTTGTGCAAACCTGGGATGATTTCATCTCATGTCTTGCCTTCTTAAGCATTGTTTATGTTTGCTTTTGCTTTTCCTTTTTCCATTTTTCACCAGCTTTTAGCAGGTTTGTGCATTGCTGTATTTATTTTTTAGTAGCTGTTTCTTCTCCGCAGCTTTTCCAGGTGTTTGAAGCTCAATCTTGGCTCCGCTTCTGACATCATGTTACTAGCTCAAAGACTACAGTGTTTCTTAGTGTAAGGCCTTTATTGAACTGACTGTATCATGGCTGCATGGCTGCCTGCCGGGAGTCCCACATTACAATGGCAAACCAGGTAAGACATGTATTAGTGATTGTACTTCAAAATGCAAACAAGCACTTTGTCTTGGCAGAAAATAAATGGAATAACACCAAATCTTTAAAAGGCAAAGTTTTTGGTTCAAATCATCACCTTGCTGATGTCTACTGATTAGTTCTTAAATTCTGGATCTCTTCTTACGCCATCAGCATTTATTCGGACCTGAAAATCATTGTCCTCTGTTTAAAATTAAAACAAAGAATCTGTTCTGGCTCTGCTTAAAAGCCTTATGCATTGATTTGTCTAATCATAATTATCAATTTAAAAACTTAAAATTTAACAGTGCCCAATATATAAATTTACAAGGAGCAATTAACAAGTTTACCTGGTGGTTTCCCCATGCAACAGCAGCCACTCCTGATGCCAGTACAATGCTATTGGGGGTGGGAAGTGGCCAATAATTAGCCAGTTAATTATTAGGCAATTAATTGGCTGTCCACTTTGGTCAGTGGGCAGTCACATCTCTCAGCTCCAGCTGCTGTTCATACCCTGTGGCAACAGAAAGATATTAGGCTCCCGTCCCAAAGTCTTCGGCCACCATTTCATGAAGCCTCCCCTCTCTCCCTGTCCCTAGGGTCTCCTATCCCTCCCTGTCCTAAAAGCCCGGGACCTAGCTGCCTCTGGTCACTATCACTCTTCTTCATGCACCTAATGTCCTTTAGGGAAGGAAATCTGTCATCCTTACCTGGTCTGATTACATGTGACGCCAGCCCACAGCAATGTGGTTGACTCTTAAAATGCCCTCTGAATGACGGCATTTAGGGGTGGGCAATAAACGTTGGCCTAGCCAACAATGCCCACATCCCAAGAATGAATAATAAAAAAAACTTCCTTGCAATCCCAGTAGTGCCCACCACTGATTGCTGGTACTGCTTTTGGGCAGCTCTTGAGGGTGGGTCTTCCTGTCCACTGAGGGACGGTAATCCAACCCTGAGCCTGTTTAGCCCGACCCCAACGTGTTTTCAATATGGGGCAGGCTTTTTGAAAGTTGGTCCATTTGGAACCAATTTTCCTTCCCAGGGTGGGAGGGCAAGCAGTCTGTTCTCCCATAAAATCCAGCCTTTAATTCTGTTTCTCTCCACATATGCTGCCTGACCTGTTGAGTATTTCCAGCATTTTCTGTTTTTAAGTCAGAAGCACCTTAGCTAGAAATTGTTGAGTGATCCACTAAATAGCTCCAGGAAAGGATCCACTTTGCATCCTAATGCTTCCTGCTTCAGGATGATTAATGGAGCTTGCACATGCATTGGTTTTGCATCAGCTCATTCAGGTCACTGACATCATGATAGTGCCTATTCAACGCCTGCAGGCGCATGCCTGGGAGGCATCTGCATGTGCCAATCCCTCCACTTCACTAACCCAGTGTGGAAAGTGGCCAGCAGCACATTGTGTGCATGAAAATTTCAGTTCGGCCTTCATAGCACCACGAGAAGCACTATGCAACGGAATTTTATGCACTGTTTCTTTGAACACTCATGTGCATCAAACCTTTCCAGTGCTGTAATAGCTTTCTCCTTACTTTTGGGTACAAACCCTGCCAAACATGCATTTCCTGTCCTGGGAAATCACCAGAGTTACAAGAATAACCTAAATCTGCAAATCTGCCTCATGTCCCTCAGCTCCGTCCACTCAGGTGGTGGTGGGAGGGAAATTGTCCCTGCTATCTTTAACTCTGTTTCTTTTACTTACTTCTGATTAGTTAATTCTTCCCACATGGCTCACTCCTAGTCCACCTAGTTTCCACAAGCTTGACTTACCTGTATTCTTTGAAAACCAGACTAAAAGTTCTTTGGAGCACTTGCTGCACTCCCACTATCTTTATATTTAATTACTCACATTACTGAAAATCCTCTGACCCATTCCTTCACTAGGCATGGCGGAGCAAGAATCAAATGTATTTGTCACCTTAGCCTCTGCTCCACCAGAGTATTCAGGGTCAGGATGGAGTCGGCTACTACGGTAACATTAGAAATTGGATTAAATTGAGCTAACAGGAGTGCATGTTAAACAATTGTTATAGTAACAAGCTAGAAACATATTTCCATTTTAGGCAGATTAGGGAGGCAAAGCAATACTTCAAAACAAACTGCTGATCAAAATTAGGGTGTCAATAAAGTAGGGAGATTTATAGAGCAAGTTATGCACTGGTATCAAACTGTACAATTTGTTGTGGGATATGCTCCTGAGAAATTACCCCCCTGATATAATAATACTCTGTCTTCTATGGCATAATGCTCTAATTTACTATGAGCAGTGCCATGGGAGGTTTACTAGTAATCTATTAAAAAACATCATAAGCTGATACACTTCATGTTTATCATGTTGCAGGTGTCGTATTTCTATGTCACGCTTCCCTAAAGCATTTAATCATCAGCAAATGCAAGCAAATTCTGATGTAATGCAAATACTTGATTGACTAAAATTTAATAGTTATGATTATTTTCATTAAAAAAGTGAGCAGTTGAAATAAAATTTCTTAATTATTATTCAAATGTAATTATTAGAATTCAGTCCAATGCAAATTTCTTGAAAGGAGAAATAATCCAATTAAATTGCTCAAATGTTTTTTCCATCCTTCAGCTGCCATTTTCCAGTCTGATTTATTGAAGTTTTAATAAGGTTTCTAACATAATATGAACAATAAAAATGACATAGTTCACAATAATATCATTACAATTACTAAAAATAGGTAATTTTCTAACTTTGTGTTCCTGGAGGGAAGCCATACCGCTTTGTAACCTATATCAGATATCCAGGTTCATGATTTTGGGATCATTTAATTGTTGGAAAATCTAACATACAAGCTTTCTATACACATTTCCAATGGGGAAAAATTCTTGCCAGCAATGTAAAGTCAGATAATTACTGCAATAAATTTGTCCATTGCATGTTTGAGGAGCTCCTTAAGTAGTTTTACGTGAATGTCTTGCCTCTCAAAATTTTGAGTTTGACATGGAAACTTGGACCCAGACTTGTCTCACTACTGGCTTCAGAGAAATGGCACAGTCTGACTATGTGCAGATATTCCCTTCATGTATTTGTAGGAGTCTGTGGCCACAAGACTCTGATGCATTCCACTCTTTTTTTTCATTGCTACCATGGGTACCATTCTGTGCAAAGTGATGCCTGTGGCTCACGTGCACACTCCTGGTGCAGGCCACGCCAGGTATCATTTTGGTGATGGTATTAGCATGCAAGCAGTGAGCATCCATCTCAAGTATGTAGAGAGGGCAGATGGCCTAACACTGATTTGAGGCCATGTTACAATTTTGGGACACAACGTTTCAGCTAACGGCCTCTATTAACCCTGCACCGGTAAACACATGTACAGCAGCAGGAAGGTTCCCCCACTGCCAACAATATTTAAATGGATGTTCAACTACTTTCAGGTTAGCTGATGATTGATTTTCATTAGTTATCTCTGCCACTGATGGTGTGCAGAGTTGATGTTTTGACCTGTTAGTTTGTTTGCCTTGTTTGCTTGTAAATATGTATTTCTAAAACTAATGGATGGATTTCAATGAAACTTGATACACAGATAGGCTATGGCCCATGAAATAACTGATTAGTTTTTGTGAAGATGCAGATCTGAAATCTGGATCCTGGAATTTTTTTGAAGGATTTGTTAGCATTGGGCTATAGGGCAAATTGACTTATTTTTTAGAATGTTGTGGGTTGTTTTATTTAGAATGTTGTGAATTGTTTAAGAATGTTGTGAATTGTCACAGCTGCTGTGGCGCAATTTGTCACAATTGTAAAAAAAAATGTGAGCAGAGTTTTCAGAGCAGGTTGTTGGATACGGATTGGCCGGAAGCCTCCTCAGTGAGATGGAAGCTCTAAATAAAAGAATATTTCTTTTTTCAGCTTTGTAGTTACAGAGCATCAACCTGTCAGGAGAAATCCTCAAAGAAGAGCTGCACAATTGTAATAACATTGAGTTAACACAGTGTGGTGGAGGTATGTTTTCTACTGAGTGCCCTCTTCACTTGTCCTTGCTGTGATTGTCAAAATGTTTGGTGGGTTCCAGAGTTGCTTGAGGTTGCTGAGGTCTAGGGCAATAGTGCAGCATGTCCTGAATGAGCTTGTCTCGATTTCAAGCATGCAACTCAGACCACTTCCTCCCAGACATGGATGTAATAGTTTGCATTCCACTTACCCTGAAGCAGATTAGGGAGATTAAGCAGAGTTAACACAGAAGAGTGCAAGTTGTTGGAAGAGTGAGGAGGGGCAAACAGCTCAGAGCAGGAGGCCAAATCATGCCTGAACATGGAGGAAACCATTTTCTTTCTTCAACCTCAATAAGGAACAATGTGTCAGACATCTCCCCTTCACGAAGGACATCCTCACTGAAATCTGCCAGTTGCTGCAGCCAGAACTGCAATCTCAGAGCAAGGCAAGGGCAGCCTTCCAATGGCTACAAAGGTGATTGTGGACATGAAGTTCTATGCATTTGACCCCTTCCAGGCTGGAGCAAATGGTACTTGCAACATCTTGCTGTTTACCATCAACTGTTGCATAAGTTGGGAGGGGATGGGGGTGGTCACTGAGTTTTTGTGCTTCAAGAGGACAGAATTAATTTCATTCTTTTTTGCCAGAAATAAGCAGTTGAAATGAGCATGTGGCTTTGTGAGGATTGCAGACTTCCCCGTAAAGGGTGCCATTGACTGCATACATGACACTTTGCAGGTATACATGTCAATTCTGAGATGAATCGCAACTGCAAAGATTCTACCACCTTAACATTTAGCTCATGTGTAATCATTCACAGTGTATCATGCAGAAAGCTGGCAGCAGTCATGAAGCCTTCATTCTGCAGAAGTTCATTGTACCTTCAGTATTTGCATTTCCATGAAAAACCAGAGCATGTCTCCTGGGGGATTTGGGTGATCCCTGACCGTATGGTTCATGACTCTGGTGTGCAGCCAAAGCCACACAAAATGTGATTGAGAAGATAGTTGGGGTTAAATAGAGATTCTGCTGTTCAGACCAGTCCAGAAGAGCCCTGCTGTGCTTAGCAGAGCAGTTGTCAAGATTTGCCCTGGTGTGCTGCATGCTGCACAACATTGCCAGCATAAGGGAAAAGCCCTTGCCACTAGCTATACAGTGAGCAACTGAGGAGGAGGAGGAGGAGGAGGAAGATGTGGGGGAGGAAGAGAAGGAAGAACATAACCCCTTTCAAGCCACGCAGTCCATGATTGACTCATTTGACTGAGCTACCAGCGAATACAACCCCAACTGTCCGTTCACCAATAGTCTGTTACCTTCTCTCTGTTACTGACCATCACAGCATCTTCTTGGTTGCAAAGCTAAAATAAAAGCCACCACAAAACAGATATTCTAAACTAAATTTATAAATCAAACTATACCATATCACATACACAAGTCAACTAATCACCCTTGTGTAATCCCTTAGTGCCTGTCTTAACATACAAACATAGATACGAATGTACGAATTAGGAGCAGGAGTAGGCCACTCGGCCCCTTGAGCCTGTTCCGCCATTCAACAAGATCATGGTTGACCTGAATGTAACCTCAACCCCACATTCCTGCCTACCCCCGATAACCTTTCGTCACCTTGTTAGTCAAGAATCAATCTAGCTCTGCCTTTAAAAATATTCGAAGGTTCTGCTTCCACTGCCTTTTAAGGAAGAGAGTTCCCTTTCCTGTAAGGGATCTCCCTTAAACTTCCTCCCAGGGGGAACAGTACATAGTGGTTGTTATGTTACAGTAATCTAGAGGCCTGGACTAATGACCTGGAGACCATGAGCTGAATTTTCTGGCCCCAGGGCTGAGTTGGCAGGTCATAAAATTGGGTGCCATACCAGTGGCGCTGTTCCTGATGCCTATCTTGCAATTCTACCAATGGCAGGGGAGGCTTTGGGAGGCCCATTTGCCCATGGGCCAATTTAGGCCCTTACATGGCCACTGCTTGGATTTTATCCATGGTCAGGGAGATTAGCACCAATTGTCCAGCCCCATCATTGAAACGTGGCAGGCTGATGACAGGCGTTGTGGGGGTTGCATTCTTTTTCAGGCCCCCTGTGTGAATCAGTGCCTCCTCCCCCCTCCCCAAGGTATAACCCACACCACATTTCACCTCCCACCCTGCCCTGTCCTGGCCCCCCAACCCCTCACACCTCTTACCAGGACCTGCCAGCCTGGCCCAGGCATGACCTGGAATTACATCGAAGTCTGGCTCCATCAAAGTGCGCTTTTCTCAGGGACCCTGCAGTCTGGTCGGTCACCACCACTCCCAGTGGTGCTGTTAGGACCAGCCAGCTATGGGTTTTTCTGGCCATGCAGGTTTAGGCTCTGCCCTGACTTTTGTACTGGGGGAGGGAACCGGTCCTCCACCCTAACATTCAGCCCTATGTGTTCATAATCCCAACATAGGACCTGGGAAATTTAAGTCAATTAATTAAATAAATCTGGAATTAAATAAAAGTAGTACCAGTAATAGTGGCCATGCTACAAAACCCACCTGGTTCACTAAAATCCTTCAGGGAAGGAAATCTGCTATCCTTACCTAGTCAGGCCAAGGCAATGTGGTTAATTCTAAACTGCCCTCTGAAGTGGCCTAGCAAGTCACTCAGTCATATAAAACTTATGAATATCCTTCACCACATGGACAGCTGTGGTTAAAGAAGGTGCCACATTCTCAAGGGCAGTTAAGGATGGGTGATACATACTGACTTTGTCAGTGACAATCGCAACCTGAGATTGAGTAAAACAAAACACTAACACAGCACGGTTGAGTTGAACATCCTGTTTTTGTGTGGTAATTTCAATGTAATTATCAACCCTACAGAGAAGCACTGTGATTTTAATCAGTACAAAAGTTGTCAGATTTGTTTTCAGGGAAATATTTTGCTAATGCAAGTACGTAGCTGATAATTTGGGGGGCAAGGTGGGGAAATGTTTGGATGAAAGAGCAGGAACATGATCTCGTGCTGGGATGCTTGGGGAGCTATGGAGGAGAGTTACATGTCAGTCTGAAACCGTGTCTGCTGCTAGAGGAGATCATGATGAAACAATTCGTTTGACAGTGGGCTCTAGTCTTAGTCAGGTGAAGGTTTCCATGGTGAACTGTGCCTGCAGCTGTCTGGCAGCTGGCACAACTCAGTTATGGCTTCATGAGGTGCAGCCTTTGAAGTATTGCCCAAGGATCACGGTGAAGTAGTCCCAAACAGATCCATGAACAGGGAGGTTTACTTCTATGGTGGCTGCTCAGCCTGCCATCTCTGCAATGGACACACTGAACATTCTCATCTTTTTCCTTATGGCAGATGAATAAATAGAAGTTAAGGGAGACACCTATGATACTGAGATCCAGAATGTCAACATGTGTAAAATGTTTAAAGAGACATACAAAAATATTAGAAAATTAAAGTAACCTCTTAACAAACTTATCTATAGCTAAGGTACAGTTATATAGGGGCTACTGGACTAGAAATCCAGAGGTTATGAGTTCTAATCCACCATAACTTGCAAAATTGAATTCAATAAATCAAAAAATTGTCCTGAAAGTTTCTGGTTCATTAATCCTCACTCTATCCACATAGAATCATAGAAGGAGAAATTTGATCACATAGAAATGTAGACTTACATCAATTCCCCAGGGGTGAGCAGTGAAATGATATCAGTGAAGTGGTGTAAGTGAACAAATCTCTTTCCCAGAGAATCTTACAGCACAGAATGAGGCTATTTGGTCCACCATGCATGTGCCTTTGAAACAGCAGTCCAATTTAGTGCTACATCTTTCACCCTGTGAGCCAGCAAAATAGTCCTCTTCAACTACATGTCTAATTGCTTTTTGAAAGTTCTTATGGAATTTGCTTCCATCACCTTTTCTGGAATTTTTCCAGATCTTAACAGCTACTTGTGTGAAAAAAATTCTTCTCCTCTAGTTATTTTGCTAATTATTTTAAATCCTTGATCTCTGGTCACTGACCCACTTATCAGGGGAAACAGTTTCTCCCCACTTTCTCTATCAAACCCCCTCATAATTTTTAATACCTGTTAGATTTCCTCTTAATCTTCTCTATTCTAAGAAGAATAATCCCAGCTTCTCCAATCTCCATATAACAGAACTTTATCATCCCTGGTATCATTCTAATAAATCTCCTCTATATCCCCTCAAGGGTCTTGACATTCTTCCTAAAGTGTGGGGCCCAGACCTGTGTACAATACCCCCAGCTGAAGCATAACCCAAGACTTTGTAAAGGCCTAGCATGACTTCCTTGTCTTTTTATTTAATGCCCCTATTTGCAAGACCAAGTATCCCATACATTTTCTTAATCACCTCCTCAATGTCCCCTGTATTCTTTACATACTTATGAAAACGCACCCCAAGGTTGCTGTGCTCGTGTACCTCCTCCCATTTAGATTATTCTGCCCCTCTATGATTTTCCTTCCAAAGTGCATCACTTCACACTGGTTGACATTAAATTGCACCCGCCATGTGTCAGCCCATTCTACAAATCTATCTCGGTACTCCCGAAGTCTGCTATTTACCTCCTCGCTATTTACAAAGTTATCAAATTTTGTATCACCTGCAAAAGTCCAGGTTATTTATATCTCACAAAAAAACAGTAGTCTTTGTGCTGACCTGGGGGACACAACTGAATTCTTCTCACCAGACAGAAAAGCATCCGTGTACCAACATCTGATACATAGGTTAACCCTGCTATGCCCTCATCTATTTAACCCTGCTACTTTAATGTTGCTATTTTACAAATCATTTGTTTTGTTCTTTATCAAATGTCTTTTGAAAGTCAATTGAATGATTAACCAGAAACTTAACCTGTCTATATCTCTTTGCAGTCTCTGTACCTCCTCTTGACCTCTTACTTTCCTACCTATCTTGGTGCCATCGGCAAATTTAGCCTCCATACATTCACTTCCTTCATCCAAGTCATTGAGATGGATTGTAAACAGTTAAGGACCCAGCACTGAAACCTGTGACACTTCATTAGTTACAGCTTGCCAATCTGAAAAAAGATTCATTTCTCCTTACTCTCTGCTTCCTGTTAGCCAACCAATCCTTTATCCATGCTACTATGTTACCCCTACACCATACGCCCTTATCCTGTATAGTAACCTTCGATATGGTACTTTCTCAAATGCCTTTTGGAAATCCAAGTACACTATATCTACCAGTTCCCTTTTATCCACTGTGAATATTACTTAGGCAAGAAACTGTAACTGATTAATTAAACACTATTTTCCTTTCACAAAGCAATCAAGCTCTGCCTGATCAAATAGTGATTATCTAAATATCCTGCTATAGCCTTCTTAATAATGGATTCTAGCACTTTCCCTATGTCAGGTGTGAGGCTAACTGGCCTATAGTTTTCTGCTTTCTGCCTCCCTCCTTTCTTGAATAAAAGTATTACATTAGATATTTTCCAATCCACTGGAATGCTTTCAGAATCTAAGGAATGTTGGAAGATTACCATTGCAGCTGCTACCTGTGCCACCACTTCTTTTAAGACCTGAGGATACAGGTCATCCTGTCTTGGGGACCTGTCAGTCTTTAGGTCTAATAGTTTTCCCAGCACCCTTTCCCTTGTGATGGTGATTATATTAAGTTCATCCCTTTCTATCACCTTTTTTTATTTTCAAGAATCTTTGGGAAGATTTTTAAGTCCTGTAGTGTGAGAACAGACACAAAATACCTGTTCAACACCTCTGTCATTTCTTTGTTTCCCATTATCAATTCCCCAGACTCACTCTCTAAAGGACCAACTCATTTCCTATTCAAATACTTGGAGAAACTTGTACTATCTGTTTTTATAATACTAGCTAGCTTTCCCTCTTACTCTCCTTTCTGCCTCTTTATTATCTTTTTAGTCATTCTTTGCTGGTTCTTAAAATCTGTCCAATCATCTGGCTCATCACGAATCTTTGCAGATTTGTACAGTGTTTCTTCAGATGTAATACTATTCTTAATTTCCTTATTTAACAATGAATGATGCATCCTTCTCAAAGAGCCTTTCTTTCTCACTGAGATAAATCCTTCCTGAGTGTTATTAAATATCTTCTTAAATGTCTGCTGTTGAAACTCTGCTGTGCTATCTTTTAACCTAGTTTCCCAATTCATCTTAGCCAACTCTGACTTCATACTCTCATAGTTACCTTTAATTATGTTTAAAGTGCTAGTAATGGACCTACATTTCTCCATTTCAAATTGAACGTGAAATCCTATCATGTTGCGATCCCTGTCACTTAGAGACTCCTTTACCATGAGGTTATTGATTAATCCTGTCTCATTGCACAGTACCAGGTCTAGGATAGCCTGCTCCCTGGTTAACTGTAGAACATACTGCTTTAAGAAATTGTCACTCTATGAAATAATTTTCCAGGCTAGCTTTTCTGATTTTCCCAATCTACATCTAGATCAAAGTCACACATGATTATTGTGGTACCTTTCTTACACACCCCGTTTATTTCTTCTATATGCCCTGTCCTACAGTTGTTTTTCAGAAAGTATAAAAACAGCTGGTCCTCAATGCTGCTTGGTCTGCACTTGAGTGCTGCTTTGAGTGCACAGAGTGTCAAGGTGGGAGTTTGGTGAGTAAGGGAGTTAGGTTAGGGAGGTGTCCTTTATTTTTCTACCTTTTTCAGCCTCCAGTAGTTGGCTCTTACTTCAGTACAGGGGAAGAAGCTCATTGGTGAGTAACTGGTAAGTTATTCTAATTGAAACAAATAGTTTTTAAAGTTATAGCATGGCAGGTCAGCTTGGCTGAGTGGAATGTACACTCTGTTATATGTGGTATGATGAACACATCTGCAGAAAGTGTCACCGGCTGCACACGCTTGAGCTTTGGGTTTCAGAACTTGAACAGTGGCTGGAGTCACTATGGTGTTGCCATGAGGCACAGAACCACGTGGATAGCACATTTAGGGAGGTGGTCACACCCTGGGTTAGGAGCATGCAGGCAGAGAGGGAATGGGTGATCGCCAGGCAGTCTAAGAGAATTAGGCAGGTAGTGCAGGAGTCCCCTGAGTCGATTTTGCTTGCTAATCAGTTTTTCATTTTGTATACTTGTGAGGGTGATGGTTCCTTAGGGAGTGCAGCCAGAGCTGAGTCCGTGGCACCACAGGTGGTTCAACTGCACAGTAGAAGAGGAAAAAGAGTGGAAGAGCAATAATGATAGGGGACTCAATAGTTAGGGAATCAGGCAGGCATTTCTGCGGCTGTAAATGTGACTCCAGGATGGTGTGTTGCCTCCCTGGTGCCTGGGTCAAGGATGTCAGAGTGGCTGCAGGACATCC
This sequence comes from Carcharodon carcharias, assembly GCF_017639515.1. Taxonomy (NCBI): domain Eukaryota; kingdom Metazoa; phylum Chordata; class Chondrichthyes; order Lamniformes; family Lamnidae; genus Carcharodon; species Carcharodon carcharias. The sequence goes on along the minus strand of NC_054472.1, from coordinate 82,489,505 downwards.
TTCTGAACGGCCAGATGTTGTGGTACATGACATAGGTAGGATGAAGGATGCAGTCCTGAAAGCGGATTTTATTGAGTTATGAAGGAAATTAAAAAGCTAGGACCTCAAAAGCAGCAATCTCACGATTACTCCCAGTACCACATGCTAGTTAGCAAAGGAACAGAAGGATTGAGCATCGGACATGTGGCTGGAGAATTGGTGTAGGACAGAGGGCATCAGATTTCTGACACATTGGGACCAGTTCTGGGACAGGTGGGAGCTGGACAAGATGGATGGGTTGCACCTTAACAGGACTAATATCCCCACAGGGAGATTTGCTAGTGCTGTTGAGAGGGTTTAAACTAGCTTATCAGGGAGTGGGAACCTAAGAGATAGCTCAAATTGGAAGGAAGTTAAGCTGGTAACAGGAAGTAGAAAAGTAGCAAGCAAAATTAGAAGGCAGGTGAAACAAAAGCGAGCATCAACTAGGCTTAGAATATGGAATAATGTCAAAAAGACAAAGTTAAGGGCAGTCTACCTGAATGCACACAGCATTCGCAACAAGATGGATGATTTAAAGGCATAAGGAGATGTACATGGGTATGATCTAAATGCCATTATGGGAGCCTGGCTACAGTGTGACTAAGACTGGGAAGTGAATATTCAAGGCACAAAGGAAAAGAAGGTGGCTGCACTGATAATAAGGGATGTGATCTGTACATTAGTAAGGGAGGATCTCAGATTGGAAGAACAAAATGTGGAATTTGTTTGGGTGGAACTAAGAAACAGCTAACATTGGTAGTAGTTTATAGGCCACCAAACTGCAGCGGTAGTGTGAGGCATGGTATTAATCAGGAGATTAGAGAAGCATGAACCATGGATAATACAGTAATCATGGGTGACTTCAATTTACATATAGTCTGGATAAACCTAATGAGCACTAATGTTGTGGTCCATGAATTTCTGGAGTGTGTTAGGGATGGTTTTCCAGAGCTGTATGTTGAGGAACAGTCTAGAGAACAGGCTATTGTATATCTAATATTATGTAATGAGAAAAGACTCATTAATAATCTTGTTGTAAAGAGCTTTTATGGATAAGTGATCTTAATAGATAGAAATTTACATTATGACTGGAATTGTCCCAGATTTGCACTGAGTCCGGCATTAGGTGTAAAAAGGATGCTTTATCCGCAGGCCACAATGATGGCTTTTCCCTCTGTATCCCCTTCCAGGCACGTCCCACCTCATTAATAATGCATTCACAGGAAACACGTTGGATCGCTACGGGGTGGGCTCAGATTTTCCTGCCACATTGTGACCTCAGCATTTCCTCACTCCAGTACCATATTTAAAACTCACCAGAGCGCAGCCTACTTCATGTCTACAAATCAGGACTGCTCCAGGCAACAGGTGGCCCTGAAAGCCAAGAAGACAGCAGCCCCCAAATGTAGTGATGCCCCTCTGAGGTGCCTGCTTGGACACAGTGGAAGGCTGCCACGATGTTCTCTAACCATGCTCTGTTGCAGAAGTCCACCAAAGTTACCAATCCAGCCTGGGAGGTGGTGGCAGCGGTGGTCAGTGCCACCAGAACACAGAGGAGGTCAGCATCCAGTGCAGGAAGAGGATGAATGATCTCATCCATTCCACCAGGATTAGTCAACCACCTCATCACTCTCAACTCACACACTCACAAACCCATCAGACATCCACAGGGATCTCACTCCTCAAGGGACAACACCACTAACTCTCACATACACGCTCACATCTCCATCAGGCTCATATTCTCTGGAGCTCACCTCCTCATCCTGTTCATGGCTCCACTCACCACACAAACATTCCACACAGTGCCATGTGTCCTGCTCACACTCTCGCCATCTGTTTCCATGCAGGAGAAGCTGGCTCGCATCAGCAGGGAGAGGTCCCAGACTCCGTTGAAGTGGCCCACATTAGACCCCTCACTCACTTTGAGGAATGTGCTATCGCACTGACTGGTGTGTATGTGGGCCCTGCCTGTGGTGACGCTGAGGTCAGTGATGAACTTCCATGTGTGAATCCTGCACCACATCATCACATTTTCAACCCAACCGGGAGTGCTCTCTCTCCTGCTGTTGGCTCTGCTACCATGCACTAATTATCTCTACTTTGGTTCACAGGGAGCTCGGCTAAGTGACCGACACCCTCAGCCAACCAGTCCCTCAGCTCCATCCAGGTCCTCAGTGGTAGGCCGACAAAAAGTTAAGAAATTCTAATCCAAAGTGGTCGCCTGGGTGAACACATTTTGTCACTTTATAATCTGAAAATATATTCATTTTCACTAAATAAGGTGCATTGTTGTTTTTCAGCTTTATTGACAGGCTTTGCAAGTCTTCCCATTGCACTCCGCCCCCACCCCACTAGCAGTTCAACTGCAGGCAGCCGGACCATGAGTGATTCTGGAGGGAGAAGTGTGTGTGTGGCAGGGACGTTTGGAGCCATGTGCAAGCACTCTCACACACATGCGGATCCTTCATCCATCACATTCATCTCACTGTCCCAAGCATTTTCAATGCTGTCTGCTGGGGTTCTCTTTCAGTTGTCCATCTGAGCTGCATCTCCGCCCACCCACTGAACACACTCCCGTGCAGCACCTGTGCTCGTCCAACATGAGGCTCCGCTCACCTTTGATTTCGACAACCATGGTCTTGGTCAAGTATCTCATCAGTGCTTTCTCCTCTCCCAGTCACCCACGTCATTTTCCCCATCACTGTGGACCCCCGGCATCACCTGACACCTCCCCAACGTCATCTACCAACCTGAGGCCTTATCATTTCAGAATGTCCAGGTGAATATGCATGTTCCCTACCTTCCTAAGAATTACACTCCCATCCTCACTGACCTCCCCAACCTCCTCCTTCCCAACCGCAGAGTCCGATTCTACCTCCAAGACGCAACAACCACCCTTGTCGTCCCTTCTACTGTTATCAACAGACCCTCAGCCTTCCACTCTTTCAGTTCCCACTGTCCCCCTCATGCTCACCATTCCCTCCTACCATACCCAGCCTCAGTTCACTCCCCAGGAGGCAGTCATTGACTCCACAGACCCCTCCCTTGCACATTCATTTGGACATCCCCCTCCCCACTTTACTCCCTCCTCCACTCTTACTCCCTCTTTCCCCCAGACACTTCTCCCCCTCTGAACTCCCTCCTACCCATGGACCCCCTCTCCGAACTCCCTCCCCTATACCTTTCTCCCCCCCTTACACCTCCCTCTCCACTTGCAGCATTCTCCCTCGTTACACTATGCTCCGCCCGTACTCCCTCCTCCCTACCTCCCAACCTCACCTTCCCAACATCTTCGCCCCCCCCCCCACTCCAAACCCTCAACCCCAAACTCACTCCGTCCCCAGTACACCTTCCCTTCCTCTCCCACTCATGGCTAGAACTTCCTCTCACCGCACCCCCCCCTTTGCCCATTTGCTAGGCAGCCCATGACCAAGACTCTGATTGTTTGCATCAGACCTGAAGCACCAACGGAGACCTCCCAACATCCATGAGCTACTTTGCAGTGGGGCCATGTTCATGAGGATCCACCCAGCATGTGGTGCATGTGTTCCTCCAGGAGCTGGCAGCTGTTGGGCTCCAGCATCTTCTCCTCCTTGGATATCCGTGATCTGAGCAAAGCCCGAAAGTTGAGTCCCCACATTTGCACGTCTTACTTGTCCAGACATGTCCTGGGCTGGCATATTTTGCTGCCGGCATACCGGTAAATCGGGCATGGAAGGACAGTTTTGGTGGAGCCTTACTTTGCATCCCATTAGCGGGATGCAAGTCGGGTTCACGCCGGCCTCCAGCAGGACACCATTAGATGATGTGAAACCAATTTCTGCCCCTCATGCCGAATTGCTTCCCTGCCCCCCTCCCACCCACCATGACGCACGCTGCCAATGGGACTGGATAATTGCACCTATGTTTGAAAGTGAGGTAGTTCAATCTGAAGCCGGAGTGTTAAATTTGAACATAAGAGATTATGAAGGTATGAGGGGCAAATTGGCTGAGATGGATTGGGAAAATCTATTTAAAAGTATGACAGTGCACAGGCAATGGTTAGTCTTTAAAGAATTATTACATAGTTTACAGCAACTATATATACCTTCGAGGCACAAAAAGAAAAGTCAGTCAACCATAGCAAACAAAGGAAGTTAAAGATTGTATAAGATTAAAAGAAAAGGCTGATAAAGTTGGCTGAAATAATAGTAAACCTGAGGATTGGGAGGATTTTAGAATATGGCAAAGGAGGACCAAGAAACTGATAAAGAAAGAGAGAATAGAATATGAATGTAAGCTAGCAAAAAACACAGAAAACAGACTGTAAAAGCTTCTATAGGTATGTAAATAGGAAATGTTTGGCTAAGACAAATGAGGTCCATTACAGGCAGAGTCAGGAGAATTTATAGGGTGGAATTTTCCGAGCCCATTGACGGTGGGGGTGATGGGTGTTGTGCACAGAAAATATGGCGGGACCCACGTCACGACGGTGTGAAGGCAGGTCGTGATCTTCCACTCAGCCCGCCAATCGTGGGCCGCGTTTCCCACCATCAGTTGGAAGGGAGCTAATTGTAATACATTAGTATATAATTAAATGGCCATCCCACCAGGCTCTTGGAACCCCACAGTATCGTCCGTCCACATCTGCAGGAAAGCACGTCCACATGTTTCACAACAGCACGCAGGTGACGTGCACTTGGCGGCCTTCACTTTGGGGGAACTGAGATGAGTGAGCAGCCGTGTTCTCCACAGCTCGCCTGTTGTTTGCAGACCTCAGGGGTGCCGGGCAGTGGCGGGGGGGCTGGGGGAAGCTGATGCCTGGACCCAGAGGCAACTGCTGGTGGGGGTGTCTGGGGCCAAGTGCTGGCCAACCTCAGAGGTAACTGCTGAGGGTAGGGGGGAAGGTGGTCAAGTGCTGCCCTAGCCCTGTATCCTGCGTACAGGCAATCGAGGTTGGTGGGGGGCGGTGGTGGGAGGGTAAGTGAGGGAAATGGCCACACATTAGGGACACCTGTATAAACTGACCATGCCTCTGCCACTAAGACAGATCAGACACAGCCACAGTGATGTGATTGGGGTCAAGCTCCTAGCCTGCCCATACATGGAAGCCACATGGAGGCAACAAAGCGCCACCAAGCGATCTATACCTTACCACCAACCCCGGCACAGACTTCGAGTCCACCACCGCTTTATTGGACCGTGGAACAGTTGGACGGCCCACGTTGTACAATCTCCTCGCCAATGTTGGCCATGTAGCAGTCACTGCTGGAGGTGCTCACAGCCCCTTGCAATCTCAGCATCCCAGTTTGGAGCAGTGACCCCCATTTCACAAGTTGACAGGGCAGCCATGCAGCACACTCATCTCTGGCCATCTGAGGGGTGAACAACCCTCTCTGGGAAGCTTTAAGGGGCAGTCACACAGGGCCAGGAAAGATGCTAAGTACAGTCATGATAACCACGTCTCTCTGTCTCTTTCTTTCTCTTTCATGCTGCAGGAGGACCATGTCAGGATCATGGATCCTGGTGACCTAACTGTATGCCTGATGACCTACAGAGACCATAGGAGACGGAGGAGAGAGTGACTGAGGCTCCTGGCTGTGCAAAGGCAGGAGCAGCAGCCTCATGAAGAAGGGGCAGCAGGGGCTCCCTCACATGCTGCCCAGGAGTGACAGTGAGCCATGGCTGGTTGGCACCTAGTGACACCCAGGGTCTATAGATGCAGCCTGTCATTCCTGCAGATGACTGAGAACCAGTGTCGCTGACACCTGCCCATGTCTAGGGACCTGGTGGCTTACATCTGCCACTTACTGCAGGACTTGGCGCCAAAGGGACATGGAGGGCATCCACTGCCAGTGGCTGTGAAAGTGACTGCGTTGCTCAATTTCTATGCCAGTGGCTCCTTTCAGGGCTCCACAGGTGACCTCTGTGGGATTTCACAATCCGCCACCCACAAATGCATCCATGAGGTCACGGATGCCATCTTCTCCATGGCACACATTTTGTGCATTTTGCCTGGGACCAGGGCAGCCAGGATGCAAGGGCCATTGGATTCACCCTGATCTCGGGATTCCCACAGGTGCAGGGTACGATTGACTGCACTCATGTGGTGCTCAGGTCTCCGTCGCTGCATTCGGTGAACTTCATCAACCACAAGGGCTTCCATTCATTGAATGTGCAGCTGGTATGCGACCACCAGAAATGCATCCTGCAGGTGTGCGACCGGTTTCCAGAGAGTGCGCACGACACCTACATCCTGAATCACTCACAGATCCCTGCAGTCTTCCAGGGTCCACAGAGGCTGCAGGGTTGGTTCCTTGGAGACAAGGGCTACCTGCAGAGGACGTGGCTGATGACACCTGTGCGGCAGCCTCAGACTGCAGCAGAGCGATGCTATAATGAGGCTCAAGCTGCAGCTCACAACTTGGTGAAGCAGACCATCGGGATGCTGAAGAGGTGGTTCCGGTGCCTGGACCGGTCTGGTGGAGCCCTGCAATACAATCCGCATAGGGTGTCACGCATCGTCATCGTCTGCTGTGCCCTTTCCAGCCTGCGCTCCAATAGGGAGAGGAGGTGGCTGAGGAGGAGATGGTGGAGCTGCACGTCTCCTCCGATGAGGAGGACGCTGATGGGGTTGAGGGTGAGGAGGTCCTCAGTGGTGAAGACGACGGGAATGAGGCTCTGGCACTGGCTAGATGACATGGGTGCACTCGGGAGGCCCTCATACCTGCCAGATTTGTGGAGGATGATGGTGATATGCAATGAGGTGTCCCTGTAGATCCTCACATTGCAATTGTGAACGTTTGACTCCAGTCAGGCTTATCTCAGTGCCAATACCCTCTGTGAGAATGCTCCTGTCATGGAGATGCAGTGGAGGTCCTAATAATTGTTCTACTGCAGGAGGATGATGACAACATGCAATGCGGATATTCCCTAGATCTTCACATAGCCTCTGAGAATGTCTGACTTCTGTCTGGCTGAGGGCAGCTCGCTTGCGCTCTGTGATCAGGGTCATCTCAGAGACACAGCCATGAAACTTGAGATGCATCTGATGCTGTATCCGCCTTCAGCACCTCAGCCCTTCAGGAGCTGCTGCACAGCATCATTGGTTGCAGATACTGGTGTGATGGGGGTCAGCCCCACCTTAAAGGTGTTGAGATCACATAGGGAGTGAGAGAGAACTCTGTTGTGCCTGCCCACTACATTCTGGCAGCAATGACCAGCACTGCCGAGGTGTAGGCATCAGTAATGTTTCCAGGGAGTGTAAGGTTGGACCATCACTGTTGTCTGAAGGCTGTACAGAGCAGATGGAAGAGGCCCTGGACTGAGACACCTGCCTTTTATCTTGTGCAGAAAGGTTTCACATCTGAGTGACAAGAACATTGTTCATCAGAACAAGGAGCCATAGGCAGGGAGACATTCTTGGGAGTTTATTGACAATAGTGAACAGTATGTACACGTGATTTACATCTGTGCCCAGGCTGTGCAACTAACTCTCCTTAACTTTCTTAACCCTGCTGTTATGTTTTGGTGCTCTGCGGACATCCACAGCCTGTGAAGCTGGATCTGCGGAGGTCACAGGAAGAGGGGAGTCAGATGGGCCTGTGACCTCCAGAGTCACCTGGGTGGATGGCTCCGGAGTGTGCACCTGCTGATCCTTCTCCCTATGGGTGCCCAAGGCCCCTGGCTGACTCCGTGAGCGGAAGGAGTAGCTGGAATGAGATCGAGCTGCCGATGGAGTACACACTGTTGGAGGCCAACCATGGTATCAGCGATGGTGGTAAGCCCACGCATCAGTGCAGGAGTGACATTCTGGACCAAGGTCTCCATGGCTGCTGCCATCCTGCCAGTGTTGACCTTGGTGTGTTGCAATGCTGACACTATCACCTCAGCCTGAAGACAGACAGACTCCTCCATCATGCCTTGCAATCTGAGGAGTGCAGCGGACATCCCTTCCTGATGTTCCCTAGCTTGACTTTGCAGCTCCAGCAACTGTGACATGACTGAATCCAGAGTCTTGTCATCTGATTCAGACTCAGCAATGTTCTGGCTTCCAGCAGTCCTCCAAATGACGGGGACCTGTGCTGTGGATCAGAAAGTGCAGTGTGCTCACCAGATTGTGGTCCCAAGGCTACTCTAAAGCTAGGTCCCAATGAGGTGTGTGTCTCTGCGCTGGTGGATGGTGTGGGTGAGCACTGTAACAGGCCTTCAGGGAGGGTGCCTCCAGATTCCTCTTCGGAGGTTTCTTCAGAGCTTGCTTGGAGGCCCTGGGTCATGGATTCTGTCTGCTGCTTCCCAGATGTGCCTGTGAAAGCAAGGCAAGATAATTAGTGCATGGCTGTGGCCTGTGAAACAGGACACATCACTCACGGCATGGTTATCTGATGGATGTTGCACTGCTGGATCCTCACTTGGTAGACCAGCGCCAACCTCACCATCAGCACAGGACTGGTCCTGGTCAACACCGGCCAGCTGGATGGCTCTGTTTTCAATTTCTGTGAAAAATATGAATTCAGGCATCTCTCCACCTGTATGTGACCTTTCCCTCCTGTTGTGAGCCAGTTTGTCCTGCATGGACAGAGATGGGGAGAGTGTATCAGGATGCCTGCCGGGCTAGGTGATAAGTATGCCTGGCCTGTGTTTGGTGGTGGGTGGTCCCATGGACGGGATGAGGACAACGACGGTGTGTGTGAAAGAGTGAATGATGATGTCCCTTGCACTGGCAGTGAGGAAGGGCCCTGTGGGTGTGTGATGGGTTTGTGAGTGTGTGAGTTGGGAGTGATGAGAAGAGTGATTTACCCTGGTGGAACAGAAGAGATCATTCATCCTTTTGCGACACTGGATGGCTGTCCTCATCTAAAGGGCGTTGGAGCTGACGACCGCTGCCACTGCCTCCCAAGCCAGTTTGGTGACATTGCTACCCATCCTGTGGCCAGAGCAGGGGTAGAGCAGATCCTGGTGGGTCTCCACAGCATCCAGCAGTCGCTCGAGGGACCTGCTGTTGGAGCTGCAGGCTGGGGTTTTTTTGCCTTTGCAGGCCATGTCTCCCAGGCAGCGGTGGTGAGCTGGTGGCAATGAGTGCTTTGCTGGTGACTACCTTCTAAAGATGGTGGCCAGCGTGATGCAACAGCTGGGTGATGGCGAGTGGGCAAATGAGAGACTGTCACCATGGGAACGGTGTGTTTCGCATGAGTGAATATGTAATGAGGCGGGCTCGGGAAGATTCGGCGTGAAAATCCGCCATTTTCATCGGCGGGTAGGACTCCATTTTACCTGCCTGCTACCGCACTTAGTGCAAATCTTGGAAAATTCGGCCCAGAGCAGTGGCAGAGAAGCTAAATGATTTCTTTCTGTCTGTCTTGACTGAGGAAGAAACAAGAAATCTCCCAGAAGTAGAGAGCCAAGGCACAAGGATGAGGAATTGAAGGAAATTTGTATACTTGAGAAGGCTGTATTAGAGAAATTAATAGTACTGAAGGTTAATTAGTCCCCGGACCTGGTATTCTACATCCCAGAGTATTGACAGAAGTAGCTATGGAGATAGTGGGTGCATTGGTGATCTTCTTCCAAAATTCTATAGATTCTGGAATGATTCCTGCAGATTGGAAGGTAGCAAATGTCACTCCACTATTTAAAAAGGGAGGGAGAGAGAAAATCGGGAACTACAGACCTGTTAGCGTTACATCAGTAGTAGGGAAACTGTTATAAAGGATGTGATAAAGGGACACTTACGTAATAATGATCTGATTGGGCATAGTCAACATGGATTTATGAATGGGAAATCATATTTGATGAACCTGTTGGAGTTCTTTGAGGATGTTACTAATAGGATTGATAAAGGGGAGTCTGTGGATGTAGTGTACTTGAATTTTCAGAAGGCTTTCAATAAAACCTCCCACGGGAGGTTGGTTAGCAAAATTAAAGCAAGTGGAATAGGAGGTAATATACTGACATGGATTAAGAATTGGTTAACAGGCAGAACACAGATTAGGAATAAATGGGTCATTCTTGCATTGCATTGGCTGTGACTAGTGGGGTACTACAAGGATCAGTACTTGGGGCCCCAGCTGTTCACAGTAAATATCAATGATCTGGATGTGAGGACCAAATGTAATATTTCCAAGTTCGCGAATGACACAAAGCTATGTGGGGATGTGTGTTCTGATAAAAGTGCAGAGCAGCTTCAAGGGGATTTTGACAGACTTAATGAATGGGTAAGAACATGGCAGATGGAATATATGTGGGAAAATGTGAGGTTATTCCCTTTGGTAGGAGGAACAGATATTCAGAGTATTTCTTAAATGATGAGAGATTAGAAAGTGCAGATGTACAAAGGGACCTGGGTGTCCTTGTCAATAAGTCACTGAAAGCTAACATGCAGGTGCTGCAAGCAATGAGGAAGGCAGATGGTATGTTAGTCTTTATCGCAAGAGGATTTGTGTACAGGAGTAGTGAAGTCTTGCTCAAATTGTATGGGACCTTGGTTAGACCACACCTGGAGTGCTGTGTGCAGTTTTGATCCCCTTACCTTAGGAAGGACATTATTGCCATAGAGGGAGTGCAAAGAAGGTTCACCAGACTTGTTCCTGGGATGGCGGGACTATCCTATAAAGAGGGATTGGGGAAACTGGGCCTGTATTCTCTAGAGTTTTAAAGAATGAGAGATAATCTCATTGAAACTTACAAAATACTGAAAGGAATAGACAGTGTAAGAGGTAAGATGTTTCCCCTGGTTGGGGAGTCTAGAACCAGGGAACACAATTTCAAAATAAGGGAGAAGCCACTTTGGACAGAGATGAGGATTTTTTTTTAACTCAGAGAGTTGTGAATCTTTGGAATTCTCTATCCAAGAGGACTGAGGAAGCTCAGCCATTGAGTATGTTTAATACCAATGACATAAAAGGATATGGGGATTGTGTGGAACAAAGGTATTGAAGTGGATGATCAGCTGTGATCGTACTGAAAGGAGGAAGCAGGCTTGATGAGCTGAATGGCCTACTCCTGCTCTCTGTTCCTATGTTCCTACGATGCACAGTTGCTGCAATGTGTGTGTTATCTACAAGATGCACTGTAGTAGCACGCCGAGGCTCCTTCGAGAGCTCCTCATCTTCACCAAACTGCCTGCTGTAGTATTACGTCACAGCCAATGGTAAATGCTGAGCTGCTCAAATCCTAAAGGAAAACCTGAAACAGCTAATATGCAATTTGTATATATTTCAAGATGTGTGGTTTAAATCAGTGGTAATAAGACCATTGAGCCTTGTAGGTTTCTTACAAAACTAAATTAAGCCTTTATTAATAGAAGAAATGATTTTAAGTACATACATAGATCCACAAATTACTACTATCATTGCTTCTATATCACCCTAGGTAGTGCAAAGATTATGGCCCCTGACAATATTCCGTCAATAGTACTGAAGACCTGCGCACCTAGCCAAGCTGTTCCAGTACAACTATAATACTAGAATCTACCCGGCTATGTGGAAAATTGCCCAGGTAGGTCCTGTACACAAAAAGCAGGACAAATCCAATCCGGCCAATTACCACCCCATCAGTCTACTCTCAATCATCAATAAAATAATGGAAGGAGTCATCAACTGTGTTGTCAAGAGGCACTTGCTTAGCAATAACCTGCTCACTGATGCTCAGTTTGGGTTCCGTCAGGGCCACTCAGTTCTTGACCTCATTACAGCCTTGGTTCAAACATGGACAAAAGGGATGAACTCCCAAGGTGAGGTGAGACATCAAGGCTGCATTTGACCGAGTGTGGCATCAAGGAGCCCTAGTAAAACTGGAGTCAATGGGAATCAGGGGGAAAACTCTCCACTGGCTGGAATCATACCTAGCACAAAGGAAGATGGCTGTGGTTGTTGGACGTCAATCATCTCAGCTCCAGGATATCACAGCAGGAGTTCCTCAGGGTAGTGTCCTAGGCCCAACCATCTTCAGCTGCTTCATCAATGACCTTCCTTCCATCATAAGATCAGAAGTGGAGATGTTCCCTGATGATTGTGTAATGTTCAGCACCATTTGCAGATACTGAAGCAGTCTATGCCCAAAGGCAGCAAGACCTGGATAATATCCAGGCTTGGAGTGACAAGTGGCAGGTAACATTTGTGCCACATAAGTGCTAGGCAATGACTATCTCTAACAAGAGAGAATTTAACCATTGCCCCTTAATGTTCTATGCCATTACAACCATTGAATTCCCCACTATCAACATCCTTGGCCTTACTATTGACCAGAAGCAGAACTAGACTAGCCATATAAATACTGTGGCTACAAGAACAGGTCAGAGGCTAGGAATCCTGGGACGGGTAACTCACCTCCTGACTCCCCAAAGCCTGTCCACCATCTACAAGGCACAAGTCAGGAGTGTGATGGAATACTCCCCACTTGCCTGGATGATTGCGGCTCCTGCAACATCCAAGAAGCTTGACACCATCCAGGACAAAGCAGCCCGCTTGACTGGCACCACATCCACAAACATTCACTCCCTCCACCACCGATTCACAGTAGCAGCAGTGTGTGCCAACAACAAAATGCACTGCAGGAATTCAAGGATCCTTAGACAGTACCTTCCAAACCCATGACCACTACCATTTACAAAGACATGGGCAACTGATATAATGGAACATCACCACCTGGAAGTTCTGCTCCTAGCCACTCACCATCCTGACTTGGAAGCACATCACCTTTCCTTCACATTGCTGGGTCAAAACTTGGAACTCCCTAACAGCATTGTGGGTGTACCTCCACCACGGGGACTGCAGCAGTTCAAGAAGGCAGCTCACCACCACCTTCTCAAGGGCAACTAGGAATGGGCAATAAATGCTGCTTACATTCGAAGCCCACATCCTGTGAATGAATAAAAAAAACCTCACAAACCTGCAAAATGTATTGGCCTGAAAAACAGGGGCAAATGGGAACAGCACCTCGAAGTCACATACCACCCTGACTTGGAAATATGTCACCATTCCTTTATTGTCACTGAGTCAAAATCCTGAAACTGCCTACCAATTAGAAATATGTGAGCACTTTCACTACATAGATGCAACAGTGCAAAAGAACAAGTCACCAGCAACTTTTAAAGAGCAATTAGGGGAAAAATGCTGCCCTTGCCAGTGAGGTCCAAATCCCATGAATGAATTTAAAAAATTAACAACTCAAAGAGCTCAATAATAAGAGACATGTCGGAATGATCTATCAACAATTCCCTGAGGAAAGAGACGTGCCTGTCTGCACCTGTTTCAGCTAAACAAAAAAGTGACTGCCATTCACCGACTCATTCCTTAGCACAATGCCTTGACCAGTCAGGGTCAAGCTGCCTGGTTTAAATTTCAAACAATGCTTGGTAGTTAACTGTCAGCCACCATCAGTGGTTCACTCTCCATGGCAACGCCACTTGACAACCAACCAGCGGTCTCTTCACATACAATATAAATTGTTGTTTTCCCCCCTTATATTCATATTCATGTGTGTCCCGCTGAGTGCAAGACAAAATGTTTAGACATGTCTCTTTTTTTTTTTAGCAATACTCAAGTCCTGTACTACCAAATGACTAATTCTCTGAGGCATCAGATCAGGACAAAACTCAGGTAATCCAAGCTAAAGTATCCCCAACTCATTCAAGTTAAGGTAGTTGTCCCATGGACTAATCAAACAACTACTTATATACCTTTCAGTCAATAACCAAGACTCCTCCATCACTATCCTATCCCACCGATAGGATAAACCCATTATAGATGAGGGTGCTGAATAGCAACGGCTCTCGTGCTCATTTCCTCTGAACTGTTCAGTTGGCAATCGTTGACTGGTTTCTGGAGTGTGTGGTAGCATGTTTGAGAATTGTCATCTCATTTACATAGCAAATTGAAACAAACCTCAAAACATGTCCTTCTATCTCATTGTGGGTTTACTGACATCCTGTCTTAGAATGGGTCCCTTATGACCAGTCTAGCGAGTTTCAGTCCCCGGCCCATGCTCTCTGACTAGCCTTGTATGGGCATGTGGAAGCTCTGCTCATTACTAGGGCATATAGGATTTCCCAGTAAAGATCAGGACCTCGAATAGCCATGTCCCTGCACTTTTTCCAAGCCCATATGGTAGGAGTCTAACAGGAGAGCTGAAACATTCACTCCCATAGATCATAGTAAAAGGACCCTGATTCTGTACGTACAGGGCAATAGTAGCTTCAAAATCAAAATGTATAAAACACACCAAACATTTTCATGGATAAAGTGCTTTAAGTGTAACTTTATTTGTTTGTTCAGTTGGGTACCAGCAGTAGATGTTGAATATTTGGGTTCTGCTATTCACAATTTTCAAATGGTTAGTACATTTGGAACAACATCTCATTAAATAGCACTTCTTTTCCCTAAGACATGTGCAGTAAATTTCACAGGGAACGTGCTAATAAATGAACGCTGCAATACTTTACCAAGAGAGGTATTTCAACAATAGTGCATTTTTTGACAAGTCCTCAATATTAGTATTACTATTAGAAGTGCTTGATTAGATTTATTAATTTAATGTAAGTTGAGTAAGAAAGAACCATCACTTTAAACAATACAAAACTTCATTCATGCTGGGTGTAAAGTTTTATAAATCCACTCAGAGCTAGTGTGCTATTAGGTAATTTTTGGCACAGGCTGATTTCTGTAGTAAAATGTTTTTGTTCACGTTGTTGGTACTGGAAAAAAAAATGCATAAAATACATTTTTCTGGAGTTTGCATTAAAAACAGAGGTGGCTACATCGAGAGTTAGACCTCTACATGGGAACCTCCAGACATGACTCAGTGAAACCTATAAAATTTTAGGAGTCTTTAAATCATAATATAATCAGACAAACTGAAAACTTATTAATAATGGGATTCTTATCATCCTAGGACACACAAGATAAAGAATGACCAAAAACAACAGGCTGAGCAACCTTTTCCGCAACAGCAAAATACAATATCCACATTAATATTATATTTTGTTACATTGTATTGCAGGAAGTTTTAGCTTTTATGGTTTGATCAAATGTTATTCGCAGGAAAGCTGCAAAACAATAATTTAAATCTATATATGCCTGGTGAGTATATGCATTCACCATAGTACAGGTATTATGCCTCAGACATCACTGAAGTGTTAACGTGTCTTCTCTTTACAGATGCTATGTGTTTGCAGCATCTTCTGTTTTGATATATTTTGTATAAAATAAAAGGGTTTGTAGTATCGAACAAAATATTTGTGCAAGTAACTGCCTATTGTACAAAATTACCCTGTCAATCTTACCAGCACTGGCTACAAGGATACTTACGGTCCTGCCTCAGATGCAGGAGCACCTGCACTCACAGCATTAGTCCCAAGAATACCCCTCTCCACCTCAGGCCCTGGACCTTAACAATCCCAAGTGACCGATCAGCCCAATAAACTCACAGAAGATGATACTGAAATGGCAAGGATACTGAACAAATATTTTGCCTCTGTTTTCACTGAAGAGGTTAACAAAAGGGAAATGAAGAATTAGAAGAAATAAACAGGATTAACACACAGTAAATGCAATTCTTGTCTTACAAAATTGAGCTAGAACTAATGCAGAGGACTTGCTGAACAACAGTGGTGAGAAAAATATTAGAATCTTTATTTAAAGACCAGGTAACAAAATACCCAGAGACAGAGAACATAATAAAAAGAAATATCAGTATGGGTTTCTAAAATGAACACTAAATTTAACCAATCCTATTGAATTCTTTGAAGAGCTAACAGAAAGCATAGTCAAGGGAACTGCAGTGGATGCTGTATATATGGACTTTCAGATAGCCTTGGATAATGTGCTACATGAGAAAATCCTGAAAAAGGGGGAGCCAGGAGTCAGGTGGCAGAATGAATTAAAATATGACTAGAAAACAAGGTTTTTAGGGTTTAAAAGAAATGTTTCAAACAGACAAAATGGGATGCAGAGTCATACAGAGATCAGTACTGGAACAATTGTCATTCACTATAAATTATTAAATAATTGGGACTCAGGACGTGGAGGTGTTGTGTTGAAATATGTGCAAGAACGAAACCATCAGATCAGCCACCTCTGCCATGTCTTTCCTTTACACTAGTCCACCTCGTCAAACTTCCTCTAAAGCTGCCTGCTGTCCTAACCCTAAAGTCACATTTTTCTCTTATCTCCCTCAACCCTTCTCTGAGCCCATCTTGTTCATAAAACCCACCTTTTCCCCTCGATCATATTCCCACTAAACTGTTTGCTACCCAAATTCCCCTCTGGGTCCCCAAGTTAGCCAATATTATAAACAGTTCTCTCTGTCCAGATGGTGTTCCTTTCCCCTTTAACCTCACCTGCTTCCATTCTTACCTATCTAATTGTAGCTAGATAATTACTTGCAATGGCTTTTCTTCTTGCTCCTGCAATGTAACGTGTCCCCCAAGGATCAATCATTGGGCCCTCCTATTCCTCATCTAAATGCTGTCCCTCAGCGATATCATCCGAGGGCACAGCTTTAGTTTTCATATCTATGCTGACAACACCTAGTTCTACCTCATCACCACCTCTCTCGACTCTTCCACTGTTGCTGAATTATCTGACAGTTTATCTGCTTTCCAGAAGTGGGTGAGCAGAAATTTCCTCCAATACATATTGGGAAGAATGAAGCTTTTGTTTTAGGTCCCTGCTCCAAACTCCGTTCCCTAACCATCAATTCCAACCCTCTCCCTGGCAATAGTCTTGAGATTAATCCAATCTATTCGCAATCCTTGTGTCACATTTGACCCAAGATGAGCTTCCAACCTCATATCCACGCCATCACTAAGAATTCCTATTTCCATGTCCATAACGTCATGCGACTTCACCCCTACATCAGCTCATCTGCTACTGAAACTTTTGTTCATGCCTTTGTTATCTCTAGATTTGGCTATTCCAAAGAACTCCTGGCTGGTCTCCTACATTCTCCCCTCCATAAACTTGGTCATCCAATACCCTGCTGTTCATGCCTCACCTCGCACCAAGTCCTATTCCCCTGTGATCCACAGCTTCCTGACCTATATTAGCTCCTGTTGAAGCAACATCTTGATTTTAAAATTCTCGACTTCCTTTTCAAATACCTCCATGCCCTCTCCCCTGCCTACCTCTGTAATCTCCTCAAGCTCTGCAACTGTCTGAGATATCTGCACTCCTCTAATTCTAGCCTCTTGAGTATCCATGATTTTAATTGCTCCATCATTGGTGGCCTGTGCTTTCAATTGCCTCAGCCCTGGGCTCTGGAATTCCCTCCTTACACGTCTCCTCCCCTCTACCTCACTTTCCTTCTTTAAGACACACTTTAAAAATTACCTCTTTGACCAAGCTTTTGATCATCTGGCCTAATATCTCATGTGGCTCAGTGTCATATTTTGTTCTGTAATGTTCCTGTGATGCATCTTGGGATGTTTTAATATTGTAAAAGCGCTATCTAAATGTAAATTATTGTTGCTGTTGATGATACTAAATTGAGGGCATAGCTAGCAGTGTGGGGGAGAGCATCAAAGTTCAGGAAGTCATCAAGGAATTTGCAGAGTGGGAAGATAAATGGTAAAAGAAATTCAATATAGTGAAGTATAACATGTTTACTTTGAAAGGAGGAGTAAGGAGACCATTTATTCCACGGTCACTATTCCAGGGTCGTCCAGGAATGCAAAACTAACCCCTGGCTTCTTTTCTCTGTTGCAAGCTGGCTTTTTAAGCCCTTCACTCATCTCCTCCACCTTCACCTCCAACGATAAGTCTGAGGAGTTCATTGTCTTCTTTGTCAATAAGATCAAGATCATCTGATCAGCTGCCTCTGCTGCAATCCTCCCTTTCCACCAGCCCACTTGACCAAGCTTCCTCTAATGCTCCCTGTCCAGTTCTGAACTTGCATCTTTCTCTACAGTTTCTTATCTCCCCTCATGCCCTCTCTGAGCTCATCTTTGTCCATGACACCCACCGCCTGCTCCCTACATGAGGTTCCCACTAAACTGCTGACTACCCAACATCTCACCAAGGCAGCATTTGACCGCGTGACATCAAGGAGCCCTGGCAAAACTGGAGCCATTGGGAATCGGGGAAAACTCTCCACTGTTTAGAATCATACACAGCACAAAGTCAGATGGTTGTGGTTGGAGGTCAATCATCTCAGTCCCAGGACATCACTGCAGGAGTTCCTCAGGATAGTGTCCTAGGCCCAACCATCTTCAGCTGCTTCATCAATGACCTTCCTTCCATCATAAGGTCAGAGGTGGGGATGTTTGCTGATTATTATCCATGTCTGTCTTCAGCAAGACCTGGACATCATTCAGGCCTGGCTTGATAAGTGGCAAGTAACATTCGCACCACACGAGTGC
Source organism: Carcharodon carcharias (assembly GCF_017639515.1). Taxonomy (NCBI): domain Eukaryota; kingdom Metazoa; phylum Chordata; class Chondrichthyes; order Lamniformes; family Lamnidae; genus Carcharodon; species Carcharodon carcharias. The sequence goes on along the minus strand of NC_054472.1, from coordinate 82,471,150 downwards.
CTGGCAAAACCATTTCCAACAAGGGAGAATCTAACCATCTCCTCTTGACATTCAATGGCATTACCATCACTGAATCCCCCAGTATCAATATCCTGGGGGTTGCCAATGACCAGAAACTGAATTGGACTAGCCATATAAATATTGGGACTACAAGAGCAGGTCAAAGGTTGGGAATTCTGTGGCATGTAACCCATCTCCTGACTCCCCAAAGCCTGCTGACCATCTCTAAGGCTCAAGGCAGGAGTGTGATGGAATACTCTCCACTTGCCTGGATGAGTGCAGCTCCAACAACACTCAAGAAACTTGAGATCATTCAGGAAAAAGCAGCCGGCTTGATTGGCACCCATTCACCACCTTACACATTTACTCCCTCCACCACCGACGCACAGTGGTAGCAGTCTGTACCATCTGTAAGATGCACTGCAGCAATTCACCCAAGCTCCTTCAACAGCTCCTCTGAAATGCACAAGGTCTACCATCTGGAAGGACATGGGCAACAGATGCATGGGAAAACCACCAAAATTCCTCTCCAAGCCACACACCACCCTGACTTGGAACTAAATTGCCATTCCTTCACTGTTGCTGGGTCAAAATCCTAGAACCCCCTTCCTAAAAATACTGTGGTGTACCCACAGCACATGGACTGCAGCGGTTCAAAAAGGTGGCTCATTACCACTTTCTCAAGGGCACTTAGGGATGGGAAACAAATGCTGCCCTAGCCAGCGACACCACATCCTGTGAAAGAATTTTTAAAAAATTGATATGCAATAGCCTGACGGTCCTGGGCTAACTTTTAAAAAAATTAATTCATAGGATGTGGGCGTCATGATCCTTTGAGTCGACATCTGCTCGGTCAGCCTATCTGCAATTCATATCTGTATAAACAGTGATTGGCATAATATTTGCCAGTAAAAAAGAGACAGCAACTGAACAGGACACAGAACTTCTATTGGTTGACAGGCTACAGGCTTTCCAATTGTTCCAAGCATTGGGTTTGAATTCACTTCTCACTAGTGGGATGAAAGTTTTATCATTGCATCTGTTCCGATGATGCCACTTTCCAAAACAGTGCTTCTGACATTTCTTCCTTCTTCCTTAACCGAGGTTTCCCACCCATGGTGGTTGACAGGGCCCTAAACTGTTTCGACCAATCTCCCGTGCATCTGCCCTCACACCTTCCTCTCCCTCCCAGAACCATAGGTTCTCCCTCGTCCTCATTTTTCACACCACCCACCTCTGCATTCAAAGGATCATCCTCTGCCATTTCCGCCAATTCCAGCATGATGCCACCACCAAACACATCTTCCCTTCACCCCCCAATCAGCATTCCGCAGGGACCATTCCCTTCGGGACACCCTGGTCCACTCCTCCATCACCCCCAACACCTCATCCCCCTCCCACGGCACCTTCCCATGCAATCGCAGAAGGTGCAACACCTGCCCCTTTACTCCCCACCTCCTCATCGTCCAAAGGCCCAAACACTCCTTTCAAGTGAAGCAGCATTTCACTTGCACTTCCCTCAATTTAGTCTTCTGCGTTCACTGCTCCCAATGCGGTCTCCTCTACATTGGAGAGACCAAACAGTGACTGCTTGGCAGAACACCTTCGGTCTGTGTGCAAGCATAAGCCAGACCTTCCTGTCGCTTGCCATTTCAACACACCACACTGCTCTCATGCCCACATGTCCTTGGCCTGCTGCAATGTTCCAGTGAAGCCCAACACAAACTGGAGGAACAGCACCTCATCTGCCGATTAGACACTTTACAGCCTTCCGGACTTAACATCAAGTTCAACAACTTCAGATCATGAACTCCCTCCTCCATCCTCACCCCTTTTTTCAAATATTTATTTTTAAATTTATATATTTATGTTTCCCCCCCACCTATTTCTATTATTATTATTTAAAAAATTTATTTCCATTCATTGTTTTATCCCCACCTTTTAGCCTATTTCGATATTTTCTCCCACACCATCCCCTCCCCCCACCTCCCACTAAAGCCATCTGTCACTTGCTCATCCTGCTTTCTACTCTTAATGCACCTCCTTTAGCCAGTAACACCACCATCAACACCCCTTCGACCTTTTGTTTATGACATCTTTCGCAATCTCTCCTTTGCTGCCACCTATCACTGGCTTTCTATCCAGCTTTAGCTATCCTACCCCTTTTAAACAGTATATATTTCACCAAATTTTTACTTCTCTTTAGTATTGATGAAGAGTCATACAGACTCTAAATGTTAACTCTGTCTTTCTCTCCACAGATGATATCAGACCTGTTGAGTTTTTCCAGCAATTTTTGCTTTTGTTGTGAAAGTTTTCTTTGCCTGACAATTTAAGGATTCACCATAAAATTAGGTTTCAGACTCAACCCAATTGATATATAAATACAGATCAATATTAATATTATCTAGAAATTCACAGTAAAGCTGATTCAGAAAGAAATGTCTTGACTGCTGGTGTTTCTAAGGGAGATTGAAGGCTAAGGTAAGAAAAATATTTCTTTTTAATTTGCTTATAGTACTGCAGTTTCCAGTCAAATCTATTGGCTGTATCCACAAGTGACTGGCCAACTCCACTTCTCCTGCCTCTTCAACTCTCTTACCCACAGTTCAGTCGGGGTCCCACACATGCTGACACTGGCATGTTGCCTGCTGTCATTGTACAATTAGTCTGACCCTAGCAACTCCAACAAGGTACTGTTTATGCATAAATTATATTAGCTTTAAAAAAATTAACAATGGCTATATATCTTAAATGATCTATATGCTTTGATTGAAACTATTAATGCAGCTTTATGGTAGGGGGAATTTTAAGTCCAACATGGGAAGATCCATTGAGAAATGTGGGTTAGCTGCCCAATTCCCTTTGTACGAGACCCAGCTGAAATTAACAATAAGACCTCATTTACAACTCTCCTTTCAGTTGGTCATCTGAAAAGAAGATTGAATAGCCCAAAGGTCCACACAGTATCACTCCTGTAAGCTGGGGTAGTGCCGGGTGATTTGACACCCTCATGGTTATGAAGAAATAGAACCCAGCAGACAGATTCCCAGACATTCCTTCTTTATCCATTGTATCATACTAACACATAATTGTGTACCTGCTTGATTAATCAAAGTTCCTCCTCCTCCTGGCCCTACAGACATAAGGTTAAAACTTACTTTTCAGGCCCTCCTCTTCTTTGCCAAAAGGTTTTACTGAGCAGGTTACCCAGGGGATGGGTCTCACTAAGAATGCTACTAAAATGCCCTGTGGAGCCTCTGTACATTATAGGATCCCAATGACCTTACGTGAATGAGATTCTCACCTGAGTCAGACAGGCACCTCAGCTGCTGGTGAAAACAGTCAGCTTAGAGCTGGTGCAAATGGAGCCCAAAATCAAGACACAATTTTAATTCCCACCCCTCTTTATCTACGTTGAACAGAGGGAGTTAGAATTCTCCCATGTGTCTAAATGCTGACCGAGGCAGCAACACCTATATCCTGTGAACAAATAATTTTTTAAAAAATTAACAAGTTGTGCATCTATTTCACTATGTCGGTTGTGACTCAGTTGGTAGCACTCTTTTCTCTTGGTTGGATTTGTGGATTTGTCTGATCCCAGAGTCTTCAGCTTCAAGTCTAGGCTGACACTCCAAAGCAGTACTGAAGATAGTGTTGCACTGTTGGAGGAGCCAACCTTTGGGTGCAAAATTAAACTAAGGCCCCGTCTGCCCCCTCAAGGGAAGATAAAAGATCCAATCTTGAACTATTTTGAAGAGCAGCAGTTGAATTCTGTCAACACCCTGGCTAATATTTATTCTCCGTACCGCATCACTAAAATAAATTACCTGATCAGTATCACATTGCTGTTTGTGTGACCTTGTGGTATGCAAATTGGCTGTCACATCTACATTATTACAGTGATTACACTTCAAAAAGGGACTTCATTAGCTGTAAAGCAGTTGGAACATCCCAAGGTCGTAAACGATGCTATATAAATACAAGTCTTTCTTTCCTGTTTTGTTTCCTCTTGTCGCATGTGAGGTGTGGGCTCTCGTAATTCAACTTTTTTTTACTGATTTAGAGTCTTTCTAGGTCTTCTGTAAATCCACTGGAGACCACATACCTGATACATCCCACCTGTGCACCAGGAAAAGCCTGTCTTGTTCCAACTTCTGAGAGCTGCTTGAGGCAGCTGTAGGAGAGGGACTGGATATGGCTTGAGAGCTACCCTTCCATTCATGTATTTTCTAGTCCAAAGCCCCGAGTAGATGCCAAGTTTGCACTTGTAAGCTGCAATTGTAAGTTTTGAACGTGTGAATAGTTATAATAAGGTCTCAGTATCTCTCAGCTGTATCATTTTCTTTTAGTTGGTTTGGCAGGTCTCAACTATATTCATTACTTCCCTTTGTGCTGCATTTGTAGGTTATTTGATTGATTCAGGTCAAGTCTACAAAGATAGTGAAGCAAACTTGTCTGACATCAATAATTTGTCATTAGTGGCTACTTACACGTATGGTCATGCTCATTGTCATTTTTCTCACTAACATTTAGTTTCAAGTCTGCCTTTTGATGGGAGAAGGAAATAGACACGTGCTAGAAATTGTCTTTTTGTCTGTCTCTTTCCGCTTATATTTGATCATGCTCATATATACATCTTCATTCCACTTCACACACAGAGGCTAAAATTACTTTGAAGGAGTGCATTTACTAGTAATTCAACAATGGTAATAAAGCAGATGTGCAAGTGCTTGTTAAGAGAATGATATAATACATAAGCACAAGAAGTTACAAACCAACAGTTGACCTCAATCAGCCTTATAAATGATACTGATCTCTATTTTTAGCTGAGGACAAGCTATTTTATTCTAGATGGACATAAGGTCCACACGCTGCAATGACATGGTTGTTATCTTTAACAATCACCACATGTTGTACTCACAAGCAGTCCTGGTGCTTTTGCTAATTTTGATAGAGTAACGGCACACTGCAATATCTTTATTTAAAACTGCATTCCTTCAGCATTACTGAACAGTGAATACCAAACCAAACTGTGATCAAAGAAAGCCACAGTCTTACATCATCCAAATGCTTTTTCTTTCTCCCTGCACAATAACTTCAAAAAATAAGCAAATCTCTTTGTTTTCCTATACTGTAACAAGTGACTGCAGTTAAAAAAAAAATACTTCATTGGTTGGAAAATGCTTTGGAACATACTGAAGTTGTGAAAGATGTGACATAAATGAAAAATTTTTCTTTCTCTGATAGGCAGAAACAAACACAGAAAAATGCTGGAACTATTCAGCAGGTTAGGCAAAATGGGTGGAGAGAACAGAAAAGTTGATGTTTTGGGTATGGCTTTATTGTTAAATGACTAAAGTATAGCAGAAGACAATGGGAGCCATTATGAAAAAAATAAACAAGAACTTATACATACATGGTGTATTTAACATAGTAACATTTCCCAAAGCTTGTCCAAAGAGGTGGTTTTAAACATAATCTAAAAAGAAGAGTTAGAGAGGCAGGGAGATTTAGTGCAGGATTTCCAGAGCATAGGACCAAGGCAGCCTGAAAGCATAGCGTCAAATGGTGAAGCGATTAAAATCCGGGACATGCAAGAGACCGGAATTGGAAGAGAGCACTGAGGTCTTGAAGGCCTGTAGGGCTGGAGGGAAGTACTGAGATAGGGAGGGGCATGGCCATGGTGGGGTTTGAAGACAAGGGTGAGGATTTTAAAATTGAGGTGTTGTCAGACAGGGAGCCAGTGAAGGTCAGCAAGCAAGTGAATGATAGATGAATAAGATTTGGAGTGAATACAGCCAGCAGAGTTTTGGATCAGCACAAGTTTATGAAGGGTAGAATGCGGGAGGCCGGGCAGGAGTTTGTTGGAATAATCAAATCTGGAGCTTACAACAGCATGAGGAGGGTTTCAGTTGCACATGAGCTGAGGCAGGGTTGCAGTTGGGCATGTAGGTGGTGATAAAATGTTCAAGGACTTTGGAGGGGAAAGGGAGGTTGGGCATGAGGTGGTCGCTTGCAAAGAGGGAGAGGACATGGGTAGGTTTTTTGATGAGAGGGGTGATGACAGCAGATTTGAAGTTGGGATGGTTTGGAAAGAGAGGCTGAGGTGAATGTTAACAACATTAACAAACAAGAGGCGGTAAGGAGAGCTAAGTGACCATTAATTTGATCGGCATGAGATCAAGACAATAGGAGGTTGGTTTATGGGCAAGATGAGGTCAGGAGCATTGCAGGAGATGGAATAAAACCTAGAGAAAGATGCAGCTTCAGGCTTGGGGCAACAGGGAACAACTGGGGAAGTTTTCCCTGATGGGCTATGGGAAAGGAGAGACACAGCAGAAAAAGCTGAACAGGTGATCACGAATTACTCATACTTATGTCAGAGGTGAATGTGGAAGAGACAGCAATGGGTGGCTTAATAAGATGGTTTGTGATGGAGAAGAGAAACTGGCAATTACTTTTGCATTCCTGGATGGTCTTAGAGTAGTGAACTTTTTTAGCAATGGAGAACATAGCCCAATAATGCTTGAAGTGCTCCAGCAGATCTGTTGATGGACAATTAAAACAATTGTTTGCCAAAGACATTCAAATTTACATCCATGGACTTAAGGGAGGGAAGATGAGTGACATTCCAGTGAGGACCAATTAGAGTGAAATAGAGTACTAAATAATAATTATAAATCAAAGCTATGTACAAGGCACTGAGAATGTGTGAGTAGCTAAAGAAGGTGGAGGATGAGGCAAGCAAAAATGGAAGCATGGAAAACTGGCAAAGCACATTTCCAGTAGCCCAGGAGTTTGGCGGAAGAAAAAAAGAGCTGGCCAACACCAAGATCAAAATGGCAGGAGTGTTCCAATTTATAAGAAGAGCTGTATACATCAGAAATGGATATTGTCATGGCTATGGATCACAGCCCCAAATCACTTACGGACGTATTGAACTTTTAAGTAAGACCTGTGTTTTTTTTAAAAAAGGACCTACACACAAAGGCTGAGTCAGAGTGTTATGTGACCACTTGTTGGAAAATTCCTATATGAATTATTTGACTAACTAGCCCAGAGAGAATGGAATGTCACACTTAAAAAGTTGTGACACAGCCTACTTCAGACAGAGGCACTTCAAAGAAAAACTGCAATTCAAAAACTGAACTGTAATCTCCTGTGGTTGTGGAGATAATAAATACTGATTACTATCTCAGCAAAAACCACCTCTTGATGAGTTGTATCTCAGACTGTGGACATGAACTGAGTTGAAAAGAAAACAGACCTGGGTGAAGGACATGTTTGTTTTATCCTTCCAGCAATACACAAGAAAAGGGTTAAAAAGCCAACTGCAACCCAAGTTCTGTCTGCTAATTTTGGTGTTCCAAGCCTGGTGTGCTAATGTGTGCTGTGAAGGTCACAGCTGAAGAACATCAACTAGGCATCCCTGCGCCTGCAGATAAAATTGTCCTCTTTCTGATTGCTGGAAGCAAGTCACAAGACAGCATAGCTATAGTCAAAAAGGAAACAGGACAACACCTTTCAGCTAACCTGCAGAACCAAGGATCTCCAAACCCCCTGCTCAGCTACCAAAGTCAGCTCTACCGGAATCACCCAACTTAACATTGCAAAGTTGCCATCTCCTCTTCATGGACAAGCCAAAGGATTGATTCATATATCTTTTTATCTTTTATTTTTGGATTCAATTTCTCATTTCTAATCTGTGCATATGTGTGTTGCTTTTTTATTAGTTTTTCCTCACGTTTAGTAACTAATAAACTCACTCTTCCTTTGACTCAAGAAAGCCTGTTTAAAATGGCTCCTTTTAAAACATAAATGCATTTGGACTGGGAAGAGGTATCCGTGAGGGAATGGATCCATTTTAAATTAACCTTGTTGTCACCAATTGAAGAGGCTGAGTAAAGAGGGGAACCAGTTCACCACTCCTCACCCGAGAGGATAACAATTTTGGGGGACCTCGTCCTGGAACCGGTCATAACAATATAGGCTAAACAGATCACTACATAATAGATGAAACACAAGTGGGTAGTGAAATCCATTATCATTCCATCCGGAGAAGTGGCTGATTCTTCTGACTGACCTAGTGAAAGGGGAGGGGAACAAGGGTTAGAGTGTAATTATCAGGATAAGCAGTTGTAGTACAATGCAGCACTGGATTGTCATGCTCGATGTTTGGCTGTGTAGTTGTGAGAATAAAATGGTTAAATAATGAGAAAAGAAAAGGAAAATGTCAATCAATGCATTTTGTCAGCCTCACCATTTCCAGTATGGACTGGGTTTCTTCAATGATGTCAACGGGAACCTTTCTATAAGGGTGAGTGTTTGCACTGAAGTGGAATCTCTGCCTATGCAGGTTGCATCCTTCTTGTTGTGTGACAGCTTTTGCTGCAAGAAAAGGAGAAATGGGTGAACACGTGTGACAAACAAAGATTCTCAACATGTAGGCACCAGTTTATCATTATGGGCAAGATGACAGAACGAAGCAGCAAGTGTGATGAGGAAAGCAATATTTTTTGAGGAAAGTAGCATTTTTTGAGGATAAATGAAAGGAGATGCAGTGAAGTCTTCCCTGCTCAACTACAAAAAGCCATGGAAAGTGGGGAAGGGAAAGCTTTATAGTGTTGAGGCCTGTGTAGGGTGTTTGATGCACTTTACAGAAAACAGGAAAGATGGAGAGAAATCCCACCTTGGCACACATGGTGAAATCTTTCTTTCTGCAGTAGAACCAGATCTTTGAGATGGGTCAGATCGTATTCACATGTTGTGCCACCTTTTGCTATGCTCGTTCATCAACTTGCCATGCTACCCACTTGAAGGGAAGAGCACCCTCTTTCCAATACTGCAATTTCTGATACCAAACAGGAACTTGGTGCCCACTCTGTCTGCTGGCACATGCATGGTTCCTCCCACTGTTAACACCATTGTGTGTATCCGCTGTCTTTGACCCCTCTCACACACTGCTTCTGAGCCCTCACTGACCCTCTCTGCCCCCACTCGCCGCTCTGGTCCCGCTCCCTCACTGCCTCCCCACTGTCTCCCATCCGCCTCCTATATGGTTCTTACCCACGCTGCCTCCCACTCACTGTCCCCCTTCACTGCCTCACTCCCGACCCTTTGCCATACACTTGCTGCCTCCTGCTTACTGCCCCACCTCACTGCATTGCTTCTGCCTCACTGGCCATCCTGCTTACTGCCTCACTTGCCGACGAGCCGTCCCTTGCTGCCTCCCCTCACAATCCCACTCCCAGCCCCTCTCGCTGTGCTACGAGGACTCAGAAGAGGGGCAATGAGTGGGAGGCAGCAAAAGGAGAGAGGGGTTGACAGTGGAAGGCAGCGAGGGGACGGGAAGGTCACAGACCTGAAACATTAACTATTATTCTCCACAGATCCTGCCATAACTTGTTGAGTATTTCCAGAATTTTCAGTTTTTATTTCAGATTTCCAGCATCTGCAGTATTCTGATTTTCAATTAGTGTTTCCTCCTGACATTAAGCCTGAGTTTCAGCTTACGTAACTTAAATGCATTTCTCCTTGTACTTTCTAAGTTATCTAAATCAAATAATGTGTCCTCAAGTAATTAGCCAAATTCCTTCATTATTTAAATACTTCAATTAAGTTTCCCTGAAGTCTGCAGGTTTCCAGTAAAATGATCCAGCTCACTGAGCTTATAGTTTAGGATTTTTAAATAGCTACTAATCCAGCTGTTCACTTCCAAACCTTTTCCAGAGCCCAAATATTCCACTGTTCATTTCAATTTCCCTGTGGGACCCAAGGTAGGTGGGAAAGGTGAAAGCAATGGCTGTACAGAAGATTTAGCTCTGTCCAATTTCCAGGTTCTCTCTTATTTACTTCACTGAAGGGAATTCCATTCCTTGCAAATCTTGAAATTAGAAGCTTTTTCTTTTCTTTCAAGAAACGGGTTAGCAAGGGGACTCACGTTTTAAATACAATTATTTATCATTACATAACTGATTAAAGTGCTTTAGCTTAGAACTAATTCCAATGATACTCTCATAATGTTCAAAGTTTTTACATCCAATGCTGGAATTTTCAGTTTTAGAAGCATTAAGAATAATTACCACTTATAAATATTGTCTCCTGAGGCATTGCTTGTGGAGGTGGAAGAGGAAGCAGGGGTATTTTCTGCTTCAACTCCTGGGTGACAATCTGTTCCAGTGCATAAACCAATCCATTGTCAAAGCCAGAGCAGGCCAGGAGAAGGCATAGATCTTCCTGAGAAAGATTAAGTTGCAACATCAGACCAGGGGGAACAAGAACAACCAGCTAAGAGTGAAGAACAAAAGACAAGTGAAGAATGTACTAAGAGAGGTAAAGAATAAGAACATAAGAAATGGGAATAGGCATAGACCAAACGGCTCCCCGAGCATGCTCCACCATTCAATACATCTGCCTCAATTCCACTTTCTTCTTTTCTCCCAATATCACTTGATTTTCTAAGGAACCAAAAATCTCTCTCAGCCTTAAATATGCTCAATAATGGAGCACTCATAACTCTCTAGGGTAGAGCATTCCAAAGATTCACAACCCTTTGAGCAAAGTAATTTCCCTTTATTTCAGTCTTAAATGATCAACCCCTTAATCTGAGACAATGACCCAATGTTCTAAATTCCCCAGCTTGAGTGAACAATCCCTCAGTGTCAATCAGAGTATAGGCCCAATTTACTCAGCCTCTCATCGTAGAACACCCCTCTCATGCCAGGAACCAATCTAATGAACCTTCTTTGTACCGTCTCCAATGCAAGTAGATCTTTCCTTAAATATGGAGATAAAAATGCACACCCTACTCCAGGTCTGGTCTCACCAAAGCCCTGCACAATTGTAACAAGACTTTCTTGTACTTCTACTCTATTTCCCTTGCAATAAAGGCCAACATGTCATTTACCTTCCTAATTGCTTATTGTACCTGATGCTAGCTCCCTGTGTTCCATGTACAAGGGTACCCAAGTGTCTCTGTATATCAACAATTAGAAGTTTCACACCTTTTAAAAAACATTCTGCCTTACTATTCTTACTACTAAAGTGAATAGTTTCACACTTCCCCATATTATACTCTGTCACCTTATTTCATTTCGTGGCCACTTTATGTCCTCCCCAAAGCTTACATTCCCACCTAGCTTTGTATCATCAGCAAACCTAAATACATTACTCTCAGTCTCCTCATCTAACTCATTAATGTAGTGTTACAGGCAGGAAGGGAATTATTTTAAACAGTACTGATTTCTCCACTCACTTCCTATCTGTAAACAGAAAAGTGTTTTTGATCTAAAAACATAAAATGCTGGTCTGGCAGCATCTGTGGAAAGAGAAATAGAGTTAACATTTCAAATCCAGATGACTTCTTCAGAGCTGGAGAGGCAATATCCACTCCTTTTTTTGCATTCATACAATTAAAGAGGGACAAGGGAAAGAAGGGGGTCCAGGGTAAGACCACAATAAAAATAAGACCGCTGGTTTCACATGAGTCCAGAATCAAGGATCAAAATCCAGTGACATATTCCTTCAGAATTAGTAGGCTGAAACTGTTGCAAGGTGATCTGACTTTCTAGAAGTGAGGACTTCCACGATTAAAGAAGACAGAAAGAAATGAATGAGTCTTACAGGCACCGATGCAAGAGTTCCAATATTCCAGTAGTTCACAGTATAGATGAAGGGCAGGCAATTTACCTGGACAGAGCTTTTTCTGCTGCTACCTGTTAGATGATAAAACGATAGATGCCTGGGTTCAGTTCCATACAGCAATATTATAGTTTCTAACATCTTGGGGTAGGTCATGTGGCATACCTCCCACTTCTCCTGAATGCTGAGCAATGGATGTATTTTCCCAAGTCTGGAATCTTATGGTGTTTAATAGAGGAGTCAGGGTCCCTTTGTGCTTGCAGACATACCATGTCCGTGGGCCAGCTCTGTCTTTGAGAAGTAAGTGGTATCAGTGCATTTCTTTGGAATTTGATTGTCGACAGTCACAGAGGGCATTAGTGTCTCTTTAAAGATAACGAGGCCCCTGCTAGTTTCTGAGGGTTAGAAATTTCTTTGGTATGTGTCACGGCTAATCAGGGAAAAGCTTTTGTCCATTTTATAAGTAAAATAATTATTTTATAAAGTAGGCAGGTTGATGTAGGTACATACATGTATACATTTTCCTTCCTGTCTTCTGGCCAGGACAGTAGATTGTAAGTAACTAAGGCCCTAGCCTGATGCTTGAGGCACTCCACTAATTACAGCCTGCCAATGTCCTGAAAATGTCCTGTTTTACCCTATCTCTGCTTCCTGTGTATTGTCAAACCTCCAACTCGACTAATAAATTACCCCCAACTCCATGAACCTTTATTTTTTTGTATGAACATTTTGTGTGGCATTTTATTAATACCTCTTGGAAATTCATGCCCAACACATCTAGATGCTCCACTATCCTATTAGCTATACCTTCGAAAAAGTCAACCATTATTTGCATGTCATAAAACCATGTTGACTCTGTCTGATCATACTATGATTTTCCAAGTGCATTGTTAAGACTTCCTTAAGAATAGATTCCAGTATTTTCCTAATGATTAATGTCAGACTAACTGGCCTGCTGTCCTCAGCTTTCTCTCTCCTTTTCTTGATTAGTGGCATTACATTTGCGAACTTCCAATCTGCTTGGTCTGTTCCAGAATCGAGGAAATTTAGACCATAAGATTTGGGAGCAAAAGTAGGCCATTAGGTCCATCGAGTCTATCCCGCCATTCAATGAGATCATGGCTAATCTGATAATCCTCCACTCCACTTTTCTGCCTTTTCCCCATAACTGATTAAAAGTCTGTCCATCTCAGCCTTGAATGTACTTAACGACCCAGCCTCTGCGGTAAAGAATTCCATGATTTGATTACCCTCTGAGAGGAGAAACTCCTACTCATCTCTGTTTTAAATGGGCACCCCCTTACTCTGAGATTATGCCCTCTGGTCCTAGACTCTCCCAGAAGGGGAAACAATCTCTCAGCATCTACCCTGTCTAGCCCCCTAAGAATCTCATATGTTTCAATAAGGTCACCAATCATTCTTCTAAAATCCAATGAGTACAGGTCCATCCGACTCAACCTCTCCTCATAAGAAAATCCCTCCATCCCTGGGATCAACCTAGTGAACCTTCTCTGGACTGCCTCCAATGCCAGTATATCTTTCCATAGATAAGGGGACCAAAACTGTTCACAATATTCTAGGTACAGTCTAACTAGTGTCTTGTATAGTTTTAGCAAGACTTCCTTATTTTTACACTCCATTCCTTTTGAAATAAAGGCCAACATTCCATTTGCCTTCCCTATTACCTGCTGAACTTGTATGCTAGCTTTTTGTGATTCATGCATGAGGACCCCCAAATCCCTCTCTACTGCAGCTTTCTTCAGTCTTTTGCCATTTAATAATATTAATCTCTATTCTTCCTGCCAAAGTACATAACCTCACACTTTCCCACATTATATTCCGTCTGCCACATTTTTGCCCACTCACCAAACCTGTCTATATCCCTCCGTAGACTCTTTGTGTCATGCTTACCACTTGCCTACCCACCTATTTTTGTGTCATCTGCAAACTTGGCGATAGTACATTCATTACCCTTATCGAAGTCCTTAATATATATTGTAAATAATTGTGACCCCAGCACTGATCCCTGTAGCACTCCACTAGTTACAGGTTACCATCCTAAAAATGTTCCCCATATCCCAACACTCTGTCACCTATTAGTTAGCCAGTCCTCTATCCATGCTAATATGCTACCCATTCTAATATACTACCCCCAACACGATGGGCTCTTATCTTATTAAGTAGCCTTATGCGTGGTACCCTATCGAACATCTTTTGGAAATTCAAATATATTACATCTACTGGTTCCCCTTTATCTATCCTGCTTGTAACCTCCTCAAAGAATTCTAATAAATTTGTCAGGCTTGATTTCCCCTTCAAGAAGCCATGCTGACTCTGCTTGATTAGATTATGCATTTCTAAATGGTCTGCTATTACATCCTTTATAATAGACTCCAACATTTTCCCAATGATGATAATAAGCTAACTAGCCTATAGTTACCTGTTTTTTTGTCTCACTCCCTTTTTGAATAAGGGTGTTACATTGGCAGTTTTCCAATCCTCTGGGATTTTTCCAGAATCTAAGAATTCTTGGGAGATTACTACCAGTGCATCCACTCTCTCTGCAGTTATTTCCTTTAATATCCTAGGATGCAACCCATCAGGTCCAGGGGACTTATCGACCTTTTGCCCTATTAGTTTCCCTGGTACTTTTTCTCTAGTGATAGTAATTGTATTTATTTTCTGCCCACCTTTTGCCCCTTGATTATTTAGTATTTTTGGAATGCTATTATTGTCTTCTACCGTGAAGACTGATGCAAAGTATTTATTCAACTCCTCTGCCATTCCCTGGTTCCCCATTATTATTTCCCCAGCCTCTTTCTCTAAGGGGCCTATATTGACTTTGTCCTTGCTCTCCCTTTTCATATATTTAAAGAAGCTCTTACTGACTATTTTTATATTACTTGCTAGTTTACACTCAAAAGTTTATTTTCTCCCTCTTTATTATTTTTTGGTCATCTTCTGTTGGTTTTTCAAACTTTCCCAATCCCCTGGCTTACCACTAACCTTTGCCACATTGTATGTTTTTTTCTTTCACTTGGATGCTATCCTTAACTTCCTTGGTTAACCATCCCCTTCCTACAATCCATCTTCCTCACTGGGATATATCTTTGTTGTGAGTCGTGAACTATTTTCTTAAATGTCTGCCATTGTTCATCAACCATCTTTTCTGCTAAACTCCTTTCCCAGTCCACTCCAGCTAACTCTGCCCTCATTTCTTTGTAATTACCCTTATTTAAGTTTAGCACAGATGTTTCCAACCCAAGTTTCTCACTCTCAATCTGAATGCTAAATTCCACCATGTTATGGTCACTGTTTCCTAGGGGATCTTGTACTCTGAGATCATTTATTTAACCTGCTTCATTACACATTACCAGATCCAAAATAGCCTGATCACTGGCTGGATCCACAACATATTGTTCTAGAAAACTGTCCCGAATACACGCTATGAATTCTTGCTCGTGGCTACCTCTGTTAATTTGATTTTTCCAATCTACAAGGAGATTAAAGTCACCCATGATTAATATACAGCCTTTTTTTCATGCCTTCATTATCTCCTGATTTATTCTCTGTCCGACAGCATAGCTACTGTTAGGGGGCTGATAGACTACTCCCACCAATGTTGCCTTCCCCTTGTTATTTCTTACCTCCACGCATATGGATTCCACATCTTCTGATCCAAGATCATTTCTTGCTATCATACTTATTCTATCTCATATTAACAAAGCTACCCCACCACCCTTTCCTTCCTGCCTGTCCTTTCAAAAAGTCACATACCCCTGGATATTTAGTTCCCAGCTTTGTAACCATGTCTCCGTAATGGCTATAATATCATACACATTAATCTCTATTTGTGTCGTTAATTCATTTATTTTGTTCTGAATAATACATGCATTTAACTAAAGAGCCATTAATTTTGCCTTGTTACCATTTTTCCCCCCTTTGACTGTATTTGCTGCTGTTTTTTAATGTTTGTACACTCTGTCCCTTCCTGTCACACTCTGGGTATCATTACCTGAATAACTGCCCTGCAATGCTGCCATATCCTTTTGTTTTGTAAGCCTACTTATCCCCTTTCTAGAAGCCTCCCCACCATCTATTTACTTTAAAGCCCTCTCTACAGCCCTAGTTTTTTGATTCACCAGGACACTGGTCCCAGCATGGTTCAAGTGAAGCCCATCCCATTGGAACAGCTCTCTTCTACCCCAGTACTGGTGCCAGTGCCCATGAACTGAAACCCATTCCTCCCACACCAATCTTTGAGCCACATATTTAACTCCTTGACTGTATTTAACCCATGCCAGTTTGCCTGTGACTGAAGTAGTAATCCTGAGATTATTACCTTGGAGACTCTGCTTTTTAATTTAGTTCCTAACTGATCTAATTCTTTCAGCAAAACCTCCTTTCTAGTCCTATCAATGTTGTTGGTACCAACTTGGATGACAACAGCTGGATCTCTCCCTTCCCACTCCAAGTTCCTCTCCAGCCCTGAGGAGATGTCCTTAACCCTGGCACTGGGCAGGCAACACAGCCTTCAGGACTCATGCTCACAGCTGCAGAGAACAGTATCTATCCCTCTAATTATACTGTCCCCGACTACTTGAATGGCTTCCTGCACTATGTGGCCGTGGTCAGTTCGTTCATCCTCCCTGCTGTCCCAAATCTCGCCCCACAGCTTGCAAGAACCTTGTAACTGTTGGACAATTTCATGGGCTGAGGCTTCTCAAACGCTAGACCCTGGGTCCCCATACCTGCCTCACCTTCAGTCACACTCTCCAGTCCCTGATCACAGACCAAATTCGAATTATCTAACATGTGGGGTGTGACCACTAACTGGAGCAAAGTGTCCAGGTAATTTTCCACCTCCGTGATGTGGCGCAATGCCTGTAGCTCAGTCTCCAGCTCCTTAACTCGATCGGAAGTTCCTCGAGCTGCAAACTACAGATGTGTTTGCTCCAGGTCACCTTGGTGCCCAGCAGCTCCCACATGCTGCATCAGCAACACATCACCTGTCCTGTCAACGCTATCTTATTTTACTTAACTTATTGCATAATTACTCTAGTATCTCTGCTGTTTACACTTTATTGAATTTAATTATTTGCAACAGTATCGATCTTTTACTTAACAGGCAATTTTTAAGAAAGAGAAAATAAAATCTAGAGATCCAAACACTAACCATAGACCTTAAATTTAATCTAAAGACTAAAAATTCTTACCAATCAAATTACCAATCAGCTGCTCTCCATGCTCTTTTTAAACGAAGTCTCTCTCCTCTGTTTTAAATAAAGTCCATACACTCACCCACTCTCTGATTTAAATGAAATCCACAAGCTCACCCATTCTCTGTTTTAAATAAAGTCCACACACTCACACACTGTCTGTTTTAAATAAAGTCCACATTTTCACCCAGTCTCTTTTAAATAAAGTCCACACGCTCTCCCACTCTGTTTTAAATAAAGTCCACACACTCACCCACTCCCTGTTTTAAATAAAATCCACGCTCACCCACTGTCTGTTTTAAATTAAGTCCACACACTCACCCACTGTCGTTTTTAAATAAAGTCCAAACGCTCTCCCATTCTCTATTTTAAATAAAGTCCAAACGCTCTCCCACTCTCTATTTTAAATAAAGTCCACGCTCACCCTCTTTCTGTTTTAAATAAAGTCCACACACTCACCCACTCTTTGCTTTAAATAAAGTCCACACGCTCACCCACTCTCGTTTTTAAATAAAGTCCACACACTCACCCGCTCTCTATTTTAAATAAAGTCCACACGCTCACCCACTCCTGGTTTTAAATAAAGTCCACATGCTAACACACTCTCTCTTTTAAATAAAGTCCACACGCTCACCCACTCTTTTGCTTTAAATAAAGTCCACACGCACACCGAATCTCTATTTTAAGTAAAGTCCACATGCTCACCCACTCTCTGTTTTAAATAAAGTCCACACGCTCACCCACTCTCTGTTTTAAATAGAGTCCACACGCTCACCCACTCTCTGTTTTAAATAAAGTCCACACGCTCACCCACTCTCTGTTTTAAATAAAGTCCACACGCTCACCCACTCTCTGTTTTAAATAAAGTCCACACGCTCACCCACTCTCTGTTTTAAATAAAGTCCACACGCTCACCCACTCTCTGTTTTAAATAAAGTCCACACGCTCACCCACTCTCTGTTTTAAATAAAGTCCACACGCTCACCACTCTCGTTTTTAAATAAAGTGCACACACACACCCGTTCTGCTTTAAATAAAGTCCATACACTCACCCGCTCTCTGCTTTAAATAATGTCCACATGCTCACATGTTTTAAATAACGTCCACGCACACCCACTCTCTGTTTTAAATAAAGTCCAGACGCTCACCCACTCTCAGTTTTAAATAAAGTCCACACGGTCACCCAATCTTTTGTTTTAAATAAAATCCACACACTCACACACTCACTCTTTTAAATAAAGTCAATGCGCACCCACTCTATCATTTAAAAAAGTCCACACACTCACTCACTTCCTGTTTTAAATGAAGTCCACATGATCTCCCTCTCTCTGTTTTAAGTAACGTCCACATGCTCACACACTCTGTTTTAAATAAAGACTATGCTCTCCCGCTCTCTGTTTTCAATATAATCCACACGCTCACCCACTCTGTTTTAAATTAAGACCACACGCTCACCCACTCTCTGTTTTAAATAAAGTCAATGCTCACATACTCTGTTTTAAAGAAAATCCAAGTGCTCTCCCAGTCTGTTTTAAATAAAGTCCACACACTCACCCACTCTCGTTTTTAAGTAAAGTCCACACTCACCCACTCTCGTTTTTAAATAAAGTCCACACTCACCCACTCTCGTTTTTAAATAAAGTCCACACTCACCCACTCTCGTTTTTAAATAAAGTCCACACTCACCCACTCTCGTTTTTAAATAAAGTCCACACTCACCCACTCTCGTTTTTAAATAAAGTCCACACTCACACACTCTCGTTTTTAAATAAAGTCCACACTCACACACTCTCGTTTTTAAATAAAGTCCACACTCACACACTCTCGTTTTTAAATAAAGTCCACACTCACACACTCTCGTTTTTAAATAAAGTCCACACTCACACACTCTCGTTTTTAAATAAAGTCCACACTCACACACTCTCGTTTTTAAATAAAGTCCACACTCACACACTCTCGTTTTTAAATAAAGTCCACACTCACACACTCTCTTTTTTAAATAAAGTCCACACTCACACACTCTCGTTTTTAAATAAAGTCCACACTCACACACTCTCGTTTTTAAATAAAGTCCACACTCACACACTCTCGTTTTTAAATAAAGTCCACACACTCATACGCTCTCGTTTTTAAATAAAGTCCACACACTCATACGCTCTCGTTTTTAAATAAAGTCCACACACTCATACGCTCTCTGTTTTAAATTAAGTCCACATGCTCAACCATACTTTGTTTTAAATAAAGTCCACATGCTCTACCACTCTCCATTGTAAATAAAGACCACGCCCTCCCACACTCCGTTTTAAATAAATTCAACACACTCACCCACTGTCTGTTTTCAATAAAGTCCACATACTCACCCGCACTGTTTTAAGTAAAGTCCATACACTCACACGCTGTTTTAAATAAAGTCTTCACGCTAACACACTCTGTTTTAAATAGAGTGCACATGCTCACCCACTCTCTGTTTTAACTAAAGTCCACACGCCCTCCCACTCTCTGTTTTAACTAAAGTCCACACGCCCTCCCACACTCTGTTTTAACTAAAGTCCACACGCCCTCCCACACTCTGTTTTAACTAAAGTCCACACGCCCTCCCACTCTCTGTTTTAACTAAAGTCCACACGCCCTCCCACTCTCTGTTTTAACTAAAGTCCACACGCCCTCACACTCTCTGTTTTAACTAAAGTCCACACGCCCTCACTCTCTCGGTTTTAAATAACGTCTACACGCTCACCCACTCTCTGTTTTAAATAATGTCCACACGCTCACCCACTCTCGTTTTTCAATAAAGTCCACACGCTCACCAGCTCTGTTTTAAATAGAGTCCACACACTCACCCACTTGTTGTTTTAAATAAAGTCCACGCGAACCCACTTGTTGTTTTAAATAAAGTCCATGCTAACCCACTCTCCGTTTTAAATAAATAAAGTCACATACTCTGTTTTAAATGAGGTCCACATGATCTCCCACTCTGTTGTAAGTAAAGTCCACACGCTCACACACTCTGTTTTAAATAAAGTCCATATGCTCAGCCACTCTGTTTTAAATAAAGTCCACGTGCACCCACTCTTTGCTTTAAATAAAGTCCACATACTCACCCACTCCCTGTTTTAAATAAAGACCACGCTCTCCCACTCCCTGTTTTAAATAAAGACCACGCTCTCCCACTCCCTGTTTTAACTAAAGACCACGCTCTCCCACTCCCTGTTTTAACTAAAGACCACGCTCTCCCACTCCCTGTCTTAAATAAAGTCCACAAGCTCTCCCACTCCCTGTCTTAAATAAAGTCCACAAGCTCTCCCACTCTCTGTTTTAAGTAAAGTCCAGACGCTCACCCACTCTCTGTTTTAAGTAAAAACACCCACTCACCCACTCTCTGTTTTAAATAAAGTCCACACACTCACCCACTCTCATTTTTAAATAGAGTCCACACACTCACCCACTTTCTGTATTAAATAAAGTCCACATGCTCTCCCAGTCTCTGTTTTAAATGAAGTCCACACGCTCACCCACTCTCTGTTTTAAATAAATCCACGCTCACCCACTCTGTTTGAAATAATGTCCATGCTCGCCAACTCTCTGTTTTAAATAAGTCCATACACTCACCCACTTTCTGTTTTAAATAAAGTCCACACGCGCTCCCATTCTCTGTTTTAAATAAAGTCCACGCATACACCCACTCTCTGTTTTAAATAAAATCCACCCACTCACCCACTCTCTGTTTTAAATAAAGTCCACGCTCACCCACTCTCTGTTTTAAATAAAGTCCACGCTCACCCACTCTCTGTTTTAAATAAAGTCCACGCTCACCCACTCTCTGTTTTAAATAAAGTCCAAACTATCACCCACTCCCTGTTTTAAATAAAGTCCACACTCACCCACTCCCTGTTTTAAATAAAGTCCACACTCACCCACTCTATGGTTTAAATAATGTTCACGCTCACCCAGTCTCTGTTTTAAGTAAAGTCCACATGAGCTCTCACTGTTTTAAATAGATTCCACACGTGCTCCCACTCGATGTTTTAAATAAAGTCCAGCCACTCACCCACTCTGTTTTATATAAAGTCCGCGCTCTCCCTCTCTGTTTTAAATAAAGTCCACACGCCCTCACATTCTCTGTTGTAAATAAAGTCCACATGCATTCCCACTCTGTTTTAAAAAAAGTCCACCCACTCACCCACTCTCTGTTTTAAATAAAGTCCACGCTCACCCACTCTCTGTTTTAAATAAAGTCCACATGCTCACCCACTCTCTGTTTGAAATAATGTCCGCGCTCACCCACTCTCTGTTTGAAATAATGTCCGCGCTCACCCACTCTCTGTTTGAAAGAAAGTCCACGCTCACCCACTCTCTGTTTGAAAGAAAGTCCACGCTCACCCACTCTCTGTTTGAAATAATGACCACGTTCACCCACTCTCTGTTTTAAAGAAAGTTCACATGCTCTCCCACTCTGTTATAAATAAAGTCCAGACACGTTCCCACTCCTTGTTTTAAATAAAGTCCACATGCTCACCCACTCCCTGTTTGAAATAATGTCCATGCTCATCAAATCTCTTTTTTAAATAAAGTCCACACTCTCACCCACTCCCTGTTTTAAATAAAGTCCATGCTCACCCACTCTATGGTTTAAATAATGTTCACGCTCACCCACTCTCTGTTTGAAATAAAGTCAACACGCTCTCCCACTCTCTGTTTTAAGTAAAGTCCACACGAGCTCTCACCGTTTTAAATAGATTCCACACGTGCTCCCACTCGATGTTTTAAATAAAGTCCACACGCTCACCCACTCTCTGGTTTAAATAAATCCACGCTCACCCAGTCTGTTTGAAATAATGTCCACGCTCACCTACTCTCTGTTTTAAATAAGTCCATACACTCACCCACTTTCTGTTTTAAATAAAGTCCACACGCGCTCCCATTCTCTGTTTTAAATAAAGTCCACGCTCACCCACTCTATGGTTTAAATAATCTCCACGCTCACCCACTCTCTGTTTGAAATAAAGTCAACACGCTCTCCCACTCTGTTTTAAGTAAAGTCCACATGAGCTCTCACTCTGTTTTAAATAGATTCCACACGCGCTCCCACTCTGTTTTAAATAAAGTCCTCGCTCAACCACTCTCTGCTTTATTTAAAGTCCGTGCTCTCCCTCTCTGTTGTAAGTAAAGTCCACATGCATTCCCACTCTGTTTTAAAAAAAGTCCACCCACTCACCCACTCTCAGTTTTAAATAAAGTCCACCCACTCACCCACTCTCAGTTTTAAATAAAGTCCACCCACTCACCCACTCTCAGTTTTAAATAAAGTCCACCCACTCACCCACTCTCAGTTTTAAATAAAGTCCACTCTCTCCCACTCTCAGTTATAAGTAAAGTCCACTCTCTCCCACTCTCAGTTTTAAGTAAAGTCCACTCTCTCCCACTCTCAGTTTTAAATAAAGTCCACTCTCTCCCACTCTCAGTTTTAAATAAAGTCCACTCTCTCCCACTCTCAGTTTTAAATAAAGTCCGCTCTCTCCCACTCTCAGTTTTAAATAAAGTCCGCTCTCTCCCACTCTCAGTTTTAAATAAAGTCCGCTCTCTCCCACTCTCTGTTTTAAATAAAGTCTGCTCTCTCCCACTCTCTGTTTTAAATAAAGTCCACATGCTCACCCACCCTCTGTTTTAAATAATGTCCAGACACTCACCCACTTTCTGTTTTAAATGAAGTCCACACACTCACCCACTCTGTTTTAAATAAAGTCCTCATGCTCACTGTTCTAAGAAATTATGAGGATCAGGTTCGCAGGCGGGTAGTTTGATGCGGAAACAAAGAACAGGAGACTAGCTTGCTAGGATAATATTATTTTATTTTGCTTGTTTCCTACCTAGCCTACATAGGATAGAAACCAGGTCCGATACTCACAACGGGTCTGGCATAATTGGCTATATACTTACTCCACGAATTACTGGAACTGGGAGCCGTCAGTTCTGCGGAGGTGCCGCCTGTGACCCACGCTCAGCGATTAGCTTAACCCGGAGCAGACTCCCCGAACTGGGGACTTTCCAGGCTTATATATGCGCTACTTGCCGAGTTCACTGAGTCCGCGTTGGGCACTCGTCCAACACATTGTTTAGTACTGGGCATTGTTCCCATGCGGTTTCGGCTCCGACTCCCTTCAGTAGATAACAGGAAGTCTCTTAGCAACGTCTTGTGTTCTAGGTCAACTGGTGCCTGGATCCAATCTTGCATGTATTGGGACACCATGTTAACCCCTTATATTACATTCCACTGATTGGCCCAATACATGTAACGATTATACAAATACATAATAATAAGCAATACATTGTTATAACATGTACATGTTTTGTTCCAGTTGCTGCCGCACACGGCAAACATACGTACAGGTCAGTATATTACAACAGGTCAGAATCACTAAAACTCCGATTAAAATGAACAACGGAGGAAATAGGGAACGTCGTGCCGTAGTTGACAGCCCATTGAACAGATCCCACCAGTGATGGGCGGATTCCACCTCTACTACATGAGCAGCGTGTACTACCTTTTGGCCATGTATAAAGGTGGACACAGTCACCCGGGTAACATTGATTTGATGTTGTCGCAATATCTGCTTTAGCTCTTCCGAGCGATCGAGGGCCTGTTTAAAACGCTCTAGCGAGATACTCCAAGGGTGCAGCCATACCTGCCACTGCATAGTGGTGAGGTGTTGCGTTCCGCTGTAATTGGTCAATAGGTAAGTATGGTTCTGCCACCGCCATCGATAGATGCCAGTAAGGCAACCTGAAAAAGGGGTCGTCGGGAGTAAGGCATGGGCATGACTAGTGGCCACATAGAGCGTATGGGGACCAATCTGCCACATCATATCTCGGGGTGCCTCAATCATCCATTCACACAAAGCCGTGTCTTCTGTAAGGCACGGGTCTCGATATCGATCCATCAACAGACAGGCCTTTCCTTGATCCGCCTGCTCACACGCGGACAAGTCATAGGTAAGATTGGTGTCCGGACTGAACCAATTCCCTTTTGTTTTGAGAAAGTAATATCCATCAGATGTAATGACCGGCAATACGTAATATCGGCACACCGTCACAAAATCAGTTACATTCAAGGTTACAAAATGTCCTTTACACAGCGTTGCATTACACCATGTTTTGTCCGGATAGGTGTTCATCCATAATTTCTCAGATACGTTCCACACCCCTCGCCAGGCCTGAACATTAGGCGAAGTGACTATTCGTAAAAATCGTTCTTTTTGCAAATGTGCATGCAGCATTTGGATACCGCAAATTGTCCAGTTCATCTGTACAGTAAAATTTTGGAACAGCCGTTGAGTCGAATCCCACACGTCCAATTCCCATTTTAAGGAATGCAGCAAAATTCGTGCAGTCTCTTCCTGCGTCATCATGGCCGACGGCATCCATCGGCCAATAGTGTACAGGCCTTGTGCAGTTGCTTGCCCCGTACTGGATAATTTAGTACGGGTCACTTCAGAGTCTATAGCATTGGATATCCCCATTACTGTCCCTGCCCCTCCTAACAAGGTATCGTACCATGCCCGTCGTCGCCGTTTAGGGTTACATTCGGGTATGACTGGCAGTCGGACTTGCCAATGTACATTGGTTTGTGCGGCGGTGCTGGCCATTGTCTGACAAGTCGACGCTATGGGGGCCAAGTGTGTGTGGTGTATGTCAGGGACAGTTATCCGGGGAGTAGTTTGGGAAGTCAGAACTGTGAGGGAGCCCTCTGAAACGCCAGACCACCCCCTGACCAACCAAGCCATTCGGCCTCTGCCAGTGATTGTTGTCCCATTAACAATCCACATCTCTCCGTCTGTAGTAATAGTAGTCCATTTAGTACCATTTTCCATATTACACCGTTTTACGGCTCTATTCCAATGACACATATTCACCTGGGCATGGATCGTTAGCGTACAGCCGGGGGCCACTACTGTACCCCACTGTGGCCTCCCACAGCTATCGGTACATCTGTACAACGTACAATTGCTAGTAATAGTCATGATATCGCATCGGTGTCCGGAGGAGCACGTGAAATTGTCCTGTCTCCGCTTTTGGTCACTGACTTTCCAGCCGATAATATGTTCCGGGGTACCATCTTTGCCTATCATTAGCTCCAATTGGGGGGTTGACATACTCTGTCCCAGAATTCCAACAGTCAATAGCACATCCAGAGCCCACCACCATGCCATGATCCGGATCTATGGTAACTAGAAGACGTGGGCTCATGTTTCTCGAAGGTAGCATTGGTTTGCCGGTACATTATGCCAGGGTGTTTCTCGAAGGTAGCATTGGTTTGCCGGTACATTATGCCAGGCTGAGTTCCCTGGATACATTATTGTCACCAAACTATCCTTCCCTTGAGCGATTATTTCTGCCGGTTTTGGAGGGCCATTTGGCTGGCGTACCCAAACTTTAGCCCCCTTTACATCAGTGGATCCGAAACCTCCCGTTCCCCGTTCGGTTATTTTCGTAGGGGCCCCCGTCTCCTCCACAGTGGACATGTCACAAGGTTTAATTACCAATTGGGCGATCTTATCCCCCTTATTAACCACGTAGGGCTCGGTGGTGATGTTGACTAGGATAACCCCAATCTCTCCCTGATAGTCTGCGTCAATAACTCCACCCATGACATCGATCCCTTTCAGCGATAACCCAGACCGTGGGAGAATGTGTCCATAAGTCCCGGAAGGGCAAACTAATCCCAAGCCGGTTTTAACTACCGTTGGCACTTGGGGCACCAACGTCCGGGTAGTCAGGGCCCGCAAATCAAGCCCCGCTGATGCCGGGGTGGCCCGGACTGGCAGTTCCGCTTCCGCATCGAATTTCCACATTTTAATGGGACGCGCCTCGGGCGTGTCACATACCTTTATCATCCTATTTAAGGGAGTAACTCCATTCCCCAATGGACGATTGTTAATTTGTTTTACAACTCGGATGAGGTTCTTTTTCCAATTTGTCAAATCATTCGCCCCCCCCGCCTTCCGAAGAGAGGACTTCAAGATCCCATTCATCCGTTCAATCAGTCCTGCTGCTTGCGGATGATACGGCACATGGTATATCCATTCGACATGATTATCGTTGCACCATTGCTTTATCCGCCCTCCCGTAAAGTGCGAACCATTGTCGCTCTGGACTTGCATAGGCATCCCGTAGAATTGTTCTATCATATCTAAACATCGCAGGGTTGCCTGCTGATTATTATGGCGACAAGGATGGGTCACCAGGACCCCAGACATGGTGTCCACCGCTGTGCAAATGTGCCTGCATCCCTGGGACGTGGGCAATGGGCCCACGAAGTCCATCTGCCAGCTTTGGCCGGGGCCTTCTCCTCGGTGAATGTGCCCCATCATATGCTGGGGCACTCCCTGTCTTTGGTGTTGGCATTGCTCACACTGATTCACTGCGGTTTTTACATCGTCTACCAGCAGGTCTATACCCCGATCCCGGGCCCATTGTAGAGTCCCTTGTACCCCCCAATGCCCAGCCTTTTGGTGTGCCCATCTGGCTAGATCCACCGAGGTGTCCCTCTGTATTACCATAGCTCGAACTATGCCGTCAACATATCGGTTATGGAGGGCTTCTGCGTCATTTCGGGACGTGTGGGCGTCCACGTGTGTGATAAATATCCTTAAATGCTGGGCCTTCTCCCAAATTTCCTCCCACAGCGGCCTACCCCATACTTCCCGACTTTGGATCATCCACTGATTGGCCTGCCATGTGGGCATCCACTGAGTCATCCCGTTAACTACTGACCATGAATCGGAAAATAGGTGTACCCCAATAATTCCGGCCTGCATGATTACCATATGCACCGCCTTGAGCTCGGCCCACTGGCTGCTCTTACCCTCTCCCAATTCTTCCAATGTAATCCCTTGCTTTGGATTATACGCAGCGGCCTTCCACCTACGCCGTCCTGACTTCCATTGAGCTGAGCCGTCCACGAACCAAGCAGTGGCTTGCTCTTCCGGCGTCAGCTCATCGTACCTTTTCCCAAGTTTCACAGGTGATTCTGTGTATTCAATCACCTCGAATCTCACTTCCCCTCCCTCAGGGGCCTCCGCCACTTGCTCATGTAAGACTGACACCCCCTTCTGCCCAGTCTTCACCCTTTCTGACACATACCATTTCCATTTGATGATACTACTTTCTTGGGCCGTCCCTATCCTATGTGTAGTGGGATCACTCATTACCCACGGGAGAATGGGTATAGCCGTTCTCATAATTACTTCGTGCCCTGCTGTCAGGGCCTCGGTTTCCACCAAGCTCCAGTAGCAGGACAACAGTTGTTTCTCAAAGGGGGTGTACCTCTCCCCCGCCGGGGGTAGTTTACGAGACCAAAACCCCAACGGCTTCCTTACGCGTCCTTGTTTTTGCCATAGACTCCAATTTGCATAGTCTCCCTGTGCCGAAACCTGCAATTCGACCGGTCCTGACTGTATTTTTCCTAGGGATACAGCCTGCTGTATCGCTTGTTTGGCCATCTCGAAGGCGAGTTGATGGTTGTTAGTCCATTCAAACTCTGCCTTCTTCCTGGTAATTTGGTATAATGGTCTCAGTATCTGTCCCAAATGTGGTATATGTTGCCTCCAAAAGCCAAATAGTCCAATAAATTGCTGTACGTCCTTTTGCGTGTGAGGAACTGCGAAGGCCTGAATTTTATCCCTGGCCTTCTCGGTAACTTCTCGTTCCCCTTTATTCCAAATTATCCCCAGGAACTTCACAGTCT
Organism: Carcharodon carcharias; assembly: GCF_017639515.1. NCBI lineage: Eukaryota > Metazoa > Chordata > Chondrichthyes > Lamniformes > Lamnidae > Carcharodon > Carcharodon carcharias. The sequence continues at coordinate 82,443,544 of NC_054472.1, read as the reverse complement.
GGGAAGGCCCTTGTATCTTTGCCGGGTTGATTTCCCATCCGTACCCCTTCATGTGTTGGACTAATGCGTCCAACAGTGTTTGTATCTGGGCCTGCCCACTACCTTGTATCATTATATCGTCAATGTAGTGGGAGACCATTACGTGGTCCGGCACTTCGAACCTTGCCAAATGTTCCGCCACTATCCTATGACATATAGTGGGGCTGTGCAGATAGCCTTGAGGCAACCGTGTGAATGTGAACTGTCTACCTTCCCACGTGAAGGCAAACTGTTCCTGTCTATCTTCGGGGATTGGGATAGTAAAAAAGGCATTAGCTAAATCGATCACCCCGTACCAAGTACCAGGGTGATGTTGTATTCGTCCTATAATGGTAACGGCGTCAGGTACCGCCGCCGTCAGGGCAGGGGTGTGGCGGTTCAATTGCCGATAGTCCACCGTCATCCGCCAGGATCCATTAGCCTTATGGACCGGCCACAACGGGTTATTCCAAGCAGTCGTACACGTTTTTAATACCCCCGCTTCTAAGTAATCCTTAATGGTGGCGGAGATCTCTTTGTGTCCACCGGGAATTCTATACTGTCGTAGGCTGATCACCTTTTCGGCTATTGGGATGGGAAAGGGGTCCATTTTCACCTTTCCCACCAATACCGTGCGACAATGTATTAAGGTTCCAAATTCAAATTTACCGTGTCGCAGGTATAGGGTTAGCCCTGCCAGCACGTCCATTCCTAGGATCCACTCGCGGACCGGTGTTATGATTACAGAATGGGTCCTAATCGGCATTGCCCCTATTCTTAAGGGTAATTGCACCATTTTTCCTTCTATCAAATTTCCTCCCAATCCCACTAATGTGACTGGGGTTCCTTTAAACTTATGGGGAGTTCCATGGATTAGGGTGGCCTCCGCCCCCGTGTCCACTAGAGCCATAACCGTCTGAACAGATTTGCGCCAATAAATGGTCACCGCCACATGTGGTCTGATGTCATCGGCCGACCATTGGCTCGTTTGTGGGCAAATCTTCGGGGCTTGGCCCAATCCCTATTGGTCCTCCCACTCATCCTCTTCTGACAACGCCGGGTACAGGCGTTTAGCACCTCTTCCTCTCTTATTCTTCCCCTTCTTATTCGCATTGCGAGTGCGCCGGTCCACCTTGCAACATTCTCTGTAAGGGGTTGTCACCTCTCCTTCCTCCTCCTCGGAGGACTCCCATTGCGGTCGAGTGGGAGTCCTCCCTCTATCTGAGGTAACGTTCCCCGTCTCCCTGAACTGACATTTCTGTATTAATAGTTCTACCAATTCCTCTGCCGTTACCCGTGGTTCACGGGCCTCGGTTTCTACCCTGGACACTTTAAGTCCCTTTCGTTTACACATTTCTTGCAGCTCTCTCGTGGGCCTCCCATCAATGTCCGCAACCGGGACTTGTGCTTGCATCAGCGCTTGCCATAGGGCTCGGCGGGAGGGTCCGGGGTTGCCTCCTTGATTGGGGTTGAATCTAGAGTCACCCCGAGTTTCCGAGCGACGTCCCTCCCTAGTCCCATTATTACCCCGGCCTTGCACCCCCCAGTCTCCCAATCCTCCCATCTCCCGCATCATACTCCGAGCCTCCCCCAACGTTTCTCCCTTGCCACTCAGCATTATGGTAAGTAGCAACGGCTTATAATGTGGGGGAGCCGTCTTTACCAGGTGATCCCTGGCTTGTTTGCTCACATTGACATTTTCTATCTCATCCAAGACTTCTAACAACAAGGCATCTCGTACACATAGTCGGGTCAATCTCTGTATCCCTTCCTTAATCGTGGTCCACATTCCTTCCAAGGGTGGCCAGTCAGACGGGAACGGGTATTGTTCTGCTACCGCTCGGGCGTACATCCCGAATAGAGTCCCCGTACCCCTTTCCCCTACCATATCTTTGGCCTGTCGTCTATATGCCAGGTCTATTGCCGCATCTTTGGCCAATCCCCCGAATTTGGGCGCATCTTGAAAATCTACCTGGACTTGCTGTCCTCCTTCTTCCAAAAGCCTAGGCCGTCTCTGAACCTGTTTTCTCCGGACGACCGGATTCGCTCGCACCTGGGGTGGCAGCTCATCTTCGTATTGATCATCCGAATCCCCCCATATATTCCCGTCCCAGTGGTCAATATCCCAGCCGTCCCCATTATTTAGCTGCGCCACAAACGCCCTTATTTGAGTGGGGTTCACGGATCGCGGGCGCTTTCGCTCACTCTTCCGCTTACTAGACGACAAATGTGTGATCGCCCGCCCTGCTAATTCCGTTAGTGCTGTTATTTCTGCCTTTAGTTTTATAATTTCTTGTCTTAACACGGAGGCATCCCCGCTACTGAGCCCCTGCTCATGCTTAAGGGTTGCTATTTCAGCCTCCAACTTCTGACGCCTGTCAGACTGCTGCTTACAAGCCGCCGCACAAGCCCACATCCGCCTCTGGATCCCTGGCAAGGGGTTCCTTGAGGGGACCGGGATTTTCTCAAGGGTGGACAGCAGCGACCCTGGGGTGGTTCCTACGCCTTCGGCCTCCCAGTTTTCCGGTCGCCCCCCACCCTTCCGCAAACAGGCCGCTACACTATGCCACGGCCCTTGCCATCCTGGGACCGCAACCGCCTCGGCCTGCCCTTCTGGTTTCTTATTCCTTTTCCCAAACATTGTTTCGCATCAAAATCCCTCCTCAATTGCGATTGATCCTGCCGACTACGCCAAAATGTTCTAAGAAATTATGAGGATCAGGTTCGCAGGCGGGTAGTTTGATGCGGAAACAAAGAACAGGAGACTAGCTTGCTAGGATAATATTATTTTATTTTGCTTGTTTCCTACCTAGCCTACATAGGATAGAAACCAGGTCCGATACTCACAACGGGTCTGGCATAATTGGCTATATACTTACTCCACGAATTACTGGAACTGGGAGCCGTCAGTTCTGCGGAGGTGCCGCCTGTGACCCACGCTCAGCGATTAGCTTAACCCGGAGCAGACTCCCCGAACTGGGGACTTTCCAGGCTTATATATGCGCTACTTGCCGAGTTCACTGAGTCCGCGTTGGGCACTCGTCCAACACATTGTTTAGTACTGGGCATTGTTCCCATGCGGTTTCGGCTCCGACTCCCTTCAGTAGATAACAGGAAGTCTCTTAGCAACGTCTTGTGTTCTAGGTCAACTGGTGCCTGGATCCAATCTTGCATGTATTGGGACACCATGTTAACCCCTTATATTACACTCACCCACTCTGTTTTAAATAAAGACCACATGCTTACCACCTTCGGTTTTAAATAAAGTCTACACATTCACCCACTTTCTGTTTTAAATAAAGTCCACACACACACCCATTCTGTTTTAAATAATGTTCACATACTCACCCACTCTGTGTTTTAAATAAAGACCACGCTCAACAACTCTGTTTCAAATAATGTCCACGCTCACCCACTGTTTTACATAAAGTGCATATGCTCACCCACTCTGTTTTAAATAAAGTCCACACACTCACCCACTCTGTTTTAAATAAAGTCATCGCTCACGCACTCTCTGTTTCAAATAATGACCACACTCACCCACTTTCTGTTTTAAATAATGTCCACACGCTCATCCACTCTCTGTTTTAAATAAAGTCCACATGCTCACCCACTCTCTGGTTTAAATAAAACCACGCTCACACACTGTTGAAAATAATGTCCACGCTCACCAACTCTCTGTTTTAAATAAAGTCCATACACTCACCCACTTTCTGTTTTAAATAAAATCCACGTGCTCTCCCACTCTCAGTTTTAAATGAAGTCCACGCATACACACAATCTGTTTTAAATAAGGTTCACCCACTCTCTGTTTTATATAAAGTCCGCGCTCTCCCTCTCTGTTTTAAATAAAGTCCACACGCACTCACGTTCTCTGTTTTAAATAAAGTCCTCATGGATTCCCACTCTCTGTTTCAAATAAAGTCCACCCACTCAGCCACTCTGTTTTACATAAAGTCCAGGCTTTCCCTCTGTTTTAAATAAAATCCACATGGTCACCCACTCTCTGTTTTAAATGAAGTCCACACACTCACACACTTTGTTTTAAATAAAGTCCACATACTTACCTACACTTTGTTTTAAATAAAGTCCAGACATTCTCCTACTCTCTCCTTTGAAATAAAGTCCACACTCTCACCCACTCCCTGTTTTAAATCAAGTCCACACACTCACCCCCTCCCTGTTTTAAATCAAGTCCACGCACTCACCCCCTCCCTGCTTTAAATCAAGTCCACGCACTCACCCACTCTCTGCTTTAAATCAAGTCCACGCACTCACCCACTCTCTGCTTTAAATAAATCCACACTCACCCACTCTATAGTTTAAATAATGTCCACGGTCACCCACTCTCTATTTGACATAAAGTCTACATGCTCACCCACTCTCTGTTTTAAATAAAGACCATGCTCAACCACTCTCTGTTTTAAATAAAGTACACGCATACACCCACTCTGTTTTAAATAAGGTCCACCCACTCACACACTCCCTGTTTTACATAAAGTCCGCATACTCAGCCACTCTCTGCTTTAAATAAAGTCCATACACTCACCCACTCTCTGCTTTAAATAAAGTCCACGCTCACCCACTCTCTGCTTTAAATAAAGTCCACGCTCACCCACTCTCTGCTTTAAATAAAGTCCACGCTCACCCACTCTCTGCTTTAAATAAAGTCCACGCTCACCCACTCTCTGCTTTAAATAAAGTCCACGCTCACCCACTCTCTGCTTTAAATAAAGTCCACGCTCACCCACTCTCTGCTTTAAATAAAGTCCACGCTCACCCACTCTCTGCTTTAAATAAAGTCCACGCTCACCCACTCTCTGTTTTAAATAAAGTCCACGCTCACCCACTCTCTGCTTTAAATAAAGTCCACGCTCACCCACTCTCTGCTTTAAATAAAGTCCACGCTCACCCACTCTCTGCTTTAAATAAAGTCCACGCTCACCCACTCTCTGCTTTAAATAAAGTCCACGCTCACCCACTCTCTGCTTTAAATAAAGTCCACGCTCACCCACTCTCTGCTTTAAATAAAGTCCACGCTCACCCACTCTCTGCTTTAAATAAAGTCCACGCTCACCCACTCTCTGCTTTAAATAAAGTCCACGCTCACCCACTCTCTGCTTTAAATAAAGTCCAAGCTCACCCAATCTCTGCTTTAAATAAAGTCCACGCTCACTCACTCTCTGCTTTAAATAAAGTCCACGCTCACCCACTCTCTGCTTTAAATAAAGTCCACGCTCACCCACTGTCTGCTTTAAATAAAGTCCACGCTCACCCACTCTCTGCTTTAAATAAAGTCCACGCTCACCCACTCTCTGCTTTAAATAAAGTCCACGCTCACCCACTCTCTGCTTTAAATAAAGTCCACGCTCACCCACTCTCTGCTTTAAATAAAGTCCACGCTCACCCACTCTCTGCTTTAAATAAAGTCCACGCTCACCCACTCTCTGCTTTAAATAAAGTCCACGCTCACCCACTCTCTGCTTTAAATAAAGTCCACGCTCACCCACTCTCTGCTTTAAATAAAGTCCACGCTCACCCACTCTCTGCTTTAAATAAAGTCCACGCTCACCCACTCTCTGCTTTAAATAAAGTCCACGCTCACCCACTCTCTGCTTTAAATAAAGTCCACGCTCACCCACTCTCTGCTTTAAATAAAGTCCACGCTCACCCACTCTCTGCTTTAAATAAAGTCCACGCTCACCCACTCTCTGCTTTAAATAAAGTCCACGCTCACCCACTCTCTGCTTTAAATAAAGTCCACGCTCACCCACTCTCTGCTTTAAATAAAGTCCACGCTCACCCACTCTCTGCTTTAAATAAAGTCCACGCTCACCCACTCTCTGCTTTAAATAAAGTCCACGCTCACCCACTGTCTGCTTTAAATAAAGTCCACGCTCACCCACTCTCTGCTTTAAATAAAGTCCACGCTCACCCACTCTCTGCTTTAAATAAAGTCCACGCTCACCCACTCTCTGCTTTAAATAAAGTTCACGCTCACCCACTCTCTGCTTTAAATAAAGTCCACGCTCACTCACTCTCTGCTTTAAATAAAGTCCACGCTCACCCACTCTCTGCTTTAAATAAAGTCCACGCTCACCCACTCTCTGCTTTAAATAAAGTCCACGCTCACCCACTCTCTGCTTTAAATAAAGTCCACGCTCACCCACTCTCTGCTTTAAATAAAGTCCACGCTCACCCACTCTCTGCTTTAAATAAAGTCCACGCTCACCCACTCTCTGCTTTAAATAAAGTCCACGCTCACCCACTCTCTGCTTTAAATAAAGTCCACGCTCACCCACTCTCTGCTTTAAGTAAAGTCCACGCTCACCCACTCTCTGCTTTAAATAAAGTCCACGCTCACCCACTCTCTGCTTTAAATAAAGTCCACGCTCACCCACTCTCTGCTTTAAATAAAGTCCACGCTCACCCACTCTCTGCTTTAAATAAAGTTCACGCTCACCCACTCTCTGCTTTAAATAAAGTCCACGCTCACCCACTCTCTGCTTTAAATAAAGTCCACGCTCACTCACTCTGTGCTTTAAATAAAGTCCACGCTCACCCACTCTGTGCTTTAAATAAAGTCCACGCTCACACACTCTCTGCTTTAAATAAAGTCCACGCTCACCCACTCTCTGCTTTAAATAAAGTCCACGCTCACCCACTCTCTGCTTTAAATAAAGTCCACGCTCACCCACTCTCTGCTTTAAATAAAGTCCACGCTCACCCACTCTCTGCTTTAAATAAAGTTCACGCTCACCCACTCTCTGCTTTAAATAAAGTCCACGCTCACCCACTCTCTGCTTTAAATAAAGTCCACGCTCACCCACTCTCTGCTTTAAATAAAGTCCACGCTCACCCACTCTCTGCTTTAAATAAAGTCCACGCTCACCCACTCTCTGCTTTAAATAAAGTCCACGCTCACCCACTCTCTGCTTTAAATAAAGTCCACGCTCACCCACTCTCTGCTTTAAATAAAGTCCACGCTCACCCACTCTCTGCTTTAAATAAAGTCCACGCTCACCCACTCTCTGCTTTAAATAAAGTCCACGCTCACCCACTCTCTGCTTTAAATAAAGACCACCCTCAACCACTCTCTGCTTTAAATAAAGACCACACTCAACCACTCTCTGCTTCAAATAACGTCCGCATTCAGCCACTCTCTGTTTTAAATAAAGTCTACACACTCAGACAATTTGTTTTAAATAAAGTCCACACGCTCACCCACTCTGTTTTAAGTAAAGTCCACGTTCTCCCTCTCTCTGTTTTATATAAAGTCCACATGCTCACCCACTTTCTGTTTTAAATAAAGTCCACACACTCACCCACTCTCTGTTTGAAATAATGTCCATGCATACACCCACTCTGTTTTAAATAAGGTCCACTCACTCACCCACTCTGTTTTAAATAAGGTCCACCCATTCACGCACTCTCTGTTTTACATAAAGTCCACGCTATCCCGCTCTTTGTTTTAAATAAAGTCCACATGCTCACCCACTCTCTGTTTGAAATCAAGTCCTCGCTCACCCACTCTGTTTAAAATTAAGTCCAGACACTCTCACACTTTCTGTTTTAAATAATGTCCACACGCTTACCCAATAGCTGTTTTAATTAAAGACCACACTCAACCACTCTCTGTTTCAAATAATGTGCACACTTTCAACCACTCTCTGTTTGAAATAATGTCCATGCTCAACCACTCTCTGTTTTAAATAAAGTCCACACACTCACCCACTCTCTGTTTTAAACAGAGTCCACACGCTCACCCACTCTCTGTTTTAAACAGAGTCCACACGCTCACCCACTCACTCTTTTAAATAAATCCACGCTCACCCACTCTCTGTTTGAAATAATTTCCACACACTAACATACTTACTGTTTTCAATAAAGTCCACATGCTCTCCCACTCTGTTTTAAATCAAGTCCACAGGAGCTCCCACTTTCTGTTTTAAATAAAGTCCACACGCTCACCCACTCTGTTTTAAATAAAGTCCACCCACTCACCCACTCTGTTTTAAATAAAGTCCACATGCTCACCCACTTTCTGTTTTAAATAAAGTCCACATGCTCACCGACTCTGTTTTAAATAAAGTCCACACGCTTAACCACACTGTTTTAAATAATGTCCACACGCTTACCCAATATCTCTTTTAAATAAAGTCCACACGATTAACCACTCTGTTTTAAATAAAGTCCACACGCTTAACCACTCTGTTTTAAATAAAGTCCACACGCTTAACCACTCTGTTTTAAATAAAGTCCACACGCTTAACCACTCTGTTTTAAATAAAGTCCACACGCTTAACCACTCTGTTTTAAATAAAGTCCACACGCTTAACCACTCTGTTTTAAATAAAGTCCACACGCTTAACCACTCTGTTTTAAATAAAGTCCACACGCTTAACCACTCTGTTTTAAATAAAGTCCACACGCTTAACCACTCTCTGTTTTAAATAATGTCCACATGCTTACCCAATATCTCTTTTAAATAAAGTCCACACGCTTAACCACTCTGTTTTAAATAAAGTCCACATGCTTAACCACTCTGTTTTAAATAAAGTCCACATGCTTAACCACTCTGTTTTAAATAAAGTCCACATGCTTAACCACTCTCTGTTTTAAATAATGTCCATACGCTTACCCAATATCTCTTTTAAATAAAGTCCACACACTTAACCACTCTGTTTTAAATAAAGTCCACGCTCACCCACTCTCTGTTTTAAATAAAGTCCACACGCTCACCCACTTTCCGTTTCAAATCAAGTCCACACACTCACCCACGCTCTGTTTTAAATAAATTCCACACGCTCACGCACACTTTGTTTAAAATGAAGTCAACACGCTCACACACTCTTTGATTTAAACAGAGTCCACACGCTCACCCACTCTCTGTTTTTAATAAATCCATGCTCACCCACTCTCTGTTTGAAATAAAGTCCATACACTAACACAATTTCTGTTATCAATAAAGTCCACATGGTCTCCCACTCTCTGTTTTAAATCAAGTCCACACGAGCTCACACTTTATGTTTTAAATAAAGTCCACGCACTCACCCAATCCCTGTTTTAAATAAAGTCCAACCACTCACCCACTCTCTGTTTTAAATAAATTCCACACGCTCACCCACACTCGGTTTTAAATAAAGTCCACAAACTCGCCCACTTTCTGTTTTAAATAAAGTCCAAACGCTCACCCACTCGCTGTTTTAAATAAAGTCCACTCTCTGCCACTCTCTGTTTCAAATAATGACCACACTCACCCAATCTCTGTTTTAAATAAAGTCCACAAGCTCCCCCACTCTCCGTTTTAAGTAAAGTCCACATGCTCTCCCACTCTCTGTTTTAAATAAAGTCCACACGCTCACCCACTCTCTGTTTTAAGTAAAGTCCACATGTGCTCCCACTCTCTGTTTCAAGTGAAGTCCACTCTCTGCCACTCTCTGTTTTAATTAAAGTCAACACGCTCACCCACACTCTGTTTAAAATGAAGTCAACACGCTCACCCACACTCTGTTTAAAATGAAGTCAACACGCTCACCCACACTCTGTTTAAAATGAAGTCAACACGCTCACCCACACTCTGTTTAAAATGAAGTCAACACGCTCACCCACACTCTGTTTAAAATGAAGTCAACACGCTCACCCACACTCTGTTTAAAATGAAGTCAACACGCTCACCCACACTCTGTTTAAAATGAAGTCAACACGCTCACCCACACTCTGTTTAAAATGAAGTCAACACGCTCACCCACACTCTGTTTAAAATGAAGTCAACACGCTCACCCACACTCTGTTTAAAATGAAGTCAACACGCTCACCCACACTCTGTTTAAAATGAAGTCAACACGCTCACCCACACTCTGTTTAAAATGAAGTCAACACGCTCACCCACACTCTGTTTAAAATGAAGTCAACACGCTCACCCACACTCTGTTTAAAATGAAGTCAACACGCTCACCCACACTCTGTTTAAAATGAAGTCAACACGCTCACCCACACTCTGTTTAAAATGAAGTCAACACGCTCACCCACACTCTGTTTAAAATGAAGTCAACACGCTCACCCACACTCTGTTTAAAATGAAGTCAACACGCTCACCCACACTCTGTTTAAAATGAAGTCAACACGCTCACCCACACTCTGTTTAAAATGAAGTCAACACGCTCACCCACACTCTGTTTAAAATGAAGTCAACACGCTCACCCACACTCTGTTTAAAATGAAGTCAACACGCTCACCCACACTCTATTTAAAATGAAGTCAACACGCTCACCCACACTCTGTTTAAAATGAAGTCAACACGCTCACCCACACTCTGTTTAAAATGAAGTCAACACGCTCACCCACACTCTGTTTAAAATAAATCCACGCTCACCCAATCTCTGTTTGAAATAAAGTCCATACACTCACCCACTTTCTGTTTTAAATACAGTCCACATGCTCTCCAACTCTGTTTTAAATAAAGTCCATGCATACACCCACTCTATTTTAAATAATGTCCACCCACTCACCCACTCTCTGTTTTACGTAAAGTCCATGCTCACCCATTATCTGTTTTAAATAAAGTCCAGACACTCACCCACACTTTCTTTTAAATAAAGTCCACATGCTCACCCACTCTGTTTTAAATAAATTCCACATGCTCACTACATTCGTTTTAAATAAAGTCTACACACTCACCCACTTTCGGTTTTAAATAACGTCCACGCCCTTACCCAATATCTGCTTTAAATAAAGACCACGCTCAACCACTCTCTGTTTCAAATAATGTCCACACTCACCCACTCTCTGTTTTAAATAAAGTCCATACACTCACCCACTTTCGGTTTTAAATAAAGTACACATGGCCTCCCACTCTATGTTTTAAATCAAGTCCAAACACGCTCCCACTCTGTTTTAAATAAAGTCCACCCACTCACCCACTCTGTTTTAAATGAAGTCCACACTCTCCCTCTCTCTGTTTGAAATAATTTCCACACGCTTATCCAATATCTGTTTTAAATAAAGTCCACTCTCTGCCACTCTCTGTTTTAAATAAAGTCCACACATTCACCCACTCTGTTTAAAATAAAGTCCACATGCTCACCCACTTTCTGTTTTAAATAAAGTCCACACGCTCACCCACTCTCTGTTTTGAATAAAGCCCACACGCTCACCTACTCTCTGTTTTGAATAAAGTCCACACGCTCACCCACTCTCTGTTTTAAATAAAGTCCACACGCTCACCCACTCTCTGTTTTGAATAATGTCCACAGGCTCACCCAATATCTGTTTAAAATAAATTCCACATGCTCAGCACACTCGGTTTAAAATAAAGTCTACACACTCACCCAATCTGTTTTAAATAAAGTCCACGCTCACCCACTCTCTGTTTAAACTAAAGTCCACACGCTCACCCGCTCTCGGTTTTCAATAAATCACCCGCTCACCCACTCTCTGTTTTAAGTAAAGTCCACAAGCACACCCACTCTCTGTTTTAAGTAAAGTGCACTCTCCCACTCTCTGTTTTAAATAAAGTCCACATGCTCACCCACTCTCTGTTTAAAATAAAGTTCACTCTCTGCCACTCTGTTTCAAATAAAGTCCACACACCCACCCACTCTCTGCTTGAACTAAAGTCCATACGCTCACCCACTCTCTGTTTTAAGTGAAGTCCACAAGCACACCCACTCTCTGTTTTAAGTGAAGTCCACATACTTACTCACTCTCTGCTTTAAATAAAGTCCACGCACACCCACTCTCTGTTTTAAATAAAGTCCACATGCTTACCCACTCTTCGCTTTAAATAAAGTCCACATGTGCTCCCACTCTCCGCTTTAAATAAAGTCCACATGTGATCCCACTCTCCGCTTTAAATAAAGTCCACATGTGCTCCCACTCTCCGCTTTAAATAATGTCCACTCTCTGTTTTAATTAACTTCCACACGCTCACCCACTCTGTTTTAAATTAAGTCCACACGCTCACGCACTCTGTTTTCAATAAAGTCCACACGCTCACCCACTCTGTTTTCAATAAAGTCCACGCGCTCACCCACTCTGTTTAATATAAAGTCCGCATGCTCACCCACTCTCTGTTTTCAATAAAGTCCACATGCTCACCCACTCTCTGTTTTAAATAAAGTCCTTACACTCACCCACTCTCTGTTTTAAATAAAGTCCACACACTCTCCCACTCTCTGTTTTAAATAAAGTCCACATGCTCTCCCACTCTCTGTTTTAAATAAAGTCCACATGCTCTCCCACTCTCTGTTTTAAATAAAGTCCACATGCTCTCCCACTCTGTTTTAAAAGAAGTCCACACACGTTCCCATTCTCTGTTTTAAATAAAATCCACACGCTCACCCACTCTGTTTTAAATGAAGTCCACACACTCACCCACTCTGTTTTAAATGAAGTCCACACACTCACCCACTCTCTGTTTTAAATAAAGTCCAGACACTCAACTACTCTCTGTTTTAAATAACGTCCACATTCAGCCACTCTCTGTTTTAAATAAAGTCTACACAATCACACATTTCTGTTTTAAATAAAGTCCACATGCTCACCCGCTATCTGTTTTAAATAAAGACCACACTCACCCAATCTCTGCTTTAAATAAAGTCCACGCTCACCAACTCTCGGTTTTCAATAAAGTCACACGCTCACACAATCTCTGTTTTAAGTAAAGTCCACAAGCTCTCCCACTCTCTGTTTTAATTAACGTCCACACGCTCACCCACTCTGTTTTAAATAAAGTCCACACGCTCACGCACTCTGTTTTAAATAAAGTCCACATGCTCACCCACTCTCTGTTTTAAATAAAGTCCACACACTCACACACTCTCTGTTTTAAATAATGTCCACAGGCTCACCCAATATCTGTTTAAAATAAATTCCACATGCTCAGCACACTCGGTTTAAAATAAAGTCTACACACTCACCCAATCTGTTTTAAATAAAGTCCACGCTCACCCACTCTCTGTTTAAACTGAAGTCCACACGCTCACCCGCTCTCGGTTTTCAATAAATCACCCGCTCACCCACTCTCTGTTTTAAGTAAAGTCCACAAGCACACCCACTCTCTGTTTTAAGTAAAGTGCACTCTCCCACTCTCTGTTTTAAATAAAGTCCACTCTCCCACTCTCTGTTTTAAATAAAGTCCACATACTCACCCACTCTCTGTTTAAAATAAAGTTCACTCTCTGCCACTCTGTTTCAAATAAAGTCCACACACCCACCCACTCTCTGCTTGAACTAAAGTCCATACGCTCACCCACTCTCTGTTTTAAGTGAAGTCCACAAGCACACCCACTCTCTGTTTTAAATAAAGTCCACATGCTTACCCACTCTCTGCTTTAAATAAAGTCCACGCACACCCGCTATCTGTTTTAAATAAAGTCCACATGCTTACCCACTCTCCACTTTAAATAAAGTCCACATGTGCTCCCACTCTCTGTTTTAAATAATGTCCACTCTCTGTTTTAATTAACTTCCACACGCTCACCCACTCTGTTTTAAATAAAGTCCACACGCTCACGCACTCTGTTTTCAGTAAAGTCCACACGCTCACCCACTCTGTTTTCAGTAAAGTCCACTCTCTCCCACTCTGTTTAATATAAAGTCCGCATGCTCACCCACTCTCTGTTTTCAATAAAGTCCACACGCTCACCCACTCTCTGTTTTAAATAAAGTCCTCACACTCACCCACTCTCCGTTTTCAATAAAGTCCACACGCTCACCCACTCTCTGTTTTAAATAAAGTCCTCACACTCACCCACTCTCTGTTTTAAATAAAGTCCACTCTCCCACTCTCTGTTTTAAATAAAGTCCACATACTCACCCACTCTCTGTTTAAAATAAAGTTCACTCTCTGCCACTCTGTTTCAAATAAAGTCCACACACCCACCCACTCTCTGCTTGAACTAAAGTCCATACGCTCACCCACTCTCTGTTTTAAGTGAAGTCCACAAGCACACCCACTCTCTGTTTTAAATAAAGTCCACATGCTTACCCACTCTCTGCTTTAAATAAAGTCCACGCACACCCGCTATCTGTTTTAAATAAAGTCCACATGCTTACCCACTCTCCACTTTAAATAAAGTCCACATGTGCTCCCACTCTCTGTTTTAAATAATGTCCACTCTCTGTTTTAATTAACTTCCACACGCTCACCCACTCTGTTTTAAATAAAGTCCACACGCTCACGCACTCTCTGTTTTCAATAAAGTCCACACGCTCACCCACTCTCTGTTTTAAATAAAGTCCTCACACTCACCCACTCTCCGTTTTCAATAAAGTCCACACGCTCACCCACTCTCTGTTTTAAATAAAGTCCTCACACTCACCCACTCTCTGTTTTAAATAAAGTCCACACGCTCACCCACTCTCTGTTTTAAATAAAGTCCTCACACTCACCCACTCTCCGTTTTAAATAAAGTCCACATGGTCTCCCACTCTCCGTTTTAAATGAAGTCCACACACTCACCCACTCTCTGTTTTAAATAACGTCCACATTCAGCCACTCTCTGTTTTAAATAATGTCCACAGGCTCACCCAATATCTGTTTAAAATAAATTCCACATGCTCAGCACACTCGGTTTAAAATAAAGTCTACACACTCACCCAATCTGTTTTAAATAAAGTCCACGCTCACCCACTCTCTGTTTAAACTAAAGTCCACACGCTCACCCGCTCTCGGTTTTCAATAAATCACCCGCTCACCCACTCTCTGTTTTAAGTAAAATCCACAAGCACACCCACTCTCTGTTTTAAGTAAAGTGCACTCTCCCACTCTCTGTTTTAAATAAAGTCCACTCTCCCACTCTCTGTTTTAAATAAAGTCCACTCTCCCACTCTCTGTTTTAAATAAAGTCCACTCTCCCACTCTCTGTTTTAAATAAAGTCCACATGCTCACCCGCTCTCTGTTTAAAATAAAGTTCACTCTCTGCCACTCTGTTTCAAATAAAGTCCACACACCCACCCACTCTCTGCTTGAACTAAAGTCCACAAGCACACCCACTCTCTGTTTTAAATAAAGTCCACATGCTTACCCACTCTCCGCTTTAAATAAAGTCCACATGTGCTCCCACTCTCTGTTTTAAATAATGTCCACTTTCTGTTTTAATTAACTTCCACACGCTCACCCACTCTGTGTTAAATAAAGTCCACATGCTCACCCACTCTCTGTTTTCAGTAAAGTCCACACGCTCACCCACTCTCTGTTTTCAATAAAGTCCACTCTCTCCCACTCTGTGTTAAATAAAGTCCACATGCTCACCCACTCTCTGTTTTCAATAAAGTCCACACGCTCACCCACTCTCTGTTTTCAATAAAGTCCACTCTCTCCCACTCTCTGTTTAATATAAAGTCCGCATGCTCACCCACTCTCTGTTTTCAATAAAGTCCACATGCTCACCCACTCTCTGTTTTAAATAAAGTCCACGCTCACCCACTCTCTGTTTGAAATAATGTCCACACGCTCACCCACTTTCTGTTTTAAATAAAGTCCACGCTCACCCACTCTCTGTTTGAAATAATGGCCACACGCTCACCCACTCTCTGTTTTCAATAAAGTCCACTCTCTCCCACTCTGTTTAATATAAAGTCCGCATGCTCACCCACTCTCTGTTTTCAATAAAGTCCACACGCTCACCCACTCTCTGTTTTAAATAAAGTCCTCACACTCACCCACTCTCCGTTTTAAATAAAGTCCACACACTCACCCACTCTCTGTTTTAAATAAAGTCCACACACTCACCCACTCTCCGTTTTAAATAAAGTCCACATGGTCTCCCACTCTCCGTTTTAAATGAAGTCCACACACTCACCCACTCTCTGTTTTAAATAACGTCCACATTCAGCCACTCTCTGTTTTAAATAATGTCCACAGGCTCACCCAATATCTGTTTAAAATAAATTCCACATGCTCAGCACACTCGGTTTAAAATAAAGTCTACACACTCACCCAATCTGTTTTAAATAAAGTCCACGCTCACCCACTCTCTGTTTAAACTAAAGTCCACATGCTCACCCGCTCTCGGTTTTCAATAAATCACCCGCTCACCCACTCTCTGTTTTAAGTAAAATCCACAAGCACACCCACTCTCTGTTTTAAGTAAAGTGCACTCTCCCACTCTCTGTTTTAAATAAAGTCCACTCTCCCACTCTCTGTTTTAAATAAAGTCCACTCTCCCACTCTCTGTTTTAAATAAAGTCCACATGCTCACCCGCTCTCTGTTTAAAATAAAGTTCACTCTCTGCCACTCTGTTTCAAATAAAGTCCACACACCCACCCACTCTCTGCTTGAACTAAAGTCCACAAGCACACCCACTCTCTGTTTTAAATAAAGTCCACATGCTTACCCACTCTCCGCTTTAAATAAAGTCCACATGTGCTCCCACTCTCTGTTTTAAATAATGTCCACTTTCTGTTTTAATTAACTTCCACACGCTCACCCACTCTGTGTTAAATAAAGTCCACATGCTCACCCACTCTCTGTTTTCAATAAAGTCCACACGCTCACCCACTCTCTGTTTTCAATAAAGTCCACTCTCTCCCACTCTCTGTTTAATATAAAGTCCGCATGCTCACCCACTCTCTGTTTTCAATAAAGTCCACATGCTCACCCACTCTCTGTTTTAAATAAAGTCCACGCTCACCCACTCTCTGTTTGAAATAATGTCCACACGCTCACCCACTTTCTGTTTTAAATAAAGTCCACGCTCACCCACTCTCTGTTTGAAATAATGGCCACACGCTCACCCACTCTCTGTTTTAAATAATGTCCAAGATCACCCACTTTCTGTTTGAAATAAAGTCCGCACGCTCACCCACTTTCTGTTTTAAATAAAGTCCACTCTCCCACCCACTCTGTTTTAAATAAAGTGCACACACTCACGCATACATTGTTTAAAATGAAGTCAAAACGCTCACCCACTCTCTGTTTAAACTGAAGTCCACACCTCACCCGCTCTCTGTTTTAAATAAAGTCCACACGCCCACCCACTCTCTGTTTTAAATAAAGCCCACATTCACCCAATCTCTGTTTTAAATAAAGTCCACGCTCACCCACTCTCTGTTTTCAATAAAGACCACACGCAAACACACTCTGTTTCAAATCACGTCCACAGTCAGCCATTCTTTTTTTAAATAAAGTCTACACACTCACCCACTTTCTGTTTCAATTAAAGTCCACACGCCCACCCACTCTCTCTTTAAAATAAAGTCCACTCTCTGCCACTCTCTGTTTCACATAAAGTCCACACACCCACCCACCCTCTGTTTTAAATAAAGTCCACACACTCACGCATACTTTGTTTAAAATGAAGTCAACACGCTCACCCACTCTCTGTTTTAAATAAATTCCACGCTCACGCACTCTCTGTTTTAAATAAATTCCACGCTCACCCACGCTCTGTTTTTAAAAAATTCCATGCTCACCCACTTCCTTTTTGAAATAAAGTCCACATGCTCACCAACCGTATGTTTTAAATAAAGAACACATGCTCACACACTCTGTTTTAAATAAAGTCCACACGCTCACACACTCTCTGTTTTAAATAAAGTCCAGACGCTCACCCACTCTCTGTTTTAAATAAAGTCCATACATTCACCCACTCGCTGTTTTAAATAAAGTCCATACATTCACCCACTCGCTGTTTTAAATAAAGTCCACTCTCTGTTTTAATTACCTTACGCTCACCCACTGTCTGTTTTAAATAAAGTCCACATGCACACCCACTCTCTGTTTTAAATAAAGTCCATACACTCACCCACTCACTGTTTTAAATAAAGTCCACATGCTCACCCACTCTCAGTTTTCAATAAAGTCCACACGCTCACCCACTCTCTGTTTTAAATAAGTTCCACGCTCAACCACTCTCTGTTTTAAATAAAGTCCATACACTCACCCTCTCACTGTTTTAAATAAAGTCCACTCTCTGCCACAATGTTTTAAATAAAGTCCACACAGTCACCCACTCTCGGTTTTCAATAAAGTCACCCACTCACCCACTTTCTGTTTTAAGTAACATCCACAAGCTCACCCACTCTCTGTTTGAAATAAAGTCCACACGTGCTCCCACTCTCTGTTTTAATTAAAGTCCACGCTCAACCACTCTGTTTCAAAAAATGACCACAATCACCCACTCTCTGTTTTAAATAATGTCCAAGCTCACCCACTTTCTGTTTGAAATAATGTCCACACACTCACCCACTCTCTGTTTCAAATGAAGTCCACACACCCACCCACTCTCTAGTTGAACTAAAGTCCACACGCTCACCCACTCTCTGTTTTAAATGAAGTCCACGCTCACCCACTCTCTGTTTGAAATAATGTCCACAAGCTCACCCACTCTCTGTTTTAAATAATGTTCAAGATCACCCACTTTCTGTTTGAAATAAAGTCCACATGCTCACCCACTCTCTGTTTTAAATAAAGTCCACGCTCACCCACTCTCTGTTTGAAATAATGTCCACACGCTCACCCACTCTCTGTTTTAAATAATGTCCAAGATCACCCACTTTCTGTTTGAAATAAAATCCACACGCTCACCCACTTTCTGTTTTAAATAAAGTACACTCTCCCACCCACTCTGTTTTAAATAAAGTGCACACACTCACGCATACATTGTTTAAAATGAAGTCAACACGCTCACCCACTCTCTGTTTAAACTGAAGTCCACACCTCACCCGCTCTCTGTTTTAAATAAAGTACACACGCCCACCCACTCTCTGTTTTAAATAAAGCCCACATTCACCCAATCTCTGCTTTAAATAAAGTCCACGCTCACCCACTCTCTGCTTTCAATAAAGACCACACGCAAACACTCTCTGTTTCAAATCACGTCCACAGTCAGCCACTCTTTTTTTAAATAAAGTCTACACACTCACCCACTTTCTGTTTCAATTAAAGTCCACACGCCCACCCACTCTCTGTTTTAAATAAAGCCCACGCTCACCCACTCTCTGGTTTAAATAAAGTCCACATGCTCACCCACTCTCTATTTCAAATAAAGTCCACACGCTCACCCATTCTCTATTTCAAATAAATTCCACACGCTCACCCACTCTCTATTTCAAATAAGTTCCACACGCTCACCAACTCTCGGTTTTCAATAAAGTCACACGCTCACCCACTCTCTGTTTTAAGCAAAGTCCACAAGCACACCCACTCTGTTTTAAATAAATTCCCCACGCTCACCCACTCTCTGTTTTAAATAATGTCCAAGCTCACCCACTTTCTGTTTTAAATAAACTCCACACTCTCACCCACTCTCTGTTTCAAATAAAGTCTACTCTCCCACCCACTCTCTCTTTAAAATAAAGTCCACTCTCTGCCACTCTCTGTTTTACATAAATTCCACACACCCACCCACTCTCTGTTTTAAATAATGTCCAAGCTCACCCACCTTCTGTTTTAAATAAACTCCACACTCTCACCCACTCTCTGTTTCAAATAAAGTCCACTCTCCCACCCACTCTCTCTTTAAAATAAAGTCCACTCTCTGCCACTCTCTCTTTCACATAAATTCCACACACCCACCCACTCTCTGTTTTAAATAAACTCCACACACTCACGCATACTTTGTTTAAAATGAAATCAACACGCTCACCGACTCTCTGTTTTAAATAAATTCCACGGTCTCCCATTCTCTGTTATGAACTAAAGTCCACAAGCTCACCCACTTCCTGTTTGAAATAAAGTCCACATGCTCACCCACTCTCTGTTTTAAATAAAGACCACATGCTCACCCACTCTCTGTTTTAAATAAAGTCCACACGCTCACCCACTCTCTGTTTTAAATAAAGTCCACACGTTCACCCACTCTCTGTTTTAAATAAAGTCCATACGCTCACCCAATCTCTGTTTTAAATAAAGTCCACACGCTCACCCACTCGCTGTTTTAAATTAAGTCCACTCTCTGTTTTAATTAAAGTCCTTACGCTCACACACTGTCAGTTTTAAATAAAGTCCACATGCTCACCCACTCTCTGTTTTACATCAAGTCCATACGCTCACACACTCTCTGTTTTAAATAATGTCCACACGCTTACCCAATATCTGTGTTAAATAAATTCCACATGCTCAGCACACTCGGTTTAAAATAAAGTCTACACACTCACCCACTCTCTGTTTGAACTAAAGTCCACAAGCTCACCCACTCTCTGTTTTAAATAATGTCCAAGCTCACCCACTCTCTGTTTTAACTAAAGTCCATATACTCACCCACTCTCTGTTTTAAATAAAGTTCACACGCTCACCCACTCTCGGTTTTCAATAAAGTCACCCGCTCACCCACTTTCTGTTTTAAGTAACGTCCACAAGCTCCCCCACTCTGTTTTAAATAAAGCCCACACGTTCTCCCACTCTGTTTTAATTAAAGTCCACGCTCAACCACTCTCTGTTTCAAAAAATGAGCACACGTACCGACTCTCTGTTTTAAATAATGTCCAAGCTCACCCACTTTCTGTTTGAAATAAAGTCCACACGCTCACCCACTCTCTGTTTTAAATAATTTCCACGCTCACCCACTCTCTGTTTGAAATAAAGTCCATACACTCACCCACTTGCGGTTTTAAATAAAGTCCACTCTCCCACTCTCTGTTTTAAATAAAGACCACACACTCACCCAGTCTCTGTTTCAAATAAAGTCCACGCTCACCCACTTTCTGTTTGAAATAAAGTCCACACGCTCACCCACTCTCTGTTTTAAATAATGTCCACACGCTCACCCACTCTCTGTTTTAAATAATGTCCAAGCTAATCCACTTTCTGTTTGAAATAAAGTCCACACGCTCACCCACTCTCTGTTTTAAATAATGTCCAAGCTCACCCACTCTCTGTTTTAAATAAAGTCCACACGCTCACCCACTCTCTGTTTTAAATAATGTCCAAGCTAATCCACTTTCTGTTTGAAATAAAGTCCACACGCTCACCCACTCTCTGTTTTAAATAATGTCCAAGCTCACCCACTCTCTGTTTTAAATAAAGTCCACTCTCCCACCCACTCTCTGTTTCAAATAAAGTGCACACACTCACGCATACTTCGTTTAAAATAAAGTCAACACACACACCCACCTTCTGTTTGAAATAAAGTCCACACGCTCACCCATTTTCTGTTTTAAATAAAGTCCACACGCTCACCCACTCTCTGTTTTAAATAAAGTCCACACACTCACCCACTTTCTGTTTTAAATAAAGTCCACACGCTCACCCACTCTCTGTTTTAAATAAAGTCCACACGCTCACTCACTTTCTGTTTTAAATAAAGTCCACACGCTCACCCACTCTCTGTTTTAAATAAAGTCCACACGCTCACTCACTTTCTGTTTTAAATAAAGTCTACACGCTCACCCACTCTCTGTTTTAAATAATTTGCACACTCACCCACTCTCTGTTTGAAATAAAGTCCATACACTCACCCACTCTCGGTTTTAAATAAAGTCAACATGCTCACCCACTCTCTGTTTTAAATGAAGTCCACACGCTCACCCACTCTCTGTTTTAAATAATGTCCACTCTCCCACCCACTCTCTGTTTCAAATAAAGTGCACACACTCACGCATACTTCGTTTAAAATAAAGTCAACACACACACCCACCTTCTGTTTGAAATAAAGTCCACACGCTCACCCATTTTCTGTTTTAAATAAAGTCCACACGCTCACCCACTCTCTGTTTTAAATAAAGTCCACACGCTCACCCACTTTCTGTTTTAAATAAAGTCCACACGCTCACCCACTCTCTGTTTTAAATAAAGTCCACACGCTCACTCACTTTCTGTTTTAAATAAAGTCCACACGCTCACCCACTCTCTGTTTTAAATAAAGTCCACACGCTCACTCACTTTCTGTTTTAAATAAAGTCTACACGCTCACCCACTCTCTGTTTTAAATAATTTGCACACTCACCCACTCTCTGTTTGAAATAAAGTCCATACACTCACCCACTCTCGGTTTTAAATAAAGTCAACATGCTCACCCACTCTCTGTTTTAAATGAAGTCCACACGCTCACCCACTCTCTGTTTTAAATAATGTCCAAGCTCACCCACTTTCTGTTTGAAATAAAGTCCGCACGCTCACCCACTTTCTGTTTTAAATAAACTCCACACTCTCACCCACTCTCTGTTTTAAATAAAGTTCACACACTCACGCATATTTTGTTTAAAATGAAGTCAACATGCTCACCCACTCTCTGTTTAAACTGACGTCCACACCTCACCTGCTCTCTGTTTTAAATAAATGCCACGCTCACCCACTCTTTGTTTTAAATAAATTCCACATACTCAGCACACTCGGTTTAAAATAAAGTCTACACACTCACCCACTTTCTGTTTTAAATAAAGTCCACACGCTCACCCACTCTCTGTTTTAAATAAAGTCCACACGCTCACCCACTCTCTGTTTTAAATAATGTCCACACGCTCACCCAATATCTGTTTTAAATAAATTCCTCATACTCAGCACACTCGGTTTAAAATAAAGTCAACACACTCACCCACCTTCTGTTTGAAATAAAGTCCACACGCTCACCCACTCTCTGTTTTAAATAAAGTCCACACGCTCACCCACTCTCTGTTTTAAATAAAGTCCACACGCTCACCCACTTTCTGTTTTAAATAAAGTCCACACGCTCACCCATTCTCTGTTTTAAATAATTTGCAGGCTCACCCACTCTCTGTTTGAAATAAAGTCCATACACTCACCCACTTTCTCTTTTAAGTAAAGTCCCCATGCTCACCCACTCTGTTTTAAATAATTTCCATGCTCACCCACTGTTTGAAATAAAGTCCATACAATCACAGACTTTTGATTTTAAATAAAGTCCACGCTCACCCACTCTCTGTTTAAACTAAAGTCCACACGCTCACCCACTCTCTGTTTTTAATAAATTCCACATGCTCAGCACACTCGGTTTAAAATAAAATCTACACACTCACTCACTCTCTGTTTTAAATAAAGACCACACGCCCACCCACTCTCTGTTTTAAATAAAGTCCACACGCTCACCCACTCTGTATTCAATAAATTCCACGCTCACCCACTCTCTGTTTAAACTAACGTCCAAACGTTCCCCCGCTCTCTGTTTTAAATAAAGTCTACAAGCGCTCCCACTCTCTGTTTTAAATAAATTCCACACGCTCACCCACTCTCTGTTTTAAATAAAGTCCACACGCTCACCCACTCTGTTTTAAATAAAGTCCACAAGCTCACCCACTCTCTGTTTTAAATAATGTCAAAGCTCACCCACTTTCTGTTTGAAATAAAGTCCACACGCTCGCCTACTTTCTGTTTTAAATAAGTCCACTCTCCCACTCTCTGTTTTAAATAAACTCCACACTCTCACCCACTCTCTGTTTCAAATAACGTCCACACACCCACCCACTCTCTCTTTAAAATAAAGTCCACTCTCTGCCACTCTCTGTTTCACATAAAGTCCACACATCCACACACTCTCTGTTTTAAATAAAGTCCACACACTCACGCATGCTTTGTTTAAAATGAAGTCAACACGCTCACCTACTCTCTGTTTTATATAAAGTCCACACGCTCACCCACTCTCTGTTTTAAATAAAGTCCAGAAACGCTCCCACTCTCTGGTTTAAATAAATTCCACACGCTCACCCACTCTCTGTTTTAAATAATGTCCAAGCTCACCCACTTTCTGTTTGAAATAAAGTCCACATGCTCACCCACTCTCTGTTTCAAATAAAGTCCACACACTCACCATACTTTGTTTAAAATGAAGTCAACACGCTCACCCACTCTCTGTTTTCAATAAAGTCCACACGCTAACACTCTCTCTGTTTTAAATAATGTCCACACGCTTACCCAATAACTGTTTTAAATAAATTCCACATGCTCAGCACACTCGGTTTAAAATAAAGTCACACGCTCACCCAATCTCTGTTTTAAGTAAAGTCCACAAGCACAGCCACTCTCTCTTTTAAGTAAAGTCCACCAGATCCCCCACTCTCTGTTTTAAATAAAGTCCACATGTGCTCCCACACTCTGTTTTAAATAAAGTCCATGCTCAACCACTCTGTTTCAAATAATGACCACACTCACCCACTCTCTGTTTCAAATAAAGTCCACACGCTCACCCACTCTCTGTTTTAAATAATTTCCACGCTCACCCACTCGCTGTTTTAAATAAAGTCCATACTCTCACCCACTTTCGGTTTTAAATAAGTCCACATGCTCTCCCACTCAATGTTTTAAATGAAGTCCAAACACGTTCCACTCTCTGTTTTCGATAAAGTCCACGCTCTCCCCTCTCTGTTTGAAATAATTTCCACACTCTTACCCAATATCTGTTTTAAAAAAATTCCACATGCTCACCACACTCTCTGTTTTCAATAAAGTCCTCACGCTCACCCACACTCTGTTTTAAATAAAGTCCACACGCTCACCCACTTCTCTGTTTTCAATAAAGTCCACACGCTCACCCACTCTCTCTTTCACAAAATGTCCACGCTCACCCACTCACTGTTTGAACTAAAGTCCACACGCTCACCCACTTCCTGTTTCAAATAAAGTCCACACGCTCATCCACATTCTGTTTTAAATAAAGTCCACTCTCTGTTTTATATAAAGTCCACACACTCACCCACTCCCTGTTTTATATAAAGTCCACACACTCACCCACTCCCTGTTTTAAATAAAATCCACATGCTCACCCAATCTCTGTTTTAAACAAAGTCCACACGCTCACCCACTCCCTGTTTTAAATAAAGTCCACCCGATCACCCTCTCTTTGTCTGAAATAAAGTCCATGAGTCCTCTTCTTGTAAATGGCCCTGCTGCTTTTCACTGCCTGGTATTTTTCAAAATCATAGCCTGTGCATCGAGTATCACAGCAGCTACCTATTTCAGAATCCTAGAATGTAAACCATAGGGTCCTAAGTATTTTTCAGCTTTTCCCATATCAAGGGTGTAATCGTCCCAGATTTGCACAAAGTGTGCTGGTCGGCTGTTTAACCTCCGCCAGGCCACAATGGTGGTTTTTCACGCCATATCGTCCCAATCACGCTGCATTAATTATGCATTCCTTGGAACCACATCGTTTCCACGGTGGGCGGACTCTCATTTACCCTCCACGCCATCACCTCACCACTTTACCATGCCAGGAACCATATTTAAAGTCCAGCCGTACGCACACACCACAGTGCTTTGAGGCCATGACTGCTGCACACAAGATAGGATGGCCCCAAATGGCAAAAAGACTGCAGCCCCCAAGTTTAGTGATGCGTCCCTTGAGCGCCTTTTGGATGCTGTGGAGGCCTGTCATGATGTCCTATACCCCTGCTCTGGCCCAGGAGGGACAGCGGCATCACCAATCAAGCATGGGAGGCGGTTGCAGTGGTGGTCAGCACCAATACCCTGCAATAAAGGCCAGCCACCCAGTGCCACTACAGGATGAATGGTCTCACCTGTTCCTCCAGGTTAGCTCACTCTCCTCATCATTCTCAACTCACACACTCATGAACCCATCGCACATCCACAGGGATCTCACACCTCAAGGGACAACACCACTAACTCTCACACACACTCTTTCATCTCCATCAGATTCATATCCTCTAGAGCTCATGTTCTTATCCAATCCATGGCTCCACTCACCACACAAACATTCCATGCAGTGCCATATGTCCTGCTAACACTCTTTCCATCTGATTCCATGCAGGAGAAGCCTGCTCACTTCAGCAAGGAGAGGTCCCAGACTGGGGTGGGGGTTGGTGGGGGGGAGGGGTTTGGAGTGACCCGTAGCAGGCCCCTCACTCACTTTGAGGAGCCTGCCATTGTGCTGACTGGTGAAGATGTGGGCCATGCTGCTGCAATGTGAGCTCAATGGCGAACACCCACATGAGGATCCTGCACCACATCATCCCACTCTCAACGCAACTGTGAGTGCTCTCTCTACTGCTTTTGACTGTGATGCCATGTGCTAATTATCGTTACTTCGTTTTACAGGGAGCTTTGCCAAGTGACTGACACCCTCAGCCAGCTAGTCCCTCAGCTCCATCCAGGTCCTCACCTCCAGCCAAGAGGACATCTTCTCCATTGAAGAGCTGGATTTAAGCAGCCTGGAAGACCCGTCACAGTGCTTACCCACACCCTGCACCAGCGCAAAGACATACACCTCAGTGGGATTTAGATCTAGAGCAGGCTCAGATTCACAATCTGGTGGTTGCTGCATGGACACATGTCCGCAGCAGGTGGAGGCAGGTTCGACCGAACTCCCCTGCACTCGGAGGACTGCTGGGGAAGAGGCATCTGTGATGTGGAATATGTTTTTGTTGAACATTTTCAATCATTTTTAAAATTGTTTCCTGCTGTTTATTTGACACATAGCTTTTGGTACAATGCAATATTAACCAAATGTCCCCTCACATCTGCGTATTTGACTTTGTTTAACTTTAAGATTCTTGTTTGGCACTTGAATATGTAACTCACAAACTTAATTTGCATTCAGATGTATTATGATCACTTTTTCCCAGAGGCTCTTTGATTATGAGATTACTAATTAAGACTAGCTCATTGCACAATACTAGATCTAATATAGCTTGATCCCTTGTTGGTTCCACAATGTGTTGTTCTGGAAAACTTGTGAAAGCGTTCTACAAACTCATCTTCCAGACTACCTTTGTCAATTTCATCATCCAGTCCATATGCAGATTAAAGTTCCCCACAATTATCAAACTGCTTTTGTTATAAGCTTCAATTATTGCTTGCTTAACTCTCTGTCCAATGGCAAACCACTGTTCAGGGAACTATAAACTACCCCCACAAGTGATTTAGTTGACCCTTTTTATTCTTAATCCTCACCAATACTGATTCTACTTCCTGACCTTCTGGGCCAAAATCCTTTTTATTACTCTATTTTATTATTAGGGCTACTCCTTCTCCTTTTCCAATCTGCCTGTCTTTCTGAATGACCCAAGAAAGATGAGGAAGTGGCTGAATTAGGTATACAATGGGCTGAGAGGAGTAAAAAATGATCCAAGAAAGTTGTAAAGAATGAGCTGGAAGAAGTACACAGTAGGCTGAAAGAACAGTAAATGGACTAGGAGAGGCAGATATTGGATAGATCTAGGATGGAGAGGTCAGAGTAGATTGGTAGAGTTTTTAAAATTTTTATCATGGGTGTTAAATGTTGCCTACTGTTTATTTACCATCATAGCTTTTGGTACAATGTGACATTAGCCAAATTTCCCCTCACATCTCTGTAATTGACTTTGTTTAAGTTTAAAATTCTTGCTTGGCACTGGAACATGTCACACTCAATCTTAATTTGAATCCAAATGTATTATGATCACTTTTTTTTCTCAGAAAATCTTTTACTATGAGATTACTAATTAAAACTGCCTCATTGTCTAGGCCAACATTTATTGCCTATCCCTAACTTCCATTGAGAAGGTGGTGGTGAGCTCCTTCTTGAACCGTTGCGGTCCATGTGGTGTAGGTACACCTACACTACTGTTAGGAAGGGGTTTCCAGGATTTTGACCCAGCAACAGTGAAGGACTGTCAAAAGAGTTCATAGTTAGAATGGTGTGTGCTTTGGAGGAGAACTTGCAGGTGGTGGTGTTCCCATACAGCTGCTGCCCTGTCTTTTTAGGCAATAGAGGTTGCAGGTTTGGAAGGTGTTGTTGAAGGAGTCTTTGTGAGTCCTTGTGGTGCATCTTACATATAGTAAACTCTGCTGCCATTGTGCAATGATGGTGAAGGAAGTGAATGTTTAAGGTACTGGATGGGTACCAATCAAGTGGACTGCTTAGTCGTGGGTGATGATGAGTTTCTTGAGCGTTGTTGGAGCTGCACTCATCCAGGCATGTGGAGAATATTCCATCACAACCCTGTCTTGTGCCTCGTCGATGGTGGACACGCTTTGGGGAGTCAAAAGGTGAGTTACTCATCGCCAAATTCCCAGCCTCTGACCTGCTATTGTAGTCACAGTATTTATATAGCTAGTCCAGTTCAGTTTCTGGTCAATGGTAGCCCCCAGGATGTTGATAGTGGGGGATTCAGTGATGATAATGCCATTGAATGTCCAGGGGGCTATTGGATTCTCCCTTATTGGAGATGGTCATTGCCTGATATTTGTGTGGCAAGAATGTTACTTGCTGCTAGTCAGCCCAAGCCTGGATATTTCCAGGCCTTGCTGTGTTTGGACATGGACTGCTTCAGTATCTGAGGAGTCAGCAAACATCCTCAAACTTTTGACCTTAAGATGGAAGGAAGGTTATTGATAAAGCAGCTGAAGTTGGTTGGTCCTGGGACACTACTCTGAGGAACTCCTGCAGTAATGTCCTGGAACTGAGACCATTGACCTCCAACAATCACAACAATCTTCCTTTGTGTTGGGTATGACTTCAACCGGCAGAGAATTTTCCTCTTGATTCCCATTGACTCCAGTTTTGCAAGGGCTCCTTGGAGCTCTTGGACACTTGGCTCCTTGGACACTCAGTCAAAAGCTGCCTTGATATCAAGGGCAGTTACTCTCATCTCATCCCTTGAGTTCTGCTCATTTGTCCATGTTTGAACTAAGGCGGTAATAAGGTCAGGAACTGAGTGACCCTCGTAGAACCCAAAATGAGCATCAATTACCAGATTATTGCTGAGTATGTGCTGCTTGATAACACTGTTGATGACCCTTTCCATTACTTTGATGATGAAGAGTAGACTAATGGGTTTGTCGTTGTCTGGGTTGGATTTGTCCTGTTTATTGTGGACAGGGCAAAACTGGGCTATTTTCCACATGGTAATCAACAAGAGGTTTCCTTGCCCACGTTTGATATGGTGCAATGAGATTTTATGGGGTCCGGAGTTGATGTTGAGGACTCCCAGGGCAACTCCCTCCCAACTGTATACAATGTGCCACCACCTCTGCTGGAGCTGTCCTGCCAGTGGGACAGGATGGTGATAATGGTGTCTGGGACATTATCTGTAAGGTATGACTTTGTGTGTATAACTATGTCTGGCTGTGCTTGACTGGCCTCTCAGACAGCTCTTCCAATTTTGGCACAAGGCCCCAGGTGTTAGTAAGGAGAACTTTGCAGGGTTGACAGGGCTGGGTTTGCTGTAGTCATTTCTGGTGCCTGGGGTCATGATGGGTAGTCCGCCTGGCTTCATTCCTTATTGCCTTTTCTATAGCGGTTTGATATAACTGAATGAGTTGCTAGGCTGTTTCAAAGGGCACTTAAGAGTCAACCACATTTCTGTGGGTCTGTAGTCACACGTAGGGCAGACCTGGTAAGGGTGGCAGGTTTCCTTCCCTAAAGGAAATGAACCAGGTGGGTTTTTGTGGCAATTGACAATGGATTCATGGTCACCATTACTGAGACTAGCTTTTAATTCCAGATTTATTTGATTGAATTTTTATTCCACTAGCTGGTGTGGTGGGATTTGAACCCTTGTCTCCAGACCATTAGCTTGGGACTCTGGATTATTAGTCAAACAATATTGCCATTAGGTCACTTCCTTCCCAATTTTGAGACTGTTAATGCAGGACTGAGGGATGTGGAGTAAATCAGCTGAAGCTAATGAAGAGCTCTTGTTGCAGTCTGGTGCTACTAACCTCCCAGTCCTCCATCCTCACTATCATCAGCCTTTTCATCATCCGATTGTGCAAGATCTTCTTGTTGTGCAGGCTCCATGTGCTGTTCCTGTTTCACAGCAAAGTTATGCTAAATGCATCAGGAAACCACAATCCAGGAGATTCTGTACTGCAGAAAGACCCTAGATCTGTCTGAACAGCCCAATGGTGTTCTCATTACATGTATTAATAGTCCCATGGCTCAGGTTATATCACAATTCAGTAGGCAAGGCTGATATTGTAAAGGTGTCTTTGACTAAATGTAAAGAGTATAAACCTAAACCTCAAGCAGCCAGCCACTAATTTGCTGAACTGAGTCAGAGTGGATGGATTTCAGTATGGCAGCTTGCAGGCATCATGACATCTGTCAGGAAACCAGGTCTGATGTGCTGATGTCAATCACTCATCAGCTTAATGTTAATGGAGTGCAAGTTTTTCTATTCATGAAGGCTATTGGTTTGTTAAGAGATTCTCTACTGGCCACATGGGTGCAGTCAATCACAACCTGAATTTGTGTGAAGCGTACAATGGCATCAAAACCTGCAGTCCTTTTCTGCTGACTGCTGATGTCCATGTGGATGGTATCAACTACCTGCTTGCTGCAGGCTTGGATTGCAGAGTGACTAATGTGACTGATGTCAACTGCTGCAGCCTGAAGAGGGCCCAAGGCAAAAGGAAATGTGGGACTGATACTTTCCGTACCTCAGATAATGCCTGGTCAGCTGGGAAGTTAGGGGCCAAATTTTCGTTCTTGTGTCAGGAGTGCAGAGTCGGGAAAATTCCTGACTTCACAAGCTTGACTCAGCAGAAGATGCCTCGGGTGTGGGTGTTAATGGGAAGCTGGCCTGCCGCCCCTGGAAACAATATGGAGGCAACCACAAGGGCTGCTGGGTACTGAGGTGGGCTGATTAAAAGACCCACCTCAGTGCTCTGGGACTTTGCCCCAGTTACAACAATAGCAGGAAAACTAAAAACAGCCCTCTAGTCCTCAGCCCACACCCTCCCCATGCTGCACCCATGCCAACTCATAACCCCAACTCACCTCTCCTTGGCCCCTCATGCCCTCCATGCCAGTCATGTCCCTCTACCCACCCCCATGGCCCTTTATAGCCCATATGCCAACTTAGTGTCAACTTATCTACTTTTTATGCATATTCATGTCTACTCTTAACAATCCCAAACAGCAACTTACCATCTACAAAGGGGCACCTGAACTCTTCCAGAGGGGTATGATCTCTATAAAAGGGTACCCTACTTCTCCAAATAACTCTGGCAGCTTTAGACATTTTCCTCAAAAGTCATGTTTTGGACATCCCAGTTATGAAAATTCCATCTGTTTGAAGGCAGCTGAATTTTTACATATACAGCTGCCTCCGTGAGCCATGGATATGCAAACTACAACCCACCCCCATTCCACACGCACCAACCACCCGCTTACCCAGCAAAAATGGTGGGTGCTGGTTTCTGGATCAGGGCTTCCATATTCTGACTCTGGCACAGTTTTGGGTAAGGTGCAGAGCTTTTTCAACTTCGCAAAAATTCTGGCTTAGTTTAGTGGTCTTGCTGAGAGAGGCAGCACTGTTCCTCAGTAAATTGAAGTTAATTGACCCTAGGATTAGTTACCCTATCGACAGGATTAGTTACCCTATCGACAGGATAAGGATTTTTATGTGGAGCTCATCTCACCTATGTCTCCTCAGTTCCCCAACAGTAGACCCTTGAGGTTCCCTGGTCTACTGCTATGGCTGCTTTTCTTCCTTCAATCATAATAGAGTGATGAGGGTGACTCCAATTTGAACCCCAGACTTCTTAAGCATTTAGGACCCGAAGGAAATGGAAGTTCAGTAATTCTCAATGGAGAATCTTAAGAAGAAATTCAGCCAGGTGAAGAAATGATTGGAGTACTTGAAGGTGAGTGCTGCTTTAACAAGTGCTTTCAAATATAATTTCACGCTAGTAAGATTGAGAACTGCACACAACTGCAATTTATTCCAATGGAAATGGCACTGAAGTCTTACTAACATATAGGACCTGGATTTGAATACTTTAATGACATCCTCACCTTCTTCAGACAACGTCTGGGCTGCACTGGTGAAAATGGTATCCTAAGAAAAGTGACAGCAGGTGGAAACAGAGCAGGAATAGTAGGAACAGATCGTTAGCACCATACTCTGATTTTTCAGGCTGCTACTGCCCCATTATGGACAGATGGACTGACTCAAAATTGCTACTCAGGACCTTTTAATGATTGACTGTCCAATTACCCGTTCATAAAGTGGGATATGGCTTCCTG
Source organism: Carcharodon carcharias (assembly GCF_017639515.1). Lineage (NCBI taxonomy): Eukaryota > Metazoa > Chordata > Chondrichthyes > Lamniformes > Lamnidae > Carcharodon > Carcharodon carcharias. Next base: position 82,411,656 of record NC_054472.1, on the reverse strand, counting down.
TTTGTTAGTCGTATCCCAGTGCAGACTCAGCTAACAGGTCAGTGATTCCAAGTAAGCTGTCAATGAAGTGATGTGTCAAAGGCATCTAGAGAGTATGGCAGATATACAGAAGAGTAAAGGATATACTTACAGAAAGTGGAACAGTGATTTGAAGATGAATAGAAGGATGCATGTATAACAATGTGGAAAAATGTGCGAGAGACAATATAAAACAAAGAAACAGGTAGAAAGAATGGAAGAGAAGAGATTGACCAAGTAAGAAACAGGTAGAAATAGAGAATGTCAAACAGTAAGACACGGTAACAGGAGGACACTTTAAACAAACTGCCTATGAGACAAAGTTGTACAATAATAAAGTGGAACTTTATTCCCCTGAATTGAATTAACAATGCGGAGCATCAACAGGCAGGATCTCATAGCCAGAATTAAGACACACAATCCCCACAATTTTCCACCAATTAATTTTTGATTTTCCATCCATTAGTTTTTTGATGGATGGAAAATCATAGGGGTGTATGGCTGAATTCCTGGTATACGCTCCCAGCCAAGAAGGTGTTAAACCGGTTTTGCCATTTAGGAAAATTGCCCATACTGTTATTGGATATAATGCTCTTGCATAGGTCTTTATCATATTAGAAATTTAACATCTGTATGCAATTACTGTCAATACAACTTCACTTCTTGTTAGGATTTTTTTGTCAAGTGTGTAAACCTTTTCCTTTATAAATTCCCATGTCCATATTAATGGAAAAGCCCTGTGTAAACTTGCTATAATGTAATTATAGTTTCCCACCTGCCCAGGCATCACAAGCAAAATCCAAATTGCTACAGTAATTATTTGCTGATAAAAGTATTGAACCTTTCAAATTAGATTTTTTGAGAACACAATTTAGTTATTTTGTTGGCTAACTATTACGATGTCCTAATATATCCTTTTACAAAACTAAAATTATACCACAATGCACTGGAATGTGCTGCCTGAGAGTGTAGAGGCAGGCTCAATTTAGGCATTCAAGAGGGAACTGGATTATTACCTGAAAAGAAAGAATGTGCAAGGTTACTGGGAGAAGGTGGGGGAATGGCACTAGCTGCTTTGCTCAATCTGACAGCTGGCGCAGACATGATGGACCGAATAATTCATGAGTAACTCACCGCCTGATTCCCCAAAGGCTGTCCACCATCTGCAAGGCACTAGTCAGGAGTGTGATGAAATACTCCCCATTTGTCTGTATGAGTGCAGCTCCCATAACATTCAAGAAGCTGGACGTCATCCAGCACAAAGCAGCCTGCTTGACTGGCACCACATCCGCAAACATTCACTCCCTCCACCACTGACACACAGTAGCAGCAGTGTGTACCATCTACAAGATGCACTGCAGGAATTCACCAAGGCTCCTTAGACAGAACCTTCCAAACCCATGACCACTACCATCTAGAAGGACAAGGGCAGCAGATAGATGGGAACACCACCACCTGGAAGTTCCTCTCCAAGTCACTCATCATCCTGACTTGGAAATATATCACTGTTCCTTCACTGGGTCACGGGGTCAAAATCCTGGAATTCCCTTCTTAGCTGCACTGTGGGGGTACCCACGCCATGTGGACTGCAACAGTTCAAGAAGGCAGCTCACCACCACCTTCTCAAGGGCAATTAGGGATGAGAAATAAATGCTGGCCCTGCCAGCGAAGTCCACGTCCTGCGAATGAATTTTAAAAAGTGACCTTCCTAAGTGCTGTAACAATTCTGTCATTCTGTGAACAAGCTTTATTTGTTCTCTAAACAAAATCTAGCAATATTGTATTTGCGAAATGAGTCACTCTGAACTTTACAAAGCCTTAAAAGCATTTGCAGGCTGCAAGGAAGAGGTAGCACCTCTCACAGGCCAGCTGGCCGCACTCTAAAGTGGCTCATCCTCTAATGGCCCTCACCTTCACTCAGCTCTCAACTGTAGCCCCAAGTAATTGTTAGTATGTGACATTGGCCACACCCTGGTAAACAGCTTTGACAGGTGGTTCAAACCGGGTGAGGGTAGTTGTCAGGCCTCCTACTCCCAGTGACTTAGGGATTTGTCTACCCTGGCATGCAAAGACTGGTCCTGGCATACTGAGCAGATAACTCCAATCTAAGTCAGCACTTAGATGGCTCCAAGGGAAATACCTAGAGCAGAACACTGAGCTCCACACCACATTTGTTGACCTGACCAAGACCTTTGATACAGTCAGCCATGGGGGCCTTTGGAAGTTATTGGAGAAATTGGGTTGCCCTAAGAAATTCATCACAATGGTGCAACAGTTCCATGACAGCATGCTTACATGTGTCCTAGAAGATGAGTCTTCTGGCCCATTCCCAGTCACTAATGGAGGTAAACAAGGCTGTATGCTTATGTCAAACCTCTTGTTTTTTTTCTGCCATGTTCTCCGATGCCTTCCATGATAGTGATCCTGGCATTGAAATCAGGTAATGCATGGATGGAAAGCCACTCATTCTGAGATGACTCTAGGAAAAGGCCAAGGTCTCCATGTACATACTTCATGATTCCTTGCTTGTCGATGGCTGACTGTGCCGAATCAGAGCTGGACATGCAACGTGGCACAGACTTGTTCTCCAATGTATATGATAACTTTGGCCTTACGATCAGCAATAAGAGTAATGTTCCTGCTCCAGGAAAGTCCTATCTCAAGCCCAATGTTTCTGTCCATGATCAAAACCTGTCAGCAGTGGATAAGTTCATTTCTCTCGGCAGCACATTCTCTCTCAATGTCTGTATTGACAATGAGAGATATGCAAGAATTGCCAAAGCAAGGGTAGCCTCTGGCAAACTTCAAACATCGGTCTGGGATTGAAGAGGAGGAAGTCTGCCTATCAAACTAAAAGTCTATAGCAATAGTCCTGCACACTCTGCTCTGTGCATCTGAAACTTGGACTGGGTAGCTGCATCATGCCAAGGAGCTCAACAACTTTTACTTGAGCTGCCTTCAGAAACCTCTGAAAATCAGATGGCAGCACAAAATATAAGACACTGAAATGCTCACCCAAACTGGGATGTCAAGCATCCACACCACAGTGAGACAGTTACAACTGAATTGGGCTAGCCATGTAGCCAGAATGCCTGACGCTTGTTTACCAAAGCAAATTTTCTATGGACAGTTTTAGTCTGGGGTGTACTTGAAAGGCAGTCAAGTAAAGTGCTACAAAGGCACTCTGAAGGTTTCTTGTAGGAGTTTTGATATTTTCCCCAAGTCCTGGGAGAAGATTGTCCAGTATCATTGCACCTGGCACAACCAAATAAGGCAAGTGTGGCCTCCTTCGAAAGCAGCGCATATCAGAGGCAGAGAGAAAACGCAAGGAGAGGGAAATCCTGAACCTGCAACTCATCCAAAACTCAATCGTTCGCAGTATCCTGTCCTATTTGAAGATGATAAGCCTTAGCAGTTCCCTACATATCCAGTGGAACCCTACCAAACATCCCAGATGAAGAAGATGGTTACATTCATCTCAAAGGTTGAACAAGAAAAGCATTCACTATTTCATTTAGGGACAAGTTCTTATGCAGCAAATGTTGGTATTTTTATAACAAAGTTGGTTTTCCAGGCCTGACTGACTAATCCCTGTGTCATTTTTGCTCTCCTCTTCTGGTTGCTGCCCTCTCCCTCTATCCCCTTCCCTCTTTCTTCCCCTTCTCCTCAATCCTGTCACTCTCCATTCTCTGTCCTTACCCTATATTCTCCTACTCTACTGTTCATCTTTCACTGCCACCTACTCCGCAAATTCTCCATTCCCTATCTATTCCCTGCCACTGCTGACAAGCTCACAGTGCTGGGAGCAGCAGTTTGGAAATTTGCTCTGGGTTTCTAACCTGCTCTTCTCTCCTGCAGTGCTTTTGATTTTCTGTCCCTCTGCCCAAACATATAACTCTCCATCTTCTTGCTTTTTACAACATTCTACCTCTTTTCACAGCTTGCAAACCTACTCTATTTCTCCTTTGTCCCAGATATTTAGTCTTGTTCTATTCTCCCTGCCTATACTCTCAGCCTCCAACCCTTCTTGCCTTTCCCATTTGCACTCCCCCTCCAACCCACCCTGCACCGCCCCCCCCCCCACACACCCATCTCTAACCCCTATATTTGATAATGACTTGGGAGATTGACCAGTATGCATAATATACGTTAAATAACTACCTGGTCATTATACAGCCACACAGCTTTTGATTATTGTGCAACAAAATGTAACTACATTTTTCTGCTTGTATTGGTATAAGTGTTAAAGCCAAGTGGCTATTTTCTTTTTTATATAGTTCTTTATTTAAAAAAATGAAAAATAGAGCATTTTTTTCAAAGTGCATCTTAACAAGTCATAACTTGCTGATAACCAATGAATATCTCCTCCTTGGTACAACTCGGTAAACAATAGTAAGAGCTCTCAAATTTAATAGAGCATTTTTTTTTTAGCATTTTATACATTTATTGCATAAAGTAAAGAAATTGTGATGTGTAGGGAATAGTAGGGTATGCAACCAATAGTTTCCAGTCAAAATCTGACTCAGATTTATCTGAACTGTATAACAATAGTAAATATTCATGTTTAACTTCACTGTACCAACTGGTTAGGATATACTGACAGATTTTTCAACTTTAATCATCCACATCTGAGTTACAAAGAACACAACTTTAACACAGTTAACTTTGATATTGTTACTTCAATCAGTTTTACTAGTAGAAAATTAAATTGGCTACTATCAAATATTTTCTGGCTATAGAAAAAAGTCAAATTTGAATCTGTTGTAAAAACTCTTGGATGCCTTCAATCTTTTTGTTTTGTAAATAGCTGTAGAATAAAGTAATCTGGAACAAGTGTTGTTGCAAGGAAATCTTGCCCTTTGCACTGCTGCCCAGGCAATGACTCTGATAGATGATTATTAGCTGAGAGTTTATTTAAAACAGCAAACAGTAAACTTACAAATTAGGACCCCACAGCATATCCAGTCCCATGGCATTTTACAACATTCAGAATGTTCTCTTTGAAAAGCTGACTTAATGTACCATTAGCCCTTTTACAGCTGCATATGTTTACTGCAGGTTGTATTAACTTCAAGAGTTAAAAGTGCTAGAGTTTTGAGTAAGGATTTTAAAGATGACACAGCTGTGTTTAAACAATATTTTAGTGCTGGTTATGGGTGTTTTCATGCTAAATTGTTAACATTAAACATGTCAGTCTGTCAGTTAGCATTTACCAGTTTACTCTGACTGGCTATGGCTTCCAATGTTGTGGTTCATATGGACTCTCCTTGTTAACCAGTTTTACTGTAACAGTTTCTCCACAGGGCTGATGTTTAAAAACCAGACCATCCTAGGTCAGCCCTTCTAATGCTATTTTATCATTAATCACCCTTCATATTTGATACGTGAAAATTTATTGAAGGAAAAAGAGAAATGTACAGCAAACACACTCCAAAAAATTTCATTTTCCTTCCATCTTTTGCACATGTGTACAAGTTCAGGTCAAATATACACTTGGAAATAAAGCATTAACATTTATGAGAGTGATGGAAGTTTTATTCACTTGCTATTCTTATTTCCAGTGTCAGACTATTAGCATTTCCTAGACTAAAAATCATGACAGTGAATTTCTGGGGAGCTCGTCTCACTCACCCACTAAAACTTCTGTGGAAAAGACACAGAAGCTGCAGAAAAAGCATCATAAGCAACATTTGCATCATTTTTTTGTGTTCTCGCAGCTCTTCTGCCAAAGTTTAAACTAACTTTGCAGGGCTGTGGGAACCAAGAGATAATACTAGGGAGGAATACCAAGATGCACAGAATACTGGGAGAGGCAGATAGCACTAGAGTAAGAAATAGTCAGTCATTAGGTGGGTTCAGAGTAAAGGGGGAAGTAATAAAGTCTAACTAGGGTTACATGTGCATGTATGCAAGAAGGGTGGTAAATAATTGGTGAGTTGCAAGCACAGATAGCCATGTGGAATATGTTGAGGCTATACTAAAGACTTGGCTCAAAATAGGGCAGGAGTGGGTACTAAATATTTCTGGATACAAGTGTTCAGGAAAGATAGGGAAGGAACGAAGGGGTAGTGGTGGCAGTAAGAATTAAGGAGAACATTGCAGTGCTATAGAAAGAGGATGTTCCACAGGCATCAAGGACAGAATTTATTTGTCTAGAGCTAAGGAACAAAAAAAAGGTGCAATCACATTGCTCAGTGTAGTGTATGGGAATGACATGGGCCAGGTGGATCAAGTGTCACTGGGGGAACATTTAGAGGACAGTGATCATTATATCATAAGGTTTAGGTTGGCTATGGAAAAGGACAAGGAACAATCTAGGGTAAGAATTATTAATTAGGGGAAAGCCAAGTTCAATGGGGTAAGGATGGACCTGACCCAGATAAATTGGAATCAAAGGCTGTCAGGCAAAATTGTAACTGAACAATGAGTTACCTTTAAAGAAGAGGTACTTTGGCACAGTTGAGATATATTCCCACTCAGGGAGAAGATAGGACAAACAAATCCAGAACTCCTTGGATGGCAAAAGAGATAAAAATTAAGATGAAGAAGAAAAAAAGTATGCTAATTTCAGATGTCAGATGGTAAATCCAACTGAAAACCAGGACTTAAGATAGAGGTTTCAAAGGAGAATTGAAAAAAAATGAGAAGCAGAGAGTATGAGAAGAGTCTAGCAGCTAACATATAAAAGGGAATCCCAAAGTCTTCCATAAACATATAAATAGTAAAAATGGTGTTAAAGGGAAAAGTGGGGATGATTAGGGACAAAAAAGAGGATTTACGTATGGAGATAGCGGCATGACTGAGGTATTAAATTAAGACTTTGCATCTGTCTTTTCCAAAGAAGACGATGATGCCCAGGCCATGGTGAAAGAGGCAGTAATTCACTTGAAGGGTTTAAAACTGATAAGGAGATATTGGTTAGGCTGTCTGTACTTAATATTGATAAAGCACCAGACCAGATGAGATGCATTCAAAGATTTGAACGAATTGACAGTGGAAATTGTGGAGGCACTGACCATAATTTTCCAATTTTCTTTAGACTCAGGCATTATGTCAAGGGACTGGAGAATTTCAAAATTATACCCTTGTTCAAAAAAAAGTGTGAAGATAAACCCAGCAACTACAGGCACAGTTTCAAAATTTGCAGCTGATACAAAACCCGGGAGTATTGTAAACTGTGAGGATGTTAGTGTAGAATTTCGAAAGGTTGGTGGAATGGGCAGGCAAATGGCAGATGCAGTGTAATGCAGAGAAGTGTGAAGTGATTCATTTTGGTAGGAAGAATACAAAGAGACAATATAAAATAAAAGGTACAGTTCCAAAGGGGGTACAGGAGCAGAAGGACCTAGGTGTATATTTGCATAAATCATTGAAGATGGCAATTCAAGTTGAGAAAGCATTAATAAATAATGCTTAATAAAACATTTAATAAAACATAGTGTATAGAGAACAAAAGCAAGGAAGTTATGTTAAACTTATATAAAACTCTTGTTCGGCTCAAATGGAGTATTGCATCAGTTCTGGGAACCTGGGAAGGATGTTAAGGTGTTAAACAGAGTGCAGAAAAGATTTACAAAAGATATTCCAGGGCAAGGAACTTTAGTTACATAGATAGTTTGGAGAAGTTAATTGGGACTGTTTATTTCTTGGAGAAGAGAATGTTAAAAGGAGATTTGATAGAGGTATTGAAAATCATTAGGGTTCTGGGCAGAGTAGATAGGGAGAACTGTTCCCATTGGAAGAAGGGTCGAGGACAAGAGGCCATAGATTGAAGCTAATTGGCAAATAAGTAATTACGATACAAGGAAAAGCTTTTTCATGCAATGAGTGGTTAAGATCTGGAATGCACTGCCTGAGATTGTGACGGAGGTAGGTTCAATCAAGGCAGTTGAGGGGGAATTGGACTATTATCTGAAAAGGAATAATTTCAGCGCTACAGCTAGAAGGCGGAGATATGGCACTAGGTGAATTGCTCCTTCAGAGAGCCCCCAAAGGCACAATGGGCCAAATTGCCTCCTTTGGTGCTGTAACTGTTTTATGATTCTATGGACCTATGAAAGATACAATAGATAAGCTGGAGACACCCCTGAGCAAATGTATCCCCACATGGTATTTATTATAACAATAAATTAAATCTATTTCAGAATAGTTAGTGAATGGAAAATGCACATTTTAGAATTTCCTGTTAGGTTAAACTGGTACTTTTTAATTTGTTCTTAGGATGTCAGCTGTATATATTGGCCACCCCTAGCTTCCCCTGGGGAATTAGGAGTTAACTGAATAGTCTGAGTATGTAATTGGAGTCATCTGTAGGCTAAACAAGGTAGGCACGGCAATCCTTTCTCGGAAGAACATTAACAAATCAATTAGGTTTGTATGGTTGTATCGCATGTTGCTTAATTACTAATTTATTGAATTTAATTTCACCACTTATCCAGTAAGCTTGAACTCTCACCATTTTAATGGTACTAACCCCTACCCTAACCTCTGGGCTACCATACTGCATTGCAAAGGAAAGAGCTCCCAGCAATCATTTTATCGGCCTGAAATTCCATTGCTATGGTAAGGCATAAATTTGGCCTTTGATAAACACTTGTATAAAACTCTGGTTCGGCTCAACTGGAGTATTGCAACCAGTTCTGGGCACCATACTTTAGGAAGGATGTTAAGGCGTTAAACAGAGTGCAGAAACTCTTTTAATGTGCTATAACCCACAAGGCTATAGACTAAGAGATGGAATGTGGGATTAGTTTGGCTAGCTCTTTTACAGTTGGCACAGACTCAATGGGCTGAATGACCTCCTTCTGCACTGTATACTTTTTTATGTTTTTAAGTTTGGCAATCTATTTGGTGGGGGTCCGAATTTGGGGCTTAGAGGATACACAAGTTTTGCGTTACCTTTAAGCTCCATCCTAAATTCTGCTGAAAGTGAGAGAGGGTGAAAGTTAAGTCCAGCCTAAATAAGGTGCGAACATGCAAATGTTGGATGGAGACCAAGATGACGTAAATTCCAACATTTTAAAGAGAGCCTCATAACTTTAAACTGTATTGGTCTTTTGTCATTTTTAATTCTATAATTTTGCAACTCCTCGCGTTATTTAGAAATCTCCCTCAAGGCTTTTTCTTGATTCTAGGATTCCCCTAAATCAGGGGATAGGTGAAAATATGTTTTCTCCAACAGGATTTCTGTCTTTTATAATTTATTTATTAGAGGAGAAAGAGAAGAGGAACAGCGGTTAAACTGAGAAGCCTAACTCATAAGGGAGCACTGCAGGAAATATCGATTTTTCAACAGGCATCCAGCTATGACAGTATAAAAATAGAAAGACAGGAATAGGAATACTGCAGGCTCAAGCCTGTTCTATCATTCAATGTGATCAAGGCTGATCTGTGTCTGGTATATGGCTTAGGAACTTATTACTTCACTTCCAAAACCTTTTCCTGTGGTTTTCCTGTGGGTTGTATGTTGCCCAATGTCCACTCGTCATTTGAACTAAAAAGACTCTAACCGCACATGTAAGTGTGGGCAATGTGGTCCAGGAAGAAATTTAGTGATCTCACACTACCTCCCTGCAGGGGAGAAGACTACTCCCTTAGCCACTAGTTTTTCAATGTTAGAAGGGAGTGGATGACAATGTTCACTTTATCGTATCAATAAGACTCAATGACTGAACAAAGGTGTCACATTTGCAGACTTCCAGTCCTTTGACACCCAGGACCAGGACGAGAAATCATGGGGCCTGATGCTTCACCTGTTTTGGTGCTTCTTATCCCTCCAGTTTCCCCCTCACGTCCTTCGGCTGCCCAGAATTAGAAACCATTGTTGCAGTGAGGTCAAACTGTTATATATAGAACAAAGAAAAAAGAAAAGTGACAGCACAGGAACAGGCCCTTCGGCCCTCCAAGCCTGCGCCGATCATATTACCCGTCAACTAAAACATTTTGCACTTCTGGGGCCCATATCCCTCTATTCCCATTCTATTCATGTATTTGTCAAGCTGCCTCTTAAACACCACTATTGTACCTGCTTCCACCACCTCTACCCTCTGCGTAAAAAAAACTTGCCCCGCACATCTCCTCTATAGTTTTCTCCTCTCACCTTAAATCTATGTCTCCTAGTAATTGACTCTTCCAACCTGGGAAAAAGCTTCTGACTATCTACTCTGTCCATGCCAGTCATAATTTTGTCAACTTCTATCAAGTCGCCCCTCAATCTCCGTCGCTCTAGTGAGAACAATCCAAGTTTCTCCAAGCTCTCTTCATAGCTAATAACCTCCAGACCAGGCAGCATCCTGGTAAACCACCTCTGCACCTCTCCAATGGCTCCATATCCTTCTGGTAATGTGGTGACCAGAATTGCACGCAATATTCCAAGTGTGGCTTAACCAAGGTTCTATATAGCTGCAGCATGACTTCCCAGCTTTTATACTCAATATCCCTGCCAATGAAGGCAAGCATGCCATATGCCTTCCTGACTACCTATTCTACCTGCATTGCCACTTTCAGTGACCCGTGGACATGTACACCCAGATCCCTCTGCCCGTCAATGCACTTAAGGGTTCTGCCATTTACTATATAATTCCTGCCTGTATTAGACCTTCCAAAATGCATTACCTCGCATTTGTCAGGATTAAACTCCATCTGCCATTTCTCCGCCCAAGTCTCCAATCGATCTATATCCTGTTATATCCTTTGACAATCCTCTTCACTATCTGCAACTCCTCCAACATTAGTGTCATCTGCAAACTTACTAATTAGCCCAGTTACATTTTCCTCCAAATCATTTATGTATGCTAGAAAACAGCAAAGGTCCCAGCACTGATCCCTGCGGACCTCCACTAGTCACAGTTCTCCATTCAGAAAAGCACCCTTCCACTGCTACCCTCTGTCTTCTATGACCAAGCAAATACTGTATCCTTCTTGCCAACTCACCTCTGATCCCATGCAACTTTACCTTCTGTACCAGTCTGCCATGAGGGACCTTATCAAAGGCCTTACTGAAATCCATGTATATAACATCCACTGCCCTTCCATTGTCAATCATCTTTGTCACTTCCTCAAAAAACTCTATCAAGTTAGTGAGACACAACCTCCCCTTCACAAAACCATGCTGCCTCTCACTAATACGCCCATTTGCTTCCAAGTGGTAGTAAATTCCGTCACGAAGAATCTTCTCCAATAATTTCCCTACCACTGACGGAAAGCTCACCAGCTTGTAATTTCCTGGATTATCCCTGCTACCCTTCTTAAACAATGGAACAACTTTGGCCATTCTACAGTCCTCTGGGACCTCACCCGTAGCCTATGAGGAGACAAAGATTTCTGTCAAGGCCCCAGCAATCTCCTCCCTTGCCTTCCTCAGTACTCTGGGGTAGATCCCATCTGGCCCTGGGGACTTAGCGACCTTAATATTCTTCAAGACTCCTAACACCTCCTCTTTTTTGATCTCAACATGATGCAGGCTATCTACACACTCTTCCCTAGACAAATCGACCACTAAGTCCTTCTCTTTGGTGAATACTGGTGATTTAGGTTTATCAAAACTTCTTAGTTTTTGTATTCTATTTTACACTAGTGGGATTTTATGGTCCTGCAATGGGCTTTTGAATGGCTGACCATATTTTATGCACCTGCCCCCATTGTGACATGGCTGTAAAATTCCGCCCTATGTCTCAATTATTAAAGCCCATCGAAAGCTAAGGTTTCAGTATGATGTAATTTACAACCACAGCTTGATCAGACAATTACTCACAACTTACTCTTCCATGGGCAGAAAATTACGCTTGGCATGCGGGCGCGTGCCCAACATGCCCAAGCGTGAAATAAAGCATGTCAGCCAAGCTTGCCAACATCAATGTGCACCCATGATATTTCACTAGGTGGGTGTGCTATGAAGACACAAGCGCATCGGCCATTAATTAAGTGGCTGCTTAAGGCCCTTGAGACACCAATTGCCTCAGAGTTTGCGTAGCCTGTACAATTTTCAGGCCATTGCACGGACTAAACAGGCAGGCAGGCCACAATTTCAAAAATCTCATCCAAGGGTGGGATAAGCAGCGTCAGTGGACTTGTAAATGCGAGGAGTTTGTAGTTTAGGATATAACTTGCTTCTACTTGCTTGTGTAAACAGAACATCTTCATTTCACTTCAGAGCTGCATTGACAGAAATAAGAGGCTTCAGTACAGGACTCGGTGTTGTTTTCAAGGCCTCCAGAGGATTCATACCACTTGGGGCCTTCCAAGTATTAGATAGCCTTCCCTTACCCTGGTAATGGGGATTGTGATCTCCACTGAAGGCACCTCCTCTGAGGAGGAATAGAGGGGGCAGAAGGGGGAGGAGGCCAGGTGTTTCTATTCAGCCTCCAGGGGAGCCACTTTTGAGAGGACAGGTGCAGACACAAGGGGCGCAGGGCCAACAGGAATTACAAGGCAGAAGGAGCCGCAGAAGACACCACTACCCTGCTGCCAGGGTTTACAGGCAGCGATGCAGTTACCTCAATATCTCTGAGGTGCACTGCCAAAGGAGGCTCTGTCTCTCAAGGGAGACAGTGACTTCCATTTGCCAGAGGATCGGCCCTGAGATCAACTCTGACTGTGGGGGTGGAAAGCCAATGCCAGCAGCGCTGAAGGTCACAGTGGCTCTCAACTTCTATGCTTCCAGCTCTCTCCAGAGCTCATTGGGGGATCTCAGCGGTGTCTATCAATCAGCTTTCCACACATGTGTCAAGCTGGTGACAGAAGCTCTGTTCAGGTGTGCAATCGCTTTCATTCACTACCGCATGGATGAGGCCAGCCAGGCAGAGCGAGCCAGAGGCTTTGCAGCAATTGCTGTCTTCCCCGGGGTGCAGGATGCAATCGACTGCACACATGTGGCCATCAAGGTGCCAGCGGGTCAGCCGGGTATATTCATCAATAGGAAAGGATTCTACTCCATAAACACGCAGATAATGTGAGACCACAGATTCTGCAAGTATGTGCATGGTACCCAGGCAGCTCCCATGATGCTTACACACTCAGACACTCCCAGGTGCCGGGGCTCTTCAGTGCTCCAGCCCGGCTGGATGGATGGCTGCTGGGTGACCAGGGCTATCCCCTCAAAAGGTGGCTCATGACGCCTCTTCGCTATCCAAGAGCAGAAGTTGAGCAGCGGTGCAATAGGAGCCAAACCTCCACAAGGGTGGTGGTAGAGGGAACCATCGGACTTCTCAAGGTGCGCTTCTGATTCCTTGACTGTTCGAGGGAGCACTGCAATACCCCCAGATCGTGTGTCACTAATAGTGGTTGCATGCTGTGCTCTACGCAATCCGGTGCTGGAAAGGTGGGACACAGTGGAGGAAGAAAATGTTGATGCAGCTGCTCAGACAACAGATGAAGAGTCCAGTAGTGAGACAGAGGACGAGCCAGGTAAGGAGAACAGTGAGGGGATAGACGCTGACCGGGGTAACCTCCAGGGAGGCAGGGACACACGGGATGGTTTGATCCAATGCTCCTTCAACTAACTACCAAATAAGAACCAGCACCAAATGCCAGGGCTGCAGGCTCCATACTCATTCCCTGACAGGATCAGGTCCTTGGTCAACAACATACACTGTCATTTCAATAAAGTTTAAGGAGAAACACATCCATCATAATGTCATGGCTTACACTGCACCTGCGTAACAAAAGGCCAGTTGCACAAAAACACATTTAATTAACTGATGCCTGGCAAACATTGTACAAATTAACATTGGCCAGGATTGTTCCCTCGGCGATTTGGGGGCGGGGCCCGCTCGCCGAGGGGAAATTGACATGGGATGACATCAGCAGGAATCCCTGACGTTATTCCGTGCTATTTAAATATTAAGGAAGGCGGGCGGACAGTGAAATCAGCTGTCCGCCTGCCGACCTGTCAATGGCCAATTGAGGCCATTGACAGGCTAATTAACCTTATTAAACACCCTGCCCGGCCAACCATAAGGCTGGTGGACAGGCCAGGAGCCCCAGCGGCCTGTAGGTTATTAATGAAACTTCATCCACTGGTGGGATGAAGTTTCATGTCCGTTTTTTAAAAATTTAATAAATTTTATGTGTTTATTATTAACGTCCCGTATCATGTTACATTGTCACATGAGGGGTACATGTTAATAATTTTAATATTTATCTATTTTTAAAGTTTACTTACCTCTCAAGAATCTCCCTGAAACAGCACTAAGTCTCAGGGAGCAGAACGCTCTTTCACGTGCATGCACAAAAGAGTGCACTTTGACAGTTGGGGATTCCCTCCCCTCACCCCAACACAGGAAGCACATAGCAATTCCTGTCGGGAAGGCCGCTGGGCGGGCCTTAATTGGCCGGCCCACTCAAAATGGTGGCGGGTCCCGTTTTGGCAGCGGGGTTCAGCTGCCCGCCCGCCCATCGAGGTAAGAATTCTGCCCATTGACAGGTCTTTTCCATCACACCAATAAACACTGAACGGAAAAATGGGGGAAACAAATATCACCCATGATCAGGCCATGTTGTGATTAAAGGTGCTTAACATTTTCGCTTGCGAGCACTCTGTCTGGGTGTTCCCCCCATCACTGGCACTGGCAGTGGAGACAGCCCGCTCACTCTGCTGTCCTGTTGGCCTTGATGACTTTGGTAGGCGTCCTTTGGCCCGTGGAGCCTGTGCTGGCCCTGCCTGGGAGGGAGCGGCCAAGCCATAGCTGGCATCTCCCCAGTCACTGCAGCCTCATTGGATGCCATGGTCACTGGCAGGGTGGGGGAGGAGTTGCTGCCCTCATCCAGACCATCCCAAGAGGAGCCCACAGGGATGACAGGCAGCTCATGCGCCAACATGGGGTTTCTCTTGACCTCCCAGCTCACCACTGATGGATGGGCACGTAGCTGGGATACTGGGTGCCCAATCCATCTCCCACATGGACACTGACCACCTGCAGTCATTGCTGGTGTGAGGTCTTGCAGGTTCGAGCGCATCCCCAGGGACCCCTGATTCTGTCCCTGGAGGAGCCTCTCCATGAGAGTCGCTACTCTCTCCATGGAGAAGGCATAGCACTCAGCCATGAGGGTCATTGCATTGCTCAGGGTGCACAAGGACTCCTCCACGATGGAGGCCATGGCACGTGTTCCCTCACATATCTCTGCCAGATCCTCCTGCATGCCTTGCTGTATGTTCACCATCTGCTGCCTCACAGATGACTCCAGAGGCACATCATCAGCCATCAAATCAGCATGTTCCTGGTTTCCAGCCGTCCTCTGACTGCTGACACCCTGGGCACTCCCTGCCACTGTCTGCACCTCAAGCGAGTGTGAAGTGCCCTCACCGATGTGCACCGAGATAGTAGCTGGTGATCTAATGCCCAACAAGCTCCTGGTATCTGTGCTGGTGCCTGCTTCAGAAAGTGGGTGTGATGCAGGTGCATTGTGATGGGTGTTATCCTTAGGGGGTCAAGGGTGGGCCTTCAGGCTCCTCATCCCAAAGGACTGCTGGTCAGCCAAAAAGGTGCAAGGGCACGTCATTAGTTGAAGTCGTCACATTGTTACTGTGCATGCCTGGCAGCCTCATGAGAGAGAGATCAGGGTGCATTAGGATGCCCTCGTCTTTCTATTATCAGTGGAGATTCCATGTTCAAGGCTTGCATCAACATAGAGACAACAGTGGAATGGTTGCTATTGCAGACATTCTGATGTCAGTGCACAACACTCTTGCCTCCCTGTGGCACCCCAACCTCACCGTGGCTGGTTGACCTAGGTGCATGAGGCCTCCCCAGCTCCAGGGCATCCTGCTCATATCGAGTTAGGATGAGCAGGTGGGGCGATCCCCCACCCGTCCACAACCTCTCAGGATGTCTTCTCCTAAAAAGATGAAGGAGCATTGATTAGTCCACCCTGTACCTGCATTGTCATTGCAGCCTGGCCAACCTCACCTGTGGAACACCTGGCAGGGCTCAGCTGACTCGTAACTCTAGAACCGCAAGGCACTCATTCCAAGCAGCCAGGGCTCACCTCCGTGGCCAGATGCTGCCTCATTGACATTTGGCACTCACACTCTAACACCTCTGAGGTCCATGGAGGGATAGGCAGGTCTTAATTGTTCTGCAAAGTCACCCATGCCAACGCAGTACTGACCCTTCCCAATCGCAGAAGATCTTTGAAGTTCTTCCGGCACTGGGCCCATGTGCACCTCACCATGACGTGGCTGTTACACTAGAAGCCAACTTCTCCCAGGCCTTCTTGGTGAGGTGGGGAGGGAAAGGGCCTCCTCCTCCCATTGCTGGGGACAAGGGTTTCTTTCCGTGCTGCCACCGCCTCCAGGAGGGCAGCGAGGCACTCTTCTGAGAAATGCAGGGCCGACTGCCCCGCTGACCTTCCCGCCCACCAGCTGAGTCCATCTGCAACGTCGTCCATCAGTGGCAGCCTTCCCAGGGCTGCCGAGGCTGCATTTGAATTGGCCGCTGAGTTGCCATTGGACCTGGTGGACATTGAGCACCCGCCCCTTCACGCTCGCCCTGAAAAATGCAAGACCGCTGGCCAATTTGCCCAAACCCCCACCCCAACCATAACATTGGACGGGCAATGAAAAGTCTCAGTTAATTACTGATTTAATGGCTTTAATAGGCCTCTTAATTGTCAGTGGGTGCACTTCCAACTCTCATGTACATCCGCCCACCAAACTACTGGGCAAGTGCGCGATGATGTCTGGATGCTCGCCCGACGGCATCATGCGCTATTTCACACTCAAGCGGGTCAGGCACGCACCCTCATGCCGAGTGAAAAATTCTGCCCCAACATCCCTTGCACAAATGGAAATATCTTGAACTAATGTGACATATTCTATTGGCACATGACTCCTGGTTTCACTTCTACAGGCGGAATTTTACAGCCCTGTTGTGCAGTTGCAGGGCTGTAAAATGCGATGAGTCATTCAAAAGTCCATTGACTTTGGCAGGACCATAAAATCCCGCCAGTGAAAAACTCTGCCCTAAGTTTAAAAATGGCAAAACTTTCCAGTAACTTAGCACCAGCCAATCTACCAGTAAGAATGTACCATTTCTATCCTCACAAGTGGGCTTTAAGAGAAAAATTACACTTTGCTTTGAGTGAAAAATATTTTCTCATTTAAATTGAAATTACCAATAAATTAATTAGAAAAGACTGACATGGAGAACATAACAGGAGAGTAAAGTATTGTGGATGCTGGAAATCTGAAATATAAACAGAAAATGCTGGAAATACTCAGCAGATCAGGCAGCATCTGTGGAGAGAGAAAAACAGAGTCAAAGCTTCAGGTCTACAATCTGCACTACTTCTGATGAAGGATCACTGACTTCTGTTTCTCTCTGGACAGATGTTGCCAGCCATGCTGAGCATTTCCAACAATTTCCGTTTCTGTTGGAGCAAAAATAGTCACTATTGCCAGCCCCCAAAAAGGAATCAGTCTTCTTGTGAGCCTCTCATTCCCGTTCAGCAAGAAACCCAGCAGCTGCTGCTTGAAATCCAGTTTGGCACAACATTAAAAATGAATTTCAAAATAAAAATTTAAGGTATGAAGTTAACATAAACAACTCAATGTCAAAGCACTACATTGATCTTTTTTTAAAAAAAACAATAGAAATGACCATTAAGGTGCCAAGCAGTAGTTTTTTAAATTTATTTTTGCTTAAGAAGCAGAGCTGGAGAGGTACAGACTAGGCCTCATGTCCTGGGGCAGACCTTTGCCTTTGTCGGGCGGGCTTGGCGGCAGCAGGTGGGAGAGGTTGAGTAGCCGGCCGCAATTGAGGCGGGACTGCGATTTCATGCTGGCACGCCAATTAAGGCCCACCCAGTGTGAATGCGGGTGACAATGCTCAATGCTGCCGGTTTGGTTAGGGGAGAGGGGTGAATGCAAACTTCATGTATGTGCGCAAGTGCGCACTTGACAATCTCCCTGAGGCACAGAGCTGCCTCAGGGAGATGAACAGTTTTAAATTTTCTATTATTAATTTTTCATTTGATGTCGGAAGGGATGAGGTTTCCAAAAAATGCAATGGCCGCTTGGCCTTTTCGCCTGCCCACCAACCATAAGGTTGGACAGGCAGCGAAAAATTTGTTTCAATTACCTTGTTCATGGCCTTAATAGGCCTTTTAACTGTCGGCGGGCGTCTGCAGACTCCGGTGCATACCGCCAACTGAAATATCATGCGACTGCGCGTTGACATCCGGACGCTCGCCTGACGTCAGCACGCATTGTTTACTCTTGAGCGGGTCGGGCGCGTGCCTCCCCACTGAGGTAAAATCCACAGGGAAGTGGGAGGGAGACAGGTGCCAAATTAAGGAGTTGGATTTAACTAACACTGACCTTGTATTCGCCTCTAGTAGCGCTGTAGTAATACTTGTTCGGAACAATCGCATGATCTGTAGTAACCAATAGGAGAGTAGCATGGGCTACCGCAGCAGTGTAGAGATAGAGTTGGGATTGAAAGCTCATGTTGCTGCTGAGTACATTGTAACTAGTCTTAATGCTTCCACCCTCGAAGTGTCTGCAAATCATCTCTATCAATAGTAGCAAATCGGCCACCCTACAACAGGCATACACTGTGAGTTGGCCTCGGTGGAGTTAATACAAAAGTGCTGGTTGGAAGCGGGTTGCCTTTCAGTCCAGATTTTCCTTCCCTCCCAGCGCAGTGTGTGGATAAGTTTTTCGGGAGGGAGGGAGGAGGGGGAGGATGTGTGTGCACATCCCTGCACTAACCTGTGTGTGTGTGCGGCCATGCAGCTCACTCCCAGTTTCAGGGGTCACACACACACACACATACACACTCTCACACTCACAGTCACATCACCTCCATTTTCCAGATTGGCTCCTGAGACCATAGTTCCTGTAGCCTCCAACAAAGTTTTCAGTAGCTACAATTTCCCTTTCTTATTCCTGGCCTAACAGCTAAACATGATTGTCGGGATTTTCTGGTCCTGCCTGCCGGAGGACTGGATATTCCTGCCCGAAGTCAACTGACCTTTATCTGGTGCATCAAATTTTCTGCCTCACCCACGACGATTCCCAACGCGGGCGGGGCCGGAAAATCCCGCTGATGTTTCCTTGTCTCCTTAGTACGGTGAAATTGTTTTCTGAATTGAGTATCAAACTACTTTCCTCTTGAAGTTTTTTTACTGGGATGTGGATTGGGAGCAACGGAGGAGGTGGGGAATGGATTTTCACGCTGAAGACTATCACCCACCTCACCAATGATGTCTACCTCCATAGACCTTACCTTCCTGGTCTTCTGAGAGATAAGTTGGAAATCAGCATGGCTGTATTACTGCCTATCTGTCTGAAATAGTGTACCCATGTTTTCTAAACTGAATCCAGGGAGACACAGTCCGAAACTCATCCACACCAGCTGAGGCCATAGAACGCGCCCTGGTACATTCACATGCCTCAGCTCCAATCATCTGTGTTAATCTGTTTAGCATTTATCAGCGGCCTAATTACTCAGAATTTGGACCCCCAGGGCCAGTTGCTCTGGACAATCCAGGAATTCAGTGGATGGCGTTGGGGATTAGGGAGGTTGTGGGTGAGGGGGCTCGGAGAATGCACACTATCAGGCGGATGCAGGGATTGAGAAGGATCCGACCCAGGGCCAAAAGCCATTGAGCAGGAGGAGGTCAGGAAGGGCCTTCTGAGAATAGGGGTGAGCACTAAGCCCTTTATCACTGAGGTCTGAAGTAAAGAAAGCTTCATCAGCACAGTCCTCAAATGAGTCCCCATACAAGATTAAAAAAAAGGAAGGACTGGGGAAACTGGTGCATCCCACTCAACCAGTGATTGCCATTGTTCAGAGCAACAGCAATCATTGGCCAAATAGCCTGTCAATCAGGATATTCTGCTTTGGACACTGAGCATCCTGGTTGACAGGCTACTTGGCCAATGAGCCAGGCACTCTAGAGGCATGGGCCCAATGATCAGCACCATGTGCACCCCCAATCTCCTAGGTCCTGTTGGCACCACCCCTGTACCTTTGGAAAAATTTCTGACCTTACTTCCCTCAGTAGCCCAGGATGCATCCCATCTGGACTGGGTAACTTTTCCGCTTCAAGTACCACCAGCCCATCTGGTGAGTTGAGATGGAGGGAGAGGACTGGTGGGGGAGATCAAAAATGCGTATATCATGAAGGTTTTGTAAAATGATTAGTAAACACTATTACAGATATTAGAGCATCCGCTTAAGGTAGAATGTGCAATTCTGGTGCAAATTGCACCCAAGAATGCACCCACTTTGAAAAGTGGAATTGTTTTTTGGGTCCATGTGAGCAATTTACTAGTTTTCTAAAAACACCATGAAATTATTTTGAAAATTGTTCCTGTTACACGAAATACATCTATTGTGAAATGTTTCCTTTGAGTTCAATTCTATGATATGTTTCTTTAAGTACATGTTGGGGGATGAAGTGCAGGAGCGGGTGCGTGCGGGCGCACCTCTGATCGGCACCCCTGATCGGGGGTGTGCCACCATTTTACGTGGGTGGACCACTTAATGCCCACCCAGCGTGACATCCGCCAGGAAGCACTATGTGCTCCCTGTGCGGGTGGGGTAGGGGGGCAGAATTCCCTCAGCCAAGACCGCACTCATCTCCCTGAGGCTAAGTGCTGCTTCAGGGAGATCAGCGCCAAATTTAAAAATGGTCAATGTACAAAAATAAAATTTCCTGACATGTCCCCTCATGTGACACTGTCATATGAGTTGGGACATGTCCATAACTTTTAATCAAACTTTTATTAAATATTTTAAAACCCACATGAAACCTCATCCCACCTGTGGATGAGGTTTCCTGCTTTTTCTAATGCTTGCCAGGGTTCCAGGCCTGTCCACCAACCTTAAGGTTGCACGGGCAGGTCCATTAATTACTTTAATTAGTTTTTAAATGGCCTCAATAGGCCGTTGACAGGTTGGCGGGCACGCAGCTGATTCGGCTGCGCCCCCGTCAACTTGAAAATTGAAATGACGCGGGGTGACGTTGGGAGTTCTGCCCGGCATCATCCCGTGTCATTTTAGGTGTCGGCAAGCGGGCCCTGCCCGCCTCCCCCTCCCCCCCCCCACCCCTCCCCCTCGCCGACCTGAATATCCTGGCTGTGGGCAGATAGACAACCATTTTGACTTTATTGATTACAGAATGCTGCATTGTTTATCTCCATGTTATCCCTGTTTGTTTCTTGAATAGAGGCTGAAAATCTAAAACTTGTACACCAATAGGTATTTTGCTCAACTGATTAATGATTTTATTTGTAAATTTCTTCATTTAATTATAAACTTTCTATTTTACAATTGAAATGACTTTTTTTATTCATTTGTGGGATGTGGGGGTAGCTGGCTGGGCCAGGATCTGTTGACCATCCCTAATTGTCCTTGAGAAGGTGGTAGTGAGCTACCTTCTTAAACTGCTGCAGCCTCTGTGGTGTAGGTACACCCACAGTGCTGTTAGGGAGGGAGTTCAAGGATTTTGACCCAGTGATAATGAAGGAATAACAATAAATTTTCAAGTCAGGATGGTTTGTGGCTAGGAGGGGATCTTCCAGGTGGTGGTGTTCCCATGTGTCTGCTGCCCTTATCCTTCTAGAGGGTAGTGGTCCTGGGTTAGGAGGTTCTGCCTAAGGAACATTGGTGAATTCCTGCAGTGCATCTTGTAGATGGTACACACTGCTGCCACTGTTCATTGACAATGGAGGGAGTGAATGTTTATGGATGGAGTGTCAATCAAGTGGGCTGCTTTGCCCTGGATTGTGTCAAGCTTCTTGAGTGTTGTTGGAGCTGCTGTCATCCCGGCAAGTGGAGAGTATTCCATCACACTCCTGACTTGTGGCTTGTAGATTGTGGACAGACTTTGGGGGAGTCAGGTGGTGAGTCACCTGCTGCAGGATTCCTAGTCTCTGACCTGCTCTTGTAACCACAGTATTTAGATGGCTAGTCCAATTCAGATTCTAGTCAATGGTAACCCTTTGGATATTGCTAGTGGGAGATTGAGCGATGGTAATGCCATTGAACATCAAGGGGCAATGGCTGGATTCTCTCCTGTTGGAGATGGTCATTGCCTGACACTTGTGTGGTGTGAATGTTACTTGCCACTTGTCAGCCCAAGTCTTAATATTGTCCAGGTCTTGCTGCATTTGGACATGGACTGCTTCAGTATCTGAGGATTCACAAATGCTGCTGAACTTTGTGCAATCATCAGCGAACATTCCCACGTCTGACGTTATGATGGAAGGAAGGGCATTGATAAAGTAGCCTGAAGATGGTCAGGTCTAGTACACTACCCTGAGGAACTCCTGAAGTGATGTCCTGGAACTGAGATGATTGACCTCCAACAACCACAACCATCTTCCTTCGTGTTAGGTTGACTCCATTTTTGGTAGGGCTCCCTGATGCCCCACTTAGTCAAATGTGGACTTGATGTCAAGAGCAGTCTCTCGCATCTCACCTTGGTAGGTCAGCTCTTTTGTCCCTGTTTGGATGAAGGCTGAGTGATATGAGTGACCCTGGTGGAACTCAAACTGAGCATCAGTAAGCAATAACATCTATTTTCTAAATAATATTACCTAACTCCTCATTCATAAAAATATATTAATCCAATTCTGGACACGACACTTTAGGAAGGATGTGAAGGGAATGGAGAAGGTACAGGAAAGATTTACAAGAATGGTTCAAGCATGAGTGACTAAATGGCCTCCTCCTGTGCTGTAAATATTCTGTTCTATAAATTACAGGTATTTAAATTAATAATGCAACCGAAATATTTATTATTTGGAATATCTTGCAACAATAAGCTGTATTGATAAATCACTGCTAATATTCTTTAAAACAAAAAGTGATATTGTGGAAACTATTTGGAGCTATTTAACATTAATAGAATGGTCACATTATACCCCATGAGATTACTTTAATATAAAATGTTGGACATTGCAGTTTCAGCTCAACATATAAGGTGAGGGCAAATAAAATGGAGATTTTAAAGGTTGAAGGAGAAGCTTAATAGATTAGGTCAAGTAAATGTTATGTAGGGTAGAAAAGTGCCACAAATAGAAATCCCAGCATAGTGTCTTAGATTTAAAGCTCAGAATATATGCAGACTTTATTGAACATGGATTCGCTCATTATCATTTATCTACGGGACAATTTAAATCACACCAAGAGGGTGAAGAGAAGTCTCACTGATGTAGCATTATAATAACATGTTAAACTCTAGGTCAAATTAAATGAAATTAAAACCCAGGGCCAGATATTACGCTGGGTCAGAGTACCCACCTGCAGCCCTTTATTGACTTGGGTGGGTGGGTGGGTGGTGGTGGTGGTGGTCCCATCTCTGAAAATTGCCAGCCAATCATATGGCTGGTGGCTATCTCATCCCAGCAGCACCACCAGTAGCAGTGGCCACTGCTGGGATTGCACGCAGTCCCCAATGGCGATCGTCATTGGAGCCAGATGTAAAGATAAGGAGGCAGGTGCGGTGGGACGGAATCGCCGGGGCCAAGCTGGCAAACCTCAGCAAGGGGGTTGAGGGAGTTAGGGCGTCAAGGTGGACAGTTGCAGGTCAGGGTGGAGACCGTGGAGGGGGAAACATTTAGCAGGGCGTCTGATGAGCACGGGGCCCTTAAAGGAGGTACTAACTTTTCTGCCGCAAGCCGGAAAGCTGCCAGTCTTCACATTTACCAGCGACCTCCACCCACCACATGTTCAATCGCAGTGGCAGCAGGAAGCGGCCCTTAAGTAGCCATTAACTGGCCACCTAAGGGCCTCAGTTGGCCTACAGGCGGGTGGACCTCCTGATGCCTCCTCTACTGCCTCAGATAAAATATAGTGGGGGCGGGCGAGTAAGTGCAGGAACAGTGTGCATGGCATTGCACCCAATTTAATACCCCCACCTGCCAATCCGATACAGAGAGGGTTTGTAAAATTCAGCCCCAAGTCTCAGCACTTAGATTAGGCCTTCTAAAAGAAATGAGCTTGAATAGTCTTACTTGATTACCGGAAAAAGGAGAACTTGCATCTGTAACATGTCTTTCACAAACTCGGGGCAATCGTAATGTGTCTTACAGAAGATGGTGTAGTCACTGTTGTTATGTCAGAAACGTGGCAAACAGCAATGTGATTATGACCAGATAATTTGCTTTAATGATGTTGGCTGAAGGATAAATATTGGCCAGGACATGCGGAAAATCGTCTGCTCTTCTTCAAAATACTGCCGTGGGATCTCTTACATCCAACTAAGAGTAAAGATAGTGCTTTGGTTAATCATTTCATCTGAAAGACAGCACTTATGACCGTAAAGCACTCCCTCAGTTCTGCACCGAAGTGTAGCGCAGATTAGGTGCTTAAGTCTCTGAGTATCTTTCTGTGCCTAAATACAGAGTTTAAAATGAATTACAATGTGTTATGAATAATTGCGTAATTTATCCCTAAGGGTGCCCGGCTGCAGCCTTCTGCTGCTCGTGATCCCTCCCACTGCTGGTGAGGTTGTCTGCTTAGCAGGCTCTCAGGTGGGGAGGCAGAGTAACAAGTTGCAAATGAGGCCCTGCAGTTAAAATCAGCCTTGCCATGTTCTTCAGCTGTTTTCAGCCATTTCCCTGTAAATATTGGGGCCCATGTATCGGAGGAATTTCGAAGTACATTTAAGAGTTACAAACATAAACCTCACAGACAATGCTGCTTTTGGATATAAAAAGACTGTTCCATTTTCCATATGATCCACACTCGTTTTTATGTTCTAAAATTTCACAATGCTAATAAAATAATAGGAGTATTATTTAATAACATTTTTACCTTTCTTTATATTACAAATGGAATTTTTTCATCTCGTTGCAGCCTCTGGATAAAATGTATGTTCTGGATTAAAGTGCACTCGCTTTCCAATTACTAACATACACAATTATTCTGATAAATATGTTGGTAAAAATGGTATGTGAAAGATTATTTTGGATCTTTCGCTTTACTTCTCACATGTTTACTTAAATGGACTCGACAACAATGCAAAAAAGGAGGATTAATCTGGGATATGATGTAAATATTGCACAAATTGGCTGGAAAGTGTTATTGATTTCAGTTTTGATTGTCTAATTTATTATGCTGAATTATATATTAAACATTAAAAAAAATCCACTACCTGATAAGTGAGTAATGAGGGCTATGTTTTAATGTGGGAGGCATTTTTAAAATTCCAGGCAATTTGCTCATCAATCAAAACAAGAGTTTTCAAGAGTGAAGCATTCTTGTTCAACAGTATTTTCATCTGGGGCTCATTAGTCCAAGGATTGTTTCACTCTTCTGTTTCTAACTAATGCACTGCTGGGAGCCAGAGCCAGGTGTTCTTTCCACTGTTCTCTACTGAAAGCAGCCTTAATCACTAATCTCCATCTACAGCCAGACCTATAAACTTTGACCTCCCACCTTGATGCATATTTAATTATGGGGCTAGTAAAACAATGGCCAAATAATATGACTTAATACTGTTTTATGTTGTTTAAGTAGTATACATATACATAATTGAAATTCATAAATGTATTTCAGCAATCATTTATGTGCACCATATTTTAATGTGCATGCAGTAAATTGTGCTGATTTATAGTAAGCTCTCTGGTGATTAGATTTAAATGCTTCAGACTGATTTATAGCAATATCTTTTATAGAATATTTTGTTTCTGTAAAATTAACAGCAGTGAACTAGAAATGTTTAACTACTTAAACACAAGTGTAATTGGACCTGTATGTAACAGGCATCCTCCTACTAGAAAAAAATAGCAATAGTTGCTTAATGCGTTTTTCTAACAGAATCTCCTTTGTGAGATATTGAAAGAATTAGTTCAGAGCAAATATGGGTAAGAAAACTGCAAACAATAACATATAACTGTAACATAAATGGTAAGCATTGAGAAAATAGGTTAAGCAAACTTGAGAGAGCATGCAAGGACTGGTAATGGTGTGGAAAGAAATGCCACTTTGTTTTCACCACTAAAGATTATTGGGGCTGTCATTTTATTTTATTAATGACACATTTGTAGATACTATCAGCTGGAACATATCTATGTGTGGTCACTGTTGTATTTCAATAATTTTCTTTCCTTAAGGTTCCCATCCGTAGAACTTCACAGCAGGTCAGTCAGTCAGAAGGAAAAGACGGGTTAATATTGCAGGAATTACTTTTTTTTTGCATTTTGTTTTGAATACTTTTCCCCTGCCATATTTTAATCGAACACAGGTGTATACTTCCAAACTAAGAATCTTTTCAAGCCTGTTTTCAAACGTTGTTAAACATTGCATTCACAACTTGGCGAGTAGTTGTGGCAAATCCAATGCTGAATTATTTGCCCATTACTACTGTTTACCCAAGGGTAAAATAAAGGCTATGTTGTGGAGAACTGAGGGCTGTAACATCCTGATGCACATGTCAACTCCTGACAGATGGTGGTCTCTGAGAAACTTACTGAATGCGTCATTTGTATAAGGAGCCAGTGTCGAAAACTGACCATTTTGCAGGTGCATGCTGTGTGGAATTTTGTCTACACATATTAATGAATGTAGGGGAATATTCCTGGGAAAAAACTAACATGAGATCAGATTTTAGTATTAGATGATGTTATGCTGCTTTTATATCTTCTGGTGTCAAAGTAGATTCCCATATTTCTCTAACAAGATGACATGTGTGCAGGCTCATTTACAGATGGAATATGGCTTAATCTTTATAAAGTGGAACTTGAACATATTTATGGTAGTATGATATCTAAAAATTTCCCAAGGTTAAAATCATGCAGTTTATTTTATTTCTGTAACCAATAACTGTGACCATATATTTCACTGAAAATGGAAATTGTGAACCATGACTCACAGGATGAATTCAAATTATTGAATTTGCATTTTATTGCACAAAACATTTTCACTGATAGTATTAAAGCTATTTAAAACTATGAGTAACCAAATCTGAATTGTAAGGCTGTGACGTCAATGATGAACTCAGGTGGCATTATAAGTCATAAGAACAAATATCCAGCAATTTGTAAACATTATCTGCTACCTTTAATTCAGTTACCGGAACAGTAAATCTATAATATTTTAAATTAAGGTGTCTCTGTATCAAATTCCAAGATCGTTTCCCCTTTTGGAGAATTCACAAGTGTCTGTGCTAGTGCTAAATGAAGTTGGGGGTAAGGTATTTTACTCATTTCTGGGGCAGAATTTTAACTTTTTGACCTGGTTGCAGTGGGGAAGGCTGGCACCCGAATGCTTGTGGAGGGGGCTTTGAAATGGTTTTTAATTTAGCCGCAAGGTTAGCATCACACTTTCAGGTTGCCCAGCCAATTGGCAGTGGGCTTGATGACAACCCGCTCCTTGCCATTATAGGCTCACTATTTATAGGGACTCCAACAGGGATCAGAATAGGTCAATTAGAGATCAGTCAGGGCAGATGGAGCAAATATAGTATTGGAGTCTCAATGTGGCAGCCACCTGCTAACTCTCTTTGGAGGCAGAGAGACCTGTGGGAGATGTGGCTGTCACAGAAGGAAGGCATCATGGTAGCTACCAAGGTGTCTTACACCGACATGCATGAAAATGTCCCGGTGATAACATACCAGCTGACCATTTGTGGAGTGGGTTGTACTGGTTGATCTAAGGATGTCATGTTCACCACATGTGTGCAGTCCTTGACTTCTTGTAACTCTAGGAATCCAGGCAGTCCAGGAATTCAGCGGGCCCTCTCATACTGATTGGCCTCATCTGTAGCAAAGTGGATGTAAGTGGCGGCCATGGCATCAATCAACTGGGAGATACACACACTTGTGGGCAACAGATCCTGCAGATGTCACCAGCAGGTACCCCAAAGAAGCTGGTGATGAAGAAATTCAGGGCTATGGTGACTTTGACAGCCATTGGCAATGCATGTTCCGCTGGCCCACTTGGAAGGAAGTCTTGGTCTAGGAGGCTGCAAAGGTCAGTAATAACCTGCCAGGAAAATCTGAACTTCCGGAAACACTGTTATTCACTTGTATCCTGATAGCTGATCCTCTGTCCGTAAACCCTGCAATGAGTTCCTGTTGCGCTCTTGCCTTGATGAACTTAGTGAGTTTCAGACAGCTCGGTACACATGTAAACTAGCAGCTAAAGCCAGACTACTGGGTTAAATCTTCAATCAATTGTTACTTTAAATATGATAATCACAACTTGCACTGTTTCCCATGCACTTCAAAACAAATCCAGATTAAATCTGTAAATTAGCAATGTCATGTTCGGTTTCCAGTGTGCCAGCATTTTTTGTATCTTTAAACTGCACACCACCACCTCCCTCGCCGCTGCAAGCACTGGCACCTGCCCACCCCACCTGATGCAGGTCAGAAGTACACCCACAATATCTGTGGTAAAAAATGACGATTTGTGTATTTTGTGTCATATAATTTTGAATAGAAAGATAGGATAACTCAAATTCTCTCTTTAAAGAAGGATTTTCCATAGGAAGTGCAGCTTTCACAGGGAATGCTTCTTGTTCTCCTCAGTGTGAATTAGCAGGTGGTGGGATGGTAGTGTAAATCCCTTCCCACACATGGAACAGGTGAATGGTCTTTCCCCAGTGAGACTGCATCAATGAAATTTCCAACTTGGATGGGTAATTGAATCGATTCTTACAATTCCCACATTTCCACAGTTTCTCTGTGTTTTAGAAGTCATTGTGTCTCCCCAGGGTGGGCAATCTCTTGAAGCTTCATCCACACATACACAACATATTAACGGTGTCGTCCTATGTGAATAGTGCAATATTTTTCTCAGACTATGTATCTGGTTAAAACTCTTGCCACAGTCAGTGCACTGGAACACTGTCACTTGATGTGTTTGTCTCAGTGCTTTTTTAATCACTAATGATTGAAATCTTTTCCCTGAAACAGAACAGGCAAACATTTCTCCACATTCAAAGTCCGATGATATTCAGTTCCTGGTGAATTTGGGGACTCTGTCAGATTTCGATGTGAAGTTTGGTTTGAGTTTCATCTACAAATCCTCCCCTTCTAATACCTCGCTGCAAATTTCCACATGATTGTCTGATTGTTAAGGGAGTTCATTGGGCCAACAGGAGATCTGCTTGGAGATTTCCCTGGATTGGCTAGATCCAGATCCACTTTGGATCTATCACATATCCAACCTATACTACAACATTGTTAAAGCCTGTGCATGGCAGTTACACTAGAGTCTTTGTATTATCAAGCTATATAGTAAATGCATATTAAGAGCATTTTAACCACTCTTAGATTGTATAGAACTGATTTTAACTCTCTACAGACATTATGTGACAGATGCCAAGCCTTCCATCCTGCTGCAGCATGTGACTCAAGTGATTTTGACTGCATGGTTTCATCCATGTAATTCTTAGTCTCCTGTCAGAAATGCTCATTGGCCTGCAGTCTAGATCAGGGTTTTGGATAGCAGTTGATCACCTCAGGGCAAACCAGTCTTGCATTGTTGGCATCAAATACACATTTGTCATCTTATTTGCATAAAGCAAATGCTTATCTCAAGGCACGAGCACTGCGTTACGAGACTATGCCCTTTCATTCTTGAAAATATGATTTTCCAACTTTCAACTAACTGGAAATTTTGCAGTTTGAACTGCGACAGAGCAAACTGCTTAAAAATGCAGGGTCACATTCCAAGGCGAAGGTGAGAAACCAACAAATCACCCTCAGAGGAGTGTGAAGAGAGAGCCATTTCCTATCATCCAGACATCCATTGAAACCATAGCTTTCAAAGGGAGAGACATTAAAAATGCAAAGTACTGGATATTGAAACAATGGCTGTCACAGACAGACACACCCAAAACTTCTTGGAAATACACAATAGGTGAAATATTTCAGGGCAAGGCTGCCAGCCACTTGACAGAGATTGCAAGTGACACAGGCGGTGTCAAAAAAAAGTCTCCAGCAGAGCAAACAAACTGCCCTTCTCTCTTTTGGAATAAGTAAGTCACCGGTTCGAGAAGCCAACTCTACCAGAAACCTACTAGCGAGCAGAGGTCTCGTAATAATTGCACATCTTCTACGTCTGACCGCATCCAAGAAACCAACTAACCTAAATCGGCCGCAACTCTATTTAAACTCTATGCGTGGCATGTGTGTGTGTGTGGGCCTTATTGATTGCATGAATGCTGAATGCTTGACGTTGCATTTTTATTATTTTTCTCGGGTTTAGTGGTTAATAAATTTGCTCGCTCTTTGAAAACCTTGTTTGATTGGTTCTCTTGTAGCTTAACTAGTTAAATACATTCTGATTTGGAAAAGACGTATGCTCATGAAAAGAAACCGAGACCTTTGGTGTAATCAACTGAGGAGGTTGAATCAAAGGGATCCAATTCACCCCTTCTCACTTGGTCATAACAACTGAATGACAATTTTTTATATGGTAAGCACTTCCAGCCAGAAATGTGTTCACACTTCCTACCCACCATATTGCGTGAAGAGCACCAAAAAAATGGGTGTTGCAGGGCCAAATATATAGGTCTCAGTCTATTTGTGAAAATTATATTGGATCATCACAAAAAAGGCAAAGTCACTTCAAGAAAATTCTGACTGTAAACATTTCATTACTTAAGGCTTATCAGAAAATTGAGTGATAGTAGATTAAAGCAGAATTTCATTCACAATTTGTGCTACATAATTATACAATATATCACAGATAGTGATGTGTAAGTCAACCTTTGATTCTTCCAAAAATCATGAGTCAAACTGTACGCCAAGCATAAATATGAACCACTGGTGTAGGTGTGGGAGATGGCCATTTTGAAAAAAATAACACCAGTAATCATATTAAATTAATGTTGCATGGTTTACTGAATGTAATAATTCTACAAAGTTATCTTTTAACTGCAATCGAAACATTTAAAACCCATCAAATTCATTGTCTTCGTCATCTAATGCAGACTTCATCGAATTCATTGAGTCCTTTTGGTTATGGCATCATTGTAAGGATCATATTCTGGATTAGATATGCTACTTTTGGTTTCAGTATCATCCTTCCACCACAAATCACCAACCTTTCCATCCATTGAATTGGATAGTCTGCATTTTTTTGAATAATCTGCTGAATTTTGTGCATTAAAATCCCATGATTTGATGATGAAGCCACACAAAACGTCAAGTGGAGCAGCACCCATATTTCCATTCTTTGCAAAGGTTTTTTCTCCAGCAACCAGTCACCTAATCCAATCAGTGCAGACATGATCCTTGAATGCCTTGTTGAGACACACATCCAAAGGTTGAACTTCGGACATTAGACACCCGGTATAACTGCAACGTGGATGTTGCTTGTTCACAGGTCCCTCTTGCTTTCATTGATTATATGGGATCTGAGCATGTCCCACACTAAGCTGCATTCTTTGCATAGGCTAGCAGGACCCCTATTCCCTACATTATTAATCCATAACTTCACTCCATCCTCATCCAAACAACCATTGCCATGGGCATGTACAAAGTTCCTGCAGGGAACTTGAGTTTCAGTATGTGTTTATGTTTGAAGATGACCTTAGGCTTTAATTACATTACTCTGGCCATGCAGGCTAGTATCACTGTGAATCTTGTCTTCTCAAGGGCAGGAGACACGTGGGAACACCACCACCTGGAAGTTCCCCTCCAAGCCACACACCATCCTGACTTGGAAATATGTCGCCATTTCTTCACTGTCACTGGATCAAAATCCTGGAACTACCTCCCAAACAGCACTGTGGGTGTACCTACACCACATGGATGACAGTGGTTCAATTTTTGAAGGGCAGTTAGGGATGGGCAATAAAAATGGTGGCCTAGCCAGCAACACTCACATCCCATGAATGAATTAAAAAAATCAAGTCCTGTGGTTTTCACAAGGACTGTTTCGAACCTTTCAACTCCATGGGCAGAAGTTTCAGCTTACCAGTTGGGTGGGCCCGACCCAATCGCCGGAGAAGCGGGCCCCGCCGCCATTTTACGTGGGTGGGCCAATTAAGGCCCGCCCAGCGTGACGTCTGGCAGGAAGCGTTATGCACTTCCTGTGTGGGCAGGGGGGTTCCCCAAAAGTGAGAGTGCGCTCTTTTGCGCATGCGCATGAAAAAGCACACTCATCTCCCTGAGGCTAAGTGCTGCCTAAGGGAGATCTCTGACACTTTTAAAAGATATGAAAAATAAGAAAAAAAAAATTCCCTAACATGTTGCCCTCATGTGACAATGTCACGTGAGATGGGATATGTTCATAATTTACATAATAACTTTATTAAACTTTTTAAAGCCCTACATGAAACCTCATCCCGCCGCTGGAGGAGGTTTCATGTTTTTTCTATTGCCCGCCGGGGCTCCTGGCCTGCTCACCAACCTTAACATTGGTGGGCAGGTCCTTTAATTGTATAATTGATCCTGTCAATGGCCTCCACTGGCCATTTTATGTGGGTGGGCCAATTAAGGCCCGCCCAGCATGACGTCCGCCCCCGCCTTCCTGAAGATTTAAGTGGGGCGGGATGACGTTGGGGATTTCCCCCCCGACATCAGCCCGCGTCATTTTACGCGTCGGCAAGCAGGCCTCATCCCCTGCTCACCGACGGCAAAATTCTGCCCCATAATTTGGTTTCCGGGGGTAATAGAAACTCATGGGTGTTCGTCCAAGTTGTCGATGTGATATAATGGGTATTTGTACTTTTGCCGCTGTCTGAAGATGAGTTGTGAGAAACTAGTAATTTTAGCATCAAGGTCTTTTGGTGGCCTCTGAGTGATCTTGGTCTTCTGCTGCAATACGAGATATTTTCATTCCATAAAGTGGCCACAATCACTAGCTGTTGCTCTGAAAGCTTTGCTAGACTTAGGGTTTGATTTGGCCCACTTAAGTGCATTTATATGAATTGCATTTCTGTTGATGATATAACGATTCTGATGATTTTCAAGGACCCATTCTAGGATAACTTCAGGCCAGTGGCTGGTCCCTGTTCTCATGGTGCATTTGGTCCTGGGCACCATCTTCTTCTGGGCAAACTCCTCCTTCCATTCTTGCCCTAGTTTTTCACTAACAACCGAATTCCCTCGCTGCAACATAGTTATTTGACAAGTTAGCAAATGTTACAACTTATAGCTCAAAGCCATCTTCATACTTCTTTCGTTTTGTTGGAAGACTTATTTCTCTTTATCATTCACCGTGCGCGGTCTGCTCTGAGTAGGTGTGTCTTAAACTCCCGTGCATCTTCACAACACAGTTATATTGCCTGCTCGATCCCTTGCACCCAGTTTTAGGGTAATGGTAAGTACATGCATCTGTGGAGTGAAAAATTGGGGTTGACTCTTAATAGCATGTTGTGGATGAAAAGGAGGGGTGTTCATTTAAATGCTGAGTAAATGCAAAATCGTGATTTTGGGGCTGGAAAAATATTGGTTGCCTTCGACATAAGCTTGACTTATATGCCACGATCTATGGTACATGGTTTTAAATTTATATTTGTACATAGATATTCACAATCTGTTCAGTGTGTTGGTTGCTCAGCTGATAAGATAGATGCTAAGGGAATGTAGAACAATACATTTTCTCCCTTAAATGCTATGCAGTTAAGTGGAATGACTGACACTATCATGTGGCCTCTATACCAGGGGTAGAATTTTCTCGCTGGCAAGCAGGCCGATGTGTAAAATGACACACAGTGATGTTGGGCGAGCGTCCCAAAGTCATCTCGCACCATCGTGATAATTTAATGGGCGGGTGCGCGATGTTCTTGGATGCGCACCTGCCATTAATTAACGGGCCACTTAAGGCCCTTGAGGCACCAATTGATAGTGATTTTTCAGGGCCTGTACGATCTTCAGGTCATCACATGGGCGCAACGGGCAGGCGGGTAGGAGAAATTTGTTTAAACCTCATCCACGGTCAGGATAAGAGGAGTCAGTGGGGTTGCGAATGTGCTCAGTCAGATATTTATTTTTGAAAGTTAATGATACTTGCCTGTGTGAGCAGAAGTACTTCAAACCTCATACGAGCTGCTTGGACAGGACTCACAACCTTCAAGTCAGGACTCTACAGTGAAGATCCTTTTTGGGCCCTGCAGGTTTCGGGAAGCCTTCCCTTAGCCTGGGAATGGGAGTTGTGCTTTCCACTGGAGGCACCTCTGAGGAGGAGGAAGGGAGGGCCAGAAGTGCACATTCAGCCTCCAGGGGAGCCACCTTTGGGAGGAGAAGCATAGGCTCAAGGGGCACAGGGTGAACAGGAAGTCCAAGGTGGAAGGGGCCACAGAAGACAGAAGACTGCTGCCATGGTTTACAGGCAGCGAAGTAGCTACCTCAATATGTCTGAGGTGCAGTGCCGAAGGAGTTTCCATCTCTCAAGGGATACAGTCGACTCTATCTGTCAGATGATAGATCCTGAGATCTCTGCAAACTGTGTGGGTAGACATCCCATGCCAGTGGCTCTTAAGGTCACAGCTGCCCTCAACTTCTATGCCTCGGGCTCTCTGCAGGGGTTGGTGGGTGATCTTTGTGGTGTCTTCCAATCAGCTGTCCACAATTGTGTCAAGCAGGTTACAGACACTCTGTTCAGGTGTGCATTGACTTTCATCCACTACTGTTGGGACCAGGCAAGCCAGATACAGTGAGCCAGAAGCTTTGCGGCCGTTGTTGGCTTCCCCCGCATCCAGGGTACAATAGACTGCACACATGTGGCCATCAAGGTGCCAGCAGGTG
Source organism: Carcharodon carcharias (assembly GCF_017639515.1). Classification (NCBI taxonomy): domain Eukaryota; kingdom Metazoa; phylum Chordata; class Chondrichthyes; order Lamniformes; family Lamnidae; genus Carcharodon; species Carcharodon carcharias. The sequence continues at coordinate 82,376,978 of NC_054472.1, read as the reverse complement.
AGCCCGGTGCCTTCATCAACAGGAAGGGCTTCCACTCCATGAACGTGCAGATAGTGTGTGATCACAGGATGCTGATTCTGCAAGTCTGTGCAAAGTACCCAAGCAGCTCCCACAACGCCTACATCCTCAGACACTCCCAGGTGCTGGGGCTCTTCAGTGCTCCAGCCCGGCTGGATGGATGGCTGCTGGGTGATAAGGGCTATCCCTTCAGAAGGTGGCTTATGACGCCTCTCCGCTATCCAAGAACAGAAGCTGAGCAGCACTACAATAGGAGCCACACCTCCACAAGGTCTGTGGGGGAGAGAGTCATCGGTCTTCTCAAGATGCACTTCCGATGCCTCGAACATTCATGGGGCGCATTCCGGTACCCCCCTAGATTGTGTGCCGCTGATAGTGGTTGCATGCTGCGCTCTCCACAATCTTGCGCTGGGAAGGGGGGATGCTGAGAATGAAGAAGATGTAGTTGGAGTGGCTACAACTGCACATAATGAGCCCAGCAGTGAGTCTGAGGTTGAGCATGCATTGACCCGGGCATACTCCAGGGAGGCAGGGACACCCAGGAGGCTTTAATCCAACGAACCTTCAGCTAGCACAACACAGATGGACCTCCAACAAAAGCCTATGCTGCAGGCTCCATACTCGATACCTGAGTGTTAAATCTGCCTGGATAGGAGCATTAAGCTTTATTGACTTGGCCCTTAGTTAATGTAACAGAACCCACTCATAACATTATGGGTAACTATCCAACTGCAGAGGAAAGGAGGCACCCTCAGCCATGGTCAAGTGTATAAATTTAATGATATCACAAAATGATCTTAAGTAAACAAAATGCCAAAGGTATTAAGCTGCACATCAACTAATCATGACCGCATTGAGGGTCAACACAAAAGCACCAGTGAGAAACCTGTGGTGTGCCTAAGGTGCCTTAAATTTAGGCTTTTTGGTGCTATGTCTAGGTGCTGTCCCCTTGCTGACACTGGCATCTGAGACAGCCTGCCCACTGTGCTGTCCTGTTGGCCGCAATGACCTCTGGCCTGTGGAGCCTATGCTGGCCCTGCCTGGGAGGGAGCGGCGGCCAGTTCCACAGCTGGCATCCCCCCAGTTTTGCAGCCTCATCAGATGCAACAGTCACTGGCAGAGGAGCAGAGGAGCTTCTGCCCTCACCTGGAGCACCCTGAGAGGACCATGCAGAGATGATAGGCAACTGCTGCACCAACGTGAGGTCGCTTCGGACCTCCCTGCTCACCATAGATGGATGAGCACCGAGCTGGGAAGCTTGGTGCCCAGACCATCTCCCACACTGGCATGGACCAGCTGAAGTCAATGCTGATTTGAGGGCTTGCTGGTCCGCATGCATCCCCAGGAAGCCCTGACTGGTCTCCAGGAGGAGCCTCTCCATGAGAGTCACCACTCTCTCCATGGAGGAGGAATGGCGCTCGGTCATGAGGATCATTGCATTGGCGGGGGTCCGCATTCACTCCTGCACCACGGTGACCAAGCCAAACATAGCCTCATGTATCTCCACCAGATCTTCCCGCACACCCTGCTGGACTTCCAGCGTTTGCTGCCTCATGGACGACTCCAGATGTACATCACCAGCCATCGATTGATGTGCCTGTGCCTGGTCCCCTGCAGTCCTCCGACTGCTTGTACTATGGGCAGTCTCTGTCTCCACCAGCTCCTGCAACGACTGTGAAGTGCCCTCACCGCTGTGCACCAGGACACAAGCTGATATCTAATTCCCACCGAGATGCTCATATCTGCGCTGGTGCCTGCCTGGCAGAGATAGTTTGACGCTGGTGGGTCAGAGACTTCAGGACCCTCAGGTGTGAGAAGGGGCCTCTGCTGCTTCTCCTCCCAGCCCTGCTCCACTGATGCTGAAAGGAAGAACAGGACAGTGGATCAGTTAATGTGGAGACAATGTCAATCTTCATCCCTGTCCCCCGGATCATTATGCGCTCATCCTTTCATAAGCAATGGTCAAGCCATGTTGCAAACTTCAAACACTGAACATTCAGCAGTGCCAAGGCTACTGAGACACTGATGGTGACCTCAGTGCTGGGCTAACATACCTGCCCGTGGCACCCCAGCCTCACTGACACAGATGGACCTTGGCGCATGGCGCCTCTCCAGACTGAGGGCCTCCTGCTCGAACCTGGAAATAATGGCCAACTGTGCCGGCCTTCTGCCAGCCCTCACATGCTCAGTGGTACTATGTGCATTCTCCTGGAAAGGAGAGAAGAGCATTGATTAGTGCTACTTATAACTGAAATCTCTTCGCTGCCGTCCCACCCCAGCCAGAGTGGGACATTGCAGGCTCTAGTGCCTCCTCACCCTGCAGCTGTCACACAATCAAACAAAGATGCCAGGCATGTTCCCCCACCCACCCAGCCATATTTCTAGAACCAGGGGACATAGATTCAAGATAAGTGGCAGAAGTTGTAGGGGAAATGAGGAAGAACGTTTTTACACAGAGGGTAGTGGGTGTCTGAAATTCACTGCTCAAGTTGGTGGTAGAGGCAGAAACTTTAAACTCTTAAAAAATACCTGGATCTGCACCTAAAGAGCTGTAAGCTGCAGGGCTATGGGCCGGGTGCAGGAAGGTGAGATTAGAAAGTGCACCTGGTTGTCCTCGGGTTGGCATGGACAAGATGGGCCGAATGGCCTCCTTCTGTGCTTTAACTTTCCTATGACAAAAACAAAAACAGAATTACCTGGAAAAACTCAGCAGGTCTGGTAGCATCGGCGGAGAAGAAAAGAGTTGACGTTTCGAGTCCTCATGACCCTTCGACAGAACTTGAGTTCGAGTCCAAGAAAGACTTGACATATAAGCTGGTTTAAGGTGTGTGTGTGGGGGGCGGAGAGAGAGAGAGAGAGAGAGGTGGAGTGGGGGTGTGGTTGTAGGGACAAACAAGCAGTGATAGAAGCAGATCATCAAAAGATGTCAACAACAATAGTACAAAAGAACACATAGGTGTTAAAGTTAAAGTTGGTGATATTATCTAAATGAATGTGCTAATTAGGAATGGATGGTAGGGCACTCAAGGTATAGCTCTAGTGGGGGTGGGGAAAGCATAAAAGATTTAAAAAAAAAAAAATTTTTATTTTTAAAAATTTTTTTTTTAAAAATAATGGAAATAGGTGGGAAAAGGAAAATCTTTATAATTTATTGGAAAAGAAAAGGAAGGGGGAAACAGAAAGGGGGTGGGGATGGGGGAGGGAGCTCACGACCTAAAGTTGTTGAATTCAATATTCAGTCCGGATGGCTGTAAAGTGCCTAGTCGGAAGATGAGGTGTTGTTCCTCCAGTTTGCATTGGGCTTCACTGGAACAATGCAGCAAGCCAAGGACAGACATGTGAGCAAGAGAGCAGGGTGGAGTGTTAAAATGGCAAGCGACAGGGAGGTTTGGGTCATTCTTGCGGACAGACCGCAGGTGTTCTGCAAAGCGGTCGCCCAGTTTACGTTTGGTCTCTCCAATGTAGAGGAGACCACATTGGGAGCAACGAATGCAGTAGACTAAGTTGGGGGAAATGCAAGTGAAATGCTGCTTCACTTGAAAGGATTGTTTGGGTCCTTGGACAGTGAGGAGAGAGGAAGTGAAGGGGCAGGTGTTGCATCTTTTGCGTGGGCATGGGGTGGTGCCATAGGAGGGGGTTGAGGAGTAGGGGGTGATGGAGGAGTGGACCAGGGTGTCCCGGAGGGAGCGATCCCTACGGAATGCCGATGGGGGGGTGAAGGGAAGATGTGTTTGGTGGTGGCATCATGCTGGAGTTGGCGGAAATGGCAGAGGATGATCCTTTGAATGTGGAGGCTGGTGGGGTGATAAGTGAAGACAAGGGGGACCCTATCATGTTTCTGGGAGGGAGGAGAAGGCATGAGGGCGGATGCGCGGGAGATGGGCCGGACACGGTTGAGGGCCCTGTCAACGACCGTGGGTGGAAAACCTCGGTTAAGGAAGAAGGAGGACATGTCAGAGGAACTGTTTTTGAAGGTAGCATCATCGGAACAGATGCGACGGAGGCGAAGGAACTGAGAGAATGGGATGGAGTCCTTACAGGAAGCGGGGTGCCTTCGCCTCCGTCGCATCTGTTCCGATGATGCTACCTTCAAAAACAGTTCCTCTGACATGTCCTCCTTCTTCCTTAACCGAGGTTTTCCACCCAAGGTCGTTGACAGGGCCCTCAACTGTGTCCGGCCCATCTCCCGCGCATCCGCCCTCACGCCTTCTCCTCCCTCCCAGAAACATGATAGGGTTCCCCTTGTCCTCACTTATCACCCCACCAGCCTCCACATTCAAAGGATCATCTTCCGCCATTTCCGCCAACTCCAGCATGATGCCACCACCAAACACATCTTCCCTTCACCCCCCCCTATCGGCATTCCGTAGGGATCGCTCCCTCCGGGACACCCTGGTCCACTCCTCCATCACCCCCTACTCCTCAACCCCCTCCTATGGCACCACCCCATGCCCACGCAAAAGATGCAACACCTGCCCCTTCACTTCCTCTCTCCTCACCGTCCAAGGACCCAAACACTCCTTTCAAGTGAAGCAGCATTTCACTTGCATTTCCCTCAACTTATCTACTGCATTCGTTGTTCCCAATGTGGTCTCCTCTACATTGGAGAGACCAAACGTAAACTGGGCGACCGCTTTGCAGAACACCTGCGGTCTGTCCGCAAGAATGACCCAAACCTCCCTGTCGCTTGCCATTTTAACACTCCACCCTGCTCTCTTGCCCACATGTCTGTCCTTGGCTTGCTGCATTGTTCCAGTGAAGCCCAACGCAAACTGGAGGAACAACACCTCATCTTCTGACCAGGCACTTTACAGCTTTCCGGACTGAATATTGAATTCAACAACTTTAGGTCGTGAGCTCCCTTCCCCATCCCCACCCCCTTTCTGTTTCCCCCTTCCTTTTTTTTTCCAATAAATTATAAAGATTTTCCTTTTCCCACCTATTTCCATTATTTTTTTTAAATTAAAAAAAAAATTTAAAAAAAATTTTTTTTTAAAAATCTTTTATGCTCTCCCCACCCCCACTAGAGCTATTCCTTGAGTGCCCTACCATCCATTCTTAATTAGCACATTCATTTAGATAATATCATCAACTTTAACTTTAACACCTATGTGTTCTTTTGTACTATTGTTGTTGACATCTTTTGATGATCTGCTTCTATCACTGCTTGTTTGTCCCTACAACCACACCCCCACTCCACCTCTCTCTCTCTCTCTCTCTCTCTCCGCCTCCCACACACACACCTTAAACCAGCTTATATTTCAAGTCTTTCTTGGACTCGAACTCAAGTTCTGTCGAAGGGTCATGAGGACTCGAAACGTCAACTCTTTTCTTCTCCGCCGATGCTGCCAGACCTGCTGAGTTTTTCCAGGTAATTCTGTTTTTGTTTCTGTTTTGGATTTCCAGCATCCGCAGTTTTTTTTTGTTTTTAACTTTCCTATGGTTCTTTATGCTGCCTACATCACATCTGGCACCACACAGTCCAACCTTGCAAAGCAAGGAGGCGCAAGCATGTGGAACGCTAAGGGCAGCAGATGGATCGGTGCCACATCACATGGAAGCTCCCCTTCCAGCATGTCAGCACCCTGACTTTGACATGTTTTGCCGTTCAAGCACTGCGCCTAGTGCAGATCCTCCAGGTTGCCTCCAAAACAGTCATGTGGGTGTCACTGTACCACATGCTGCAGGTGCAGAACCCATCTCATCACCACCCTCTCAGGGTGACCTTGGCAAGGCCAATACCTGCTGGCCCACCCAGCGAAGGACACATGCTGTCAATGATTCAATGCAGTAACTGCACTCAGAGTTGGGGGGTGGGGCGGCGAGGGGGTGAATGCCTACCTGCTGGGTTCACTGACCAATGGCAACATGGTACTCAGCTTTCCAGAGTGCAAAATGCCATTAAAGCGAGTGTGGCACTAGATCCAGGTGCGCCGCACCACGTCACGGGAGCTCACCACCTCTGCCACCTCCTCTCAGGCACGTTTGGTCGTGTGGAGGGGCCTCCTCCTCCCGCCCCTCAGAACAAGGACCCCTCTCCATACTGACACTTCCTCAAGGAGCTTCGCCAGGCAATTATCTGAGAAATGAGGGGCGCAGTGCCTCCCTGCCCTATTATCCTACCTGGCCTGCTCACCAGTAGTGCTCTGGGGAGCCCTTCTGTTGGCCATATTTCACAGCCTTTGCAAGGCTGCAGGAGGACTACTAAACAGGCAGCCGGGTCGTCATTGGACCCACCGGTCATAACAGTCCTGTCACCGCCCGCCCACTCCTGCTGTCCTCGGGAGCCACGTTTCATGCTGGGCAAGTCTTAATTGGCCAGCCCACATAAAATGGCACGGACCTGATTGCGGGCAGTGATTGGACTCACGCCTGGTCCCGCACAGCCCACCTGACAGGCAGAAAATCCTGCCCCAGATGCTGCGTGACAAATTAATTTACATTGGAATAAGATTAAAACAAGTTCAGTTAAAGAAAAGAATCAATTGCCCAACACTAACAAAATTTTGCACTGCATATGCCAAACATACACAGGAAATATTAGTGCAGACCTTTACTGCTGCATTTTAAATACTGACAGAGTAGAGAAAGAAAGGAGGAAGAAATCAAAAATTCATTTTACAAAAGCTTTGAATAGAGGTTACTGCTGCTCTCTGCACTTTTCTCAGACTGTCTTGCTGTGAAGATCGTGTCCACTGTGCCTCTTGATGGATGGAATCCACATTGTGACTTTGGTAGGAGCTCTTCAGCCAGAAGGCGATTGAGAATGACTCTTGCAATGACCTTTCCTGTGGTGGTTCAGCAAGCGATACCCCTCTATAGTTACCACAGTCAGTCTTGTCTCCTTTTTGGGCCACAATTACAGTATCTAGGAGACCCCCTGGCATACTCTCCTCCTTCCAGATGGGGGAGATTAGGTCATGTATTCATGTCAAGAATACTTCGCCGCAGTAATTTAATGCTTTGGCAGGGATTAATCTGAGCCGGCGGCCTTGTTGCTTCTTAGCTGTCGAATGGCCTTTTCAACCTTATACTGGGCTGGGATTGAAACAATGACATGCACAATAACATGCAGGCGGCTACCAGGAGGGCAGAGGAAATGTTTCAAGGATGCCCTCAAAGCCTCTCAAAAAAATGCAACATCCCCATCAATTTGTGGGAATCTCTTGTTTGAGAAACCCCAAACTGGAGAAGAAGTATCCACAAAGGTGCCAATCATTTTTAATGGAGGCCCAGCACAAACAGCTGAAGGAGCGTACCAAAATCCGAGCATCCCACCCAACTGCCTCATCACACACTACCTGCCCCAACTGTAGCAGTGTGTCTGGATCCAGCTTTGGACTTTTTAGTCACCTCAGGACAGCCCTGGAGTGGAAGAAAGTCATCCTCCATCTCGAGAGACTGCCTAAGAAGAAGCAGTAAAGGTGAGTTGCTCTTGGAAAGAGCCGGCATGGGCATAGTGGGCTGAAAGTCCTCCTCCTGTGCTGTAACCGTTCTATGATTTCCTGATAGTAGACTAAATCCTAGAGGCAGTCTCACATTTTCTTGCTTCAGTATTTTCAGAAGTCGGAGCACCTCCTGACAACAAGTCTCACTGCCTGTTTCATTGTGATTTGTATCAGTTGGAAGCTTCGTTTTTTGGATGAAATGTAAAGTTGAGCCCCAGTCTGCTCTCTCAGGTGAATGTGAAATTTTGAAGAAGGGCAGGTGAGTCATTGGTCCTCTCTGGGTTTATTGAAGGCTTGGGGCTTGCAGGAGGCTTCAAGGGGGCTCAGACCAGATCTCAATGGGCAGATTGGCTCCTGTGGGAACTGAAGATTTATTAGAAAACTGCTCTTTGGGCCTTAGGATGGACTGCGAGTATCATTGATGAAACTTCTTGGGAACTAATTCTGTGCTTTTGACAAAGTAACATCAGCAAAAGAGGAGCAGTTCTGAGGAATTTCCTGGCCTATGATTTTATCATTTAGAATTTCATAATCCACTATCAGAATGTAAGTGGTAGCAGAATACCAAACTTATTCTACCTCCAACTTTGGTTGGGACTTCACAATGGAGGTTTTCTCGCTCTTGTTGGAAGCTGGATTGTTTGCTGTTGTCCATTTTGTTATCAGCTGTTCAGCTGGTTTTGTTGTCGATGTTGATAATGTCTCTGTGTGAGTTCCCCAGCTGTTGCTGTAGTTGATGGCCCTGCCTGCCAGATTTAGATCTTTATCTGGAAATTTCCAGTTCACGGGTTATTGGCTGAATCATATATCCAAGAACTTCACAGCTGTCTTGTGAAGATTGCCAGTGGCTTGATAGCTATAAAACAAAAATGATCAAAAAGCATTTGCAGCCCATTCTCAGCTGTGAGAAAGAGATGGCTTTATGATTGAGTAATGGAATAATGATACCCTGGATTTGATGCATCTTAGTGAGAAATTTGAAAGTTGTGTGTTTAAAAACCCATGATTCCATGACAATTGAAGGATGTTTCTTAAAATGTTGAAATATTTTTTGTTGGCATGTCACGATCAGAGTAAGGGTTCAATGAAGTAGTTCTATAAAACCCAAAACACTGGTTGTCATGGAATCATGGGTTTTCAAACATACAACTTTCAAAGTCCCTACATGCATTTGTAACATACATACCAGCATGGTCAGACATAGCAGAACTGAATAATAATTAGTGACCCCAGAGAGGATAATTTTTGGGCTGCTGTAAAATTGTCTCAAAAGCCTATCACAGCCTATATCGATCAAAATGTCAGCTGCTACAGTCATTTTTACCTGGGTATGCAATTGCAGAAAGTCAATGGGATGGGATCCTGCCAAACTAATTAGATCAACTATACATTCAATGTTGTTAATAACAATCATATATGAATTTTGTTTTGTAATTCATATTAGCCAGCAGTAATAAAGAAACTGAGTGATTGACAGAAGAGAACATTCACCATAATAAATTTAACTTTGAGATTCTGACAGTAACATTTGAAAACATTCTCACAAATTGAAATATACTTCTCAACAAACTGCAGGGATACAAAATAATGTGCCATATTCACTCTTTTTTGAAGTGCAGCAAATAGCTCCTTAACATGTTTACTGTCTCAGCCCTTCCCTGTCCACTACAACCAGACTCTCAGGTGTTTTCTTTTTGTCCAGTTTTCATTCACATGGCACAATACCATAATATATGGAAATTCAGGAGGAAAATGTAAGAACCTCTGGATGTCAGGAAATAGCAAAATAATAATCAAATTATTAAAGAAATGCAGAGTACAGAACTAATGTTCTTTTTTTTTGCAAAATGGCTTCATTACCAGGCTCAATTAACAAATTCTCATGAAATTTTCAGAAACTCTGGTTTTCAAATGTGCAACATTGTGACTTTAGTAGTAATGGTGAAAAAATAAAAATACTACCCAGTCATGATGTGCACATAATAATGACCCTTTAGCTATTCTCCAAATGATAATAAGCTATTTTCTCCCTATAAATAACTTAATAAGTGGTGGAGAGTGTAATTGTTGGAGAAAATAGACTAGAGACCATATTTTCCCAGTGCCGGGACGATTCCAGAAAACTTTAAAAATGCCTGGCAAGACCTGGATATGGGAGTACCGTTCCTATTTCTGTCCAATACAATTTTCACCGGTAAGGGAAAGGGAATGAGATGTGAATTGCACAGGTGTGAAACACAAATCTGCTGGGTCATTTGAAAATGGTGCTGAGTTTAAACAGACCCAATTTTCACTGTTCCTTACCCCACAGTATGGGAATCATAAATTTATGGAGGAGGCATATGCACTGTTGAAGGGCTGGTAAGGTTTGTTTAAGTGTCATAATCTGAAGTTATTTAAATCCCTAGCCCTTTAAAACTGAAAAAAAAAATACTAGGCTGGAGCTGTTAAGAGTAAGCAAAAACATGCTGCTGGAGTGCATTGATTGACAGGTCTTTGGATGTAGGCTAAGGAAACAACATTACCACCCATCCCTGAAGTCGCAATAGATTTCACTGTTGTCATTTCACAAAGGCTGTTATTACAGCTGAACCCATTATGAATGCATGGCTGAATTTCAAAAGCTCCAAAACCACTTATCTCAGCAGAGGGGCTGTGTTTGCATTTTGATTGACAGGTTTGATAGGCTATTAAAGGATTCGCTGTCTTTGATATGATTAATGAATGGAAATATATTTGTTTTTATAACAGATTGATCACTTGAGGTGATTTAAAATATTTTAGCAGGTTTTATGAATGAGAAATTTTTTTCTGCATCAAGTGTGTATGAATGAGACCTCTAGTATATTGTTGGAAGTTTAATTCCTTTTCATCTCCAATTGGCTCCCGAGGTCTGCCTTAATGGATACAGGGTATGTGGCTATGGAGGTGAAACAGGGAGTATGAGTTGGCATGGAAGGGGCATGAGAGTTGTGAGCATGGGTAGTGGGTGCGGGGATTGTTGAGGGCAAGAGGGCCTAACAGCTTCTGGAGGTGGCAGGCCACACTTGGTCATGCCCCCCACCTCCCCAGCGTACAAATTGCCTGTGGCGGGGCTCTTTATATTGAGCTGGGTCTGCCAAGTTGGGAAATTCCCCAACTTAAGCTGTCTACCTCGGTAGCGAAAATCTGGCCGAAGGATTTCTGTGCTGGCCGCACCTGCACACAGAGTGAACCACCACAACACAAACCATTGTCTCACAACATGGAAGGTTACCATAAATGCACTTTCACTAAGATTAATGTAGGGAGTCATTCACCCAATGCACTGCACAATCCTCTCTGAATTTCTAATTTACACCACCCATTCTACAAAGCTTTCATCTATGGTGTGAGCTGCCTATGAGGGAGTCATGAGGAAATATTGTAGAAAATCCTCTGGTACAGCTTTTTAAAGATATGCAGCAGCAATTTAAAGGGAAGATGCTTTGAAGGGAATAACATGCTAACTTCAAAATGTTGTCCAAATACCGTTTTAACTTGCTCCGAACATGGCCAGCACCTTACTGCTGCTAAAGGTACCCAAGTGTTTAGCTAACGTTTTCCTCCACCTACCCAGGTGTAGAGCTGCTTGCACAGGCAATGGCCTACCTAGAGCTTGTCATATAAGCTGAGAGCTAGCAACATCTTTTGTTTTCTGCCCACAATCATTGGGTGGAATCATCCCAGATTTGCACTAAGTGTGGTAGTGGGCGGGAAAAAGAACATTTTATCTGCTAGCTGCAATGGTGGCTTTTCACGCTGTATCATCCCAAACCTTGTTAATCACACATTCCTGTAAAATATGCTGAGTCACTGGAGGGCAGCCTCTCATTCACCTGCCATGCTGTGACCTCATTGCTTCCTCACTCCAGGTGCCATAGTTAAAGTGCAGCCATATGCACACCTCTCAGTGCTTCCAGCCCAGTGCTGCTACAAAGAAGACATGGCCCTGAAAGACAAGAAGGCTGCAGCCCCTCCCCTGATTCAGTCTCACATCTCTGGAATACCTTTTGGATGCCTTGGGGACCTGTTGTGATGTCCAGTACCCCCTGCTCTGGCCACAGGAGGGACAGCAACATCACCAATTTAGCTTGGGAGGCAGTGGCAGTGGTGGTCAGTGCCAATGCCCTGCAAAAGAGGACAGCCACCCGGTGCCACAAGAGGATGAATGATCTCCATTCTGTCAGGGTAAGTCATTCTTCTCATCACTTCCAAATCACACACTTACTAACCCATCACACATCCACAGGGCCCTCACTCACTGCCAGTTCAAGAGGTATCACCATTCACTCTCTCACACACACATTCATTGTCCTCATCCTGTTCATGGAACCACTCACCACCCACACATGCCAGGCATACTTATCATCTGTGTGCCATGCTTCCTGCTTACACTCTCTCCATCTCTATTCATGCAGGACAAGCTGGCACACAACAAGAGGGAGAGGTTGCAGACAGGTAGAGGAATGCCTGAAATCAAGGTCTTCACCTTGCCAGCGATGACCGGGACCGGTCCTGTCCTTACAGTGAGGTTGGCGCTGCTCAACCAAGTGAGGATCCAGCAGTGCAACATCCATCAGACAACCATGCTGTGAGGGATGTGTCCTGTTTCACAGTCTACTGCCATGCAACAATTAGCACTCCTTCCTTTCATAGACACATCTGGTATGTCCTTGACTCAAGCCCCAAAGACATCTCAGAAGAGGAATCTGTTGAAACCCTAACTGAAGGCCCATCACAGTGCTCACCAAGACTCTCCACCAGCACAGAGACACACATCTCAGTGGGACCTAGCTTTAGAATAGCTTCGGGGTTACAAGACGATGAGCACATCACACTGTCTGATCCACAGCAGGTGGCAGCGGGTTTACAGTTTCTAAGGTCTACGGCACTTGGAGGACAGCTGGAGGTCAGAGCATTACTGAGTCCAAGTCAGGGCTTGGTCAATTGGTGGAGCTGCATAGGCAAGCTCAGGAACATCAGAGGGGATGTCCGCTGCACTCCTCAGATTGCAAGGTACAATGGAAGAGTCCGTCCACCTTCAGTCCAAGGTGATAGCGCCAGCATGCCAATGCACCAATGTCAACACTGGTAGGATGGTGGCTGCTATGGAAACCTTGATCCAGAACATTAGTGAGTCTTGCCCACATCCCACCATTGCCTCAAGGAGGGGAAGCCTCCCCGCTTCCTTCTCCAGCCAGCCCAGAAACGATGGATCGAGTCCAGGAAGCATTCACTGTCGAGGCGCAGGTTATTAAAGTGCCAGTACGCAGACCCCGTCCGAGCGCAGAACGGAGCGAGCTCTGCTCACACCAGACGGTGGTCCATGCACGGAACCTGCTGCACAGAAGCTGACAGAATGCAGGACACAAATGCCTTGGAAACATAAAGGGTGTCGAGTCTAGACCATCCGACTCCAGGTGACATGAAAGTGAAAACACCGGGCCAGGATTTTATTTATGGCGGGCTGGTGGAGCGCATGCGGGTGCGGAGCCAATTGCCACCCGCAACCGGCTGCACGCCGCCATTTTACGTGGGTGTGCCAGTTAAGGTCCTCCCAGCATAAGACTCAGCGCTACCTGTGTGGGCAGGGGTAGGAGGGAGAGTGAAAGAGCGCAGCAATCTCCCGGAGACATGAGCTGCCTCGTGGAGATTGAACAGAGAATGCAACGTTTTAATAAATGATGTAAAAATTGATTTGAACATGTCTCCTCATGCGACAGTGTCACATCGGTTGGGAAATGTTTGTGAAGGTGGGAAAATTAATTTATTGATTTTATAAAAGCTTCCAGGAAACCTCATCTCGTCCATGGATGAGGTTTCCTGAAAAAACGTGAAGGACGCTTTGGCTTTTCAGCTGCCCGCCAACCTTAAGGTTGGACAGGCAGCGTTCTTAACTAGTTTAATTAGTTTCGTAATGACCTTAATAGGCTGTTGACATTTCAGCAGGCGTGGAGCTGCCTCTGGCACATGCCCACCAAACGAAAATTCGAAACAACGCATCATTTTATGCATCAACATGTCGGGCCCACTCCCACATGCCAACTGGAAGATTTAGCCGCTGGAGTCAGGATGGCAATGTCATCAGACGCCACCAAGTCAAAGGACCCAACCAGGTCCCTCAACTTACTCATACCTAGCAAGCAGTGCTGGGCACCATGACAGTCACTGGCCTCCAGGGTGCAGTTGAAATCCCCCCCGAGGATGATGCACTCACCCGCATCAATGGAGTCGAGATGAGTGGACACTTCCTCAAAGATGCTCGCTTGCTGCTGCGAGCCCAGAGGAGCGTACACATTCACAAAGTGAAGCGCCGCGCCCCCCAGGCGCACAGTAAGGTGCAGCAACCGGCCTGGCACCGACTCCTTGAACCCCAAAATCTCCAGCTGAAAATGTGGGACCAACAAGATAGCCACCCTGCCTGAATTGGAGTCTAGGTGACTCATGTGGATCCCCCATCCCCACCCCAGGAGCCACGTAGCTTTGTCTCCCAGAGCAGTATGGGTTTCCTGCAGGAAGCACACCGCCTACTTCCCATCCCGGAGGACCGAGGAGCTCTGGAGTCTGCGCTGTGTGTCCCCGCTGCCAATGATGTTGAGGCTAGCTTTGGTAGTCTTCATTGTCAGAAGTATGTGCTACCATCACCATACCTAGTGTGAGAAGCAGAGGACTATTTTAATCCTTCCTCTCCTTCAGGAGCTCAGCGGGAAATGTGTGGACCCTCCTCTTAGCATTCCGGTCCAGCCCAGGGGCCTTGAGGACCTTATGGGTGGATCAGAATACAAGAAGAATGGAATGCCATTGGTCCAGACCCATCTCGGGGACCGCTAAAAAATCCTGGAGCTCCCGTAAGGGGATGAGAGGAGAATCGGTGGGGGGCACCAGGGGATCCACCACCTAACCTGACCTGACAACCACTCTAAGTCTTCCCCGGTGCTCACCACAGAAACTCCGTCCTCCTCCAGGTCTTCGCCTCCAGCTTGCAACCCCTCCCCTGAATTGAGCACAGGGGCTGGTGTGGAGCTGCCAGCCAGCTCCACCTCCACATTCACCTCGATCCCACGCCCAAGAATCAAGGGCAGAGGGGTCTTCTCTGGCCTCCTCTTGGCGATGTTGGCCTGTTGGCCAAAGGGTGGCAGCAGCAACCCGGATCTAACCTCCCCCGGTTGGTGAAGGTGGTGGAGGAGGAGTTCACTGGGAATGAAGCCCAGTAAAACAAGCCTCTCTGCGGTGGCCTCAAGAGGATCCACCGCCAGATCGGTCCCACCTATAATGAGCCCCTTGGCCAGGGCCAGGTACACCACCTGCTCAGACCTCAGGAAGAACACGCCTTCCCATACATGCACGAGGCTGCAACAACAGCCCAGGGGCCAACAACCCTGGCCAAAGCCTTCACGCATGTTCCTACAGTCATCTCGGGGTGAGTGTAGCTCTTTACCCCTGTGGCCCTGGTCAGGAGGTGGGACAGTGACGAGGCCGCGGGAGCAGCGGAGGCCACGGAAGCAGTCACTCCCACATAGGTCCTCTTGGCGTGCCTCCGCCCTGGTGATAGCTCTGCCTCCACAGCTGCCCTGGAAGGCCCAGCCGCCGGTGACTGCGCGGCAGCCATTGGGGGATGAGCCAGACCCACCTCGAGCTCTGTTGGTGGTAGCAACAGCATTTATAAAGGGGGAGAGGGGGAAAAGAAGGACTACCCTCTCCCTCCCGATGGTGTGTACAGACAGAGGGCAAGGAAAGAGAGAGGGAAAAAGGATAGGGAGGCACCGACAGGGAAAGGGTAATGGATGCAGGGTGGGTGGAGGAGTGGAGCAGGCTGGTGGGGGCCTAGCTGTTCTTCTCATAGTGGGAGGGTGACGTCTTCACCAGGCAGCCGGCACTGCCTGGCACATGGAAGTCAGGTCCATCCCTGTTCACCAGGCAGCACCTGCGACCTGCACTTGAACACGGGTGGGGCAAGAAGGCTGGAGCGGGTGGCAAGATGTTAAATAGACACATGCACACATCCCTCCTCCCTGAGTTCCCTCAGCAGTCGTCTTCCTCCCCCTACAAAGCAACAAGGTCTTCACAGCCCCCACCAAACACAAGTCCAGACACCCACCGCAAATGTAATAAAAAAAATCCTTTCCTCCCGGCATCCCTGTCTTGCAGCACCTCCTCTCTCACTCTCTCTCTCCTCCAGTTCTTCAGGCTTCAGGCCTTGCAAGCTCCAGGCCCCTGCAGTCCCAGCAACAATACCAGCAGTCGGCTTCTAGTGTCCTTTGGGCAGCAGCAAAACCAGAGCAGCTTGTAAAAGTCCAGAGGATTATGTTGGAAAAACAATAGTAGCAGCAGGGTGTACCTCTCCCAGTCGCCGCAGCACATTGCAGACAGCAACAGCTCCAACTTGGGCAGGAATGAGCTGCTCCTGAGACCAATCAGGAAGCACAGCCTGGGCACGGATGTTGATCACTTGTACACACTGTTCATTATTGTCAATAAACTCCCGAGAATGTCTCCTTGCCTGTGGCTCCTTTTTTTGATGAGCAGTGTTTGTGTCGCTCAGATGTGAAACCTTGATCCCTGCATGATAAAGGTAGATGTCTCAGTCCAGGGCCTCCTCCCTGTGCTGTGTACCACCTTCCCAGCACACTGATGGCGCACCTTCACACTCACTGGACACATCAGTCATGCCTGAACCTCGGTGGGGCTTATCATTGCTGCCAGAATGTCATTGACCGGTGGGACAGAATTCTTTCATTTTCTCTGTGCACTCCCAGCATCTTTGAGGTGCAGCTGGCCCCCGATCCCATCAGCATCTGTGTCCGGTGACAGTGTGGTCCTGAAGGGTTCAGCTGACGGAGGATACCAGAGGATCAGGAGAAGTTAAAGTTTCCCCACTGCATCTCCATGATATGACCCTGTTTACAGAGCGCAAGCGAGCTGCCATCAGCCAGACAGAATTCAGGCATTCACGTATGCTGTGTGAGGATCTATGGAGTGTCCCCACTCCATGTCGTCATCATCCACATGGAATGTAGGGACTATGGGCATCTGCTTCGTTTCCATGACGGGAGTCTTACCACGACAGAGAGTGTGTGCGCTGCCATCAGCCAGACTGGAGTCAAACGTTCAAAGATGCAATGTGACGATCTATGGTGTCTCCTCCACAGACATGTCTTCATCATCCTTCATGAATCTAGCAGCTGTGAGGGTCTCCCGAGCACATCTGCCGCATCTGGCCAGTGCAATGGCCTCTTTGCCATCATTGTCACCTTCGAGAACCTCCCCACACACATCCTAATCGATGTCCTCCTCATTGAAGGAGGTGTGCAGCTCTTCCACTCCCTCTCAGCCAGCTCCTCCCCCCATTTCAGCACCGGTTTGTGAAGGGCGCAGCAGGCGACGATGATGCGTGACACCCTCTGCGGATTGTATTGAAGGACTCCACCAGACTGGTCCGGGCAACGGAAGCGTATTTTCAACATCCCAATGGTCTGCTCCACCAAGTTGTGAGCTGCTGCATGAGCCTCATTATACCTTCACCGTGCTGCAGTCTGAGGCCACCTCACAGGTGTCATCAGCCACGGCCTCTGTGGGTAGCCCTTGTCCCTGAGGAGCCATCCCTGCAGTCTCTGTGAACCCTAGAATACATCAGGGATCTGAGGCCTACTGAGAATGTAAGAGCCACGGACAGTCCCTGGGAACTGTGCACAAACCTGCAGGATGCACTTGTGATGGCCGCACACCAGCTGCGCGTTCAGCAAATGGAAGCCTTTGCGGTGACATAGTCGACAGTTTGTTGCCACGGAGATCTGAGCGCCACATGAGTGCAGTCGATGGCACCCTGCACCTGTGGGAAATCTGAGATCTGGGCAAATTCCCGCCCGCTTGCTTCCTGGCATTCCTGATTGCGGGAGAAATGCACAAAGCTGGGTGCCTTCACAAGGATAACATCCATGACCTCATGGATGCATTTGTGGGTGGAGGCTTGCAATTTCCCACAGAGATCACCTATGGAGCCCTGGAAGGAGCCACTGGCATAAAAATTCAGCGCCATGGTCACTTTCACAGCCACTGGCAGTGGATGCCCTCCATGTCCCTCTGGTGCCAAACCTTGCAGCAGGTGGCAGATGCGACCAGTTCCCTGGGCATGCTTAGTCTTCGGTGACACTGGTTCTCGATCATCTGCAGGAATGACAAGCACCATCTATAGACCCTGGGTCTAGCTAGGCACTGACCAGCGATGGCTTACTGTGGCTCTTCAGTAGTAGGTCCGGGTCCCCATGTTGACCCTTCTTCCTGAGCATGCTACTCTTTCTTTTACCCAGCCAGACACCTCCATCACTCTCCTCTCCTTCGTCTCTGCCCTCTGTATGCCATAAGGCATACAGTTAGGTCACCAGGCTCCATGCTCTTGATGTGCTCCTCCTGAAGACATGTGGGTTAACTTGGGTGTACTAATAAACTCTCTTTATTAAGCCTGAAGGCCCCTTAACACATCTCAGAGACTATTGGTCACCACTTGGATGGCCAGAGTTTAATGTACTGCATGGCTGCCCGAAATCACCCACCCCCACCCCACCTCCACCTTACTCCACCTGACCGATTGGCAGCAGCTTTGCCCACTGGACTGCATGCTGTGCTCTCAGCTCAGGCACAAGCATTCTCCTAACCCGCGCTGCAAGCCTGCACTGTTAGCTTGAACTACAGGGAGACTGGTCCAAACCTGAATGATGACATTGCAAGGAGCTGTGAGCACCTCTGCCAGTGGCTGCTCCATGGTCAGCTTTAGCAAGGAGTTTGTACAATGTGTCCAATTGTTCTGCAGTCCACTAAAATGCTCATTATTTTGAAGTCTGTGCCCGAGGGGTGAAAAGCTCTGGAGCACTTGGTGGCACTTTTATGTCTCTGTGATGCTTGAGTGGGCAGATAAACTAGAGGCCCAATTCCATGCATGTCAATGTGGCTGCACTTGAACTGTCTCAGCTGCTGAGGAGTGGTCACTTTATACAAGGTTTCCCTGATGCGTGGCTGCTACTGACCCATGCCCCCCCTGCCACCCCACACGTGCTTGTGCTCTACCAAAAACTGCAGTGCAGCCCTTGCTACATCCAAACCGCCTCAGCCGCAGTACAGCCCTTGTCCCGGCACCGCACTGTCAGCTGGTCAGGAAAATGCGACTTGCCTGTGCCATCACCTGAACACGTGGCGCCTCAACTTTGTGGTCCAACAGGCAACTCTCACGAGCACTGCACAACGTTACTGTGCAGTGACCTCCGAGTCCCCCTTGATGTGCAGCCCGCCAAGTGCACATGTTATATATACTGTTGTGAAACACACCGATGTGCTCAGATGATCCAGTGTGGGGGATGATTCCGATGAGCAGAGCTTATAATGATATGTAAATGTATTACAGTGAAGTTCCTAATGTGTAGTGGCAGGAAATGCGGCCCGCCATTGAAGGGTGGAGCGGACAATTGCAAACTGGTTTCAGAATGTTGTGAAATTTTTGGCTTTCCTGCCATATCGTCCACTCACATTTGCTATGACACCCTATGCCAGTGGGCACGGAAAATTCCGCCCGTAGTATCATAGAATGTAACAGCACAGAAGGAGATAATTAGGCCATTGTGCCAGTGTCAGCTGTTTGATAGAGCTATCCACTTGGTCCCACATCTCTACTCATTCCCTAAAGCTCTTTGAATCTTTTTCCTTCAACAAACCTGGCACCATGAGGCAAAAGACCACACAGGGGCTACAGCAAGGTATAGGAAAGCATTAATAATTGGGGTTTGATAGTCAGAGGAGAAAGACATGTCGTGTTGTTACTACTGACATGAGACGCGTATGGTATTTTATGTCCCTGATAAGGGGCATCATGGGGAGGGTGCAGAACATTTTGTGAAGGAAAGAGGAAGGACCAGAAGTCATAATCCATGTCAGAACTAACAACACAGGGAGGAAGAGGGCTGAGGTTGTACAGTCAGTGTTAAGTTTGCTAAGGATGTAAAAAGCTGAACCTCAAATGTTGTAATCTCTGGTTTATACCCTGTGCATGTGCAAATGAGAGTAGAAATAGGAAAATATGGCAGCTTGAGGCATGACTACAGATATGAAGCAGGAGGGAGGGCTTCAAATTCATGGCAGGTGGGATCTGTTTGATGTGGATGGATTGCACCTGAACAGAGCTGGGAGTATTATTCAAGTGGGCAGATTAACTAGTGATTGGGGACAGTTAAACTAATTCAGCAATGGGAGGTGGTGGCATAGTGGTATTGTCACTGGACTAGCAATCCAGAGAGCCAGGGTAATGTTCTGGGGGCCCGGATTCAAATCACACCATGGCAGATGGTGAAAGTTGAATTCAATAAAAATCCCGAACTAAAAGTGATGACCATGAATCCATTGTTGATTGGAAAGAAATCTGCCATCCTTACCTGCCCTGGCCTAAATGTGACTCCAGATCCATTCCATAGCAATGTGGTTGAATCTTAAATGCCACTCAGTTGAATCAAACCGCTAAAAACAAATCTAAAAGGAATGAAATTGGACGACCACCTGGCATCAACCTAGGCACCAGAAATGGCAATGGCAAAGTCTTCCTTACTAAGATGTGGGAGAGCTGTCACACAGACTAGTCAAGCAACAACCTAACATAGTCATACTCACAGAATCATACCTTACAGATAATGTCCCAGACACCAGCATCACCATCCCAGGGTATGTCCTGTCCCACTGGCAGGTTAGATCTAGCAGAGGTGGTGGCACAGTGGTAGACTGTTGGGAGGGAGTTGCCCTGGGAGTCCTCAACATCGACTCCGGATCCCACAAAGTCTCATGTCATCAGGCTAAAAATGGGCAAGGAAACGTCTTGCTGATTATGTACTGCACGTACTGCATCCCCACTACCCCTCTCAGCTGATGAATCAGTGCTCCTCCATTTTGAACAGCACTTGGAGGAAACACTGAGGGTGGCAAGGGCACAGAATGTACTCTGGGTGGGGACTTCAATGTCCAGCATCAAGAGTGGCTTGGCAGCACCACCACTGACCAAGCTGGCTGAGTCCTGAGGGACATAGCTGCTAGACTGGGTCTGTGGCAGGGGGCTGCGGAAACCAATAAAGAGAAAAATACATGACATCGTCCTCACCTACCTGCCTGCCGCAGATGCATCAGTCCATAACAGTATCGGTAGGTGTGAGCACTGCACTGTGTTTGTGGAGACGAAGGCCCCTCTTCACATTGAGGATACCCTCCATCGTGTTGTGTGGCACTACCACCATGCTGAATGGGGTAGATTTCAAACAGATCTAGCAACTCAAGATTGGGCATCCATAAGGCACTGTGGGTCATCAGCAGCAGCAGAATTGTACTCAAACACAATCTGTAACCTCATAGCACAGCATACCCCCCACTCTACCATTACCATCAAGCCAGAGGATCAACCTTGGTTCAATGAAGAGTCCAGGAGGGCATACCAGGAGCAGCAAATTACACTTAATTTTTAGCACCACTAAAAATGAGGTGCCAACCTGGTGAAGTTACCACACAGGACTGCTTGCGTGCCAAACAGTGTAAGCCGCAAGTGGTAGCCAGAACTAAACGATTCCATAACCAACGGATCAGGTCTAAGCTCTGCAGTCCTGCCACATCCAGTCATGAATGATGGTGGACAATTAAGCAACTTGTTGAATGAAGAAGCTCCACAAATATCCCCATCCTCAATGATGGAGGAGCCCAGCAGATCAGTGCAAAAGATAAGGCTGAAGCATTTGCAATAACTTTCAGCCAGGAGTGCTGAGTGGATGATTTATCTTGGCCTCCTCCGGAGGTCCCCAGTATCACAGATGTTAATCTTCAGCCAATTCGATTCACTCCACGTGATACCAAGACATGGCTGAAGGCACTGGATACTGCAAAGTCTATGAGCTACGACAATATTCTGGCAATAGTACTGACATGTGCAGCAGAACTTGCAGCACCCCTAGCCAAACTGTTCATGTACAGCTACAACGCTGGCATCTATCTGGCAATGTGGAAAATTGCCCAGTTATGTCCTGTACACAAAAAGCAGGACAAATCCAACTCAGCTAATTACCGCCCCATCAGTCTACTCTTCATCAACAATAAAGAGATCGAAGAAGGTCAGCAACAGTGCCATCAAGCAGCACTTGCTTAGCAATAACCTGCTCACTGATGCTCAGTTTGGGTTCTGCCAGGGCTACTCAGCTCCTAACTTCATTACAGCCTTGGTTCAAACATGGACAAAAGAGCTGGACTCCAGAGGTGAGGTGAGAGTGACTGCCCTTGACAGCAAGGCAGCGTTTGACTGAGCGTGGCATCATGGAGCCCAAGCAAAACTGAAGTCAATGGGAATCAGGGGCGAAACTCTCTGGTGGTTGGTGTCATTCCTAATGTAAAGGAAGGTGGTTGTGGCTGCTGGAGATCAATCAGCTCAGTTCCAGGAAATCACTGCAGGAGTTCCTCAGGGTAGTGTCCTAGGCCCAACCATCTTCCACTGCTTCATCAATGACTTTCCTCCCATCATAAGGTCAGAAGTGGGGATGTTCGCTGATGATTGCACAATGTTCAGCACCATTTGCGACTCCTCAAATACTGGAGCAGTCCATGCCCAAATGCAGCAAGACCTGGACAATATCCAGGCTTGGGCTGACAAGTGGCAAGTAACATTTGCGCCACACAAGTGCCAGGCAATGACCATCCCCAGCAAGAGATAATCTAACCATCGCTCCTTGATGTTCAATGGCATTATCATTACTGAATAGTCCACTATCAACATCCTGGGGGTTACCATTGATCAGAAACTGAACTGGACTAGTCATATAAATACTGTGGCTACAAGAGCAGGTCAGAGGCTAGGAATCCTGTGCCAAGTAACTCACCTCCTGACACCCCAAAACTTGCCCACAACCTACAAGACGCAAGTCAGGAGTGTGATGGTATACTCTACACTTGCCTGGATGAGTGCAGCTCCAACAACACTCAAGAAGCCTGACACCATTCAGGACAAAGCAGTCTGCTTGACTGGTATCTCATATCACAAATATTGAGCTCCTCCACCACTGAAGCACAGTGGCAGCAGTATGTGCTATCTATAAGATGCACTGGAGCAACTCACCAAGGCTCCTTAGACAGCACCTTCCAAACCTATAACTGCTAACACCTAGAAGGACAAGGGCAGCAGACACATGGGAACACTGCCATTTGGACACTCCCCGCCAAGCCACTCACCATCCTGACTTGGAATTATATTGCTATTCCTTCACTGTTGCTGGGTCAAAATCCTGGAACTGCCTCCCAGACAGCACTGTGGGTGTCCTTACACCACATGGACTGCAGCGGTTCAAGAAGGCAGTTTACCACCACCTTCTTATGGGCAATTAGGGATGGGCAATAAATGCTGGCCTAGCCAGAGATGCCCACATCGCAGGTGGTTGGGCACCGAGATGTAGTATTAAAAGTGGAATCAAGGTGCACAGCAGACTTGGAGAGACTGTTAGCATTAGAAATAATACATAATTAGGCGGGATCATAGAAAATACAGAGTTAGGTTTGTAGTGATGTGGGTAACTGCAAAGCATGTGCTTAATAAGTTTCAGTTATTGATAGCCACATGAGAAGATGATGCGGAAGTGATAATTAAGTCTGGGATTTTCCAGCCCCGTTGGCGTTGGGCATCATGGTAGGAGCGAGTTCATAGTGGGGGTCAATATGGCGAGACGGCCAAAAATCAGTTTCACACTGTCATGAAACCAGTCTGTGATCGTCTGTTCCACCTGTCAATAGCAGACCGAGTTTCCTGCCACTGCATGCCGGGAACCTAATTTCAATACTTTAGCATCTCATTATAAGCCCTGCTCACTGGAACCATCACCCCCCACCGCCCCACACTGGATCATCCGGGCATTTTGGTGTGATTGTACACTGACACGTTTCACAACTGTACTTAAGTGACGTACACCTGGCGAGCTGCACTTCACTCAGGACTTTGAGATTTGTTTGCCTACCTGCTTCAGGCAGCACTTGCAGCCATCTCTGCCATTGCCTCCCAAGCTGGAGTGGTGAGGCTGATGGGCGTCCAGCCACAGCATCCAGAATGCATCCCAGGGATGAGTCACTGAATCGGGCGCTGTACTCTTCTTGGCTTTTGGCGGCCATGCCTTCACTGGAGCAGCCCTGGGCTGCAAGCATTGAGAAGTGCCCGTGCAGCTGCAGTTTAAATATGGGGCCCTGTGTGAGGAAGTGGCAAAATAATGGCTTGGCAGCCAAACTGGAGGCCAACTGCCAGTGGGATGGTGTATTTCCTGTGGCTGCATACTCAATGAGACAGAAATGGGATGATACGACGTGCAAGCCTGCCATTGAGGCCAGTGGGTAAAATTATATTTTTCACACCCGCTACCGCACTTTGTGCAAATCTGGGATGGGGTTCTGCCCTAAGACTGGCTGAAAAAAGGTGAGGGTTTGATTCCTAACATTTAACATTCCTGGGTGCAAGGTATTCAAGAAATATAGTGAAGGAAAGAAAAAGAGAGGGCAGCAGTGTTCAAAAAGGAAAAATAGCATGAACTGCATTTTGTAGTCAGTGGAGAAGAGATATCATTCATCGCTGATCTCAAAGAAAGCTGCTCGCGAGGATTTAGCGAGCTCTGTGCTCTGAGTTTCATCTCTCCTGATGTTAATTTCATTCCCGTATAAGCTGTAGATCTCCAGACTCCAGCAACAATGATGTCATCAACAGACTAAGCAGCCAATCACTTTGAAGAATTCTCATAGCGCCAGGGAAATTGACAGGCCAAATGACGGTAGGTGTCTAAGGTAAGTAGATAGGATTTGGTGGTTGGAGGTGTCCCATTCGGGGGTTGGGGGGTAGGGGGGAGGAGTCCCCTGGTAGGGGGGAGTCCTGTTGGGGTGTGTGGAGCCCTGGAGAGGGAGGTGACATGCCATGGGGGGGATTTCCGGTGGAGGGGTGTGTCCCATGGGAGGTGTGTCCCGTGGGAGGGGAGTCCCATTGGGGGGAGGAGGGACTCCCGTTAGGGAGAGAGGGGACTCCCATTGAGGGTGCGCAGTGCTGTGGGGGCAGTCGGGATTGGGGTCAGGGTCCGGGGTGTGGAGGACTCCCGTGTGGCTGGCCTGGACCTTTACAATAATTACTCAGAAGTTACAAGAGGTTTTAATTCTTCTAACTTTGTCTGGGTAACTATTGGTATAACCCCGGCGGAACCATCCGAAGTTTGTGATTTAAATTGCAATTTCAGATGGTTCCCAGAGGAAGTGTGCACTTCTGGGCAATTGTCATGCAAACCCTTACCAGGGAACTTTCCAGATTGATTCCCCAGCGCATCTTTAGGGTACCCCCCCAAATCCGATGCTAGGGCGTATGGAAGTTACGGGCCAATAAAGATTGGGGAATGCACATGGGATTAATGTGGAAGTTAAACAGGGCCAAAGGGGTTGTTCAGCAATAATTATGTCAGTGCACTGTTAAAACACAGTTACACTTATTCAACAAGGAGTAATTTTTTCAATTGTTTTTACAGTGAGACTTAGTAGAAATTTGCATTTGTTCAGTGATATCAAAGAGGTCAACTGTGACTCAGTTGGTAGCACACTTGCCTCTGAATCACAAGGTTCTGGGTTCAAGTTCCACTCCGGATCTTGAGCACAGCAATTCAGGCTAACACTCCGGTGCAGTACAAAGGGAATACGGCACTGTTGGAGGTGTTGTCTTTCAGGTGAGATGTTAAACAAGGTCCCATCTGCCTGCTTGGTGGATGTAAAAGAATCCTTGATGCTATTTCAAAGAAGAGCAAGGGAGTTGTCCTTGGTGTCCTGAGCAATATTTATTCCTCAATCAACATCACAAAAGCAGGTTATCAGATTCGCCTTCAAGGAGCCCTTAAACCTTAATCTTGACACAGGCAGTGTCTAAGTTTAAATTCTGAATAAATGACCACCTTAGGGATTTTATCATCAGTCATATGTACTTCATGTCCATCCTATCTGAGCTGGGCTCTGATGACGAGTGTTTCAATTCCAGGCATTTCTGCTCTTTTAAGTATCTCATAATCCTCCCATTTGTTGCCCATGTTGTTCCGAATGCATCTCGTGGGACTGTCCAACTGCTTAATATGGCTGGAGTAGGTAGTCTATTTCTCACAGGCATTTGGAGGGTAGGCATTACCACAATTTTGTACACAGCAAGTTTTGTTGTAAGTTTGATACTTTATTTCCTCCAGAGTCTCTTGCATAAACAGGCAAATGCTGAGTTTGTTCTGGCAATTCTATGTTCCATTTTGTTTTCATACAGATCTTTCTGGAAATTGTGCATCTGAGATAGGTGAAAGTATCTACAGCCTTCCAGTTTGTGTCATTGATAATTATAGTAGCTGGGGTAAAGTCAGAATGTGGTGGTGATTGGTGGGGTGTCTCTGTCTTTCTTAGGGTTGCCAAGTCCAACTTAATGTATAAAAGCAAAAACTGCGGATGCTGGAAATCCAAAACAAAAATAAAAATACCTGGAAAAACTCAGCAGGTCTGGCAGCATCTGCGGAGAGGAACACAGTTAATGTTCCAAGTCCATATGACTCTTCAATAGAACTTAGTAAGTTACTTATTTCTGCTGAAGAGTCATACGGACTCGAAACATTAACTGTGTTCCTCTCCGCAGAGGCAGTCTGACCTGCCAACTTAATGTATTCCTGGAGGTTTCATCACATGACTTTCCACCGCACTTTTCCAAGACCAAGCTTCCACCAAGACTTATTCAATGGCCAACACATCCATTCTTGTGATGTTGTGATGCACTGCCTTCCTGTGCCAATTGGGAAGCAAAAAGACTCATTACCTAATTTCAGTATTTTTATATCTGTTAAAGAGAAGAAAATGAAAAGAAAACAATTTTTTTATAGTCCTGATGATTTTTCTTCAGGATTGCACACATCAGTGTCCTGGAGATTGATCTTCAATTCCTGGAATCTCCAGGCCAATCTTGGAGGGTTGGCAAACTTAGTCTTTCTTAAGCTGATGGTTAGCCTATAGTCATCAGCTGCTTTTGAAAAACAGTCCATGGATCCTTTGAAGGTCATGCACACAGTGTGACATGAGGGTACAGTAATCAGCGAACAGCAATTCTCGCATCATCATCTTTGATACTTTAGTTGAGGATTTTAGTTGTCTGAAGTTAAAGAGATTTCCATCTGGTCTGAATTGGATATATATTCCATCAACATATCCATCAAATGCCCTAGAAAGCATGGCAGCAAAGAATACACTGAATAGCACAGGGGCCATGTACACACCCTTTCTTCATACCACTTGTTATGCCAAAAGAATGAATCAGTGTATTGTTGTGAAAATTTAGCTTATAACTTGTATGTTTTAGAATATAACTTTTGTTTTAGGAATATAACTTTAAGGTTCAAGGTGGATGCACTTGGATTTCCAAAAGGAAATTGATAAGGTGCCACATCAAAGGTTGTTACACATAATAAGAACTCATGGTGTAAGGGGTAACATATTAGCATGAATAGAGAATTGGTTAGCTAACAGGAATCAAAAAGTAGGAATAAATGGGCAATGGGCAATTTTCAAGTTGGCAAGCTGGTGGTGTGGGCTTCACTGTTAATCGCTGACCAATAGCAGAAATTAACAGGGGGACAATTCTTGGTTAAGTATCTGGATAAGTATCAGGTAACATGCCTAAGCCTTTGACACTGACCTCAGTGTCAGAGACATTTTCAGAGGTGCCCGGGCAGACGTTTTAACTTCCTAGGCAATCACTGCGCATGCGTATGAGTCAGGACTTCCAAAAAATCCCGATGGGCAACAGTCATCGACATTCACCGCTGTTGGCATTGGAAGATCAGCTCCAACATCTTTCACAACCTCAAGATTTCTCAAAGCACTTTACAGACAATGATGTACTTGTGAAATACTGTTGCAGTGTAGGAAAGCTAGCAGCTAATTTGTGCGCAGCAAAACTTCCACAAACAGCAAGATGATAATGACCAGATTGTCTGTTTTCTTGTGATGTTGAGTGAGGGATGAATATAGGCAAGGACACTTGGGATAATTCCTCTGCTTTTGTTCGAGATATTGCCATGGGATCTTTTAAGTTTACCTGAGAGGACAGGCAGGGCCTTGGATATCTGGGAGAAAATTAACAGCCACTTGGACAAGAATGAACTAATAAAGGAGAGGCAGCTTGGATTTGTTAAAGGCACAGCTCCTGTTTGATTAGCTTCATTCAGTTTTTTGATGAGTAACCTAGAGGGTTGATGTTGTGTATGTAAACTTTCAAAAGGTCTTTGATGAAGTAACACCTGTAGACTTATTAGCAAAATTGAAGTCATCAGATAGAAAGGGCAGTAACAGCATGGATGCATAGGATAAGGGATAGAAAACAATGGCAGGGAATGGTTGTGAATGGCTATTTTTTTCAGACTGAAGGGAGGTCCACATTGGAGTTCCCAAAGTTTAGAATTAGGACCATGGTTGTTGTACCTTAAATGACTTGGACTTGACGGTACAGAGCATAGTTTAAAAATCTGCTTGTGACATGAAACTTGAATTTGTAGTAAACAGTGAAGAGGGTAGAGTGTAAAACACGACTATAAAAAGGACATATGTTTTGCTGTTGTCTGTTTTGTCACCACTCCAGCTGAATCTTTAGATATGAGATATGGTAGATTTCACTAATTGTCATACCAAGGTTACGTCTTATAGGTAATACTCGGAAAGTAAATATCAATTATCCAAAGTTGATAACCTGATCAGTTTAACATTGGCAGAACTTTACATCTTGCAGGCGGGCACGCGCCAGACCTGATCAAGTGTAAAATAGCACAGGAAGGCATCGGGCGAGCGCCCTGACGTCATCTCACACACGCACAAACTTCAGGTCAGCGGACACATGCGGGTGTGTCAAGCTGGTGACAGAAGCTCTGTTCAGGAAATTACTGACATTTAATCATTTCCGTACAGACGAGGCCGGCCAGGCTGAGTGAGCTAGAGGGTTTGCAGCGATCGCTGGGTTCCCCCGCATCCAGGGTGCCATCGACTGCAATGTGGCCAGGTCAGCCAGGTGCCTTTGTCAACAGTAAGGGATTCCACTCGATGAACATCCAGATAGTTTGTGATCACAGGATGCAGATTCTACAAGTCTGTGCAAGATACCCTGGCAGCTCCCATGACACTTACAGCAGACACTCCCAGGTGCTGAGGCTATTCAGTGCTCCAGTCTAACTGGATGGATGACTGCTGGGTGACCAGGGCTATCCCCTGTAAAGGTGGCTATTGAAGACTCTCTGCCACCCAAAAACAGAAGCAGAGCAGCGTTATAATAGGAGTCATGCCTCCACAAGGGTGGATTTGGAGAGGACCATAGGTCTTCTGAAGATGTGCTTCTGATGCCTGGACCATTCAGGAGAAGCACTACAATACCCCCCAGAGCAGGTGTTACTGATAGTGGTTGCAGGCTGCACCCTCCACAATCTGGCACTGGCAAGGGGGGAACCATAGGAGGAAGAGGATCTTGTTGCAGTTCCTCAGGCCACAGAGGATGAACTGTAGTGAGTCAGAAGAGGAGCATGGTGAGGAGAATGCTGAGGGCATGGAAGCAGATCTCTGTATCCTTCAGGGAGGGAGGGACACCAGAGACACTTTGATCCAACGCTCCTTCAGCTAGGCTGCCAAAGATCTGCTTCCACCTTATGCCAGGGCTGCCTCCTCCATCCCAGATGTCTGAAATGACCCTTTCCTTTGAGCCCAAAGCCTGTGCAATAAAGTTTAAAGCTACCCACATCCAGCATTACATACTGGAGCACCCAGCACCAAAAAAAAGGTGAAGCATACTCAAACCATTCTGACAAAAACTAACTTTTTGCAATTTTCACAGTCAAAACAAATTAACATCACCATCTCTGGTGTTCATTTCCACACCAGTAAACATATAAACAAAACATTACAGAATAGAGGATCAGCCATGACCAGTCCCTTTTGTGCACATGGTTCCTTAAACTTACGTTTATGGGTGCTACGTCTTGGTGCTGGCAGCAGTATTGGAGACAGCCTGCTCACTCTGCTGTCTCGTTGGCCTTGATGACCCTGGTGGTTGTCCTCTGGCCAGTGGAGCCTGTGCTGGCTCCGCCTGGGAGGGAGCGGCCAGTGACACGCTGGCATCTCCCCAAACACCA
This sequence comes from Carcharodon carcharias, assembly GCF_017639515.1. Lineage (NCBI taxonomy): Eukaryota > Metazoa > Chordata > Chondrichthyes > Lamniformes > Lamnidae > Carcharodon > Carcharodon carcharias. Next base: position 82,347,295 of record NC_054472.1, on the reverse strand, counting down.
CAGCCTCATCAGATGAGATGGTCACCGACAGAGGGCAGAGGAGCTGTTGCCCTCATCCGGAGCACAAGCAGCTCGTGCGTCAACATGAAGTCACTCTGGGCATCCCTGCTCGCCATTGATGGACGGGCACCTAGGCGGGATACTGGGTACCTCATCCATCTCCCACACTGGCACTGACCACCTGAGGTTATTGCCTGTGTGAGGGCTTGCAGGTCCAAACACAACCCCAGGAGCCCCTGATTCTGCCCCTTGATTTGCCTCCATGAGATTCGCCACTGTCTCAGTGGAGGAGGCACTGTGCTTGACCATGAGGGTTAACACAGTACTTATGCTCTGCATGGACCCCTCCACAATGGAGACCATAGCACACAGACCCTCATGGATCTCCGCCAGATCCTCCTGCACATCCTGCTAGGCATCCAGCATCTGCCGCCTATTGGACGGCTCCAGACGTTCATCATCTGCCTTCGATTTAGCATGATCATTGCTGTAATTATGGTTTATTTAGTGTGCAATGCACTTTTAAGAATAATGCTTGTTAAGGAAGATCACATGATCTATAGTAATGAATCGGAGAGTAGCACGGGTTACCTCAGCAGTCAGTGCAGAGATGGGGTTGATGTTTAAAGCACACGTATAGTTGCTGCTGAGTATATTGTAAATAAATGTATTGTTTCCACCCAAGAAGTGTCTGCAGATCAACTCTACCACCAATAGAACAACTCGGCCACCCCACAACAAATTGGCGATGAGTATAAAAAAATTTTGAACAGAAGAAATCAAGTTAAAAAGAAAGCTGTCGCTTTAGGTTAAAGAAGAAACAGTCCCCAATCCAAATGGCTGAGAAATCTCCTGGAGCACTCCTGACATTGAAAAAATAGTACAGGGGGTTGTAGGACCCCTAGGTGAGCAAAACATTGGAAAAGGGAGAGGATCTGTACTTGTAGATTGTAAAATAGGCGGCAGCCCCGTAGGTTAAAGAATCTGGCACACAGCTTGCAAGTGTTTTTTTAAAAAGCAGCAATCAGAGCAGAAAACAGTGTTCCTGTTTTTAATTTAAAAAAAACGGGCCGATTGGACCATGAGGCCGCTGGGCCTCCCGAAGTGAGGGACATCCAACATCAAAAGAGCTTGCGGAGTAAAAGGGAAAAACCCTGCAGAATCACCCAGAAAAAGGAGAGGAAAACGCTGCTGTGTTTTTTTTTCTGAACGAGAGCAAAGTCTTATAAAGTTAAAAGAGGAGAAGACTCACAATCACGGGGATACCATCAAGACTGGAAAAGCACGGAAAACACAACACAGAAAAGTGGAGAGCCGCAGAGACAGCCTGAATTAACAAAACACAGTGACTGCTCTTAAAGTGGCAACACATTTAAAGTGGTAAATATAAGGAAAATGGCTGTGGACAGAAAATTAGAAGAGACCCCAGAGTGGGGGCAACTCTGCCAAAGGGAATAAGACCCCGGAGAGAGGGCAACTCTGCAGAAGGCAACAAGAGACCCAGAGAGAGGGCAACTCCACCAAGGGTAACATATGACCCCAGATGGATGGCAACAAGAAATTTAACAGTTGAAAGAACAGATGATTATCCTTCAAGATCAAATGTAAAAGGAATGCGTAACCATTCAATATAATAAAACAATAGAATGGAAGCATGGCAGAAGAAATGCAAAGAGGGCTCAGGGGAAGCCATGGTGTTTGGAGAGGGCTCAGGAGAAGCCATGGTAATTGGAGAGGGTTCAAGGAAAGCCTTGGTGATTGAAAGGGCTTAGAGGAATCCCTAGTGATTGAAGAGGGCCCAGGAGAAGCCCTGGTAATCAGAGAGGGCCCAGGAGAAGCCTGGTAATCAGACAGGGCCCAGGAGAAGCCCTGGTGATTGGAGAGGGCCCAGGAGAAGCCTGGTAATCAGAGAGGGCCCAGGAGAAGCCTGGTAATCAGAGAGGGCTCAGGAGAAGCCTGGTAATCAGACAGGGCCCAGGAGAAGCCCTGGTGATTGGAGAGGGCCCAGGAGAAGCCCTGGTGATTGAAGAGGGCCCAGGAGAAGCCCTGGTAATCAGAGAGGGCCCAGGAGAAGCCCTGGTGATTGGAGAGAGCCCAGGAGAAGCCCTGGTAATCAGAGAGGGCCCGGCCCAGGAGAAGCCCTGGTGATTGGAGAGGGCCCAGGAGAAGCCCTGGTAATCAGCGAGGGCCCAGGAGAAGCCCTGGTAATCAGAGAGGGCCCGGCCCAGGAGAAGCCCTGGTGATTGGAGAGGGCCCAGGAGAAGCCCTGGTAATCAGAGAGGGCCCAGGAGAAGCCCTGGTAATCAGAGAGGGCCCAGGAGAAGCCCTGGTGATTGGAGAGGGCCCAGGAGAAGCCCTGGTGATTGAAGAGGGCCCAGGAGAAGCCCTGGTAATCAGACAGGGCCCAGTAGAAGCCCTGGTGATTGGACCCAGGAGAAGCCCTGGTAATTGGAGAGGGCCCAGGAGAAGCCCTGGTGATTGGAGAGGGCCCAGGAGAAGCCCTGGAATTAGAGAGGGCCCAGGAGAAGCCCTGGAATTAGAGAGGGCCCAGGAGAAGCCCTGGTGATTGAAGAGGGCCCAGGAGAAGCCCTGGTAATCGGAGAGGGCCCAGGAGAAGTCTAGTAATCAGAGAGGGCCCAGGAGAAGCCCTGGTAATCAGAGAGGGCCCAGGAGAAGCCCTGGTGATTGAAGAGGGCCCAGGAGAGGTCTAGTAATCAGAGAGGGCCCAGGAGAAGCCCAGGTAATCAGACAGGGCCCAGGAGAAGCCCAGGTAATCAGAGAGGGCCCAGGAGAAGCCCTGGTGATTGAAGAGGGCCCAGGAGAGGTCTAGTAATCAGAGAGGGCCCAGGAGAAGCCCAGGTAATCAGACAGGGCCCAGGAGAAGCCCAGGTAATCAGAGAGGGCCCAGGAGAAGCCCAGGTAATCAGAGAGGGCCCAGGAGAAGCCCTGGTAATCAGAGAGGGCCCAGGAGAAGCCTGGTAATCAGACAGGGCCCAAGAGAAGCCCTGGTGATTGAAGAGGGCCCAGGAGAAGCCCTGGTAATCAGAGAGGGCCCAGGAGAAGCCTGGTAATCAGACAGGGCCCAGGAGAAGCCCTGGTGATTGAAGAGGGCCCAGGAGAAGCCTGGTAATCAGAGAGGGCCCAGGAGAAGCCCAGGTAATCAGAGAGGGCCCAGGAGAAGCCCAGGTAATCAGACAGGGCCCAGGAGAAGCCCTGGTGATTGGAGAGGGCCCAGGAGAAGCCCTGGTGATTGAAGAGGGCCCAGGAGAAGCCCTGGTAATCAGAGAGGGCCCAGGAGAAGCCCTGGTGATTGAAGAGGGCCCAGGAGAAGCCTGGTAATCAGAGAGGGCCCAGGAGAAGCCCTGGTAATCAGAGAGGGCCCGGCCCAGGAGAAGCCCTGGTGATTGGAGAGGGCCCAGGAGAAGCCCTGGTAATCAGAGAGGGCCCAGGAGAAGCCCTGGTAATCAGAGAGGGCCCAGGAGAAGCCCTGGTGATTGAAGAGGGCCCAGGAGAAGCCCTGGTAATCGGAGAGGGCCCAGGAGAAGTCTAGTAATCAGAGAGGGCCCAGGAGAAGCCCTGGTAATCAGAGAGGGCCCAGGAGAAGCCCTGGTGATTGAAGAGGGCCCAGGAGAGGTCTAGTAATCAGAGAGGGCCCAGGAGAAGCCCAGGTAATCAGACAGGGCCCAGGAGAAGCCCAGGTAATCAGAGAGGGCCCAGGAGAAGCCCAGGTAATCAGAGAGGGCCCAGGAGAAGCCCTGGTAATCAGAGAGGGCCCAGGAGAAGCCTGGTAATCAGACAGGGCCCAAGAGAAGCCCTGGTGATTGAAGAGGGCCCAGGAGAAGCCATGGTAATCAGAGAGGGCCCAGGAGAAGCCTGGTAATCAGACAGGGCCCAGGAGAAGCCCTGGTGATTGAAGAGGGCCCAGGAGAAGCCTGGTAATCAGAGAGGGCCCAGGAGAAGCCCAGGTAATCAGAGAGGGCCCAGGAGAAGCCCAGGTAATCAGACAGGGCCCAGGAGAAGCCCTGGTGATTGGAGAGGGCCCAGGAGAAGCCCTGGTGATTGAAGAGGGCCCAGGAGAAGCCCTGGTAATCAGAGAGGGCCCAGGAGAAGCCCTGGTGATTGAAGAGGGCCCAGGAGAAGCCCTGGTAATCAGAGAGGGCCCAGGAGAAGCCCTGGTGATTGAAGAGGGCCCAGGAGAAGCCCTGGTAATCAGAGAGGGCCCAGGAGAAGCCTGGTAATCAGAGAGGGCCCAGGAGAAGCCCTGGTAATCAGAGAGGGCCCGGCCCAGGAGAAGCCCTGGTGATTGGAGAGGGCCCAGGAGAAGCCCTGGTAATCAGAGAGGGCCCAGGAGAAGCCCTGGTAATCAGAGAGGGCCCAGGAGAAGCCCTGGTGATTGAAGAGGGCCCAGGAGAAGCCTGGTAATCAGAGAGGGCCCAGGAGAAGCCCTGGTAATCAGAGAGGGCCCGGCCCAGGAGAAGCCCTGGTGATTGGAGAGGGCCCAGGAGAAGCCCTGGTAATCAGAGAGGGCCCAGGAGAAGCCCTGGTAATCAGAGAGGGCCCAGGAGAAGCCCTGGTGATTGGAGAGGGCCCAGGAGAAGCCCTGGTGATTGAAGAGGGCCCAGGAGAAGCCCTGGTAATCAGACAGGGCCCAGTAGAAGCCCTGGTGATTGGACCCAGGAGAAGCCCTGGTAATTGGAGAGGGCCCAGGAGAAGCCCTGGTGATTGGAGAGGGCCCAGGAGAAGCCCTGGTAATTAGAAAGGGCCCAGGAGAAGCCCTGGTGATTGAAGAGGGCCCAGGAGAAGCCCTGGTAATCAGAGAGGGCCCAAGAGAAGCCCTGGTGATTGAAGAGGGCCCAGGAGAAGTCTAGTAATCAGAGAGGGCCCAGGAGAAGCCCTGGTAATCAGAGAGGGCCCAGGAGAAGCCCTGGTGATTGAAGAGGGCCCAGGAGAAGTCTAGTAATCAGAGAGGGCCCAGGAGAAGCCCTGGTAATCAGGGAGGGCCCAGTAGAAGCCCAGGTAATCAGAGAGGGCCCAGGAGAAGCCCAGGTAATCGGAGAGGGCTCAGGGGAAGCCCTGGTAATCAGAGAGGGCTCAGGGGAAGCCCTGGTAATCAGAGAGGGCCCAGGAGAAGTCCTGGTAATCAGAGAGGGCTCAAGAGAAGCCCTGGTGATTGAAGAGGGCCCAGGAGAAGTCTAGTAATCAGAGACGGCCCAGGAGAAGTCCAGGTGATCAGAGAGGGCCCAGGAGAAGCCCTGGTGATTGGAGAGGGCCCAGGAGAAGCCCACGTAATCAGAGAGGGCCCAGGAGAAGCCCTGGTAATCAGAGAGGGCCCAGGAGAAGCCCAGGTAATCAGAGAGGGCTCAGGGGAAGCCCTGGTAATCAGAGAGGGCCCAGGAGAAGCCCTGGTAATCAGAGAGGGCCCAGGAGAAGCCCTGGTAATCAGAGAGGGCCCAGGAGAAGTCCTGGTAATCAGAGAGGGCTCAAGAGAAGCCCTGGTGATTGAAGAGGGCCCAGGAGAAGTCTAGTAATCAGAGACGGCCCAGGAGAAGCCCAGGTAATCAGAGAGGGCCCAGGAGAAGCCCTGGTGATTGGAGAGGGCCCAGGAGAAGCCCAGGTAATCAGAGAGGGCCCAGGAGAAGCCCAGGTAATCAGAGAGGGCTCAGGGGAAGCCCTGGTAATCAGAGAGGGCTCAGGGGAAGCCCTGGTAATCAGAGAGGGCCCAGGAGAAGTCCTGGTAATCAGAGAGGGCTCAAGAGAAGCCCTGGTGATTGAAGAGGGCACAGGAGAAGTCTAGTAATCAGAGACGGCCCAGGAGAAGCCCAGGTAATCAGAGAGGGCCCAGGAGAAGCCCTGGTGATTGGAGAGGGCCCAGGAGAAGCCCACGTAATCAGAGAGGGCCCAGGAGAAGCCCAGGTAATCAGAGAGGGCCCAGGAGAAGCCCAGGTAATCAGAGAGGGCTCAGGGGAAGCCCTGGTAATCAGAGAGGGCCCAGGAGAAGCCCTGGTAATCGGAGAGGGTCCAGGAGAAGCCCTGGTGATTGGAGAGGGCTCAGGGGAAGCCCCGGTAATCAGTGAGGGCCCAGGAAAAGTCCTGGTGATTGAAGAGGGGCCAGGAGAAGCCCTGGGAGTCATGTGTAGTTGGATACAGCCAGGAGATAGGATAAACTCCAAGGCAGTGCCAGCTCAGTGAACCTGGCTGTCTTACAAAGAGCTGAAGAATCAGCTAACTGAAACCAAAGAGGCTTTGGGAGCAAAAGTTGCAGAATTTCCCAAGAAGAAGACAGATAATGTAATTTTGGGAGACTCAGACAAGTTGAGCTTGCATTTGAAAGAAGCCTGACAAACAGTGAAGTCAGAACGAAGGCCAAGATTAAAGTCTGTTCTTGAAAGAATAAGGCACAAAGAAAGAATATACAGAAATACTAATAGGGCCTTCACCCAGTTGAGGAGGAAGTGAGGGCCATAAGAGAGGGACCTGTGCCAAAGAACACCTCAGATCTCAAATCATTCCTAGGAATGATCAACTATTATGGGCGATTCTTATCCACTTTGCCTACAGTACTGGTCCCCCTGCAATCCTTCTCAAAAAGAACCAACATTGGCCTTGGGAGACACCCCAGAAAGAAGCTTTCATAGCAGTGAAATAATTGTTGCACTCATCCAATCTATTAGCGCATTATGACCAGACGAAGGAATTGGTGTTGACATGTGACGCACCTCCCCATGGAATGGAAGCACTGCTTTCTCATCAGATAGATGATGACACGGAATGGCCAATAGGTTACGTATCAAGAATGCTCACAACAGCGGAAAAAGGCTACGCACAGATAGAAAAAGGAGGCCTGTCCATCATCTTTGATGTCAAGAAATTTCACAGTATGTACACGGCTATCATTTTACAGTCATTTCAGACCACAAACCATTACGAGGGTTATTTAGTGACGGCAAGGCTACACCACCCATAGTCTCAGCAATAATACAATGATGGGCTTTAATTCTGGCAGCATATGAATATACTTTCCAACATAGGTCTGGCAATCAAATCGCAAATGCCGATGCGCTTAGTCGATTGCCTTTACAAGAAAATGATGAACAGATCTCAGTTCCACAGGAACTTGTTTTGCTGTTAAATTTCTTAGATCCCTCACCGGTATGTGCTCGACAGATCAGAGACTGGACAAGTCGTGACCCAGTCCTATCTCAGGTATGAGAACAAGCGCTTCATGGTTGGTCACAGGAGCCCGTATCTGATGAAATGAAACTACTTCAACAGAAGTCATGAAATAGCCAGCCAGGATGACCTCTTATTGTGGGGGGATGAGTGATAGTTCCTCCAAAGGGAAGAGAGCCACTTTTAATTGAACTACACTGTACCCATCCAGGAATTTCCTGAAGGAAGACCATAGCACACAGCTATCTAGGGTGGCCTGGGATGGATGGCAAAATAGAGAGTTTAGTAAAGCACTGTGTGCAATGTCAGCAACTGCAAAAGTTTCAGTGACAGCTCCGCTACACCCATGGGAGTGGCCAGGTAGACCCTGGGTGCGGTTACACATTGACTATGTTGGACCTTTCCTGGGAACAATGTCTCTGCTCCTTGTTGATGCCCTTTCAAAATGTTTGGACATATATGAGGTGAAGTCAACAACATCAGCTGCTACAGCTGAGAAACTACGTCAGAGTTTTGCCATTCATGGACTACCAGAAGTAGCTGTTTCCATTAACAGTACGGCATTTATGAGTGCTGAGTTTCAACGATTTATCATCCTCAACAGTATCGCTCATGTGAAAACTGCACCGTACCACCCATCGTCAAACGGACTGGCCGAAAGGGTGGTTCAAACATTCAAGGCAGGCATGAAGAAGCTTACTGGCAATTCCTTGCCAACCAAGCTAGCAGACTTTCTTTTTCATTACAAGATTACCCCTCACACAACAACAGGTATCACACCTGTGGAGTTATTGTTGAAACGCTGTCTCAGGGTGAGACTGAGCTTAATAATGCCAAATGTAGAGGGGAAGGTGGAAAGGACTCAGGGAAACCAGAAAACTAGATACGACTGGCATAGCTGCAAGAGAATATTTACCATGGGAGAGCCAGTATATGTGAAAAATTTCCGGGAAGGACCAAAGTGGTTACCAGGTGACCTCTATCTTACTACGTAGAGGTGGAAGGCTGGATCATCCGTAAACATGTGGACCATTTAAAGAAGAGAGAGACAAATCACCAAGATTTGATTCCACCAGTGATCATGACTGGATGAGTTTCCTGTTGAGGATACTCAGCCCAGGACAGACACGTCTGATGTTCCTGTGAGAGTTGAGGACACAGAACTGCAAGACCCCACTGGAGCACCTGATGTTCAGGCAACTCTGGAAAAGGAGGTTCCTGACAAAGAATCTATAGTTGTGGAGCTGAGGCATTCCACATGAATCAGGAAACCACCTGAAATAATGAACTTGTAAATTCCTTACCCAGTGTAAATATTATGTTGCCTTGAGAAATATGTAATTGTAAATATATGTGTATCTGAATTAAAGGGGGAGGAATGTAGTAATTATGGTTTTGTGTAGTTTGCAATGTACCTTTAAGAATAATACTTGTTAAGGAAGATCACATGATCTGTAATAACCAATAGGAGAGTAGCGAGGGCTCCCTCAGCAGTCAGTACAGAGATGAAGTTGAAAACACATGTGTAATTGCTGCTGAGTATATTGTAAATAAACTTAATGTTGCCACCCAAGAATTACCTGTGGATCAACTCTATCATTAATAGTACAACTTGGCCACGCCACAACAGCCCTGGTCTCCAGCAGTCCTCTGACTACTGGTGCCCTGGATACCCTCTGCTTTCACCTGCACCTCAATCAAGTGTGAAGTGCCCTCACCACTATGCACCAAAATTCTATCTGAAGATCTACCACCCACCAACGTGCTGATATCTGCACTGGTGCCTGGTTCAGAGAGCAGGTGTGATGCAGGTGCAGCTGAAACCCAGCGGTCCTTTGCTTTCAGGGGTGGTTCTTCAGGGTCCTGTGAATGAGTGTGTGCTGGCGAATCTAAGGCAGAACAACGACTTGTCATTAGTTAAAGTCATAACACTGTCACTGTGTGTGCCAGGCACCTCATGAGACAATAGAGATCTGCATCATGGTGCCATCGTCTTTCAATGGTCAATGGGGACTCCAGTTTTGAGGTTCCCATCCATGAAGAGACTACACAAGAATGTTTGCACCATCTGAAACACTCACCTCTGTACACTGCACTCTTACCTTCATCTGATACCTCAGCCTCTCCACGACCGGCTGAATGAGGTGCATGTCTCCTCTTCAGCTCCAAGGCGTCCTGCTCAAATCTGGCCATGCCTGTCCATGACCTCTCAATGTTGTTGTGGGTTGTCTGCTCCTGAAAAAACACAGCAGCATTGATTAGTCCACTCTCTACCTGCAGCACCATTTCAGTCTGGAAAACCCCAGCTGAGGAGCCCTTTGCTGGGCACATCTGAGTCATGCCCCTCAAGCCGCAAGGCACTCAGCCCAAGCAGCCAAGGCTGACCCCCTTGGCCAGCACCGGCATCATTGACAGTTGATACTCAGACTCTCATACCCCTGAGCTATATGGGGGTACAGCCAGCCATGGTGATCCATGCCAACATGGTACTCACCTTTCTCAAATACAAGAGGTTGTTGAAACTTTTGCAACACTGCACCCATGTTTTTTTATTCATTCACCGGATGTGGGCTTCACTTGCTGGGCCAGCATTTATTGCCCATCCCTGGTTGCCCTTGAGAAGGTGGTGGTGAGCTGCCTTCTTGAACCACTGCAGTCCATGAGGTATAGGTACACCCACAGTGCTGTTAGGAAGGGAGTACCTTTTGACCCAGCAACAGTGAAGGAACGGCGAAATATCTCCAAGTCAGGATGGTGAGTGACTTGGAGGGGAACTTTCAGGTGGTGGTGTTCCCATGTATCTGCTGCCCTTGTCCTTCTAGATAGTAGTGGTTATGAGTTTGGAAGATTCTGTCTAAGGAGCCTTGGTGAATTCCTGCAGTGCATCTTGTAGATGGGACACGCTGCTGCTACTGTGCGTTGGTGGTGGAGGATGTGAATGTTTGTGGATGTGGTGCCAATCAAGCAGACTGCCTTGTCCTAGACGGTGTCAAGCTTCTGAGTGTTGTGGGAACTGCACTCATCCAGGCAAGTGGAGAGTATTCCATCGCACTTCTGACTTGTACCTTGTAGATGGTGGGCAGGCTTTGGGGAGTCAGGAGGTGAGTTACGTGTCGCAGGATTCCAAGCCTCTGACCTGCTCTTGTAGCCATAGTGTTTATATGGCCAGTCCAGTTCAATTTGTGGTCAATGGTGAGCCCCAGGATGTTGATAATGGGGGATTTAGTGATGGTAATGCCATTCAACATCAAGGGGCGATGGTTGGATTCTCTCTTGTTGGAGATTGTCATTGCCTGGCACTTGTAAAGTGTGAATGTTACTTTCCACTTGCCACTTGCCATCCCAAGCCTGGGTGTTGTCCAGGTCTTGCTACATTTGGACATAGAAATCTAGAAAATAGGAGCAGAAGTAGGCCATTTGGCCCTTCAAACCTGCTCCACCATTCATCATGATCATGGCTGATCATCCAACTCAATAGACTGTTCCTGCTTTCTCCCAATATCCTTTGATACCTTTTGCCCCAAGAGCTATTTCTAACTCCTTCTTGAAAGCATACAATGTTTTGGCCTCAGCTACTTTCTGTGGTAACGAATTCCACAGGCTCACCACTCTCTGGGTGAAGAAAGTTCTCCTCATCTCAGTCCTAAATGGTCTACCCCGTATCCTCATACTGTGACTCCTGGTTCTGGACTCCCCCACCATCGGAAACATCCTTGCTGTATCTACCCTGTCTAGTCCTGTTAGAATTTTATTGGTTTCTTTGAGATCCCCCCTCATTCTTCTGAACTCCAGCGAATATAATCCTAACTGACTCAATCTCTCCTCATACATCAGTCCCACCATCCCTGGAATCAGTCTGGTAAAGCTTTGCTGCACTCCCTCTATAGCAAGAACATCCTTTCTCAGATAAGGAGACCAAAACTGCACACAATATTCCAGGTGTGGTCTCACCAAGGCCCTGTACAGTTGCAGCAAGACATTCCTGCTCTTGCACTCAAATCCTCTCACTATGAAGGCCAACATACCATTTGCCTTCTTTAACACCTGCTGCACTTGCATGCTTACATTCAGCGACTGGTATATGAGGACACCCAGGTCTCATTGCACATTCTCCTCTCTCAATTTATAGCCATTCAGATGATAATCTGCCTTCCTGTTTTTGCTACCAAAGTGGATAACCTCACATTTATCCACGTTATACTGCATCTGCCATGCATTTGCCCACTCACTCAGCTTGTCCAAGTCACACTGAAGCATCTCTGCATCCTCCTCACAGCTCACCCTCCCACCCAGCTTTGCATCATCTGCAAATTTGGAGATATTACATTTAGTTCCCTCATCTAAATCATTAATATATATTGCGAATAGCTGGGGTCCCAGCACCAATCCCTGCAGCACCCCACTGGTCACTGTCTGCCATTCAGAAAAAAGACCTGTTTGTTCCTACTCTTTGTTTCCTGTTTACCAACCAGTTTTCTATCCATCTCAATACACTAACCCCAATCCCATGCACTTTAATTTTACACACTAATCTCTTATGTGGGACTTTATTGAAAGCTTCCTGAAAGTCCAAATGAACCACATCCACTGGCTCCCCCTCATCAACTCTACTAGTTACATCCTTGAAAAGTTCCAGTAGATTTGTCAAGCATGATTTCCCTTTCGTAAATCCATGCTGACTCTAACCGATTCTGCCACTGTTTCCCAAGTGCTCAGCTATTAAATCTTTTATAATGGACTCTAGAATTTTCCCCACTACCGACATCAGGCTGATTGGTTTATAATTCTTTGTTTTCTCTTTACCTCCCTTTTTATATAGTAGGGTTACATTAGCTACCTTCCAATCTGTAGGAACTGTTCCAGAGCCTATAGAATCTTGGAAGATGACTACCAATGCATCCACTATTTCGAGGGCCACTTCCTTAAGTACGCTGGAATGTAGATTATCAGACCCTGGGGATTTATTGGCCTTCAATCCCATCAGTTTGGCCAATACCATTTCCCTACTAATACTGATTTCTTTTAGTTCCTCCCTCTCACTAAACCCTGTGTTCCCCAACATTTCTGGTATGTTATTTGTGTCCTCCTTTGTAAAGACAGAACCAAAGTATGTATTTAGTTGGTCAGCCATTTCTTTGTTCCCCATTATAAATTACCCTGTTTCTGACTGGAAGGGACCTACATTTGTCTTCACCAATCTTTTTCTCTTCACATACCTATAGAAATTTTTACAGTCAGTTTTTATGTTCCCCAAAAGCTTACTCTCGTACTCTATTTTCCCCTTCTTAATCAATCCCTTGGTCCTCCTTGGACTGCTTCAGTGTCTGAGGAGTCACAAATGATGCTGAACATTGTGCAATCACTAGCGAACATCCCCACCTTTGACCCTATGATGGAGGGAAAGTCATTGATGAAGCAGCTGAAGATGGTTGGGCCAAGGACACTACCCTCAGGAACTCCTGCGGTGTTGTCCTAGAGCTGAGATGACTGACTTACAACAACCACAACCATTTTCCTTTGTGCTAGGTATTACTCTGCCACCTATCTTCCCACTCCACCAATTTGTCTATGTCCTCTTGAAGTCCACACTGTCAACCTCACAGTTTACAATGCTTCCAAGTTTTGTATCATACCCAAACTTTCAAATTGTACCCTGCACACCAAGATCTAGATAATTAATATATATCAGGAAAAGCACGAGCCCCAAAATAGACCCCTGGGGAACTCCCCAACCTGCTCTTAATTGTCCTACCAATGGTGGCCATGCCTTCAGCTCCCTAGGTCCTAAGCTCTGGAATTCCCTCCCTAACCCTCTCCACCTCTTTACCTCACTTTCCTCTTTTAAGATCCTCCTTAAGACTTATTTCATTGACCAAGTTTTTAGCTGTCTTCCCTCAAATTGCCTTATGTGGTTCAGTGTCTAATGTTGTTTTACAATGTTCCTGTGAAGTTTCTTATGATATTTTATTACATTAGAGGCACCTGTAGTAGAAAACTTGAATATTGCTGAAAAACGAGACGTGTTGCCAAAGGTTTTCCCCTTGCGCTCATCAGGACAATTCATCATCAGGCTCATCAATCAGGATGGAATATTACTTCATGAACCTATCATTCCATTTTCCAATGTAACTTGGCTGGGGAGGTGAAAAGTTGGACAGGAAGCTTTCCTTTTGGGTTTGCAGACATTTCTGCTCAACAATGGGTTGGTCTCATTCAATTACGGTATTAATAATGAAGTGATATTATATTTTAATTATACAAACAGTTGCTTGGTAGTATAGACTTGAATATTGCTGAAAAGGGAGACATGTTGCCGAAACGTTTTGTCTCGCGCTCATCAGGACAAATGCAAGAATGTTCAATTTCAAACAATCACAACAATTTATACTACAGGAGAAAAGGTGCTGATTGTGACTTTGATTGGCTGAGGCATTGCCATGGAGAAAGCAACGGGGAACTATAGGCTCCCAAACTCCCGAGTAATTCAAATAAGGCACAAGACTTGAATGTATTCCTTTCTTTCACAGAGAATAGGTCCCTGCAGATAAATGTATGTTATTTCTAGCAAGTGTAAATGAGCCACATAAGATGGCTAAACATGAGCAATGAGATTCAGGACCACATCAGCCAGTGTAGTACTTGTAATGAAAATCAAACTAAGCAAGTTAAAGAACTGTCATGATTCAAAGCATCCCAGACAGGCCATGGATGAAGCTTGGTGTAGACCTCTTCACTCTCACTGGATCTGATTACCTCATCACAATTGACTACTATTCCGACTACTGGGAGTTAGATCAGCTGGTGTCAACAACAACCAGTGAAATTTTAGAATTCCTGAAAGCACATTTCAGTTGTCACGGCATTCCAGACATTGTGATGAGTGACAATGGCCCTCAATTCATGAGCGAGGGATTCAGACAATTCATGAATGATTGGGAAATTCAACACCACACATAATCTGTGCATTATCCCCAGTCAAATGGGAAGGCTGAGGCAGTAGTGAAAATTGCCAATGGGATCATCAAAGGGTTGACTAGGTCCAGCACAGATGTGGAACACAAGGTGTGGAGAAGCACATAGCTGAAGACATGGAAAAGAGTCCAGTCCAGCAGCTAATGTCACACTGCACCGAGACTACCTACACTTCCAACACCTAAAAAAACTACAGAGGTCAGAAGCAGTAACAGGAGCAAATTCCTTTGACAAGGTCAAAGTGAAATGACAGAAAACCAAAGGCCTGAATTTCTGTGGAGCAGCAATTGTCATTCCTCTCCTAGTTTCTTACCTGGAAAGCCAGCCATTCCTCTCTCGCCCGACCTTCCAACACAGGCCAGGCAAGAGCTGTGTAGTGCAGTGAGTTCCTGAGGCCTTCAGTGGAGGGGTGGAGAGTCAAAGGTATGGAAGCCATGCCCCCTTTTTTACAGCACTACCTCCCATAATGCAGGTAAGTTTAAAGTCCAGCCACTTTCAGAAGCCAGGGAGAAGGAAGGTTTGTAAGGTAAATGGTTAGGAATTGGGGTTGCAGTGGGGGTGGAGGGACAGAGTGGTGGGTGAGTAGAGGGGGTGGGGTCAGCTGGCCGGCAGGTGTGGGTTGGTCGGAGTTGGAGGATGGTGGTGGGAGGATGGGTGGGGGGCGGGGTTGTCTGTTGGTTGGTCGGAGAAGTCACATGGTCAGTGAGGGGATGGGAGTTGGGTGGTCAGTTGGGGGGCATCAGGAGGTCAGGGATGTTGGGTGGTCAGTGGGGGTGAGAGTTGGTCATTGGGGGAGTCAGGTGGTCAGTGGAGGGCATTGGATGGTTGTTGTGGGTGTGGGGTCGGGTGGTTGATGGGGGTGGTCAATGGCGGGGGTTGGTTAATGGGGGTGTCAAGTGGCCTCATGGGGAGGTTGGAGGGTGTCTCGTGGGGGTTAGAAGTGGTTCTAATTTTTCTAACTTTTTCTGAGTAGCTATAACTTTAAGACAGTCGGAACCATTCAAAGTTTGCAATTTATATTGCTTATATCACAATTTATATGGCTCTCAATGCAGGACAATTGTCCAATGGAAGTTTGAACTTCCTGGGCAATTGCCAGGAAATCCTTAACTGGGGACTCCTGTGGGATGTTCCCTGGCACACCCTTGAGGTACCTCCCAGTTACAAAACCCCGGAAGTTATGACAGAAACCTCACTTTGATAAAGCTGCCAAACCATTGCCAGAGGTCTTAATGCACCCCACCCTCCCTTCCCAGTGCTGTGTCTCTTGAGGATTACCTCCACTACCCCACACCCAGGAGCCTGTAAGTGACCCTGTATCAGTTTGTTTGTGATGTTCCCTATTAACTGGGTTAATACCAGTTAACTTAAGTGCCTCAACTGCTGAACAGGAAGTCTGTCCATGGGTCTTCCTGCCATGGACATAATCAGGGTGAAGGTGGTGGGGTCCCCACCCGCCATCCTCCCACCTGATTAACTGCCTCCCTGCCACCAAACTCGCCATGGGGGAGGGCATTAAATACCACCCGATGGGTGTAATGCATGTGTTTGGACAGAAAGAATTGGAACAGATTAGAAAGGACAAGCAGTTTGTTTGCTCAAACGTGTTTTTTTGAATAAATTATGTATGTGGAAGAACTTTCAAATGATGATGCATGCAATTTTTTTCTATTTTATAAGAAGGGGAATATTTGGATAAATACCTTTGTAGTTGCCATATTCATGCAACCTCTAAGGTCATGGTACATAAATAAAGGCTTAAAGTTGTAGCCATTTTAGATACCACATGGAACACAGCCTCCAATCTGTACTAGTCCATCATTTCTTCAGCATCCTCTCCCAAGTCATCAGGCCCAGCATTGAGGTGTTAATCGCTCCAAACCAGTTCCGCTGGGCAGGACATGTCAGTCGTATGACTGACACCAGACTCCTGAAGCTACTGCTCTAGTTAGAACTCAGTCATGGCAGGAAACCCCCAGGAGGACAGCAGAAACACTTCTGGGATGTTCTCAAAGCAATCCCGTTGACTCACAGAAATGCCCGGCCTGTGACTGTTCAAAATGGAGAAGGCTCCTTTGGAAAGGCAATGAGAACATCAGGAGACTTTATCAGGAATATGCAGAGGTTTGAAGTGGAGGTATTAGAGACAGCAAGCAAACCTTCAAACAACTCATCTACCCGGCCCTTCAAGCACCAACTGCCCCTAGTGTGGCAAAGTCTGCAGATCACATATTGGACTTATCGGCTATCTCTGAACCCATCAAACTGGAGTGGAAGAAAGTCATCGTTGACCCCAAGGGACGGCCTAAGAAGAAACAGAGCTCACGTCCATTATTGTTCATTTTAATGTAAAGAATGATCATCTGATCCAATGAGACATGGTGGATGTATTTTTAACAGGGACAAATTGCACAATAGAAAATAGCTTCTCATATATTTACCATATGCTCAACATGATCAAAACACTTTATTCTATAGGAACATAAGAACAAAAATGTTGTTTGAGGGGATAAAGGTCAAGGTCCATGTAGTTCACCTTCTACCATCCTTGTAGTTGCATGACACAACAATAATGGAACTGTTGATTAATCATAGCAATTAATCTCTATCAATTAGTCTACAACAGAGCCAGATATAGCTCTAAAGTCACCTGTTCCTCCCAAGTCAACCACACTTCCCATATGCTGTGTCTCAAATTACTTAGATATTGCACCCCAAAATATAATATTGTGAAAGAAACGTGCCTTTTGTAAGAATACTATGGGGATCTGATTACCTCACCTGGCTAGGCAGCTAACATGTGGATCTGATTTAAGCCAACAGCATGGATTTTGATCCCCGTTCCAGCTGAAGTAAACTCAGGGCCTGCCTCGTCACCCTACCCATAAATAAAAGCCACAAAACTTTGCCGTGTTTTGTCGAATAATCGTCAAGGACCTGCCTTTAGCAGAGAACTCAAGCAGAAGAAGTACCAAAACTATCTATTTCCACCATTTCCCCTGTTCCAGAGATTGGCCACTCAATCACTGAAATAGTTTCTGCAAACCAGTTTTGAATTTACCCTCCCTGCACCCACCCCACCCCACCCCACCTCACCCCACCTCACCTCACCCCACCCCAAACCAAACCAAACCAAATCTTCTGCTGCAAGAATAAAGGCAAGTATCCTCAAAAAAGGGGTCCAATTTAACTCATTCTTTCATGGGATGTGAGGATCACTGACAAGGCAAGCATTTGTTTCCCATCCCTAATTGCCCTTGAACTGAGGGGCTTCCAAGGCCATTTCAGAGGGCAGTTAAGAGTCAACCACACTGCTGTGGGTCTGGAGTAATATGTAGGCCAGACCAGGTAAGGACAGCAGATTTCCCACTCTAAAGGGCAGTGGTGAACTAGATGGGTTTTTATGACAACCATGGTCACTAGCTTTCAATGCTAGATTATGAATTGGATTTAAATTCTGCTAGCTACCACAATGGGATTTGAACCTACATTTCGGGACCATTAGCCTCAGCTATTTTGTACGAGTCTAGTGATGTTACCACTATGCCATTGTCTCCCCACAATGAGTGCAATATTAATGAATACACAATGAATCCATCAAGAGCAAATGAAACATCCCAAGATATTTGTATCAGAGTCCCAGATAGATGAACACTTTCTAACATGCAGCCAAAACTAAGGATAAACAGGACCACTCGTTCTTTAGTAGAGGGCACACTCTTCAAGGCTGGATGTTTGAGCTGTTAGAATAGAACAATTAGCATTATATTCAAGTGCTTAAAATCAAAGGGAATGCATGAATAAAGGTAAGGTTTTCTTTTGGAAAATACAGTTCATCCAACAAACTATTCCTTTAAAATATTTTGTATGAAGCTGAATGAAGAAATTATTTCCATACGATTGCAAAACCGTTTGATGCACCTGTGTTTATGATTTGTACTCATAAACAATCTTCTGAGGACACAGATACACTGTAATACATGTACCTCTAAGGAGGGCAATGTAGGCTTCCTTAGTATAAATATCACTGTGAGTGTGTTTATACAACTGAAATACATTTTCAAACTCACATCTATCATCAAGCCTTTGAGAGCAGAGAATCCGTTAATCATCAGGATTTATGACAACATTGGATTAGCCAAAAATAGTTAATTTCTCCTTAGAAGCATGTATTTCTGTGATTCAATAGAATTTTTGTTGAAAATTGAAAAGGCTCTGCAGAATACGAGGTCAGAGAAAGGTGAAGTTATTATGTGGAAACAATTCCCGGACTAAGGAATTCACTCATAATACAGAATTAATTACCAGGATTACCATAATAAAAGCTGTGAGTTCAACAAAATTATGGGGATCTAGGAGGTAATGGGAACCATCCAAACCAACTGAGTGTCTTTGGTAGTGCTCTAAGATGTAATCCCTGTCACTGAGGCTATAAGTTCTGATGACTTAGAAAAACAGACAGGGTGTTAGCAGCCTAGCCATCTGGTAATGTTTCTCAAGCACAGCTGTGTTAATAAAACATTTTCAAATGCAAGATAAGGAGCTTCTAAATTTTATAATTTAGAATTCTTCCTGAATAATTTGTTAGATAAAAGCACAAAAAAGTCAAGTTAATTTTTTTTTGAAGGCATTAAATAAATGGCTTCTAAAGAAGTGTGTTTGGAAAAATTCCAGTGCCTGCCAGTATGATTGTTTTAGTCTCAGTTTATTGTTGGAAACCTGAATGGTCAAATTTTAAATGTTATCATTAAAAAATGGAGATTCCACTTGATTGCACCATTTTTGTCAGTTCCATTTGCCCAAAATTAGCCAACCAAGCACACTTTGTAGTGTTTTTAGAGGTGTTGTGGTTCATTGCTGGATTTGATAGAGAGTGTTGCTGCCTCTACAGCGGGAGGGCAGGAAATTTGGTTGTCTGTCCACACAAAGGTTACATCACTTATGGGAGTTGCAGGTACAGTGCTTCTGGGTCAACAACACTGCAGGATATGGAGGAGAAAGGGAAAGCTCTATGCTTGCCCTCTATCATCTTGAAGCCAGACTTATCCAAGCACTTTGATAGTGACAGGAGGCTGTCTGTCGGTCAATGCACCCGACATCTTACTGTACAGGCTCATCAGTGTTCTCCTGTATGCCACCCCATTGAGTTTTTCATCTGAATCCCCTGTCACAGAACTCATCTGCAACCTCGCCCTCTGATGAGCTGAAAAATAAATCACCCTTCAACCCTGGATTGGTTGCAGCCCACTCATACCTGAATGCCTCACCATGTGTTGATCCCAACTCTCCACTTGCCTTTAAGATACATGCAGTACCAATATCTGAGCTGGTGGCAGTGAGTGTCAGATCAAATGACGCCGGGCGGAATTTTTGCAGAATTGCACTAAGTCCTGTAGAGGGGGAGTAAAACGATGTTTTACCTGCTGGCCACAATGGCAGACTTTCAGCCATATTGTCCCCAATCCGCTTCATTGTTTATGCATTCCTGGGAAACACACCGTTTCCATGGCTGGTGGGCTGTCATTTGCCCACTGGCCATCACCTGATGGCACATCAATTGGTGGAGGGGCCATGTTTATAGTTCAGGTGCAAGCACAGTGCTCATTGCTTCCAGGTCACTACCACTGCCTGGGAGACACGGCCAGGAAAGGGAAAAAGACCACAGCTCCCCGCTTCAACAACAGGTTCCTTGAGTGACTGCTGGCTGCTGTGGAGGCAGGAGGGGCAGCAACATAACCAAGCCGCTTGGGAGGTGGTGGCAGCGGTGGTCAGTGCCAATGCCCTTCAGAAGAGGACAGCCACCCAGTGCCGCAAGGGGAACAATGATCTCCTCCATTCTGCTAAGGTAAGTCACCCCTCTCATCACTCTCAACTCTCACACTCACAAACTCATCACACATCCACAGAGCCCTCAATCACTGCCGGTTCAAGGGACATCACCATTCACTCTCACACACACTTTCATTGTCCTCATACCGTCCATGGGACCACTCACTACCCACACAGTCCAGATATACTTATCATCTGGCCTGGCAGGCATCTTGCTTACACTTTCTCCATCTCTATCCATGCAGGACAGGCTGGCACTCAACAAGAGGGAGAGATTGCAGACCGGTAGAGGAATGCCTGAAATCAAGGTCCTCAGGGACTTTGAAAACGGAGCCATTCAGCTGGCCAACCATGATCTGGACCGGTCATGTGCTGACAGTGAGTTCAATGCTGCTCTACCAAGTGAGAATCCAGCAGCAACATCCATCAGACAACCATGCCGTGAGTGATGTTTCACAGGCCACTGCCATGCACTAATTATGTCCCCTTGCTTTCACAGGCATATCTGCCAAACAGCTGACAGAGTCCATGACCAAGAGCCTCCAATCAAGTCCCAAAGAAAGCTCTGAAGAGGGATCTGGAGGCTCCCTCCCTGAAGTCCCATCACAGCGCTCACCCACATCCTCCACCAGCGCAGAGACACACATCTTGGTGGGACCTAGCTTTAGAGTAGCCTCGGGACCAGAGTCTGGTGAGCACATCGCACAGTCTGATCCAAAGCAGGTGGAGGCAGGGACTTCCCAGGCACTCAGAGGACTTCTGGAGCCAGAACACTTCTGAGTCCAAGTCAGGTGACAAGCCTCTGGCATCGGTTATGTCACAGTTGCTGGAGCTGCAAAGGCAAGCTGGGGAACATCAGGAAGCGAGGTCCGCTGCACTCCTCAGATTGCAGGGCACGACGGAGGAGTCTGTCTGCCTTCAGGCTGAGGTGATATTGCCATCATGCCAACACATCGAAGTTGACACTGGCAGAATGGCAGCTGCCATAAAGACCTTGGTCCAGGATGTCATTCCTGCACTGCTGCGTAGGCTGAACTCCATCGCTGATACCATAGTTGGCCTCCAACAGTGTGTACATGAGAGGAGTGCCAGGCAGCTCAATCTCACTCCAGCTACCCCTGCTTCTCAAGGACACCTGGAACCCATAGGGAACAGGATCAGCAGGTGCGCACTCCAGGCCCATCCATCCAGGTGACACAGAGAGTGTCCAGCCAATCCAACTCCCCTATCCTTGTGAGTTCAGCAGCCCCAGCTCTACAGGTTGAGGAGGATGCCACTGCCACACAGCAGGACCCTGAAAGCCAGGTGGGGCCTCCAAGTCTGGGTCCTCCAGAGGAGGCCCACCAAAGTCATCACAGACAGGTTGTCACAGTCAGCAGGCTGCCTCCATCTCCGCTGTGGATGTCCAGGGAGCACCAAAGCATAGCAGCAGGGTCAGGAAAATTAACGGGAATTAGTTGCACAGCCTGAGCATGGTTGTTAATCACTTGTACATACTGTTCACTATTGTCAATAAACTCCCAAGAATGTCTCCCTGCCTGTGGCTCCTTGTTCCGATGAGCAATGTTCTTGTCACTCAGACGTGAAACCTTTCTGCACAAGATAAAGGCAGGTGTCTCATTCCAGGGCCTCTTCCCTGTGCTCTGTGCAGCCTTCAGACCAAAGTGATGGTCTGCCCTCACACTCCCTGGAAACATTACTGATGCCTACACCTTGGCCATGCTGGTCATTGCTGCCAGAATGTAGTGGGCAGGTGCCGCAGTGTTCTCTCATTCTTCTGTGTGCTTTCAGTACCTTTAAGGAGGGGCTGACTCACATCTCTTCAGTGTCTGTGGCCACTGATGCTGTGCTCTGGCTCCTGAAGGGCTGAGTGGGGAAGGCGGACACAGCATCAGAACATCTACAATTTCATGGTTGTGTCTCTATGATATGACCCTGATCACAGAATGCAATCACACTGCCCCTGGCCAGACAGGAGTCAGACATTCTCATCTGCTATGTGTAGATTTATGGTGTGTCCTCACTGCATGTCATCATCATCCTCCTGCAATTAAGCAACTATTAGGGCCTCCACTGCATCTCCATAACAGGAGCATTCTCACAGAGGGTATTCATGCTGCCATAAGCCAAGCTGAATCAAACGTTCACAATTCGATGTGAGGATCTATGGGATCACCTCACTGCATGTGGTCATCATCGTCCACAAATCTAGAAGCTATGAGGGCCTCCTGAGGTCGCATAGCAGCTGCACATTCAGCCCTTGTGGTTGATGAAGTTCAGCAAGTGCAGCGACGGAGACCTGAGCGCCAAATGGGTGCAGTCAATCACACCCTGCAACAGCGGGAAGCCCGAGATCCGGGAGAATCCAATTGCTCTGGCATCCTGGCTTTCACAGTACCGGGCAAAATGCACAAAGTTGTGTGTCCTCGAGAAGATGGCATCCATGATTCATGGGTGTATTTGTGGGTGGCAGTTTACATTATCCCACAGAGGTTACCTGTAGAGCCCTGAAAGGAGTCACTGGCATAGAAATTGAGTGCTGCGGTCACTTTCACAGTTGCGAGCAGTGTCCTTCATGTCCCCTTGGCGCCAAGTCCTGCAGCAAGTGGCAGATGTGAGTGACCAGGTCCCCAGACATGTGCAGTCGTCAGTGACACTGGTTCTCAATCATCTGCAGGTGTGGCAGGTGGTGTCTATAGACCCTGGGTGTCGCTGGGCACCAACCAGCCATGGCTCACTGTCGCTCTTGGGCAGTGTGTGCGGGAACCCCTGTTGCCCCTTCCTCCCGAAGTTGCTGCTCCTGCCTTTGTGCGGCCAGGAGTCTCAGTCACTCTCCCCTCCATCTTCTCCACTCTCTGTAAGCCATCAGGCATCCAGCTAGGTCACCAGGCTCCATGATCCTGATGTGTCCCTCCTGCGACATGAAAGAGAAACAGAGACGTGGTTAGCGTGGGTGTACTTGGCACCTTTCCTGGCCCTGGGTGGTGGCCCCTTAACACTTCCCAGAGAGTGCTGGCCACCCCTCGGATGGCCACAGGTGAGTGCGCTATATGGCTGCTCCTAACCGGGATTCTGAGATTGCAAGTGGCTGTGAGAGTCTCCAGCAGTGACTACTACATGGCCAGCATTGGTGAGGAGATTGTACAATGGTGCAGTCCAACTGCTCTGTAGTCCAGTAAAGTGATTGCGGACTTGCAGTCTGTGCCATGCAGCAGGGGGGTGGTGGTGGGGGATGGAGTGGGGGGTATTGGGGCTGGGGGATGCAGTGGCTGGGGGGTGTAAGGTCTGGAGCAGTTGTTGGCACTTTGCTTGCATGGGAGGGCAGACCCCAATCATATCACTATGGCTGCGCCTGAAGTGCCTCAGTTGCAGAGGAATGGTCAGTTTATACAGTGTATAACTGGCCACTTCCCTCACCTATCCTGCCCCCCACCTCGATTTCTTGTGCACGGGATCCAATGCCAGGGCAGCAGTTGCCCCTTTGCCCCTGCCGACAACAGTTGGCCCCAGACACCCTCCGACAACAGTGGCTTCAGCGGCTGGACAGGAGTTTTCCCTGGAAACCACCCCCCCAACAACAGTGGCCTCTGTGGCAGGCTGGCACTTCACCCCACCGCCCCTCTCCTCCCCACCACACACACCACCACCACCACCAACCCCGCCCCCTGCACCCCCCCCCCCCCCCCACCGCCCCCCACCCCAGATGCTCCTGAAGCCTGCAAAGCAACAGGCGATCCTGACGAACTCTGCAGGACGATGCCGTTCACTCACCTTCAGTTCCCCCAAAGTGAAGGCCACCAAGTGCATGTCACCTGTGTGCTGTTTGCTGTTGTGAAACATGTGGACATGCTTTCCCGCCGACGTGGACAGATGATCCAGTGGTGATCCAAGGGCCTGGCCTTTTAATGATATGCTGAAGTATTACAATGAGCTCCCTGACGACCGTTGGTGGGAAATGCAGCCCCTCGTTGGCGGACTGAGCAGATGATCACGACCAGCCTTCCCACCATCGTGAAACCGATTGCGCCATATTGTCTGAGCATGCCGCCTATCCCCAGTGGGCACAGAAAATTCAGCCCAATGTCTCTTCATCAGTATGAATAAAATATTCTCAAAAATGGTGCTATAGTTGTTTGCCAAACAGACTCCTACCTTGCTGAGGTTGAACAGCAAATCTCTGACATTTCCTCCTACCTCTATCTTTACAATGACCCTACCACTAAACATCACACCATCATTTTTGTGACCATCATTGACCTAATCTACTCAGAAGATCATCGCTCCACAGCCTCCACCACAAAGACCCCAAACCCTGCACAACCTACTTCTACTATCTTTCAAGATCCACAAATTGGACTGCACTGGTAAGATGCATTATTTCAACATGTTCTTGCCCCACAGGACAGGTCTTCCTGATTTGACCCTATTTTTCCTTTGTCCAGTTTCCCTTCCCACCTACAACCATGACTCTTCCAATACCCACAGACCACTTTAGCAGTTTATGTCTTTGCTCTATCCATCTCCACCTCCCTCCCTCATCTGGGTGGTGTGAGGACTTGCCATTCCTTCCTTGAATAAAGACCCAAGCAGTCCCCATCCACCACCATCCTCTGTCAGCTGGCTGAACATGTACTCACATTTGTCATAATCTCAGTTAGAGACCAGTAACTTTTAAAATAAAAAGTAGAAGAAATCCAAAATCTCAGTTATTTACAAAAAGAATGAAGCTTCAACATTTCATGGTTTGAAACAGAAGATTTTTTACTGTACAGGAGTCAAACAAAGCAAACACTAAATACCATTTAAAACTTAAAGTCAACATTAGTTAAACATCAATTAACAGACAAATTATGATCACTTTTAAACTATAAATTACACATTAAATAGCAGATACAACTAAGACAGGTCTTACGAATTGGCTTGGCAGTCTACTCAGCATATAGGTCATTAAGCTCAGTCACAAAGTCCTTCAAAACTCCGTCTTCCTTCCAAAGAATTTCAGCTCTTCTTCTCCTAGGAACCAGTTTGATCCCCAGCCAACAGCAGTGCACAACCAACTTGAGTTCCATGGGTATGAGCTTCACCAAAAATGGCACACGCCTGCAGAACTCCTGATCTCAGTCTGGATGGTGCAGATCCACCAATGTTATCTTCAAGTAATAGAAACAGCTGCAGTAACTGTGTACTTGTTTATTCTCAGCTTCTGGGTCTAGAGGGTTTAGACTAGGTTGAGAGAGGTGTGGAAACCTGAGGGCAGGTTCAGATAGGACAAATTCAGAGCAGGGAATGGGCGATAGAAAATTAACAAGTGACTCTAAAATAAAGAAGAAGCAAAGGTCAAAAGGTTTACAGCACAGAAATTTGGCAATGTCAAAAGGTATTTAATTAAATGCAAGGAGTCTAGCAAACAAAGCCAATGAGCTGAGGGCACAGATAGACACATGGAAGCATGAAATAATTTCTATAATGGAAACATGGCTTAAAGAGGGGCAAAAATGGCAGCTCAAAATCCCTGGATATAGGCTTTTCAGGCAGGATAGAGAGGGGGATATAAAAGATGTGGGTGTAGCCTCACTGGTTAACAGAACAATTACAGCTGTGAGGAGGAATGATATGCCAAATGAATCATCAAATGAGGCTACATGGGTTGAGCTCAGGAATAAAACGGGGGCAACCAGACTACTAGGAGCGTACCATAGACCCCCAAATAGTGAGAGGGAGATAGAAGACCAAACATGTAGGCAAATCTCTGAGTGCAAAAACAATAGGGCAATAATAGTTGGGGACTTCAACTACCCTAATATCAACTGGGATACGAACTGTGTAATAGGCTCTCACGGCACAAAATTCTGGAATTGCATTCAAGAAAACTTTTTTAGCCAACATGTAAGAGGGAGTGCAATTGTAGATTTAGTCTTAGGAAATGAAACTGGGCAACTGGATCAAGTAGCAGTGGGTGGCCATTTTTGAAGATTGTAACCATAATACGGTTGGATTTAATATAATCATGGAAAAGGATAAAGATATAATAAAAGTTCTAAATTGTGGAAAGATAAATTTTATCAAGCTGAGAGGTGATCTGGCAAAAGTGGGCTGGTTGCAGCTACTTGAAGTGACACTAGTGGGAGGCATTCAAAAGCGAGATTCTACGGACACAGTGTAAACATGCCCTCACAAGGAAAAAGGGCGATACTAGAGCCCCTGGTAATCCAGAAGCATACAAGGTAAGATAAAACAGAAAAAGAAAGCTTATGACAGTCACAAAAAACTTAATACTGTAGAAATCCTAGAGGAGTGTAGAAAGTACAGGGATGAAGTAAAAAAGGTAACTAGGAAAGCAAAGAGGATACAAAAAAATATTGGCAGGTAAGTTCGAAGAAAACCCAAAGATGTTTTACCAGTGCGTTAAGAGCAAGAGAATAGCTAAGGAAACATAGGGCCTATCAGAGATGTTCATAATAACTTGTGGGTTGATGCAGGAGATGTGAGCAGGGTTCTCAATGAGTACTTTGTCTCTGTCTTCACTAAGGAGAGGGATGATGCAGAAATATTAGATACAGTAAGCATTGTGAGAGAGGATGTACTGGAGGGACTGACATCCTTGAAGGTGGATAAATCACCAGGGCCAGATGGATTGTATCCCAGACTGTTAAAGGAAGCCAGGGAGGAAATAACGAATGATCTGGGGATCAGTTTCCAATCCTCACTAGATACAGGTAAGGTACCAGAGGATTGGAAGTCTGCAAACATTGTACCATTATTTAAAAGGGGTGTGAGGGATAGGCAAAATAATTATAGGCTGGTTAGCCTGACTTCTGTGGTGAACAAATTATTAGAATCAGTTCTGAGAGACACGATAAACTGCCACTTAGAAACTGTTTGATCAGGGATAGTCAGTATGGTTTTGTTAGGTCATGTCTTACTAATTCAATCAATTTTTTTGAAGAAGTAACAGGAAGGATTGATAAGGGTAGTGTAGTGGATGTTGTCTACATGGGGCATTTGACAAAGTCCCACATGGCAGGCTTGTCAGAAAGTTAAAAGCCCATGGCGAGTTGGATTCAAAAAATGGCTCAGCGACAGGAAACAAAGGGTAATGGTTGATGGATGTTTTTTGCAAACGGAAAACAGTTTCCAGTGGTGTTCCACAGGGCTCAGTGTTGGGTCCCTTGCTGCCTGTTGTATATATTAATGATTTGCCCGTAAATGTGGGTGGCATGATTGGGAAATTTGCAGATGACAGAAAAATTGGCCATGTAAAGGATAGCTGTTGTCTGCAGAGAGATATCAATGGTTTAATTGAGTGGGCAGAAAAGCAGTGGGTGGAAACCAATCCAGAGAAGTGTCAGGTAATGTATTTGGGGAGGGCAAACAAAGCAAGGGAATACACAATAAATGGGAGGACATTGGGAGGGGTAGAGGAAATGAGAGACCTTGGTACACATGTCCAAGGTCCTTGAATGTGGCAGGACAGGCAAATAAGGTGGTAATGAAAGTATGCGGAATGTTTTTCTGTATTGCACGAGGAATAGAATACAAAAGCAGGGATGTAATGATGGAACTGCATAAAACGCTGGTTAGGCTACAGCTGGAGTTTTGTGTATAGTTCTGGTCACCACATGACAAGAAGAACATAATTGCTCTGGAGAGAGTACATAGGAGATCTACAAGAATGTTGTCAGGACTTGAAAACTGCAGCTATGATGAAAGATTGGATAGGCTGGGGTTTCCCTTGGAGCTGAAGAGGCTGAGGGGTGACCTGATTGAGGGGTACAAGATCTTGAGGGGCCTAGATAGAGCAGAGAGGTCAATTACCAGGAGGCACAGATTTAAGGTGATTGATAGAAGGGCTAGAGAGGACATGAGGAAAAACTTCTTCATCCAGAGGGTGGTGGGTGGAATTCACTGCCTGGTTTGGTGGTGGAAGCAGAAACACTCAGTTCATTTAAAAGGCACCTCAATCTGCACCTGAAGTGTTGCAACCTATAAGGCTACAGACTGGAAGCTGGGCATTGGGATTAAAATGGGCAGCTATTTTTTCTTTCTTTCTCAGGCTGTGCAGATACTATGGGCTGAATGGCCTCTTTCTGTGCTGTAACTTTTCTATAGCCTATGGTTCTATGGTAGACTGTTGCCTTTAGCCTGCCTGTACTGCACCACTGGACTCATCAACTTCTCCAGAGCTTGGTTTGACCTATGTCCGTTGATATGTCTGAACCAGTTTCAGGCTCCCCAGGAATTTTAGTTTCAAATCTCAGTTACAGATTTTGTTCCCTTAGAAACTGGGAGGGTCAGTTTCCTTTCTCTATTTCCTTTTTCAATTTCCCTTTTCAGTCCCAAAAAATTAAGCTTTGTCCGCAGTTACCTTCACACATTGAACAATACCTGTCAACCAGTCATTTCAATTTTCCAACCTACTTGCACCCTGACCTCTTTGGCCTCAGCCTTCTGCAATGTTCCAATGAAACTGACATAAACTCAAGGGAAAGCATCCCAGGGCTGGGGTTGGTCTATGCCAGCAGCATGAAACAAGCCCAAAGTGAATTGGCAGCTGATTTTGCACCGTGCCTAATCTTTCCACTGAAGTTCACAGAATGATAGTTCAAACACTTTTTGGAAACTTGTTTCTAAGTCTCACTATTGCTCTTACTTGGCAATATTTTCTAAGTCAGTGTAAAATAAAAACAGGTGCAGTGTATAACAAGCTGCCAATTCATTATGAGCCCGCTTTCTGTTGCTGACATAGACTCATTTTACCATCCTCACTTTTTGATTAGTCACTTTGCAGTCTTTCAAACTCAAAATTAAATTCAGTAACCTCTGGTCATAATCCCTGCTCCTATTTCTCAGAAAGCAGTTATTGGTCATGGTTTTGCCATGATCAGTTACAGCTCCTATTTGTTTCCTTACTTGTCCCTTTACAATTCCATTTTGCCTTGCACCATCATGCCTTTTGCCATCAAAGCAATCCAGCTTTCAGCCCTATCACAAATCTTTTTATTCTTTCCTCCCTTCCTCTCCCCACCACTTTTATAATTTGTTAAAAAAAACTGTTTCATCTCTAAATTCTTCTGGTTTCTCATTTTGAATGTTCCCAGCATGTTTCCTCCGTCAATGTGGCGAGCTCCCACATGCATGCATCCTGCCAGCAATATTCGGAACTCGGTCCATTGGTTAGAGCCAAAACACAAGCAGTATGTGATTGTATTGTTTATAGGCCAGAGATTGGCAGTGAAAGGGGTGATAGTGAGTGGGACTGAACGTCATGAGGACATGAATCAGGGGAGACATTTTTAGGTCGGTGGACGGGTGCGATCATTGGCTGGGATTGACCAGGGAATGGAACGCCAACCACGATCGGCCCCGACCACAATTTCATGCTCACGGGCCAATTAACAGGTAGCCAGCACGAAAAGCATGCTGAGAAGCTGGGGACAGGAGGAGGGCAGGTGTTGATGTCATCGTGGGTGTGGGCATATGCGCAGTGAAAGCTCCCTGCAGGCAGAGAACTGCCTCAGGCAGCTGAAGACCTGAAAAGCATTAAATAAATGTTTTAAAATCAGAAAAAAATGTGCAAGCATCAAAATCAGTCACCTGAATACACACATGATAAAATTTCAGTCCATAGATTTTTCTTTTTCTTTCATTTAATAAAGTAAACTATACTGGGTGAGGTTTCATGAAAAATACAAATTCCGCCTGACCAATTTGCTCATCTGCCAACTGTAAGGTTGGACGGACCATGAAAAATCAGAGACAATTGCACCTTTAATTACCTTAATTGTCCTCTTAATTGTCAGCGGGCACCCATCCGACTTTTGCACGTGCCCGCTGACCGAAATATCGCGTGAGCGTTAGATGACATCGGGACGCTCGTCCAACGTCACCTTGTGCGATTTCGCTTACCATCAAGCTGGGCATGTGTCCACACCCACACGCCGACCTAAAAATTCTGCTCAGAGTTTCTAATGGCAATGAAAACCGATGCAAACATGATGGGCCAAATAGCCTCCTTCTGCACCATAACAATTCTGTGATTCTGTAAAATGAGATAAGGACCAAGGGTAGAAATGTAGATGTGGCAATAGGCAGTCTGTATTTGGATATAGGGTTTCTAACATGGGTCCAACAAGGCACCAAAGTTGCACACTGTCAGATTAAGGCTGATTAGCAACCAGCTGAGAAGGGGAATGGAATTGAGAGAGCTTCTACCACTCAGAATACTCAGCTGGTATTCATCTGCTTTATCCTCAGCAAATAGTCACAGAGGAGTTGCACATTAATGGAGTGAAAGCCCTCGCAGTTCATGACACCTCCACTAGTATATGTAGCAACATTCAGAATTGTATCTGTGCAATGAATGACACTCCAGACTTCGGCAAATCCAGCAATCTGGACTAAAGCCAGAGCTCTGTTATGCTATTTTCAGTTTAACTGGTGAACTTATTGCTCTGGCACAGTCACATGCTTTAAACCAGGGACAGCATCTTCCCGCTTGCCGATGCGTAAAATGACGCGGGGTACGTCGGGTGTGCATCTCGATGTCACCCTGCATCATTTAGATTTGCAGTACGGCGGGCGCGCAGCCGATTCAGCTGCGCAATCGCTGAACCATCAACAGCCTATTAAGGCCATTAAAAAACTAATTAAAATGATTAATGGATCTGCCAGTCCAACCTTAAGGTCGGCGGGCAGGCCGGGAGCTCTGGCTGGCTTCAGAAAATACATGAAACCTCATCCACGGTGGGATGAGGTTTCATGAGTGTATTTAAATTTTTATGAAATGTTTCAATAAAAGTTATGGACATGTCCCAACTCATGTGACAGTGTCACATAAGGGGACATGGCAGGGAAATTTTTTTATCGCCTTTATTTGAAGTTTTCAATCGAAGCCAATCTCCTTGAGGTAGCATTTGCCTCAGGGAGATCTGTGCACTTCCAGCTGAGGGAATCCACACCCCCCACCCCCCAACCGCCGCTCACACAGGGAGCGCAGACGTCGCGCTGGGTGGGCCGTAATTGGCCCACCCACATAAAATGGCAGCGCCCTCCTGACCGGAAACGCCGATCGGAAGGCCACCCGCCTGCACCTGCACACCTCCCACTCTTCCCCCCGATGGGGGGGGAAATGTTGCCCCAGATAAATGCACATAGGCTGGTGTGACTGTTATCCCCAGGATAGTCTGAAGGTGGAGGCAAAGACAAAAACATTTGAAGGATTCAATGATCTTTACAGCAACAGGCAGTGTTTTTGCTCTGGAGGTGGACAAGTCACCCCTTCGGGTGTTATGTAACTCCAACACTGCCTCCCTGATGAAGCATAACCTCCTCATGTATTGCTCTGTTAATGTCCATAAATGTCCTCCTTTTCCCATATACCTACATACTCAGTTACTCATTTTCAAGAAAAGGGCAGGTAACAGCAGACCTTCTACTACTGAGTTAAGTTACCAGAATCCTTGCATTCTTCATTTTAATTAAGCCAGGAGGGATTTCCATTGAGACCACTGTATTCCAAGGGTCTAGAAGTAGGGTCACCAAAAATAGTTCCTACAAACCCCCCCCCCCCACTCACATGCACAGTGCAGAAAACTCAAATGTATTCATATGAACACGAAACACCATTTAATGGGAGCTTGTACCTATAAATTCTTTGGTGCTCAAATGATAGGCCATGCAGTTATGTTTATATGGTCATTTGATTGTGAAAAGCAACAAGTGTAAATAAGCTATAAATGACCTGCTCATTTCCATGTCATTGTGAAATTGGCACCCATTTTGAATGAGAATTCCTGCTGACCCACCAGAAACTTGAGTGGCTGAACTGCTGATTCCACCCATTTTCACATTCCATTGGCATCTATTTCTTGGGTGGGGGCATGGATTATTGGCCTTGTTCAGTGCTAAGGCAGCTTATTTGGTTACCAACAAGACAGCTTTTCAAAAGGGATATTTACATTTGGAGGGCTGGGCTACGTGAGAACTGTTCACTGTCTTCCATTTGATTCCGATGTTTAACTCCATCTGTTTGTGCAAATTAGATTTTCTACTTTACAGCAGGTGTTTTCCAGTTCAAATCCTTTGACTTGCATTTACATTTGGGATGGAGATGCACCATGGCCTTTTTTTGGACACAGTCAATGGTGTGCTTTCAGCGCACCCATGGACAAAGATCAAGATTCAAAATTTGTCTGAATTCAGTCTCAGGTCTTTTGTAATGATTGAAGTGAGTGACTTGTGCCACAGAAGCAACTTACTCATTTCCATCCCTCCAATTTAGGCTGCTTACCTCACCAGCAGCAGCCCTTACATAAGTCCCAGGTAGGAGGAGAAAAGGAGAATATGATGAAGCCATTCACAGCTTGCACAGGTTGTCAGGGGTGCCTGTAGAGCCAGAAGGAGCATTTCTGTTCCTCTTGGCTCCACAGAAAGTTTATTTAAGTTTACCTCTTGTTGGTTGCTGCATCGACAAAAGCCAAGCTGAATAGGCTGGAATCCAATATGCTGAGTGCCATCTGTTTTCAGGAAGGGGTCCTAAAAAATACATTATGCTTCCCATTTACATAAGCTAAAGGTCTAAAGTCTGTTTTAGGTGGCTGCTGGGGATGCACAGTGAACAGTGTAATATTTGGCCACTGTGATAAATGTTTAATCCAGTTTGTCATAAATGGACTGGACTGGAATAACGTAATAATGTTAAAAAGTGAAGTTTCAGTAACATTTTTCTATAATGTTATATTTTTGTCTATAGTCCCCTGGTATCACTGCCAGGTATTGCAGCAATATCCTAACAATTCATTTTTAAAAGCATTTTTTGCTTAATCTCATCATCTTTGTAACTAAAGGAAAATATTATGACAAGCATTTTGTAAGATTGACTAAGCAATGGGTATTTAAAAAGAAAATGAACTTCAGTGAAAGCTAGGAAAAGCTTTAATTTTTGAACTGTCAGGGTGCCAGCATTCTGAGCCATATATTGTTTCTCATAAACTGAGTACATGCCCTATAAATTGTCTTTATTCCAAGTTTCTTCCTGTGTTTTGTGTTGGTTTTGCAGTTCTGCAAGAATTAATGTGACATTTATACTGGTGCATTGCCTTTGGAGAAGATCCACTCCGTGTGAGGTAAGAATGGAGGTGAACATAATTGTTGACAAGATTATAAACTCTCCTGGACAGTTTGCCAGTAACGCATTCCAGAATCAGCACAGGCTTTGAGTGGATCTGCAACTTCTCAATATCAACTTCTTCACTTTCAAAATTATTTAGGAACCCAATATTAAACATACATATTGCACACAGAGAAACCAAAATGCAAGAACCATATAAAACACAATAACAGTACAACATAAAATCAGAATTATAGCTGGAAAAATAGGGGTCTCGCAGTTGACAGTGGGATTCATTTTAACCCCTTATCATAGTCCATAAAGTAAATTCAAACCTATAATTATATTTTATTGATATCAAGTTATTTTCTTTTTATTCATGCTTTGATCTACACTGAAAAACAAGGTGACAGTTACAAATAAAAATGAAACAACAACTTATTTAGCACCTTTAATGTAATGAAACCAACTCAAAGTGCTTCACATGAGCATTATAAAGCAAAATTAAACATCTAGCCACATAGGGCAGATGGCCAAAATCTTGGTCAAGGAGGTATGCTTTAAGGAGCATCTTAAAGGAAGAAAGAGAGGTATAAAAATTTAGGGAGGAAATTCTAGAGCTTAAGGCCTACATAACTAAAGGCATGAGCGCCAATGGTGGAGCAATTAAGATCAGGGATGTTCAAGATGCCAACAAACATGACCCCAGATATCTTGTAGGGTTGTGGGACTGGAAGAGATTACAGAGAGAGGGAGAGGAAAAACCATGACAGTGTGATGCCAGGTACATAGGCCATGCTTCCCAATGAATAGTGGTTTATATTAAACAGTAGGTTCTTCAGCTATTCACAATAGACAGTGCACTGATTATGCTCACATGCTTGCAAAATTCAGAGCATAATGTCTAACATTAGATGTGATTCTTGGATAGCAATTGCTGAACAATCCTGAATGTGCTAAGATTTACACTAACAACCAACTTAAGATTATCAGTTAGGCTTGCAACATAACTCACTTACGCTTGCTAGAAGCTACACATATTTAGATACAGAGACCTATCCTCTGCAGTCAAAAGCAATATGTCCAGGTATTGCATCTTTTTTGAATAAACAGAAGCATGGGGGTCAATAGCTCTCTGGTGCATTCACCATGGCAGCATCTCGACTGATGAGAGCTGATTTGCCAACCAATCAGCATCCCTTGTCTCTTGCAGTATAAATTGTTGTTCCCTTTAAAATTTGACATTGTAACATCTGTTCTGATGAGTGAAGGATGAAAAGCTTTAACAATGTGTCTCTTTTTTCAGCAATACTTGGGGTCTGTTTGCTGTCCAACCTGTACTCAGTTAAATAATTTCAATCAAGGTGGCAGCAGAGATACATTCAACCTCATCGCACTCAAACTAGGAGGGAAAAAAAAACACCTAAGACTTCCCATTCCTAATTGTTCTTCATAGAGCTCCTGCTGGGAAATGCCCAAACATGTATATTGGATCAGGACAAGGTCCCACTCAGCAGTGATACCCCTCAAAGGTAAATTGCCTGGAAAATTTCACTATCAGTGCACCATATGAAAAATAAACATATGATCTAGCTATTGTGAGACTGTTGATGCCTGTTGAACAATGAATCAAGCACTTTTGGGATAAGGCAGGGAGTAGGGATAAAGGATTTGTTTTCTGATTGGTGAGATGTGTGAAGTAATATTCTCCAGGGATAAAAACAGCCCCCTCAACTTTTCATCATTATTAATGATTCAAATGAAATTAAGTGAGTTTTACAACTAAATTTGCAGATGATACCAGAATAGGAGGAACAGCAAGCTGGACTGATAGTTACAAAGAAACATAAATAACCTAAGTGAGTGGAAAAAACTATGATAGATGGAATTCAATGTGGGATACAATAAGGTCCATGGAAGACAATTGAAATATCTTCATAACGGTGAGAACCTAGGAATGATGGAGGAGCAAAGGCTTTTAGGTGCCCATGTATACAAATCACAAAGTCATGACATGTACAATGGGCCTAGAATACAAAAGTGAATAAGCAACGCTTCAGTTGTGCAGAGCCTTGGTCAAACCCCACCTGAAATACTGCATTCAGTTCTGGACACCAAACCTCAGGAATGATAAATTGGCCTTGAAGGGGTATAGTCCAGATTTACCAGATTTAAAGAGCTAAATTATGATAACAGGTTGCATAAACTTGATTTGTATTACATAGAGTACAGAAGGTCAAGCAGTGATCTAATCGAAATATTTAAAATGATTAAGGAATTCAGGAGGATACATTAAAAAAAATGATTCCTTTGATGGAAGAATCCAGAACAAAAAGACACAATCTCAAAGGTAGAGTGAGGCTATTTACAAGTGAAATCAGGAAGCACTTACTCCATGTAAATGGTAGAGAAAATCTGGAACGTGCTCTCCCAAAATCCTGTGGATTTGGGGCCAATTGAAATTTTCAAGACTGAGATTGACAGGTATTTGTTAGGTAAGGTATCAAGGGATGTGGATCAAAAGCAGGTAAATGGAGTTTAGGCACAGTATAGGTCAACTATGACTTAGTTGAGTTACTTTACAAGCTACATGGCCATCTGCTTCTATGTTTCTCAACTAGATAATGCTACAAAGTTTAAGGTATAGTATAGTGCGAGCACCTATTTTGTGTAAAAGATAGGACCAGATAAGCCATATGAAATGCCTCTATGGAGTACATACATTTATTTGGTTGAACAATCTTTAATTGCATCTATTTCCTCATTTAAAGATATGTAGTGACGACTAACAATATTTCTTATGTTGGCCTCATTGAGACGTACTGATAGATCCTCTGCACTGTCAGATCCCCTCAAACTTTCCTTTTGACACTACTTTTGACTAATAAATTAATAATGTGCTGCAGTTCTAGGATTTTCTACAATCAGTGCTGATGATATTCAGGGTGATTTTCAGTTTACACTGTTATTTCACAATTTCAAAGCCTCTTGCGGAAAAGCTACAATCAACAAGTAGAAGAACGTCCAAGAAAATTCACCCCTCCCTTTCTGCTCTTTATATTTCTCCTAGATCCCTAGTTACAGCTGAATGAAAATCAGTACCATACTGCAATGAAAGACCAAATTACAGTTCCTGTAAAGAATACGTATACCATAGCACAGACAGAATTTACATCACTGGGTCATTACCCCCAATAATACATTTAGCATATTGTCAAGTAATTCTATACAATCTTAATTGTTATTTCTGAATAATTGCACTTACTTGAGAGCTATAATGCTAGAATCCAAGCACACAATGCCTAATGCAGATTCATAAAACCTGGTCGACATTACAACAGTTAAAGTAAATACAGCTTAGCATGTACACATTTGATGTTGAATATAGCAACACTTCTGCATTATTGTGCTTTAAATAACTTTTCTTGCATTTTTACTCAGTTATGATGGATGTAGAACCACTAAGCAGGTCAATTTAAACTGAAATTTAGACAGAAACACTGCACTTTTGCATTACTCATCAAATATGTGTAGTATTATTTGAAGACCATCCTATACGGTACATTTATGCTCAGCTTCATCATGGGAAGTGTCTGTACTATGAACTTATTCTGTCTGGTTGAACAACATCTGCTTAAACCCTTGATCCCAGTTTCCACCCACCCCGGCCCCATTTTCTCTTGTTGCCTTTTGACTGTTGACTGTTTTATTGAGAGAACTCTTCCTGGTCCTGCTGTTCTGTCTCAGAATGAATTCCCATTTTTTGACCAATGAGCATAAGAAGCTCATGCTGCTTCTGCATTGTTGCTGAAATATCCCTCAACCTGCAGATTTAACAAGATGAAATGAATCAGCATAGCAAAGTAAGATTTCAATTAAATATATTCTGAATTTAGTATAGGTGATTATGGACCTGTGCTTCTGTTTCTCCAGTTGTAATTCGAGCTTTTTGTGATCAATTCCACTATTCTTCACGTCAGAGGCTGTGTTAGGGATTTGTGATCCTGAAAAACTCCAGACCAAATTCTGCAATGAGAAGCAAGTTTGAACAATATTTTCCCACTGCACTTCACTTTACAATAACAATAAAAACTACAAGTCACATTGCCACTCAAGTTGCATTCCCATTTGGTTTGCAAGCCACAAACTACTTTCACCCAGGTGAACATTACAAAACATTAATACCAGTCATGTTATTTGAACAGAATTGTGCACCATTATATTAGGCAAATAAATTCAGTGAAACTTGATTGTAATAGATAACAATGGACAAAAATTGTGCATAGAACTTGAAGCTTTATGTTAATGAATGATGACTTTATGCATAATTGCTGAGAAAGTGTGCAAACTGCTCTATAAAAGTATTTCATTCATGATAAGCAGCAGTTTCTGCTTAACTGATGATGAAATTCTCTTCCTACGCACAGTCATAGGAGAGAGATAATTATGAATGCAGGCTCAGACAAAATTTGACACCAAACCACAACAGCAGATAGTAGGACTGCTAATCAAAGACTTGATCTAAAAGGCAGGTGTTAAGGAATATATGAAAGAGAGGTAGGGGGGAGGTTTACGGTGAAAATCCCAGAGCATAGGAGCCTTAAAGCCACAACCACATGTAATGAACCAAAGATAATTGGGTTGCACAACAGGCCAGATTTGAAGGATGCAGAGTTCTCAATGGGTTTGGAGGTTGGAGGGGTTACAGAGATAAGGGGTGGAATTTTTCATGCCTGCTGGCATTGGGCATGATCAATAGCATGAGCAGACAATATGGCGTGATCGGTTTTACAATAGCGGGAAACCATTTGGCGATCGCCCGCTCAGCCCGTCAATGGCAGGCCATGTTTCCTGCCATCAGACATTGGGAATCACATTGTAATACATCAGCATATCATTATCAGGCCAGCCCGCCGGAATCGTTCCCCTCCCCACACCGTTGGTCGTCTGTCCACGTCAGTGGGAAAGCACGCTGACGTGTTTCACAACAGCACATAAAAGGCGTGCGCGTGGCAGCTTGCACTTTGAGGGGAGCTCAGAGGTGAGTACACAGTGATGTCGTGCAGTGCTCGCCAGGGTCGCCTGATAGACTTCAAGCTTCAGGGGCATCGGGGGATCGGGGTTAAGGGCAGCCCTGCCACTGAGGCGACTGGTGGCGGGGGAGAGATAGTGTTAAGGCAGCCCTACCATTGAGGTGACTCATGGCGGCGGGGGTGGGCAAGGGCAGCCTTGCTGTTGAAAGTAGCGCACAGGCATTCAGGGTGGGGCGGTAGGGTGGACGAGGGAAGTGCCCATGTATTAGGGAAATAAAGTGACCTTTCCTCTGCAGCTGAGACAGTTCAGGCGCAGCCACATGGATATGATTTGGGTTGGGCTCCTAGCTTATCTGGCCCTCAGCACAGAGGCAGCAAAACGCCACCAAGTGCTCCAGAGCTTTTCACCTCCCCCCATCCAACCGCCAGCACCCCCCTTCCACCCACCCGCACCCCCCATTCCCCACTACCACCCCCCCACCCTGCCCTCCACCCTGCCTCAAACTGCAAATGCATGAGCATTTTAGCGGACTGCAGAATAGTTGGACGACTGCACATGTTGTACAATCTCCTTGCTAAAGCGGCCATGGGGCAGTCACTGCTGGAGGTGCTCACAGCCTCTTGCAATGTCAGCATCCCGGTTTGGGCCAGTCGCCCCCATGGTTCAAGCTAACAGGACAGCCATGCAATGCACTAATCTCTGGCCAGCACTCTCCGGGAAGCATTAAGGGGCCATCACACTGAACCAGGACAGGTTCTTAGTACACCCGTGCTAACCATGTGTCTCTCTCTTTCATCCTGCAGGAGGAGTACATCAGGATCATGGAGCCTGGTGAACTAGCTGTATGCCTGATGGCCTACAGAGCACAAAGATAGAGGAGAGAGCGAATGAGACTCCTGGCTGTGCAGAGGCAAGAGCAGCAACTTTAGG
Organism: Carcharodon carcharias; assembly: GCF_017639515.1. NCBI lineage: Eukaryota > Metazoa > Chordata > Chondrichthyes > Lamniformes > Lamnidae > Carcharodon > Carcharodon carcharias. The sequence goes on along the minus strand of NC_054472.1, from coordinate 82,308,252 downwards.
AAGAAGAGGCGACTGGGCTCCTGCACACATTGCCCAAGAGCCACAGAGAGCCATCACAGGCCGGTACCTAGCTAGACCCAGAGTCTATAGATGCTGCCTTTCATTCCTGCAGATGACCGAGAACCAGTGTCGCTGAAGACTGCGCAGGTCTAGGGAACTGGTCACTCACATCTGCCACCTGCTGCAGGATTTGGCACCACAGGGACATGGAGGGCATCCACTGCCAGTGGCTGTGAAAGTGACCGTAGCGCTCAATTTCTATACCAGTGGCTCCATTCAGGGCTCCACAGGTGACCTCTGTGGGATATCACAAGCCGCCACCCACAAATACATCCATGAAGTCATGGATGCTTTCGTTGTGAGGGTACACAACTGTGTGCATTTTGCCTGGGACCAGGACAGGCAGGGTGCAAGGACGTTTGGATTCACCCTGATCTCGGGTTTCCCCTCAGCTGCTAGGTGCCATCAACTGAACTCATGTGGCACTCAGACCTCCATCGCAACACATTGTGGATGACATAAACCACAAGGGGTTCCACTCACTGAATGTGCAGCTGATATGCGACCACCAGAAATGCATCTTGCCGGTCTGCGCACGGTTTCCAGGGAGTGTGTATGATGCCTACATCCACAGTCGGTCACAGATCCTTGGAGTCTTCCAGGGTCCACAGAAACTGCAGCATTGGATCCTTAGGGACAAGGGCTACCTGCAGAGGACGTGGCTGATGACAGCCCTGCGGCAGCGTCAGACTGCAACAGAGTGACACTATAATGAGGCTCATGCTGCAGCTCACAACTTGGTGGAGCAGACCATCGGGATGCTGATGATGCGGTTCCGGTGCCTGGACCAGTCTGGTGGAGCCCTGCAATACAATCCGCAGAGAGTGACATGCATCATCGGCATCTGCTGCTCCCTTTATAACCTGGCTCTGCAACAGGGAGACGAGTTGGCTGAGGAGGAAATGGAGGAGCTGGAGGTCTCCTCATCTAATGGAGGGTAAGGAGGTCCTCGGAGGCGACGATGATGGCGATGAGGCCCTCGCACTGGCAGGCACGCCCGGGAGGCCCTCATAGCTGCAAGATTTGTGGGGGATGACGATGACATGCAGTGAGGTGACCCCCATAGATCCTCACATCGCATCTGTGAACATTTGAATCTAGGTTGGCTGATGGCAGCACAAATATCCTCTGTGAGAATGCTCCTGTCATGGGGTGCAATGGAAGCCCTGATAGTCACTCGATTGCAGGAGGATGATGATGACATGCAGTGAGGACACTCCATAGATCTTCGCATAGCCTCTGTGAATGACTGACTCCTGCCTGGCTGAGGGCAGCTCACTTGTGCTCTGTGATCTGGGTCATATCATAGAGACGCAGCCATGAAACTTTAGAAGCATCTAATCCTTTATCTACCTTCAGCATCTGAGCCCTTCAGGAGCACAGCATCAGTGGTCACAGCTGCTGAAGAGATGGGGGCCAGCCCCTCCTTAAAGGTGCTGAGAACACACAGAGAGATGAGAGAACACTCTGTGGTGCCTGCCCATTACATTCTGGCAACAAAGACCAGCACTGCCGAGGTGCAGGCATCAGTAATGTTTCCAGTGAGTGTGAGGCTGGACCATCACTTTGGTCTGAAAGCTGTACAAAGCACAGGGAAGAGGCCCTGGATTGAGACACCTGCCTTTATCTTGTGCAGAAAGGTTTCACATCTGAGTGACAAGAACACTGCTCATCAGAACAACAAGCCATAGGCAGGGAGACAATCTTGGGAGTTTATTGACTATAGTGAACATTATGTACAAGTGATTAACACTATTGCTCAGGCTGTGCAACTAATTCCTAACTTTCCTAACCCTGCTGCTACATCTTGGTGCTACCCAGACATCCACAGCGGAGGTGAAGGCAACCTGCTGACTGCAACATCCTGTTTGTGATGGCAATAGTGGGCATCGTAGAGTCATAGAGTTTTACAGCATAGAAAGAGGCCCTTCAGCCCATTGTGTCTGTGCCGGTCATCAAGTCCCTATCTACTCTAATCCATTGTTCCAGCACTTGGCCTGTAGTCTTGTATGCTATAGCATTTCAAGTGATCATCTAAATACTTCTTAAATTCCGTCCTCCATCACCCTTTCAGGCAGTGAGTTCCAGATAACCCCAACCCTCTGGGTGAAAAAAATATTTCCTCAAATCTCCTCTAAACCTCCTGCCCCTTATCTTAAATTTATGCCCCTGGTTATTAACCCCTCCACTAAGGGGAAAAGTTTTATCCTATCTACCCCATCTATGCCCCTCATGACTTTGTAAATCTCAATCAGGTCCCCCCTCAGCCTTCTCTCCTCTAAGGAAAAGAACCCCAACCTATCTTGTCTCTTTTCATGGCTGAAATGGTGGGTTTTCACAGCATATTGTCCCAAACCTGTCACATTATTTATGCACTCCCAGCAAGCACACCATTTCCATGGTGGATGGACTCTCAGTCAGCCATGAAAATGCTCATGAAAATTTCAAAAGTAAGCAATGACTTTCCATTGTTATTATAGGGCTCACCAGTTCTCCTCATAGCGGATACAGGAAAAGTGCTTCAAAGACTCAACAGATCTCTGGATTTTAAATGAATCTGAAGATGAAAGCATAGTGTCCACTTGACACAATAAAGTCAGACTCTCAATAATGTTAAGTGCATAAAGCACTTTATGCACTGGTAATATACGCTCATGCAAATGAACACTTATACAATGCTAGTCAGTTTAATGGCCATTTACCTTTAAAGGACAGAGGCCCGTTATCAATCATTGCATTAAAACATGTTTAACTTAAACAGCATCTAATAATGACAGTTGAAGTGAGCAATACTTTTTGAACTTACCTGTTAAAAGATTCCCAAATCTATAACAGGCTCCACCCATGGTCCATGACACCTCTGAGGTGCCATGAATCATGTCTTCTAACAAAATGAGCCCAGATCCATGGAAATAGTGGGGTGTCTAAAATGCCTACTGCCGAAATGGAGTAGGCAAGGGAAGAAGGATTGCTTAGTGCAGCCTCGCTACCTTCACCCTTATCCCAGGGCCATAAAAATACCACAAGGTGGGAATGAGGGCAGGAATCCTAGAATCAGGTCCGGTCTGCCATTCTTAAACCCCCCATTTCTGTTCCAACATGGACAGATGCATGAAAATCTGGCCCATTGACTTTAGGCTTCCTAATAATTAATTGGAGGAAATTTCTGTTTGCCAACACTGGATTCCAGCCAAGGAGCATCTTATCATTTCTCTCTGAAATGTCTAAAAGCATTTGTACTACGTTAAAATGCAATAACTGTTGTTTCATGGACTAATTATTTAGTGCTAATTCTTCACAAAGTGATGATGAGTTTGTGTGCTAATTCAACCAAATCCAATGTCTATCAGAATCATTAATGCTTGTAAACTCATAACTTACCCAGATGCACCTCAGTGGCAAAAACCAATTCCTCGACAGTGCATCAGCTCTGTTTCTGAATTGGTCACTAGTCTCTAAACAGCTCCAACTATCATGCACCAGTGATGTTTACTGTGCATACAAAAGCCAGTTCCCAGGTCCAGATCTATCTTCCTCCCAGCCTGGTTCGGCTCTAAATTTTGAACAGGCTGGTTGCTGTGGGATGCCCATCCATGACATGGCAATGAACCAGGCATCCCACCAGCACCATCAACCAGCTGGCCAGTGTCTTCCACCAGTCAGTCACCCAATAATTAATAGCTACCCTCATTTGCTTTGATGTGGTCCTTCTATCTATGTGCAAACAATGGAATATTGCAAAGTTCAGACTGTAGTTTCTCTCATCCTCACTTTAAAAATATGCTTATAGTTTAGTAGGATGCAGCAGAATTCAAGTGATCCTGTCCTGGGACTCAAATTGACATTTGAGGCAAATTAGGGTTACATTATATCATGTAATAAGTGGAACATTTTAATGAAGTATTAGTGTATGTGCTCACTCTATATAGTTTCCATAGCCTCTGGCTTGCATGGTCAGAAATATTTGCATGGAAAGAACAACCAGTTTGAAGAAACAAAGAAATGCAAATCTTTTGTTTAATTTTATACAACATAAATTTTGCTTAAGAATTTCCTTTTTGGATTTCAGCTGTGCAATTATTAAAATTTACAGTAAATTTTCAAATTGTACATCTTCTGGTATTTCATTGCAATCTACTGTCTGTTGATTTCTCTTGTGTTGTGCACCATAGAAATGAGCATACTGCAAAAATATCGAATGAGTTATTCATTGTGTGTGAAAAGCACAGTACAAATGCATCAATGCACTGATTAACATCATCAGAAAGTATAGTGTTATGTTATAATGCTGAAGACACCAGCTCTACCTCCCCATCGCTTCACTCAACTCTTCTACCGCTGCTAAATTATCAGACTACATTTCTGGCATTTCTGATGGGCAGAAATGTACTCCAGTTAGATATTGGGAAAAATTAAGTAATTTGTCTTTGGACCCTAATCCAAACTCTAACCCCCAGCTACTGACTCCATAAGAATATACGAACACGAACATATGAATTAGGAGCAGGAGTAGGCCACTTGGCCCCTCGAGCCTGCTCTGCCATTCAATAAACCATGGCTGATCTGAATGTAACCTCACCCCCACATTCCTGCCTACCCCCGATAATCTTTCACCCCTTGTTAATCAAGAATCTATCTAGCTCTGCCTTAAAAATATTCAAAGGCTCTGCTTCCACTGCCTTTTAAGGAAGAAAGTTCCAAAGGCTCCGTTCCCCTCTCTGGCACCTGCCTTGGACTAAACGAGGCTGTGTGTAATCTTGGGTCCATATCTGTCCCCAAGATGAGCTTCTGGCCACATATCAATGCCATCTCTAAGAATGTCTATTTCCACCTCCATACCATCACCTGACTTCACAACTGCCTCAGCTGATCCAAGGCTGAAACCCTCATCATGCCTTTGTTACCTTTAGACTTGATTATTCAAACCCACTGGTCTCCCATATTCTACCCTCCATAAACTTGAGGGCATTCAAAACTCTGCTGCCCATGTCCTTATTTGCATCAGGTTTCGTTCTCCTATCACCCCTTTGATTGCTGACCTAAATTTATTCCGGGTCAAGGAACGTCTCAATTTTAAAATTCTCATCCATATTTTCAGATTCCTCCATGTAATTGTTTTCTCTCCCAATCCATGTAATCTACTCCAGTCCCTCAATCCTCCAAGGTATCTACACTCATCTAACTCTGGCCTTTTGAACATCCATGATTTTAATTGCTCCAGCATTGATTGCCATGCCTTCAGCTGTCCAAAGGCCCTAAGTTCTGGAATTCTTTGCCTAAATCTCTCTGACTTGCTACCTCTTTTTTCTTTAAGATACTTCTTAAAATCTGTCTCTTTGACCAAACTTTTGGTCATCTGGCCCAATATCACTTCCTGTGGTTTGATGTCTAATTTCACTTCATAATGCTCCTGTGAATGCCTTGGGACATTTGATTATATTAAAGGCACTATATAAATTCTTGTTGTTGATAATCCTGAAATACTCACGTGCTCCTTTCTCGGAATATGCACAAAATCAACAAGTATTTAATTAATAATATTATCAAATGGAGTTAATGGATTTTTGCTGGATAAGTTTTATATTAGTTGTGACAAAAGCAGCATCTTCATCTTGAGTCAAATAGGGAAAGATGTTATATTTTTTGTACTGCATTCCTGAAATGATTAGGATTTAAATGAAACAGTCATTTCTTAGTAAACTTCAAGATAGAGGATGGGCTCAAGGCTGGGTGATATTGGTCTTAGGTTGTGGGGGGGGTAAAGTGAGTAATTCTGAATTGGCAGCTCGTATTACCCCCCACCTGATTTTCTTTTCTATTTGCTTCAAAAGGAAGTCAATTCATTTGAATGAAAATTGGCAAGTTCTGCCAGATTATCTCTGATGCAGACAAAAATTTATGCCAAAGTCATTGGCTGCAGCGTTTAGAATATTTGCATCTTCAGGAATAAAATTAAGCACATTTAACCACCTCCACACTTTCTCTCAATTCTTTCACCTGTCCCGTGTAAGATCAATTAATTAGTTGTAGTTTTTCACATGCTTACCTCAATGACAGAACCACTTGTCTTGTTAGGGTAAACTATTATTTTGTTTTGGTCAACCCGATTAAGAAACCAGTAGGGAAGTTTCTCCTCCAAACTGGTATGAAGAGAAATCTGCAGAAACAAAATTTATTCAGTAGAAATATTTGCATCATAGGCTTGAATTTTTCGGTCGTTAGGCTCGGACAATCGACGGGCCGGGGACTGGATGGGAAATGGGCCACCAGCCGCGATCAGCCCCCAACCACGATTTCATGCTGGCCTGCCAATTAATGGCCAGCCAGTGTGAAACACGTGCTGAAATTCTCAGCACAGCCGGGGTGGGGGGCGGGAAGAGGCCGGGTGATGATGTAACCTCTTCCAGCCCCTACTGGCAGTGCTGGGCCCTTCTCAGCACGTGTTTCATGCTGGCTGGCCATTAATTAGCCAGCCAGTATGAAATTGTGGTCAGGTTTCAATTACGGTTAGGGGCCCGTTTCCCGTCTGCTCCCAGGCACCTGACCAGCGAGAAACTCAGACCTGGGAGAATGGCCCGTCTGCCAGCCCTAAATGTGGATAGGCCATGTAAAATTGCTGTTGATTACATAATTAATGGGCATAATTGCCCACTTCATTATCGGCGGGCGTGCTTCCGACTGCTGCACACGCCTGCTGAGCAAAATATCATGCAAGTGCGCATTGACGTCGGGACACTCGCCCAACATCATCTTGCACTACTTCAAGTCCATGGAGGTCAGGCACCTGCCCGCAGGACGTACAACGTTGGCCATAATTGCATTCTTCAGAAAGATTGAACAACTTCACTGAATCATAAAGACTAACCTGCATTGCAATCCTTTTTAAGGATGCAGTTTTCTGGACTTCAGCTATGTCTCCCACTGCTAAACCAATCTATATTCAAAATAAAAGATACATCAGAAGTTGTGCGGACTCTCTTATCAATATTTGTTTTCCAAACATGGACTGTGCATCAACTTTCCTACTTTTGGTAGCAGTTTCAATTATACGATTATAACTTAAAATCATTACTGGCTTCATAATGTCTCCTTTGTTTTCGCTGCAGAGTGAGAAAAATCAAAATGATAGATTTGCAGAATTGACACCACAGAAGGTCCCTGTGATCGTGCTAATTGGAGTTATTTACTTTGCTCCCATTTACCTGCTCGTGTGTCATATTCTTTTATATTCTTCATTTTCAAATACTTGTCCAATTCCCTTGTAAATGATATTACAGTCTTTAGGGAAGAGTTTCACCTAGGTTGCTTCGGTTTTTCCCAGCATGATTTGCCCTAACTCAGCTAAACCAGTGCAAAAGATCAAGGAATTTCATGTCCAGCTTTTATTCAAACAGCGATTTTAAAAAATCACACTGGAAATCGGCCCTTATTTTTAAAATGGGCATAACCCCCAGTTTGAGCTGAGTTTCTATTAATTGAACCCAATTGTAGGTACTTGTTGAAGCTCTTAAAATTAAGTTAGATTTTAGGTACAAGGATATTAATAGGCCTTTGAAACACTCAAAAATTTATAAGAATAATTTACTAAAAAACTGACTAGTGTATACCAATAAATCAATAAATGATTCGGTATAGCTTTCCAAAGTTATTTTCAGTTATTTAAAATCAGGTTACTCGTAGGCGGCAGACTAGGCACTCTGATTAAAAATAAGCATGCTTATATTTTGTGATAAACCCATTTACAGCTATATTAATAAAACTACACTGGATCATCACTCATAATTACATTAAGGAACATTACTTAAGTAAAAAAAAATACATAGCTTGGCATGGGGGACCATAGAGGATGGGAGGGGGGCATGAGGTGGCATGGATGGGGCTTGGGAAGTGTCTGAAGGTTGAGAGATGTGATGGATGAGGGCTGGGAGACCTTCCTGTTTTTATTATAACTGGGATGAAATCCCACAGCATCGAGGTGGGCCTTTTAAAAAGCCCCTGGCAGACGCTGTGGCTGTCTCCGAACTTTCTCCAGGGTTAACTGGTCTGATGGCAGCCTTGTAGGGTTGCCCTCTTTTCCCTCAGAGACCCTTCTACACCCAAGTTTGTGAAACCAGATTCACGTGTGTGTGTATGGCTTAAACAGAATAACCAGTGAGGCAAATTTCTTCTGATAATTCACAATTACTGAATCACTCGCAACCCCACAGTACAAAACCACAAAATTTAAAACAACCTGTTCCCTGTACCCAACACGGAGTCACCACAACTCTGGCTTAAACTTATTAAAACACCATGTTTTTTTCCGGAAGCTTAAGAAAAAACACTCAGACCAATATTGCCAGGTTATAGCTGAAACACGTTACCGGCACAAAACACTAAGCTTTTGCCCCAAACCTTCACAAAACCCAATGTTGACTGTAGGCTTGAGTCAAGGTTACCAAACTCAACCCTTCTTCTTACTGCAACCCAAAACCTTCAGGCCAATTTCACCACGATATGGCTAAAAACACTTACAATCCCCAAGACAGATGGTCTGTCTGGTGTAGAATGTAGGCCTGAGTCAAGGTGAGCACCCCTGACCCTCCTTCCAACTGTAGCCCAGATACTCAGATCTGCTCTTATTTTATAGCAATTTAACACAGACATGTCAAAACATATTTTCTGTTGTTCCAATGTCCATTTAGTTGATTCCATGCAAAGTTGAGACAAACGTCATCAGCTCCTGCTGGTTGAAACAATATGGGATTTTCCATGGAAGATATATTCAGATGGATATAATCAGCTCTCATTGCATGAACAATTCTCCTGCTATTTGAGGTGGCACAGTAATATCATCCTGGCTCCAAAGTTAATGAGGGTTTGAATGACCCTTTTTCCAGTACTATTGCCTGTGGTACAGACCTTAGTTGCCTAATTCCTTGAGTATATTGTATTGATGATGTGCCCTTTGTGCCATTGTATTGGGTAATTAGACTCCTGATTGCATTAGTCAAGGGCAGGTAATGGTAGTCAGTCAATGTGCAAATCCTTTTGATGAGTCATTGGGCAGAATTTTTCATCCCATGGGCAGGCACACACCCAACCCGGTCGGGAGTAAAATAGTGTGCAATGACATTGGGCGAGTGTCCTGACGTCATCACGCATTCGCATGATATTTTGGTCAGCGGACTCGCGCAAGAGTCTGCAGTGCGCCTACCAACAATTAAGAGGCTTATTAAGGCCCTTAAGCGCATAATTGAAAGCTATTATGTGCTACTTGTCCAACCTTATGGTTGCCAGGCTGGCGAATAGGCCAAGTGGCCTTTGCATTTTTTATGAAACCTCATCCACGGGTGGGGTGAGATCTCCAACAGTAATTAAAAAGACAATAACATTTTTTAACATAATTTTTAACATGTCCCTCTTCATATGACTGAGTCACATGTGGGGACATGTTTATGTCATTTGTAAAATCTTTATTTTTGCATACACAACCTTCAGTGTTTACCCTCTTCCTGCCCCACCCCGGCAGTGCAGAGTTCTTCAGCACGCTTTCACTCTGGCTGGCCACTAATTGGCCAATCAGCGTGAATTTGCGGTTGTGGGCTGATCATGGGCAGCAGAGCTTTTCCTGGCTGTTCCCAGGCCTGCCTGATGAAGGGAAAATTCTACCCACTGTTTTTTAACTACAAGTCCAAATTAACCCCTTGCTGCCTAGCTGTGTACAGCTAACTGCAGCTTGCCTTTTGTAATTTATAGTTCCATTCATGAGGTCAAAACAGGGTCATGGATTTCCCAGTTGGAGGGGATTCTGATCCTAAAGCCTGCACCTGTGCCCTCACACTTCTAATGATGGGCTAGCTAATGGGGCTCACTATTGAAACTAAAAGTTATAAACCTGTCACTGAGAGCTGGATTCCTCCCATTTGTCACAGATAACCACATAAATCAATGCTGCAATGGGCAATGTTGTCATGGTTGGATCTGTAGTGGGGAAGTTATCAGTGCTCCATTTGGCAATGTTGCAGGGGTTTCACTGGCCAACTTGCAGCAGTATCTCTGTGCACACTCGGCAGTTCCTAAGCCTTGGTTCTGCCAACCTGTACTCAAGCTGTCTTGGCCTTGGTATGTGGAATATATCCTTATATTCTCCTTATAGGGAGAACACGTGCAGTCCATATTAGCCAAACAAATCCTAAAGTTGATGTAGATTTTTAAACAGGTTAGAAACTCATAAACAAAGGGATGGACTTCTTTTTTACCAGATACCCAGTAGTCAAAAAACACATATGAAATTTGGATTTTATACACAGGAACACTAAAAAACTTGATGTTAAATTTGTGTAAGACATTGGTCAGGCCACATCCCTAGTATTGGTTAAGCCAAAATTGTGTACAGGCCTGGGCATTCCAGTGTGGAGATAATATTAGAACAAAGATTGTATAGCCTGGTGTATCAGGGATAAAAGTTATTAATGAAGGCTCAAAAATTGGGGCTTTAATTGTGGGAAAGGAAAAGGTTGAGAACGTTGGATAGTGGTTTGAAAATTGAAAGATTTTGATGGGCTTAGCAGTGAAACAAGATGAAATTTTAACCTCCATGCATGGCCAAAAACAGGCAGAGGTCTGTTTAAATAGATTGGGGAGCTTAGCCCACTTTTACCTAGATTTCTCAGCAAGGACACCCGCTCAATGCTGGCAAGGTTCTTAGTAAATATGCCGTTTGAGCTGATGACAAAGTTGGTGCTTGACTGATATTTTTACACACTGCCTTTGCAGGGGAGCAATGGTAGATGCCCTGCCAAGCCAACCGTGCTAGGAACAGGAGCCAGGGCCAGGACACAAGCTTCAAAATATTGTTCCTTTGTGCTCCTTTGGGTCCCTCCAGGATACCTGGATTAGGATTTTACTGGCCATGAGGTGATGGGCTGAGAGGCTGGTGGGTCATTAAAATGCTGGGGGGCTATGTCGGGACTGCTCCATGGCTGCAGTTGTAGCTGCAGCAGGAGGCAGATTTCAGTGAGGCTGTGCTTAGTGAAAACCAGAATGGTCTGACAGACTATTGTGTGCTCAGGTTGAGGCAGGGGGATTGGTCCTTGAATATCTGGGTGGATATGGCATTTTGATGACAGCGCTTCTGCCCCTCCTGCTTCTCCCTCTTCCAGCAGTTTGTCCTGCACTGTCAACTCTGCTAATTTTCCCTATCATGCTGCTGACCAAGGCAGGTGAAAATTACTGCATCCTTGTCTGGGAGCAAGCGGTTTGTGCAGAATCCTTGAAGTCAGGAAATAGTCCTGCTCTATGTGCCACGGCAACCGTAAGCAATTTAAGAGACAACCAACACTTTTACAATCGCAGCAAGAACTAGTAGCAATCAATCAGCAAATAAACTGAAATTAGCTGATGGTCCCTTTAACTAGTGCTGTTGGGGGTGTTCTTCCTGTTGCTGAATTCACATTCGGCTGTGCAAGATTGAGACATGGGCAGAATTTCACCCGTGTCGGGCAGGCTTGGCGGGGGCAGACGGCAGTGGTTGGGAAGCCTACCGCTGCCCGTGATCGGGACCAGAGGTTTCATGCTGGCTGGCCAATTAAGGCCAAACCAGCATGAAACATGAGCGGCAGCGCTCAGCACTGTCTGTGCGGGTGGGGGGAGGAGTGCAAGCGGAGCGAGCACAACCTTTGCACACGCAAGCAAGTAAGCGCTTCATAATCTCCCTGAGATACAGAGCCGCCTCAGGGAGATGAAGAGTTATAAAAAAGACATGAAGAAAATAAAAATATAATAAAACATGTCCCCTCATGTGACTCTGTCACATGAGCAAGGACATGTTACTAAGTTTTAAAAATTTTATTTTATTTTTATTTGCTTTAGGAAACCTCATCCTGCCCGTGGTCTTTTCTATCTCCTGGGCTAAGGCCTCCAGAGCCACATCAAAGAAGCAGGAACCCTATCTCTGACCGAATGCTACATTGGTTCTCTTATTCGCCAACCAATACACCTTTGGAGATGGTTCCACTAGTTGCTGCAGCCTGAATCACCTCCCATTTAAGAGGTGCAGACAATATTTAAGAAGTAGAGGCTAGCTGTAACTCAAGCTGGGCCTGCTGCTGAGTGTGCAACCATTCAGCAGCATGTTTAGCAGTGATCTGCACACTCTAATTTTAAATGAGCAGGTAGCATGAAGTTTACATTCTGCCTGTATCACTTCCACCAGGTGCGGGGTAATAATGCCTCATGTTCCCCATGCCTGAAAACCGGTACCAATGAATTGTCAGTTTCATGTGCTTTAGTTTTTATAGGCCAAAATTTTCCGTTTGGTGGGCAGAGCAGGTGCTGACGCCGGGGGGACACGGTTCCAGGCCCGATCGCCACCCATGATCGGGGCCGTGCCGCCATTTTGCGTGGGCAGACCAATTAAGGCCCACCCAGCATATTTCCGACTCCCATGGAGAGCGGGAGTGTGAAGTTTGCGGCGGGCGTGCACAGACAACCGGATCCAATGGCGACCTGGCAGTCCATTTAACAGAAGTCCTGGCAGCCTCCTGTAGGCTGTTCGCTACGGCCAGCTGCAGGTCCTGCCACAGGGGGTCAATGTTGAGGGAAGGGCAGAGGAGGAGGGAAGCTGCAGGGTCTGCCCCAGGAGTATACCAGGCTGCAGGTTAGGCCAGCGGGGGGGCCCCTCGCTTTTTGGATGATTGCCTTGCTGCCCTCCTCGAGGAGGTGGCAGCATGGCAGGAGGTGCTGGTTCCCCAGGATGGGAGGAAGAGGCCCCCCCCACATGATGAAACGTGCCTGGAAGGAGATGGCGGAGGTGGTGAGCTCCTGCGACGTGGTGCGGCACACCTGGATCCAGTGCCTTAAGTGCTTCAATGATCTGTTGCCCTCTGGAAGAGTGAGTGCCATGTTGGTGTTGGACATTTAACCCAGCAGGTAGCCTTAGCCTTTGAGGGCTAACCCCACCCAAGTCTTACTGTCATGACTGCATTGAATCATGTTGGGCATTTCTCGTACACTGGGTGGGCAAGCAGATAGTGACGATGCTTACATCAGCCTCAGTGGCTCATGAGGAGATGGGTTCTCCCCCGCACCATGTGTTGCTCTTTGTCACACATGTCTAGTCTGGGGGCAACCTGCAGGAGATGCAGCTAGGCGCATACTCAGAACCCCAACGCATGTCCTATTCACAATGATGAGATTGTGGAAGGGGAGCCTCAAGGTCTCGTGGCCAAGAGCCATCTGCTGCCCTTGGCGCTGCACCTAGTTGTGCCTCCTTGCATTGGGAATGATGACCATGTGTTTCTTAAAGTGATAGATGCAGAATGTGTCCAAGGTGGCATTGCGGGGGAGCAGGGTTGGGAGCAGGCATACAAAGGTAGCATGGAGAGAAGGCACTGGAGGTCTGAGATGGGCCACTGTGGTTGGGGTGCAGTGTGCGTGTGCAGAGTCCATGTGCAATTAGCCCCAATGAATGGTCTTCTCTGTTTTGCAGGAGAAAAATGCGCACAATGCCTCTGAGCATTTGTGCACTGGAGGCGGCCAGGCCCAGTTGCTGATTTTGAGCCATTTTGAGCAGGAGGCCCTGGAGCCTAAGAGGCATCATGCACCCAGGTCCACAGTTGTCGGTGAGGCTGGGGTGGTGCGGCCAGGTATTTGAGGTCCAGAGTGACATCCGCTCTGTCTTCCCACCATCCAAAGCACTGATGATTGTTGGAATTGTTATTGTAGCAACACTGCTCATTCACAGACTGATAGAGTCAGAGGTGTGGGTCATAGACAAAGATCCCGCGGCTGTTCGAAGATGCACGTGTTCAACACCTTCTAAAGTCACCTTATCCCATTTCTGACCACTATCCCCATAGCCTTGTGCAACTGCACATCCAAATACTTATTACATGTTAGGAGGGTTTCTGCATCCACCACCCTTTCAGGCAGTGCATCCCACATTACTGTGTGCAAAAGTTCCTCATCACCTGACCTGTCAACCGCATGCCCCTTGCCTTAAATCAATACCACCAGGTTACTCATCCCTCTGCCAAGGGGAAAAGTTCCTTTCTGTCGACCCTATCTATGCCCCTCATAATGTTATAAAGCTCATTAATGTCACCCCTCAATCTCCTCTGCTCCAGGGGAAATATCCCCAGTTTATGCTATGACTCCTCATAACTCCAACTCTCCAAGCCAGCCAGCATCATGGTCAGTGACCTCTGCACTCTCTCCACTCCAATCACATCCCTCCCATGAAGCACTGATCACAACTGCACGCAGAACTATAGCTGTGGCCTAGGCAGCATTTACTGCACTTGCAACATGACCTCCCTGTTTCTACATTCTATTCCTCGGCTAATAAAGGCAAGTATGGCATTTACCTTCTTAAACGCCTTATGTAACTGTCCTGCTACCTTCACGGGCCTGTCGGCATGCCCAGTACGGTCCCTCTGATCCTCCTTACTTTCCACAGTCCTACCATTCCTCGTGTATTCCCGTACTTTGTTTGTCCTGCCCAAGTGCATCACCTCACACTTATCCACATAACATTCCATTTGGTATTCCTTAGGCCAAATGACCAGACGGTCTGTATCCACCTGTATTTTGGGCCTCCTCCTGACTATTTGCCACCCCACCAATATTCATTACTTTAGGTTCTGGAAGGTTGAGCGCATAATAAGACTGGGGGAAAGCGATGAAGTGTGTCAGGGTGAATGCTAACTGATCCACTGTCCTGGTTGTTATTTTCAGCATCATCAGAGGCTGGTAACCAGACTCGATTGCAGATGCCCCTCTCACACCTGAGGGCCCTGAACTGTCACCTATGTCACACCATTTCTGCAAGGCAGGCACCAGGGCAGATACTAACACATCGGTGGGAATGCAACATCAGCTAGTGTCCCGGGACACAGTGGAGTGGGAACTTCACAATCGCTGGAGGAGATGGCACAGACAGAGAGTGCCGGTGGTGCCAGCAGCCGGAGGACTGCAGGGGACCAGGCACATGCTGAGTCGGGGCGTGATGATGTGCCTCTGGAGTTGTCCGAGACGCAGCAGCTGTAGGAAATGCGGCTGGGTGTGCGGAAGCATCTGGGAGTGTTTCATGAGACTATGCTTTGCTTGGTGTCCATGGTGGAGAAGTCCACGCGGACTATGAGTAATGCCATGTGCCTCATGTCAGAGCGTCATGCTTCCTCTATGGGGAGAGTGGCGACTCTCATGGAGAGGCGCTTCCAGAACAAGCAGCTTCTCCTGGGGTTACGCTTGGACCTGCGAGCCCTCACAGCGCCAGTGACCACAGTTAGTCATTGGCAATGTGGGAGATGGTCTGGGCACCAAGTTTCTCAGCTCGGTGCCCATCCATCCACGGTGAGCAGGGAGGTCCGAAGCAACCTCACATTGGCGCAGCAGCTGCCTGTTGTCTCTGCGGGCACCTCTCAGGGCACTCTGGATGAGGGCAGCAGCTCCTCCGCCCCTCTGCCAGTAACTATTGCATCCGTTGAGGCTGCGACGACAGGGGAGATGCCAGTTGTAGAACTGGCAGCTCCCTCCCAGGCGGGGCCAGCACAGGCTCCACGGGCCAGAGGACATCCGCCAAGGTCATCGAGGCCAACAGGACAGCAGAGTCAGCAGGCTGTCTCACAAGCCACTCTCAGCAATGGGGCTGCACCTAAACGTAGCACCCATAAATGTAATCATAAGGCACCTTAGGCACACCACAGGTTTATCACTGGTGCTTTTGTGTTGGCCCGAGATTAGGGAATTATTATTTCTTGCTGCTGTAAAAATGTTTTGATTTCATTTTGTTGGACCATATAATGAATAAAATTAAATCCAGATTTGTTACCATGGCTGAGGGTGGCTCCTTTGTGCTGCATTTATATGTTTTACAGACATGTCATGAGTGTTTGAGTGGACATTGAGGTTTATGCCCAAAGCCCTTAGTTGCAGCTGATGAAGTAGCAGATGTAGCATTTAAGTACCGCGTATGGATACGCCAGGCAATGCTGGTCCTCCTGATCCATTTGTGTGGAGCTAGCCGAAGGTTCATTTGATTAAAGTATCCCTGACTCCTTGGTGTAGTCCCGGATCAGCGTTCAGCCCCTCATCATTCCCCTGTGCTTCCTCATCCTCCGAATCTCTGCTGGACTCATTGTGTGCAGCCGCATCCACTGCATCAATGTCTTCATCGTCCACTGCATCCCCCCTTTCCAGTGCAGGATTGTGCAGGGTGCAGCATGCTACCACTATCAGAGAGACGCGATCTGGGGGTACTGGAGTGCACCCCCTGAGTAGTTCAGGCATCTGAAGCACATCTTGAGAACACCAAAGGCTCCCTCCACCACAGCCCTTGTGGCAGTGTGGTTCCTATTGTACCGCTGCTCAGCTTCTGTTCTTGGATGGCAGAGAGGTGTCATGAGCCATCTTCTGAGGGGATAGCCCCGGTCACCCAGCAGCCATCCATCCAGCCAGCTTGGAGCACTGAAGAGCCCCAGCACCTGGGAGTCTCTCAGGATGTAGGCATTGTGGGAGCTGCCTGGGTACCTTGCACATACTTGTAGAATCAGCATCCTGTGATCACACACTATCTGCACATTCATGGAGTGGAAGCCCTTCCTGTTGATGAAGGCACCAGGCTCACCTGCTGGCACCTTGATGGCCACACGTGTACAATCTATTGCACCCTGGACGTGAGGGAAGCCAGCAATGGCCACAAAGCCTCTGGTTCACTGTGTCTGACTTGCCAGGTCGCAACAGTAGTGGATGAAGGTCAATGCACACCTGAACAGAGCATCTGTAACCTGCTTGATACAAGTGTGGACAGCTGATTGGGAGACATCGCAAAGATCACTCACCAACCCCTGGAAGGAGCCAGAGGCATAGAAGTTGAGGGCAGCTGTGACCTTCAGAGCTGCTGGCATGGGGTGTCCACCCACACAGTTAGGGGAGATCTCAGGGCCAATCATCTGAAAGATGCAGTGTACTGTCTTCCTTGACAGCAGAGCCTCCTTCGGCATTGCACCTCGTTCATATTGAGGTAACAGCTTCTCTGCCTGTATACCCTGGCAGCAGGATAGTGGCATCTTCTGCAGCCCCTCCCACCTTAGACTATCTCTTGGCCCAGCGCCCCTTGTGCCTGCGCCTGTACTCCCAAAGGTGGCTCCCATGGAGACTGATTGTGCACACTTGGCCTCTTCCTTATTCTAGCCTTCCCTTCCTCCTCAGATGAGCTGCCTCCAGTGGACATGTCAGAAGCCATACCCAGGCTAAAGAGAGGCCTTCAGAAAGCTGCAGGCCCGATAAAGATTCCTGACTGAAGAATCCTGAGCTGAAGGTTCAAAGGACAGAGAAAGCTGCTGGAATTCGTTCTGAACTGCTACAGATCACACAGGCAATTTTAAAAAGCTTTTTGCAATAAATACTCACTGACTAGATTGACTACTCCACTGAGCCCTCTTATCCCGCAGGTGGATGAGTTTTATTATAAAGTCGCTTACCAGCCTGCCCACTGCACCTGTGCACCGAGCCGAGGATCGCATGGGTGCCTGAAAATCGGCCTCGATTGCCGATTGAAGGGCCTTAACAAGCCCATTAAGTAATGGCGAACATGCATTGCACTTCATCGCGTGCCCGCCCAGTGAAATATCGCCATGGCGCGCAGTGCGAGTGTCCTGACGTCACCGCGCCTCATTTTACACGCTGCCCGCCCCCCGCCCCATACGTCACCCAGGAAATTCTGCCCATAATATCTTTTAGGTATAATACCTATCAAACATCATCTAAAAAGTCATATATAAATATCTATTTTCCCATGCATTCTGATACCTTGAAAAATGATCAATTAGTCAAGCTAGATCTGCCCTTTCCAAAACCATGCTGACTGTCTCTGATGAAGTAAACATTTCTAAGTATTTACTGTTTTAGCTCATATCATGGACTCAAGAGATGTAACTTTACAAAGCTGCATTCTCAAAATGGAGCCTTACAAATGGAGAGCGCATATTGGGAATTAAAATATATGTGTCAAAGATTTGCAGTAGGTGAATCTTCTTCCACAAAAATGGTTTTATAAAATTATTCTTTAGAGGTTTACTGACAACTGAGGGAAGATTAACTGATATATAATTTTGCTGACATTTATGGGTTTGTTGTAGGCTAATTGATAGAGAGTGCTCTGATTAGCCATCAACTCCATTATCATTGCATGGCAGAAGGCGAACTAAATGAACTTTGGTCTTTTCTCATCTAGCTATTTATGTTCCTATGTCATTCTGTTCCTCATTATTGGATAGGGATGTAATGTTTGTCACCTTCCAGCCCCTTAAGCTCAATTTCTATTTTAGACTGGAGGTGATTGAAGGCCCTTTATTTGGCTTGAGCCAGGATGTCCACCCTTCAACAAGAGAAAGTGCCACCTCAGAGAGCTGCTGGCCAATCAGAGGGATCTCTTGTTCCAGCAGTGCCATCACGGGTGGTGTCCACTGCTGGGACTGCAGTCTGTCCCAGAGGAAGGCGCTTCAGCTTTGGATTCAGAGGGTGAGATAAGTGCTAGGTTTTGCTCAGGCCAGGCTGGCAGGCCATGATGAGACGGTGGGTGGGGGGGGGCGGTTTGGGGGGGGAGAGAGAGCAGGGGCATGGTGTGAAAGGGCAAGAGGGAACGTGCGAGGGGTTCACACCTTTTGTGAAGAGCTCTAATGGGCAGGAGGTGCATTCTTTAATTATGAATTAGCAGTTATTTTTATGATGTCTTGGATGTATTGAACTGATGGGCCCACTGGGAGTAATTTTAACTTATATTACCGGACAATAAACAAATGATAGTGAATTTAAATTAAATTTATTTAATGTCCTATCACATATTTGAGCAGCAAATCAAAGTACTTCATTCAAGTGACTTTTGTCATACAATCACTGTTGCAATAATTGTGTTTTCATCAGCAGATTTACACATAAAACCTACCAGTAAATTCATGAGGAGCAGTGGTATCAGCAACAAAAAGATAATTAGCATTGCAAAAGTCATCACAGGGTACCGCATCTTGTCTGTGCTATATGGAACCAAAAAATTCTCATTGTAGTTAATATCCCCTAACATCATTGCAAGCGTCTTCATCAGGGAAAGAATAGGAGTTCCATATGCCATCTGAAAGGAGAAAATGGAACATCACAGTGTCTTGTCAATCAATTTTAAACAAATACATCAAATAATCTTGGTTCAAAAGTGTATTTTCTTCATATCTATTTGAAATGCCTTGGGACAGTTCTCTACATTACAGGCAGTATTATATATTTCTTTTGCACCTAAGACCGGCAAATTTTAACAAATATTACTTAACAGGTATTATGCCATATGCATATATCTCAGTATATCTAGAAATTCCTCCCCATCCAAATTCTGATCATGCTTTACTATTTACAGAAGGAATTATTGTAAATTACTGCTTAGCAAATGGTAAAATTTTGGATAATGTTTCTAAACCCAAAGATGCATATGTTTTCAAATTTTCATTAATAGATCAGCATATAAACTTTGTAATCATTGTTCATGAGTTGTAAGTACCTGATCCATGAAACTTTTTACAGCAAAAGTTGTCATACGTGTTGTACAAATTAGGAAAAGATACACTTATGTTTTGAAAATAAATGGAAAGAAAATTGAAATTTATGCATCGGTATTTATGTTCTCAATGGCAAAGTCAGCAGTTATTGCCTATCCCTAATTTCACTTGAACTGAATGGCTTGCTAGGCCATTTCAGAGGGTAGTTAAGAGTCAACCACATTGCTGTGGGTCTGGAGTCACATGTAGGCCAGACCAGGTAAGGACAGCAGATTTCATAGAATCACAGAATCACACAGTGCAGAAGAGGCCCTTCGGCCCATCGAGTCTGCACCGACATGTGAGAAACACCTGACCTACCTAGCCTAATCCCATTTACCAGCACTTGGCCCATAGCCTTGAATGTTATGACATGCCAAGTGCTCATCCAGGTCCTTTTTAAAGGATGTGAGGCAACCCTAAAGGACATTAGTGAACCAGATGGGTTTTTACAACAATTAATGATAGCTTCACGGTCACCATTACTGTGACTAGCTTTCCATTCCAGATTTGTTGATTGAATTTAAAGTCCATCAGCTGCCATGGTGGGATTTGAACCCATGTCCCCAAAACATTAGCCTCTGGATTATTAGTTCAGTGACATCATCACTATACCATCATCTCTAAAGCATCAAGCTTTATTTTCATCAGCAATTAGAATATTGAGCTAAGGTCAAACAGGAGCTTCTCATCTCCCATAAAGAAAATAATATTTCAAAAAAAATCCAGCTGTGCTTAACCTCACTTATTTTAGTTTTAATATAAAAGTTCTATTGTTTCACCAGTAGTATTTAAAAAGTATACTTGTGTTACATTTTCTCTGCGGAATTCACGGTATTCCTTTGTAATATGGAAAATTTTTTAAAAATCTGTCACTGATGATGAAGAAGGTAAAATCTAATCCAAAATGGCAGGTCATGTCCAACAGAATATTTTAAACAATTTCTCAAACTACACTAGTGCATGCTGCACCAAGTAATAAGATTGTGGGGGTGGAGCAGGGAGCTTACTGGATATCAAAATACCCTGTTGGTGTAATTACATTCATCTATTTGTAGTTCAAAGCCCACTGCCACTCAGGTGCTCAAAAGTACTGTTTTCATATATTTGATTATGAATTCCTAACAGTGGCCACACCTACCTGCTCATATAAAAGAATGTAGAAGGTCAATCCAAAAGCCAGGATAAGGAAGAAAAACAGGACCATAATATGAAACAAGGTTTTCAGAATCTCCCCAAACATTACGACATAGATTCCACAAATATCGAATCTGAAGGACAGGCACAAACATAGCCATAAAACTTGCACCAAGGCTAAATGAAAATTTGCATAATTTTAACTTTGTCCATTTTATTTGTAAATCACACTACACTAAACAATGCTTCCAGAGTACAAACAGAAATAAACAACTTTCTGCTACTGAGAGCTACTGGGTTTCATTTCGCCTTGAATTCCAGCACTGAAGAAAAATATTTACAGAAATGTAAAAGTTGGTCTTGGCTTTCCAGCGTGTGTATTAGATTTCTCATGGAAAGACAGGGACAACATCTGGAGAAAAGAGGAGTTGTTTCATTGGGAAGGCTCATACTTAAACCCGGCTGGGAACAATGTCCTGGCAAATCACATAACTAGGAATGTAAATAAAGCTTTATACTAAAAAGGGATTGGGGTTGGGAGTCTTCTAGTAAGGGGAGATTTATAAATATAAAAAAAGTCAAGGCCACAGACCAGTGTACTTTTTGGGTAAAGATAAGCAGAATGTGGTAGGAAGAGACATAAATTTAGTGGTAATAGTTATCAATGAATAAGGTCAAAAAGTTAAAATTCAAGGTGCTTTATCTAAATGTACAAAGCATTTATGACAAGTTAGATGAATTAATTGCAGAAATAAAGATAAAAGGTTTCAATCTAATTAGGGTACAGATCTATGTGGGCCAGGATTTTGCCTCCAGGATCAAAAACTGAAATCTGTACCATTTCCAGTTCCCAACTCTGGCCCTGGGGGGATGTAGCCACAGCCCACAATTTCTGCAGAGGTGGGCTACTAATTGGCTAGAGGGTGGGTTGGGCAACCAATTAGCGGCTGTGGATGCAGGCTGGAGACAGGACTCTGAAAGCATGGGCCCAATTTAAAGGCATCACAGCAGCCATTTGAAAGAAAAAAGCCTAGAACCTGGGGACAGGAGGAGAGGCAGAACCTTGGCACCTGGTACAGGGTCACCCCTCACTTCTCCGATACTGAACTCAAACTCCTCCAGGAGACTGCGAGGGTGAGGAGGGTGGTCCCCTTGCTGGAGGGTCACTGGAGAAGGTTAAATGAAGCTGGCATTGCTGTAGGTGGCTGAGACCATCAGAAGCAGAAGTGCATAGGAACTGGGTCCAGTGCCGTAAAAGGTTCAATAACCTTCTTTGCTCTGGCAAGGTTAGTGCAATGCCAGACCATCAGAACAGGCCTCTGGATATTCAATGTCCAGCAGAGACTTCAGGTGAGGAGCCTGAGGGTGCATGCTGCTCCTGAATATGGGAGAAGTGTGTGCCCATGGTTCTTACTGATCCCTCAGCAAGGCTCAGAGCCATAGAACTGTTGAGAACTTAACAAACAGATATATGCAACTGCCATGTCAATGAGCCACTGGCATTGGTCTCAGAGCACATCAGAGACTTACCTCTCTCCCCATTTTGTCCTTGCAGGAGAAAAGGGATAATGGCAGAGACAGGGCTCTGACTGTGGGAGGGAGCCATGAAAATCGGCGGGGTTACCCTGCAGGACCATATGGGGGGTGGTGAGATGGGACTACCTGGAGGAGAGGGTAAAAAGATATTGCAATCTGTAGATAAAGGGGGTGGGGTGCACTACTCCCTGCTGGACAACATGCCAAAGACTCAGCTACATTGGGAAGCCTCAGCACTGCACAGGCTTCTGCTGTCAAAGGCTAGCTCCCAATATCTCCTTCATGTGTCTTCCAAAGGTCCTAGTGATGGATGAAAATACCTGTGTCCTGTCGAAACACTGAGACTATCACAAGAGACTGAGACAGCAGAGCCAGCACTGTCACATCTTACAAGCACATCCTCCATAGATGCACTCACATCGGTGGGTCCTGGCATGCTTAGAAAGGGTAGCACTGGATAGGACTACCCTAGTGAGCAGGTGGTGGTGAAAGGGGAAGAGGGAACTGTGGATAGCCCCTGCCCCACCACCCCCCACCCCCCCACCTCTCAGAGAACAGAGGATAGACACAGCCAAGGTCAGCTGGGTCCAGATGCAGGGCCTCAGGAGTCACAAGAAAGAAGGTTCTACTTAAAACAGCAGAAGAAGCGTGCACCCACATATCAGAGTTCCCTGAGGCAATGCAGGGTCATGGCCTATGAATGGTGGAATCCATTCAGCTCATGTATGCCACCCTAACTCAAAAGCATTGAGCACATGAGCTCCTCCTTTAAGAGAGTGGCCAACCTCATGGGGAACCATATGTGGCAGCACTCAGAGTGGATGCAGGAGCAGCTCGCTGAAATGAACTGAATGCATGCAACACTGTAGCATTGACCAAGCAGTGGCACTGCTAGTGCAAAGATGGATGCCAGTGGCACCTCACCTAGTCCCGTCCAACCATTCGGAAGGCCATCCAAGGGCTGAGACATTCACTTATGAGGATAAGAGTGCTCCCCTCGCAGAATGCCATCATCATCATTGGCCTCTTTGCATCAATGACCATCAATGTATCAGGACCCAGTGACGTGGGCTACCCCTAGATTGATTCCAGTGCGGCAGCCTCTGGAGATGCCCCCCTGCACCTCCATGATGTGGATGATGAACACATATACCTTAGCTAGAAGCTGAGACAAATAAGCAGGCTGTCTCCGTCTCATCTGGGGCCATAAGGGGGAGCACAATGCAGAAGTGGCCACAAGCAGAGGCCACCACTTCGGGCAGAGTGCTGAGTGGGTCACTGGTGTTTGCTTCATTTGTGCACGTGCAGTTTGTAACTTTTGGAACACAAAAGTAAATATTTGACACATGACCCCAGATATATGAGTTTCCATTCTTTAATGGTAAAACTGGAAATGATAATAGTAATGGAGAACCCCGGAACTAAAAGTTGACAAATCCCCAGGACCTGATCGTAGGGCTCTAAAAAAGGTAGTTGCAGAGATAGTGGATGCACTGGTCATGATTTTCCAAAATTCCCTAGATTCCAGAACTGCCTCAGTGGATTGGAAGGTAGCAAATGTAACACCACTATTAATGAAAGGAGGGAGAGAGAAAACAGGCAAGTTAGCCTGCCAATGGTCAGTGAAAAAATGCTGGAATCCATTATTAAGGAAATGATAAAAGGCACTTAGAAAATCAGAATATGATTAGGCAGAATCAAGATTCGTTCGATGAAAACAATGAGGTAAACCAGAAACTAATGGAGGAGAAACATCAAACGGGATTTTCCGGCCCTGCCAATGTCAATGGACTTTGGGCTTGGCCTCTGAACATCCCATGGCGGGCCCTGCCATGACTGGGCTGGAAAATCCCAGCCATTCTCTCTACAGAGTTTACCTCAAAGACAAGTCATCATTATCCAAGCAGGACACAGAGCCAAACATCCACAGGGTGGTCCATTGCAAACTCAGAATGATGCAAGACATTTTGCTGAATCAGAAAGCAGACAAACTTCAGTCATATGCAAGGACAAAGACTGGTAAAGATTCAATGGGCACCAGTCCAGCAGTTCTTCACCAGACCTCAGAGCTGACAGTCAACCTGCTTCCAGAAAAAGCCCAAATTCTAGAAAGATGGTTAGATCACATTAACCATATTCTCAATCTGCCTTCATTCATCACTGAAGAAGCAATCAACTGCTCTCCTGATGACCTGTCCATGGTGTTACAAACGCCAATCAAACTCCTATCCAGCGACAAAGCTCCAGGAGCTGATGCTATCCCTGCTGTGGTCTACAAGGCTGGAGGATAATGCCTTGTCAAGAAGCTCACTGAACTCTTTCAGTCTATATAGGAGCCAGGAACTATTCTGCAAGAACACAAAGTTGCCTCCATTGTCCAACTGTACAAGTGGAAAAGAACTTACTAATCTTGCCAGAATCATAGAGGAATCTCACTCCTCTCCATCGCCAGCAAAATCTTTGTCAGAATGCTTCTGAATTGCATAGTACATACGAACATATGAATTAGGAACAGAAGTAGGTCACTCAGCCCTTCAAGCCTGCTCTGCCATTCAACAAGATCATGGCAGATCTGATTGTAATCTCAATCCCACATTCCTGCCTCCCCCAGATAATTTTTCACTCCTTGCTTATCAAAAATCTATCTAACTCTGCCTTATAAATATTCAAGGACTCTTCTTGCACCGCCTTTTGAGGTAGAGAGGTCCAAAGACTCACAACCCTTTGAGAGAAAAAAATTCTCCTCATCTCTGTCCTAAATGGATGACCCCTTATTCTTAAACAATGGTCCCTTATTGCAAAATCTTGACCAGAATCTGATGTGAGAAAGTCAGTGTGGTTTCAGAAAAAGTCAAAGAGCCACCAATATGGTATTTTGCAGTTAGACAGTGGTTTGTTGACTTGTCAGCACGAGGGCCTTTGGAAGGTACTGGAGAAATTCAGCTACCCTAAGAAATTCATCACAATAGTTTGACAGTTCCATGACAGCATGCTCACGTGTGTCCCAGATGATGGTGAGCCTTCTGACCCATTCCCAGTCATTAATGGACTTAAGCAGGGCTGTATGCTAGTGCCAACTTTCTTCAGCATGTTTTTCTCTGTCATGCTCTCAATGATTTCCATAATGGTGATTCTGGAATCAAAATCAGATATTGTATGGATGGGAAACTTCTCAATCTGTGATGACTCCAGGCAAAGGCCAAGGTCTCTGAGGACACACTTTCTGGTTTCCTGTTTCTGATGACTGTGCATCAGCTGCTGATTCAGAGCTGGACATGCATAGACTTGTTCTCCAAAGCATATGACAACTTCAGTCTTATGATCAGCACACAGAGTAATGTACCAACCTGCCCCAGGAAAACCCTTTCTCAAGCCCAAAGTTCCTGTCCATGATCAAAACCTGTCAGTAGTGGATAAGTTCACTTCCCTCAGCAGCACACTTCCTCAAGCTGTCTCTATTGACAACGAGACACATGCATGAATTGTCAAAGCAAATATAGCCTTTAGCAGACTTTGAACATCAGTCTGGGAATGAAGAGGAGGAAGTCTACCTACCAAACTGAAAGTCTATAGAGCAATAATCCTGCCCACTCTGCTCTGTGCATGCGAGACTTGGTCTGGGTACCTGCAACATGCCAAGAAGCTCAACCACTTTTACTTGAGCTGCCTTTGGAAGCACCTGAACATAAGATTGCAGGACAAAATACTGGTCAAGCATCCACATCATATTGAGACAGTCACAACTGAATTGGGCTGGTCAAGGGCAATTGCCCTGAACAAGGGCAATTTGGGATGGGCAATAAATGCTGGCATTGCCAGAGATGCCCACATCCCATGAATGAATAAAATAAAATGTAGCCAGAATGCCTGACACTCACTTACTAAAGTGAATCTTCCATAGAAAGCTTGAGTCTGGGGTGTGCTCTCATGTGGTCAAGGAAAGCGCGACAGGGACACTGAAAGCTTCACTCAGGAATTTTGATATTGACTTTGAGTCCTAGGAGAAGCTCGCCAGGGATTGTTGCATCTGATGCAACCAAATAAAAAACAATGCGCCCTCCTTCAAAAACAGAACAGGTCAAGGTCGAAGCACATATCAGAGGAAGAGAGAAAATGCAAGGAGAGGAAATCCTGAGCCAGCAACTCATCCAAAGTTCAATCCTCTGCAGTATCCTGTCTTGTTTACTGTAGAACCTTTTGGGCATAGATTAACCTTAGCAGTCACCTATGTACCCACCAGAACTTTGCCACCTACCCCAGATGATGAACATGATCATCTTCACCTTGAAGGAGGAACAAGGCAAGATCCTCATTCCCATTTTGAACAATATCTATGCTTGTCTCAGGCGGGGACCTGGCAGGTTTAGCAGTGGCCTGTGCACATGTGTAAATATGGATATGGTCTTCCCATTGTCGAATTTATTGTTCTTCTGCTCGTTTTACACTGATGAAGTGGACAGAACGATATTGAATTTCAACCCCATAGTTCCTAAAAATGATAAAGAGCTGCATACATATGTGTTCAGAAAGCATGCTCTCTATACCAGTACTGATCAGCCAAATGAAATAACAGCAAAAAACTGTGGATGCTGGAAATCCGAAACAAAAACAAAAACAAAAATACCTGGAAAAACTCAGCAGGTCTGACAGCATCTGCGGAGAGGAACACAGTTAACGTTTCGAGCCTGTATGATTCTTCACCAGAACCTTGCCGTTCTTAAGTGCAACATGAGGTGTCAAGGATTGAGGTAAGTAATTCCTTAAAGCTAGATTATAGTTTCTATTGTTATATCCCTGTATGAGCCAAGGACATAACAATAATAAATTAAAATAATGTTAAAATGTTTAATTACCTTACCTTTGGAGGTATAGCAGAAAATTCAACCATGTTGCAAATGCACAAAAAGTACCACACTCCCATTGTATTGGAATTCTGACATGGAAAATCCAGGGAATTACGAAGAGAATGGATGCCACATATATAAGCCAGTCTAGCAGATTGGTTGAATCAAGCAGGTACTGCCACCTCTGTTTGTTCAGACAAAAAGAAAGTTAACTTAGTGGCAATTAATGCAATCAGAGTAACAGTTACAATATTATTTTATTCTTTCTTAATTACTGTAGGGATTGATCAACATGAGATGTGTTGCCATCTATAGTACTGTCTTCCAAATGAACTCTTTTCTTAATCTAGCCAGGTGGGTACTGTTTCAAATTTTCAAATACTTTGGTTTGTTTTAAATTCTATTGAGCTGTTTTGGGTAATTCCTCACCAGGAGTCAGTGAAAATGTATCTTTAGAAACTGTTTAGGACCCTTCTTGCACTGCCTTTCCTGACTGTATTCGTGTTTCTTTAGTAAGTTTAGCAAAATCTCACTAATTAAGATAAAATGGCTCAACTTAAAGACAATTTATAAACATTTTGCCAACCATTTGTTGTATGCAAAAGTGGCATGCAAAAATGTAGTAACTCACACTCTTCAATTTAAATAGCAAATTGATCTGAACCATTGTTCATGATAGGAAGGAACCATAAGAAGAAGTATGTTACACCTAGATTGACTTGTTAGTCTCATCTCTGATTAAGCCAGCCTAACCCTGAAAAGAAGACATTGGGGCTGATCAGAAACCAGCATAGTTTATCTCCTTCACTTTGTCCTTACCAACATATCTCATCTTTTTATTTGTACATGGAATGTGGGCGTCACTGGCAAGGCTAGTGTTTATTGTCCATCCCTAATTGCCCCTAAGAAGGTGGTAATTTCTTGTTTAGCTCTGTATGGTGATGATGCTCCCACATTGCTTTTAGGGAGGGTGTTCCAGGGTTTTGACTGAGCAATGGTGAAGGAACTGTGATATAGTTCCAAGTCAGAGTGCTGTGTGACTTGGAGGAAAACTTGTGGGTGGTGGTGTTCCCATTCACCTGTCTTCCCTGTTCTTCTAGGCATCAGAAATTATGAGTTTGGAAGATTCTGTCAAAGAAGCCTAGGCAAGTTGCGGCTGTGCATCTTGTAGCAATAGTGTGTGCAGGTGATGGATGGGGCTCCAACCATTCAGGCTGCTTTGTCCTGAATGATGTCAAGCTTCTTGAGTATTGTTGGAGCTGCACTCGTCCAAGTAGATGGAGAGTATTCCATCACACTCCTGAAATGTACCTTGTAGAAAGTGGGCAGGCTTTTGGGACTCAGGAGATTAGTTACTTGCTGCAGAATTCTCAGCCCAATCTGCTCTTGTAGCTACAGTATTTATGTGGCTGGTCCAGTTCAGTTTCTGGTCAATGGTAACCCCCAGGATATTGATAGTGTGGGATTCTGCAATGGTAATGCCATTGATTGCCAAAGGGAGAATGTTAGACTCTGGTGGATCATTTACACTGGTGTGACATGAACGTTATCTGCCACTTATCAGCTGTAGCCTGGGTCTTATTCAGGTCTTTCTGCAGAGACAGCTTCAGTATCTGAAGAATTGTGAATGGAAGTCAACATTGCAGTTATCAGGAAACATCCCCATTTCTGACCTAATGTTGGAGGGAAAGTCATTAAGGTAGGTGAAAATGGTTGGGCCGAGGACACTACCCTGAGGAACTCCTGCAGTGATGTCCTGGTGCTCAGGTGATTGACTTCCAATAACCACAGTATCTTCCTTTGTGCTAGGTATGACTCCAACCAGCAGAGATTTTTCCCCCTGAATCCCATTGATTTCAATTTTGCGAAGGCATCTTGATGGCACACTTAGTCAAATGCTGTCTTGATGTCAAGGGCAGTGATTCTCTGGAATTCAGACCTTTTATCCATGCTTAGGCCAAGGTTTTAATGAGGCCTGGAGCCGAGTGGTCCTGGCAGAAACCAGAGTGAATATCAGTGAGCAGGTTATTGCTGAGTAAGCGCTGCTTGATAGCACTGTTGACAACACCTTCGATCACTTTCCTAATGATTGAAAGTAGACTGATGGGCTGTTAATTGGCTGACGTGGATTTGTCCTGCTTTTTGTGGAAAGGATATACCTGAGCACTTTTGCTCTTTGTTAGGTAGATACTTGACACAGAGACATCTATTCATGATAGCATTGTAGGTGCAACTGCTACATAGACCTTGTGAAGCAAAAATCTCAACTACACTTCGAAGACACCCTCTGTTATATAATGTGGTATTACTAACATACTACATTAGATAGAAGACAGAATGATCTTATGCTCAAAAGTGGGCATCCATGAGGTGTGGGCCATCAGCAGAAGCAGGATTGTATATTACCAAAATCTGTTATCTCACAACTCTGCATTACCCTCACTCTTCTATCACCATCAAGCCTTGAGACCAACTCTGGTTAAATGGACAGTGTCAAAGGGTGTGCCAGGAGCAGCATGTCATTGTATGAGACAGCAACTTGGTGAAAGCACAACAGATGGATAACTGTATAAACACCAAAAACATCAGGCTATAGACATATCTATGCTGTCCACAGCAAACAGATCAGTGCAAAAGTTCTACAACCCAACCACATACTGTTGAGACTGATAATGGACAACTAGGCAACTAACAGAAGAAGGTAGTTCTAGCAACACAAACACCTCAATTATGACAGATCCCAGTACATGAATGCAAGAGACTGGCTGAAGTATTTGAAATTGTCTTAGTGCCAAGTGAATTACTGTTCTCTTCCTGAGGTCCTCATCTTCATCAATTCCAGTGTCTAGTTAATTTAGTTCATTCCATGTGATATTAAGAAGTGGCTAAATGCACTTGGCACATTGAATGCCAGGGGTCATGACTATATCCTGGCATTCGTGCTGAAGACTAGCACAACAGAACTATTTACACCACTAACCAAGTTAGTCGAGCACAGTTACAGCATGAGGATCTGATTGACAATGAGGAAAAGTGCCTAAATATGTCCTAGGAACATAGGATCATAGAAGCAGGAATAGGCCATTCAGCCCCTCTCCCTGCTCTGCCATTCAATCACACCATGGCTGATTTTCCACCTCAATACCATCTTCTTGCATTATTCCTGAATCCCTTGATCATTGATACATAGAAATCTATCAACCTTTGCCTTGAACATATTCAATGACTGAGCCTGCACCTTCTGTACCCTCTGGGGTACAGAATTCCAAAGATTGAACACCCTCTGACTGAAGAAATTCCTCCTCATCTCCGTTTAAATGGCCTACCTCTTATTCTGAGAATGTGTCCCTTAGTTCTTGACCCACCAACCAGGGGAAACAACCTTCCTGCATCTACTCTGTCAAGCCTTGTAAGAAGTTTATACACTTCAATGAGGTCACCTCTCATTCTTCTAAACTCTGGAGAATACAGGCCCAGTCTCCTCAATATCTCCTTAGGGGACAATCCTGCCATTCCAGGGATTATCTGGTGAACATTCGTTGCACTCCCTCTATGCCCAGTATATCCTTCCTCAGGTAAGGAGAGCAAAACTATACACAATACTCCAGGTGAAGTCTCACCAAGGCTCTGTACAACTACAAGATCCCTTGCTTCTGTATTCAAATCCCCTTGCGATAAAGACTAACATACCATTTGCCTTCCTAATTGCTTGTTGCACCTGCATGTCAGCTTTCAGTGACTTAGAAAAAAGAAAACCCATGTCCCTTAGGACATCAACTCTTCCCAATCTCTCCCAATTTAAGAAAAACTCTGAATTTCTGTTTTTCTTACCAAAGTTGATAACTTCACATTTTTCCATATTATATTCCAACTTACATGATCTTGCCCATTCACTTGACCTGTCTAAATCTCCTTGAAGCCACTTTGCATCCTCCTTTCAACTCACATTCCCACCAAGTTTTGTATCATTAGCAAATCTGGAAATATTACATTTGGCCCCCACACCCAAATCATTGATATATATTGTGAACAACTAGGGTCTAAGCACTGATCCTTGCGGTACCCCACTAGTCACAGCCTGCCAACCTAAGAATGATCCATTTATCCCTACTCTCTGTTTTCTGTCTGTTAACCAATCCTCAGTCCATGCCAGTATATTACCTACTATCCTATGTGCTCTAATTTTGCTCTTGTAGAACCTTATCGAAAGCCTTCTGAAAATCCAAATGCACCACATCCACTGGTTCTCCCTTATTTATCCTGCCAGTAATATCCTAAAAAACTCCAACTGGTTTGTCAAACATGATTTCATTTTCATAAATCAATGTTGACTCTGCCTAATCCTAGCATTATTTTCTAAATGCCCAGTTATCACACCCTTTATAATAGATTCTAGCATTTCCCTAGTATTGATATCAGGCTTAAAGGTCTGTAGTTCTCTGTGTTCAATCTCCCTCCTTCCTTAAATAGTGGGGTTACATTTGCCACCTTCCAATCTGCAGGCACCATTCCAGAATCCATAGAATTTTGCAAAACGGTCACCAATGCATCAACTATCCCCACAGCGACTGCTATCAACATTCTGAGATGTAGATCAACAGGTCCAGGAGATTTATCAAATTTCAGTCCCATTAACTTTTCCAGCATATCTTTTTTCACTAATTTCTTTCAAGTCCTCAGTCTCACTACTCCCTTGGCTCCCCAATATTTCAGGGAGGTTTTCGTATTTTGCTTTGTGAAAACAGACACAAAAGGGGAAGTTTTTCCAGATTTGCATTAAGTGCGGTAGCGGGTAGGTCCCAAACCCGCCACATTATTTATGCACTCCCAGGAAATGCACCGTTTCCCATGGTGGGCAGAGCTCTTTTACCTGCCTGCCATCACCCAGCCGCTGCATCATGCTGGGTGCCATATTTAAAGTCTAGCCACAAGCTTCCAGACCACCACTGCTGCACGGAAGACATGGCCCAGAAACTGAAGAAGACTGTAGCCCCAAGGTTCAGTGATGCACCCTCGAGCACCTTTTGGATGCCATGGAGGCCTACCGGGATGTCCTCTACACCTGCTCTGGCCGCAGGATAGGCAGCAACAGCACTAACCCAGCTTGGGAGGCGGTGGCAGCGGTGGTCAGTGCCTATGCCCTTCAAAAGAGGACAGCCACCCAGTGCCACAAGAGGATGAATGATTTCAGTTCCACCAGAGTAAGTCACTCTTCTCATCACTCTCAACTCACAAAGTCACAAACCCATCACACATCCATAGGGCCCTCACTCACTGCCAGTTCAAAGGACATCACCATTCACTCTCTTACACTCACCTTATTCACACAGGCCAGGCATACTTATCATCTGGCCTGGCAGGCATCCTGCTTACATTTTCTAAATCTCTATTCATGCAGAACACGCTGGCACACAAGAGGGAGAGCTCACAGACCAGTGGTGGAATGCCGAATCAAGATCTTTGAAAACAGAGCCATCCAGCTGGCTGGTGACAATCTGGACCGTTCCTGTGCTGATGGTGAGGTAGGCGCTGCTCTACCAAGTGAGGATCCAGCTGTGCAACATCCATCAGACAACCATACTGTGAGTGATGCGTCCTCTTTTACAGGCCACTGCCATGCACTAATTATCTCTCCTTGCTTTCACAGGCACATCTGCCAAACAGCCGACAGGGTCCACAACCCAGAGCCTCCAATGAAGACCGAAGAAGCCTCTGAAGAGGAACCTGGAGGCAGTCTCCCTAAAGTCCCAGCACAGCACTCACCCACACCTTCCACCAGCGCACAGACACACACATCGGTGGGACCTAGCTTCAGAATAGTCCCGGGATCACAATCTGGTGAATGCATTGCAGCGTCTGATTCATAGCAGGTGGAGGCAGAGACTTCACAGGTCCCCGGGACTCAGAGGGCTGCTGGAGGCCAGAAAGTTGCTGAGTCCGAGTCAGATGACACGTCTCTGGACTTGGTCATGTCACAGTTGCTGGAGCTGCAAAGGCAAGCTTTAGGACATCAGGAGGGGATGACACTGCATTCCACCCCTGGGCACCCATTGGGAGGAGGATCAGCAGGTGCACACTTTAGGTCCCATGCATCCAGTTGACTCTGGGAGGGTCTGGCCCATCCGAATCCCCTCTTCCTGTGACCTCAGCAGATCCAGCCCCACAGGCCAAGGAGGTTGCCACTGGCACACCGCAGGACCCCAAATGCAGGCCGGGATCTTCCAAGTCTCGACTCTTCAGAGGACGCCCGCCAAGGTCATCACAGGCAGTGTGTTGCAGTTAGTAGGCTGCCTCCACCTCTGCTGTGGATGTTTGGGGAACACCAAGAAGCAGCAGCAGGGTTAGGAAGGTTAAGGAGAATTTGTTGCACAACTTGGGCACGGGTGTTAATCACTTGTACATACTGTTCACTATTGTCAATAAATTCCCAAGAATGTCTCTCTGTCTATGGCTCCTTGTTCTGATGTGCAGTGTTCTTGTCACTCAGATGTGAACTCAGATCCTGCACAAGATAAAAGCAGGTGTCTCAGTCTAGGGCCTCTTCCCTGTGATCTGTGCAGCTTTCAGACCAAGGTGATGGTCTGGCTTCACACTCCCTGAAAACATTACTGATACCTGCACCTTGGTGGCACTTAACATTGCTGCCAGAATGTAGTGGGCAGGCACTACTGAGTTCTTTAATTCTTTCGGCATGGACTCAGCACCTTTATGGAAGGACTGGCTCCCATCTCTTCAGAATCTGTGTCCACTGATGCTGTGCTCCAGCTCCTGAAGGGCTCAGGTACTGAAGGCGGACAAAGGGCCAAATGCTTCTGAAGTTTCAGAGCTGCATCTCTATGATATAACCCTAATCACAGAGCGCAAGCAATCTGTCTTTGGCCAGACAGGAGTCAGACATTCTCAGAGGCTATTTGAAGATTTATGGAGTGTCCTCACTGCATTTCGCCATCATCCTCCTGCAATTGAGCGACTATTAGGGCCTCCACCATGACAGGAGCATTCTCACAGAGGGTATTCATGCTGTCATAAGCCAGACTGGAGTCAATTGTTCACAGATGCAACGTGAGGATCTATGGGGGTCACCTCACTACATGTGGTCATCATCCTCCACAAATCTAGCAGCTATGAGGGCCTCCCGAGTGTGCCTGCTTCGTCTAGACAGTGCGAGGGCCTCATCCCCGACATCGTCGCCTCCGAGGACCTTCTCACTCTCATCCCCATCGGCATCCTCCTCATTGGAAGAGACCTTCAGCTCCTCCTCAGCCAGCTCATCTCCCCGTTGCAGCGCCAGGTTGTAAAGGGCGCAAAAGGCGACAACAACGTGTGACACCTTCTGTAGACTATATTGCAGGGCTTCACCAGACTGGTCCAGGCACTGGAACCTCATTTTCAACATCCCAATGGTCTGCTCCACCAAGTTGCGAGTTATAGCATGAGCCTCAGTATACCATCACTCTGCTGCACTCTGAGGCCGCCGCACAGGTGTCATCAGCCACGGCCTCTGCGGGTAGCACTTGTCCCTGAGGATCCATCCCTGCAGCTTCTGTGGACCCTGGAAGACTCCAGGGACCTGTGACCAACTGAGGATGGAACGTACACGCTCCCTGGAAACCGTGTGCAAACCTGCAGGATGTGTTTCTGCTGGGCGTACACCAGCTGCATGTTCAGCAGGTGGAACCCCTTGTGGTTCGCCGTACGTTGTGACAAAGATCTGAGCGCCACATGATGGCACCATGCATCTGTGGGAAACCCGAGATCTGGGCAAATCTCTGATGCTCCTTCATCCAAGCTATCCTGGTCCTGGGCAAAATGCACAAAGGTTTGTGCCCTCGTGAAGTTGAAGCTGATCTCATGGATGTATTTGTGGGTGGCAGATTGTGATATCCCACAGAGGTCACCTGTGGAACACTGAAAGGAGCATAGAAATTGAGTGCCGCAGTCACTTTCACGGCCACTGGCAGTGGATGCCCTCCATGTCCCTGTGGTGCCAAATTCTGCAGATGTGAGCAACCAGTTCCCAAGACATAAGCAGTCTTTGGCGACTGGTTCTTGGTCATCTGCATGTATGAAAGGTGCCGTCTATAGACCCTGGGTGTCACTAGGCACAAGCCTTTGATGGCTCACTGTGGCTCTTGAGCAGCATGTGTGGGAGCCCCAGCCACCCCTTCTTCCTGAGGTTGCTGCTCCTGCCTCTGCGCAGCCAGGAATCTCAGTCGCTCTCTCCTCCATTGTCTTTGTGCTCTGTAGGCCATCAGGCATACAGCTAGTTTACCAGGCTCCATGATCCTGATGTACCCCTCCTGCAGGATGAAAGAGAGAGACATGTGGGTTAGCTTGGGTGTACTAAGAACCTGTCCCACCTTAAACCAGCTTATATTTCACCCGTCTCCTTGGATTCACCCAGTTCTACTGAAGGGTCATGAGGACTCGAAACGTCAACTCTTTTCTTCTCCGCCGATGCTGCCAGACCTGCTGAGTTTTTCCAGGTAATTATGTTTTTGTTTTGGATTTCCAGCATCCGCAGTTTTTTGTTTTTATCGCATGGTTGTCCTATTAGTTGCAACCATGGGGGAGATTGGTCCAAACCAGGACATTGCAAGAGACTGTGAGCACCTCCAGCAGTGACTGCCCCATGGCCGCTTTAATGAGGAGATGGTATAACATGTGCAGTCGTCCAACTGTTCTACAGTTCACTAAGATGCTCAGGCATTTGCAATTTGTGCCAGGGGGTGGGCGTGGGGGGGAGGTCTGGAGCACTTGGTGCCCTTTGATGCCTCTGCATTGCTTGATTGGGCAGATAAGCTAGGAGACCAGCCCCAATCATATCACTGTGACTGTGTCTGAACTGCCTCAGTTGCAGAGAAATGGTCACTTTATACAGGTTTCC
Organism: Carcharodon carcharias; assembly: GCF_017639515.1. Classification (NCBI taxonomy): domain Eukaryota; kingdom Metazoa; phylum Chordata; class Chondrichthyes; order Lamniformes; family Lamnidae; genus Carcharodon; species Carcharodon carcharias. The sequence continues at coordinate 82,272,223 of NC_054472.1, read as the reverse complement.
CAAATACGTGGCCAATTCCCTCACCCACCCTACCCCCCACCCTGAATGCTTGTGGCTATGTTCAACAGCAGGGCTGCCCCTACCCCTCCACAAGTCATCTCAATGACAGTGCTCCCCTTAACCTTGACCCCCGACACCCCTGAAGCTTGAAGTCCAACAGGTGACCCTGGCGAGCACTGCACAATGTTACTGTGCAGTCACCTCTGAGCTCCCCTCAAAGTGCAAGCCACCAAGTAGGCGTCTTTTATGTGCTGTTGTGAAGCACGTTGGTGTGCTTTCCTGCCAATGTGGATGGACGATCCAGCAGGAGTGGGATGATTCTGGTCAGCTGGACTAATAATGATATGCTGATGAATTACAATGAGGTTCCCAAGGTCCAATGGCTGGAAACGTGGCCTGCCGCTGCGGGCTGAGCGGATGATCGCCAACTGGTTTCCCACCGTCGTAAAACTGATTGTGCCATATTGTCCGTACATACCACGGATGACTCCTGACACCAACCGGTATTGAAAGGGCGGAATTGTCCCAGATTTGCACAAAGTGTGGTAGCGGGTGGGAAAAAAATAATTTTACCCACTGGCCACAATGGCAGGTTTTTGCACTGTATCATCCGATTCCCACCTCATTAATTATGCAGCTGCAGGAAACACGCCCTCTCGCTGGTGGACAGCCTCCAATTTGCCCACCACCATGTTACCTTGCTGCTTCCTCAAGCAGGGCACCATATTTAAACTGCAGCCATGTGCATACTTCTCAATGCTGAAGCCCAAGGCTGCTCTGGTGAAGACATAGCCTTAAAATTCAAGAAGAGTGCAGCCCCCCCAACCCACTCACCCCTGATTCAGTGATGCATCCCTGGGATGCCTTCTGGACACGGTGGAGGCTCACCATGATGTCAACTACTCCCCTTCTGGCTGCAGGAGGCCCAACAGTCTCACCACTCCGGCTTAGGTGGCAGTGGCAGAGGTGGTCAGTGCCAGTGCTGCACATAAGAGGTCAGCCATCCAGTGCAGAAAAAGGATGAATGATCTCATCCGTGCCGCCAGGGTAAGGCAACCATTTCATCACTGTAAACTCACACATTCACAAGGTAATCAGAGATTCACTGGCATCTCACTCACTGCCAGCTCAAGGGACATTACCACTCACTGTCTCACACACCCTCATGTGTCCATCTGGCCTCATCTCCTCTGGAGATTGTCTCCTCAGCTCTCACCCTCTTGAGGCACTTTGCATAGATCAACATATGCCCCCCACACACCCTGGGATACCCTCCTTCTCCGGTACAGCCCTCACCCTGCTGCCTCTTCCCTTGCCTGAGGCCATTTCTCCCCACTTCCCCAAGAAAGGCATAGCCCTGCAGCTGTTGAAAAGCCACCACTGCCTCACGCCTGGTCTGGAGACCTACCTGTGAGTCCCCTTAAAAGTGATGTGGTGCGCCTGCTAAGCCTGGTGCTGATGGCCATGAGTACTGCCTGAAGCAAGGTAGGCAAACAAATCTCGAAGGCGTGGGGGGGATGATTCCAGTGAGCAGGGCTTATAAAGAGATTTTAAAGTACTGAAGTTAGGTTCCCAACATGCAGCGGCAGGAAACACAGCCCACCATTGACGGGCGGAGCAGATGATTGCAAACTGGTTTCACAATGGCCTGAAACCGATTTTTGGCCGTCTCGCCATATTGTCCCCCGTGCCCGCCATGACCCCTGATGCCAACGGGGCCAGAAAATTCTGGTCAAAGTATTCAGCCGGGATTTTCCAGCCCTGCCAGCTGCCAGGTTCTTCCAGTCCTGCCAAAAGTCGATGGACTTTTGGCAGGCCCACCACATCCCCCACGGCGGGTCCCACCATGGCATGGCCAGAAAATCCTGGCCTTTGTTTAGTTTCTCTGCCATTTCCTTGTTATCCGTTATCAATTATCCATTCTCTGCCTGTATTGGGCTTACATTTGTCTTTACTAACTTTTCCTTTTTATAAACCAATAGAAGTGTTTACAGTCCATTTTTATGTTCCTCGCTACTTTACCTCCATATTCTATTTTCTCTTTCTTTACCAATTTCTTGGTTCTCCTTTGCTGAATTTTAAAATGCTCCCATTCCTCAGGCTTATTACTCTTTTTGCCTCTTATATGTCTCTTCCTCTGATCTAATAGAATCTTTAACTTTTCTTGTTAGCCATGGTTGGATCACTTTTCTTGCTGGTATTTTGTGCCTTCAAGGAATGTAAATATGTTACAAACTGTGTATTAATTCTTTAAGTGCTAGCCATTACCTGTCTACCATCAAACCTTTTAAAGTAGTTCCCCAATTTACTTCAGTCAACTTGCCTCACATATCTTCATAGTTTCCTTTGTTTAGATTAAAGACCTTAGTTTTGGATTGAACTACATCACTTTCAAACTTCATGTAAAATTCAATCATGATATCGTCACTCCTCCCTAAAGGCTCCCATATAACAAGGTTATTAATTAGCCCTTTCTTATTGCACAATACTAGATCTAAAATAGCCCATTCCCTAGTTAGTTCCTCAACATACCGTTCTAGAAAACCATCACATAATTCCAGGAATTCATCCTCTTCAGCATTAATATTAATTAGATTACCCCAATCTGTATGTAGATTGACCTGTCCAGAAAAAGCACAATTTAACCTGGTCAACTTCCAACATATCAGACTCTGCTTGGTCATAAGCAAAGCGATTGAAGTAGTCATAAATTGTACCATCAACCTACTTATAACCTTCTTTGTGGTGCTCAGTTTGGGCTTCACCAAACCACTTATCTCTAGACCTCATCACAGTATTGATCTGGACATAGATTTGAGAGCTAAATGCTGATAAAGGGTTGAGAGCATCAGTGCTCAATATCAAAGCAGCATTTAACCAAGTATGACCAAGGAACTCAAACAAAGCTGAGGTTAATGGGGTCAGTAGGAAAATCCTCCAGTGCTTAGAGTCATACCTAACACAAATAAAGGTTATTCCCTTTAATTTTATAAGCGATTCAGCACGGTCCGAAGACATCACTGACAAGCTTCCTCAAGGTAGCATATTTGGCCTTGTCTTCTTTAGTTATTTAAACAATGGCCCTCCTTCTGCTAAAAGGTCAATTTGTTGATGATTCTAGTGTTCTGCTCCATTCACAACTTCACCAATAGCGAAGTAGTTCATATCTCGAGCAGGACTTGGTCAACATTTAGAATTGAGTTAACAAGTTGCAGATAACATTCATGCTTTGCAAGTGGCAGGAAATTATCATCTCCAATTTGGAAAGGCCCTACCACCACCCTCTGACTTTCAGTCATAGCAACATTACCAACTTGACTGAAACATGTAAGATCCTGATGGATCATGACAGAGTCAATATGGAGAGGATGTTTCCTCTTGTGGGAGAATCTAGTACTAGGAGCCACTGTTTAAAAATAAGGGGTCACCCATTTAGGACAAAGATGAGGAGATTTTTTTACTCTCAGAGGTTTGTGACTCTTTGGAAATCTATTCCTCAAAAGGTGGTGGAAGGACAGTCTTTGAATATTTTTAAGGCAGAGGTAGATAGATTCTTGAAAAGCAAGGGAATGAAAGGTTATGGGGGTAAGCAGAAATGTGGAGTTGAAGTTACAATCAGATTAGCCATGATCTTATTGAATGGCAAAGCAGGCTTGAAGGGGGCGAGTTCAGGCCTCAGGGGGAAGGGAGGATGGGGTGTTTCTGTCACCAGTCCCATTTTAACGTCGGGCGGCCCCCACAAGCAGGTCTGCAGATCTTCCCTCCCATGCCCCCACCCACATCCCCACCCACCACCCCCCCCACCCCATCCCAGCCTCTCTACCAACACCCCCAGCACCCTCTGCCCACTTCCCTGGGTCTCACCTCTCCTCCCGGCCCTCAGACCTCCCAAAACTTATTGGTCCTGAACTATTGGGACTTATGCTCCAGGGACTGCACACAGTTCCAGCTGTGTCCAATGCAGCTTCTGGCACTGCAGGGTTTAGAGAGCTGCTGGCCAATCAGATTTGCTGGCAGCTCTCTGAGGCGGGACTTCCTCTCGACTAAGGGGCAGAAGTCCTGCCTTTAGCCAATTAACGCTTGTTGGAGTGTTAAATGACTGTAGGGCAGGCAGTATCATCAGGGGTGTGTTCCCTGCTGACTACTTGTATGGTGGGAAGGGATACCCCACCATCCTAAAAATCCTGTTCATGGGACTCTACACTTTTAGACAACACAAAATGTGGAAATGATTTGATCGAATTTATCAGATGATGATAGGATGGATTGGTGCTTATGTTGAAAGTTTGCTTCACTGAAAAACGGAAGGGAGATTCAGGGGTCACAATCTCAATTACAAAGAGGCAGAGCTAGGTGAAGTTTCATTGCACACCTTCTGTAACTGTCTTATGTAAAACTTCTGGTATTACTTCTCTGCCATTCTTAAACATAGGCTTTCTTTACAAAGCAACCATTCATCTCCCAGAAACAGCACAAATACAACTTTGCAGTCTTACTTTTTAAAAGGAACATTTAGGGGGAGATGGTTGTGTAGCAGTACTATCACTAGACTAGTAATTGAGAGGCCCAGACTTAATGCTTTGGGGACATAGGTACAAATCCCACCACAGCAGCTGGTGGAATTTAAATTCAATTAATAATCTGGAATTGAAAGCTAGTCTCAGTAATGGAGATGACATTGTTGATTTTCATACAAACCCAGCTGGTTTGCTAATGTCCTTTAGGGAAGGAAATCTGCACTCTTACCTGGCCTGTCCTATATGTAACTCCAGACCCACAATGATATGGCTGACTCTTAACTGACCTCCAAAACTCAGTTCAAGGGAAATTAGGGATGCTGGCCTTGCCAGTGATGCCCACAACCCATGCAAAAATAAAGAAAAAAAAATAAGTAAAAAACAGTAATTTCTTACTGGTTTCTGAGAATCTTCCCAAGGAACAGAAGTACTATTAAATTAACTTCAAGGTTTGTTTATTTCTGCTGATAAAATCTGGTCATATTCAAAGGTCAGATGATGGTATATTGTGAGCTAAAGCACAGGGGATACTTTCATTTAATAAGGACAATTGAAACAAGAAAGACTTAAATTTTCACTGGCTTGGCCTGATTTATAAGAATCAACTAGTTCATTCCAGTTAATTGCTAAAAATTGAAAGTCAGTATGTAGAAGAGAACTGTGCTCCAAATTTCCTTTATGCACATCTTACCTGTTGTAAAAGTTGATAAACCTCCTTACAAACACCAAGAAGGCTCATGACAAATACAGCATATGTGCATAGTTTATATAAAAGCGATTCCTGTGGAAGAAACCAGAAGTTGAAAATAGGCAACTATTCTATTCCAACTGACACGTATGAATAACGCTCATGTATTTAAAAAGGGTTTAGAAATCCCACCCAATTTACAGTAGGAAATTATCATATGTTGGGTGGGAGTGGACGGATTTGGGTTGGAACCTGTTTCTGCCCTGTTGTGAGGGATTTTGACTGCCATTAGGAGTAAGGCACAGGAAGAATAGAAGAGTGTGTATTCAAAATTCTGAACTATAGAGTCTTAATCAGCCCAACAGTGTCCCAATGTTCTCCCTCAGCAAGCTGTTGTTTTGAAATCTCAGTGCCCCATTGGTGCAGGCACCCAAGTAATGCTGCCATTTTATAAATGCTTCCATTTCCTGGATTTGGCGTGCTCGAGGCCTTGGCAGACAAGTAGATAGAAGATTCATCCACTACACTTCATAAGTGCAACAAGGTTTCCAGAATTTCTAGATTAGTTTTATTTGCATTTTTCACTCAGAGGGCAAACTTTTCCAAGGAAACAAAATTTGGCATGATGGCAAAAGTCAGTTTTCCACCGGCAGGAAAATAATTTGTAATTTTTCCCTCCCGATCTTCATGGCGGGACGGGTATCCCACTGCTCCATGTCGGGAACCACATTTGCATCTCATGAATGCTCATTAAAAACCCAGCTTGCTGGAATCAGGTTCTCAATCCAAATCTGATTGTCCTGCCACTGGATAATTAGTCTGGTTTGATTCACGCCAGATATAAGTGGATTGCACCTGGTGACCTGTGCCTCACTCATGATTTCAAGGTTTATATGTGCAGCATTTACCTACCTTTCAATATGCTGCTCTCTTGGCTGTGCCAATTCAGTGCCAAGGCTGCTCAGTGTCACCCAAGACCAGTAGGAAGGGAAGGGGTGGAAGGCAGGTGCAAGACTGTTGGTTGTGGGGGTGGGGAGCAGTGAGAGCCCAGGAGGGAAGGGGTGGACAGAGACACATGAGTAGGGGGGATTTGAAGAAAGAGGTTGGAGAAGTGTGAGTCAGTCCTGGGGCAGTGTGCAGCACAGTGTCGGAGCCAGGATTTAAAGGCATTTCTGGGGCAGTGCGGACCATGCTACGCCTGGCACACATGCCTTGGTCCCAGTCCAGGGGGAGGGAAGGGCTGTCTATGCAGTCTCAGTCATGCACAGCATGTTGTTTAGGGCATGGTCAGTCATTCACGAATGTGGGTCCTGGGGGTTGGTGGCTTGGTACTAGGTTGCAGATAGCACAGTCACAGTCAGGGAAGGCATTTACAGCCTGTAAATGGAGAAATGGTAAGTCAGAGGGGGTAAAGGATGGTCTCATGGCGGGGTGTGTTGAGGAAGGGTGCCCTGTAGGTTGTGCATATGGCCTCAAGATGGGGAGGAGTGAGGTCGACATGGGGCATGGGGACATCGACAGAAAACGTTTGCGGGGGGAGGACAGGAATAGTGGCTACAATGACAATGGGCTCCATGGTTAAAGGGAGAATCAGGAGAGTGATTGGAGAAACAGAAATTTGCACATGATGAGCATGAGGAGGATAAAACAAATTTGGACAGCAACAAGAGGGGATTGGAAGCTGGTCTTGAAATAGAATCAAAGCAGCAGCATCTTGACAGCCCGATGGAATGACGTGGTAGAAAAACAACCTTGGGAAAAAATCACCGGGGAGGAATCTGAGGGCCCATGGGAGGAGTTGATTTTGGGCTGATTGAAGGGGCACCCTCATACTTACTGGTACAGGACATCAAGACTCAGCTGAGGAATGTTAGGAAGAGTCAAATGCCAACTGAAGGATTTTGGGCACCTTAATTCATTATGTGCATTCTTGCGAGAATCCATTAGGGCTTGGGACAAATGTAGGTTTGGTCTGATTGACCATTTGTCTGTCACAGAGGGATGTTAAAATGTCAGAGGATCAAACTACTAAGGGGCTATGGCTGCAGTACATATGCAACATGCTCCAGACAATCCTACACATTGCAGTTGGGATGTTCAAGGCTTAAAGGCGTCAACGCTTGCAGTCATTAAATTAGTGCAAGGCTGGGCTCTAGTCTGCTCCAGAGGAGACAGCCTGACAGGGCTTATACTTGGCTCACATGGCTCTTACATTTTGAGTCACTCATAGGTGGCACAGATCTTTGAAGGCCCTCAGCATATTTAGGGGTGGTTCACTGGTGATAAAGGCTACCCACAGAAGACATGGCTAATGATGCCCCTTTGGCAGGAACAGAGTGCTTCAGAGGGGTAATACAATGTGCTGAGATTGTTAGCACATGGCTGTAATCACCCAGATCCAATTCTCTTTGTAAATACACTGTCATGCCTGGGGCGGTGGGGGAGTTGGTTGGGATGGTGGAGGTTGGGGGGAGTGTGGGGTTGGGAGCTCAGCTGCCTGTGATCCTTCAGGATGTTCTTCGGCTGCAAAGGAAGGAACGCCTAGAATGAGGCCAGCCTAAGGGCTTCACAATGACTCCCTAGCTTGGTGATGGAAGGTATTCCTTGCAAGGTGAGGTGCAGTCATGTCTCTCATCTATTTTTCCACAGATCCAAGGAGGAGTGCAGAATGCAGGCTGCAGGTAACGCTGCCTTCTTGATGGCTTTGATGCAACTGAGGAGGAGGAGGGCCCATCACTGTCTGGCAGGGTTAAGGGAAGAGTCTCATCCTGAGGAACATGGGCCAGTGGGGGACCCATGAAGACTCAGAAGCTGAGGAGAGACCAATAACACGGAGGCATTTGGCATAACCCAGGATGTGCCGAAGATGCGCCTCAACCTTGGAGATGAGCAAGAGGCAATGCCATAGGTGTCTTTGCTTATCAAGGGATGCGGTGGCTTACATCTTCCACATTCTTCAGCAGGAACTTCAGGAACTGGGAGGCCATCCATTGTCAGTGGCTTTAAAGGTGGCTGCCTCACTCAACAATTTTACAAGCAGCTCATTCCAGAGCTCCACTGGGGATCTCGATGGAATATCACAATACTCCATTCATAAATGCATAAGGGAGGGCACTGATGCCCTTTTCAATAAGGCACACAATTACGTCCAGTTCTCCCTGGATGGAACCAGCCAGGCTGCCACAGCAGCGAGATTTGCAACAGCCTCTGGATTCCCACAACTGCAAGATGCCAATGTCTGTGCACATGTGGCCTTAAGAGCTCCCTGGCAGCAGCCAGTGAGATTTATCAATAGAAAAGACTTCCACTCTCTCAACGTGATCTGTGATTATCAAAAGCAGATTATGCAGGGCTTATGCTTGGCTCACATGGCTCTTACATTTTGAGTCACTCATAGGTGGCACAGATCTTTGAAGGCCCTCAGCATATTTAGGGGTGGCTCACTGGTGATAAAGGCTACCCACAGAAGACATGGCTAATGATGCCCATTTGGCAGGAACAGAGTGCTTCAGAGGGGTAATACAATGTGGGTCAATATGCAACAAGCTCCTTAATTGTGCAGGCTATTGGCATGTTGAGGATGCAGTTCAGATGTCTGGATCAATCAGGCAGAGGGTGAGTGTCCCACATCATCATGGCTTGCTGCACAGCCAGATGGAGAGATGGAGGACTGGATGTCTCCTCCAATGAAGAGGACACCAAAAGGGATGACATAGAAATGGGTGAGGATGATGATGCCCCACAGGTAGAAGCCATTACCAGGGCAGACATGGCAAACATACCTGTGAGGCCCTTATGGCGACAAGGTTCCAAGATGATGAAGAAGACTAGCTCATACGAGTGCATTTCTCTTGTCTCTTTGATGCAGGGTGGACACAAGCATCTTCTTTGTTATACTCAACATGTCAATGAAGGACATCAATCTCAGAATGAGTAGTCACAATCGTGCATAACAATGGCCTCATCTGAGAAGGCTAGGCAGCCTATGGAGCATGTGGACATTCTGTAATGGGATAAAAACTTCACCAGAGCTCAATCTGCAGCAAGTAGACATGCTGAAGTCCTTCCAAGCACCAAACAGACATTTCACTGCCTATGGCAGCCTTCAAGAGACAGGAGCAGCACTGCAAACATCACTGCACTCATGGTATATTGCCTGGAGCATTGCAAGGTGCCTCAAGGAGAACAATTATCAGTCACTGGTTATCACTTGACCGTCTGAGGACTGATCTAAATCCAGATAGTGGCATCTCTCCAAATGCCATCTCTCACGCAAGAATAATGTTCAGGCCTCATCCTGATACTCAGCCCCAGGATGAGATTGCTCCTCAGCATGCTGTGATCTGTCACTCTACAGCATGGAAGTGAGCCTGTGAGTCAGGTTACCTTTGTGTGTACAGAGAGTGCTTCAGCAGGACCATCGTGCGATTATTGACAAGTACTCATGACCCTGCGTTCTTCAGGAGCTTCCCAAGTTCACGTCCAGCATTGCCATGGACTCTGAGAGCAGCATGGCTTAGTCAGTCTCGACACAGATTTAAGAATTACTTAGTGTCTTCATTTATACTAGAGACCACACAACAGATGTACTGCAGCTCACTCTGATTCCCATTACAGTCCCCACATATGTATCAGGAAGCCCAAAACACTGATGGCACTGTCACAATCAGAGAACTTATGAGAGCAAGCACAGGGATTATGTCGTCAGGCTTGCCAGACCTTCAGGTGCGAACTAACATCCTCACACAGAATAGACTGGCATCATGAGACTAGGCACACACCTATAACATCACATAGTCATGACTGTCCAGCAAACATTTCAAGAGTCGTCAAGTGCACCATGCAGGTGGAGAGTGAGAACTAATATAGGGGCAATCTTTAAACATGGTCACAAGTTAACGCTGCAGGCTGGCAGGAAAGGCTAAGATTCCCAATGATTACTTAAACTGTGGCCCACACCAAAACCTACCAGTAATTACATGGAGGCCATTGAAAGTGCGATTGGTTGGAATGACTCCAAGGTGGGTCACCATTAAAACCTCTAACATCCACAGAGAACAGACTACAGTGCAACAGCATCAGGAGAATAAAAAACTTTCCCAGATCTATACTTATGAGGCCACATTACATGATCATCTGACACAAGGCTTATGCATGCATTGCCCAACCACCATGTTTACACAGGAACTGGCTTTTGATGTCTCTTCTGTAGACATAAAGGTGACTGACTGAGCTGAGATTGAGTGAGACACCATAGACCTGAGGGACACGATGGGGGATACTTGAGGAAATGGGGGGGCAGGGTGGAAGGGAGCATCTGCTACACTTGGATGACCTTGGAACATTTCATCACATGAAGGAGCCATTCACTAGCTGAGGCTTTAAGATAGAAAAGTAAAATAGATTTACACATGCGCAGAGTATATACAGTGACTGATCACCTGTGCCAACCATTGTGCTCTCAGAATTTCTTAATTTTTCTTATCCTCCCACTATGTCTAGGTGCATCCCAGACAGCCACAAGAGGTGGAGGCAGCCTGCTGACTGCTACGCCCTGTTGTCTGAGGTGATCTTCACCTCTGGAGGCCTAAGGCCTGGAGAGCCCCATCTGCTAACAATCTCCTGCTGTGAGGTGCGTCTTCCTCAGCCTGACCTGTTGGAGTGGATAGGGTCACAGGCAGAGGGCATTTGGAGTGGCTGGACACCTTTGGAGTGTCCTGTGTAGAGGCCCCTGGAGTAATGCTTCTGCTCCCTGTGGTTGCCCCAGGATCTCTCTTTGATTCCTTAAGGAGAAGGGGGAAACTGGAGGGAGGTCAAATTGCCCTGTTCCCCTCTTGCTTAGGCATCAATGGATCTCACTCATGGCTAAGGCAAAGCTGTGTAGGTTCAAGCATATATCCAGCAGAAACTGCTGCACCAGGGTCTCCATGGTGGATGCCACCCTTCCAGTTGTGACTTTGAAACACTCACAGCTCGGAGATATGACATTAGACAGAATGTGGGTGAGCCCCTCTATCCTTTGTTCTAATCTGGTGACAGCCTCTGACAATCCTGCCTGCTGTTCCCCTGCCTGTCTTTGGAGCTGCAACATTTCTCTGAGGGCTGATTCCAGAGGCTCGTCATTGGCCTTGGACTGAGCAGGGGCCTGGCCTCCAGCCATCCTCCGAGTGTCAGAGAGCTTGGCTGTCATTGCCCCTACCTTCAGTGGACCCGCTTCTGTGCTGTGCTCACCTGATAGTGACCCCAAACCTGCTGTAGAACCCGGTCTCACTGAGATGTGTGTCTCTGCGCTGGTGGAGGGTACGGGTGAACGCAGTGATGGGTCTTCCTCAGATGCTTCCTCAGGATCCCCATCTGAGGTGCTCCAGGGGCCGGGGCTGATGGGCTTACTGGTGGTGTCCCTCCACTGTTTCTTGCTGGTGGCTGTAATAGAGAGAAGAGATAATTAGTGATTGGCTAGACAGTCACCTACATTAAAGAACACTCACAGTGTCTGTGGGTGGCTGATGACTACTGCATGAATGCTTACTGGTTTGTTGGGAGCTGCCAATCTCACCTTCCGCCCAGGACCTGCCCTCAACAGCCAGCTCTGCTGCCTGCTCTTTGCAGTGGGCGAGTGGCCTCAACTCCAACATTCCCTCTCCGGCCTGGGATTTCTCCCTCTTGTTGTGGGTGATCTTGTCCTGCATAGGTACAGATGGACAAACTGTGAGCACCATGGATGAAAGAGCAGGTCATACCTACTGTATGTGCTGAGTGGTCCCCAGCCAGGGCTGAAGATATGACTTGTGCAGGATGTCACAGGAGATGGTAATGTTACAGTGTGTGTGAGAAAATCAGTGGTGATGTCCCTTCTGCTGGTAGTGTGCGAGATCCCTGTGGACTATAACCTTTTGCATACCTGATGGCCTTATGAGAGTGTAAGTTGTGAATGAGGAGAAGGTTGACTTACTCTGGTGGAGCAGATGAGATCATTCATCCTCTTCCTGCACTGCACGGCGATCCTCTTCTGTGTCCTACATGTGCTGACCTCTCCAGCGACCTCCTCACAAGGCAGTGAGGTGAGCTTGGAATATCTGGGATAGAGGACCTCCCGCCAGTCCTGGATTGCCTGGAGGATTCTCTCCATGGAACTGTCACAGAGCTTCAGGGCAGAGAACTTGTTTCTTCTGGGTGCCATCACTTGTCACAACAAGCCCTGGGCTGCAGAAAGTGGATGTGTGTGTGGGTGCTATTTAAATTGGCGCCCAGACCTTTGACCCCATGAGGTAATGGCAAGGTTGACGAATCCCAGCCCAGCCTGCCACGAGATTTGATGAGCTGCTCATTGATGCATAAATAATGAGCTGAAAAATGGACGATCTGACATGAGAACCCACCCCGCCGCCCACCAGGAATAACACCGATTTTCCAGACACACTTAGTCTTCAGAACAGAAAATTCTGTGCACCTTACCCAACTTTTCCAGAGGTCGAAGGTCCAAAATTGAGAGCTACAGAAGCCAGAGGTCCTCCCAGGGAGACACACATGCCTCCATCTGCTCTGAAATAATGTCATGCATGTCATGCATGTTCCAGAAACTTTCCAATCGGAAGATCAGGACATTGAACAGCTGTACTGGCTGATTTGACACACAATTTACAAACTTGGACCACACAGGTCCACTCAACATATTTGCTTGTCACTCGTCTAAGAACATGCACACGGCTGCAAGAGGATATCCAGCAACGAATTTATTTAAAGGGCCAGGCACTCAACTTGCAGGTCAGGTGATCTACATGAACATCTGCTGTTGCAAAGTCCTCTGGAATGGAGTGTTTTTGGAGGTGTTGTGGTGAGATGTGAGATTTGGTAGAGAGTATTACTGCATCCTCACAAGGAGGTCAGAGGAGTTGATGACCCTTCCACACAAAGGCTGCAACATGTATGAGAGCAGCAGTGCCTCTGCATCTACAACACAACATGGAGATAAAGCAAAGGCTATGGAGAGGAAAAACTCTATGCCTTCTGCCAATGTGGAACCAGCCTCCTCTGTGCTCCTTAACAGGAGGCTGTCTGGTAGGCCATCCAATGCACCAAGCGTCTCAGTGTGTGCCCTCATCAGCATTCACCTCAATGTCACCCCATCAAAGCCATCATCAGAATTCTCTGCAGAAGAACTTGTCTGTGACTTCATCCTCCAGTGGCTGTTAATTAGACCATTCTTTCCCCCTGGCCTGACTGCTGCCCACACTTGTCTGCTGATTCACCACATGCAGATCCCAATACAAGCCTCCAAGGTATGTCCAATGCCGTATCTGACCTGGTGTCTGTGAGTGTCACATCAAGTGATGGGGCAGGAAGTATGCATTGATGCCCATGAGGTCCATGAGAAGCTGGGTCACATGGAGTAGTCAGTGTTGCTGGTGGTGGAAATCCTTGGAGCAGATGCCAGCCCCGCCCCAACTGATGTCCTCTACCAGGCACCCAGCACACCCTGCAAGGGCCAAGAATGTCATGGAGATCAGCATGGATGCCCCTCCTTATGGTGCATTCTCATCATCCTTGGCCTCCTTCACCCCTCTGATTGAGGGACCAGATGTGCAGCAGTGTCCACTGACAGGGACAGGAGCAGCAGCCCCTCGAGGTGCCCTCAAGAGAACATCCATGAAGCAGATGACCGCCAAATGCATCTCAGCCACAAGATTTGCAGCAGCTGTTTAATAGTCTTGTTCAGTTTTAGAGGTATTGACTGAAAGTTCATAATATACTGGGGCATGACATGTGTTAATGAACAAATCAAGGTTTGCAAATCTACAACATTTAATATCCTTACCTAAGGGGATTTGCGCACATCTAATTATTCGCAAAAGCCGAACACTGTAATCTTGACTTGGAATAAATAAGCCACAATCACCACTCTATGAATGGCACAGTGAATGTTACTAAAATGAAATATTGAGGCTGTTATTTTTTCCATATGCTATGTCTTAATGTGTCTCAGGGTGAAACCATTATACTCCGTTGTGTATGGTCTTGAACATTAAACCGCCACCCAACATGTGATTGTCTTAGAAGATCAAACTTACATTGCTCTTACACTAGTAAATGCATTTCTTAAGCTGGAACTGAATCTAATGGATGTGGGAAACATGAAATTCCAACCCCAGCCAATGCTGATTTAGATGATCCCAGTGAGTCAATACTTCAATTGACTAGAGAGGGGAGAAATCATCCAGGATTCCTTTCTATTTGCTATCTATCCAATGGCACTTGATGGAAAGTATATATATGTGTGGAGGTCATATAATGATAGAATCATCCATGGCTGTGGTGCCTACTCACTACTTAGGCTCACACATCTGAATGGCAACTTGACCAAGATATCAGCAGGCAGAGCCAATGGGAACTCATCCCAGTATGTGTCACTGAGGTAACTTTCAACTTTGGTGGGGGAAGAAAGCTAATAGTATTGGATCAGCTTCTCAGAATACACCCAACCCAATTTCCAAATACATTATTGGGTGAGAGGGCAGGGAGGGGGCAAACTGTGATCTCAGCAGTCATCTGCCCATGCTAATGTCAAAACTGTCCTCAGAATAGGAGAATAGAAAATTGGACATATTTTCCTTCAACAAGGAGCAGGTTATACAATCAAATAGTATTTATCACAATATGCTAAAAGAGGAGTAAATTAGTAAGGCATTGGGAACTGAGGAGGTAACCTGTACACTGGAAAATTTGGAAAAGTCTAATGTGGTGCTCATGATCAGAAATAGTGACAAAATAGACACAAGCTGCTACAAACTCACTCGACTCAATTTCATGCCATGTAAAATAATGGAAAAGATGATCAGCAGTAAACTTGAGATTTACTCACACAACAATAACCTACTGCAACATCTACTTATTAGAAAAATGTCATAGTGGGAGGAAGAACTGGGATCACAACTAGTTCTAATTTCATTAAATGACTTGGATTCAGGAAGTCAATGCAAAGTGAGCAAATTTGAAGACGATACTAAACTTGGAGAGGGTGTTGAATCAAAGAGGCAATGAAGAAAATACAGAATAAGCTGGGCAAAATATGCAGATATTTATGAATTATATCATATTGTTGACTCATCAGGGCCTGGGAAAAATTAAATGATACATTAACAATCTCTATCTTGCATAAAGAACTAAAGAATGGCTTTCCCATGTACAGACCTGATATTCCTTCCAGGGCCCTATCACTGTTTGAGTAAAATTGAAGGTATTCGGTTCTTCATTGTCAAAAGCATGTCCTCGTGAAACAATAATGAGGAACGTTAATGATAGAAGTAATACTGAATAGAGAGCCATGTTAATGACATGTGCTCTAAGTCCATATGCCTGCCTATTAAGGAAAGAAGTCAAATACATTAGTCTTTTGTAAATATCAAAACTAACCACAGAAACAAAACCATCCTTTCCCTCGAATGGAGATTACTAGGTAACACATTTATATATGTGCATGAGGAATTAAACTATGATATTTGTAATTCATTTTGTAATTAGACAATAATTGTGATCAAAACTGTGAAAAGGACATTCAACTCTAATGGTATTGGTCTGATCAGCAGACTAATGTACCAGAAGATTATTGGAAAAACAACAATCTGTTAGCAAGACATGTTGTTATTAATGAGCTAAACATCCAGCAAGTTCAGAAGATTGAGAGATACGCTAGGATTTGTGAATTTCCAAAACCTTGTTTATGCCACTCTACCATTTGCTAATTGCACAAACTGCATTCAATCTTAGCCTCCCCATTATTTCCATATTCATTGTCCATTAAACTTGTCACAGATTGTTAAATCTGGCAATTAATAAAGTGTCTTTTTAACAATGTGATGATTAGTCACTTGGTAGTACAGAACTTAAGTATTGCTGAAAAGAGAGACTTGTTTGTCAAAGCTGTCTATCATCAGGACAATTCACAAGAATACCAAATGTAAATGGAACAACAATTTATACTTATGAGAAGAGAGTGCAAATTGGTTGGCAAGCGGACTTGATTGGTAGAGGCGTTGCCATGGAGAATGCATCAGTTGATGGTAACTGACAGTTCACTGCCAGACATTGTTTGAAATTTAAACCAGGCAGCCTGACTCTGATTGGTCAAGGCATTGCCCTGAGGAATGAACAAGCGAATGGCTATCACTCATTTTGTTTAGCTGAAACAGGCACAATGTGTTTATATGTTCTTTCTGTCTACAAAGAACAGGGCCTTGTGTATTAATACCTGTAGCTTACAGTATACACAAACACACCACAGAGTGAACCTGAGTGACAATATTAAATTGGTTGTCAGCATAATTCACTGAGGATTATTTAGAAAATGTATTCCAATCTTAGAATAACATCTAATGTTGGACACTGTGGTGGAATTGTCCCAGATTTGCAATAAGTGTAATAATGGGCAGAAAAAAAAAGATGTTTCACCTGCCGGCCGCAATGGTGGCATTTCATGCCGTATCGTCCCAATCCCACCTCATTAATTATACATTCCTGGGAAACACGCCATTTCAATCTCAATCGCCCACCACACCATACCTCGCTGCTTCATCACGCCAGGCCCCATATTTAAAGTACAGGCACATGAATACTTCTCAGTGCTTCCAGCCTAGGACTACTGCAAAGGAGACATGGCCCTGAAAGGCAAGAATACTGCAGCCTCCCCCACCACCTCACCAAGTTTAATGACGTGTCCCTCAAGCACATTTTTGGATGCAGCGGAGGCCCTCTGTGATGTCCTCTACACCCGCTCTGACCACAGGATAGGCAGCAACATCACTAATCCAGCTTGGGAGGTGATGGAAGCGGTGGTCAGTGCCAATGCCCTACAAATGAGGACAGCCACCCAGGGCCCAAAAAAGAATGAATGATCTCCCCCATTCTGCCAGGGTAAGTCACTCTTCTCATCACTCTCAACTCACACACTCACAAACCCATCACACATTCAGAGGGATCTCACTCACTGCCAGTTCAGGGGACATCACCACTCACTCTCTCAAGCACACCTTTATTGTCCGCACCCCGTTTATATGGGACCATTCACCACCCACACATGCCAGGCATACTTATCATCTGGCCTGGCAGGCATCCTGCTTACACTCCCTCCATCTCTATTCATGCTGGACAAGATAGCACACAACAAGAGGGAGAGGTCAGAGACTGGTGGAGGAACGCCTGAAATCAAGATCCTCACAGACTTTGAAAATAGAGCCATCCAGCTGGCTGGCGAGGATCTGGACCTTTCCTGTGCTGATGGTGAGGTCAGCTGTGCTCTACCAAGTGAGGGTCCAGCAGTGCAACATCCATCAGACAGCCATGATGTGAGTGATGTCTCCTGTTGCGCAGTCCCCTGCCTTGCACTAATTATCTCTCCTTGCTTTTGTAAGCAAACCTGGGAAACAGCCAACAGAGTCCTCGACCCAGGGCCTCCAGTCAAGCTCTGAAGAAACATCTGAAGAGGAATCTGAAGGCACCTTCATTGAAAACCCATCACAACGCTCACCCACACCCTCCACCAACGCAGAGACACACACCCCGGTGGGACCTAGCTTTAGAGTAGCCTCAGGATCACAATCTGGTGAGCACATTGCTCTGTCTGATCTATAGCAGGTGGTGGTAGGAACCTCCCAGGTCTCCGGCACTCAGAGGATTGATGGAGGCTAGGAATCTAGCTGAGTCCGAGTCAGATGACGAGCCTCTGGACTTGGTCACACATTAGTTGCTGGAGCCGCAAAGACAAGTTCGGGAAGATCAGGAAGGGATGTCCATTGCACTCCTCAGGTTGCAAAGCATGATGGAGAAGTTCGTCCACCTTCAGACTGAGGTGATAGTGCTGGCATGCCAATGCACCAAGGTCAAGGTAGGATGGCGGCTGCCATGGAGACTTTGGTCCAGAACATTGTCCCTGCACTGCTGTGCGATCTGAACTCTATGCTAACACCATAGTTGGCCTCCAACAGTGTATACGCAAGAGGCAACCCAATCTCACTTCAGCCACCCCTTCTCCCAAAAGAGTCAGCCAGGTGCCCTCAGTCACCCATTGGTGGGAGGATCAGTGGGTGCACATCTTAGGGCCATCCACCCAGGTGACTCTGGAAGTATCCGGCCCATCCAAATCTCCTCTTCCTGTACCCCAGCAGCTCCAGCTCCACAGGCCGAGGAGGGTGCCACAGCCAAACAGCAGGACCCCAAAAACAGGCCGGAGCCCTGCTGGTCTCGGCCCTCCAGAGGACACCCGCCAAGACCATCACAGACAGGGTGTGACAGTCAGCAGGCTGCCTCCAGCTCCGCTGTGGTTTTCTGGGAAAGCATCAAGATGTAGTGGCAGGGTTAGGCAGGTTAAGAAGATGTAATTACACAGCCTGGGCATGGGTCTTAATCACTTGTACGTGATGCTCACTATTGTAAATAAATTCCTAAGAATGTCTCGCTACCTATGGCTCCTTGTTCTGATGAGCAGTGTTTGTGTCACTCAGATGTGAAACCTTGGTTCCTGCACAAAATAAAGGCAGGTGGCTCAGGACCTCCTCACCCTCATCCCCACCAACGGCCTCCTCATTGGAGAAGCCCTCCAGCTCCCCCATCTCCTCCTCAGCCAGCTCCTCTCCCTGTTGAAGTGCCAGGTTGTAAAGGACACAGCAGGCATCGACAATGCATGACACCATCTGCGAGCTATATTGCAGGGCACTGCCAGACCAGTCCAGGAACCGGAACTTCATTTTCAGCATCCAGATGGTTCACTCCACCAAGTTACGAGTAGCAGCATGAGCCTTATTATACCTTCACTCGGCTGCAGTCTGAGGCCATCGCAGGGGTGACATTAGCCACATCCTCTGCGGGTAGCTCTTGTACCTGAAGAGCCATTCTCTGCAGCCTCTGTGGATCCTGGAAGATGTCAGAGATCTGTGACTGACTAAGAATGTAGGAGTCATGGACACTCCCAGGGAAATGTGCGAACACCTGCAGGGTGCATTTGTTGTGGTCGCACACCAGCTGCACATTCAACCAGTGTCCACTTGCCAACAAATCAGTGCTCTCTTCTCATACAGCATAAAGTTGTTGCTTCCTCTGACGTTGGTATTCTTGTGATTGTCCTGATGAGTGCAAAACAAAAATCTTTGACAAAATGTCTTTTATTAGCAACACTCAATTTTGTGTTTAATGATAGTTCTAAGCTTCAGTTAAGAACCTCCAATGCATACATGCTAAAGAATTATACCAGGACACCTTGATAAGCTGTTCTTAATCCAACCCCCTGCATACCATTTCATTTTAAGAAACTGTGTACAAACTGGATGATTCAAAAGTTCTCCTCGATTGAAGTGTATCATAGCCTAAAAAATAAAACAGAAGCACCTCAACAAAATCAATTTTAAAAATTAATAACCAGCAGTTACCAAAATGGCTGTTTAAATAATTAGATGAACCGATGCAATTATTCTCTATGATTCATGCCCTGTTTGCCATGAAAGATATGAAGTGTTTACATATGTGACCCATAAGATAAACCTCATATGTTATGCTTGAACTTGCTACCATTACAGATGTAACAGTTATATTAAGTTTGTACTTTCAGAGTTGATTATCAATGATGATGTGATAAAGAAAAAATTAGATTTCTTGCATGTTTGAAATTTTTACGTAAGATGTGATTTGGTATATTCTCCAGGTTTACCTGCGAGGATCTTGGGCCAACTGCACCAGCTGTGAAATTCTGGTATGATGTTATGACAGCACAGTTCCAGGTGAGGCAATGCCACAGCGCAGTCGTAAAGTTTGGTTTTAACATCATGAGCTGAACTTTCAGGCCCCCCCACCAATGTCAGAAATGGAGGCAGATGCGGACTGAAAATTGTAAGGCCGGTTGGTGTACTGGCTTCCTTACTGTATTCACTATGTCAAGTGTTTGGGTCCCAGGAAATCCATCCATGTCCAGGCAAGCAATTAGGCTCATTATGAGCCTTTTTGAGCAGCGATTGAAAAGGCTGACTGGAGTTTTTACAATCGGCCTCCAATTTCCCAATGTGTCAAGGGGCCCAATTAACTGCCTTGAGGCGGGCACCTAGGGATAAGCTGGAATGTCAGTGCTCCTGGCAGGCCTCCAGAACCTACTCGCAGTAATTAGGACCTATTCAGGTGAAAACCTACAATTGATTGGCACAGCCAGTTGTGGGACAACACTAGTAACTAGCTTGTAAGCAGATCTACAGCCATGAATAACAACTTTTTGCCTACGGGAATTCAGCTAAGTCTTAACCCATTGTAGCATCTCCCCCACCTCCATCCCCCCCATCTCCGCACCCCTCTGATTCGATAAGATTTTCTAACTTGTAGCGAAAACAATTGTAAGGCACCTTATCAAGTTTTGCTGAAATCTAACTAGACAATTTTTACTGGGGTGCACTCATTCACTAATTATTATACCTAACTACCAGATACAAAAAGGCACACTTACATTTAAAGCTGTTAGTGGGGTGTATTGAATATTTCTTTCCTCTTTTCGCTGTTTTTTGTATTTAAGTGGACATTGTAAATATCTGAAATCGTATTCAATCTGTATAATAAAATAATATGAAGTCAAAGGTATGTCATGACGATGGGAAATTGTGACTGAGTGAGATCTACCTATATCTTCACCAGCTAACCAAATACACATTGAACTGTTTAAGAAGGGCCTGTTTTTTTTTCAATAAATCCAAGAAGTCACAAAAATAGCTGCCACAAGTCACCTGATGTCTGAAATTATAAGTTGACGTTTTCTGGAAAGTTACTATATGGATTGCACTGCTGACATGTTGCTCGTGAAATTCCACACCTAGGGGTGTAAAGGTCCATTTCAAAAAGGGACTCTTGAAAAGAAGGTATTAAAAATGCAAAGTGCTGGATTTTAATCAATTGTAATTCAAGACAATGGGAACTGCTAACCAGCTTAACTTAACAGACATACAAAAGCCCCTGTGGAAGAAGAAATAACCCCATCTCCTGTTGGTTCCTACTATGTTGAAATGTGTCAAAAGTTTCTGAGATGAAAAATCAAAAATGTGATTACTTGTTCTACAGCAATGACTGTAGGACATGTTAATCAAATTTTTTTCTGGGAGTATACAGACAGAAGTTTTAAGAACTGGTTTTGCCAAGCCAGAAACGGAGAGAAAAGAAAAGTCATCTGGAAAATCTGCTGAAGAGAGCAGTAAGGACTCTCTCTATCTTTTTCTCTCTCTCTCTTCCTCTAAAGCCAATATTGTCTCCAGTGAAGAGCAGTTATCTGACCTTCAATCCAACTCTAGGATTTTAAAGGAAATCAGCTTACTTCAATAGCTACAATGTTCAACAATCTACGCCTCAAGGACAAGCACAAGACTTATTCATATATTCTTTTACCTTCTATTTGGACTCTAACATTTCTTACTTCTGAGATCTGTGTGTGTCGTCACATTTTTAATTATATTTTCTCGACTCAAGAAAACCTGGTTTGCTTGGCATATTATTAACAAGCAAATACATTTGGATTGGAAAAGGAATTTATGGGGAAAATAATTAAAAAAAAAACCTTTGTTGCAACCAACTGAGGGAGCTGAATAAAGAGGAACCAGTTCACTGCTCCTTACCCGATATGGCATCATAATATAGCTGGCCATAGATTCAGGTAAGATGCACACTTACTGAGAAGTTTTTGCTTTTCCTGTCTTCTGATGATTCTGTCATGCATCTGTCCAAAAGGCCCTTAAAATAAATGCAAAAGTCTCCTAAAAAAACTGTAAAAATTTCAAGGTAGCAGCATACAATTATACATGCCATGAGTAACTAAACTGTTAGAAAGATTAGAGCAATTAGTTTATAAATGAAAGCAATATAAAGAAAGAATTCTAAACACGTGTGATTTTGGGGGAGGAAGACAGTTCAATAGGGTGGATAATAAAATAGGAACCTTAGACAATGTTGAAGTTGAGTAAGAAGAAGAGAAAGGAATGATTAGAATATTATATATCTCAGATAGAGTCAATTGTGTCAATGTCACAGAACCACAAAATAGTTTTAATAGTTTGTATTTGATTCATCTTCAGCTGCTTCAAATATTCAAAACTCAATTATGTAGCACAAAATCAAAATATGTATCAAATATGTCCATGATGGTTCGCAAATTAACCTTGAAGCTAATCTTTGTGAAATAAACTAATTTGATAATTTAAAATATTTTAAAACACACTTTCTATACAATAATTGTAATTGAATTGGAACACAGAACATATCCCAATACAGAAATGTTTCCTTATCAAGTCCATTCATGTGTCAAATCGATACCATTCTTTGATTCCTGGTTCGTCAATGCATTAAATTTAAAATTTGTGTTCAAATCCCCCCATGGCCTCACTCCTCCCTATGTCCATAACCTCTTCCAGCCCTACATTCCTCTGTGATCTCTATACCCTTCCACTTCTGGCTTCTTGTGCATCCCCAATTTCCAAAAACCCATCATTGGTGGTTGTACCTTCAGCCGTTTAGGCTGTAAACTGGAATTTCCTTCCTCTGTTGCTTTACATCCCCTTTCTCCTTTAAGACATTATTCAAACCCTAATGCTTTGACCAAGCTTCTGGTCACCTGAGATAATATTACTTTAGTAGCTTGGTGTCAAATTTTGTTTGATAACACTCCTGTGCAACACCTTGGGACATTTTACTACTTTAGAGGCACTATATAAATGCAAGTTGTTGTTCTTATCAGCAAGATTCCTGCCAGACATAGACCCCACTGAGAATCCAGCCCTGAGAATCCTGGGTTGGGGTTAATTACATATGCTACGTTAGGACACAGTGGTCACAAGTCTGTTGTGCAGCACTGTATCAAACTCCTTTTGGAAGCCCAGGTATACCACATCAATAGCATTTCCATCATCAGCCCTCTCTGTTACCTCTTCAAAAGACTCCAGCAAATTAGTTAAACATAATTTTCCCTTAACAAATTTATGCTGGCCTTCCTTAATTAATCCAAATTTGTCCATGTGACTATTAACTTTGTCCAACCTATTGTTTCTAAAAACACCCTTTTTTGAACAAGGGTGTAACATCTTCAATTCTCCAGTCCTCTGGCACCATCCCTGAGTATAAGGAAGACTGAAAAATTATGGTCTGTGCCTCTACAATTCCCACTGTCACTTTCCTCTGTATCCTTGGGTGCATCTCATCTTGTCCAGGTGCCCTATCAACTTTAAATACAGATAACCTATTCAATACCTCCTCCTTTTCAATGTTAATCTCTTCTAGTGGGTGCCTGGACCTGTACCCAGGTGCCATGGGGCAGCTTGATTTGAGTCTTTACCTTATGATATGCCGCTTCTCCAACAGTGCAGAGGAAGTAACATTGATGTGTGTTCCTTCTGAAATCCCAACAGAGAGGAACAAGAAGCAGCAGAACTTGGCAAACAGTAACAACTAGCTAACCCTGGCATACATACTATCCAACTTCCAAAAAGAAAGAATGTTGCATTTCTTCCATCAAAACAATGTCCCAGAAAACAGTGGAAAGAATGAATGGAAGGAAATGTGAGATTGCATTAATTCCTGCATGTTGTGTTTTTATAATGATATAAGCCACAAGCACTCATGAAGGATTGGGTAAACACATTGTGGATTCATTTATTAAGACTAGGCACATGTAAACAGAAATACAAGGAGAGAAAACTTGACAACATCAGAACTGTGTATTGTGATGTACTGAAAGCAAAAGTGAAACCAAGGTCAATATTCTCCCCCCATTGGGGGTGAAGTGCAGGAACGGGCACGAGCTGGCACACTTCTGATCAGTACTCCCGACCGATAGCATGCCACCATTTTACGTGGGCTGGCCAATTAAGGCCCGCCCAGTGTGACATGCGCCAGGAAGTGCTATGCCTTCCCTGTGCGGGTTGGGGAGATTCCCTCATCCGGGAGTGCGCTCTTTCACACAGGTGCACGAAAGAGCATACAGATCTCCCTGAGGCAAAGTGCTGCCTCATGGAGATCGGCACTGATTCAAACCTTTCAATAAAGATTAGAAAAAAATTTCCTTGCCATGTCTCCTCCTGTGACACTGTCACATGAGCTGGGACATGTCCATAACTTATATTGTAAAAATATTCTGCATTTTTTAAAATCACTCCTGAAACCTCATCCCGCCCCTGGATGAGGTTTCATGTTTTCTGATAAGCCCACCTGGGCAGGCCCATTAATGAGTTTAATTTGTTTTTTAATGACCTCAGTAGGCCGAGTCAGATGCGTGCCCACCAAACTGACAATCTAAATGACGCGGGCTGATGTCGGGATGCACGCCTGATGTCAACCCGCGTCGGTGAGTGGGCCCCGGCCATGCTTGCTGACCAGAAGATGCTTGCCCAAGACTGGATTGCATGACACACTTCCTTTCTAGTGATGTAATGCTGCAATCCCTTAAACGCTTATTACAACACTGCACACACCCTGCCATGCACACATAGAGGAGAAGGCCAAAAACATATGGTGCTATCCAGTCACAAGTGGATGTGGAAGGTAAATGGAACATTTCCAATAATTTAGTGGATGGCCATTCCATGCCTTTTCTATCCTTTACAAACCAAGACTTTATATAAATGGACATAGTCCCATAGACCAATGCACTGAAGGGAGAAGTGACATATCATAAGGTAAAGTCTCAAATCAAGTTGACCTCTTGGCACTGGGGTACAGGTCCAGGCACCCACTAGAAGGGTTAAAAATTGAAAAGGAGGAGGTATTGAATAGGTTATCTACTTAAAGTTGATAGGGCACCTGGACAAGATGAGATGCACCCAAGGATACAGAGGAAAGTAACAGTGGGAATTGTAGAGGCACTGGCCATAATTTTTCAGTCTTCCTTATACTCAGGGATGGTGCCAGAGGACTGGAGAATTGAAGATGTTACACCCTTGTTCAAAAAAGGGTGCTTTTAGAAACAATAGTTTGGACAAAGTTAATTGTCACATGGACAAACATAGATTAATTAAGGATGGCCAGCATGGATTTCTTAAGGGGAAATCATGTTTAACTAATTTGCTGGAGTTTTTTGAAGAGGAGCAGAGAGGGTTGATGATGGAAATGCTGTTGATGTGGTATACATGGACCTCCAAAAGGAGTTTGATACAGTGCTGCACAACAGACTTGTGAGCAAAGTTATAGTTCAGGGAGTAAAAGGGACAGTAGCAACAGAGATACGGAATTGGCTGAGCAGCAGAAAACAGAGAGTAGTGGTTAATGGAAGTTTTTCGAGCTAAAGAAAAGCTTGTAGTGAAGATCCCCAGGGCGCAGTGTTGGATCCTTGCTCTTCCTGATATATATTAATGGCATAGACCTTGGTGCATAGGGCACAATTTCAAAGTTTGAAGATGATACAAAATTCTGAAACATTGGCCAGAGTTTTGACGTCAGGATGCGGGGACAGGCCCGACACGTAAGTGCGTAAAATGATGTGTATGCGCATGAAAGAGCACAGCCCCCGACTCTCCCTCCTCCCCCCACCTGCACAGGTAGCACTGATCGCTACTGGCCATGCCCACCCACATAAAATGGCAGCACGCAGCCAAACGCAGGCAGGGATCGGCTCCATGCCCCCCCACCCCCCACCCCCCCCACCCCCCCGCCCCGTCCACTCCTGCCAGCCCGCCCGACACGGGTAAGTTTCTGGCCATTGTGAACTGTAAGGAGAATAGTGTAAAACTTCAACAGAACAATGACAAATTGGTGGGGTGACCGAGCAGGTATTAGATGAAGTTATATGCAGAGAAATGTGAAGTGATTCACGAAGAAACATAGGCAGACAGTATAAGATAGGGGTACAACTTTAAAGGAGGTGCAAGAGCAGAGGGACCTGGGTGTATATGTGTATAAGTCATTGAAAGCAGCAGGATAGGTTGAGAGCGCGGTGAATAAAGCAAATAGTATCCTGAGATTTATTAATAGGGGCATATAATACAAAAGCAAGGGGATTGTGTTGAACTTGTATTAGTCACTAGTTCGGCCTTAGCTGGAATATTGCATCCAATTCTGGGAGCTGCACTTTAGGAAAGATGTGAAGGCATTGGAGAGAGTGCAGAAAACGTTCACGAGAATGGTTCCAGGAATGAGGAACTTCAGTTATGAAGATAGATTGAAGAAGTTAGGCCTATTTTTCTTGGATTAAAGAAGACTGAGAGGAGATCTGAAAGAGGTGTTCAAAATTATGAGGGATCTGGATAGTAGATGAATAGATAGGGAAAAACTGTTTCCCCTTGTTCAAGGATTGAGAGTGAAAGGGCACAAATTTAAAGTAATTAGTAAAAGAAGCAAAAGCGACATGAGCAAAAACTTATCCATGCAGCGAGAGGCTAAGGTCTGGAATGAAATGCCTGCATCTGTGATGGGGGCAGGTTCAACTGAAGCATTCAAAAAGGAATTGGACTTATTTGAAAAGAAAGAATGTACAGGGTTACTGGGAGAAGGTGGGAGCATACAGCTAGGTAAGTTGTTAATTCAGAGAGCTTGTGCTGACACGGTGGGCTGCATGTCCTCCTGCATCGTAACAGTTCTGCGATTCTGTGATACTTAGTCCGTTCACATGGTGACAACCCCAATGACCCTGCATAATCTTTCATGGTCATTGACCAAGATCAAGGCTCTGCATAACCTTAACACAATGGCGGGACTCCAGCTCCCAAGCAATCTCACACTCATTAATCTTGTGAATATTGTAAGGCATGGAAGAATTTAGCATTGAGATACGCATGCAAATTTTTAGCATGCATTTTATTAACTAACTAAAACAATTTGGTACTTACAGAAGAAAACCATGCTCCACCTTTGGGGAACCAAAAGCAGCAACAAAGCTATCTGAAATTCTTTGTTAAAATCATTACAAACAGCCTAACCCATATACATTGTATTTCTTAAAACCATTACAGAAATTAACTTACTCTGAAAGCTTCTGGGAGGTGTTCAATCAACTCCAATACTGGGCATTGCATGGGGGAGCCATGAAGAAAGACTGCCGTAGCCTCAGCTAGTCTAAACACAAAGGGTTAGAACATTAATAGTTAAGTCCCTGGCAGAATGTTAGGTGTTTTATGCGCACCTTTGAGTTTATTTATCAGAGGATGGTTTTGCTTCACCTGCCTGGAGGGACATATCTCATGAGACTCCTGTATAAGTTCTTGTAGCATCTTAGTTTAGCCTCGGTGCTATCAATTATCCTTCCCTCTCCTCCCAATGCTCTCTTCCAGTCACAATGAAATACTTTACTGCACTACATTCTACTTGCAAGATTTTCAGCCCCATATGGGACAAGCACAGAGACTGGTGAGAGCAAAATTAAGGGCCACTGGCTAGCATGCTAGTTTGTTAGCTCTATCCTGCCCCTGGGTTATTTTCCTACTGACAGGGCTACTTACCTGCAAGTGATGGGTAGCCAATTAAGGATAGTTCAAGCCTAAAGAGGCCTATTGTCAGAGACCGACTGGACTAGGCCAGCCCCTTTTACCTAAAATGGCAGGCTGCTGGTTCTTCCAAGCTGGAGGGCCTCCTATTAGTCCCCCAGCTTCAGAACCTGTCCACCATCCTTAATTGGGCAGGGGACCCACCCTCTGGTCAATTCTAGAAAATCACTGCTGGGTGACATTTTCCCCACACAGTGCAGAGTTGTGAACTCCATTTGACACTGAACCGGAACCCTGACACAAAGGGCAAAGTCCTGCCTATAGCTTCTATGCCTCTTCATGCACTCTCTGATAAACTGCTTCATATGTTTTCAAAACCCTTCAACTGGGTACGCACTAAACTGCTTCGTTTTTCTTGCAGAAAATGCTGGCACGGGATCAGAGAGAGGCCTCAAATAGAGGAGGAGGACCTCCCACAGCACTACTAAGTCTGGAGGACATGGCCATCAACATCATAACAGCGAAAGAAAAACAGCACTATATACACTGAGGTTGGCACAATACCATCATTGTGTTAATTGTTTATTAAATTGAATGTTTAATTGTATTCAGGTATTGGGCAAGAACTGAGGATTCGCATAGGAACAGACTAAAACTATGGATGCTGGGTTTATTTTCTACTTTGTTTTCTCTGTTACTGTGAGGTGCAAATTCGTAATGTGTGTCCCTGAAAATAAAAGCTTATGAACTATGTAAAGATTATAGTCCAGTCCTATCCTTCATCACCTGGCTTTCTAGAATAGAACATGGCAGCAGAGGATGGCTGCCTGAAGGTGAAGATTGGAAACTAGGTAACATATTTTTCTGCTCTCTCGATCATCAACGAAGTGATGGAAGGTGTCATTGACAGTGCTAGCAAGTGGTATTTACTCTACAATAACCAGCTCACTGATGTTCAGTTTGGGTTCTGAAGGACCATTCAGTTCCTGACCTCATTACAGCCTTGGTTCAAACGTGGACAAAACAGCTGAACTCAAAAAGTGAGGTGAAAGTGACCCCCTTGACATCAAGGCACCACTCGACCAAGTGTGGCATCAAGGAGCCCTAGTAATACTGAGGTCCATTGGAATCAGGGGCAAAACTCTCCATTGGTTGGAGTCATACCTAGCACAAGGGAAGATGGTTGTGGTTGTTGGAGGTTAATCATCTCAGTCCCAGGACGTCACTACAGGAATTTCTCAGGGTAGTGTCCTGTAGGCCCAACTATTTTCAACTGCTTCATCAATGACCTTCCTTCCATCAAAAGGACAGAAGTGGGGATCTTCTCTGATCATTGCACCAAGTTCAGCACCATTCGTGACTCTGCAGATACTGAAACAGTCCATGTCCATATGCAGCAAGATCTGGATGACATTCAGACATGGGATGGTAAGTGGCGAGTACCATTTGTGCCACACAAGTGACCATATCCAGTAACAGAGAATCTAACTATCTCCCCTTGACATTCAATGGTATTACCATCGCTGAATCCCCCATTATCAATGTTATCATTGACCAGAAAATGAACTGGGCCAATCATATAAATACTGTGGCTTACAACAGCAGGTCAGAGGTGGGTAGCTCACGTCATGCCCCTCAAAGCTGCCCACCATATACAAGGCACAAGTTAGGTGTGTGATGTTATACTCTCCATTTTCCTGGATGCGTGCAGCTCCAACTGGAAGCTCGACACCATCCAGGACAAGCAGCCCACTAGATTGGCATCCCATCCACAAACATTCACTCCCTCCATCACCAACACATAGTGGCAACAGTGTGTACCATCTACAAGATGCACTGCAGCACTAACCAAGGCTCCTTAGACAGCACCTTACAAACCTGTGTCCTCTAACACCTAGAAGGACAAGGGCAGCAGATGGATGGGAACACCATTACCCGCAAGTTCCCCTCCAAAACACATACCATCCTAATCTGGAACTATATCACTGTTCCTTCACTGTCATTGAGTCAAAATCCTGGAACCCCCGCCCTAATAGTACTATGGGTGTACCTTTCCACATGGACTGCAGCGGTTCAAGAAGGCAACTCACCATCATCTTCTCAAAGCTAATTAGAGATGGGCAAAAAATCTGGCCTAGCCCACATACTGTGAATAAATAAATTTTAAAAATTTTAAATCAATGAACAGTCATCAGCCTGAAACTTTAACTCCTTCAAAGTCCTTCAAGCACCAGCAAAAATGTTTATTATTTGGTATGGATAGTGTGTTCGAGTGATCAACACACTGATTCACAGAGCACAAGTGAACAGAAACAGACACAGGTGGAAAAATAAACCAAAAAATAATTCACCAGGTGACATGCTCACATCCTAGCTCTGCTAAAGAGGACAGAGGTGTACTCTTTACGGAGTCATTTTTTAAGAGAAAGGTGCTTTCTGGACATTGCCATTTATGCAATGTATTCCGGGAGCTGCACGATATGTGAGACAATGTGGAAGAGTCAAGTATCAACTTGTGATGGCTTTGCACTCTTAGCATTAAAACTCTGGAGTCAACCATTGAGTGTGTAGGTACTTCAATAGATGCTGCATTCTGATCTTCTTTGCAGCAATCACTGGCCCTAGGGGAGCCATGCATGCTATGGACTCCACACTCCACCTTTAACAGGCTGGGAGACTGAATAGATCTGAGTTTCAGGTCTAATCATGGATGTTATGGAGTTTTTCTGTGGCTCAGATGTGTTGAACCAAAGGGTAGTCATGTAATAGAAGGGAACGTGTTGCTCTTTCTCAGGATAATAGATACCCTGCTTAACTAATGTCCACCCTGGTGTCAAATATGACAACTGGCCCAGAATGATCCGTCTGATGGCAAGTTACTACAGTTTGCAGCCAAATTCTCCCAGGTCTGAGGTCCTTGCGGTTGCCAACCTTGTGCATCTCAAGAGCCCTCAAATGAACTACAGCAGCACTTCCATCTTCCATGGTTCAGCTACTGAGAAATCACCTCATTGGTGCATTAGAATATGTAAAGAGCACTTAAGATGGGCACTAGAGCTTCATGCCAGGCTGTTGAAAAATGCGTAAGTAAAATTATTCTGCTTTTTAAAATCTGTGTTTGTCGAGTGTTCCAGTAGTAGCAGGTAGCATTGCAATATCAAAGAAAGAAAGACTATCAGATGACATGAATATAATACTGATCTCTGACTGTTAATGAGGAGGACCAGCAATTGTTCAGCTTCCCAAGAGCTCCAGTCACAGGCAATCATTGGAGCCTTTCTCCTTCCTTGCTATTGTTTTATTTTCATCTCTCTCACGATTTGAAGGTCCTTCTTGAAGGTGGCTCCATGTGTTAGTTCCTCAACAAAGCAAAGTTATGCAGCACACTGCAATGTCATGGTGCAGCCTGTATTTCTGGGAAGCCACCAGTCTGTCCATGGAGTGCCATTGTTGCTAGAGGGCTCAACTAATCTGCTCAAAGAGGACTCTAGCGGACCCTTGCATCTGATTGTAGTCCTTTTCAACTACTTAAGCAGGTTCCTATGAGGAGTCATGAACCAAATATGCAAAGAATAGCCCTTGTCCTCAACTAGTTAACCTGTCACAGCTGTGCAGAGGCAGAGAGGGAGGATGGCACAATATAAAGATGTCATGACAAATGTTGGGAAGGTATCTAACAAAACTGCATGACACACTGCTAGTGACCATACAACACTTGTACAGTAATGGAGTGGAAGCCCTGGCAATTCATGAAGTCAATATGGGTGCAGTCATTAAGATCCTAGCCCGCAACTTGAATGAAAACCACTGCCTTAATCTTGGTCATCTGCTTAATGGGAACATGGACTACAGCCTGATTGATGTTACTGATCCCCAGTGACAGCCTGGAAAGAGCTTGAGGCAAAGAAATTCAAGAAGTGATGTTGACTGCAACAGGAAAATGAGTACTCTGCCAACTGGCTTCAGGTTTGTTGCAGAAGGAGACACACCTCCCAGCACCACAACTTTTACCACTGAGAATAACAGTAGAAATATCATAGGAGTACCATCTTCATTATTCCTCATCATCCTGATGGACACATGTTACTATTCCTTCATTATCACCCTGAAATTCCCTCTTTATAACCATAACAGAAGCACTGGAAATGCTACATCAGTTCAAGGAGAAGGCTCACCACCACCTTCAAGGTGATTAGAGATGGAAAACAAATGCAGCTTTGTTTATATCACCCACATCCCACATAAAAACTTTAAAAATTTAAGGATGGGCATTCATTAAAGAATTCTGAAACAGAATTCAGAAGTGTTTGATTGGCTAACAGATACTTTTTTAAATGTATCGAAGAATAAAATAAACATCAAGCAATATTTCAAGCACTGCATAACTTAAGCACATTTGTCAATAAATAAATAAATAATGTACTGCTTCAGTATCTGAGGAATCATGAATAGTGCTGAACATCGTGCAATCAACAACTGAACATCCCCACTTCTGACTTTATGATAGAAGGAAGATCATTGATAAAGCAGCTGAAAATGGTTGGGCCTAGGACACTACCCTGAGGAAGTCCTACAGCAATGTCAAGGGGCTGAGATAATTAACCTCCAACAACTACAACCATATTTCTTCTGTGCTAGCTATGACTCCAATTCGTGGAGAATTTATCCCCTAATTCCCACAGACTTCAGTTTTACTCAGGCTCTTTGATGCCATACTCAGCGAAATGCTACCTCACTGTCACCTGCCCAAATTACTGCAACCATTACTTTTCTGTAGGTACTATTTCAAAAGTGCCTTAGTGCAGGCATATGTTCTGGTTCTATCAAAATTACAAAATGACGCTGAGCATGAAGTTACAACTTGACAATATTGTTGAGTTTGTTGATGTTGATAGAGTTAGCATTTAAATCCATCTCTCATTTTGTGCATGCAGCGCGTTGATAATGCTGATTTGTGACTAGTGTCTATAGACTATTTCAACTCATAGCAGGCAGGTCAACAAGATAGGTGACCAAATAGTTTGACTGTGCTGACGATACCATTCCACTCAAAACGTCACTTGTGTTGCTACATGACTGGAATAGACTGTGAGGAAAAGTAAAAGGTAGTCTGCATAGTAAGGTAAATAGAAGGTACACAGTCAAGCTCAGCCTGTACCCACTACAGCCAGAGTTACTTGATAATGATGAAGCTCAAGTTAAGTTAGGAGACTGGTGTCTTATCTGCTGAACAAAGACCTGCAGGCAAATGAAACATTAATGCAGCAGCTCCACCACAAGAATTATCAATGACCATGAAGCAATGCTTCAGTTATTTTGCCTAAGCAAAGGTTCCTTATTTCATCATCTCAATATTTAGAACGATCGCAATCTGGTACGTTCTAAACAAATTTTGTCTTCAAAGAGGTTTGACCATGGAGAAAAAAAGAGTAGAATCCAGAACGCATGATAGAGGAGAAGGTCAAAGTGAGGAAATTCAACTATGGGGACGTCAGTGTTCTTCAGGTCAACCCCATGAACTCCGTGAAGAGAAAATCTTCAAATTCAATTAATTTTCAAGTGTTATCTGACCTGAGCAATAGCCTCATGCATACTATTACTCAGGAGGCAATGTCTTCTTTGTCTGACATTCCACATTGCCCACAAGAAATAAAGAAGAAATGTTGGCTGGAGGTTTCTTAGTTGAATAGAGCTGAACCCGTGCTTCGATGGCTGTTGATCCCATTGAGAAATGTCATAACATCAGACAGCATCTAGGCCTGGATGTCAGAATCTGTTCTCTGTAACTTATCTGTCACTGCCAACTTCAAAATAATGCATCATAAAAGACTGTGCACAACCTTTTCCAAACAATGTTTGAAACGGCACCTTGTGGAGGGGACTAAGTTCTCAACTTACATTTGTGCCATGCATGACAAACCCTTCAAGGAAAATGAATAAAATTAAAGAGTGCCATTACTTTTGGCATCCTCCTGATGTCAACAGTCTTGTTCCTCCTATGCAAATAGGTAAGGAATAAGGTGATTCCATTGGCTCAGTAAGTGAACTCCTTCCATGCAACTTGGACCTTGAAATTTTACTGGATGATGGCCTTCCTACCTAAATAGAATGAACATTATTTGTTTCACAACACAAAAACAAAAACAGAATTACCTGGAAAAACTCAGCAGGTCTGGCAGCATCGGCGGAGAAGAAAAGAGTTGACGTTTTGAGTCCTCATGACCCTTCGACAGAACTTGAGTTCGAGTCCAAGAAAGAGTTGAAATATAAGCTGGTTTAAGGTGTGTGTGTGGGGGGCGGAGAGAGAGAGAGAGAGAGGTGGAGTGGGGGTGTGGTTGTAGGGACAAACAAGCAGTGATAGAAGCAGATCATCAAAAGATGTCGACAACAATAGTACAAAAGAACACATAGGTGTTAAAGTTAAAGTTGGTGATATTATCTAAATGAATGTGTTAATTAGGAATGGATGGTAGGGCACTCAAGGTTTAGCACTAGTGGGGGTGTTTTTTTTAATTTGTTTTTTTTTAAATAATGGAAATAGGTGGGAAAAGGAAAATCTTTATAATTTATTGGAAAAAAAAAGGAAGGGGGAAACAGAAAGGGGGTGGGGATGGGGGAGGGAGCTCACGACCTAAAGTTGTTGAATTCAATATTCAGTCCGGAAGGCTGTAAAGTGCCTAGTCGGAAGATGAGGTGTTGGTCCTCCAGTTTGCGTTGGGCTTCACTGGAACAATGCAGCAAGCCAAGGACAGACATGTGGGCAAGAGAGCAGGGTGGAGTGTTAAAATGGCAAGCGACAGGGAGGTTTGGGTCATTCTTGCGGACAGACCGCAGGTGTTCTGCAAAGCGGTCGCCCAGTTTACGTTTGGTCTCTCCAATGTAGAGGAGACCACATTGGGAGCAACGAATGTAGTAGACTAAGTTGGGGGAAATGCAAGTGAAATGATGCTTCACTTGAAAGGAGTGTTTGGGTCCTTGGACGGTGAGGAGAGAGGAAGTGAAGGGGCAGGTGTTGCATCTTTTGCGTGGGCATGGGGTGGTGCCATAGGAGGGGGTTGAGGAGTAGGGGGTGATGGAGGAGTGGACCAGGGTGTCCCGGAGGGAGCGATCCCTACGGAATGCCGATAGGGGGGGTGAAGGGAAGATGTGTTTGGTGGTGGCATCATGCTGGAGTTGGCGGAAATGGCAGAGGATGATCCTTTGAATGCGGAGGCTGGTGGGGTGATAAGTGAGGACAAGGGGGACCCTATCATGTTTCTGGGAGGGAGGAGAAGGCGTGAGGGCGGATGCGTGGGAGATGGGCTGGACACGGTTGAGGGCCCTGTCAACGACCGTGGGTGGAAAACCTCGGTTAAGGAAGAAGGAGGACATGTCAGAGGAACTGTTTTTGAAGGTAGCATCATCGGAACAGATGCGACGGAGGCGAAGGAACTGAGAGAATGGGATGGAGTCCTTACAGGAAGTGGGGTGTGAGGTGCTGTAGTCGAGATTTCTGTGGGAGTCGGTGGGTTTGTAATGGATATTGGTTGACAGTCTATCACCAGAGATTGAGACAGAGAGGTCAAGGAAGGGAAGGGAAGTGTCAGAGATGGACCACGTGAAAATGATGGAGGGGTGGAGATTGGAAGCAAAATTAATACATTTTTCCAAGTCCCGACGAGAGCATGAAGCGGCACTGAAGTAATCATCGATGTACCGGAGAAAGAGTTGTGGAAGGGGGCCGGAGTAGGACTGGAACAAGGAATGTTCCACATACCCCATAAAGAGACAGGTATAGCTGTTTCACTCAGAAGGAGCCGGTGTTATCTACAGGTCTGCATTATGGTACTGTGAACATTCAAGCAATTGTCAGTCACCACCACAACTTTCCTTTTAATGGCAGGCTGTGTCCTTTAACAGCCATTCTACTGCTGGATTTAGTGAGCCCCAGCCAAGTGAGCTACAGTTAAGCTCTCTGGAAAAGCTTTTTCTGTACTTGCAGGCCCATTCATAATAGAGAGAAGAGCATATAATGGAAAGATTAGTGTGTCTTGCTCTCTGCTCCATGGCTACAGATCTACCCAAAAGTCTGGTCAGCTGTCATGAAAGTATAATATTTTTCATAATATTTTGCTGGTTTATTGTAAAGTAGGTTTATGAGGTATACTTGGGTCTGTCTGTCTATGACTTAATTACATTTGGAGTCAAGTGGACTGCAAGCTTTAAAATCATCAAAAGAATCTAGGTGCTTGACATGCTAATGAGTAAACATGGATGCTGGCTTAGCATATAAGGTATGAAGGGAATTTGCATTTTTAGATAGATGAAGGGATATTTGGATTTCAAAGGAATTTTAATTTGTTTACAACTAGCCAGATAAGCAGGGCTAAGGAATGTGTTCATTTTCCCAAGGGTTACTGACAATATATAGCGGCAACATTAAAGTTTTTATGTTATGAGGGAGATATGGTTTCAAAGACATATGGAACAATATAATTTACATATTAAAAGAGAGGGAAACAGATGTAAAGGAAAATGAGGCAGTGTGTCAGGAGAAGGCTTTGTGAGATCTAACAGAAGTGTGTGAAGTAGCCTTAATGAAGCCTCCAGTGTTTGTGCATAAGGCTGCTGTCTACCTAAACTAAAGCTAGAGAGAAGCATTTGGAATTCCATTGTCCAGGGTGTTGTGTTAATTTGCTGAATCTGTTTAAAATCTAAAATCTATTTTTGGGCTGTTGTCTTAAAGGGGTATAACTGGGAGTGAGGTTAATTAGGAATTCTAGGAATTATTTTAGTAGTAATTGTAATCTTATGTATGTGCTTGATAACTTTTATCTTGTTAATAAATGTTTTAATTTATTTTTTTAAATCTCCTTAAGTCTTGGTGGACTTGTTGCTTCTGAATTCAGTGCATGCATCTGGAAATAAATACAAATTGCAAAACCATTGTGGTGGCAGGATCAAGTTTCCCTCGTTGATTTGGTCCACCTGGCACACGTCATCTGCCACGTCATAACATCAGCTCAAGTTCATTTTTTGGAGGATTACTTTGGTCTACAGAGTCTGCCGTGCATGGAAAAATGCTTATCAAAAAAAGGTACAAGTAGAGTTCCCGGGGCCATAAATGTCAACAACCCCTGCAGGGACGGGAGCCCCCACAGCAAATAATTAGCTGTTGGATGGGCCTAAAATGTGATCAGAGTCCCCCCAAATGGCCGAGATGGGACTGTCTCAGGCTTTCAGGCCAGTAATCGTAGCTCCCAGTACCCTAATAAATTCCAGCCCTGGAAAGCTGAGCCTTTCTACAATTATCTAGTCCCAGTAAGTACTGTATGTTTGTTTCATGCAGATATATTATCTGCTGGGTTCAACATGGCAAGAATTTTTTTAAAGTTCATTCTCCGAATGCATGTCTTGTTTGCAAAACCAGCATTTACTGCCCATCCCTAGTTTCCCATGAGAGGTGAGTCTTCTTCTTGATCCATTACAGAGAAAACATTCCCATCATGCTTTCTTCAGCTGAGGTTTTATTGTAAATATGTAAATAACTTGCAAGTTTTTATATGGACAACTGTAGACATTCCCTCTAACTGTGGCAGATAATATCATGTGACAGCATCTTACATATTGCAGAACATAAAGGGACCTATATTTGCACTTCAACTTGCTAACAAAAACATAATGCAACAAATCTTTGTGTGTGATATTGGGTTGAATTTTCACTTTGGGGCAGGAAACAGGCATCTGAGCAGTTTTCTGGTCTCAAACCCGTACCTGGGGAGAAACTGTTACTCTTTAGGATGTTGATGGAAGTCTCCCCCCACCTTCCCCCCAACCCCACCCAATCCCACAGTTTAATTGGCATGGATACCATTCATTTAAGGGTGTTGATGGGCAGGCCTTCGAAGCTGGAAGGCCAATTAGAAGCCTTCGCCAGTTTAAGAGGGGCAGTAGCCTACAGTAAAATATAAGTAAATGAGAGGGTTCTTCAATACCATGGTGCCTTCTCACCAACTTTTTAAAAATTTTAATTATAAAGCAGAAAAAACAGCCAGGCCCCCACAATGAGATGTGGGGTGGGGGAGCCACTCTTACAGGAAAATCTTTGACCCGCACCCAGGCAGGAAGGGAAGACCTCTATAACTGCCTGGAACACTGCCCCCTCCCCATTCTGCTGCAGGGTGCATACCTTCAGACACTTAAACTGCCCCCTTCACTCACCCCCATTGCATTGAGAAACTGGATTGCCACCTGGAAAATCCCATTCGGCCAAGGTTCTTAATGAGCTTAATTGGCTACCTGCCTCCTGAGGGTGGGTAAGGCTGCTGGTCCCAAATCCAGCTCAGCAAAAATGGCCAACACTGGCAACATGGTCAGCAGGAGGGCATTCTGGCAGCATCGGCATTTTGAGGCCTCTTCCACCTCCATTCCAGGCCTCAGCAAGCACTGAAAATTCAGCCAACCATCCAGATTTCCCATCATTCCCTGTTGGCATACAGCCTAAAATCTGTCTGGATTGATTCATGATTTAACATTTAAGAGATTTTCACATAATTAATTTGTTGACAATTTTACATTTGTCTTTTTTATGTATGGTCAATATATTGTGAGTTTAATCCTACAGACCTTTTAAGTAGTAAAGCCTCTTCCAGAAAATATATCAGAGCTCACTTAAGTACAGTAATAGTTGCAACATGCTAATCATACCTGTCACTTTGAATAATAGCTAAAATAGCATCCTTTCTTTTATTGTGAATTGCCTCATGGAAAAAGGAAGCTTCATTCTTATTCAGTGTTAGAGCAGCTCCCTGGGATAGCAGTAGGCATACAACATCACTGTGTCCTTCTCTTGCAGCCAGATGGAGGGCAGTGTTCTTTGGAATAAATTACAAAAGAAACTTCTGACAGACAGTTCACCAAACATGAGAAAAACTCAGACCTACATTTCATAACTTGAATGAATAACTGCTTTGGGTTTATAAAATGCTTAAGGCTTTTATTTGATGTACCATAAATTGAAAGCCTTATGTTGTTTTCTCCCCAAGTCTCAATAATAGCTACTGATGGTCAAACTTGAAATAATTGCATCCTGCAGGTTTATTGCTAATAAAATCACGTTAACTCCATTTGTGACAGCACTACTTTGACTCAGCAGTACACAGAATACTTGTGTATTTTTTTAGCGCCTAGACTTAATGTTGGGGCTGAAACTGACCCTTCTGTGAATCATTAACCACATTGGCAGAGGGAATAAACTGTATGGCTAAAATTATTGTCAGATTGATTCAGTAGAAAAGGAACAGTAAGAAATCCACAGAGATTTTAATCACACTTTCAGCCTGTTGCATTAAGAGGGCTGTGTTAAAATCGCCTGTTGTATCTCAACATGCAGGGGATTTAAATATAATTTAACTCTTTTATTTAAATTAAAGCAACACCTTTGGTTAAATACCCAACATACCGAAACAAAAATAATCACAAATCAGTTTATCTTTTTTACATGAGATGTAAATAAATTATAACTGGATGCATTAAGAACAAAGAAACTGTGCTGGAGTTAGAGTTCTGCCATAAGCACTGTGATATTTATATCCACAGCGACACGGTTCCATTCTTCAATTAAAAATCTGGTTACTTTGACCACTTGCTGATTTTATTTTACCCCTACTTAATCAGTCAATAACTGAACACACTGCTAACAACATTAATGTAAGTTTAGTTCATTTAGATTACATTTCTTTGTTAGCCAAACAAGTGGTTATTTATGCTGTTTGTGCTAGTATTTAAATAACTAACAAAGCAATGTCAGATGAAGTCATTAAGTGGTTCTTAATAGCGCCAATACTAATTCTGGCCTCATGCCACCTTGTAAGAATAATACCATCTTATTATTTGCTTCATCTCCTTTGAGGTATTGGCGGCATTGTGAATGAAAAATGAAGGCTGTGATGCCAGATGCAACACAGGAAGAGGAATAGGAGGAGGGATTGCATCTAGAAACATAGAAAATAGGAGCAGGAGTAGGCCATTCGGCCCTTCAAGCCTGCTCCACCATTCAGTGTGATCATGGCTGATCCTCTATCTCAACGCCATATTCCCGCATTCTCTCCATACCCCTTGACACCTTTAGAGTCCAGAAATCTACCTATTTCTTTATTAAACATATTCAGTGACTTGGCCTCCACAGCCTTCTGTGGTAGACAATTCCACAGGTTCACCACCCTGAGTCAGGAATTTTCTCCTCATCTCAGTCCAACATGGCCTACTCCAAATCCTAAGACTGTGACTCCTTGTTCTAGGCCACCCCCCAGCCAAAGGAACCATCATCCCTGCATCTTGTCCAGCCCTGTCAGAACTTCATATGTTTCAATGAGATCTTATTTTATTCTTCTAAACTCCAGTGAATACGGGCCGAGTTGACCCAAGCTCTCCTCTTACGACAGTCCTGCCGTCCCAGGAATCAGTCTGGTGAACCTTCACTGCACTTCCTCTATGGCAAGTATATCCTTTCTTAGGTAAGGAGACCAAAGCTGCACACAGTACTCCAGGTGTGGTCTCACCAAGGGCCTGTACAGCTGCAGTAAGGCATCCTAACTCCTGTACTCAAATTCTCGTGCAATGAAGGCCAACATACCATTTGCCTTCCTAACTGCTTGCTGCACCTGCATGTTTGCTTTCAGTGACGGGTGTACAATGACACCCAGGTCCCTTTGTATGTCAATGTTTCCTGTCTTCCACCATTTAAATAATACTGTCATTCAGTTTTTCCTACTGAAGTGGATAACTTGACACTTATCCACATCATACTGCATCTGCCATGTATTTGTCCACTCACTCAACTTGCCTACATCACTTTGAAGCCTCTTAACATCCTCCTCACCACTCACATTCCCACCTAGTTTTGTGTTGTCAGCAAACTTTGAAATATTACATTTGGTTCCCTCACCCAAATCATTGATATATATTAGGAATAGCCAGTGCCCAAGTACTGATCCCTGCAGTACACCACTAGTCACCACCTGCCACGCCGAAAAAGATCCATTTATTCCTACTCTCTGTTTTCTGTCTGCTAACCAATTCTCAATCCATGCCAATATATTACCCTCACTCCCATGTGTTTCAATTTTTCCCACTAACCTCTTATGCGGGACTTTAACAAAAGCTTTCTGATAATCCCAATACACCACATCCACTGGTTCTCCTATTCTACTAGTTACATCCTCAAAAAATTCTAGCAGGTTTGTCAAACATGGTTTCCCTTTCATAAATCCATGTTGACTTTGTCTAATCCTGTTGATATTTTCCAAGTGTCCTGTTATCACATCCTTCATAATAGACTCTAGCATTTTCCAGACTACTGACGTTCAGCTAACCGGTCTGTGATTCTTTGTTTTCTCCCTTCCTCCTTTTTTGAATAGTGGGGTTACATTTGCCACCTTCCAATCTGCCAGGACTATTTAGAATCCATAGGGCTGAATTTTCTGCCTACTGGGCTGACGGGCCCGACCCAATCTTCAGCGGGTGGGGAGCCGATCCCCGCCAGAGAAGCGGGCCCCGCCGCCATTTTAAGTGAGCGGTTCCGTGAGGGTGGGGGGGCTGATTCCCCAAGTGCGAGAGTGTGCTCTTTCGCACATGAGCATGAAAGATCTACCTGAGGCTAGGTGCTGCCTCAGGGAAATCGCTGAAAGTTGTACAAACATTAAAAATAGAAAAAACAATCCTTAATCAGCTATGCCCCCACCTTCCTGAAAATTTAAAAGGGGCGGGATGACATCGGGGTTCCCCCCGACGTCATCCCGCGTCATTTTGCGTGTTGGCGAGCAAGCCCCGCCCCCTACTCGCCGATGGTAAAATTTAGCCCATAGGATTTTGGAAGATTACATCCAAAGCATCCACTATTTCCCATGGATACCTCTTTTGGTACCCTGAGATGTAGATTATCAGGCCCTGGGAATTTATCGGCTTTCAGTCCCATTAATTTCTCCAGCACCATTGTTTTACTAATACTAATTTCCTTAAATTCCTCCTTCTCCCTAGATCTTTGGTTCCCCAGTATTTCTAGGAAGATATTTGTGTCTTATGCCATGAAGACAGAACTAACGTAGCTATTTAATTGCTCTGCCATTTCCTTGTTCTTCCATTGCAGACTATAAGGGACCTACATTTGTCTTCACTAATCTATATCTTTTTACATACTTATGGAAGCTTTTACAGTCTGCTTTTATGTTCCTTGCAAGTTTACTCTCATACTCTATTTTTCCCATCTTGATCAACCTTTTTGTGCCTCTTTGCTTAATTCTAAACTGTTCTTAATCCTCAGGCTTGCTGCTTTTCCTAGCAACTTTATATGACCTCTCTTTGGATCTAACACTTTCCTTAAATTAGAGATAAAAACAAAAAACTGCAAAAGCTGGAAATCCAAAACAAAAACAGAATTACCTGGAAAAACTCAGCAGGTGTGGCAGCATCGGCGGAGAAGAAAAGAGTTGACATTTCGAGTCCTCATGACCCTTCGACAGAACTAGTTCTGTCGAAGGGTCATGAGGACTCAAAACATCAACACTTTCCTTAAATTCTTTTGTTAACCATGGTTGGGCAACTTTGCCTGTTGTATTTTTGAGCCAGGAAGGAACGTATAATGTTGCAATGCTTGCATTTGTTCCTGAAATGTTAGCCATTGCCTATCTACTGCCATGCCTTTTAATGAAGTTCCCCAATCTATCAGAACCTCCTCACCTCTCATATCTTCGTGGTTTCCTTTGTTTAAATTTCAGATTGGACGACTTCACTTTTCATCCTAATGAAGAATTCTATCATGTTATGGTCACTTTTCCCTAAGAACTCCGTACAACAAGAGCATTAATTAACCCCTTCTCATTGCACAATACCAAATCTATGATAGCTTGTTCTCTAGTTGGTTCCTCAACATACTTGTCTAAAAAACCATCTCGTGCACAACTCCAGGAATTCATCTGCCACAGTGTTATTGTTAATTTGGTTTGCCCAGTCTATATGTAGATTGCTGTAGCACCCTTGTTACATGTATCTCTAATTTCTTGTTTAATGCCACCCCCTACCTTATCTCTACTGTTTGGAGGCCAGTAGACAACACCCACTAATGTTTTCCACAACTTGTTGCTTTTTAGCTCCACCCAGACTGATTCTACGTCTTGATTTTCTGGGCCAATATCCTCTCTCTCTATTGCACCAACTTTATCCTTATCTAACAGCGCCACATTACCTCCTTTTCCTTTTTGCTTGTCCATCCTAAATATCGAGTACCCTTGGATATTCAGTTCCCAGCCTTGGTCACCTTGCAGCCACGTCTCCATAATTGCAATCACATCATACCCGTTTACATCTATTTGGACTGTTAATTCATCTATCTTATTGCAAATGCTCCCTGCATTCAGATACAGTGCCTTTAGACTTATCTTTTTAACATTTTTACACATTTTTTATATTATGGCCCTATTGCTGCTCGCCCTTGTTTCCTCTGTCTTCCACTTTTGCTACTTACTTTTCTAACTTCATTTTGTTTCACCCTCTTGTGTCTCCCTGCTTAGGTTCCCATCCCCCTGCCACTCTAGTTTAAACCCTCCCGCACAGTACTAGCAAATACCCCTGCAAGGGTATTGGTCCCAGTCCTGCTGGGGTGCAATCCACACAGCTTGTACAGGTCCCACCTTCAGCAGATCCAGTCCCAATGCCTCAGGAATAGAAATTCCTCCCTCCTACACCATCTCTCCAGCCACATCTCTTCTCCTATTCCTGATCTCGCTACTATGCGGCACTGGGAGTAATCCTGACAGGTAATCTTTTGAGGTCCTGATTTTTAATTTATTTCCTAGCTCGCCATATTCTGCTTTCAGGACCTCATCCTTCTTTTTACCTATGTCGTTGGTACCGATATGAACCATGGCCTCTGGCTTTCACCCTCCCCCTTCAGAATGTCCTGCAGCAGTTCAGTGACATCCTTGACCCTGGTGCCAGGGAGGCAACACACCATCCTGAAGTCACATCTGTGGCTGCAGAAATCTCCAATTGTTTCCTTTACGATAGAATCTCCTATCACTATTGCTTTCCCACTCTTTTTTTCTCCTCCATTGTGCAGCTGAACCACGCATGGTGCCACAGACTTGGCTGTTGCTGCATGTCCTTGAGAAACCATTTCCCTCAGCAGTATCCAAAATGGAAAATCTGTTAGATAGGGAGATGGATCCAGGGGACTCCTGCACTACCTGCCTAGTGGTGGTCACCCATTCTCTTTCCGCCT
Organism: Carcharodon carcharias; assembly: GCF_017639515.1. Lineage (NCBI taxonomy): Eukaryota > Metazoa > Chordata > Chondrichthyes > Lamniformes > Lamnidae > Carcharodon > Carcharodon carcharias. The sequence continues at coordinate 82,228,351 of NC_054472.1, read as the reverse complement.
ATGCACTCTTTACCTCAGGTGTGGCCACCTCAGAACCTAACTTGTTGAACAGGAGATTCAGGTCAATGTCAGCTTGGACTATGTAGACAAGGAATTCAATAACTGAAGAACTATTGGTTTTACAGAGCACAGGCAATGGTCAAATAACCCACCTGTTGAAATGAAATGTATTCACCTACCCCATTCTCGTCCACCCTATCAAGCAGTGTTACATTAGTTTGTAATAATACTTCCATTGTCTGAGTGTGTCCTCCAGAAGCAGCGTAATGTAAACTTGTCCAACACTTATAATCCCTTCAAAGATTAAAATGAAAAGTGAAAGACTAATTTTGGAAAACTCCTGGACTGAATTTATATCCATGTAACATATTGACCTCAATATTTACAGGGAGGTGCAGGTGAAGCCGGGGACTCTGAAATCCTGTAAATTTTAAATGGCAGGACATCACTAACATCTTGTGGCTCTACCTTCCACTCAGCAGCCAGCCAATTAGACAGCCTGGCCAGAGGGTGTGAGCAACACCAGGGACAGGAGACCATGGTCGGTGACTATTGGTGGTGGGGAGCTATGAGCAATTGGGTGGGGGCACGGGGAGTTCCAGTCAGAAACTGGGAAGTGGGGAGGTAGGCAAGTTCCAATTGGTGATCAGAAGTCAGGAAGGCCTGCAACAGGGAAGTCTGGAGGGTAAGGCTCCAGTTCAGGTTTGGGGGCGGCGATGGCTGCCATAAGGGAGCTGTGGGGAGCACTCTTGCACCTCCCGGCCCACGAGGCTGAAAGAGCCACTCAACTTAATTCTTAGCCAGACTGCCAGTTGAACTGTGGGAGCCAATACAAATCTTTTAGCAAGTGCCCTATCTCTCTATGGTGGCACATTTAGACAGGCCAATACCCTGCACAGTATAGATGGTGAAGAGTGCAAAGGAGATGGGGTCCACAAATTTAATTTTTTAATCCTCGTGCCCCAGCTCTCTCCTACTCATCATGGGGATATCAAAACACCTTTGTCAGAAAACAAGGGAATTACTGTAAATTACTTTCTTCCTGATGATGGAAAGTGACCTATTCCTCCACAAAGACATCTTTTACTGAGTTCAACAAAAAAACAAGTAAATAAATGATAGGCCCTTCTGTGATCCTTTCTACAAGTAGTAAGCGATTGCTTGCCTAAGCTACAGAAGAAGTTACATAAGCAAATAACAGTGAACAATCAGAAAGGCTTAAATAATCCATGCAAAAACATTCTTGGTGCTCATACCGCATAAAGAGAGCTCCTTTTCTGAGGAGCAATTGAACCACTTTAGTGTAACCGTTCTGTGCTGCCAGATGTAGTGGAGTCATTCCTTTCTCATCTCCTTCATTCAGCAGCTTTGTCTCATTTATGTTCTGCAGCAGTAGCTTGCATGTTTTGAGTCTGCCGTACCTGTGGTTAAAAATAAATTGGTTCCCAGTTTCCATCACATTAAATTTAGAATTCTCAACCTTGTGTATAAAACCCTCATGACCTTGTCCAATCCTGTGTATGTATCTAGTGGAATGCCACAGGGATCAGTGCTGGGGCTTCAACTATTTACAATATATACCAATGACTTGGCTGAAGGGACTGAGTGTATTACAGCTAAATTTGCTAACAATACAAAGATAGATAGGAAACCAAGTTGTGAGGAGTACAAAAATAGTCTGCAAAAGCATATTAAGTGAGTGGGCAAATATTTGGCAGATGGAATGTAATGCAGGAAAATGTGAGGTTGTCCACTTTGGCATGAAGAATAGAAAAACAGAATATTATTTAAATGGAAAGAAACTGCAGATTGCTGCAGCACAGAGGAATCTAGGTGCCTTTGTAAATGGATCACAAAATGTTAGCATGCAAGTACAGCAAATAATTGGGAAGGCAAATAAACTGTTGGCCTTAATTGCAAGGGGGATGGACTATAAAAGTAGGGAAGTCTTGCTACAAATGTACAGGGCATTGGTGAGACCACACCTAGAGTACTGTGTACAAGTTCGGGATGCTTAATTAAAGAGAGTTAAACCTGCATTAGTTGCAGTTCAAAGAAGGCTCACAAGGCTAGGGATTTGTCTTATGAGGAGAGAATGAGCATTGGGCCTATACTCATTGGAGTTTAAAAGAAATATATAGGATTCTGAGGGGGCTTGAAAGGGTAGACGCTGAGAGAACATTTCCCCTCATGGGGGATTCTAAAACTTGGGGACACAGTTTGGAAATAATGGGCAGAATATTCCACGGGCGGGATGAGGTTTCCTGAAGGTTTTATAAAATTAATAATTAAACTTTACTTACTGCACAAACATGTCCCAGCTCATGTGCCACTGTCACATGTGGGGACATGTTCAAATAAATTTTCACTTTATTTATTAAAAAGTTTTCACAACCATTCAATCTCCCTGAGGCAGCTCCGTGTGCGCGATAGAGCTTAGGCACCGACTCTCCCTCCTCCCCCGCTCGCACAGGTAGCACTGAGCGCTACTGGCCATGCATTAAGCTGGGCGGGCATTAATTTGCCCACTCATGTAAAATGGCGGTGATCGTCTCCACACCCGTCCCTGCCCGCTCCCGCCCAGCCCTTGCCATAGGAAAAATTCTCCCCAATGGGTCCCCCATTTAAGATTGACATGAGGAGGAATTTTCTTCTCTTAGAGGGTTGTTATTCATTGGAATTCACTAGCCCAGAGAGCAGTGGAGGCTGGGTTATTAAATATATTAAAGGCTGAGTTAGAATTTTGAGCTATAAGGATTAAGGAAGGGGAGGTGAGGGAGGGCCAGGGGCAATCTGGAAAGTGGAGTTAAAGTCATCGTCAGGTCAGCCATGAACTTATTAAATGATGGAGCAGCCACCTCTGCTCCTATTTCTTACGTACTAACATTCTTATATTCTTAGATGCTCAAAGGAAGAGAAAGTACCAGAAGGTAAGGGGATCATCATAAAGTGGGATCTGTTGATAACAGCCACACAGTCACTGCAATGTTCTTGGTGGGCAAGTGGTGGGAGATGTAGCCAGGCAGGGAGGCCTGGGAAAAAGCTTGGAAAAGGGGGAAAGCAGCATTAATCCTCAGTCAGATTTACATTAAGGCAATGATATCCAATGCAATCATGGATGGCCAGGGCCTTGTCCAGAAGTGAATGGACATTCTGGAGAGAAAACAAAACAACAAAAAAAAGTAAACAATGAGCAGGATAGTAACAAGCCGGTGAATTGGGCAGAGGCATGACAAATGCAATTTAGCACAGAGAAGCATGTAGTGATATATTTTTGGCAGAGGGATGAGGAGAGGCAATATAAACTGAATGGTACAAAGTTAAAGGGGGCGTATGAACAGGGAGACTTGAAGATGTATCTACACAAACGTTTGAAGGTGGCAGGGTAAGTGGGGAAGGCCATTAAAAATGACATTTCAGTTATCTGGTTAATGTGGGGAAATACCTGAAGTCAGTACAGAATGTCCGTCAGGGGCTTTTTAACCATGCCATTGCATTACCATACCATTTCCAGGTTTCCCAATCAATTAGGGCCAATGACCTGCATGATAGGAACAGTAGCACTGTAATAGTAAAGTTACTGCATTTGCAATCTGAAATAAATAAAAACAAAAAAATGCTGGAAATACTCAGCAAGTCTGGCAGCACCAGTGAGGAGAGAAACAGAGTTAACGTTTCAGGTCATGAGTTTTCAAAATTTTTGTATTGATAATCCAAAGGCCTTGATCAATGTTCCAGAAACATAAGTTCAAATTGCGCCAGGCTGCTGGAGGAATTTTAATTAAATTAACTAAATACATTTGGAATAAAATGCTAGTCTCAATCATGGCCTAGCAAGCCACTCAGAGATATCAAAACGCTGTGGAAAAGACAAATAAGAGTAAAGCCCAATGAACTATATACGTCAATCTAGCCTTCGGGTATGACATAGGCACAACTAGCCCAGCCGACTCTGCAAAGTATTAAATCCTCTTCCCAAAAACTGGGACATGTGGCAAAATTGGGAGAACTGTCCCACAGACTAGTCAAGAAACAGTCTGATAACATGGTCACCGATCATACCTAACAGCCTAAGTCCTTGACACCTCCATTGAAGAATTCTGCTTTGGACAGCATGAAGTAGGCATTGTAGTCTTGAGTATATGAACAGCAAGTCCTTACTGACAGCTCATGACTATGTACACATTTACAGTAGAGGGTACAGGTGTGAAGCTGACTCCATTCTAGGTCTTTGCCCTTCTTTGTCCATCTCTAGACTGACCCTGGCTCTGGGTCATATCTTCTTATATCACTGTGTGGGTGGAACAGTCCTGAGTCCCAAATTAGCCTTTTATATACCAGACCCCACCTCTACACCTCCCCAAAGTCTTTATCCCATGGATATAATTACTTTAGTTTACTTCCTAGTCTTACATTGGAAGATTCAATTATGTCTTGTGCATTAACTATATTGTTACAACATTAATAGCATTCTAACATTTTTGCTACTACAGTATTAACATTAACAACATTAACAGCATTCTCACTACCCCATTTCCCCCCTTCAAGTCCTTTAAGTTAGAGGTTCAGGAGGTCCACATCTCATTACCATTTTGTCGAGCAGTGGTAGGCTCTGTAATTGAGCTTGTAATTAGCTTGACTGACATCGGGTATGGTTTCATCCGTTTCTGCCATTGTTTGGCTGGTGTGGCTGGTTTGGTGGTGTATGGTTGTTGTTACTCTTGATCTTTTCTTGCAGGGTGGACAGGGTATTTGTCTACTTGGCAGTGTTTTTTCTTCTTTTTTTTTCAGTTTGGACCATTGGGAAGCTCTCTGAGGCTGAGGAAGAGCGCTGCTGTGGCAGGAAGAAAATTAGTAGCATACTCGCCTCTTGGGCAGGTTTTTCCAGTTGGCGAGTGGGGGTGGGGCTCACTCGCCGACATGTAAAATAACGCGGGGGTATGTCGGGCATGCGTCCCGACGTCACCCCGCATCATTTCGGCTACGCGCCCGCCGAACTGTCAACGGCCTATTAAGGCCATTAAAAAACAAATTAACCTCATTGATGGACCTACCCGTCCAACCTTAAGGTTGGTGGGCAGGCCGGGAGCCCTGGCAGGCTTCAGAAAAAGCATGAAACCTCATCCACGGGTGGGATGATGTTTCATGAGCGTTTTTAAAATTTTAGCAAATGTTTCAATAAAAGTTATGGACATGTCCCAACTCATGTGACAGTGTCTCATAAATGGACATGGCGGGGAATTTTTTTATTACCTGAAATTCAACTTTTACATTGGAGCTGATCTCCCCCTCTCTGCCTGCACAGGGAGCGCATAGTGCTTCCCGATGGACGTCACGCCAATTAAGGCCCGCCCATGCAAAATGGTGGCGCACCCCCGACTGGGGGGAAGATGTTGGCCCATGTTTTTTTGCTATTAATGGTGCGAGACTGCTATGAGATTCCAACATTCCTTGTGGTTCTGGCACACTGGCAGGAGGTTGTTGGGTGTGTACAGCTGTTGGTGTGACTACCAACTGTACCATCATCATAGCTGGAGGTAGAGGCTCCTCAGACTGTTGATCTTTCTTTGGTACCGCTGGTGCAGGAAGTGCAATTGTAATCTCGTGTATGGGAGGTTGGTCTGACCATTGAGGACTTTCTGGGATCTGGGATGATGATGGGCAAGCCTGCTCTGCAAAAAGAGATCACAGGCGAAATCAGAGTCTGAATACTCTTTAGTGTCTGTGGACTCAGGATTGTGCTGTGCTGGCCAGCTAATGACTGCGGTAGTCTTGACATCTTCTGCCGGCTGGAGAAGGTCGAGAGCTACGCAGGCATCTCGATTCAGAAGAGAAAAAGGCTGATTGTGAACGACCTACATCAGCTCAAAGATTTGTTCGTCACCATACCTCAGTGGCTCAAGATCATGCTGATAACTGCGAGTTAGGCTCCCCCTGCTCCTTACAGTGGAGTGTCTATTGTCTGAATCCAAAGGCCTTGGAGCCATGGTTCCTCGTCTGACAGGACTGTCACATTGGCACCTGAATCTAATTTAAAATTTGTTAGATGACCAATTTACAGGATATCAGCATTCCAAAACGAAGAAGTGCATTCTCTAATGTCCCTCAAGAAGATGGCTGCTCATCTTCTGGGTCTTTAGTCTCGACCTCGTGGATTACCTTTGGGAAGTATGTGCAGTGCTGGACTTTCACAGTTTACCAAAGTGTTCCTGGCAGTTGCAGTGGAAGCACTGGGCAGTGCTTGCAGGACACTGATCTTCCTTGTGAGGATGCTTCGCACCACAGTGCTGGCAAGGTAGCTCTGCTGGGTGGTTCAGAGATTGTTTCCCCGGGCTTGGGTGGTTCCTGTGTTTTTGTGACCTGATTTGGAGGACTGAGGGTTGGTTTCTATCCCATGAAGCGTTCTCTTTCCTCAGGATGGTCCTGTGTGGTTCACATAGCTCAGACAGTGTGGCTAGCTGCATAGCCTTGTCGAGGGTAAGGTCATCTTTAACTGGTAGGAGGTCAGAAAGTGAATCTACTGCAACACCCACCATAATTCTGTCTCGGATGAGCTCAGACTTTAAATTGCCATATTCACATCTTTCTGCCCTCCTATAGAGATCGTTCATGAAGGAATCAACAGGTTCCGCAGGAAGCTGGATGCCTTTGTTAAATTTAGTTCTCTTCAGTATTTCATTGGATCTCAAGTTGAAATAGATGTCAAAAGATTTCAAAACATCAAATTTGGAAGATAATTCATTAACAGCTTGTCGTGCCAAGATGTCATCTGTTATCAGCCCAATCGAGTAAAGAAGCATACTAACTTGCATTTAGGACTGCAGCAACGCTATATCTTAAAAATCTTCTTCTCCAAAGGCTCCAGTTCTGTTACTGGGCTGGGCCGTGGGTGACTCTGGTGGAGTTGGAAGTGTAGAATTGCACTCCATCTTTGATGATTTTAAAAAGAGTGGGTACAGCTTTAAGAGACTACAGGCTTCCAAGATGGCAACACCGGTTACTGCTGAGCAAAGGATCTTCCTGTATTTGGCAGGCTTTTCAAAATGTAGGGGCGCACTTCTGTCTGAAGAAGAAGGGACATCAATGGCAGTGTTAAGTCGGCTGGCTTAAGTCAATTCAATGATATCATGTTACAAGTCTGGACTCTTGGAAAAGAACCACGGGCTTGCTGTTTCTGAACTTGGACAGTCGTGAGGTACCCAGAGTGGAGGAAACTAATTATTAATAATGATTTTTTTTTGCTGGACTCGGAAGCCATGTTTTGAGACTTGGGGTCTGGGATCTGGTTTAGGGATGGATTGCTTTCAAATGATGCTTCTGACTGAATGACTTAAACGGGTGTCTCAGGACTAGCTGTCCTGGAATTTAAAAATTTCAGGCACAATGGGATATATGACTTCTTTCTATATTATTCAATGATTAGTGTTTTAAAATGGTGCCACCAAGTGGTCAAATTGTACAATTACAGACTGATAAATTTATTATCAGCTGTTTTGATTATAAACGTAGACATAAGAATTTACATGAAAATATCTGACAGAAATGTTTGATAAGAGATTGGCAACAGGAAATAAGGTTTTGTAGATAAATATTGAATACACGTGTAAGATTATTAAGAAAGATAAATAAAGAAAAGGCTTGCATTTAGATAGTACCTTTTTTGTCCACAGAATTTTCCAAACATTTTACAGCAAATTTTGAAGTATAGTCATTGTTGTAGGAAACACGGCAGCCAACTTACATACAGCCAGGTCTCAAAAATAGCAACCAGATAATGGTCAGACAATCGGATCTGTTATTGATGTTGGCCCTGATGCCAGGAAGAACGCCTATCTTACACAAAAGATGCCATGCTTTTTTTACGACCATTTGAGGGAGCAGAAAGGGACTCAGGTTACTGTCTCATTCAAAAGCCCACGTTCAGTTAATGTGACACTCCCTCAGCACTGTAACAAAAACAGTACTGTACAGGTAAAAAGGGGTAAACAGATTGAGACAAAATATTCCCTTAAGAAAGGTGCCGCAGAGTTGCTGTTATAGATTTTTACTCTGCAAATCCAGAACATTACAGCATTCTTTCAGGTTTGAATATTCAGATGTGACCTATAGTGCTTAAACTGAAAAATATCATTTTGAAAAATCTGAACAAATCAGCTACCAGACAGCTAAAGTGTCAGCCGAGCTCACTTGCTCACTGTACGAGAGTGGGACTTGAGCTAAGATGACAGAATGCTGCCACTGAGCCTTGGCAACAGATAGAAACAACATTTTCTTACATAGGTCTGTCACGCTGAAAAGTATAGCACATACAAAATATATACCATGCTGTATGCTATCTTGTTGCTGATTAGTTTAAATATCTTCAGAAAATATGACAAATTACAAAACATCAACTTCCCTTAACGTTACATATAAACTGCTTGAACTTTATTGCTCTCATTGATAACATCTTTTGAATCAGTTCAATATAATATTGCAATGTTTGGCCTCCTAGTTAATATCTATGAAATAATTTACTATTTTGCATGATATACCACTTTAGTGTCATGCCAGACACTGATTTCCCTTCAAGCGCACTTGCAGTGCCAAACCCTAGACAAGCAATTGTTTCCAATAATTTTAAATGTATCCTGACCTACATTTGAGCAAAACTAATCTCAACATGTACCAAAAGCCAAAAGTCCAAAGCTCAATCACCAGCTTATTAGTGACAAACTGCAGATACCCATTTAGCATATGAGGCAGCTCCCCCACTATGGGAGCACCTCCTCAAGAGCAGTTGGGGATGGGCAACAAATGCTTGCTTTGCCAGGCATAATCTCGAGATGAATTGAAGATGAGAAATTCCTTACCCTGCTGCAAAATGCAGTGATGATTTCTTGTCCACTGTTTTCAAATATGGGGATGCTTTTAAGGTCAACATTTTCTCCGCAGAGTCTGTTAGTCCCTGTCTACACACATAGTGCAGTGGAGTACTTCCATTAATATCTTTGTCATTCAACAGTCCCTGTATTTTTACAGACTGAAAAATATACTCATAAATGTTAAAGAACAGACAAGTAAAAAGGGGTAAACAGATCAAGACAAAATACTTCCTTAAGAAAGATGCCGTAGAATTGCTGTTATAATTTTTTGCTCCGAAAATCTATAACATTACAGCATTGAAGTTTCAGGTTTGAATATTCAGATGTGATCCGTAGTGCTTAAACTGAAAAATATTATTTTGAAAAATCTGAATAAATCAGTTACTAGACCTCTTTTATGCTAAGTCTGACAATGTTACTTGTTAATCATTAACAATTAATAAGATGCCTGAAAAGACTGTCAAGTAGAAACTTAAATAAGGATGTACCTGAAGAATTTCTTCACTGAGGTTTGTTAATCCTTTGGGCTGCAGGACAGTTAGATGAAGGAAGTTACATTCCGTAGAATTCTTTATATAGATATTAGCACCTAAGAAAATCATATTATCAAGTATTTTATTGGTTTGATAAGGGAAACTGATCTGCCTTGGTTCTTAAGAGAAAGCGACCGTAAAAAACCCGATGATCTGCTACATCCAGACTTCCAAAGAGCTTTTGACTATGTTCTATATGAAAATGCATTTGGCCTGCTGGGAATGTGTACCGAAAACTAGAAGCCCAAAGCTCAATCACCGGCATATTACTGGCAAACTGCAGATACCCATTTGGCATATGAGGCAGCTCCCCCACCACAGGCGCACTTTCTCAAGGGCAATTAGGGATGGGCAACAAATGTTTGCTTTGCCAGGAATACTCACATCCCATGAAAGATTATTTTTTTTTTAAAAATGGCCTTCGGGTAGGTCCTGGGCAGGGGAGTGGCAGGAGTGGGGTGATCGAAAGGAGAACAGGAGGGGACAACAACTTGCGGCTAGCAGATGTGTTTTGGAGACTTGAGAAACAGACAATATCTAGGCTTACAAACACCTTTCACATTTATGCATCAGTAAGTGCTGTAAGTGTATGTGAATTGATGCCAGTTAAAGATGAGTTTGGCTGAATTCTGTTGGCCCCACAACTGATAAGTCATCGGCCATGTGGATGAGGAAAGCCCATTTGGGTGAGCTACTAGAGGACCATTGTTTCACATGGAACTATAGGGCAAATTTATTAATTCCAAATTTCTTGTAAGAAACCATGCAGGACAAAAGTACAAGCCAGAGATTGGAAAGCAAAGATTGGTATGCCTTGGACCCTGTTTTTCAGGGGTAACACGGGTTCAAAACAGTGGGCCTATCTCGCTCAGGACACATCAGTGACCCAAGCAGCCACCAACTTCAGGTAAGTTAAAAAATAATCCGATGGAGCCAGGAGGAGGAGAAATGCTCCATTGGAAACAGGACCATTGCCAGCAACTCATGTCAAATGTGATGAGGTGTTTGGAGGACTGATCTCCATCAATTCTTGGGATTCTCTGTTCAAGTTTGGCCTGGTCACATGGTGCCAAGTCTAAGCCAAGGCCTCAGCATTTTAGCATGAATTTTTGACCTATTAGCATAGAGCTCCACATATCCAGGTGCAAGATTAGTGTACCTGCTGTTATTGCAAAGATACAAAGCTTTGCATAAAATGTTGATAAACAAAGGGAGAATTGCAGACTTAACAAATCTGCTGTTGAAGTACAATAGGTGTAGCAGAGAGCAGAATCATCCCAGATTTGCATTAAGTGCAGTAGCTGGCACGAAAAGAACATTTTCACGGTCGGCAGCAATGGCAGCTTCTCATGCCGTATTGTCCCAATCCTCCTCATTAATCATGCATTCCCGGGAAACACGCCGTTTCGATGGTGGGTGGGGTCTCATTCACCCACCACGCCATCACCTCACCGCTTCTTCATGCCGGCGCCATCTGAATTGCAGCCACTGCCATGCACTAATTATCTCTCCTTGCTTGTGCAGGCACACCCAGAAAACAGCTGAGGGAGTCCACAACCCAGGGCCTCCAATCAAACCCCAAAGACACCTCGGAAGAAGAATCTGACGACATCCTAATTGAAGTCCCGTCAGAGCGCTCATCCCCACCCTCCACCAGCGCAGAGTCACACACCTTGGTGGGACCGAGCTTTAGAGTACCCTCAGGATCACAATCTGGTGAGCACATCGCACTGTCTGATCCACAGCAGGCAGCCGGGGCTTCCCAGGAGTCCGGCACTCAGAGGAATACTGGAGGCCAGAAATCTGCTCAGTCTGAGTCAGATGACAAGCCTCTGGATTCAGTCAAACCTCAGTTGCGGGAGCTGCAAAGGAAAGCTCGGGAACGTTAGGAAGGAAAGTCCGCTGCACTCCTCAGATTGCAAGGCACGATGGAGGAATCCATTTGCTTTCAGGCTGGGGTGATAGCACCGGCATGCCAATGTACTGAGGTCAACACTGGTAGGATGGTGGCAGCAATCTTGGTCCAGGACTTCGCTCCTACACTGCTGCATGGGCTGAATTCCATCGCTGACGCCATAGTTGGCCTCCAACAGTGTGTACACGAGAGAGATCCATGGCATCTCGATCTCACTCCACCTATTCCTTCTCCTCATGGAGTCAGCTAGAGGCACTCAGGCACCCAGAGGGAGGAGGAGCAGCAGGTGCACACCCTGGGGCCATCCATCCAGGAGACCCCAGGAGAGTCTGGCCTACCCAAATCTGCTCTTCCCAGAAGAGAAAAACAGTTCACACCAATATTCTTATTTCCCAGTTTATATATTTTTTTCCCCTTCTGGGTTCCTGCGACCCCAGCAGCTCCAGATCCACAGGCCGAGAAGGGTGCCACTGCCACACAGTAGGACCCCGAAAGCAGACCAGGGCCCTCCAGGTCTTGGCTCTCCAGAGGACGCCTACCAAGGTCATCAGAGCCAGGGCATAGCAGTCAGCAGGCTGCCTCCACCTCCACTGAGAAAAGTTATTGCTCATGGGATAAAAGAGACAGAAGTGGGAACAACTTCTCCCTATCTACTCTGTCCAGCCCCTTCACGCTTTTCACTTTCAAATGCCTGTAGAAACTCTTGCTATCCATTTTTACATTTCTAGCTAGCTTCCTCTCATGCATTAATTTATTTCTCCTGATTAACCTTTTAGTCCTTCTCTGCCGTTCTTTATATTCTGCCACCCATCTTTGCACAGTTTTGTGCTTTTTCCTTAAGTTTGATGCTTTCCTTAACTTCTTTAGTTAACCAAGGGTGGTGCATCCTCCCCATTGGATATTCCTTCATAGTAAGAATATACTTTTTCTGAATATTCTAAAATATCCCCTGAAATGTGTCCCATTGTTCCTCTATTGATCTATCCTCTTGCCTAGTCTCCCAGTTCACTTCAGCTAACTCAGCTTTCATGCCCACATAGTTGCTCCTATTTAAGTTTAAAATACTAGTCTTAGACCCATTGTTTTCTCTTTCAAATTGGATGTAAAATCCAATCACATTGTGATCACTGATACCTAGGGGTGTCTTTCCTGTGAGGTCATTAATTCATCCTGTCACATTACACAATACCAAACCTAATATAACCTGCTCTCTGGTTGGTTCCAGAACATGCTGCTCTAAGAAACTGTCTCAAGTACATTCTATGAAAACCTCGTCCAGGCTACTACTGATAATCAGATTTTCCAATTTATATGTAGATTAAAATGACCCATGATTATGGCTGTCCCTTTATCACAAGCACACAATATTTCTTCTTGTATATTTTGTCCTATCTTGTGGTTACTGTTAGTGGGGGCTGTAGTCCACTCCTACCAGTGATTTCTTTCCCTTACTATTCCCCACCTCCACCCAAACCAATTCTACATCCTGATCTCCTGAACCAAGGTCATCTCTAACTATTGCATCAATGCCCTCTTTGATTAAAAGTGCTACTCCTCCACCTTTACCTAGCTTCCTATTCTTCTTGAATATCATATATCCCTCAATATTCAGGACCCAATCCTTGTCATCCTACAGCCACGTCTCCATAATGGCTATCAGATCATAGTTGTTTACTTCAATGTACAATATCAATTCATTTACTTTATTGTAAATGCTATGCACATTCAGATACAGAGCCCTTAGTTTTCGCTTTTTATTACCTTGTAACATCTAGTCTTGACTATTGGTGCATTCTTAGGTTTTTTTCTCTCTTTCCCTCCTTGTCATTCTCTGAGCCTCATTTTCCATATTAATATTTTGCTCTTTTGCTTTGACTGTACCCCATGATTTGCAACATCTACCCAAATTTGATCCCTCACCTCCCACCCCCACCCCCCCTTGTTTAGTTTAAAGCCCTTTCTACTTCCCTAGTTATGCGGCTCACTGGAACACGGGTCCCAGCCCAGTTCAGGTGTAGACCATCCTGATGGTACAACCCCCACTTTCTCCAGCACTGATGCCAATGCCCCATGAATCGGAACCCATTTCTCACACACCAGTCTTTGAGCTACGCATTCAGCTCTCTAGTTTATATGCCTTATGCCGCTTTGCTGTTCGCTGAGATAATAATCCAGACATTACCTTTGAGTTTCTGCTTCTTAATTCCTAGCTCCCCATACTGACTATGCAGAACCTCTTTCCTATTTCTAATTATGTCATTGGTACCTACATGGACCACAACAACTAGTTCCTACCCTTCCCATTGCAAGTTCCTCTCCAGCTCTGAACAGATGTCCTGAACCCTGGCACTGGGCAAGCAACACAGCCATTTGGACTCTCATTCTTTGCTGCAGAGAATAGTGTCAATCTCCCTCACTATACTGTCCCTTACTACCACTACATTCCTCTTTGCTCCCCCCTCTTGTATTATGATGCCATGACAAGCCTGCTCATCCACCTTGCAGATCTTGCCTTCATCTACAGAAGTTTTGAGCAGCTCAACCTATTGACAATTGCGAAGTCTGAGGTTCTTCCACTCCTGTCTGCTCAGCCCCATTACCTGCCTTACTCATGGTCACATCTTACTGTCACTCGCTGCTGGCCAAAACAGATAAACCTATTCTAAGAGGTGTGACTGTCTTCTGGATAAAAGTATCCAGGTATTTCCCCCCCTTCCCTTATGTTGCACAATGTCTGCAGTTAGGCTTCCAGATCAGTAACCCTGATCTGGAATTCCTCTAGCTGCTTGGACTTTCTACAGCTCTATTTGCCCTGGATGACCAGAAGACCCTCATTCCACAGCTGCAACTTAGCACCTGGCCTGTCATTTTTACTTACGTTATTTAGTTAATTTAGTTCCTCTCTTAATTAATTCAGAATAATTCTTATGTATACTGCAATTTACTGTGCTTACTAAGTGCTAGTATCACCCACGTATAAAACTAAAAGTTACACAATACTTGATTGCACTGGTATGTGTTTTAGGTATTTATTTTAATTATTTCATTTTAACACTTTCATTTTAACTATTTTATTTTTTATTTATTTTAATTTTACTTTAGTTTTAGTTCTTCTTATTTATAGATCTACCTTAACTCCTGTGTCCTAACTTGGCTATTAACACACTGTCCCTTACAACAAGCACTTACTGGCCACTCAACTTACTAGTTTCTTGTGATGTTACAGTTGTTTTGTTTTACTCAGTTTCTTCAGCAGCTGGAGATGCTGCTCTCGACTCCCAGCTGCCTCCCAGGTAGGAAAGGAAGGAAGGAAGGCTTCCCCTCTATGAAGACAATGAAGAACCAGAACCCAGTGGGAACACCTTCACCCAATGGAGTGCAGTGGTTCAGGGAGAGGCCAACTAGTGGTGGACAATAAATACTAACCTTGCCAAAGGCACTCACTCCCCAAGAATTAAAACTATGTAAACTATCAGAGTTAAAGTAAACGTTGAGAAACAGCTGGGTCTTCAATGATGGCATGAGAACATTACCATAAAGCAACAGGGAGTCTGCACAAATGTACTACCTCGTCTCACAGCGACATAAGAACAGTGAAGGGGCCTGACCTCTTTTCACCAGAATTTCCACAGTATTCCATGCTCCATGTGAAGCAGCCCACAGAAGGGGAGTACGGGATTCACAGTCAATCATATTCATGTCTGCTCCCTGTTACACAACAAAAAAATACTGAAAATTACTCACACATAAATTAAGTAGAATTGTTTACCCCTTACAAATTAATCAATTTACATATAAGTTCTAGTTCTCTTTCATGTTAAGGCATGCCTCTCCTGCTGCAAACCAGCTGGTATAAAGTGGTCAAAGGCCTTGAGGACAGAAAAGAAGGAAGGGAGATAGGAAAGAAAGAAAGAAAAGAAGAAGGAATGAAAGAAAGAAAGGAAAGGATGAAGGAAAGAGAAGAAGAAGGAAGAGAAGGGAAGAAAGAAAGGAAGGGAGGAGGGAAGGAATGAAAGAAATACTTTTGATGTGCAGTCACTGCTGTAATGTAGGAAATGTGCCAATTTGCTCACAAGCTCCCACGAACAGCACTGTGGTAACAGCCAAATAATCTGTTTTTATTATGTGGATTGAGAGTTAAAGATTTCTGCCCTACTCTGAAACTATTGCCATGAGGTTTTTTAAGACCTCCTGAGAGGGCAGGCGGGTCCTTGGTTCAACAAATCAGTCAAAAGACGGGATCAAACATCAAAGGTACCATATATGTGCAAAGTTCTGTTATGTACATAGTGATATAGTAAGATGGAGAAGTAGAAAGAATCTATGAGGTTAAGTCTGATTCTATTCTCACCTAATCTTCATATGCATTCATATCGAGGGTAGTAGAGACTATTTGTAATATCCCTATCATCTCTACAGATGAGATCAGCAAATTCAACACCAACTAGAAATTAATTGTTGGTCCTTCCCTGTCTTTATGGCCAAGGTATTCATTGGATAAGTGTGCTCAGGCATTGGGGGAGCTTCCTATCCTAAAAATCAATCTTTTTTATGGTCACTTTTACTTTATTCTCCACCTAGGAAAAGCTGGTCAAATTTAACATCTATAACAGTTTATAAGAGTTGTGTGCGAATACCTGTTCAATTAAGTATTCCACTAGTTCTGAGTAGTCATATGTTGCAGCCCTGTATGTAAAAATTACAAATTATACATTAAATTTTACCACCACAAATAGATTTTAAATTCTTCTACTGAAAACAGTTTTAAATAAACCTTACTTGTGCAGTGGTGTTTGTCTAATGCCATCTAGAAGGTGCAGTATATCATTTTCTCCCTTGTATTTAGACAGCATGAGTTTGACAGCTTCAACTGCCCCCTGCATGCAGGCAAAGTGAAGGGCCGTAGACTTATCCTTCTGTCAATAGTAAACAAAACACAAATATATTCAGATAGTGACTCTGATGCTAGTAAGCTGCAAGGTTTAAAAGTTTTAAACCCAGAAATTATCATTTGAAATGATAGTGGATTTTAATCTAAGAGCTAAATTTCCTCGCTGTCTTTGGTACACTTATGTTGCTGGAACAATGTAAGATCAATTTCAAACAATTTCCTCCCTTGTTTCTTTGAGCTCCAAGTGCAGACCAAATGTGCTTTTCCTCCTTTTTGCATCTTCACTGTCATCAAGACACACCAGGCAGGCCTGGCATGTCCTTGGAGCTGTCCTTAACCAGTTGGTTTAACATTGCCAGCAGTACAGCATAAACTCAGTGTACTTGTGAAAGTGGGGTTTCGGCCACATTTCCAACAAAGTTACAGCACAGGAGCGACAGCAGTTATGAGGGAATTTCGGGTCCTAACCTTGAGCTTTCACATAGGACTTCAATCTTACAATTGTGAGACTTCAAACCTTAACTTAGGGTGGAGAGGAGGAGAGGGTAACATAATCACTAATCCCTGATTTATCTTGCGTTCCCTTACGCTTTTGAATCTTAATGCTTGCACTTCAGATCTCAACCCTTTAAAGAATATAGAATTCAACATTGTTCCAGCATTGCATTATTCGTAAGCAATGAGTATGATAATACACAATTAACAACTAAGCAGCACTTACCACTAACTTGCTCATTTTATAACAAGCCAGTTCCTAATAAAGCAGTATTCTGTTTTTATTTCATTTGCTCAGCTGTCCATTTGCAAGATTTTCTGTTTTATTTTAGATTTTCTAACATTTACTTTCTTTCTCCTTTTTCTTTCATCTTATTATTGCTCTGTAAAAACATACCTCAGGTAAATCAATTTTTGCTCCATTGTCAATGCAAATTTTAATTGTCTCAATTTTTCCACCAAGTAAAGCCAAATGAAGAGGAGTGTGGAGTCCTTCATCGAGATAATTTACATGTTTTTCACGAGAGTGGCCCAGTTCCTCACCTTGAAAAACAAATACTGTTGTAATTCACTGTTTGCAGGAAGTAAATAGAGACATAAAGACAGGCTTTCTCTTCAGTCAACAATATTTTAATTTGTACCAACCTTTCTGGAGTATTATTTCCAATGCCTTCTCTGCACCTGAAAAAGCAGCTTCATGAATAGTAAAACGCCCCAGGCTATTCTGTTTGCATAATAATGCCCCATGCTCCAGCTAAAAAGAGTTAACCAAAGGGCAACATTAATATAGATCTAGAAAAACAGACGTAGTAAGATAATTCTGAACATTGCTGTTAACTTCTCCCAGAAGGAAAAAACAGGTTGAACATAAGAAGGTGAAAAATTGGAGCAGGAATAGGCCATTTGGCCCCTCAAGTCTGCCCCGCCATTCAATAATCTGATCTGCCCCAGGACCAGTACTCTTATTTCCTAGTTTTACTGGTGTTCCATTTTAAGCTATACAAGACCAGTTCGGACCAGTATTCTTATTTCCCAGTGTTTACTGTTTTTTCTTTCTGGGCTACAACTACTAAAACAATTATTATGTACACTTCATAAAGTGTCACATGGCATTGAGTTTTAAATAGCTCAGAGCAAGCCATTCACAAGCAGTTTAATCCAAATTAGGTTCCTTATAATCTATTCATTTAAAATGGAACCCACGGTTTATTGACCACCAATCATCAGCAAAACAATTTAATCATTTTCTGCTATGGTGTTCATATTTGATGAATCCAATTTTTGACATATAATGCAATCTAATTAGCACTTATAGGAGCACAGGGAGAGAAGTAGGCCATTCAGCCATCATTCAATTATATCATGCCTGATCTGCATCTGAACTCCATTTACCCACCTTAGTAGCAAGTCCCTTGATATCCTTACCTAATCATGGGTAAAAGAGCTGAATTCAAGAGGTGGGGCAGAATTTTACAGCCCCATCGCGGTGGGGACAGGGCCAGAAAATGTGGCGAGCCTTTCAAAAGTCTATTGGCTTCCATAGGACTAGGAAATCCTGCTGGCGGGAGGGGCCATAAAATTCTGCCCGTAAATTGTCAGTGACAGCATTTGACCAAGTGAGACATCAAGGAGCCCTAGCAAAAGGAGCCAATGCGAATCAGGGGGAAAACTTTCCACTAGTTGGATTCATACCCAGGACAAAGATGGTTGTGGTTTTTGGAGGCCAATCATCTCAGTCCCAGGGTATCACTGCAGGAGTTCCTCATGGTAGTATCCTAAGCCTAACTATCTTCAGCTGCTTCATCCAGGGCCTCCCTTCCATCATTAGATTAGAAGTGGGGATGTTTGCTGATTCTTGCACAATGTTCCAACCATCTCCCCTTGACATTCAATGGCACTAACATTGCTAAAATCCCTGTTATCAACATCCTACGGGTTACCATTGACCAGATGAGTGGCTGGCAGTTGACAGTAAAGTGTTTGCATTCACCGCCCTTACCCAACTGAAACCAATCACGCTTCAGGATATCAGACAGGTTAGCGTGGAAATCCGGAAGTTATGGTCTGTCACTCAGGATTCCAACACAGGCTGCACTGCAGCTCCTCCCTGAATCAGCAACCAAGAAATCAGTGACAATTTCAACTTTCCCACCTCCCCATGTGACTGTTTGAAACTCCTTAAAATGTTCCACCCTGTTTAACCAAGAATAGCTAGGTTTTTAAAGACCTGTGATTAATAACAAAATTTGATACGTGACAGAACTGGCTCTGAAAAAATAACTTTATAATCATGGAATACTGTTAAATGATTAATCGATAGTTTTTAAGCTAAGGTGTTTTAATATTTTTTCAAAGTTTTTTCAAAATATTTCACCTTCTACCTTCATTGCATGTGTATGCTCCGATCTTTAATATGCTCTACTTTTTTAAAAAAGTGACTTTAATTTTGTGCCTTTTGATTTCTATATATGGGTCTATGAAATTCCTTTAATGTGATTGACCACTTGGATAGCTTGATGACTTCACTCTAGCTCCACACTGTGAATGCCCAGAAGAGTACTGCAATAACTGCAGTACCACTGCACAGTGATAGAGGGAAAATTTTTGCCAGAGAGATCAGCAAAACATACTTGACAGTCAGCAGCGAGGGCTGATGGACAGAATTTTACGCCTGCAGGATTTTAGGGTCCCGCCGAAGTCCATGGAGTTAGCAATGGCTCGCAGCATTATAGGGCCTCATTCACACCCTGACAGGGCCGTAAAATTCCGGCCAATATGTTAATTGAACTTTTCTCATTTCATACTTACTTTCATTCTTTTTATCAATTGCCATGGTAAACTGCAGCCCTTTTTTAACAGTTAGGGTGCTTGCCTGGTGTACTCTTTGAGAACTATACAATTGGAAAATGCACTTTTTGAACAAGCAGTAAAATTCCTTCTTTGTGGATCATCCTGTCTCAAAAAAAGAATGAAAGGAAGTATAAAATAAGAAAAAAAATCAACCTATCAAGTCTGTCAACAATAACAGACAATGAAGATAAACGATCATAAATAAGATTTCTTTAAATTATTACTGTGTTTTAAAACACTGGATTCTGCAAAAGGAAGAGTCAATTCTGCAGGCTGGCACAATAATTTTATTCTGTAACTCCCAAATCAGATCTACTTTTGTTTCAGGAGCAAGACTCCCTACAAAACTTTCACTCTAACAAAACTCCAAACTCTAAGCTGATTAATTGTGTAAATACACTGAGGTAAGATTCAGGAAAAGGTGAAAAGATTTATACGCTGCCATTTATATGGCGCCTTTCATAACTTCAGAATGTTCCAAAAGCATAACAGCCAATGAAGCACTTTTGAAGCATAGTCACTGTTGGAATGTAAGAAACGAAGCAACCAATTTGTGCACAGCAAGCTCCCACAAACAGCAACGTGATACTGATCAGATTATCTGTTCTTCTTGTGATGTTGATTGAGGGATGAATATTGGTTCTAAAAGGAGGGATAACTCTCCTGCTCTTTTTCAAAATAGTGTCAAGGGACATTTTATGATCACTTGAGAGAACGTATGGAGTCTGGGTTTAACATCTTATCCCAAAGGCAGATCCTCCAACAGTGCAGTAGTCTCTTAGTGCAGCACTGTAATGTCAGCCTAAATATTTATCCTCAAGTCTCTGGAGTGTGACTTGAACCCACAACCTTCTGACTGAGAGGCCAGAGAGCTACCCATGGAGTTATTGCTGAGAAATGCCAATGACACTTTTTTTTATTCATTCACAGGATGTTGGCTTCATTGGCTGGGCCAGTATTTATTGCCCTTCCCTAGTTGCCCTTGAGAAGGTGGTGGTGAGATGCCTTCTTGAATTGCTGCAGTCCATGTGGTATAGGTACACCCACAGTGCTGTTAGGAAGGGAGTTCCAGGGTTTTGACCCAGCGACAGTGAAGGAATATGTTTCCAAGTCAGGATGGTGAGTGACTTGGAGGGGAATTTCCAGCTGGTGGTGTTCCCATCTATCTACTGCCTTAGTCCTTCTAAATAGTAATGGTTGTGAGTTTTGAAGCCGCTGTCTAAAGGAGTCTTGGTGAATTCCTCAATATGCCACAATTGTCTACCTGGTAGGCCTCACTTTCAGTACAATGTTGAAAAATCATAAGATTTGATCTGGAAGACCCATAACAGAGAAAATCCTAGAAATGGTTGAAAATTTTAAGTCCTGTCCTCAAACTCGGCATTTCCCATCTTCACGGAGGCGGAACTGGAGTCAGGCCAGGGTTTGCGCATGCACAATTCAGCAGCAGCTGCTGGCCATTTAAATCACCAGCTGCCTCCAATGAAATGGGAACTTGGAAGAACAGGACTGTGGAATCCGGAGTGTGCAGATTAGAATAGGTAAGAGGAATTCTGAACTTGGTGTATTTGTTTGGGTAGCCCTTTGGAGGAGTAAGATACCTCTTTGGATGGAGTCTTGAGACACCTTTGGGAGAGGTAAGGCAATATTTTGGAGAGATAAGGTACCATTTGGGGTTGTTATAAGTGAACATGATTGTGCACTTTTTAAAAGAGCTGTCCAACTGTCAAGGGACTGTTAAAGAGTTGTCCATCTGTCACAGAACTTTCCAGCTGTCAAGGAACTGTAAAAGAGCTGTCCAACTATCAAAGCTGTAAAACCTGTCCAGGTATTGTCAAAGCTGTCAAAGCATCCAGGAACTGTCAAAGCTGTCAAGGAACTGTCCATGGATACTGGGTGAGTTGGTATGGTGAGGGTAAGGGAAAATGATGGTGGGGGCATGTGTTGGCATGAATTGGCACTAAATTGGTATAGGGAAATGGGGGAGGGTAAATGGTCATGTGTTTGCATAGAGGGTATGGTGAATGGGTGGAGGGGCATAGGTTGGCATGGATGGGACACAGGGAGCCCATGGGGTTGAGGGGACGAGTGTTGAGGACTGGAAGAAACGTTTTGTTTTATTACTTATTTATTTAAACATAATGCCACAACACAGAGGCAGGCCTTGCTCTCAGCCTGCCTCTGCACCCAGCAGCTTGCATATTCATTTCTGGGGTTGCCGCCCCAACTTAAAATCTGACCTGCAGGTGAACATTTATAAAGGTTGGTTCACTGAGATGGGAAATCTCCTCACCTGGCAAACCCGACCCAGGGACAAAAATCTGGCCAAGGTGTCTATATCATGTTCATGTATGAAGAAAATGTTGGCTGTCTGATAAACTGACTCTTGAAGACAACTGCTGTTGTGAATACTTAGTTTATAATTCATATGCTTTAAGATATAACTTTTTGTTTTCGGAACTAAAGGTTTAACTGAAGAAAATGGGGATACATGATTGAGAAACCAATAAGCAACACTGAAGTAAATGCAGTTCAAACAAGCTTGGGGTTTATTACACGTAAAAGGTTGAGGCCATGGTGTCCTAAGAGGTCAGAGTGAGCAATTCTGGGAAAGAAGGTAGTAAAACTCCATATGAGATAGAAATTATTCATAAGATTTCCCAGAATCAAGGAAAACTTTGGAATAAAAAGGGAATTCATTTATATTTCTACCTGGGAACAAGTATGTCACATTGCCAAAGTGATGGTGATTCAGGGTGGAGTCTTGGTTAGAAGGTTCTTTTGTTTCATTTATTTACCCATGTGTGTTTGCTGACGGAAGCAAGCAGTTCAGTTTTAAAATAGACAGAAGCAAGCAGTTCAGTTTGGAAACAAACAGAGGCATTTGTAGCTCTGCATTGGTGAAGACTGCTTCTCACCAGATTGAGAGGACTTACAGGAGATGATAGTCAGTTAGGCCTGCATTTCAAACAGAGAATAATTTCATCATTCACTGCAGGGAATGGCAGCTGGAAGATATGTTCTAGCTTATAGCTGGTGGAAGAAATCTACAGTGGTCATGACAGAGCCTTGTGGCAGAAAGCAGTCAGTACTTTGGGAAACTGTGGGAAGGTAGTGGTAGGCCAGAGAGTTGAGAATTGTTTAGGAACCAGCAGCGGATCACTAAAAAGCTAATAAAGAGGGAGAAAATTGATTATGAAAGTAAATTGGCAAGAAATATAAAAACAAACAGCAAGAGCTTCTACTGGTATATGAAAAGAAAGAGAGTGGCAAAAATGAGTATGGGGCCCTTGGAGGATCTGCTAGCAAGCTGAATAAGGAGATGAAGCATCCACAGTCACGAGGTCTGTAAAGAACAGGTGGAGGGTCATGTAGCCAAAAAGCTAATGGAAGGACCCCCATGGAAACTTACTTCAAAGAAGATCTGTAATACTAAGGAGAATTAGAGTAAACTCTGGAAGACTGTGATATATCTTCTGGGTTAGTTCCAGGAAAGTGAATGAACCTTCAAGATTTCCTAAATAAATGGAACCCTTGGGATGAAATAAAAAAGTAGAACTGAGTTTAGAACATAAGTCTTTATAAGCTATTGCGTTGTTAACAGTGCTCATTTTGTTTAATTTTTCTTTATATGTACAATAAAGTTTGTTTTTGTTAAAAAACATGAAATCTTATCATGTAGTTCTATTGGTTAATTGCTGTTCGGATCTCTTCTTTAAACATTAATGGTCCCTAAGAGGACCTACACTACATTATAACATAGTGCCAGTTTCCAAAGCTCATGTTAAGCAAGTGAACAAGTGTATCTTTGAGACAAAATATTGAAGAACAGTTATAACAGCTTATATTAGATAGAGATGCAGGAAGACCTAATAATAAAAATAGGTTAAATAGATAACAAGGAGAATGCAGAGAGAAGGAGAAAACAGAAGAGAAGAAAAGCAGCAGGGAAATGGTTAATTTTGCTCATTTTAAATGTAAAATTACCTTTTAAGCGTTCAGTTTATTTTCATAGGGTTAATAAACATTCAGAAAGCTTACAATTGGGCAACTGTTTTATGACAATGGCTTTGTCATTAAGTATTTGTTGTGGAGGATTTATTATTCTCGATTTGAATTCCACAATATGTCGGGTGCAGGTGAGCCTAATAGTGCACATGAAGCCTGGAAATAAGTGCAGCATGTCTGTGAGTGAGCTTTTAACTTAGTCACCTCATTTGCACTTTACTCCTGGGTTTCCCATCCAATCATCAGTCGCAGGCATAATGTGGGCCCACATGACACAACCTCAACTCAAGTATTTAAAGTGAGACTCCAAAGATTCAATTTGAAGGAGTTGGGAACTGAAGAGAAGCAAGTGGCACATGTGCAAAGTTCTTGGGGCTGTAAGGAGTAGATAGCAATTGGAGGAAGAAACCACATTTCTTAATTCAGAACAGAAAATGTTTTCATAGTCTAAGCAGGTCAGGGAAAGTGAGTACAGTTACACATTCACAACTAGGTAAAACTAGTGGTAGGCCAGAGGGTTGAGAATTTTTTAGGAACCAGCAGCGAGTGACTAAAAAGCTAATAAAGAGGGGGAACATTGATTATGAAAGTAAATTGGCAAGAAATATAAAAACAAACAGCAAAGAGCTTCTATGGGCAAATAAAAAGAAAGGGAGTAGCTAAAGTGAGCTTGGTACCCTTGGAGGATGCGACTGGAGAATTGACAACGGGGACAGGGAAATGGCAGATAATTTAGACCAATATTTTGCATCAGTTTTCACGGTGGAGGATAGTATAAACATCCCAAAAGTATCAGATAAGCAAGGAGCTAATGGGAGGAAAGATCTTATGACAGTCTCTATCACAAGGGATAAGATATTTGACAAACTGAGACTAAAGGCAGACAAATCGCCAGGACCTGATGGCCTGTATCCTAGAGTTTTAAAGGAAGTGGCTGCAGAGATAGTGGAGGCATTGGTTGAAATATTCCAGAACTCACTGAATTCCTGGAGGTTCCCAGCAAATCGGAAAACCATTAATGTGTTGCCCCGGTTCAAGAAGGGAAGGAGACAAAAAGCAGGAAACTATAGGCTGGTCAACCTAACGTCTGTCATTTGGAAAATGCTAGAGTCCATTATTAAGCAACAAATAGCAGGACATTTGTAAAAACTTAACGCAGTCAAACAGAGTCAACATGGTTTTGTGAAAGGAAAATCATGTTTGACAAATTTGCTAGAGGTCTTTGAGGATATAACAAGCTGAGTTGATTAAGGGGAACCGGTAGATGTAGTGTATTTGGATTTCCAGAAGGCATTTGATAAGGTGCCACATAAAAGGTTATTTCACAACATAGGAGCTCACGGTATTGGGGGTAAGGTACTAGCGTGGCTTGATGATTGAGTAACACAGAGAAGACAGAGGGCAAAATTTTCTGGCTGGCAGGAGGGCAAAGCTGGAGCAGGCAAAGGCATGGGCATGGGCATGGGCGTGGACCCGAACGCCACCTGTGATCAGGTCTGCATCGCCATTTTATGCAAATAAGGCCCGCCCAGCATGAGTCGCGGCTCCCGAGGGCAGTGGGAGGGGGTGGGCGCAGCAGGACTACAATGACCGCTGGGACCAATGGCGAACCGGCAGCCTGTTTTAAAAAGCTGCTGCAGCCTTTCAAAGGCTGTCAAACGTGACAAGTGGAAGGGCTCCCCAGAGCATTGCTGGTGAGCAGACCAAGCAGGAGGGTAGGGCAGGGGGGCACTGACAATTGCCATGCTGCCCTCCTCGAGGAGATGGCAGCACAGCGAGAGGTCCTTGTACCTCAGGATGAGAGGAGGAGGTGCCCCCACTTGACAAAACGTGCCTGGGAGGAGTTGGTGGAGATGGTGAGCTCCAGCAAAGTGGTGCGATGCATCTGGATCCAGTGTCACAAGCTCCTCAACAACCTGTTGCGCTCGGGAAGGATGAGTACCATGTTGGCATTGGTCACAACCCAGCAGGTAGGATTTCCCCCTTGGCGCCCCCCCCTGCAAGTCTGCAAGTCTGAGTGTAGTGACTGCATTGAATCATTGATGGTATGTGTCCTTCGCTGGGTGGGCCAGCAGATATCGCCCATGCCTAAGTCACCCTGAGAGGGTGGTGAAGAGATGGGTTCTACCCTCGCGGCATGTGGTACACTGAGACCCACATGACTGTTTTGGGGGCAACCTGGAGGAGCTGCACCTAGGTGCAGTGCTGGAACTCCAGGACATGTCAAAGTCAGGGTGATGACATGCTGGGAGGGGAGCTTCAAGGTGGCGTGGCACCGATCGATCTGCTGTCCTCTGTGCTCCACGTGTTCGCGCCTCCTTGTTATGGAAGGTTAGACCATGTGGTGCCAAATGTGATGTAGGCAACATTTGACCAAGGTGGAGGGGACAGGCCTAGCATCTTTTTCTGAGTGTTCAACAGCAGCGGGGTGAGGAGGCACTGGAGCCCTGATATGTCCCACTCTAGTTGGGGTGGGCCATCCGTGAATAAAGTCCAGTTGCAGTTTTCAGGAGAAGAATGCATATAATGCTGCTGAGCGGGTGGAGGGCCAGCCCAGATGGCGATGCTTACCTGGTTAGAGCAAGAGGCCCTAGATTTGGAGAGCCACCATGTGCCCAGATCCACCGGTGTCGGTGAGGCTGGGGTGCCACGGGCAGGTATGTATGCCCAGCAGTGAGGTCACCATTGTTCTCCCAACAGCCATGGCAGTGCTAAATGTCCAGCGATTGAAATTTACAACATGGCTTGACCATTGCTTATGGAAGGATGAGCGCATAATGATCCAGGGGACAGGGATGCACTTTGACATTTTCTCCACGTTAACTGATCCACTGTCCTTGTTCTTCCTTTCAGCAGCAGCAGAGCAGGGCCGGGAGGAGGAGCAGCAGGGGCCCCCTCTCACACCTGAGGGCCCTGAAGTCACGGACTCACCAGCGTCACACCATCTCTGCCAGGCAGGCACCAGCGCAGATACTAGCACCTCGGTGGGAATTTGAACATCGGCTACCGGGGCACAGTGGTGAGGGCACTTAACACTCGCTGGAGGAGCTGGCAGAGACAGAGAGTAACCATGCTGCCAGCAGTCAGAGTATTGCAGGGGACCAGGTACAAACTCAGTCAGTGGCTGATGATGTGCCTTTGGAGTCGACACAGCAGGTACAGGAAATGCGGCCGGCTATGCAGGAGCATCTGGTGGGGATACATGAGGCTATGTGTGGCTTGGTGTCTGTGTGGAGGAGTCTACGCAGACTATTGCCAATGCAACCAGCCTCATGGCCGAGCACCATGAGTCCTCCATGGAGAGAGTGGCGACTCTTGTGGAGAGGCTCCTCCAGGAGACCAATCAGGGCTTCTTGGGGATGCGCTCTGACCAGCAAGTCCTCACATCAGCATTGACCTCAGCTGGTCAGTGCCAGTGCGAGAGAAGGTCTGGGCACCAAGTTTCCCAGATTAGTGCCCATCCATCCACGGTGAAGAAGGAGGTCCGAAGCAACCTCTCATCGGTGCAGCAGCTGCCTGTCGTCTCTACGGGCTCCTCTCAGGGCGCTCCGAATGTGGACAGCAGCTCCTCCGCTCCTCTGCCAGTGACCGTTGCATCCGATGAGGCTGCGACAACTGGGGAGACGCCAGCTGTGGAATTGGCAGCTCCCTCTCAGGCAGGGCCAGCACAGGCTCCACGGGCCAGAGGACAACCGCCAAGGTCATCAAGGCCAACAGGACAGTAGGGTGAGCAGGGGGCACCCGGAAATGTAAACATATGCCATTTTAGACACACCACAGGTTTATCACTGCATTTGTGTTGGCCCGAGATGAGGTCTTTATGAGTTAGTGTGATGTTTAACACCTTTGTCATTTTGTTCTCTTAAGTTCTTTTTTTTATACCATTAAATTCAGACATGTCACCATGGCTGAGGGTGTCTCTTTTCTTCTGCAGGTGGATTGTTACGGATAATGTTATGAGTGATTTGTGGGACATTCAGCTTTATTGACAGGGCTCTTAATTAATGCTCCTATCCAGGCAGATTTTGCACTCAATATCAAGAATAGAGCCTGCAGCCCAGGCTTGTCCTGGAGGCCCATAGATGGTGTGCTAGCTGAGGGTTCATTGGATTAAAGCCTGCTGGGTGTCCCTGCCTCACTGCAGTCAGCATCTACCCCCCTCAGCATTTCCCCGTGCATGCTCATCCTCGGACTCACTGCTGGACTCATCGTGTGCAGCCGCAGCCACTGCATCTACATCTTCGTCATCCACAGCATTCCCCCCTTTCCAGCGCAAGATTGTGGAGAGTGCAGCATGCAACCACTATTAGCAACACACGACCTGGGGGGTACTGGAGTGTGCCCCATGAGCAGTGCAGGCATTGGAAGCACATTTTGAGAAGACTGATGGTTCTCTCCACCACAGCCCTTGAGGAGGCGTGTCTCCTATTGTACCGCTGCTCAGCCTCTGTTCTTGGATGACGGAGAGGGGTCATGAGCCACCTTCTGAGATGGTAGCCCTTGTCACCCAGCAGCCACCCATCCAGCTGGGCTGGAGCACTGAAGAGCCCCGGCACCTGGCAGTGTCTGAGGATGTAGGCGTCGTGGGAGCTGCCTGGGTACCTTGCACAGACTTGTAGAATCTGCATCCTGTGATCACACACGATCTGCATGTTCATGGAGTGGAAGCCCTTCCTGTTGACAAAGGCACCGGGCTCATCTGCTGGTGCCTTGATAGCCACATGTGTGCAGTCTATTGCACCCTGGACACGAGGGAAGCCAGCAAAGGCTGCAAAGCCTCTGGCTCGCTGTGTCTGGCTGGCCTGGCCCCAATGGTAGTGGATAAGGTCTGTGCATGTCTGAACAGAGTGTCTGTAACCTGCTTGACACAAGTATAGAGAGCTGATTGGGAGACACTGCAAAGATCACCCACTGAGCCCTGGAAGAAGCCAGAGGCATAGAAGTTGAGGGCAGCTGTGAACTTAAGAGCCACTGACATGGGGTGTCCGCCCACACAGTTAGTGGAGATCTAGGCCCAATCATCTGACAGATATAGTTGACCGTCTCCCTTGAGTGATGGAGCATCCTTCGGCACTACACCTCAGACAGATTGAGGTAGCTGCTTCACCGCCTGTATACCCTGGCAGCAGGATAGCGGCATCTTTTGTGGCCCCTTCCACCTTGG
Organism: Carcharodon carcharias; assembly: GCF_017639515.1. NCBI lineage: Eukaryota > Metazoa > Chordata > Chondrichthyes > Lamniformes > Lamnidae > Carcharodon > Carcharodon carcharias. The sequence goes on along the minus strand of NC_054472.1, from coordinate 82,199,631 downwards.
ACTACCTCTTGGCCCTGCGTCCCTTGTGCCTGCCCCTGTCCTCCCAAAGGTGGCTCCCCTGGAGGCTGAAAGTGTACTCCTGGCCTCCTCCCCCTTCTAGCCCTCCCTTCCTTCTTAGAGGTGGTGCCTCCAGTGGAGAGTTCAACTCCCATTCCCAGGCTAAGGGATGGCTTCCTGAAACCTGCAGGCCCAAAAAAAGATTCTTCACTGCAGACTGTTGACCTCAAGGTTGTGAGTCCAGTCCAAGCAGCTGGAATGTGTTTTGAAGTATTGCAGATCACAAAGGCACTATCAGTAACTTTGAAAAATAAATATTTGACAGAACACACTCACGACTCCATTGAGCCCACTTATCCTGCCCGTGGATGAGGTTTATATAAATGTGTCCTACCCACCTGCTCATTGCGCCCGTGCAACGACCCAAAGATTACACAGGCACCAAAAAATCGCCGTCAATTGGCACCTCGAGGGCCCTAAATGGCCCAATAATTAATGGTGGGCACGCATCGGAGATCATCGCAAGCCCGCCCACCGAAATATCACGATGGCACGCAGTGACATCGAGACGCTTGCCAGATGTCACCGCGCATCATTTTACGTGTCGGCATGGGGGGCCTGCTCCCACACACCAATGAGAAATTCAGCCCAGAGAGTCGGGATTAATCGGTCTTTTTCAGGTTGGAAAGACGTAACTAGTGGACTCCCACATGGATCAGTCCTGGGCCTCAATTATTTATGATCTACATTAATGACTTGGAGGAGGGGGCAGAGTGTAATGTATCCAAATTTTCTGACAATACAAAAATAGCTGGGAGGGCATGTTGTGATGAAGAGATAAGGAATCTGCAAGCAGATAAAGATAGGTTGAGTAAATGGGTAAAAACTTGGCAGATGAGTTTAATGTAAGAAATTGTGAGGTCATGCACTTTGGTAGAAAGAATAAAAAGGCAGACTATTATTTAAATGGAGAGAGACTCCAGGTAAGTACAGCACGGAGGGATCTGGGTGTTCTTGTGCATGAAACACAAAAGGTTAGCATGCAGGTTCAGCAAGTAATTAAGAAGGCAAATGGAATTTTGGCCTGTATTGCTAGGGGGGGTTGGAGTTTAAAAATAGGGAATTCTTGTTACAACTGGGCAGGGTATACTGAGGCCGCACCTGGAGTACTGTGCACAGTTTTGGTCCCCATATTTAAGAAAGGATATATTGGCATTGGAGGCAGTTCAAGAGAGATTCACTAGCCTGATTCCTGAGATGAAGGGGTTGACTTATCAGGAACGGCTAAACAGGTTAGACCTTTATTCATTGGAATTTAGAAGAATGAGGGGTGATCTTATTGAAATGTACAAGATTCTGAGGGGGCTTGACAGGGTAGATGTTGAGAAGATGTTTCCACTAATGGGGGAATCTCGAACTGGGGCACATAGTTTCAGAATAAGGAGACACTCATTTAAAACTGAGCTGCAAAGGAATTTCTTCTCTCAGAGGGTAGTGAATATCTGGAATTCTCTACCCCAGAGAGTTGTGGGTGCTAGATTACTGAAAGTATTTAAAGAGGTAACAGATTTTTGAAATATCGTGGAGTTGAGGGCCATGAGGAGCTGGCATGAAAGAGGAGTTGAGGCCTGGGGCAGATCAGCCATGATCTTATTGAATGGTGGGGCAGACTTGAGGGGCCAAATGGCCTACTCCTGCTCCTATTTCTTATGTGGTAACATTCCTGAATCTACTTTTCAAGCCTACACCAACACATCACTCCTCACATTCACTTAACTTGTAGTTGGATGTCCTCTTTCAATGCATTTCCCACATCCCCTCCTCCTTTTGCAATATCATGCCTCTCCTTCATAGTTACCTTCACTAAGTGCATTCAGAGCAGGGATATGAGCAGCCTGCCTCTCCCACTGCTCAAGCCACACAAATTGCACCACTCAGGAATAGCATAAAAAGGAAAGATAAGGTTTTGCAGATGTGTGAAGGTGGGCACATGTGAGTATGTTAAAATGCTGTTGGTAAGTTTTTGCTATTATTTCAGATCACACAAATGTTCTTTATCAACACTCTTCCATCTTGTCATTCTTGGATGCTTGGTGATAAGTGGCCGTTCAGCTTGTTTGATGTGAATGTGAGACCTATCATCCTGAATTCATGGGGACCAATGAGAGGAGGTGGTGGAATGGTGGGGGGAGGATGGGGGCTGGTGGGGAGAGTGACAGCATGCAGAGGGTGAAAAGTGAGTGTTATATTTTCTGGTGACTTGGATGCATTGGTGCAACCTAAATGAACCTTGCATTAATAAGGACAGCCCTGGCATCCCAGGCAGCAGTGCAAGCGACTGGGGGTGCATTTTCCTCATCACTCTCCTCCTCTTCTTCCTCACATTCTAGGGGGATCTGAGCTCTTCGGCTCGTTCCTCGTGCAGGTCCAAACCACGCTGTTGCTCAATGTTGTGTAGAGCAAATCAAACCACAACCATTCTGGAGACCTTGCTTAGTGTACACTGAAGGGCACCTCCAGATCTGTCTAGGGTCCTGCAGTGCATCTTCAGCATTCCAATAACTTGTTCAATCCCACATGTAGTGGTGATATGGCATTTGTTGATGTGCTGTTGGGCTTCAGTGATGGGGTTTCTGGCGTGTGCCATGAGCCAAGTTTGTAGTGGGAATCCTTTGTCCCTTAGCAGCCATCCCATAAGTCTGTTTCTAGGTGCAGATCTGGAAGATTAGGGAGGGTGAGCAGCTGCAGGATGGAAGCATCATGACAATTATCCAGGAATATTGTGCACACTTGCAGAAAGATCTTTTTGTTGCTGTGCAGCAGCTGCATAATGATGGAGTGGAAGGCCTTGTGGTTAATGAGTACTCCTGGTTATTCTACGGGTACCCGATTGCCATGCGTGTGCAATTGATAGAGCACTGCACTTTTCGGAAACTAAGCAGAGTCAGAAAGTTAAGCACCAGCTCATTCTGGCTGCCATTATTGATGGCAAAGTTAGCGTAATTGCTGGCCCTGGCAAACAACCCATCAGTTGCCTCTCTTATGCATTTGTGCCTGACCAACTTGGAGATCTTGCATTTGGCTGCAGCAGAGCCCTGGAAGGATCCAAGGTAAAAAATGTGAGAGCAAAGCTGACTTTAGCAGCTACCGGGTACTTTGTGGCCACCAGGTCTAGCAGGCAGAAGGTCTTCCTCTAGGAGGCTGCAGATGTCTGCAGATATCCTGAGTTCCTGAAACACTGGTGTTCAGACAAGTCAAGGAAACTGATTTTCTGCCTCTGGACCCCGTTTTGTGGGCAGTGTCCCCTGTAAGATGAACCTTTCTGCCGGTCCCCTCTCTGCCCTGCAGCTACAGGTTTGTGAATAGTAAACTGTTAGGGACACTGTCATTGCTGGTAACGTTGGTCCTCATCTAAGGTCAAATCTAAGGTAGCCTAAGTGAGACCCATCCTGACATGATAGAGAAAACCTCCTAATTGTAGAAAGTTACCTCCAAATTGTACAAAGTAACTTTTGATCAAACTTCCTGTAGATAAGCCCTAGGAGGTAAAAAAGCAGCTGTGAGTACTGATTATTGGCATCTTTGATTGAGATTTTTTCAGCCTCTTCAATCACAGCTATGGCTTCACTGATGACTTTTTGAAGACTGGGAAACACATGGAGCTGACATTAAAGTGAAAACACCGTGCCAATATCACCCTAATTGAACAATTAGCATTTGGAAATTGGCAACGTGTCTCTCCCGAGGGGGTTGCACGGTGGCAATAGTTGGTGGGTTGGAGCCAACTTCCCAACGCACTATCAATTTCTCCAGTTTTAACCCCTTCCCACTCGAACACAATCCCACACATTTTTATACATCAACATCCAATGGCTGGGATTTTCCAGCCCCACCCACTGCCAGGATCTTCCTGTCCCGCCGAAAGTCAATGGACTTTTGGCTGGGATGTGGCAGGTCGCGCCAAGGTGGGGCTGGAAAATCCTGGCCAATGCTTTGTGCCTAAGTTGTGCGCACGTGTTCCCATACTATCTTTAGGTTTTCTCTTTAGATAATCCAGCCAAATTCTTGGTATGGTTTCTGCTAGTCACAGCAAATTGACTGATTTTGGGGTGATGTATTTGTCACTGCAGCAAACATTTAAAGGGCTGCAGCAGTCCTTTGGAGAAATGGGACATTTTTTTGGACAAATATTGAGGATTGATTTCCAACTAAAATAGAATTCTGTCGATTTCATAATTTACAGTCACAACAAGAGAGATGCTATCACATTTTTGTCTTAGATAAAACTAGTGCATGATTTGGACTTGGGCACAAGAAACATTATGTTAAAATTTGCTGACAACATAAAAGTTGGAAAATTGGCAGTGAGGTACACTGTAAAGCATCAGGAGGTTAGCAGAATGAGCAGTTTAGGGCAGAGAATTGATCATATTTTTAAGGCTCATTCATATTAAGGCAGAGGTAGATAGATTGTCAACTAAGAAGGGAGTCAAAGAGTATAAAGGATAGGCAGAAAGGCTGCAATGATGCCACAATCAGAACAGCCATGATCTTATTGAATAGCTCATGGGGCACAGTGGCCTATTCCTGCTGCTAATTCGAATGTTCGTAGAAGTGTGACACCATACATTTTTGGAAGAAAAACAAGCAACTCAGTGGAAAGACAATAAAGTGTGTGTATGTGTGACTTAGAAGTTCAAGTACATAATTCTAATGAAAATGCCAGTATGGGAATTAAAGTTATTTAAAAATATAGCATTAGGGTTTATAAATAAAAACATAGAGGTCAAAGTCAAAGAGCTAATAATACATTTCTACAAAGCAACATAAGTCTGTGGTTTGAGTTTTGTGTGCATCTTGTATATGGTATAACATTATTCATATAACGAATGGATGTTAAAGTCCTCAAGTAAATTTACAGGATGACACCAAGGTGGGAAAGATAGTTATTAGGAGAATCTTGAGATAATTAAGCTATTTCTACTGAAGCAAAGAAAACTAGGACAAGATTTAATGAAAGGTTTTATTTTAGAAATTATAAAGTGTTCTGATAGGGTGAATAGGGAAGACCACTTTCTTTGGTTTGAGTATCAGTGACATTGGTCATCAATTTATAATAGTCATTGAAAGAGGAAGGAGGTCAAGAGGAATTTCTCTGAGCAAAACATTATAGAGCAGCGAATGCTTTGCTACAGGGAGTTGTCAGTGTAGAAACCCAAAATCATTTTAAAAGGAAAGTGGGTCAATAATTGAAGCAGAAAAAAAAACACAGGTATAAGGGGAAGAAGCATAGTGGAATTTGTTTCAAATTGTTCTAACAAAGAACCCATTGGTCATGTAGAGTTTAGGATACTACATTATAGAAAAGGTATAGAAGCAATGAATGTAGCACAACACAGTTATACTAGTGTGTGACCAGACACGAGGACTCACTGAGAAGCTTGAAAAGTCAGGAGCTTCTGCACTGGAGCTGTGAAAGTAAAGAGTGACCTTCAAGATTATGAAGCATTAAGGTAAATTGAGTAGCAATAGATCAGTTTCACTGGTAGAAAAAATAGTCACAAATTTAGTTACTCTCAAAAAGAATTAATGGAAGGATTAGAAACAAAAATCTTTACACAGAGAAATGTGAAAGTTGCAGAAACAAATCATTACTAAAGCAGAGTCCATAAATTCATTTAAAAAGTCATTAGTCCTTGAAAAGGAGGAAGCGTACATAGGAATTGAGCAGTGGAGTAGGATATAGATTAGATGGCTCATGGGAAGAAAATCAGCAGGACAAATGTCACGGTCATGTCTCTTGTTTCTGTGCTGTAACATTCTATTAAAGGGCCAATTTTAACTGGTCCCACCCAACCCGACCACCCCACCCCACAGGCCCATCCCAACCCAATGAAACCCCACCTCACCCCACCCTCCCGGAGGTCCAACCCCACCCAACCCCCACCCAACCCCACACCACCCCGCCCCACCATGGTCCGACACCACCCCAGACCCAACCCCCAACCCTAAGCGAGAACAGGGCTACGCGAAGTGGGGAGCCCGAGCGAGGGCTGGGTCGGAGTGGGGGGGACCCAAAGCGAGAGTGGGGTCAGGGGGGAAGCCCAAGTGAGAGCGGGGCCAGAGGGAGTCCGAGCAAGACTGGGGATTCCAGAACAGGTGCAGGGCCCAGAACTGGAGCCGGCCTGGGGGCCCGGACTGTGAGCAGGAGTGGGGCCCACCAGAATGATAGAGAGAGAGAGAGAGAGAAAGAGAGAGAGAGAGAGAGAGAGAAAAAAAGGATTGCATGTTTATGTGTGTCTGTGCATGCATGTGTATGTATGTGTGTGCGCACACGCGCGCACAAGCGTGCAAAGTGAGGGAGAGTGTGTGTGTGAGACACAGAGAGGGCAAGTGAGTGTAAGGGAGAGGGGAGCATGTGGTGTGAAAGAGAGGGAGGAAGAGTGTGTTTGTGTGTGTGCGTGTGTGTGAGAGAGGGAAGAGTGTGTTTGATAGAGAGAAAGGAGAGAGTGTGTGTGGTAACTGCGTGTATTGCCCCTCCCTCCTAGCAATCACGGGTCACATGACATACTGTGGGGGCTTCAACCAGTGAGCTTCCAGCGCAGGCAAATCCATGGGGTGAAGTTTTTCGGACAAGTGATCGAGTCTAGCATGCAAGCACTCCTAAATGTCTCTGTAATAAAGTTTTACTGTTTCTTTACGAAACCTGTCTGCTCCAACCAAAGCCATCCATAATAATGCAGAGGTTTATGTTTACTTCCAGAGTTAGGGCCCCGGGAGAGTCCATCGCAACCTATATAGAGAAGTTGAAGCAGTTGACTGAACACTGCGACTTTGGAGACACACTCAATGATATGCTGTGGGACCAATTAGTTTGTGGAGTTCACAACACCATTTAGCGGCGTTTACTTGCAGAAGTCAACATCAATTTGACATGCACCATGGAAATAGTGCTCGCCATTGAAAATGCTGTGAGAGACGCACAGGCTTTACAGCACGTACAACATGGCGCTGTTCTTCATGTGGAATGGGAACCTACCGCTGGGCATGGCGCGAAAACAAGAGATACAGCAGTGAAGCGAGAGACAATGCCCGCTGTTAGAAAAATGAAAAGGACTAGTAGAAACACTTCAGCAATAACTCCAAGGTTAATCTGATATAGATATGGGAGTGACCATGTACCAGACCCTGCAGATTCAAGGAGGCAGAATATCATTACTACCATAAGAAAGGTCACGTAATAAAGCAATGCAGGGCAAAGTCAAAAGAGCCTAAAAGGCAGAAAACCAATTTAATTGAATTGAATAATACAACAGAACCTGAAGCTGCCGATATCGACTTTTCTTCCCTGTACAATGTCACAGCTGTAAAAACCAAACCTATTACTATACCAATCCAAGTTAATGGGAAGCCACTAATAATGGAGGTAGATATGGGAGCCTCAACCACAGTGGTGGGAGAGTACACATTTAAATACCTAAATGAAGGTACCCAGCCACTGAATCTGGAGTGAACAATGGCTCAATTGAAGACATAAACTGGAGAATTCATACAGGCAAAGGACATCGCCACGGTACTGGTGACCCATAGGTAACAGACAGCCCAGCTTCCTGTGATCATAGTGAAGATAAAGGACCTAGTCTTCTGGGCCGAGACTGGTTACAAAAAATCAAGCTCAACTTATCTGAAGTATTTCACTTGAGAACAAGAGGAGTTCCTGAACTGCTAAGGAAATATGACAGTGTATTTCATGACAAATTGGGGAAGTTAAAAGGTTTGCAAGCAAAAATATATATGGATTCTCAGGTGACACCTCCTTTCTTTAAGGCCAGACCTGTGCCTTAAAGAAGAAGGTGGATGCCAAACTGTGCCGGTTAAAAAAGCTAGGTATCATCCAACCTGTCCAATTTTTGGAATGGGCAGCTCCCATAGTCCCAGTGATGAAACCTGACCAAACTATACACATTTGTGGAGACTATAAATTGACCATGAACAAGGCAGCCAAACTAGATAAATATCCTATCCCGAGGATAGCCAACTTATACAAAATGCTAGCTGGAGGCAAATCCTATAAAAAACTGGACATGAGCCATGCTTGCCACCAATTAGAACTGAATAGCATGTCTAGAGGATAAGTAACCATCAACACTCACAATGGTCTTTATCAATATACTCGTCTACCCTTTGGAGTATTGTCTGCAGGTTCGGTCTTCCAAAGGGCAATGGAGAGTCTTTTGCAAAGACTTCCCTGAGTAGTAGTATACCTAGATGATGTTCTGATCACACGGTCAACTGAGACCGAACACTTGGCCAATCTGGAAGAAGTGCTAAGAAGATCCATGGAGTATGATTAAAGAAAGAGAAAAATACATTCCAAGCGCCAGTAGTTACTTACCTGGGTCACAAGGTGGATGCTATGGGTTTGCATCCAGTAGAAGAGAAAGTTAGGGCAATAAAAGATGCACCCTCTCCATCCAATGTAAACGAACTCAAGTCTTTTCTGGGCATGGTCAACTACTATGGCCAATTCTTGCCAAACTTGTCAACTGTGTTGGCACCATTACACTTGTTGTTAAAAAAAGAATTATTGTTGGTCGTGGAATTCACTACAAGAAGAGGCCTCTGTGAAAGTAAAGAAACTGTTGCATTTGTCATGTTTATTGATATTCTACAAATTTGTATTAACATGTGATGCCTCTCCTTATGGTGTAGGAGCCATATTATCACATAGAATGGAAGATGGATCAGAAAGGCCCATAGGCTGTGTCTCGAGAACTCTCTCCACAGCCAAGAAAGGTTATTCCCAACTAGAAAAGGAAGGTTTATTGGTGATATTTGTAGTGAATAATGTCCACCAGTATCTACATGGAAGACATTTCATGATTGTGTCGGACCATAAACCATTAATGGGTTTATTCAGTGAGGATAAGGCCATTCCACCAATAGCATCAGCAAGAATTCAATGTTGGGCTTTGATATTATCTATGTATGAGTATACCTTTATGTACCAGCCTGGCTTGCATATTGCAAATGTGAATGCATTCAGTCATCTCCCGTAACTAGATAGCATTGCACATGCTCCAGTGCCACAAGAAGTTGTGTTTGTACTGAATTTCTTGGATTCTTCACCTGTGTGTGTGAAGAAAATTAGGAATTGGATGAACAGAGATCCAATTTTGTTGAAAGTCAGAAACCATGTATTGCAAGGGTGGTCAAATTCACCTTTATCTGAAGAGATGAGGCCATTCCATGACCGGAAAACAGAGTTAAGCTGTCAAGATGGAATCTTGTTGTGGGGAACAAGAGCTGTCGTCCCTTCACAAGAAAGAGAACCACTCTTGACAGTGCTTCACGGTGCGCATCCAGGCACAACAAAGATGAAAATGCTTGCACGAAGCTACATCTGGTGGCCAGGCATTGACAGTGGCATTGAAAGCATGGTCAACCACTGTCCCCATTGTCAGCAACAACAGAAGTTGCCTGTTTTAGCTCCACTGCATCTGGTCGACCCTGGGTTAGACTACATATTAATTATGTAGGACCATTCCTAGGTGCCATGCTTTTATTGATCATAGATGCGTATTCTAAATGGATGGATGTAGACTCACAGATTCATGGATGTTTACAGCACAGAAGGAGGCCATTCGGCCCTTCATGTCCTCGCTGGTCAACAAAAATCTGACTACACTAATCCCATTTTCCAGCGCTTGGCCCTTAGCCCTGGAGGCTATGGCAATGCAAGTGAATATCTAAATATTCCTTGAATGTTACGAGAGTTTCTGACTCAAATACCCTTTCAAGCAGCGAGTTCCAGACTCCCACCGCACTCTGGGTGAAAAAAATTTTCCTCAACTGCCCTCTTAGCCTTCTACCTCTTACCTTAAATCTATACCCCCTGGTTATTGATCCCTCTACTAATGGAAAAAGTGCCAACCTTTCCACCCTATCTATGCCCCCCATAGTCTTGTACATCTCTATCAGGTCCCCTCTCAACCTTCGCTGCTCCAAGGAAAACAACCCCAACCTATCCAATCTTTCCTCATGGCGCAGACACTCCAACCCAGGCAGCATCCTGGTGAATCTCCTATGCACCCTCTCCAGTGCAATCACATTCTTCCTATAATGTGGTGACCAGAACTGCATGCAGTACTCCAGCTGTGGCCTAACCAGCGTTTTATACAATTCCAGCATAACCTCCCTGCTCTTGTATTCTATTCCTCGGCTGATAAATGCGAGAATCCCGTATGCCTTCTTAACCACCTTAGCTACATACCATGCTGCCTTCAGGGATCTATGGATATGCACACCAAGGTCCCTCTGATCTTCAGTACTTTCTAGGGTCCTGCCATTCATGTATAATCCCTTGCCTTGATAGCCCTCTCCAAGTGCATTACCTCACACTTTTCCAGGTTGAATTCCATTTGCCACTGCTCTGCCCACCTGACCAGTCCATTGATATCCTCCTGAAGTTTATGGCTATCCTTCTCACTATTTACCACACTACCAATTCTCATGTCATCTGTGAACTCCTTGATCATACCCCTATGTTTAAGCCTAAATCATTTACTTACACCACAAACAGCAAGAGCCCCAGCAGCAAGCCCTGCGGTACCCCACTGGAAAGAGAATTCCAGTCACAGAAACATCCCTCTACCATCGCCCTCTGCTCCCTGCACCCTCAATCAGTTCTGCCACCTCAATGACCTATGTACGTATACACCCAGGTCCCTCTGCTCCTGCACCCTTTTAATTTATTTGTGCTTTTATATCATTAAGGTTAGGGCAGTGGAGTGAAAAACTTCAAATTTTATCAGCATCTAGCACTTCAAGGTCTGATCCAGCATGAAGCTGAACTAAGTAATACGCCCTTCATTAAAAGGAGTCTTTAACCCCAATTTCAGAACAGCGCTCTCTTGTGCACCACTATGACATTTTTCAACTCTCACTACGGTTATGTTATGGTCTGTAATGGAGATTACCACTTTTGTGCCAAATTAAGGACACTTTTGGTCAATTGGTCTGGGATAGATTCAAACTTATTTTTGAATACTTTTAAGCAATAATGATCCAGATAACCACAGAATGTCAAACAGAGAAATACTTATTCTTTTGTTGTAAATTTATGTTTATGTATCAAACGAGTAAGACAAATGCAGTGCTTATAAGAAATAGAATACATACCAATATAGACAGTCCTTCAGCATTATCTCTGGAGCATGCTAACATCAATGGTGTGTTTCTAAGGTCACCTTCCAGGTTCAGCTCCGTAGATTTGTGGGAGGCTAGTACCTAGGGGAATTGATAATATCGCAAAAGGCAATTAAGATATTATATACCAAAATACTTAGTGCAATTCATGGAAAATTCCACCCTAAGTGTAGTAGTGGATGTGAAAAAAAGACGTTTTCCCCACCTGCCGCAATGGTGGGTTTTTGTGCTGTATCATTCACTTCCCAGCGTGTCCCACCTCATTAATAATGCATCACAGGAAACCTGCTGGATCACTGGTGGGTGGACTCAGATTTGCCCACCATTCTGTAAACTCAGTGCTTCCTCAGACTGGGCACTATATTTAAAGTGCACCAGAGCACAGCCTACTTCGTGTCTACAAACCAGGACTGCTCCAGGCCACAGATGGCCTTGAAAGCAAAGAAGATGCCAATTCTCAAATTTAGTAATGCCTCTCTGGGGCACCTTCTGGCCGCAGTGGAAGCCCGCCAAGAACTCTTCTAGCCCCGGTCTGGGCAAAGACCAGCCACCAAGCTCACCAATCCAGCATGGGAGGTGACGCTGTGAGTGAGCGCCAAGACTTCCAAAAGAGAACAACCACTCAATGCCGTAAGAGGGTTAATGATCTTCTCCATTCCACCAGGGTAAGTCATTCTTCTCAACACTCTCAACTCACACTCATAATCCCATCACACACCCACAGGGGTCTTACTCACTGCCAACTCAAGGGACATCACCACTCACTATCTCACAAACACCCTCATCTCCCCTGCCCATTATGTCCTCATGCCATCCATGGAACCACTCACATTCCACACATGCCAGGCATCTTTCTCACGTGGCCTGGCAGACATCTTGCTTACACTCTCTCCATCAGTCTCCATGCAGGATAAGCTAACCCGCAACAACAGGGAGATGTCCCAACCTGGTGGGGGAATGTCTGACATCAAGGTCCTCACAGCCTTTGAAAATAGAGCCATCCAGCTGCTTGGCGAGGATCTGGACCGCTCCTGTGCTGACAGTGAGGTTAGCGGCACTCAACCAAGCGAGGATCCTGCACTGCAACATCCATCAGACAACCACACTGTAAGTGATGGCTCCTGTTTCACAGACCCCTGCCATACACTAATCACCTCTCTTTTCTCTCCCAGGCACATCCAAGGAAGCAGTGGAGAGCTGCCACGAGCCAAGTTGTCATCTCCAGTCCCCAGAAACCCGGAAAAGGAATCCGCTGGCACCAACATTGAAGACCCATCACAGTGCTCAACCACACCCTCCACCTGCACAGAGACACACACCTCAGTGCGACCCAGTTCTAGATTAGCCTCGGGGTCAGTTTGGTGTGCACACTGCACTGTCAGAAAGCAGGCAGAAGCAGAAAAATTGAAGGGTGCCGGCACTTAGTGGGCAGCTAGAGGCCAGGAATCTGCTGAGTCCGAGTCAGATGATGAACCTCTGGACTTGGTTCCACCTCAGTTGCTGGAGATGCAAAGACCAGCACTGGAACATTACAAAGGGATGTCTGCTGCTCTCTTCAGATTGCAAGGCATGATGGAGGATTCCATCTGCATTCAAACTGAGGTAATAGTGCCAGCTTGCCAACGCACTAAGGTCAATACTGGTAGGATGGTGGCTGTCATGCAGACTTTGATCCAGGACATTGGTCTTGCACTGCTACAGGAGCTGCACTCCATCGTTGAGGCATCTATCAGTGTCAAAGCGACAGGGGGTGAGGCATCTCAAACTCATTCCAGTTGCCCCTTCTTCTCAAGGAGTCAGTCAGTGGCCCTTGGGCACCCATAGGGAGGATGATCAGCAGGTGCACATCCCGGGGCCATCCACCCAGGTGACTCCGCCAAGGTAATCACACATAAGGAATAACAGTCAGCAGGCTGCCTCCACCTCCTACTGCGGCTGTGGGGAGTGTCAAGGTGTAGCAGCAGGTTTACGAAGGTTGCACACTACGGGCACAGGTGTTACTTGTACGTAATGTTCACGACTGTAATAAACTCCAAGAATATCTCCTTGTCTATGGCTCCTTGTTTTGATAAGCAGCATTTTTATCATTCAGATGTAAAACCTTGGTTCCTGCACAAGATGATGGCAAGTATCTCAGTCCAGGGCCCTTTCCTGTGCAATGTGTAACCTTCAGAGCAAAGTGATTGTCCGGCTTCACAGCCACTCGACACATCAGTGATGCCCGCACCTCGATGTGGCAATGTGTCATTGCTGCCAGAATGTCGTGGGCAGGCATCACAGAGTCCTGTCACTCTATCCGTGTGCTCTTAGCACCTTTGAGGCGGGCTGGCCGCCCCCCCAGCTCTTCAGCACCTGTGTCCCATGATGGTGTAGTCCTGAAGTGGACAGGTGCTGACATCTGTGAAAGGATCAGATGCATTTAAAGTTTCATGGTTGCATCTTCATGATATGGCCCTGTTCAAAATATGGAAGTGAGCTGCCCTCAATCAGACATTCACAGATACAATGTGAAGGTCTATGGAGTGACTTCACTGCATGTCGTCATCATCCTCCAGGAATTTCACGTCATTAGGGCCTCAAGTCTGGCCAGTGCGATGGCCTCATCGTTGGCATCCTCGCCTTCAGGACTTCATCACCCTCATCGCCCTTGATGTCCTCCTCATTGGTGGAGATGTGCAGCTCTTCCATCTTCTACTCAGCCAGGTCCTCCCCTCATTGCGATGCCAAGTAATGTAGCGTGCAGCAAGCTACGATAATGTGTGACACCCTATGATGATGTGTGATAGAAGTTTTTTTCACTGGAGTAGAATGAAACAATATCGTGAGAACAGAATATTTGTAAATGTCCTATCTGAAAGTTTAAGGGGCTATTAACCCAGAATTATAATGCAGTGTGTCTGGATGTGCAGCAATTTGTGTGAAGTTGAATATGTTCCAATAATACTACCTCCTGTTACATGGCTGAAAACATTAAACCAAGCCTTCTACATGCCTTCATGGCCTTCTAGAGTTTGGCCGACAACTTGATGGCATTCAGGGCTGAAATTATGAAGTGCTTGAAAATAAGGTGCATTCTCCAAACTATATTTATTTGGTTTCTTTGTAACTACTGTAGATCTAAACTCATTTATATTTGCAATACTGTCAAAGTCTAATGATCATATTTGCTAAATTGTTGATCTAATTTCTGACCTCACCTGAATGCATAAGGATAAATTAAATTTAAATTACTTGCTGAAATAAGATTTCTTGTGAGGTTGTATCTCTGGCCATGTGTACATACTATGAGAAGTTGTAATCAAAGACCTGACCATCATTGATCATTTCTTTATACCTCTCACCATTCAAATCCTTCCAATGTCATTTATTTCTGCATCCAACGCTGGGAAAAACTTTTGCCCCAGTCATTTACAACAGCACCTTCAAATTCCTTATTCTCTGGCCCTGAGGCTCCCCTTGCCTGGTTGTGTAATCACTTACCCAGAAGCTGCCAGAGAGCCTCTTGCTTCTCTTCCTATCCCATATACCATTATCTCTAGAATCCTGCAAAAATCTACGCTTGGCTCCCTCTTAATTTGAATCTATTTATTGCCCCTTGATAATACCATCCAAAGAGATGTCACATTTATGCTGATGACATCCGCTCCTATTTAACCACTACCTTTCTCAAACCTGCCTCTGTGTCATGAGCCTGCCTGTCTAACATTAAAAGTTCTACATAAATGAAACTTGCATTTGTTGATAGGTTTGTATAAGGCAATGGTTAGAGTCCTGCATGCAGTTTTAGACTGGAGATACAATGAAACAAAATAGCAGAGCAAAGGGAAAAGGGGTTTGATCACTCTGCACTAGAGTGATGAATGTTGTCAATCCTTACACCCTCAGTACAGAGGAGATTCACAAGAAAGAATCCCGGGATGAAGAGCTCTAGCTTGAGGGTAGACTGAAGAGGTTGCAACTGTTTTCCTTGGAGAAAAGAAGGCTGAGAGGAGACTTGATAAAGGTGTTCAAGATCCTGAGGAGTATGGACAGGGTAAATACTGAGACACTGGTCCCACTCAAGTGAGCATCAAGAACTAAAGGGCACAGATTCAAATTAATTGGCAAAAGGAGTAAATGTGACATGAGGAGAATTTTTTTCACCCAGAGGGTGGTTGGAGTCTGGAACGAACTTCCTGAAAGGGTGGTGGAGGTAGGTTTAATCAAGGTATTCTATAGGGAATTGGATTGCTATCTGAAAAGAGAGAATGTGCAAGGTTACAAGGGTAAGCCAGGGGGGTGGGACTAGGTAGAATGCTCTTTCAGAGAGCCAGTGCAGACTTGATGGGCTGAATGGCCTCCTCTGCACTGTAAAGATACTGTGATACTTTCTAGCTATCAAACTGGATATAAAAGGAGATGCAAACACAATGCATGAGTCACACCAAGTGACTTTTGCGTTCTTCTGAAATGAACAGTAACATGGTGGTACAGGCAGACAGATGGCTGAGGACAGATCATCCCTGCATGTTTTCTCACCTGAGAAACTGTGTAGGACACTTGGAGAATTACAAGATAAGGAAAACTAGTTGCAACATTGAAGAGAATCATTAACAGAATATGGCATAATAATAATTTTTATATGATAGTAAAAATGATTAACTTCTTACCTTCACCACTGCATTGTGATTTAAAAGCACAGCCAGATGAAGGGGTGACATCAGTGCATTATTCAGAATATTGGCGTTCGCCCCTTTGTCAAGTAGAGATTGGGCACAATGTGTTTGATTTTTTTCTGCAGCCCAGTGCAAAGGTGTGTTTCCATTGCAATCAACCACATTTAAAACTGGAAATGGAAGCAAAACACAATGTTCTCTGAGACCAAACACATTTCCTTCTTTAAGCAACAGATGATGAAATTCTTCCTCAGATGATACGGGACCATTAATGAGCTCTGAATTTTCTCACGTCACTCATTGAGATTTGTTTCAATTTGTGGTACAACATTAATTCTTTACATAAAAAGTATTTCATCTGCATGAAATAACGGCGGGATAGTGTGCACAAATTGCACATGCACATTTAGGGCAGGAGTTTCCATTAGGTTGTGCTAGGATTCCCAGTGGTGACTAGTTAGTTCAGTTGGTTAGATGGCTAGCATGTGGTTCAGAATAATGCCAGCAGTGTTGTCTTCAATTCCCATTCTGGCTAAGGTAGACTTAGGATCGGCCTCCTCAACTGCCCCATACTTGATGCAGAGTGGTGTCCCTCAAACTTTTTGGCCAATTGTCTCTTTCTCTCTAATAGAGAGAGATGCCCAGGGCCCCTCGTGCGCTATGGCTAAACACCTATCTAGTATTTTCAGCACAACTTGCCTGAAATTTGTCAGCACACGAAATCATGAAATTTTCAACACAAATTACATACAGCACAATTCAAGTTATGATATTTAGCACTAGCTCAAAAATCATTGAGCTGGAAGCTGGCCCCACACATGAACCTGGCCACACCCCCCAGATTATTAATCAATTCATTACATTAACCAAATCAATTGCATTACATGTATCCACTAATCATAGAATGGAAACATAGATGTTTGTAGCATAGAAGCATAGAGTCAAGACATATTGACTCTCTGCAAGAGCCAATTAGCTAGTCCTTCAATGCTGGACCCATTCTCATGATTTTTTTCTGCACCCTCTCTAAATCCTTTATCTTCTCTCTAAAGTGCACTGCCCAGAATTGGACATAATGCTCCAGTTAAGGGTAAACAAGTGTTTTGTAAAAGTTTATCATAGCTTCCTTGCTTTGTACTCTAATGCCTCCATTGATAAATCCCAGGATCTTGCATGTCTTTTTTAACAGCTTTCACAGCGCCCATGGCCAACTGTTCCAGTACAGCTACAACATTAGCATCTACCTGGCTATGTGGAAAGTTGCCCAGATATGTCCTGTACACAAAAAGCAGGATGAATCTAACCTGGTCAATAACCACCTCATCAGTCTACTCTTGAATGTCAGTACAGTGATGGAAAGGGTCATCAATAGTGATATCAAGCAACACTTCCTTAGCAATAACCTGCTCACTGCGCTCAGTTTGGGTTCTGCCTGGGTCACTCAGATCCTGACCTCATTACAGTTTTGGTTCAAACATGGGCAAAAGAGCTGAACTCCAGAGGTATATGAGAGTGACAGCACTTGACATCAAGGCAGCATTCGACCAAATGTGGCATCAAGGAGCCCTAGCAAAACTAGAGTTAACGGTAATCAGGGGTAAACCCTCTATTAGTTGGAGTTATACTTAGCACAAAGGAAGTTGGTTGTGGTTGGTGGAGGTCAATCAACTCATTTCCAGGATATCACTGCAGGAGTTCCTCAGGGTAGTGTCCTAGACCCAACCATCTTCATCAACGGCCTTCCTTCTATCATAAGGTCAGAAATTGGGATGTTTGATTATGTTTGCACAATGTTCAGCAACATTCACAACTCTTCAGATACTAAAGCAGTTCATGTCCAAATGCAGCAAGACTTGGACAATATCCAGGCTTGGGCTGACAAGTAGCAAGTAACATTCATGCCACAAAAGTGCCAGGCAATGACCAGCTCCAACAAGAGAGAATCTAAGCATCACCCCTTGATGTTCAATGGCTTTACCATCACTGAATCCCCCACTAACACTACCCTGGGGGTTACCATTGACCAGAAACTGAACCGGACTAGCCATATAAATACTGTGGCTACAAGGGTAGATCTGGGGCTAGGAATCCTATGGCAAGTAACTCACCTCCTGATTCTCCAAAGCATGTCCACCATCTACAAGGCACAAGTCAGGAGAGTCATGGAATACTGCCCACTTGCCTGGATGAGTGCACCTTCAACAACACCCAAGGAGACACTATCCAGGACAAAGCAGCCTGTTTGATTGGCACCCCATCCACATACATTCACTTCCTCCACCACCGATGCACAATGACAGCAGTATGTACCATCTATAAGGCGCACTTAGGCTCCTTAGACAGCACCTTCCAAACCCACAATCACTACCACCTAGAAGGACAAGTGCAGCAGACAAATGGGAACACCACCACCTGAAAGCTCCCCTCCAAGCAACTCACCATCCTGACTTGGAAACATTTTGCCGTTCCTTCACTGTCACTGGGACAAAATCCTGAAACTCCCTCCCTAATAGCACTGTGGGTATACCTACATGATATACTTCAAGAGGGCAGCTCACTACCACCTTCTCAAGGGCACTTAGGGCTGGGCAATAAATGCTGGCCCAGCCAGCGAAGACCATATCCCATGAATTAATTTAAAAATACACCTGCCTTTCTACCTTCTACGATTTATGCACATATACCCACAGGTCTCACTGTTTCTGCATCCCTTTTAGAATTGCACCCTTTGATTTATATTGCCTCTCCTCATCCTTCCTACAAAAATGTATCATTTTGCACTTCTCTGCAATAAATTTCATCTGCCATATGCCTGGCCATTCCACCAGCTTGACTATCAATGTCCTCCTCACTGTTAACTACACTTCCAGGTTTTGTGTCATTTGTAAATTTTGAAACCGTGCGCTGTACACCCAGTACATGTCAAGGAAGTAATGGTCCTAGTACTGACCCTTGGGAATCCCACCGTAAACCTTCCTGCAATCTGAAAGATAACCAGTCACCACTAGTCACTGTTTCCTGCCATTTAACCAATTTCATATCCATATTGCCATTTTCCCTTTTAATCCATGGGTTTAATTTCACCTAGATAGCTGGGTTGTTCCAAAGTGGAAACTCTATCCAAAACTGTAAGCATCTTGTAAAAGAATGTTATTAATACAATGGCTAGACTTAGTGTAAATGAGTGCCCATGAGCTTTATTCCAACAAAACAACAGAACCAAAGATGTTTGGAAGTCTACACCGAGCTTCTGTGATATAAAATAAATCCATAGTCATGCTTCTGATGTAAGGATTAGCCTTATTGTCATTTTCAAAATAAAGGGACCATCATGTTACAGCAAATCAGCTTGTGCTTGCATGCTTCAAAAATTGCAGCATTGGGGGCAACCAATGTCTGGCATTCCTCCTCTACTGAAAAAAATAATAAATGCCTTTTCTTTGCTTCACAGTTAATGAACTGTAATAAATTGTGTGAAGTGCAGCTTTGAGCCATGCAATTTCTGAGACTATAATTTCATCATTGCGGCAATGATATGTAGCAGACAACCACTATGCACCTCCTGTGGTAATGATTTTCAATTTGCTGATGAATTACATAATTAGAATAATTTTCAAAAGTTTGCCAATGCTCTGACAAAATATTCCTCTGTCTGATTTAGTTTCTTCACAGTTAGGGAAATGCTTTAGACTCTTGCCTTCATTTAACACACTAACCCCAGGTCTGACCCACAGTAAAATTCATAGATTTTAATTTGCTTCTCCAGCTGTGAAATGCTGCACAATTTTAGAATTAATGATCCCAAAAAATTTTGAATGCACTCAGAAGCAAACCACTTTTCTCTTTACCTATTCACCCATTTTCAGGAGTATGAATGCTTAGATCAGCATTAAAAGTGGATAACTGGTTTGTTAATATTTAAGATAATTATAAGGGAAACATTTTATCAACATCTACTAACAGATATATTAAAAGCCTAAAACTACCACTACACCTGTCTAAGAACAATAAAAGGGACTGCTTAGTCCATGGACATTCAACAAGATTTTGTCAACAAATGTCTTTTGACATTTTACTATTTCATATATTCTACACCTGGTAAACAAAGGATTGTCAGGTGATAATGTTGGAAATTAAAATCAGGACTTATTATTATTGAAAAGATATCGGTGTTTTACATTATCACCTGGAGTGAAAATTACTGTCTGACAAAGAAGACAGTGAGAAGAAAATAGGAAATTTGATTGTTAAAACAATTGCAAATGACTAATTTGGCGCATGCAATTATGAGAGAAACTCACTAATGGAACAACAATACAAAATTGTTAACAGTCAAAACAGCCTCTAAAATGCAACTAAAACTTAACTAAAGTTATCTAAAACTCAGAGCCTTTTTAAGTGCCATAGTTCAGCTAAATTTAAATACTATTCTAGGTAATTAAAGCTCATGTGTTAGATAAATGGGGATGGCTGATTAGATCAGTTGGCTAGACAGATGATTTGTGTTCAAAATGATGCCAAAAGCACAGGGTTTGAACCCCATTCCAGCTGAGGTAGACTTTGGGCCTGCATCCGCACCCTGTCCCATAATAAAGTCATGGTATAAGCTCAAAGTTCAGCCACCCTCAAATAGTTGAGGATGCCACCTGGAGAGAAAAGAAAATCGTGTTGGAAGCTAAGACATGGAGCAGAATTTTGCCCTCATCAGGCAGCTGCAGCAGGTGAGCTCAGTAGTGGTCATGAAGCCGACTGCCGCCTGCGATCGGGCCCCAACATGGATTTCACGCTTGCTGGCCAACTAACGGCCAGCCAGCATGAAACATGCACTGCAGTGCTCAGCGCTGTCACGGTGGGGGTGGGACGAGCACAAGGGCAGACGTACGTGCATGTGCATGCACACAGTAAAAGCTCCCCGAGGCACAGAGCTGAAGATTAGTAACAATAAAAATAAAGATATTAAAAATAATGAAAACATGTCCCCTTATATGACCCTGTCACATGAGCAAGGACATGTTAAATATGTGTTAAAAGTTATTAGTTTTTTTTTAAATCACTGGTCGCGGATGAGGTTTTCCCAAAAATGCAAAGGCCATTTGGCCTTTTCGCCCTCCCGCCAACCGAACAGTTAAATCATTAACTGAAAATATATGATGACACTTCTACAAGGTGGCATTCATGGCACCTACTTTGTCAGTAACAACTGCATCTGTAAGGAATAAGCTTACCTCCTGTTCACTTGGTGGTAGATTACCACCAAGTCTGTTATCTTTCTCTTCTCTCTAATCTTTTCCTATCCAGCTGCCTGACTGGTCTATTGTGGTTGATTTTTAAATTGGAGCAAGATCAGTATGTGGTGGTCGGGTCTCGGGGCGCGTTCGTGAGGTCACGGATCCGGTTCCTCAAGGAGATGGACCGCGGCTCCCCCTTCTTCTACTCGCTGGAAAAAAGGCACGGGGTCCGTAAGCAGCTCTTTACGCTGCTGGCCGACGACGGATCCCTTGTCTCGGATCCGGAGGGCATCAGGGCCATCGCCCGAGATTACTACACTGCCCTGTTCTCTCCGGATCCGTCCAGTGAGGACGCTTGCAGAGTTTTGTGGGAGGACCTGCCGCAGGTCGGCCCGGAGTGCGCCGGAAAGCTCGACTCCCCTATAAGTCTGGGGGAGCTGACCAGCACACTCGACGGCCTTTCTAGGGGCAAAACCCCGGGACTAGACGGGCTGACCGTGGAGTTCTTCAGGGCGTTCTGGGACGTCTTGGGGAGCGACTTCGCGGGGGTCCTGGGGGAGAGCATTGCTACCGGGGAGATGCCCCTTTCGTGGCGCAGGGCCATGATTGCCCTGCTGCCAAAGAAGGGGGATCTCCGCCTTCTAAAAAACTGGCGCCCGGTCTCCCTCCTCAGCACGGACTACAAAATCTTCGCCCGAGCCATGTCTTCTCGGCTCGGCACCGTGCTGGACCACATGATCCACCCTGACCAGTCCTACACCGTCCCGAACCGAACCATTTATGATAACATCCATCTGGTCTGGGACATCATCCAGCATTCCCAGAGGGCTGGTCTGTCGAGCGCCTTCCTGTCTCTCGATCAGGAGAAGGCGTTCGACAGGGTGGATCACGAATACTTACTCGGAACTCTGCGAGCTTTCGGGTTCGGGACGCATTTTGTCGCCCGGATCCGACTTCTGTACACTGCCGCGGAGTGTCTAGTGAAGGTTAACGGGTCCCTGACGGCGCCCCTTCGCTTTGGGAGAGGGGTACGTCAGGTCTGCCCCCTGTCTCGCCAGTTGTATTCTATTTGCGTGGAGCCTTTCCTGCGCCTCTTGCGGAGGAGGTTGTCGGGATTGGTTCTGCGCGGGCCGGGCATCGGGGTGGTCCTTTCAGCTTACGCCGATGACGTGCTCCTTATGTTTAGTGACCCGGCTGACCTGCGGAGGATGCACGAGTGCCAGGAGGTCTACTCTGCCGCTTCTTCTGCCAGGATCAACTGGGGTAAATGTTCTGGACTCCTGGTTGGTCAGTGGCTGATGGATCCCCTACCCGAGGAGCTCAGGCCTTTCACCTGGAGCAGGACCAGCCTCCTCTACCTGGGGGTCCACCTCTGCCCCGCTGAGGAATCCTGGCCGGCAAACCGGCAGGAACTGGAGACGAAAGTCACCGCTCGCCTGCGGCGCTGGACAGGACTGCTCCGAGTGCTATCTTACCGAGGTCGAGTTCTGGTCATAAACCAGCTGATCGCCGCCATGTTGTGGTATCGGCTGGTCACTTTGACTCCTCCCCCGGACTTTGTCACAAGAATCCAGAGATTGTTAGTCGACTTCTTCTGGGACAAAAGACTGCACTGGGTCGCTGCCGAGGTTCTGAGTCTCCCGCTTAGGGAGGGTGGTCAGGCGCTAGTGTGCCTACGCACACAGGTGGCGACTTTCCGCCTTCAGACCCTGCAGCGATACCTCTACGTCGAGCCTCCTCCTAGATGGTGTGCCCTGATGATGTATTTCTTCCGTCAGGTGCACGGCCTGAATTATGACGTGCAGCTCCTGTTTATAGAACAGCTGGGCCTCGGTGGCTCCTTGCAGGTGTTGCCCGTCTTTTACCAGGACCTGATCAAAGTCTGGAAAGTGGTCGCCTCACGACGCAGCTCTCCCCCGTCAGGAGTAGCGGCTATCGTCAGAGAGCCGCTGCTCAGGAATCCGCCCCTCCGTCCTTTTCAGTGGTTGGCGGAGAGGAGGGCTGTGGCCGCAGGGGTGACCAGGATCGGGGACGTGCTGGGTGGCGGAGGACTGGGCTGGATGCTCCCGCAGGAGTTGGCGCAACGCGCGTCTGTGAGTGTCCAGGTCGCAACCGATGCCATCCAAGACCTGAGAACGGTCGTGCTCGGACCCGACGTTATTTTGGGTCTTGAGGTGGCCCAGGTGCGCGGTGGTCTTCCGTCTGAGCGTTCCCCTGTTCGGACGGAATTCCACATTGGCCCCAAGCCCCGAACCCTCCCTCGGGTGCTGGTGCCCCGCAATATGAGCCGCCTCGGGGACATGCCCTCTGTGCCTTTTGGCACGGCAAAGAGGGGCTTTTTGTACGGACTGCTGCTGCACACCTTCCATTTTCTCGCCCTTGTCCGGCGCCCGGACACGCCCTGGCGTGCCTTGTTGCCATCCGGCGGCGGAGGCCCCCGATGGGAGGCCCTTTATGGAGGTGTCCTCCCCCTTTCTATCGGGGACCTGGGTTGGAGGGTGTTGCATGCAGCAGTCCCTTATAATAAGAGGATGCATAGGTTCACGGACTCTCAGGACACGTGCTCTTTTTGCGGTCTTGTGGAGTCCGTGGACCATATATACGTAGGGTGTTGTAGGCTGCACTCCCTTTTTAGTTATTTGAAAAACCTTTTATTGATGTTTTGTTTGCACTTCAGCCCCACGCTCCTGATCTATGGGCACCCGGTGCGGAAGGGGGTCGGGAAGGAGGAGGACCTCCTCGTGAACCTGCTCCTGGGCATGGCCAAGTTGGCCATTAACAGGTCTAGGCAGCGGGCGATCGACGGGGGAGTCCCGCCCGATTGTTTGTCCCTCTTCCATGGCTACGTTCGCTGCCGGATGTCCCTGGAGAAGGAGCACGCGGTGTCTGCTGGCACTCTCGAGGCCTTCCGTGCTCGGTGGGCACCGCGGGGACTGGGATGTTTTGTTGACCCCTTTAACCACATTTTGATTTAAAGTTTGTAAGTTTCCTTTAAACTTTGTTCTTGGTTTTACAGCTGACCTGAATTAGGGGCTGTGCCTGATTTATCCCAATTTTGTTGATTTGGTTTTCATTTAAAAGATTATCAGTATGTGGGGAGTTCTAAGTGGACCCAAAAGGAAGAGAATGGGGTGAATCCAGGCTGATTTTAATGGCTAAGCCTCATTTTAATATTGGACACCCATCTCCCGCTGAAATCAGGCAAAAACCACATCAATAACATCATTGGCTGTGACTTTTTCATTTCATAGAAACATAGAAACTAGGAGCAGGAGTAGGCCATTCGGCCCTACGAGCCTGCTCCGCCATTCATTATGATCATGGCTGATAATCCAACTCAATAGCCTGCTCCCGCTTTCCCCACATACCCTTTGATCCCTTTCATCCCAAGATCTAACTCCTTCTTGAAATCCATACAATGTTTTGGTCTCAACTACTTTCTGTGGTAATGAATTCCACAGGCTCACCACTCTCTGGGTGAAGAAATTTCTCCTCATCTCAATCCTAAACGGTCTACCCCATATCCTCATACTGTGAACCCTGGTTCTCGACTCCCCCACCATCGGGAACATCTTTCCTGCATCTACCCTGTCTAGTCCTGTTAGAATTTTATAGGTTCCTATGAGATCCCCCCTCATTCTTCTGAACTCCAGCGAATACAATCCTAATCAGTTAGGCCTCAGCCTGTCTAATGTGAGAGCCCTGGCAGGCTAGAAAGCTGGTGAAGAGAAAATGACTTTGGGCAGGAAAGGGAGTAAACTCAACCCAATAAACAAACTTGCCTAATTTTAACCTCTCCTGTGCTTTGTTCCTCATGAGCAGAGAAGAGTTAAAATCCACTCCATTGTTTCACCAAGGAGCAATACTTTCATCAATACTTCCATCAAATGGTGTTAATATGTGTGACATTCTACAGTGAGTGCAATTCAGGTAGTTACACACCTGTACACTCAGTAAGGGCCACTGAGCAGGAGCACGATCCCTAAATGATCTTCATTTCACGTGCCCTGAAGCACAATAGCCAATGATGCTTCCCCGCCTAAAGTCAGCACGGAGTGGGGATTGAATTCTTGAGGTTGAATTATCGTTTTGGGAGCCGACAATAGTGAATGTTGACTCTTTTGGTCTTGATACACTAGTATCATATTTCCTAAAGATTATTATACATTTTTTGGCAGATTGATTCCAATGCCTTGTGATTTATAATGTAAACTATGCAAAGGAGGATCTCAGCTCAAAATTTGACTTAATGTGTTAATTAGAGAATATTTCAGTCTCAAAGATACCTGGAATGCTGAGGACAAGGCAAGCGGGGTACCTTTTCCTTTTCTTGACCTCTGAAATTTAAGTGTTCCTGTGACACTAAGGGAAGGCAAATCCAAAATCAATTGGTAGAAGTCTTAAGTTTCCAATCATTAATTCCATGGCCTCTGCATTCAAATCTCCAATTCTTCCTCCAACCACACAAGGTGAGAGTAGAGCCACCTAAAATTGTCCTTATTAACACTTTACAGGCTGAAACCAGTGGCAAGTGTGGTTAATGTCTTTATAGATTAAACCTGTTGACCGACGGTTCCTCTTCTAGCTTTTTGAGGAATGTTCATTTCCCAGCCACAAAGCAGGGTCAAAGTGAAGGATACCTTGGCACTTCCTGGAACGTCCAGGTTTCCAGCCACCAGGATGCTGATTATCACTAGCTTTTGCTGGCAGATCTGAAACTGTGCAACCTTTAGTCTGCATACAGCTAAACCGCCATTTAAATTAGGTCTCCACTCACCTGGGACAGGTGGTCTTTCCATGATTGGCTTTGAGTATGCCAAGACAATGAGCGACAGGTTGAAATATTAAAATACCCCCTTACAAACTGGTGCACTTTATATTGTATTCACATGTAAAAAGTGCACACTTCCTTCCAGTTTATCATCTAATTAACATTTACCTTCAAAGTTGGCATGCTCAGTGATCAATGTCAAAATGTCAAGGTGACCTGCTCCAGCAGCGTAGTGTAGTGGGGTTGATTTATGTTCATCCATTCTGCTGAGGCAGTCAAGGTCTTCCTCCATTAACTTTTCAATCTGTGTTATATCACCATCATCAACCAGCTAAGATATAAAATTAAATTTCAAAATAATGTATTTCCATATGAATAGCTAACATTTTTCATCTCTTGTGGTGTCAAAAATCTATTATGCTTGAGTTCTATCAAATGTATTTATGTTTTATTTTAGCAAAAATTAATTCTCTTATTTTACATGGACAATAATTTAGTATTTTTTTCTTCAAATACTACATTTCATACACTTACCTTAAATATGTTTCTGTTTTTCTGTGGAGTTAATGAGGACACACTTTCAACTGACGAATAAGCACAATTATTTCTCCTCACGCTTTTGAAAAGATTTTTCATTGCACCTTTTTTCATCATTTTTCTGCTAATAATTTACTTTGGCTTTCCCCAAGCGCAGCTTGATTTTCTTTTAAACCTATATTTACACAGCCATGATCCTGAAAAGCAACAGAAAATATTCGAAATTATCACTAAGGCACACAGAAGTATGTTAATTTGATAGTAATTATGACGAACATTAGTAGAAGTACTATCATCAATTTGTATCCTGCAAAATATATCTTGGGAAATCTGTTGAAATAATAGCCCAAAAATTGCTTTTAGAGGCCAATGAACAATGCCTGCTGTTAGTTAGACTTGCCTTTGTCCATTTAATTTCCATGATATTTTGTCATGCAACTTGCTTTAAGTTCAAAATGGAACTGCTGCAGCAAAATCTTGAACCTGAGTGTACAGGGAAAGCAACGGCATATCTCCTTAATCAGTCATAATGAAGGATTGTGAAGTTAGCAGCACAAAATCTGAATGAGGAAGTATAAATTAAAATGGTAAATTCAATGCAAAATCAGTTACAGAAAGAGGAAAAGAGAGGGAAAGGAAAATTGGACTGAGAGATAAAGAGGCAGGAAGAAAAAGTTGACGAGATTAAATTTTAAACTTTTTAAATCTCAAACAACAATTAAAACCAAAAGGAATGAGATTCCACATTTCTAATAGCTAATTTTCAGTGTAAAAGAACTTGACTGGCAGTAATTAACACTCATCATGACTTTGAAAGGGTTTTTAGACCTGAAATGACTTGATTTAACTTTCTGTGGCAAGTTTACTTTCTTTCTACTAGAGCTTCACGCTATTTAAAAAATTTGTTTAATGTGCCAGACAACAAGATGCTGTTTTTGCAAAGCTACAGCAGAGTGCACATCTCCGGCAACAACTTTTTGATTCTTACATTCAATCACATGTTTGCTCTTGCCTGAATAAATAGTGGCAAGTGCTATTCACCTCACTGAATTTTGACAATTCTTAAGCTAATATTTATGCGTGCAATAAAAATTACCATTCGTCCTTCTCTTGATGTTTATCTGGACCATTTTATTTCAGGGAATTGATAAGATAAGCTTTGTTTTGAGGGGAAAATGAGGCAAAGCATTGTTCATGTACTTCCAAGATACGAGGTGATCAGATCTCATGCATCAAATATGTTTGTCCTTCCTACTCCCGTACTTTCCAAATATCATATACTTTCTCATCCAGCAATAGGTATAAGCATAGAATTTATTTTTGTTAAACTTATTCTGTGCTTCTTTGTCTTTTGATTCTCTGCTTCTTTACCTTTCTGTATGGATAAAGAACCTGAATTCCAGAGTTAAGTTGAAAGTGACTGCTCTTGATATCAAAGCAGAATTTGACTGAATAAGGCACCAAGGAATCCTAGTAAAACTGAAACAAATAGGGATCATAGAACCATAGAACAATAGAAAAGTTACAGCACAGAAGGAAGCCATTTAGCCCATCTTGTTCATGCCAGCCCAAGGACACCCAGGTGCCCTTTCTAATCCCACCTTCCTGCACCCAGCCCATATCCCTGCAGCTTACAGCACTTAAGGTGCAGATCCAGGTACTTTTTAAAAGAGTAGAGTTTCTGCCTCTACCACCAACTTGGGCAGCGAATTCCAGACACACACCACCCTCTGCGTAAAAAAAGTTCTTCCTCATGTCTCCCCTACACCTTCTGCCACTTATCATGTCCCCTGGTTCTAGAGTTCTCCACCAAGGGAAACAATTTTATCCTGTCTACTCTATCTATTCCCCTCATAATTTTGTACATCTCAATCAAGTCACCAATCAAGAGGAAAATTCTCCAGTGGCTGGATTCAAACAAAGCACAAAGTAAAATGGGGGAGAATTTTTTCCCTGTCGAGGGCGTTGGGCGCGGGTGGGCATGCAACCGATTGCCACCCGCGTTCAGCTGCACACCGCTATTTTACGTGGGCGGGCCTAGCGTGACGCGCACCTGGAAGCTCCATTTAATTTGGAGGGCCTCTTTGTCCTTCTGATAGTTGTTTTACTGGATAGTAAAGGCCTGTTAGCTTTCCAGCTGAAGCCTGTTATGTTCGTCTATTCAATGTAAACATACCAATCACACGACAAGGGTTGGTGAAAAAATAATGTTGGTTCTTTATTTGAAGATAAGACTGTTAACTAGGATGTTAAGTACACATGTCTGACTCCTACCATCTGCTGCTGTAGACAGAATAAATTCATGGGCCTAATAGATCACATCCTGTGCAGGTGGTAGTGATTAGCAGTTTAAGATATGCTCTCTTAGAGTACATACAGAGCAATTCACAATATTCCCCCTGTTTTCTAACCAAAGATTTACTCTTAGAGAGTCGACTATTTACATAGCAGCAAAAGAAAATAGCATTGGGCAGAATTTTTAGGTTGGCGGGCGGGCGCAATCGGCAGGTCCGGAATCAGCCGGGGAACAGACTGCCCATCACAATCGGCCCCCGGACACAATTTCACACTGGCTGGCCAATTAGCTGCCCGCCAGCCTGAAGCACGCTGAGAAGCTCAATGCAGCCGAGGTGGGGGAAGGTGGGGGGCGGGCACTGATGTAAGTGCGGGCGAGTGCTGACAGGGAGCTCCCTGAAGGCAGAGAGCAGTCTCAGGGAGCTGAAGACCTGAAAAGCATCAAATAGAGATTTTAAAATCAGTAAAATAATGTTCAAGCATCACAATCAGTCACCTGAGCATATACATGATAAAACTGCTGTCCATAGATTTTTATTTTTCTGTCATTCAATAACGGACACCTCATCCCGCCCTTGGATGAGCTTTCATGAAAAACACAAAGTCCGCCTAGCCAATTTGCCTGTCCGCCAACCATGAGGTTGGATGGACCATGAACAATCAGAGACAATTGCACCTTTAATAACTTTAATTGGCCTCTTAATTGTCGGTGGGCGGGCGGGCTTCCGACTTGCACGCTCCCGCTGACTGAAATATCGCACAATTTCACATCCAGCTGGGTCAGGCACGCGCCCGCCCGATCAGGGTAAAATTCTGCACCTTTTGCCTGAATAAACCATGCGACAAAGCAACAAATTGATATCTCTCTGAAACATATTGGCTGTTTGCTTATCCATCCAGATTTAGTTATGGTGATCTTGGCTGGAGTTTGTTCTACATTTTCAGAATTCTGGTTAGGGGTTCTTTGCTAGTGTTGTATCCTAGACAATGTTCTGTTTGCAAAAGGTTTGTTTGTTTTTTCTGGTTGTAATATTGTTCTGATTTGGCATCTGTTTTGTCACACTGCAAAGCCATTTGGTGTTCGTACGTAATATCTTGGTTCTGGACATTTATTAATTATTTTGCTGAAATCCATGTGACATCATTTAAGTGTACGCTCAAACTTTTTGTCCGATGTTCAGATTGGGTAAATCGTAACCCACATGCTGGTCATGGGCACCTGTCATCTTGCCCTCTTTTTCGAGTAATGCATCTTTTACTCCTGTGAGTATCAACAAGTGATTACTCAGGAGGTTTGTCCGCACTTGTCTGCCTAATAGAATTCCGCATTGGTTCCACAGTACAATGAAATGTGAACCTTCAGAATGGATATATATATTCGGTTACAATTGTGCCGCTCAAATTATGCCACTCAGCCTGTTGGCTGATGATCTACATTGCAGAGTTAGGTGATCTTCTCTACTTACCTGGGAGTTGGAGAGGTGGTGGACCTGCAAGAAAGCAATGCAGAGTGGGACAATATAAATCGGGACCGAGGCTTGAGGTCTACACCACATACCTGGGAGTTGGAGGGGCGGTGGACTTGCGAGGAAGCAACCAGGAGCGAGAGATTGTAAATCGGGACTGAGGCTTGAGGCCTACACTTAACTGAGAGTCAGAGTGACACACCAGTCAGCTGCTCGGAACCAGCCCATTTTGAGTTTGAAAGGAGAGTGAGAGAAAACAAATAGTGATATCAAAGGAAAACCGTAAGTTCATTGATTGGTTAGAAACTGCTGTTAGGGATTGTCTTTAAATTGCTGTAAATTAGAAAAATGCATTTAAAAAAAAAACTGGCTATACTTAGGTTTAAGTGAGAAATACCAGAAATACTAGGAAATTCAGGACAAGTATAATAAGGTAATATAAATAAACCAAAATAAAATAAAGCTAAGACATGGCAGGGTAGCTCGGTCGAGTGGAATGCATGTTCTGCAATATGTGGGAATTCATGGACGCTACCGGTGTCATGATTGACAAGATGTGCAGGAAGTGCTGCTAGTGGCAGAAACTTGAGCACCAGGTTTCAGAGCTTGAATGGCGGCTGGAGTCACTGTGGCAAATCTGTGAGGTTGAGAGCTATATGAATAGCACATTTAGATAGGTGGTCACACCTCAGCTTAGGAGCCTGGAGGCAGAAAGGGAATGGGTGACCACCAGGCAATCCAAGAGAACTAGGCAGGTAGTGCAGGAGTCCACTGGGATCCTGCTCACAAATTGGTTTTCCATTGTCAATGCTGATGAGGGCCCTGGTTCCTCAGAGGAGTGCAGTCAGAGCTACGTTTGTGGCACCACGAGCAGCTTGGCTATACAGGAGGGGAGGAAGAAGGAAGGAAGGGCAACAGTGATAGGGGATGCATTAGTTAAGGGAAAAGACAGGTGTTTCTGCAACTGTGGACATTATTCCAAGAATGGTATGTTGCCTTCCTGGTGCCAGAATCAAGGATGTCACTGAGCGGCTGCAGGACATTCTTCTGGGGAAGGGTGATCGGCCAAAGGTCGTGCTCCACATTGATACCGATGAATTAAGTAGAAAGGGAGATATGTTCCTGCGATCAGAATTTAGGGAACTGGGTTAAGAATTAGCAAGCAGGACCTCAAATGTAATAATCTCCGGATTACTTCCAGTGCTACATGCAAGTGAGTACAAAAATAGGAGAATAAGGCAGATGAATGCATGGCTGGAAAGTGGTGCAGGAGGGAGGGCTTTAAATTGCTGGGACACTGGGATTGGCTCAGGGAAAGATGGCACCTGTACAAGCAGGACAGGCTGCACTTGAACAGAGTCGGGACTGATTTCCTTGCAGGCTGTTTTGGTAGTGCTGTTGGGAGGGCTTTAAACTAACTTGGCAAGGTTGTGGGAACCAGGGGAGAATATTAGAGAGGAATACCAATGTGCACAAAATACTGGGAGGAAAAGATAGCACTAGTACAGAGAATAGTAAACTACTGGAGTCAGAGTGAAGGAGAAGGTCGTGAATTCTAAATCAGGGTTACTGTGCATGTATGTGAATGCACGGAGTATTGTAAATAAGATTGGGGAGTTATAAATGCAGATTGCCAAGTAGAAATACAATGTTGTGGTGATAGCAGAGACCTGGCTCAAGGAAGAGCAGAACAGGGTGTTAAATATTCCTGCGTACAAAGTGTTTAGAAAAGATAGGAGAGGAAGAAAAGGAGAAGAGGTGGCAGTATTGGTTAAGGAGATTATTGCAGTGCTGGAGAAAAGGAATGCCCCAGAGAGTTCAAGGACAGAATCAATTTGGCTGGAGCTAAGGAACAAAAAGGGTGCAGTTACATTGCCCGGTGTAGTCTATAGACCACCAAATAGTGGGAAGGATTTAGAGGAACAAATCTGAGGGAAATTACTGAGATATGCAGACATTATAGAGTAGTTATAATGGGGGACTTTAGTTACAGTGCTAATGTAAAGGGTGGAGAGGGGCAAGAGTTCCTAGATTGTTTTCAGGAGAATTTTCTACAGCAGTATGTGTCTGATCCAACAAGAAAGGATGCATTGTTGGACCTGGTTCTTGGAAATGAGGTTGGCCAAGTAAATCAAGTGTCAGTGGGGGAACGTTTAGGAGACAATGATCATTGTATTGTAAGGTTTAGGATGATGGTAGAAAAGGACAATGTACAACCCAGAGTAAGAATAATTAACTGGGGGAGAGCCAACTTCAATGGGACAAGAACGGAGCTGGGCTGGATAGACTGGAACTAAAGGTTGATGGAAAAACTGTAGCTGAACAATGAGCTACTTTCAAAGAGGAAATTGTTCAGGCACAATCAAGGTATATCCCCTCAAAGGAGAAAGATAGGGCAAAGAAATCCAGAGCTCCCTGGAAGTATACATATCTGACTCCTACCAACTGCTGCTGTAGACGAAATGGAAGTCATGAGACTAATACATCACATCCTGTTGAGGTGGTTGTGATTGACAACAGCTTAAGATACATTTCCTTTTAAGATACATATGCATCATATCACAAGGCCCAGGTTAAGATGCATCAGGTGTCATATGATGTCATGAGCCCCTGATCTGCATTAATTTACAAGGCACTCGCATGAGTTCAGTTGCATTAAAATCCAAAATTGGTGTAAATGAATCCATTCCATTTTAAGAAGCCCCCAAGCCCATGCCAAGCTGGCTGTGTTATCTTTTCTCCCTCATCCCTTTCCCTTGATTTTACTTTAATGTGTAGTTTTATCACTTTGTTTTCTCTCTTGTGTTCCTTGGGCAAGTACTGCTAATCAGCAAAAGCACAGGTCAACTTCTAAATAAATGCTAATGACATCTAGCTCTACCTTTCCACAACTCTCATAATCTTTTAACTCACTCTATGCTCTCAAATTGCTTGCCCAACACCTATTTTGAATGAGATATAACTTTCACCAGCTAAACTCTTGGACGACCAGAGACTTTATCTTCAGCCTCCACCACATACAACATATCCCTGTCACTGACTCCAGGCTGAACCAAACCATTCACAAATCCAGCAATATTTAACTGTGAACCTTCAAGCTCACATCCCCTCCATCACAGCGATCATATAATTCAACTTTTGTTTCATCAGCACTACTTCAGGTCATCTGTTGCAAAAATCTTTTTTATGCTTTTGTTACCTTCAGACTTGATTACTGCAATTCTTCTCTGGCTAACCTACCATTCTCCACCTCTCATTAACAACAGATCATCCAACACTCTAGCTGTTCACACCATCTTACTTACCACCTGTCCTCACTGACCTGCATTGGCTCCTGATTTGCCAAATTCAAATTTTAAAGTTTCATCCTTGTGTTTTACTTCCTCCATGAGTTAAGCTCCTCTGTCTCTGTAAGTTCCTCTAGATGCTACTATCTGTTCTTCAGATCTGGCGCACTGCAAGCCCTCCATCCTTCACCTTACCTTCAGTAACCCAGGTCCCACCTTCTGGAACTGCCTTCCTAAACCTTCCGCTTTTCCACCTCCTTAAACTCCCATCCATAACCAAGGTTTTGGTCACCCCTGCTATTGTCTTCTTTTATTCAACATGCATTTTTTTCACTGACACCTCTGTGAAGTGCCTCACTACCTTAAAGATACTATACTTGTGGAAACTGTTGTTCTTTCACCAAATTGCCTTTACCCCTTCCCAACATTACTGTTTATTTTTATTTTGAACTCACGTGTGACGGATTTCCTTTGCAGTAACTAATAAGCTACATAATGGAACCAATTTATTTTTTTAGGGACAGCATATGTATGAGGTGGTATTTTTGAATAGTTGTGATTGAAGAGAGGTATATCAGCTAAAAAGTTCTTAAAGAAGCCTCATAGAGTTGCTAAGCTCAGGTCGGCCCTGGTGTGGTGTTTTGTTTATGGGTAAGGCTCATACTGTATCTGACCCAAATTCATAAAATTGGACCCAGGCTGTGTAAAGTGTCATTTCATGGGAGATCAAGGTGTCTCTGAAGTGCTGGACTGAAAGTAGCCTCCAAAATGGTTCTCTCTCAGTTATGTGCACAAGGATAAACTTCATCTTGAGCCCAATTTTATGAACCTCACTGATTAGATGCAAGGCCTTGCTTATGTTGTATATTCATTAGGTCTCATGAAGAGGCTTTGAGTCTCGTTTGGTTGAACAGTAGGGGGAGAATTTTCTCCCCGTCGGGGGGGGGTTGGGTGGAAGTGGGCGCAGGTGGGCACACAGCTAATCGCTGCCCACGATCAGCTGGGCGTTGCCATTTTATGTTGGCCCGCCCAGCGTGATGCGCGCCCAGAGGTTGCCTGAGTTGGGGAGTGCGCTTTTCCACGCATATGTGCGAAAGAGTGCAGAAATCACCCTGAGGCACAAAGCTGCCTCAGGAAGATTAGTTGAAGTTTTGAAAATTTTAATAAAGAAGAAAAAAAAATTAAGGCATGACCCCTCATGTGAAAATGTCACATGAACTGTGACATGTCTATGAATGTTATTAAAAAATTTTATAAAACTTTAAAAATCTTCATGAAACCTCATTCCGCCTGGGGATGAGGTTCCATGATAAATGCGAAGGCCGCCTGGACTCTTCACCTGCCTGCCAACCTTAAGGTTGGATGGGCAGCTCAGTTAAGTGTTTTAATTGATATTTAAATGGCCTTAATAGGCCTTTCACAGTTTGGTAGGCATGCAGTCAACTCGGCTCCATGTCTGCAGAAGTGAAAATCTGAATGACGCGTGGTGATGTCGGGGCGCACACCCAATGTCACCGCAGTCATTTTGCATGTCAGCGAGCGGGCCCACCAACCTGAAATCTCAGGCCTCATTGTTCATCGATAACACATAACTTTGTACATAAATACAGGGTATGACTCGCTCCTGCACAAGTCTCTTCCCAGTCCACAACTGACTCTCGTCTTCGGTCATATGTCTCTTTACATCCTGCTTCTCAGTCCTACATTAACCCTTGTTATGCCAGATACCCTTATGCTACAGATCTCATTGTCAGCATAAGGCCTCACAAAAGTAAAGCTATAA
This sequence comes from Carcharodon carcharias, assembly GCF_017639515.1. Classification (NCBI taxonomy): domain Eukaryota; kingdom Metazoa; phylum Chordata; class Chondrichthyes; order Lamniformes; family Lamnidae; genus Carcharodon; species Carcharodon carcharias. Next base: position 82,164,404 of record NC_054472.1, on the reverse strand, counting down.
AACCCAGCAAACCAGCATTTGATATAAAAATAGTCAAGGACTCAGAAGAATGCTGCATTTCCCATTTTTTTACATTGAGAGTACAGATTTGTTCTATAGTCACAGCCCCTCTGTACAGAAGCAGGCACTTACCTTCAGGGCCAGCAATAAGATTCTGCAAACAAGAAAGCCAGTACACCAGAAAAATTTACTGACAGCTACAAAAAAGCATGCCCAAAATACTGGAATTCAAAAACCAGCCTGAAGGTAACTTAATGAGATATAAAGACAGAAGGGCTGACTTCGTATTTTGCTGCATGGATCTTCTGTGGGGTGGGACTTGCCACCCATTCCTTGCCTCCAGTCATGAAACCCATTTCCTAGGTCAGAATCATTTTCTTATGGAGGCTGGTGTCAGGGTCACTGGGGACCTGCTCAGCCGTGGGAGGATGGGTGTTGTGGGTGGTGGGGGTGGGGGCATGGTAATTGCTGAAGTACCTTGCTGCATTATCCATGAGGGTTGATCAAACTTTTCTCTAATTTTAATTTTTAAGCTTTTAAATAATTGCCTGAGGAAAAAAACAGCCATTTCAATTCTGAAGAGACACAAGCCTGTCATAATTCAAGTCGTAGCTGCACATCAAAATGCACATTGCAAGAATGACAGATTTTTAAATCACCGAAGGGCAATATAAGTGCTGAAGGCAGGAGATTTATTTTCCAGGGGAGGGGGTTGGGGGATGATGGAAATCCTTAGAAATTTTAAAAGTTTGACACTTTACAGGTGGAATCCTTCCAGATTTGCACTGAGTGCGAAAATAGGCTTGAGAAAAGTCATTTTACCCTCAGGCTGCAATGGCGGGTTCTCACGTCATATCGTCCCATTCTCAGCACATCCCGCCTCATTGAAAATGCATTCATGAGAAACACTCAAGATCACTGGCGGGCGGGCTCAGATTTGCCCACCAGGCCTTGTCCTCAGCGTTTCCTTGCTCCAGATGCCTTATTTAAAGCGCACCAGAGTGCAGGCTACTTCATGTCCCCAAAAGCAAAGAAGACGGCAGCCCCCAAATTTAGCGAAGCCTCTCTGGAGCACCTGCTGGACACAGTGGAAGGCCGCCACAATGTTCTCTAACTCCGCTCTGGTCGCAGGAAGTCCACCAGAGTCACCAATCTGGCCTGGGAGATGGTGGCAGCAGCAGGCAGTGCCACCGGAACACAGAGGAGATCAGCTGTCCAGTACAGGAAGAGGGTGAATGCTCTCATCCGTTCCGCCAGGGTAACTCACTCTTCTCAGCATTCTCAACTCACACACCCACAAACCCATCAGACATCCACAGAGATCTCACATCTCTATGGACAACACCACTAACTCTCACACACACCCTCACATCTCCATCAAGCTCATATCCTCTGGACCTTGCGTCCTCATGCTGTCCATCCTCACCACACAAACATTCTACACAGTGCCATGCATCCTGCTCACACTCTCTCCATCTGTTTTCATGCAAGAGAAGCCTGCTCACAACAGCAGGGAGAGGTCCCAGACCGGGGATGGACTGGCCCACATTAGGCCCCTCATTGACTTTGAGCATTGTGCCAATGGGCTGACTGGTGAAGAAGTGGACTGTGCCTGCAGCAACGGTGAGGTTGGCAGTGAACACCCACATGAGGATCCTACACAACATCATCCCTCGCTCAACGTAGCTGTTAATGCTCTCTCTCCTGCTTTTGACTCTGATGCCATGCACTAATTATCTCTACTTTGGTTCACAGGGAGCTCTGCCAAGCGACTGGCACCTTCAGCCAGCCAATCCCTCAGCTCCATCCAGATCCTCACCTCCAGCCAAGAGGACAACTCCTCCATTGAAGAGCTGGAAATAAGCAGCCTGGAAGACCCATTACAGCGCTTACCCACACCCTGCACCAGTGCAGAGACAGACACCTCAGTGGGACCTAGATCTAGAGCAGTTTCATGTTCACAATCTGGTGGTTGCATGGTGGACACGTGTCCTTAGCAAGAGGAGGCAGGTTTAGCCTAGCTCTCCAGCACTTGGAGCTCTGCTGGGAACAAGACTCTGTATTCAACCTTCCAACGCATCCTGGAGAGTCTGCAGAAGGCGAGGGAACATCATGCAGAGCTGTTGGAAGCCTCAACATAGTGGCATGTGAGTCGGAGGAGTGTGTCCTCCTGCTGTCTGATGAAGTGGTACCCATATGTGTGCATATGGACATCTCCAAAGGTAGGACAGCAGACACCATGGAGACCCTGGTCTAGCAGAACATGGAGATGCATGCAGACCTGCACCCCATTTGCAGTGGCCATGAGTGAGTTACCGCAGTGGCAATGAGAGAGGGAAACGAGGCACCTTGACGTTCATCCAGGTGCTCCTTTCCCTCAAGAAGTAAGGCCGGGGCCCTCAATCACCGGATGGGAGGACGAGCAGCGGCTGGACACCCCTGGGTTATCCAATCAGGGATCTCAGAGGCTGTCCTCTCTCTCCGAATCCCCTTTGCCTGTGACCCCCTCAACCTTGTTCTCTGTCACAGGAGAGGGAACAGCTGGCTCACAGGAGGACAGCCAAAGCAAGCCGGAGCCCTCAAGGCTTCGGCTCTCCAGAGGACACACGCCAAAGTCATCAGAGGCAACAGGGCCAACCATTGCACAGACTGTCTCCACCCCTGCTGCCGATGTCAGGGCAGCACCTAGAAGAAGTGGCAGACCTGGAACAGTTAAGAAATTCCAATCCAAAGTGGTTGCATAGGTGAATACATTTTGTCACTTCATACTCTGAAAATATACACTGAATAATAGGTAATGTTGCCTTGCAGCTTTATTGACAGGCTTCATGAGTCCTCCCACTTCACAAGTCCTCCCAGGTGAACGTGCAGATTCCCATTCCCCACCTTCCTGTCTGCCTCCGAGTCCCCCCCAAACACCCTTGCCGTCATTCTACCGATGCACCCACACCCTATCGGCTCCTTCTGCCACTCTCATACTCACCATTCCGTCCTACCATACCCACCCTCAATTCACTCTTCAGGAGGCAGTCATTAATTCCACAGACCAATCCCCCCCCACCCCACCCACCCCACCCTCCGCATTCACCTGGGCATTCCCCCCCACCTTTTTTTTTATTCATTTATGGGATGTGGGCATCGCTGGCTAGGCCAATCCTTAATTTCCCTTGAGGAGACGATGGTGAGCTGCTTTCTTGAACCAGTGCAGTCCATGTGGTGCAGGTACACCCAAACTGCTGTTAGGAAGGGCGTTCCAGGGTTTTGACCTGGCAAAGGTGAAGGAACGGCAATATATTTCCAAGTCAGGATGGTGAGTAGCTTGGGGGGAAATAATTTTTTTTGTTTGTTTGTGGGTGTTACTGGCTGGGCCACCACTTATTGCCCTTGAGAACTGAGTGGCTTATTAGGCCATTTCACAGGACAAGAGTCATGTAGGCCAGACCAGGTAAGGGCAGGAGATTTGTTTCCCTAAAGATCATTACTATGACTTTTAATTCCAGATTTTTTACTGAATTCAAATTTTGCTATGTGCCGTGATGGGATTTGAACCCAGGTTCCCGCCTGGGTTTCTGGGGTACTATCCCAATGCCAATACCATTACGTATCTGTTGCCCTTGTCCTTCTAGATGGTAGTCATCGTGGATTTGGAAGGTGAGTTTCTGCTGTGCATCTTGGAGATGGTACACACTGCTGCCACTGTTGGTCGGTGGTGGAGGGGGTGAATGTTTGTCGAAGAGGTGCCAATCAAGTGGGCTGCTTTGTCCTGGATGGAGTAAAGCTTCTTGAGTGTTGTTGGAGCTGCACTCATCCAGGCAAGTGGAGAGTATTCTGACTTGTGTCTTGGAGGTGGTGGACAGGCTTTAGGGATTCAGAAGGTGAGTTACTCACCACAGGATTCCTGCCTCTGACCTGCTTTTGTAGCCACAGTAGTTATATGGCTAGTCCAGTTCAGTTTCTGGTCAATGGTAACCCCCAGTGATGTTGATAGTGGGGGATTCAGTCATGGTAATGTCATTTATCGTCAAGGGCCGATGGTTAGAGTCTCTTTTGTTGGTCATTGCCTGGCACTTGTGTGGTGCAAATGTTACTTGCCACTTTCAGCCCAAGCCTGGGTATCGTCCAGGTCCTGCTGCATTTGGACATGGACTGCATCAAGTCCTGAGCAGTCGTGAATGGTGCTGAACATTGTGCAATCATCAGTGAACATCCCCGTTTCTGACCTTATGATGGAAGGAAGGTCATTGATAAAGCAGCTGAAAATGATTGGGCCTAGCACACTACCCTGAGGAATTCCTGCAGTGATGTCCTGGAAATGAGAAGTGTGAGCTCCAACACCATTTTCGAACAAAAGCTGTAATGAGGTGATAATATGAGTGACCCTGGCAGAACCCAAACTGAGCGTCAGTGAGCAGATTATTGCTAAGCAAGTGCCACTTGATAGCATTATTGATGACTCCTTCCATCACTTGACTGATGATCAAGAGTAGACTGATGGGGCTGTAATTGGCCGGGTTGGATTTGCCTTGCTTTTTGTGTACAGGATATACCTGAGCAATTTTCCACAATGCCAGGTATATGCCAATATTGTAGCTGTACTGGAACAGCTTGGCTAGGGGCATGGCAAGTTCCGGAGCACAATTCTTCAGTACTATTACCAACATGTTCTCAGGGGTCATAGCCTTTGCAGTATCCAGTGCCTTCAGCCAAATAGTAATTATAGTAATTTTCATAATATTATTGTGATTTGTTGAAAAGGTAGGTTAATAGTGGAGCTTTGATTAATTTCTCTGAGCAGAATTTTCAGGTCGGCGAACGGGCCCCACCCCCGCTCGCTGAGACGTAAAATGACGCGCGGTGACATCGGGCATGTGTCCCGACATCACCGCGTGTCAGTTAGATTTCCAGTTCGGCCTTTTAAGAACTTTAAATAATCGCCCTGAGGCACAGAGGTGCCACAGGGAGATTTCTGCACTATTTCGCATGCATGCACGAAAGAGTGCAGGGTCCGACTCAGGGAATCCCCCACGTTCGCAGAGGGAGCGCTCAGCACTTCTGGGCAAGCTGGATGGGCCTTAATTGGCCCACCCACGTAAAATGATGGCATGGACCCGATCGGGGACACTGATCGGGTTTGCCCCCACTCCTGCACAATGGTGGGGGGTACATTCTGCCCTCTGAGTGTAGGTGTATGTGTGTGGGTTTTAACTGAAATGCAGACAGCTGGTCTGGAGCTTTTGAGTTATCAACAGAGAAGCTAGGTTTGAAATGCTAAATATGTAAACATGGCTGAAGTTTTAGAATGTGAGGTGTGAGGAACATTTGTATTTTTAGATAAACTCAGGTTGTGAATTTCAAAGAGATGGTAAGGTGTTACACCTAGCCAACAGACGCTAAGCCAAACGGTATGTTTATTTTTCCCAAAGATGACTGATAATATGAGTACTATGGAAGATTTATATTATGGAAAAAGTAAAGTTTCATTGAATTATTGGAACAATGGGATTTACATTAAAAAGGGATAAACCTGTATAAAGGAGATGAGGTTATGTGTAAGGAAGAAGGAATTCTAAAATCTAACAAGTGGGAAAAGCCTCCAGCCTCAAGGTATCAAGTTGCTTTCTACAGGAACCAAAGCTAAGAAAACCCACTGTGAATATTGAGATAAAAACAAAAAAACTGCGGATGCTGGAAATCCAAAACAAAAAATAAAAATGCCTGGAAAAACTCAGCAGGTCTGGCAGCATCAGAAGAGTACAGTTGACGTTTCGAGACCTGCTGAGTTTTTCCAGGTATTTTTTTTTTGTCACTGTGAATATCACTGGCCAGGGTATTGTGTGCCTTGCTTGGGTCTGTTGAAATTTATTTGTTTATTACTGTTCCCTTAACGGGGAAGTCAGTAACTGGGAGTCAGATTAATTAGGGGCATTAGGAGTTATCATAGTGGTAATTTGTAGCCCTGTTTATGTGCTTAAAATCATTTATTTTAATAATAAATGTTTAATTTAGTTTTGTAAAAATTCTCTGAGACTCGGTGGAATTATTACTGCTGAATTCAAGGCACGCATCTCAAAATACAAATTGCAAAACAGTTGTGGCAGCTGTTTCAAGTTCCCCTTCTGAGATTTGTGCAGCTCAGCATTTACCATCTGCTGCGCCATAACACGGGGAGTGAATTGAATTGGCAGAAGACTGGCATCTGTGATGCTGGGGACCTCCGGAGGAGGTCGAGATGGATCATCCACTTGGCACTTCTGGCTAAAGATTGTTGTGAAGCTTCAGCCATATCTTTTACACTGATGTGCTGGGCTCCTCCATCATTGAGGATGGGGTTATTTGTGGAGTTTCCTTCCCCAGTGAGTTGTTTAATTGCCCACCACTATTCATGACTGGATGTGGCATGACTGTAGAGCTTAGATCTGATCCGTTGGTTGTGAATCACTTAGTTCTGCCTATCACTTGCTGCTTATGCTGTTTGGCACATAAGTAGTCCTGTGTTGTAGCTTCACCAGTTTGACACCTCATTTTTAGGTATGCCTGGTGCTGCTCCTGGCATGCCCTCCTGAACTCTTCATTGAACCAGGGTTGATCCCCTGGCTTGATGGTAATGGTAGACTGGGGGATATGCCAGGCTATGAGTTACAGATTGTGATTGAGTACAATTCTGCTGCTGCTGATGGCCCACAGCACTTCATGGATGCCCAGTTTTGAGTTGCAAGATCTATCCCATTTAGTGCAGTGTTAGTGCCACACAACACAATGGAAGGTATCCTCAATGTGAAGATGGGACTTCATCTCCACAAGGATTGTGCAGTGGTCACTCCTAATGATACAGTCATGGACAGATGCCTCTGCAGCAGGCAGGTTGGTCAGGGTATGGTCAGGTATGTTTTTCCCTCTTGTTGGTTCCCTCTCCACATGCCTTAGACCCAGTCTAGCAGTTATATCATTTAGCACTTAGCCAGCTCGGTCGGTAGTGGTGCTCCCGAGCCACTCGTGGTGATGGACATTGAAGTCCCCCACCCAGAGTACAAAATGCACCCTTGCCACCCTCAGTGCTTCCTCCAAGTGGTGTTCAACATGGAGGAGAACTGATTCATCAGCTGAGGGGGGATGGTACATGATAATCAGCTGGAGGTTTGACCTGATGCCCATGAGATTTCATGGGGGCCAGAAAGAACTTGAGAACAGGAGCAAGGATGTCTTACTGCAGCTGTACAGGGCCTTGGTGAGATCACACCTGGAGCACTGTGTGGAGTTTTGGTCTCTTTACCTAAGAAAGGATATACTTGCCATAGAGGGGTTGCAGCGAAGGTTCACCAGACTGATTCCTGGGATGGCAGGGTTGTCGCATGAGGAAAGATTGGTCCAACTTGGCCTGTATTCACTGGAGTTTAGAAGAATGAGAATGGATCTCATTGAAACATATAAAATTCTGACAGGGATGCAGGGATGATGTTTCCTCTGGCTGGGGGGTCTAGAACAAGGGGTCACAATCTCAGGATACAAGGTAGGCCACTTGGGACTGAGATGCGGAGGAATGTCTTCACTCAGAGGGTGGTGAACCTGTCACGCTTGTCCAGACGTGTTCTGGGCTGGTGTGTTTTCTCGCTAGTGTAACAGTAAATCTGGCGTGGGGGGACGATTCCAGTCAGACTTTACTTGGCATCCCATTACGGGGATGCAAATCTGGTTCACGCCGGCCTTCAGCGGGATTCGTGTTCTGCCAATGACGGATACCATCGGATGATCCGCTGTGCTTTCACGCTGGCATTAAACCGATTTCTGTCCCTTTCACTGAATTGTACCCCTCCCAGCCTGCCATGATGCCCGACACCAATGGGACTGAACGATTCCACCATACATGTTACATTTTCAAAACATTTTAGAACTCATTATCATTTTATCTTTCAAATCCTGAAATACTTTACCTTGTAAATGGTACAAATAATTTAAAAATGAAAATAAAACAAATTGTAGAAACTCCAATACAACTTTACTCAGCCAAGTCCCTTTTATTGGGAACCAAACCTCAATCATATCATGTTAATTTGTCAATTTAAATCTTTCACAACATGCACATCCACTAATCCCAATCAATCTACCTTCAAATATGCCTCACTATAACATCTTTTCCTGTTGCCATAGCTTAATATAGGAAAGTGGAGATTAGGTGAAATAGGAATATGTCAATTTAATTACCTTTGTTTTTCTAAATGGAATAAGGTGGATTGATTGTGTCAACAACATCAAAACAAAGCCTTACAACTGAATTCTGATGATAAGGACACAACCAAACATTAAACCTCTCATTTTCTCATTCAAATGTGTTTAAACATTTTTGTGATTTAAAATCTTAATTATGCTTGCTGCTAGGTACTGAATTCTTAAAGACATTCAAACATCATTCCTTTACTCACTATTTTACCAAATGTGCTAACCCATTTAACAATAAACAGGTCACCTGTAACTTTTCTTTCTCAATCGTGTTTGCAATTAACAGTAAGAGAAAATAAGGCCTGATCAAATGGTTAGCAATCCTCAGTTCCACCTCCAATTAAGTGCATTATGTCTGACAACTTCCAACCTCAACCTTGAATTTATTTGGTTGGTTGGTCTTCAATCGTTTTAGAAGAAAAAGTTATTTTTTCTTGTGGAGATCTGGAAAGCTGACACATGGGTTGAAATACTGGCTAAAAATCAGCTTAAAATATTGGTTATTACACCACACCTGGATTTTTCTCTGGAAACCTATCCGTTTTTGGCCCATGTGCCGAGGAAAATGGGGAAGAAACATCTGCTATTGAATCTCTCTTCTTCAATAGGTCTTCAAAGATTCCCTGCACACTATTACCCCCATCCCCACAACTAACAGGAACATGAGCCACCGATCCATTAGCTGTCCCACGTAAACAACAGTTCTGGCTGATTCCTTCACATACCATATCTGCATTGATGTTGCCAAAGAAGAATAGAAGAAAGGAGGCAGTGGGAGGAAAATAGCAATGGGAGACATGAAGTTTGACTGGCACAAAAGAAATGGCTGCCTCTGCGTCCCATCCAATGCAAATAGTTAAAAGAATGATTCAGGACTCTGAAATGCAGAACAAAGAAAAACAAGAGCAAAAATACTAAGACGAAGAATAAAGCAAAAGAAAGTAGCAATAACTGGTTTACTACAACCAATTATCATCATATTGCAAACAAATACAAATTTCACTTCTTATGTTCATTGCCTCCCTTTGTTTGCACCACTGGATCTATATAGAAGATAGTAAGATATTAAGAGGTAGCTTTAAGGCATTGATCAGGCTTCATCAGGATGATTGTATGCAACTCTAATCACATAGTCATATGAAGGACATTGCTGCATTTGAGAAAATATTCAGTTGAAAATAGACTAAGTTGTCCGCCCTCTGAAGTGCATGAGGTCTTGAGCTGCAAAGCCAGTTTAACCCATGTTTAGTACAAGATGCTATCTTGATAAAGGATTTGAAGTCCCCGGCTGTCCCAAGGAAAGTTAAGGCTCTGATTGACAATTAAATTGCCTGTCAGCCCTCAGTTAAGAGGCAGCACACCATTTTTTTGGGTAGTGCTGCAATTGCTGAGCTTGAACAACAGCCAGCTGAACAGAAGTACAGAACTTATTGGTACAATGCTGTGAGCACAGTTAAAACAATGCTCATCTATCACTATTTACTTGCTGCTGGAGATTGACTGACTACACTACATTAGAGTTTGGCCTAAATAGCCAAGTGGTTATGGTACTGGGTTTGTAACCCCAAGATCAAGAGTTCAAATCTCACAATGGTAAACTATGAAACAATGTAACTTCATCTGAAACAGATAGAAATGTGCTTGTACTCAAAAGAGTTACATCTTAGATTCGAAAGAGTTACACTACAGAGTTTGGCCTAAATAGCCAAGTGGTTATGGTACTGGGCTTGTAACCCCAAGATCAAGAGTTCAAATCTCACAATGGCAAATCATGAAACAATGTAATTTCATCTGAAAAACAGATGGAAACATGTTTGTACTTGAAAGAGTTACACTATGTTAGAAGAGGACTTTTAAAATACATCGGAGATGCACACTTCCTCGGACATTTTGTCAAGACTTCACCAGCAACCTGACAACATTTTTCATAAAAATTCTCTGAGGGCTTCACCTAAAGAGAGTGAGTGCTGTGCTCTTCAACCTTATTGGAGACCTTATAGGAGTCACTAGGAGGAAGGGATTGTTTGGTCATTGGCAACTTGCTTGGATTTGACAGGATTCCTCATAGTCCAGGGAACCATTGATTGCACCCATGTTGCCATGCAATCCCCTCATTTAAACCTGGAACAGGGAGGGATCCTTTTCCCTCAGTGTGTAGTTTCTCTGTTACCACCACAGTGCATCTTCTAAGTGATGCTTGCTATCCAGGGACCTGCTGTAACACTTTTGTAATGAGATGGTCAACCATCCCATTATCTGTGAGCTCCAATTCAATGTGCATGGCTGGCTACTAGGTGATAATGAACACCCTCTAATGCCATGGTGCATGATTCCCCACTTAATTCCCACTTAAAGGCCTCATCCAGCTGCCACTGGTATAACCCAGCAGTGGGTGGTGGGGAGGCGTGGCTGCAAGGGATACTCACTGCAAACTTGGCTCATGGTACTAGTCAGAAACCACAACACTGAAGCCCAACAGCACCATGCTGAATGCCACATCACCATTAGATGAGTGATTGAACAGGCAATCAGCATGTTGAAAATGCACTTCAGGTGCCTGGATAGATCTGGAGTTGTCCTTCAGTGTGCACTAACCAAGGTCTCCAGAATGATTGTGGTTTGATTTGAGGAGGAGAGTGATGAGGAAAATTCACTCCCAGCTCCCTGCACTGCTGCCTGGGATGCCAGGGCTGCCCTCATTACTGCAAGGTTCATTTAGTTGCACAAGTGCATCCATGTCACCAGAAATGCAACAGCTATTCTTTTCATCTGCCCTCCACCCTTACCATTGCCACTAATACTAACAAAATAAACTTGCATTTATATAGTGTTTTTCGTGACAATTAGGTGTCCCTAAGCCTTTGCAGTCAATGAGGTATTTTTGAATTGTATTCACTGTTGTAATGGAGGAAACCAGAAATCAAAAGATGCACAGCAAAGGTCCCAGAAACAGCAATGTGATAATGATCAGATAATATGTTTTTGTGATGTTTATGGAGGGATAATATTAACCAAGGTACCGGGAGTAACTCCCCTGCTCCTCTTTGAAATAATGCCATGGGATCTTTTATATCCACTGAGGGGGAAGGCAGAGGAGGTTTCATATGGCATCTCCAGCAGCATGGCCCTGGCATTTCAGTATTGATTTTCTATGCTCAAATCTTGGAGTTGCATGTGTAATGGAAGTATAATAATTTTCCGAATATTTTTCTGGTTTATTGTGAAGTAGGTTTATGGGGTAAGTATGATAGGCTCTGTCTGTGGTTTAATTACATTTTGTAGTCAAGTAGACTGCAAGCTTTAAATCATCAAAAGAAGCTAGGTGCTTGACATGCTAATGAATAAACATGGATGCTAGCTTAGCACGTAAGGTGTGAAGGGAATTTGCATTTTTAGATAAATGAAGGGATATTTGGACTTCAAAGGGATCATAGTCTGTTTACAACAAGCCAGATAAGCAAGGCTAAGGAATGTGCTTATTTTTCCGAAAGGTTGCTAGCAATAGCGGCAACATGAAAATGTTTATATTATGAGGAAGATATTGGTTAAAAGACATATGGAAAAATAGAATTTACAACTTTAAAAATAAAGAAACATATATAAATGAGACTGAAAGGCTATGGCTAGGATTTTCTGGCCCTGTCACTGGCAGGACCTGCTACAGGTGAGGTGGCGCCCCAGCCAGATGTCCATTGACTTGCAGCAGGACTGGAAGAGCACGGCAGAGGACGGGTGCAGAAAATCCCACCATATGTGCCAGAAGGCCATGTAAAATTTAACAGGAGTGTGTGAAATAGCCTTAATGAAGCCTCCAGCATTTGTGCATAAGTCTGCTGGCTAACAAAACTGAAGTTGGGGAAAAGCCATTTGGAATTCCACTGTCCAGGGTATTGTGCTAACTGCTGAGTTTGTTTTAAATCTAAAATCTATTTTGGAATGTTGCCTTAAAGGGAGTGTAACTGTGAGTCTGGTTAATTAGGAATTTTAGGAGTTATTATGGTAGTAAGTAATTTGTAGTCTTATGTATACGCTTGAAATCTTTTATATTTTGTTAATAAATATTTTTATTTAATTCCTGAAATCTCTAAAGGTCTTGGTGGACTTATTACTTCTGAATTTAGTGTGCACATCTCTTAATAAATACAAATTGCAAAACCGTTATACTAGCGCAGCCAAATTTCCCTCATGGATTTGGTTCACCTGGCACACTTCATCTGCTACGTCATAATACATGTGTTATTAGAGTGTTTCAGAGTGAGAGTGCCACCAGCTGAGCCACAGCTGACAAAGCAGTCCTGTAACCAACCAACCATCCATTTAATACCATCCCATTTGTCCCATTAATTCAGGACCTCAAATTCATCATCAAAAAAGTTAGAAAACCACTTATCGTCAAGCACACAAGAATGAACAAGACTGGAAAATGTTGAAAAAGAGCTACATTTATGTGATTTGAATGAATAAGAAAAACTTATCACATCTCATTTTATCAGACACCATGTCCAAACCCCTGTGTAATTATACAACCTTACCTCTTCCTTTTTCAACTACTCCTCCATGGTACAACCTCTGTTGCTACAACAGAGGCTGAGGTAGGCTGTTCAGATCCCTGGCCTGACTGCTGTGACACCTTAACTTTCATTGTTTGCATTTTGGAGCCACAGTGGGCTCCAGCAAAGATTGCTGTAAGTGCTACTGTGCAGGGGCAGACTTGACTATCAGGACATTAGGCCAAATGTTGGGTCACGACTGAGGGGTGCCCCTTGAGTGAGAAGTTGAAATGCTTTATGAATAGAGTCTCTGCTTCTACGATCCTTCCCACTATCATCCCTCTAAAGGCCCAGCTACGTTTCACTGCTACCACTGTGCTGGTGGATACGCTTGGTGCACCTCAGTATGACCCCGTTCAGCCAAGGCTAGGGTATCTGCCATCCTATTTGAGGTGACTAACATGTTGGCATCTAGAGTTTGCACAGTAGTAGCGCATGGACTTATTTGATTGCCAAGATTGATATTCCATGACACTAGCCACTCTATCCATTGAAGAACACATTCAGCTCATTTGCCTATGACATCTCTGAAGCTTGAGGTGGACTCCTCCAATCTCCCTGCAATTGTGTGAATTCCACTTTGAAAGTCTATCACTCGTTGTCCGCTGCTGCTCAATACTTCTTCCTTTTATCAAAGTCCAGCTGAGCAGAGCTCCAATGTGGACTTTCCACTGCTGTCCCATTCTCCACCATCTGTACTTGTTCACTTGTGAAGTGTGTGTCACCAGGTGCAAACCCAGCTATCTGCCTTACTGTGAGTGTGAGTATCTGAGGTGGTGCATGGTCTGCATCCTCAGAAGGACTCAACGCCTCTGAGTAATTGTCGTCAGCAATGTTCACTGTCTGCTACTGAACATGTAAAGGCCTTGTGGGAGATAAAAGTCCTGGCAGGGTAATAATTTTGTGCAAGTTATCATTATGAAGTTGATTATCTCTCAGTTGCTGTTGAAAGTGAGTCAACTTGACAGAGTGCCATGTGACATGTGGGTGGCTTTTGTTTAATTTTGTCACCAGCTAGCTGGGAGTTCTCTACTTCTCCATCTCCAACAGCCAAGGATGCCAAATCTCCATTAAACTCCAGTGCCTCGTCCTCAGCATCTATCCACTGCAAGATGTTTGGAGGGTCCCCCACCCCCACCCCTGGTCCCTCCATCTTACTCATGTGCTGTGTTCTCTTCTTCAAGAAAAAGAAGAGATGTATGTGTCTGTGCAATATCACATGTTATCCAGTGGGTGGAGTACATTTGGTGAGAGTGAATATGAAGGAGAAGCATGACGTTGTGTAAGGACGGAGGTGAGTGCCTGTGGTGGATGGATAGATGGGGATATTACAAAGTGCATAGACAGAGAAGGAGGGATGAGTGCACCTGCAAGAAAATTGAGTGTGAGGAGTAATGTGATAGAGTAGGCTTGCAAAGGCAGAGTGAAGGAGTGGAGTCATGTATACAGCAGCATGTAGATGCATGTGCAACTGTACTCATCTTTCCTGACCTGGTTAGGTCTTTAAAGCACTTTCTATACTGAATTCAGGCATGTGGCACCACAATTCTATTGCTGACCTCCTCTACAACCTCCAACCATGCCTTCTTGGTGTCAGCAGTAAGATCCCTCCTTCCTTTCATAGCAGGAAGTAGCTCTCTCTGACTCCTTACAGCCCTAGCAGCATATCCAGGGAGGCATCACAAAAATGAAGAGCAGTCTTTGCCTGTCTAGACTCGCTTCTGCCACTTCCTTCTTTGGTTCCTAGCTACAAACTGCTTGCAAATTTGGAGCGTCCCTTTAAATACTGGAGTTGAGATTGTGTCACATGGACCACATCACATCCATTTTGTTGTGTGTTTGGGGTCTAGATGGGGTTCTTTGGGATTTGTCTATTTCCCAAAATAAGCTACTCAAGACTGTAAAACAAAAATAAAAATACCTGGAAAATCTCAGCAGGCCTGGCAGCATCTGCGGAGAGGAACACAGTTAACGTTTTGAGTCCGTATGACTCTTCAACAGATGAGTTAAAAAGCCACTGACAGGGGCACTTACTTTTGAGATTCCCAGCTGCTGGTTAATGGACGTGTCCCTTCCCCCATCCATACCACCATACCCCACTTCCCCTGCTCCCAGCACATCATGGAATTAAAATTGAGCCACTGTGTTTGTGTCAATGGCTGAACCATATTCTTAAAAACAGGAAATCTTATATTATGTAACTTAGAGCAAACTATTATCTTATTTGGCAGAAATACTGGAGCACAAATTTGCATATTTCATATTTCATAATTGCAAATTCAGCAGATTTCTTATTAGTCCAAAAGGTGAAAATATCAAAGGGAGACCTACTTCATCTAAGCAAAAACAACTGCTCGAATTTATTAGCAATTAGATGATTCACAGATGTACAGGTATAGACAAACACCCTGAAATTCTGTGGGGCTGCTATTAATCTCCTGTCATAATCCCAGTGGTAGATCAGCAGAACGCCTGGGGAAATCATGAAAAAAATCCATTTCTATTTTTTCCCCCTGATAACCAGCCAGAGGTGTAGTGGGAGGATAGTAGAACGCTGCCAAAATTCAGGACCAACAACTTGACAGTAATTCATAATATACAACCAAAATGGCTGCTTAAATTGTTCACTTAACCCCTCACAAATTCTTGCAATGGTCCATTAGTTTATTGTCAGGAGAAAAAGCAGCTACATTGAAAACTTAAATAATATTCTGAAGATCCTCCCTGTGAATGACAGTTTTACTGTACCGCCTGGCCATTATCGCGACAAGATTTCCGTTCCTCTCTTTTGCCCTGCTCACCTTCCTTGCTTTCCATTTCCCTCCTGGTGTTTGACAAGGTGTTTACTAAAACCCGCTTTCACAGCCACATCTCCTTTCTCAGTGGCTGTCTCCATCTCCGACTTACCCCACGTGGATTTCAACTGAAATTCCACCCCTCATGTTTCGAACCCACCCAGGATTACAGGTATCTCCGGGACATAAAACGTTTCTCGGACTGCTGTTCCCGTCACATTCTGAAATCCACACTCAGTGCCATGCGCCACCATATGAACACACTCGACTTCTCCCTCCAGCAGCACCGCCGTACCCCTTTTTCAAAGCTGCGCGTGCCCCCAGTTTCATTTTATCCTTCGGCTCATCCGACGCCTCAACAAGAAACTTTTTCTCTTTCTCTCAAGTGCTAAGGAACGCAAGCTCCAACAACTCATCGACACCAACACCCATCTAGGACCCTCCACCCCGGCCTGTCCCTCCGTCCCCACCCCACCTTCCAATCCCAACCCCAGCCATGTATTCACTATACCCCCTGACCTTCCCCTCTCTGATGCTGAATGTTCAGTGCTCAGCAAAGGACTTAGTTTCATACCCTTACGCCCTCACCTCAATGAATTTCGGGCTCGACATGATGCTGAACTCTTCTTCCGCCGTCTTCATCTCTGGGCTCACTTCTTTGGGCAGGAGTCCTCTCCCAGTTCAACGGATCCTTTTGCCCATCTCCAATATCCTCCCTCCACCTGGACCCCTCCCTCTGGATTCTTACCTTCTCTTGATCTTTTCATTGAGAACTGTCGGCGCGACATTAGTCGTCTCAATTTCTCTGCTCCTCTCATCCATTCTAACCTGTCTCTCTCTGAACTTACTGCACTCCATTCTCTCAGGTCCAACCCTGACATTGTCATCAAACCCGCTGACAAGGGTGGTGCTGTTGTTGTCTGGCGCACTGACCTCTACCTCGCGGAGGCTGAGCGTCAACTCGCAGACACTTCCTCCTACCTCTCCCTGGACCATGACCCCACCACTGAACATCAAGCCATTGTTTCCAGGACTGTCACTGACCTCATCTCCTCTGGGGATCTCCCTCCCACAGCTTCCAACCTGATAGTCGCCCAACCTCGGACGGCCCGCTTCTATCTCCTACCCAAAATCCACAAACAGAACTGCCCCGGTAGACCAATCGTCTCAGCTTGCTCCTGCCCCACAGAACTCATTTCTCATTATCTTGACTCCCTTCTCTCTCCCCTTGTCCAGTCCCTTCCCACCTACATCCGTGATTCCTCTGACACCTTACGTCACATCAACAATTTCCAGTTCCCTGGCCCCAACCGCTTCCTCTTCACTATGGACGTCCAATCCCTCTACACCTCCATCCCCCACCAGGATGGTCTGAGGGCCCTGAGCTTCTTCCTCGAACACAGGCCCGAACAATCCCCATCCACCACTACTCTCCTCCGTCTGGCTGAACTTGTTCTCACGCTGAACAATTTCTCCTTCAACTCCTCTCACTTCCTCCAAATAAAAGGTGTAGCTATGGGTACCCGCATGGGCCCCAGCTATGCCTGTCTCTTTATGGGGTATGTGGAACATTCCTTGTTCCAGTCTTACTCCGGCCCCCTTCCACAACTCTTTCTCCGGTACATCGATGATTACTTGGGTGCCGCTTCATGCTCTCGTCGGGACTTGGAAAAATGTAGTAATTTTGCTTCCAATCTCCACCCCTCCATCATTTTCACGTGGTCCATCTCTGACACTTCCCTTCCCTTCCTTGACCTCTCTGTCTCAATCTCTGGTCATAGACTGTCCACCAATATCCATTACAAACCCACCGACTCCCACAGCTATCTCGACTACAGCTCCTCGCACCCCGCTTCCTGTAAGGACTCCATCCCATTCTCTCAGTTCCTTCGCCTCCGTCGCATCTGTTCTGATGATGCTACCTTCAAAAACAGTTCCTCTGACATGTCCTCCTTCTTCCTTAACCGAGGTTTTCCACCCACGGTCGTTGACAGGGCCCTCAACCGTGTCCGGCCCATCTACCGCGCATCCGCCCTCACACCTTCTCCTCCCTCCCAGAAACATGATAGGGTCCCCCTTGTCCTCATTTATCACCCCACCAGCCTCCGCATTCAAAGGATCATCCTCCGCCATTTCCACCAACTCCAGCATGATGCCACCACCAAACACATCTTCCCTTCACCCCCCCCTATCGGCATTCCGTAGGGATCGCTCCCTCCAGGACACCCTGGTCCACTCCTCCATCACCCCCTACTCCTCAACCCCCTCCTATGGCACCACCCCATGCCCACGCAAAAGATGCAACACCTGCCCCTTCACTTCCTCTCTCCTCACCGTCCAAGGACCCAAACACTCCTTTCAAGTGAAGCATCATTTCACTTGCATTTCCCCCAACTTAGTCTACTGCATTCGTTGTTCCCAATGTGTCTCCTCTACCTTGGAGAGACCAAACGTAAACTGGGCGCCCGCTTTGCAGAACACCTGCGGTCTGTCCACAAGAATGACCCAAACCTCCCTGTCGCTTGCCATTTTAACACTCCACCCTGCTCTCTTGCCCACATGTCTGTCCTTGGCTTGTTGCATTGTTCCAGTGAAGCCCAACGCAAACTGGAGGAACAACACCTCATCTTCCGACTAGGCACTTTACAGCCATCTGGACTGAATATTGAATTCGACAACTTTAGGTCGTGAGCTCCCTACCCCATCCCCACCGCCTTTCTGTTTCCCCCTTCCTTTTCTTTTTTTTCCAATAAATTATATAGATTTTCCTTTTCCCACCTATTTCCAGTATAAAATTAAAAAAAATAAATTTTTTTTTTACATCTTTTATGCTCTCCCCACCCCCACTAGAGCTATACCTTGAGTGCCCTACCATCCATTCTTAATTAGCACATTTGTTTAGATAATATCACCAACTTTAACTTTAACACCTATGTGTTCTTTAGTACTATTGTTGTTGACATCTTTTGATGATCTGCTTTTGTCACTGTTTGTTTGTCCCTACAACCACACCCCCACTCCACCTCTCTCTCTCTCTCTCTCTCCGCCCCCCACACACACACCTTAAACCAGCTTATATTTCAACTCTTTCTTGGACTCGAACTCAAGTTCTGTCGAAGGGTCATGAGGACTCGAAACGTCAACTCTTTTCTTCTCCGCCGATGCTGCCAGACCTGCTGAGTTTTTCCAGGTAATTCTGTCTTCATTATTACACATAGTCACTCGATCTGATCAATATGGAACAACCCAATCCATTTTACACAGTCTCATTGTATCATATAACATTGGTCACATGCAGCAAAAAAGTCTCATGATTGTTTCCTTGATAGTTTCTCACCCAACGCAGTGTATATCTCTAAAATTAAAATCACATAGCATATAAAGGATTCACTCCAAAACTTACAGACATGTATAGGTTGTTTCAATAACTTTCTTTCCTCTTACACAAGCAACATAATGCAACCTGCCAGACCTCTAAACATCCTAGGCTCTGGATAAATTCCTCCTCCCCAGCAACTCAACCATCTATTGTCTCATGTATGGAAGCATGGTTCAAGGGTCTGCAGCAAGAAAGATTGAGGATACATTTCCTTAAACTTGGGCATTAAGCATCCCCTGTGTGTAGTGCAGTGAGAAAAATCAAAGTGTGGGTGATTGCATTTCATGGATAAAATTTTCTTTGCTTTTAATTTGTTGGAAGCAAGATCAGATAGGTTCCATCGGGTGTATGTAATCCTCCCCCACCTGATTTTCTTTTCCACACCCTGCAGTCCAGATGAAAATCTAACCCTACAATTCCAACAAATCATCACAGTGTAACTCCTGCATTAGACGCTAAGTAATCGGTAGAGATTAGCAAGCCTGAGGTGAGAAGTGCCAGTAGAGGCATAACCTGTACAGGAGGAAAGATCTGGGTATGTGAGTAGTTTATATACTTCAGCCATTTAGTTTGCAGTTGATGATCCCAGTTGTCAACGTTTCAGTCTAAGGTTCAGTTCAATCTTTCACTAAAATCTTTATCAGCCTTGATCAATGTCTATACGTGCCTTAGCTGATAATGACAGAAAAAGCAACAGGCTTCAGAAGGAATGGAACTGATCCTCAAAGCAGTCCCATGAGGGTTTGCAGGAATTGCAGCAGGAGCAGAGATAAATAATAAAAGAGAAAAAGAATGCCAAGAGAGGGTAATACACTGAAAGAACAAGAGAGAATTAAATACTGCAAAATAGGAAGATAGAAAAACTGAGAAGATGTACTAAGGAGAAGAGAAAAATAATTAAATTGTGAGAAGAAAAATTAAATATTATAAAAAGAGAGAGAAATAACTATTATTAAATAGAAATAAATGTTGAAATACAAATATAGAGAGAGCATTGAATTACTGAGAAATGGAGAAATTCAATCTAAATTGAGAAATAGGCAGTATGACACAAAGAGAAAATTTGGTTTTGAAGGTAGATTGATAAACAGATTATTTTATAAACCTATCAGTGCAAATTTGCATGGGTGGGAGGGCTGAAATACTAAAAAAAAACAAAAAACTGCGGATGCTGGAAATCCAAAACAAAAACAATTACCTAGAAAAACTCAGCAGGTCTGGCAGCATCGGCGGAGAAGAAAAGAGTGGACGTTTCGAGTCCTCATGACTCTGTGGAAGGGTCACGAGGACTTGAAACGTCAACTCTTTTCTTCTCCGCCGATGCTGCCAGACCTGCTGAGTTTTTCCAGGTAATTCTGTTTGGGCTGAAGATACTATTTTTTTTAATGAACTCTAGTTGAGAATACTAATAGTACCATCAACAACCAAATGTCCACGTGCACTGGATTCCATTTTGTTCTGAGATGGGTTCTTCTACCTTGGACTCTAAGCATGGTACTTCATTCTTAGACAGACAGTAGACATACTCTGATATCTATTTAACATTTGTTTATTAGTTCTACATCTAAACAGGTTACAGAGTCGGCAAGTTGCTCCGATAGAGTCTAAAACATGACTGACTAATATCAGTGATATATCATCATCTATGTCAGTAATCAGTGCTCATAGAATATTAACCCAACAGGCTCAGCTCCATCAGAATGGAAAAGAAAATTGGAATCCAAGCTTTTTTCCTCATTTGAGTGTTTGGATATAATGCAAGCTTTAGGTTTGCAAATAATGACATCACGAAATGCAAGACAATGTATACAGACTCCAAAGCTGCTGTTTTTAGTAACATATTTATTAAATACCAAATTAAAATCTTCCCCTTAGCCTCCAAAGTGAAGCACTATCTCGATGCAGCTTCTGAGACTAGCTATACTGAACATTCTTTCATAGAGCGACAGGAGTTAAGTTACTTTCCAGCAGCTGCACTGGAAAGCTTATGACAGCTCTGATAAGACCAACCACCAGAGTGACAAATTTTAAAATTCTGAGCTTAGAAAATTTTGCTCATTAATAAATACACATTCATCCGAGAAAATTCTTGAACAAATGATTGTTCAGTAGCTGTGCAATGTTGATTATTCGATGCCATGCATTACTACAGATCGAGTATCGTTTACCTCTAAATCTGAAAACCAAACACATCCATAAACAGCCCTTCTTTTGAACCTCATTGACCTTTAGCATGGGAAGACTGTGACCTGAGCAGCCATGACCCAAGCCGACACAAACCTCACTGACTGCACCCAACCTTTAGCGCGGGAAGTCTCTGACCCGAGCTGTCAGGAACCTTGGCGACTGTACCTGACCTTTAGCGTGACAGGTCTAGTTGTTTGTCAGCACTACTTACCTTGCAATTTTTGCCTGCACCATTTACCTTGTGAACCCTCTCCTACAAGCAGAATCGCAGATGGCACCACGTTTGGGAACTTATTACAGGTACCCTGTATTTATTACTCAGTACATCATACTTTTCTAGCCATTTTGTTTACTTTAGACTATAGTGAGTCTAGGCTTCGGCCACTGTAATGTAAGCAGACCTAGGCCTTAATGCGCTATTCGCAAGCCAAGATTATCTGAAATCGGCCCCGAGGGTTTTGGATAAAGGATATCAGCCTGTATTTACATCAGTTCGTCAGTACACTTTGCTTTCATTTTCTTTAAACACTTCTGTTTATTAGTTGAAGTATTGTAAGAGAGAAAAAAAGGTCTGTTTGAGTGGGCAGGACAGAATTGGAGCTCAGATGTTTTATGATGAAATCTCCAAAAATATGTACAACCAAAGATATAAAATCATAAATAGTTACAGCAGAAAACAAGGCTATTTGGCTCGTCATGTCCATGCTGGCCCTCTGCAAGACCTATCTAGCTAGTTTCACCCCCCTATCCATTCACCATGCACCTGCAGTTTTTTTTCTCTTCAGGTGCTTATACAATTTCCTTTTGAAATACACAATTGAATCTGTCTCCTCCACCCTCTCAGGCAGCACATTCCAGATCCTAACCACACGCTGCATTAAAATGTATTTCCTTATGTTGTCTTTCTTTCTTTCTTTGGACATCCACCTTAAATTGGTGTCCACTGGTTCTCAACGCTTCCACTGATGACAATTTCTCTCTATGTTGCCTAGGCGTTTCCCCCCGCCCCAAACTTCCCCATGATTTTGAACACCTCTATCAAATCCCCTCACATACCCTCTCTTCTCAAAGGAGAACAACTCCAGTTTCTCCAATCTATCTATGTCACTGAGGCTGCTCATCCCTGAAACCATTCTCGTGAATGTTTTCTGAACCCCCGCTAAAGCCTTCGCATCCTTCCTGAAGTGCAGTGCCCAGAATTGGACACAGTGCTCCAGCTGAGGCTGAACCAGTGTTTTATAAAGTTTCATCATAATTTCCTTTCTTCTAATACTTTACGCCTCTATTTATAAAGCTCAGGCATCGCATGCCCTTTAAACTATATTCTCAACCTGCCCTTCACTGATTTATATACATATACACATATACACGATCTCTCTGTTTTCACCACCCAGTTTAGAACGGTATTCTTTAGTTTACATTGCCTCTCCTCATACTTCCCACTAAAATGTATCACTTCACACTTCTCAGCATAAAATCTCATCTGCCACATGTCCCTATATTCCACCAGCCATCTCTGTCCTCTTGAAGTCTATCACTATTTTCATACAAGTAGCACACATGGGGCACATAATGAATTGGCAGCCTGTTTTACACTACATCTAATTTCCTTCATCATTATGTTTGATTCACAATACACTTCTTTCACACTACTGGCAAATGCCAATCTTAACCCCAAGGGTGGATGCCCCTTCAAACAGTTTAGCTGAGAAACAGCAAAACCAACCCACCAGGGATTAAATTTACACATCAGTCAAGATCCGTCACTAATCTCATCAGCCTGCTACTGCTGGAAAATGATAACACAATGTTCAAAATCATTTTATTCATGCTTTAGACTCTTCAAGACCAAGCTAGCAGTTACTTGGCGCTACCTGTCAGCTATGCAACAAGTAAGGAAATCCCAGGAAGGAAAAAAAATCAAATGAACAATTCTGTCAGTTTTACTGATAAAGCTTCTTCTTCAGTTACAAAGATTTATCAGTTTTTTTCATTCTAATTGTTATTATGAGGATGCAATGTATTCTTTACTTACACTAAAATCTTTAAAGTATTCAAAACCCTCCCAATTTTCTCCTGACATAACCGTGTATTTTTCTTTTGCTCATCCTTCTATTGAATGTGCTAGTTTGTTAAACAAGGGTCTTTTTCAATGTAGTACAATAAAGAAAATCACTGGGTGGCTAATCTGTTTAGTTTAAAAATTGCATTGAATTTGACAGGTGGATCATAGTAAGAGACAGTCTACAAATACATACACTAAAATAATTTACCCTTTTCAATTAATTATAATGGCTATTCAGAAAACCAAGATTAGAAATGTACTTTAAACATTAGGGATCAATTTTTTCCAAAGTAATTAGCATCCTGCACCAATAACTGAACCAACACTCACCTAATCAGAATTCTCCAAGCAGCGTATGTAATTCTGTGGTGTTGAAGATCTAAGGTAGAGCAAGTCTGTTTGTGTACAGCCGTAACAGCACTCTTGTTAGATCTCAACCATTTTTGTTTGCAGAAGGTGGACCTACTCAATACGAGTGGGTGGTGCTAGAGTGTGTTTGCACATTGGGCCCTGCCTCCTTGCTATCCCAATGATATCAAGTGCTATTGTCAAACGATATTAGTAATATAATTTTTCAGCATTCAAAAATGGTCAAAAGGGGGAAAAATAAAATGAATGTGAACAATACCAAAATACCTTCTAAAATTCAGTATATTTACATAATTGAAGTTACCTTAAAGGCTTACACCGGTACTCTTTCTCTTTCCAGTGCTTGTATGTATCAATAAAAATACGATTGCAAGAATCATAACTGAGAAAGACAAATGTTATTTGAAATGGGAACAAAATATACAGCCACCACCAGTAAATGCAGATGTAAATGTAGAGGATGCTGATGACATAATGAATCAGGAAGAAGCAAACATTTCTTGCAGCCAGAGCAGCACCAGCTTGTTAGAGTGCTTTGGGCTGAATGATCCCAAATTCCCCTGATAAGCCCAACATTTCTCCAATTCCTCAAATAAACTGCATATGGTCAAAAAGCAGTATTGATATACATGTCAACTAACATTGCAAAGTCACCAGTTGTTCTTGGGACACCATCTGCAAACAAAGCTTCAAAACATATATATGAACATACAAATATAAGAATTAGGAGCACAAGTAGGTCACTCAGCCCCTCAAGTCTTCTCTGCCATTCAATAAGATCATGGCTGATCTGAATGTAACGCCACATTCCTGCCTACATCCAATAACCTTTCACCCCCTTGTTAATCAAGAATCTATCTAGCTGTGCCTTAAAGATATTCAAAGACTCTGCTTCCACTGCCTTTTGAGGAAGAGAGTTCCAAAGACTCAACCCTCTGAGAGAAAAAAAAATTCTCCTCATCTCTGTCTTAAATGAGTGACCCCTTATTTTTAAACACTGACACCTAGTTTTAGATTCTCCCACAAGAGGAAACATCCTCTCCACATCCACCCTGTCAAGATCCCTCAGGATATTAAAGTTTTCAATTAAGTCACCTCTTACTCTTCTAAATTCCAGTGGATATAAGCCTAACCTGTCCAGCCTTTCCTCATAAGACAACCCGTCCATTCTTGGAATTAGTCTAGTAAATCTTGTCTGAACTGCTTCTAATGCATTTACATCTTTCTTTAAATAAAGAGACCAGTACTTACACAATACTCCAGATGTGGTCTCACCAGTGTCCTGTATAACTGAAGCATAACCTCCTTACTTTTGAAATCAATTCACCTCACAATAAATTATGACATTCTATTAGCTTTCTTAATTAACTGCTGTACCTGCATACTAACCTTTTGTGATTCATGCGCTAGGACACCCAGATCCTTCTGAATCTCAGAGCTCTGCAGTCTCTCACCATTTAGACAGTAAGCTTCCTTTTTCTTCCTCCTGCCAAAATGAACGATTTCACATTTGCCCATATTGACTGCATTTGCCAGATCTTTGCCTACTCACTTAAACTTTTTATGTCACTTTGTAGCCTCCTTACATCCTCTTCACAATTTACTTTCCTACCTACCTTTGTGTTATCAGCAAATATAACCACCATTCCTTGGGTCCCTTCATCCAAGTCATTTATATAAATTGTCAAAAGTTGAGGCCCCAGCACTGATCCCTGTGACACCACTTGATACATCCTGTCAAGTAGAAAAAGACCCATTTATGCCAACTTTCTGCTTTCTGTTCGCTAACCAATCTTCTATCCATGCTAATAAGATATCCCTTACACCATGAGCTTTTATTTACTGCAATAACCTTTGATGTGACACTTTATCAATTGCCTTCTAGAAATCTAAGTATTGTACATCCACCAGTTCCCCTTTATCCACAGCACATGTAACTCCATCAAAGGACTCCAATAAATTTCCCTTTTACAAATCTATGTTGACTCTGCCTGATTGCCTTGAATTTCTCTAAGTGCCCTGCTATAACATCTTTAATAATAGCTTCTAACATTTTCCCTATGACAGATGTTAGGCTAACTGGCCTATAGTTTCCTGCTTTCTGGCTCCCGCCCTTTTTGAATAAAGAAGTTAAATCCAATGGAACCTTCCCCGAATCTAGGGAATTTTGGAAAATTAAAACCAGTGCATCAACGCTCTCACTGGATACTTCTTTCAAGACCTTTAGGTGAAGTCCATCTGGACCTGAGGATTTGTCAGTCCACAAGCCCGAATAATTTGCTCAATACCACTTACCTGGTGATTGTAATTTTCCTGAGTCCCTCCCTCACTTCCATTTCCTGATTTACATTTATTTCCATGCTGTCCTTGTTTTCTCTACAGTGAATACTGAAGCAAAATACCTGTTTAATTCATCTGCCATCTCCCTACTTTCTATTATCAATTCCCTAGATGGACTCTCTATAGGACCAATGCTCATTTTGCTAACTCTTTTCTTATTTAAATATCTACAGAAACTCTTACTATTTGTCTTTATATTACTAGCTAGCTTTCTCTCATACTCTAATTTTTTCCTTCTTATTAATCTTTTGATCATTATTTGCTGTTCTTTATATTCTTTCCAATCTTCTGACCCATCTTTGTGTAATTATATGCTTCTTCCTTAAGTTTGATACTGTAATTTTTTTAGTTAACCACAGATGGTGGGTCCTCCCCATGGCATTTTTCTTTCTCACTGGAATATACCTATTCTGTGTATTCTGAAATATCCCTTTACATTACTGTCACTGAAATTCTATTAACATATCCCTTAACCCCATTTGCCATTCACTTTAGCTAACTCTGCTTTCATGCCCTCATAATTGCCCTTATTTAAGTTTAAAATACTAGTCTGGGATGCACTCATTTCCCCCTCAAAATGAATGTAAAATTAAATCATATTATAATCACTGCTACCTAGGGGTGTCTTCACAAGGAGGTTATCAATTAATCCTATCTCGTTGCTCAATACCAGGTATAGTAAAGCCTGCTTTCTGGTTGGCTCTGGAATGTGCTGTTCTAAGAAACAATCCAAAAACATTCGATGAACTCCTCAGCTATGCTACCTTTGCCCATCTGATTTTTCCAGTCTATATGTAGATTAAAATCCCCCATGATTATTGCTGTACCTTTCTGGCAAGCTCCCATTATCTGTTTTATATCCTGTCCTACTGTGTAGTCACAATTAGGGGGCCTGTACACCACTGCTATTTATCATTCCTCATCTCAACCCAAACCACTTCTACATCCTAGTTTCCTGAATTTAGGCCATCCCTTTCCAATATGTTAGTACCATCATTAATTAACAAGCCACCCTTCACCTTTTCCTAACTTCCTGTCCTTCCTAAATGTCATGTACCCTTCAATATTCAAGTCCCAATCTATGTCATCCTGTAGCCATGTCTCCATAATGGCTATCAAATCATAATTCCTTATTTCTATTTGCGCTATCAGTTTATCTGATTTGTTTTGAATGCTATGTGTGTTTACCTACAGAGCCTTTAGTTGTGTCTTTATTATTTTTGTAGTGTCTAGCCTTATCTGCTGAGTTACCCTTAGAATTGTACTCTCTGCATCTTTCTGTCACAGTCTGTTTATCATTTCCCATATTAACCTGGTTAATAGGTATTAACCTGTCTTTCTTGTCTTGTCTCTACTCTTTGGTTTACAACTGCTTCCCAAATTTGATCCCTTGCCCCCACTATTCAGTTTAAAACCCTCTCTACTTCCCAACGATACAGATCTCACTTCCCCCAATATTGGTGCCGGTGCCCAACAAGCCGGAACCCACTTCTCCCACACTAATCTTTCAGCCAGGCATTCATTTCTCTAATCTTATTAGTCCTATGCCAATCTGCACGTGGCTCAGTTGATAATCCAGAAATTATTACTTTTGAGTTTCTGCATCTTAATTTGGTGCCTAGTTCCTCCTGACTATGCAGAGCCTCCTTCCCCATCCTACATGTACCTACATGGACACGAACAGTGGATCCTCCCCCTCCTACTGCAAGTTCCTCTCCAGCCCTGAGCAGATGTCCTGAACCCTGGCACCGGACAGGCAAGAAAGCCACCTGGACTTTCGCTCTTTGCTGCAGAGAACAGTGTCAACCCCACTCACTATACTGTCCTCTACTACCACTACATTCCTTTTATGCCCCCCTCACTTGGATGGCTTCCTGTACCACCGTGCCATGGTCAGTTTGCTCATCCACCCTGCAGGCCCCACTCTAGTCCAAACAAGCTGAGAGAACTTCAAACCTGTTGGACAATTGCAGAGGCTCACACTCCTGCGCTCCTGCCCTCTGAGTCCCCTTACCTGCCTCACTCACTGACATGCCCTCCTTTCCCTGACTAAATCAGAAGACCTTATCCTAAACGGTGTGACTGCCTCCTGGTATAAAGCATCCAGGTAACATTCCGCATCCCTGATGTGTCGCAGAGTCTGTAGCTCAGCCTCCAGGTCAATGATTCTGAGCTGAACTTCCTCAAGTCACAAACACTTACTGCAGATGTATTTGCCCTGGATCACAATGTTATCCAGGAGCTCCCACACGCTGCAGCCTTGACACATCGCCTGTCCTGCCATCTCTAATGTGTTTTAAATAATTATTTAATTATATTAATCACTTATTTTATGATGCTTTCTTATATGTTTTATTAACTTTACCACAAAATATGTACTATTTTAAACCTTTAGGATAGAATAGAACTTACCCATTTACCAGATTTTCTTTCATTCATCCAAGGGATCTGGGCATCGCTAGCTAGGCCAGCATTTATTGCCCTTCCCTAGTTGACCTTGAGAAGGTGGTGGTGAGCTGCCTTCTTGAACTGCTGCAGTCCCTGTGGTTAGGTACACCCACAGTGCTGTTAGGAGGGGAGTTCCAGGATTTTGACCCGGCAACAGTGAAGGAACGGCGATATATTTCTAAGTCAGGATGCTGAGTGACTTGGAGGGGAACTTCCAGGTGGTGGTGTTCCCATCTATCTGTTGTCCTTGTCCTTCTAGATGGTAGTGGTCGTGTGTTTAGAAGGTGCTGTTGAAGGAGCCTTGGTGAATTCCTGCAGTGCATTTTGTAGATGGTATACTCTGCTGCTACTGTGCACCAGTGGTGGTGGAATTGAATGTTTGTGGGTGTGGTGCCAATCAAGCGGACTGCTTTGTCCTGGACAGTGTTAAGCTTCTTGAGTGTTGTTGGAGCTGCATTCATCCAGACAAGTGGGAGTATTCCATCACACTCCTTACTTGTGCATTGTAGATGGCAGACATGAGGTGAGTTATTCGTTGCACAATTCCTAGCCTCTGATCTGCTCCTGTAGCTACAGTATTTATATGGCTAGTCCCCCCAGGATGTTGATAGTGGGGAATTCAGTGATAGTAATGTTATTGAACATCAAGGGGCGATGTTTTGATTCTGTCTTGCTGGAGATGGTCATTGCCTGGCACTTGTGTGTGCGAATGTGCCCAAGCCTGGATATGGTCCAGGTCTTGCTGCATTTGGACATGGACTGCTTCAGTATTTGCGGAGTCGCGAATGGTGCTGAACATTGTGCAGTCATCAGTGAACATCCCCACTTATGAACTTATGATGGAAGGAAGATCATTGATGAAGCAGCTGAAGATGGTTGGGCCAAGGACACTACCCTCGGGAACTCCTGCAGTGATGGCCTGGAGCTGAAATGACTGATCTCCAACAACCACAACCATCTTCCTTTGAGCTATTTATGACTCGAACCAGTGGAAAGTTTTCTCCCCAGTTCCCATTAACTCCAGTTTTGCTAGGGCTCCTTGATGTCAAATGCTGCCTTGATATCAAGGACAGTGACTCTCACTTCAACTCCTGAGTTCAGCTTTTTACTTCATGTTTGAACTGAGGCTGTAATGAGGTCAGAAGCTGAGTGGCCCTGGCAGCACCCAATCTGGGCTTCAGTGAGCAGGTTTTTGTTAAGCAAGAGCTACTTGATAGCACTGTTGATGACCCCTTCCTTTACTTTACTGATGGTCAAGAGTAGACAGATGGGGCGGTAATTGGCCGGGTTAGATTTGTCCTGCTTTTTGTGTACAGGACATACTTGGGCCATTTTCCACATAGCTGGGTAGATGTCAGCATTGTAGTTGCACTGGAACAGCTTGGCTAGGGGCACGGCAAGTTCTGGAGCATAAATCTTCAGTACTATTGCTGGAATGTTGTCAAGGTTCATAGCCTTTGCAGTATCCAGTGCCTTCAGCCGTTTGTTGATATCACATAAAATGAATTGAATTGATTGGCATCTGTGATGCTGGGGACCTCCAGAGGAGGCCGAGATGGATCATCCACTTGGCACTTCTGGCTGAAGATTGTCGCAAATGCTTCAGCCATATCTTTTGCACTGCTGTGCTAGTTTCCTCCATCATTGAGGATGGGGATATTTGTGGAGTCTCCTCCAGTGAGTTGTTTAATTGTCCGCCACCATTCACGACTAGATGTGGCAGGACTGCAGAGCTTAGATCTGATCCATTGGTTGTAGGATTGCTTAGCCCTGTCTATCACTTGCTGCTTATGCTGTTTGGCATGCAGGTAGTCCTATGTTATAACTTCACCAGGTAGACACCTCATTTTTAGGTATGCCTGATGTTACTCCTGGCATGCCCCTCTGCATTCTTCACTGAACCAGGGTTGGTCCCCTGGCTTGATGGTAATGGTAGAGTGGGGGATATGCGAGGCCATGAGGTTACAGATTGTGTTTGAGTACAATTCTGCTGCTGCGGTTGGCCCATATTGCCCCATGGATGCCCAGTCTTGAGTTGCCAGATCTGTTCAAAATCTATCCCATTTAACACAGTGATAGTGCCACACAACACGATGGAAGGTATCTTCAATGTGAAGGTGTGCCTTCGTCTCCACAACGGCTGTGCGGTGGTCACTCCTACCGACACTGTCATGGACAGATGCATCTGTGGTAGGCAGGTTGGTGAGGATGAGATCAACTATGTTTTTCCCTCTTTTTGGTTCCCTCACCACCTCCTGCAGACACAGTCTAGCAGCTATGTCATTTAGGACTCGGCCAGGTCGGTCAGTGGTGTTGCTACCAAGTCACTCTCGGTGATGGACATTGAAGTCCCCCACCAGAGTACATTCTGCATCCTTTTCACCCTCAGTGCTTCTTCCAAGGGATTCTCAACATGGAGAAGCACTGATTCATCAGCTGAGGGAGGGTGCTACATGGTAATCAGCAGGAGGTTTCCTTGTGCATGTTTGACCTGATGCCATGAGACTTCATGGGGTCTGGAGTTGATGTTGAGGACTCAGAGGGCAACTCCCTCCTGACTGTATCCCACTGTGCCGCCACCTCTGCTGGGCCTGTTCTGCCAGTGGGCATGGTGATGGTGGCTGGGACATTCTCTGTAAGGTATGATTTTGTAAGGCTCACTATGTCAGACGGTTGCTTGACTAGTCTGTGAGACAGCTCTCCCACTTTCAGCACTAGCCCCTAGATGGTCTGCCACATTTCCTGAAGCTAGAAAAATGGCATGGCAATGGGGAGGTGCTTGGCACGCCACCTTTCAGTACCATTTTGCCAGCCTTCCTGCCTCCAAATGCATCCCCAAAAGATCTGGAAAATTCTGGCCACCCTTATTGTTATAGTTACAGCAACTGGAAATATATCAGCTTAAATTTTTGACCCAAGACCTGCAAAATTAACTTGGCAAAAGAAGAGGAGCCTAAATGACCAGTTACCAGAAATAGATACTGAGACAGCAATTTCACTGTTCAATAATTCATAATCACCATTGTCTCTTTAGCTGCTGTCTTTCCATCAGCACAGAATGGCTTCCTCCAATACCCAATTTATGAGGGTTAGATGAACACACAGTAAGTTCCCACAGGGAATGACAGGAACTTACATAGAAGCTTAATGAAGTGGACAATTGTTTGTCATGTTTGTTATAGGAGCACAGGCCGGGATTTCCTGGTCCTGCCCATTGCGTACCAGAAATTCCCACCCAAAGTCAACAGACCTTCTGCTGTCCATTAAATTTTCTGACCCACCTGCGACAACTCCCACTGTGGGTGGGACTAGAAAATCCCAGCCACAGGATCTTACAGCCCAAAATTAGACCATTTGACCCATCATGCCTGTGTCAGCTCTCTGAAAGAACCATCTAATTAGTCCAACCTTATGTTCTATCTCCATAGCCCTGCAATTTTCTTCCCTTCAAGTATTTATCTTTTGAAAGCTACTTTTGAATCTGTTTCCATTAGCCTTTCAGGCAGTGCGTTCCAGACCATAATAACTTGCTGCATAAAACAATTTCTCTTTTCCTCACTTCTGACTCTCTCTCAATCTCCTTCAATCTATGTCTTTTCAACCCTCCTGCCAATGGAAACAGTTTTACCTTATTTACTCTATCCAAACATTTCAAAATTTTGAATGCCTCTATTAAATCTCCCCTTAACCAACATCTCAGTCTCTCCATATAACTGAAGCTGCTCATGCATGGTGCCATACTTGTAAATTTCCTCTGCACACTCTCCCAAGCCTTGACAAACTTCCTAAATTACAATGCCCAGAATGATACAAAACACTTCAGCTGAGATTAAACCAATCATTTATAAACATTTAGTGTAGCTGCCTGCTTTTGCTCTCCTCTATGGCTCTGATATCAATCTAAAGGTAGCTTTGAAGCAGGAGGGTTTGGATTGTCTGGGAGCAACTTGGAAGTCAACCCAGTGAATCGGAATCTCTAATTGCAACTGAGTTAAAGCGATTAATGTATTCTTCTGGGTTTCATGTTCCAAACTGCACCTATATGACACAATATCAGTTGTATTTAAGAACGTAGGAACATTGGAAAGGGACAATTTACAGGTATAGCTTGGCAGTTTTCAGAATGGATGATGCATGTAGTGAAAGGGCAGCACCCAGATTCATTGATGCATCACCGGGACTACTGCTGGGTACAGTCAGGAGCAGGAGGGACATACTTTTCTCTAGCAATAAGAGGAAGAAACCTGTGGCGCTCACCAAATGGGTGTGGGTGGAAGTAGCTGAGGACATAAGCAGCAGGACCATTGTGCCCCAGTCATGGATACAATGCAGGGAAGTGGTTTAATGACCTAAGCAGGTCAGGAAAGGTGAATACTTTTCCTGATTCAACTACATCCTGTGGTTTAAGTTCCCATTCCCTTTCACTATGCATTCTCCATCATCTCACTGCTTAAACCCATCCAGCTTTCTGCAGTAGCCAGCCGCCATTTTTAATATGCTTGATTGCATCATCTTAATCCTTACACAATGTGACGCATCTGTCTCATTCTAAACCTGCCTTACTGATTTTCTCCCCTCTTCTGATCTTCTCTCTCTTTGTCTTCCCCATTTTGGTCATATCTCTCCCTCTTCTGCCCCCACCCATCCCCAATCTCATCTACGATACTCCCCCTTTCTTCTATTTCTCATCTCTTCTGTTTACCTTTCTCTGCTTTCTTTTCAGTTCGAGGCTTACATCCATGAGGAAACTACATTAGAATGGTTGCACAAGCTGAAATTCTCAGCTCGGTGCACTGCACTCTTACCTCTGTCTGACACCCCAGCCTCACCGTAGCCGCTTGACCGAGGTGCATGACTCCTCTCAAGCTCCAAAGCCTCCTGCTCATAGCGGGAGAGGCTGGGGAGGTGTGGGGTTCCTCTGCCAGTTCGTGACCTCTCAGTATTGTTATGGGATGAATTCTCCTGAAAGGCCAGAGGAGCATTGATCAGTACACTCACTGCCTGCAGCGCCATTGCAGCCTGGCCAACCCCAGCTGAAGAGCATTTTGCAGGGCAGATCTGAGTCGTGGCCCTCGAGGCACAAGGCACTCAGTCAAAGCAGCCAGGGCTCACCCCCGTGGCCAGCCCCGGTGTGATTGACAATTGGCCCCTGAGCTCTATGGGAGGATGGCCAGCCGAAAACAATTGAACACACTCACCTATGCCTTGATGAGTACAGCAGGCCTGTGACAAACTTCCAGCCGTGACTGCTCACCCGGGTTGCCACCTCCTCCCATGTCTTCTTGGTGAAGTGCAGTGGCCTCTTCCTCCCATCTCTGGGGACAAGGGTGTCCTTTCTGGCAGTCACCTCCTCCAGGAGGGCAGCGAGGCACACGTCAGAAAAATGGGGTGCCAAGTGCTCCCCCCCACCGCGCCTAGTGTTTGCTTACACTCTGGACTCCATCCTTACAGCAGTAGACAGGTGTCCTTCCCTGGCAGCCTTTTTGGGGCTGCCTGGGCTGTTTTTAAACAGGCCGCTGGGCCGCTATTGGATCCAGTGGCCGATAAGACCTGCTCTGCTCTTTCTGGCCAATGAAAAGCCGCGATTCACACTGGATGGGCCTTAATTAGCCTGCCCAGCATGAAATCGTGGTTTGGTCCCAATTGTGGGTAGCGGTTTGCTTCCCAGACGCATACGCCCGCACCCACCAAGCCTTTTATTCTTTTAATAAATGTTTACTATAAAGTCATCGCAAGTAATCGGGGGAATCATTTCCTGATTTCAGGATTGCTCCTCATACTGTACAAATTGCAAAAACCGTTATGGCAGCTGTTTCAAGTTTCCTTCTGGGATTTGGGCAGCTCAGCATTTACCATCCACTGTGCCATAACAGTATCAAATTTAAAGAGAAAGCATATAATGAGGCAAAGATAGGTGGCAGGTCAGAAGGTTGGAAAGGCTATAAAGAACAGCAAAGAATGATTAATAAGGAGGAAAAAATTAGAGTATGAGAGAAAGCTGGCTCGTAATATAAAGACAGATAGCAAGACATTCCATAGATATTTAAATAAGAAAAGAATTAATAAAGTGAGCATTGGTCAGGTAAAAAGTGCATCTGGGGAATTGATAATGGAAAGTAGAAAGCTGGAGGATGAATTAAATAGGTATTTTGCTTCGGTCTTCACAAAAGAGGACACAACTAACACCCCAGAAATAGCTGTAAATCAGGAAATGCAAGGGAGGGAGGAACATGGGAAAATTATAATCACCAGGGTACTGGTATTGAGCAAATTGTTGGGACTGCAGCCTAACAAAGCCCCAGCTCCAGATGGACTTCACCCTAAGGTCTTGAAATAGTGGCTAATAAGATAGTTGATGCATTGGTTCTATTTTTCAAAATTCCCTAGACTCGGGAAGATTCCATTAGATTAGAAAATAGCAAATGCAACTCCTTTATTCAAAAAGGGAGACAGAAAGCAGGAACCTACAGACCAGTTGGCCAACATCTGTCATAGGGAAAATGTTAGAAGCTATTATTAAAGCTATTATAGCAGGGCACTTAGAAAAATTCAAGGTAATCAGGCAGAGTCTACATGGTTTTGTAAAAGGCAAATCATGTTTAACTAATTTATTCGAGTTCTTTGAAGGAGTCACATGTGTTATGGATAAGGGGGAACAAGTGGATGTACTATACTTAGATTTCTAGAAGGCATTCAATAAAGTGCCACGTCAAAGGTCATCGCAAAAAGTAAAGGAGAGGTGGTGGCGTAGTGGTATTATAACCAGGCTAGTACTCCTGATACCCAGGATAATGCCCTGGGGATCTGGGTTCAATTTGTACCACTGTAGATGGTGAATTTGAATGTATTTTTTTTTAAACCTGGAATTAAAAGTCTCATCATGAAACCACTGTTGATTGTGGTAAAAACCCATCTGGTTCACTAATGTCCTTTAGGGAAGGAAACATGCTGTCCTTAACTGGTCTGGCCTACATGTGATCCCAGAAGCACAGCAATGTGGCTGACTCTTAAATGGCCTAGTAAGCCACTGTCAGGACAATTAGGGATGGGCAATAAATGCTGGCCCAACCAATGGTGCCCACATCCCATGAAAAAAATTCAAAAAACATTTTTTAAAAAAAGCTCATGGTGTGGAGGGTAACACATTGGCATGGATAGAAGATTGGTTAGCTAACAGGAAGCAGAGAGTTGGCATAAATGGGTCTTTTTCTGGTGACACGATGTGATGAGTGATATGCCACAGGGATCAGTGCTGGGGCCTCAACTTTTTACAATATATATAAATGACTTGGATGAAGGAACCAAAGGTATGGTTGCTACATTCGCACAAAGATACGTAGGAAAGTAAACTGTGAAGAGGACGTAAGGAGGCTACAAAGTGACATAGATAGATTAAATGAGTGGGCAAAGATTTGGCAAATGGAGTATAAAGTGGGCAAATGTGCAATTGTTCATTTCAGCAGGAAGGATAAAAAAGAGGCTTATTATTTAAATGGTGAGAGGTTGTAGAGCTCTGAGATTCAG
This sequence comes from Carcharodon carcharias, assembly GCF_017639515.1. Taxonomy (NCBI): domain Eukaryota; kingdom Metazoa; phylum Chordata; class Chondrichthyes; order Lamniformes; family Lamnidae; genus Carcharodon; species Carcharodon carcharias. Next base: position 82,128,533 of record NC_054472.1, on the reverse strand, counting down.
AGGGATCTGGGTGTCCTAGTGCATGAATCACAAATGGTTAATATGCAGGTACAGTAGGTAATTAAGAAAGCTAATAGAATATTATCATTTATTTTGAGGGGAATTGATTACAAAAGTAAGGAGGTTATGCTCACAGGGCAATGGTGAGACCACATATGGAATATTGTGTACAGTACTAGTCTCCTTATTTAAGGAAGGATGTAAATGCATTAGAAGCAGTTCAGAGAGGGTTTACTAAACTAATACCAAGAATGGGTGGATTGTCTTATGGGGAAAGGCTGGACAGATTAGACTTGTATCCACTGGAATTTAGAAAAGTAAGAGGTGACTTAATTGAAACTTTTAATATCCTGAGGGATCTTGACAGGGTGGATGTGGAGAGGATGTTTCCTCTTGTGGGAGAGGTTAGAACTAGGGGTCACTGTTTAAAAATAATGGGTCGCTCATTTAAGGCAGAGACGAGAATTTTTTTCTCTCAAAGGGTTGTGAGTCTTTGGGCCTCGCTTCCTCAAAAGGTGGTGGAAACAGAATCTTTGAATATTTTTAAGGCAGAATTAGATAGATTCTTGATTAACAAGGGAGTGAAAGGTTATCGGGTGTAGGCTGGAATATGGGGTTACATTCAGATCAGCCATGATCTTATTGAATGGCAGAGTAGGCTTGAGGGCCTGCGTGGCCGTCCCTCGCTCCTAGTTCGTATGACTCCTTATTTTTAAACTGTGTTCCCTAGTTCTAGACTCCCCCAAAGGGGGAAAAATCCTCTCAGTGTCCACCCTGTCAAGACCCCTCAAGATCTTATATTTTTCAATAAGATCACCTCTGATTCTTCTAAACTCCAATGTGGATAGGCCCACCCTGCTCAATCTTTTCTCATATTCTGATATAACAACCCACTACAAAGGATATTTGCTCCCTGAATAAATGCATCAGGAGAAATCTGACTAGGGCCATTAAAGCAGCCCAGTAAGTGGAAGAGAAATCTTCAGCTCTATAATTTCTAGCTTGGACAACTGTTTCCTGATTGGTCAGTTCCACCTGAGAGAAAACCTTTCCCAGGTCTTTGTGCAGCTTGAAGGTGCTGAAGGCAGCGTTGCATACAAACAGAAAGAGAAAAGAAACTGATTGGAATTTTGTGTGTTGAATCAAAGTAGCTTGTAATGCATTTAGCTGTTCCTATAGGGCTTCCACTGATCTTCAACTGTGTTACAGCAGGAGATTATGAAAATTGAGCTCCATAACTTTTAGAGACATTTGGGGCCCAAGAACTTGGCAGAAGTCTGGCAGGAGTACAGTGGAGAAAACCATAGCTGGCATATTGAGGTTGAAGTCTTCCTTGTTGGCTTCTTCAAGGCTATGTTTGGGCTGAAGCTTCCACTTGCTTCAAACAAAGTCATTAATTTCAGGTAAGCATGGCCAGGCTGATTCGATTCCAAGGCTTAGCTTGGCTCATACATCTGCCAGCACATCAGCTTGCCCTGGGAGAAGAGGTCTACCTCCTCAGGTTTATGTTCTTCTGTTCAGAACTCTACCAGCTTTGATGATTGCTGTTCTGCATTTAGCCAACAAGTTTTCCTGTTTAGAGCTCAGGAAGGCCTCATATGATGTGGCGAGTTACTGAAGGGTCATCGACCTGAAACATTAACTTTGTTTCTCTCCTCACAGATGCTGCCAGACCTGCTGAGTGTTTCCAGCATCTTCAGTCTCTATTTCAAATTTCCACATATGCAGTATTTTGCTCTTGTATTAAGATCAGGGTCTCTGTTCTTGGATCAGGGCAGATGGGGGTCCATTGTGACACACCAATGCCAATGGAACAGGACTACAGACATTTCTAGGTCACTATGTACGGAGACAGGGCAATGCTAGTTGAAATATAATGCAAATAAATATATAGGAACTGGTAAATTCAGAAAACTACTTTAAATTTAAGACTGATGCTAGACAGTATTTCACTTAAAAAAAATACTTTGTATCTCTTTTCACAGTTGAGGAATAAGTTAAAACTCCAGTGGTACAAATCATCCTAAATACAAGTCAAGTGGAGGAACTTAGAAAATTTAACATAAGCAACAAAAAAAATGGCAATGGAGAAAATAATGGGACTTAAGATAACCAAACTTCCAGTGATAAATTGAACATGCATTCGTCATAATTTTTGAAAGCTCTCCAGGTTCAGGATTTGTTGCTTTGGTTTAGAATACTGCAAATATTATTCCATGGGGTGGAATTTTACAGTCCCATCGTGGCAGGGGCAGGGCTGTAAAATGCAGCAAGCTGTTCAAAAGTCCACTGACTTTGGTGGGACCAGAAAATCCCACCAGAGGGAGGGGCCATAAAATTCTGCCCATTATTTGAGAAGGAGTGATAACCCATATAACTGCAGACCCATCAGTTTAACTACCTGTGAACATGATACTGGAATTTATCATCACAGATCAGATTACTGAGCATTTGGATAAGCATTAACTGGTTGAAGTGAGTCAGCATGAATTTGGGAAGGGGGATTATGTCTGGCTAAACTAGTTTAGTTTTTGAGAAGAAGGTCACTAGCATTGTAGATCAGGGAGTGTGTATGGATGCTGTCTATATGGACTTCCAAACTTTTGTAAGCTCTTGACATGAGATTGTTAGAAAAATTGAAACTGCACTTGATTGGAGGTCACCTTGTGACATAGGCTATCAAATGTTTGGAGGTAGGAGACAGAGTAGGAATAAAGGGGATATTCACTCATCGGAGGAATGCGACTATGGATTTCTCCACTCATCCACTTAAGGCCTCAGTTTTTAGCCATATATATTATTAATGACATGGGCAGAGGAATTGAAAGTTGTATAATCCAAGTTTGCAAATGTGAAAAGTTGACACTAAGGCCGGAATTTTCCACGCCCTTTGACAGAGAGCATCATGGCGGGTGATAGTGGACAATATTGCGAGAAGGCCAAAAATCAGGTTTACACCATCGTGAAACTAGCTTGTGATTGTCCACTCTGCCCATCAATGGTGGGCTGCATTTCTTGCCGCCGCACATTGGGAACCTAATTTCAATACTTTAGCATCCCATACAAGACCTGCTCGCCGGAATCAACCCCCCACACTAAATCATGCAGCACTTCAGTGTGATTGCAAACTGAAATGTTTCACAACTGTACATAAGCGGTGTGCACCTGGCGGCTGCACTTCATGCAGGACTTCAAGGTTTGTTTGCCCACCTTGTTTTGGGTGGCACTTGTGTTCATCAGCACCAGGCTTCGCAGGCAGCACCGCATAACATTTAGGAGGGCTCACGGGCAGTTCTCTACCTACCAGACCAGCGGTAAGGCAGGGATGGCTTTTCAAATACTGCAGGGCTCGGCCTTGCTTGGGAGAGGGGGAGAAGTGGCCTCAGGTAAGGGAAGAGGCTGCAGGGTGAGGGCTATACTGGTGAAGGAGGGTATCCCAGGGTGTGTGTGGGGACACATGTTGATCAATGCAAATGGCCTCATGAGTTGAGGGCTAAGGAGGCAATGTCCAGAGGAGATAAGGCTAGATGGTGATGTGATAGTGTGTGTGAGAGAGTGAGTGTTGATGTCCCTTGAACTGGCAGAGTGAGATGCCAATGAATGTGTGATAGGCTTGTAAGTGTGTGAGTTTAGAGTGATGAGATGGTTGCCTTACCAGATGGCACAGATGAGATTATTCATTCTCTTTCTGCACTGAATGGCAAACATCTTCTGTGCAGCATTGGCACTGACCATCACTGCCACCACCTTCCAAGACGGGGTGGTGAGATTGCTGAACCTTCTGCGGCCAGAGCGGAGGTGGAGGACATCACGGTGGGCCTCCAAAAGACATTCTTTCAGGCCATGTCTTCACCGGAGCAGTCATGGGCTGCAAGCATTGAGAGCCATGCGCGCGGCTGCAGTTTAGATTTGGCACCCGGAGTGAGGAAACCGTGAGGTAACAGTGTAGCGGGCAATTCAGAGGCCACCCACCAGTGAGACAGCGTGTTTCCTGTGGCTGCATAATTAATGAGGGAGGTAGTGGGTGATACAGTTCGAAAACCCGCCATTGCAGCCGGCGGGTAAAACGTCTTTTTTCACGACAACTACGGCACTTAGTGCAAATCTGGGATGATTCTGCCCTAAGTGGAGTCATAGTAAGTTGCCTAGATGGGAACAGAGATTTGCAAAGGGGCGCAGAGAGATAAAGTGAGTGGGAAAACTTGTGGAAAATTGTGTTCAATTTTATCATCCACATTGGAATTGAGAAGGCACATCGTAAAATGTTCTTAATGGTGAGAAACTAGTTGCTGTGGAGGAGAAAAGAAATATGTCTGTCCAAATACACAGATCAAAAAATCTAGTGCACAGGTACAAAATGTCATCAAAAACTGTAATGGAATGTTGGCCTTTATTTCAACAAGGTTAGAATTTAAAATTGAGAAATGCTTCAATTGTACGGAACTTTGATCAGTTCCCATCTGGAGTATTGTGTTTAGGAAAGATATATTGGCCTTGAGAGCGGACCACTGCAGATTCATTAGAATGATACTAGGGAATAACTACCTTAAAATAGATCTCACTAAGCCACTAACCCATTAAAATTAGTCCAGGTGTCATTGTATAAAATGAAAATATTGGATTTAAGGCACCCATACCTTTCCTGTCGCTCCATTCCTTCTCAATGCTCTGTACCTTGTAAGTTTTCATCATTCTGAATTAACTATCCCCCTGTGATTGCCAAAATATTTTAATTCATGGTTATCACTTTTTTTCAAATACTTCTGACACAATTTTGTCTTTATCACCTTAATCTCCTAACCCGATGTTTGGTCTTACTGACTGAAACTTTGATATTCTTTATATGATTCTGCATTTTTTGGCCCCTTTATGATGCCATAATGAAGGTTTGGAGTCAATTGCGAAGGATCAGAGGGGTCATGAGGAAAAACCTTTTCACCCAGAGGGCGGTGGGTGTCTGGAATTCACTGCCTAAGTTGGTGGTTGAGGCTGAAACACTCAACTCCTTTAAAAGGTTCCTGGATCTGCATATGAAGTGTTACAACCTGCAAGGCTACAGACCAGGGGATGGGAAGTGGGATTAAAATGAGCAGCTGGTTTCTTTTTTTTCTTTTTGGCCAGCACAGACACGATGAGCTATATTGTCTCTTTCAACATCCATATCTTTTCTATGATTCTAATGTCCAAATCCCATTCTGAAGGAATGTTAAAAGGATAAGTGGAGGCATCCCACTCTGCCCCCACCAGCCCAGTCTAATTTAAAGGCTGCCCCATGGTTAACTATTTGTTCTTCATGGGCCTCCTGCCTTATTTAGGTACAACACAAACTCTCTTTATCCCAAATACAAATCTACTTATTCGCAAACTCTGCTTTAGTTATGATCCATTATTCAACTAACCAATTATCAATTTCTTCATTTTGCTTATCAGTCTCATCTACTGCTTGCCTCTACTGAAAGAATGCTTGAGAATTTGTCTCACGTGCTTCCTCTTTCAATTTGTTATCTATGCCCACCTCTTTAAGCCCCCCAGTTTAATTTCTTTGTAGATCATTTATACCTGCATCAAAAAAGAAATATATTGGGCCTGTATCCATGCCTCCAGATATGTTTCTAACCTTCCTTCAGTGTTGTCAGAACTGGCTTCAGATAGGCAACTTGTTATTCTGTTTCAATTGTCAGCTTGGCTCTGTAATAGCAATCATCTTAGAGTTAGGAGGTTATAGTTTCAATTCCCATTCTAAAATTTAAGCACATAATCTAGGTTGACAATGAATTAATTACTGAGAGCTCTCAGATAGATAATAAAAACACTGTAAGAGGGACCTCCAACTATCGCCTGAAATGGGCGCAAGATTTGTCAAGTGGCCATGTTGCCCACTGAAAGCCACTATCAGCAACCCTGAACCACCAAATAGATGCTCCACTGAAACCTACCGCTTGTGAAAGGGCAAGAAATAGCCTCACTCCCTTTCTGAGTGAGGTAGAACTAGGCAGAGCATCTCCAGCATGTGCTCCACCCACTTGTACACAAAATTTACAATTGGGAGTCCCACAATTTGCAGCAGAATGCAGTTTGTGAAATTAAGCATCATTAAACCTGTTTCAAGGAAACAGGATGCTCACCCACTTATAGATTAGTGCCAATCAGGTGGGCCTTGGGTAACCATGGGGCTGCTGAGATGGTCTAATCAATTTCTCATTTTTCAAATGTTGGTCACTTGATTTTCCTGCAAGCAAGGAGCAGCCACAAGTCAAACATTTTCCCCAGTATTTTCCTTGCATAGGAAAGAAGAACTGAAATCAACAGAAAGAAACAGAATTTTAATTAGTTTTAAATTCAGATATATGATCTTTCTTGCCTCATAAAGCCTGGGAATTGCATAAGGAGCATGTGGTGCATTTATATCAAAAGCCTCAGTTGCTTTTTTAACAGATGCATAAAATTATTTTTTAGAAATGGGTTAATACTATCATTAAGATGCCAAAAACAGAAGTAGCAGCATAGGGATTTGTTAAAAGCATGGCAAGTATTCAGACATTAATATTAAACAGCATTGTTTCCAAGAGGCATTCCAAATATTAACCAAGCCAAAGGCATAACCGATGACTATAATTTTATTAAAGATGCGTTTTTTCCCAAAAGCAGCATTACCATATATTTAATATTATTCTAAATAGCTGTGATTAGTTAATGATTAAAGATAATGGTGGAAAGCTCTGTATGAAATGAAATTGCTAGAAATCTGAATTACAAACAAGAAGTGCTAGAAATGCTAGGCAGGCTATTATCATTGAAGGGTCCATGCCCAAAGTGATAACCTATCTTGTCTATTTACAGTTGCAGACAGACCAATTGGAAGGATATGTTCTTTCAAAATACTCATCACCACACAGGTTTTCTTTCAGTAGGTAAATATGACATTTTTTTATTCATCAGATTAATTTACTAAAGTTGTTCTCCTATAATATTCTCCTACAATCTAACACTTTTCATTATTCTTTCCCAGTATTCTAACACTATGAAAAGAGTAGTTCTCTATCTTCACTGAGGAACTCTGCTACTAACTGTGCCACTTCGGAGGATCTCCTTGTGCCTGCTGGTCACCGAATGAAAGCTCAAACTGCATTTGCGAATTATCTAATGACCGACCAATGAATATCCTCATTGCGGACAAGTGATTCCAAGATGACAGATGATGGAGGTTCAGAATCAGGATAACCTTTTTTATCAGATTCAATCATCTGAAATCTGAACCAGCCAGATTCAACATACTCCTGAGGATAGCCTTGTCACTTATGGAAGGCTGGACCTGTCATTTAAGTCTAGGATTTCTCCCTCGTGACAGCAAAGATTTGCTCCCTTAATGTAATAAATATCTGTAAAAAATGTGCTTTACATAGAAAATAACAGATAATAAGCTGGTGTAGAAGAGGTGACTCTTGTCGCTAGATAACTACAGGCCAATTTCCTACTCAGTAGGATGATTCTGACTGGATTAGTAACAGGAAATTTACCTGTGTTCTGTGTGCAGCTTTAGCTTGTTAAGCTTCAGCAATATCCTTGTGAAAACTTGCAAGATAAGCACTGCCTCTGTTCACATGCACCTAAGCTCTCTGGTTGGGTGTTACCATATAAGGCTGACGTATGCACTCATTATTAGAAAAACAGAAACTCAATCTGTGTAAATTTCTCAGTAGTTTAATTTGAGACTTTTAAAATATGACAATGGGTTTTAGTGTGTCAGACATCCAGCTGACCACACAAAGTGACTGAGTGCACAAAACCCAAAATGGCCACTTTCAACTTCACTGACATGAAGGCTGTCAACTCAAAAATCCAGAATCCTTGAGAAAAGCCTTCATGTGAAATATATCTGGATGTTATTTTTAGTAAACTGGGTTGAATGTATCCATAGGGGAACAGATGGGGGGTGTGGGGATGGGATGGGGGTGTAATTTTAACCTGAAAGAACATTTGGGTTTGAATGGGAGTGAGAGGTTAAAACTGAGAGAAATGTTAACACATCGGGAAGTCAATTCGAACCCGCCAACCTCCGCATTTAAATGGAACACAATAGACTGCTTGTGTGCACCCCCTTGGGAGAGGTTGGTTGCCTCTTAACAGGGTCATTGCTCAATCAGAATGATATTTCAAATCTCTTTTAAATTTAATGGTACATGCAAATGTTTCCAGGGCTTCCTGGAACTTGTCAATGAAGACAAGCCGAGAACACAGGAACAATTGAGGGGCTGAATCAGACTCATGAATATTGCTGTAAATATTCAGTAACTCAGCTGCTTTCCTAACTATAAGTGGGATAGGATTTCATTCACAGTACTTTTGCTGAGAGGTTACTTTCTGCACTTTGGAAGTTTTCTCAATCACATCGGGATCAATGGCACATTATCTGCCTTAGATTAAAACTTAGATCGTTATGATCAACAGCACCAGAGAAAGCCTGCTGTTCAGAGACATGTACCTGGACAGCAGAGAGAGCAGCAGCAGAGAGGGAAGTTGCAGATGAGCAGCTGAGAGGGGAACTGCACCAAGGGCAACTGCACAACGGGCAACTGCAGAGATGTGAACAGTAGACAGTTGCAGCTGTTATGATTCCCAGCAGAGGTTCCCACTGGTCAAGCTTGATCCCAGGGTGGAACCCAACTTGATAGATCCTAACTTTGTTTGTTTGTTTAGGTATGTGGAGAGGGACTACTGAAGAAAGTCAGCTAATGAACTTTTAACAAAAACATAAAGTATTTATTAAACAAGAAAACATGAATTATATTACAATACTCCTTCACCCAAAACTATATCTTTTACAGATATATACAGATTTGTAATGACAACACAAGTTACAAAGCTACCTTATATACTAATGTTCACAGTAAGCACACAGTCCACGTAAACCAGTAGGCACCCTGTGGTAAGACACACCGAACTCTGAAACCAAGTGACGGATGTTACCTCAATCAGATGCTATGGATCTCTCCTTCAAATGCTAGTCACACCATGAGCCAACCGGTCTCCCTGCACTCCATCTTTCAAACGAAGATTTCCAATCTCGACTTTCCAAGAACTCGCCTTGGAATCTTCTACCAAACCAACACTTTCTCTCAAGTGCCTTCCATAAGGGTTCACTTCCAGGGTTTCAAACTCTCCTTCTGATGTTCCTCTCCCCTGGGTCACCACATGCATTCAAGCTGTCATCCATGCACTTAACAGTACACCATCACTTCACATACCCATAGCAAAGAGTTACAGACCTTCAGCTGTCTCTTTGGACCCTGCCTCTTGCAAGCCATTCTTGCTTTAAATCTGCTTTTTGCAGCTTTAGTCTCTTTAAATCTGAAGCTTGGACTCTTTCTCTCTGCCCCTCACTCTTAACTTCATTAACAGGATCTTTTTCCAGGTTCCTGTCCTTCCTTTGACTAAAAGGTCTGCTTAGGACTTTCCCCTGTTTCTATCTCACTCTTTTGGCTTTGGGACCTTTTTGTTCTTTTGAAAAATCTGCTCTCGCTCTGCAGTTCCTTCGCACAGTGTCCAGTCTCTCTGGAGCCCTGCTTCAAACTGAACTCAAAACTGCTGTTTCTTTTGTTTTCCTGTGTGTGTCTGTGGGAGGGACCTGCCTCTCTGGACCCCTGTTGCTAGGCAACAGCCCAGTTTCTCTACTCTTGTTTGTTTAACTTAGCTGTAACAGTTGTAAACCTCTCACTAGAAATGCAGGCACCTCTTAAAGTGAAACTAAAACTCAATTTGACCTTTTCTTAATACACACATACAGAAATACAAATCAAAGTTTAATATTAAAGCTAAAACTCATTCCTAACACCCACAAATACAAAAATAACTTACTTAAACTATTTCCTAACACAGCTCACAGGAGGCATTACCTGCGATGAAGAGTGTCCAGGCAGGGACTAAATTTCCTTGAAAGTCAGACTAGCAGTGTTTCAGGGGCCTCAGATTGTTACTTCCAACTGTAACAAATGCCTGCTGTGGCTTGGAAGAAGACTTGGCTAATAACACTTGCCAGAGACACAACTAATAAAGCCCAACAGTAGGTCAAGTACCTTGAAAGATCTGGAGGCATCATTCCGTCCTTACCAATCAAGATCTGCAGGAATCATCCAGGACAAAGCAGCCACTTGATTGCCACCCCATCCACCACATTCAACATTCATTCCCTCCACCAGTGATGCACAGTAGCAGCAGTGTGTACCGCCTATAAGATGCACTGCAGCAACTCACCAAGGCTTCTTCAATAGCTCCTTCTAAACATACAACCTCTACCACCTAGAAAGACAAGGGCAGCAGTTGCATGGGAACACCATCTGCCAATTCCCTTCCAAGCCACTCACCATCCTGACTTGGAATTATATCGACGTTCCTTCACTGTTGCTTGGTCAAAATTCTGGAACTCCATTCCTAACAGAATGGTGGGTACCTACACCACATGGACTTCAGCAACTCAAGGCAGCTCACCACCACCTTCTCAAGGGCAATTAGGGCTGGACAGTAAATGCTGGCCTAGCCAGCAATGCCCACATCCTGTGAAAGAATTTAAAATGTTGTGATATGCTGCTCTCTGTACAACATTGCGCAGAAGCAACATTTGGATCTGGAGGGTGAACAAGGCACAGAGTTCAGAGCTTCTTTGGACAGCTCTGAGGAGGAGGAGGAAGACAATGAGGAGGAAGGTGTTGAATGTAATGCACCATTAGATGCTCACACTGCTGCCTGTAATGCACAGACACACCCTTGTTAATACAAAGTTCACTACTAGTTTTCACCGCAGATCTATGTCACAAGTGACATGTAATGGTCACTGCTCCTCCATCCCCCACAATGCCACTGACACAAAGCAGCCCTGCAAACAACCAACAATGTCTTGCACATCCCCCCATTCAACAATGTCAATTCATCTCTTTCCTTTCATCAGCAAACAACTTAGAAACAATTTGCTATCCAGCAACCAAGAATAGACAAGGCAGGAAAGTGGTACAGAATAATATTTCTGTGTTTTACTACTCGGCAACATTTTGATGAACATATCTGCATACCTTTTTACAACTGCAAAGTTTTACTCCTCCTTTTCGCCCTATTCCTATATGGTGCAAACTGTAACTTGAACAGAGTTGGAGGCAGAATGCTCACATCCCTCCACTGACAGCTGAAATGTTCCATGACCTTTGGGTTTTGGACTCTTGTGAGGATCTGTCCATAGTCAGCTCCACCTGCACCTGTACAGGTACAGACTCAGTCACTAGGGGACAAGGCAGCATGTCAGCTACTGACAGGAAGTGGGCACTTTGATTGGAGTCCTCACTTGCATGACCTCTTTTGCCATCATTACTCTCATGGATCAGACATATTTCACTGCTACTGTTTAGCTGAAGAGCGATTTGGTGCAGAGCTAGAGCAGGCCTGTGCCCTCTAAAGTGAACTCTTCAAAGCTGACCCTACCACCACCATGTACCTCTTGTTCATATGTGAGTTGTGAGTCACCAGGTGAACCCCAACTGTCTGCCTTACTGATCTCACTGAAGTGGGCATTGTAATATTAGTGTATTCAGAGCTGAAGGAGTTCATGTGTGGGACTGAAGAAACAGTACCACCCACATAATGATGTAAGCAAGAATCACATGACTAGGAGTCTAGAAGGAAAAAGCTCATGGCTTAGACTCAGTAATACCTGTGGTCTTGTATATCTGTAAACACTTATATTCATACAATCAACCAGTTATTGTTCAGACATATCTTTGCCTCTGTAACCATTCCTTAGCCAGTTACAACCAACATACAACATGGTGGCAGCAGTGAAGGACCACAGAATTTCCAAAACATTGACTTTAAAAAAAAGATTTGCAAGTCTGATCTGAAAAGAAGGTGCCAAAACTGAAAGCTTTGGTAAGACAGTTGAAAAATCACCAAAAGAACTCCATAGAAAATGTGGGGGCTGAGAGGCTGAGAAGTAATCAATGTTTCAGCTTACTAAGAGCTACATCATAGCACGTGGCAGTCCGTGAAAAATCCCGATCCAGCAGAAGAGTCAAAGAACCTGGCAACAGTTGAGGAAGGGTGAGCAAACATTGAAAAAGGCTTAAAAGCTTCAAACTAATGGCACAGTAAGCAGGCAGCACTGGGAGAATTCCAGTTTAATGAGTATGGGTTTCAATATGCCTCGTAGCCCAGGTCCGAGATCGGCATCATTACACACGGTGACTGCGTGACAGTAATTGAAAAAAAATTGACTGCTTAAAAATGGTTCCCCAAAGGGAGGAAAACAGAGAACTGGCTTTAATAATTACTTCCAGTGATTAATTTCAAAGTTCTGCAAAGTTTAGGAATGACTACCAAAGAGGGTCAGCGACCAAAGCAGGAATCAGAGAAAGCCTGATCATCACAGGAAAACTCTATTACTGTTACAGCAGTTTAAAAAAATCCAGGCAAACATCTAAGAGTTTAAGATAGCGATGGATTCTGAATTCACCTTGCCAGACCGATTTGGGCACATGGAAGGGCCAGATCAGACACATAATTGGGCACTATGGAGGAAGAGATTTTTAAGACTCAGAATTGCATATGGATTAAACAATAAGTCAGAAATTGAACAAGTCAGTGCATTATTATATTCGACTAGAGCATTTGCTGATGATGTGATAGCAAGACAAGGCATCAATGAAATATCAGCCAAGTTCAAAGAGGTCTTAAAAGATTTTGACATTTATTTTAATTTACAGCGTGACATTGGCTGGAATTTTCCGGCCCTGTTGGCATCGGGTGTATTGGTGGGGGGTGGGGGGGGGGGGTGGTGGGGATGGGGGCCGGGAGGGGGGGCAACTGCGGAAATAATTTGACAAGAAGGCCAAAAATCAGTTTTATGCCATTGTCAAACCAGTTTGCAATCCTCCGCTTCACCTGTCAATGGCGAGCCACGTTTCCCATTGCTGCACATTGGGAACGGCATTTTAATACATTTGTATCTAATTATAATCCCTGCTCACCGGAATCATCCCTCCATGTCAAATTTACTACCCACGTTGGCCTAACTTCGGGACTTCAAAAGGCGAGCACCTGGCAACCTGAACTTCGAGGGGAACTCGGAGGTGAGTGCACATAACCTTGTGCAGTGCTCACGAACATTGCGTGTAGGACATCAAGGAAGAGGCACCACACATTCGCGGGGTAAGGGGGGCAGGTCGTTTTTTCCCAGCTGGCTTTCAGTGCGGTGCCAGGGCAAGGGCTCCAATGCGCATCAGGCTGGGGTTAGGGGTTGGGGGGAAAGATGACAGAGGCTGAAGAAAATATTCAGGCACATGCCGAGGATTTGGGGTGAGGAGGGGCTGGTGAGTGAAGCGGCCACGCACTTGGAAAAGCTTGTCAAAAGTGAACATTCTTCCACAGATGAGACCTTTCAGTAGCAACTCCACTGACATTCTTGGAGTAGGGCCTCTGAACTGTACTGCCCATTCAAGCAATGCAGAAGTATGGAAGTGACACCAAATGCTCCAGAACTTATCACTTCTTGGGTGCAAACTGCAAATTAATGTGCCTTTTAGGGGGTAGCAGAAAAATTGAGAGATGTGCTGGCCCCATGGGAGGCAGTGGCTCGGTGGTATTGTCACCAGACTAGTATTCCAGACACCCAGCATAATGCTCTAGGGACCCAGGTTCAAATCCTATGATGGCAGATGGTGACCTTTGAACTCAATAAAAATATGGAATTAAACGTCTGGTGAACACCATGAAACCGATTGTTGTAAAAATCCATCTGGTTCAATAATGTCCTTTAGGGAAGGAAATCTGCTGTCCTTACCTGATCTGGCCTACAAGTGACTCCAGACCTACACAATGTGCTTGACTCTTAAATGCCCCCCGAACCAGGGCAATTTGGGATGGGCAATAAATGCTAGCCTAGCCACAGTGATGCCTACATCCCTTGAATGAATTTTAAAAATTGGCCAACTGAGTTGTACATCCCCTTGTGAAAATTAGCCATGGTGCAGGTGCTGTTGGAGGTGCTCAGCCCCTTGTAATGCCTTTATTAGGGTTTGGACCAATATCCATCATGGTTCAAGCTGACAGGGCAGCCTTGCAGAGTGGGTTAGGAGAATGCATGTGCCTGAGCTGAGAGCACATTGTGCAGTCAGGTGGCCAAAGCTACCATTGATCAGTCAAGTGGAGTGGGACTGAGGTGGGTGGGGTTTTGGACAGCACTGGCCATCCAAGTGGTGGCCGGCCCCAGAAGGGAAAAACAGCAAAAACTGGGAAATAAGAATACTGGTCCGAACTGGTCTTGTATACCTTAAAATGGAAAACCAGTAAAACTGGGAAATAAGAGTACTGGCCTGAAGTGTCTTTTACCTTCTGGGGCACTCTCCTGCATGCGTAAAGGGGCCTTCAGATTTTGCCAAGAGAGGTTCTTAGTACACCTATGCAAACCCACCCATCCCTCTCTTTGATCTTGTAGGAGGAGAACATCAGGATCATGGAGCCTTGTGATTTAACGGTATGCCTCATGGCTTACAGAGACCAGAGAAGAAGAGAGCGGCAGAGACACTTGGCTTAGCAAAGAGAGGAGCACCTCCCTCAGGATAAAGGAGTGGCAGGGCCTGCTGCACATGCAGCTGAAGATCCACAGTAAGCCATCACTTGTAAGTGCCTCAATAGATGCAGGGTCTATGGACGGCACCTAATATTTCTGCAGATGACTGAGAACCAGTGTTGCTGAAGACTGTGCATGTCTAGGGAACTGGTCAGTTACATATGCCACCTGCTGCAGGATTTGGCACCACGGAGACATGTAAGGCATCTGCCAGTGGCCGTGAAAGTGAACACAGAGCTCAATTTTTACACCAGTGTTCCTCAGGTGACCTGTGTAGGATCTCGCAAGTCTCCACGCACAAGTGTATCCAGGAGGTCATGGATGCCATCTTCGCAAAAGCACACAATTTTGTGCATTTCACCAAGGATCAGGAAGCAAGAGCACCAGGATTTGAGCAAATCTCTGGTTTTCCACAGGTGCAGGCTGCCATCGACTGCACTCACCTGGTGCTTAGATCTCCGTGGCAACAAGCAGTCAACTATGTCAACCGCATGAGCTTCCATTTGCTGAATGCTCAGCTGGTGTGTGACCGCCACAAACACATCCTGCAGGTCTGCGCACGATTCCCAGGAAGCATCCATGACACCTACATGCTTAGCAGGTCTCAGATCCTTGATGTCTTCCAGGGTTAAGAGAGCTTTAGGGATGGCTGTTTGGGGACAAGGGCTACCCACAGAGGACGTGGCTGATGATACCCGTGCAGTGGCCTCAGACTGCAGCAGAGAGACGGTATAACGAGGCTTGTGGTGCGACCTGGATTTTGGTGGAACAAACGATAGTCATCTTGAAAATCTGATTCTGATGCCTCGACAAGTCCGGTGGAGCACTGCAATACAATCCCTAAAGAGTGTTGTGTATCATTGTCACCTGCTGCAGACTCCACAACCTAGCACTGCAATGGGGGAGGACCTAGCTGAAGAGGAGATGGAGGAGCTGCAAGTATCCTCCAATGAGGAGGACTTCGAAGGGGATGAGGATGAGGCCCTCGAAGATAAGGATGCTGGTGATGAGGCCTTCGCACTGGCCAGCCGAGGCAGGTGTGCTCGGGAGGCCCTCATAGCCACAAGGTTAATGGAGGATGATGACAAGATGCAGTGAGGAGAGTCCTGACATCCTCACTTTGCATCTGTGAACATATGACTCCTGTGTGGCTGATGGCAGTGCACATATCCTCAGTGCTCAGGCTCATGTCATGCAAATGCAGTGGAGTTGTGATCCCGAGTCTACTCTAAAACTAGGTCCCACAAAGTGTGTGTCTCTGCACAGGTGGAGGGTGTGTGTGAGCACTGTGATGGGACTTCAGTGAAGGTGTCATCAAATTCTTCTTATGGGTTGTCTTTGGAGCTTGAGTCGAGGACCTGGGTCATGGACCCCTTTCGGCTGATATCCTGATGTACCTACGAAGGAAGGAGAGATAATTAGTGCATGGCAGGGGACTACAGAACAAGGGAACTGACTCACAGCATGGATGGATCCTCACTTGGTTGAGCATCACTGGCCTCACCGTCAGTGCAGAAGCAGTCCAGATCATTGTGGTCAATGAGGACCTTGATGTCAGGCATTCCTCCATCAGCCTGCGACCTCTCTCTTTTGTTATGTGCCAACTTGTCCTGCTTGAAGGCAGATGGAGAGAGTGTAAGCAGGACACCTGCAGGCCAGGTGAAAAGGATGCCTGGCATGTGTGGGTGGTGAGTGGTGCTATAGATGGGATGTGGACATGATATGCAGGGCAGGTGAATGTGTGTGTGAGAGATTGAATGGTGATGTCCCTTGAACTGGCAGTGAGTGCGATACCTGTGGATGTATAATGGGTTTGTAAGTCTGTGAGTTGAGAGTGATGAGAAGAGTGACTTACCCTAGCAGAATGGAAGAGATCATTCATCCTCTTTCAGCACTGGGTGGCTGTCTTCTTTTGCAGGGCATTGGCGCTGACCACCGCTGCCACCACCTCCCATGCTCCCATGCTGGATTGGTGTCCTTGTTTGCAGGTCTTCACCCAGAGCAGGGGCCTCCTCATGGCGGGCCTCCACTGCGTCCAATAAGCACCAGAGGGAGGCATCGCTAAATTTGGGGGCAGCATGTTTCCTCCCTTTGGCAGCCATGACTGCAGCAGCTTCCGATCCCTTAGAGAGTGCTAGCTGTGTGCAGGGACCCTCTTTAAATATGGCGCCCGGATTTCTGAAGGCCTGAAGTGACAGCAGGGCAGATGAATCTGAGGCTGCCCTGCCAACAACCAGGAGTGTTTCCAGGGAATACATTATTAATGAGGCGAGACGCGCCGGGAATGCAATCATATGGTGTGAAAACCCCCCATTGCAGCCGGCAGGTAAAACGTCCTTTTTTCCCACCCGCTACCTCACTTTGTGCAAATCTGGGATGATTCCATCCAAGATCGTAGGCCAAGCCAAATTTAACAAAAGGGTCCATTAACCTGGTGAACCTGTTGTTATCTTTATCAATGGCCTGTATTGATTGCCTGAAGATTGTGAATATGGTGATCTTAAGTCTGAGCTGATATGAGACCCTATCATAGTCGGGCTGAGTGGTGACGCCCAACCTGACCTACTGCAATCCAAAGAAGACTTAACTTTGGAGAAGGAGATACAGTTAGTCAGACAATTAGGAGTCTGTCAGCAAAACAGAGCCATGCTAAGAGGGGAGGACAAACCATGGTTCAGAAAATCCCCCCAGAGATGGCACTGCTTATTAAACAAAAGAATGCCAAAGACACTCCAGGGCAAAAAAGACTTTTTGGAGTTAAAGCTCAAGACACCAATAAACCATGCCAACACTGTGGTGTCAAAAAGCCTCACACAAACAGTGTCCTGCAAGCCCTGTAGAATGGTTTCATTGTAAAAGGTTGGGGCACTTTGGAAAGATGTGCAGAACGAAAACCTCTAGACACACAGAGGATCATGAGAGAATCTTTGTACACAAGACCATCTCCTCTACACTGCGGAGGCTAAACGTAGACTGGGTGACCGCCTTGCAAAATACTTGCGCTCAGTCTGCAAGCATTACCCCGACCTTCTTGTCACTTGTGATCTCAATTCACCACCCTGCTCTCGTGCTCGTATTTCTGTCCGTGGCCTGCTGCAATGTTCCAGTGAAACCCAACGCAAACTAGAGGAACAGCACCTCATCTTCCCATCAGGCATTTTAGAGCTTTCTGGACTTAACATTGAGTTCAACAACTTCAGACTATGAATTCAGTCCTCCTCTTTGATTTTATTTTTCTTATATTTCCTCACCCCCCACCCCCTTGTACCAATATGTATCTTGTTCTCATGTTTTGCTTTCAGAAAACACTGACCCTTGTTCTGCTATTAACACATTCTGCTATCTGATCTTTATGTGACTATCAACACCTGCTTTAGTCTTTCCACAATCATTTACTCCCTTTGTCTTGTGTCCATGACAACTTTGCCATTTTCATCTCTCCTGACCCCCAACCTATGTGCCCTATTTTGCTCCACCTGCTCTACTACCACCCCCACTGTCAACAGCACTTCTACCTCTCGTCAGCTCTGTAGAAGTCATGTGGATTCGAAATGTTAACTGTTTCTCGCTCGACAGATGCTGCTAGACCCGCTGAGTTTTATTAATAATTAAAGAGAGAAGCCTCACCAAAAATAGGAACAACAATGCTTCCTAGGTGAGATCAAAGATACAAGATATACTTACTGGAACGCAGACATTTGTGTCAAAGGACACATCACTGATTTCAAATTGTATACAGGAGCAAGTGTAACAATCTTGTCCAATAAAGAACCGTGGCTAGTAAAACAATGCCTGAAGCCATCTACAACCCAGTTATATGGCCCCGGAGGAACCACGGGGCCGTGGTGGCATAGTGGTATTGTCACTGACTAGTATTTCAGAGACCCAGGATAATCCTCTGGGGACCTGGGTTTGAATCCCACCAAGGCAGATGGTGAAATTTGAATTCAATAATAAAGAATCTGGAATTCAAAGTCTGATGACGACCATGAAACCATTGCCGATTGTTGTAAAAATCCATCTGGTTCACTAATGTCCTTTAGGGAAGGAAATCTGCTGTCCTTACCTGGTCTGGCCTACATGTGACTCCTAGACCCACAGGAATGTGGTTGAATCTGAAATGCCTTCTGAACAAAGGCAATTAGAGATGGGCAATGAATGCTGGCCTAGCCAGCTATGCTCATATCCCATGAATGAATAATAAAAAAAGCTCCAAGTCAAAGTTAAATCGCAAGCAACTCTCCAATATAAGAACAAACAGACATGGAAATGTGTTTCACAACCAAGAATTCTCTCTTCTGAGTTGAAAAGCCTGTGACGATCTAAAAGCTCAAGGCAATCAACCAGCAAGGACCTGGATCTGACTTCTATTCACTGGGCTGGGGCAACTGAAGATGAAAAGTTGTGTGTCTTTTCACCCTGAGGAAGGTGTCACATCCACTCATGAAACAGGTCCAACTGCAGCTTGAAGAGATGGCCAAGATGTGACTCATCTCCCCCTTCACTAAGCCAACAGACTGGTGGTCCGGTTCACATCTGTGTCGACCAGACTCAAATCAACAAGACTGTGGGGAGGCGACAACAGCTTGACCAAGCTCTCCAAGAGTAAAGTGTTCTCAAAACTCAAAGCCAACAGCAGTTTTTGGCAGGTGTCGTTAGATGAAAAATCTGAAGTATTGACAACTTTTATTAACCCATTTGGCAGATTTTGCTTTAATCCTTTGCCTTTTGGCATAACTGCAGCACCTGAAATTTTTCAGTAGACAACATCTACCATCTTGCAAGGCCTGAAAGGCGTAATCTGCCATATGAATGACATCCTAGTTTGCGGAGAAAATGTCAAGGAACTCGACATGAGACTTAAAACCATCTTGAACCACTTGCAGGAAGCAGGGCTAACACTTAACAAAATAAATGAATTTTCTAAAATGTCCATTCTATTTTTAAGCTAATAATGGTAGCCCAGCAAAAAACAAGGGCCATCAGCGAACTTCTGACCACATCACCCATTTTGGATCTTCAGCAGTTACTGGGTACGGTGAATCAGATGGAAAATTTCTGCTGAACCTTGGGCAAGTCATGGAGCCCCTGAGCCACCTATTGAAGAAGACCCAAGCATGGTGTTAGGATCAGGACCCAGGAGAGGGGGGTGCAGACAGTGCTAATCACCAAGGCCCATAGTCTGAAGGCCTGGGCTCAGCATCCAAAGCAGCCAATCCAGTGGATAGAGTATCCTGATTGACAGTATACTCGGCCAATGATTGCTGCTGCTCTGAATAATAGAAATCATTGGTTGAGTAGGATGTGGCAGTTACCCAGTTCCTCCTTTCTTACTTCATGTTGGATCCCATGTGAGGACTGTTCTATTGGAGCATCATTTCAGATCGCAAGATAAGATAACCCCAGAAAGTCCTTCCTGATCTCCTCCCACTCAATGGTGTGTATCCCTGGGCTGGCCCTTCCCAACCTCATTGCCTGCATCCCCTCTGACACTGTGCATGTTCTGCAACCCCCACCCCCAGACCTCCCTAACCCCCATCCTCAACAATTGAATCCCTGGATAGTCCTTGGGTCACCCAGTTTTCCTGCAAAATTTGTTTGAAGAGCAACTGGCCCTGAAGCCAGAGTGTCTGGGTAATGAGACCACCAGCAAACACTAAACAGATTAATATGGGCGATTGGAGTACTCAAGGCTGGGATAGACAAATTTTTAATCAGTAAGGGAATCAAGGGTTATGGGGGAAAGGCAGGAAAGTGGAGTTGAGGATTATCAGATCAGCCACGATCTGATTGAATAGCGGAGCAGACTAGACAGGCCGAATGGCCTAAGTATGCTCCTACGTCTTATGTGGATGTCCCAGAGCATGTGCATTGACCTCAAATGGTGCAAATGAGTTTTGAGCTGTGTATCCTCGGATTCGGTTTAGAAAATATGGGTACACTACCTCAGACAGATAGGCAGCAATGCAATGCTGATTAGAAAATCTCCAACTTTTCTCTCAGAAGACCAGGAAGGCAAGATTTATGGAGGTAGACATCATTGGTGAGGTGGGTGGTGGCCCTCAGCATGAGAACATATTCCCTTTCCCCATTGCTCCCAATCCACATCCGAGTAAACAGATCAAGAGGAAATCAGTTTGATACTCAATTCAGAAAACAGTTTAACGATATCAAGGAGACAAGGAAACTTCATGTTTAAGTGTCAGGTCAGAAAAAAGAAGGAAATTTGTAGCTACTGAAAACTCTACAGGAGTTGAGAAAAGCGTGGGAGTGAATGAGTAAGTGTGAGAGAGTGAATGTGTAAGAGAGAACCCTGAAACTGGGAGAGAGTTGGAGACTCACACACACATACAAACACACACACACATACACAGACACACATACACACAGAGGCTGCTCATTGTGGGGTCACACACACAACCTTCCCCTCCACCCCTGAAAACCTAACCATATAGGCTAAAAGACAAACTGTTATTGACCCTCACTTTCATATGAATTCCATTGAGGCCAGCTCTGAGTGTGCACCCGCAGAGTCAATGTTAATTCAATCCAACTCCTTTTCTCAGCCCCTCTCCCGCTCCCCCTTCTCTGGTGTTCAGGGCTTGAAGCATAGCCTGTTTCTCTCCAGCTCTGCTACTTAAATGAAAAGACAAAAATGTTTTATTAGTCAGCTCTACTGCTTGGCACTTGTTAATGGTCAATTTTATTTTTTAACTTTTTTTTAAATGAACAATTTATTGCTTTAACAATTATTTTTTTTTGCTCGGCAAGTTGTTTATGTTTTCTTCACACCTTAACATTTTTAAAAAATTCATGTTTAATGGTGTGTCAAACAATCTTAAGCAACTGCTGTTGGGTTTCTTTCTGAAGGGGAATGAGAGGCTTACAAGAAGTCTGATTGTTTTTGGAGGGCTTGAAATTTTGCCACAGTAGAAATGGAAAGTGTTGAAAAAGTTCAGCACATCTGGCAGCATCTGTGCAAAGAGAAACAGAAGTCAATGACCCTTTGTCATAATTAGTGCAGATCATGGACCTGAAGTGTTGACTCTGTTTTTCTCTCTTCACAGATGCTGCCTGGCCAGCTGAGTATTTCCAGCATTTTCTGTTTATATGTCAGATTTCCAGCACCTGCAGTACTTTGGTCTCCTATTATATGCTCAGCATTTGTAAGTGTGGTTAGTTTCAATTTAAAATTAGAAAATATTTATCACACAATGCAATGTGCAAAAGTTCCATTAACAAAGCCCACTTGAGTGGACAGAAATAGTACATTATTGCAGGTGAATTATTTGGTGCTAATTTATTGGAAGGTTTTGCAATTTTGAAAGTTGAAACCAAGAGTCATGCGCCAATAGAGTATGTCACTGTTAGTTCAATATATTCTCATTTGTACATACGGTGCTTATGAGGTTCAACTCCTCTGGACATTGCAGTCTGGATATTGCTTAGGGCCAGGTCCAAAGAAGCAGAGCTGGTTGCATAATACGAATGACCAAGTTGTGTGTAATTGTCTAAAAAATCCATGGTAATAAAGTGCATCAAACTGAAACCTTAGCTTTTGATGGGTTTTATTAGTAGAGGCAGACAGTACAAAAGCCAAGAAGTTTTGCTCAGCCTATATAAACCAGTTTGACTCCACTGTGACAATGGTTCCCAATTCTGGGCACCTGAAGGATGTGAGGGGAGAGTTATATGAAGCGAGGGTGGAGGAAGGGGGAGGGAAGAGGATAAGGGTCCCAGAAACAGGCAAAGCACCAGGGCCCATGTTTACTCTCCCTGGCACTGGTTGGGATGCACAACAGGAGAAGAATTCCGCCAGATTAAGGACATGCTGCTCTCACCAATCACCTTAGCTCATTACAACATGTCCCTACTGGCCATAATCGCAGCTGATGCCTCAACTACAGGGCTGGGGGCAGTCCTGTTTCAAGAGCAACTGGATGGGTGCTGTGGATCAGTCTATTACCTGTCTTGGGCTCTATCCAACACAGACATGAGTCATGTGGTTTGAGAGAAAGAGGTCACCAGTCACGTGGGCTTGTGAGAACTTCTCCAACAATGTCATCGGACTAAAAGTCATCATTGAGACAGACCACAAACCATTAGTCTCATTACTAGACAAAAGGAACTCATCAGAATGCCCCCGGGAATCCAGAGATTCCACTTACAACTAATGCACCTCACTTAAAAGAGGATGCATGTTCAGGGCAAGCTACAAAGTGCTGCAGATATGTTGTCCAGGGCCACAGTCGACCATCCCATGACACAAGATCTTAACCTGGTTACATGGTCGAGTTCTATTCTCAGTTTGTGACCACAGAATTGCCGGTGAGCTCCAAAAAGCTACAACAGGGCAGATGCAGGATGAAGACTGTACCCATCAATACTGCATGCAAGGTTGGCCACAGCAGTGTATTGGTGGAGCGGTTCTGAAAATATACTTCGAATATTGGAAACACTTCACTATAATTGGTGATCTGTGGGTGTACGATGAATGGTTGGTAATTACTGTCTCACTTTGACCAGGAATTCTGCAATGAATCCACATGGACATCACAAAGTGCAGATCACAAGTCTGCAGTGTAGTGGCCGGGAATATCAAGAGCGATTGAAGAGATGATTTCACACTGCCAGGTGTGCGTCCTGGCAGTCCAGTCCAAAACCAGTCCAGAGGGAGACCCTTATTCCTGCCTGGTTCCCTACCAGATGATGGGAACACCTGGGAATAGATCTATTTATGTTCAGCAGTAAATCCTTCCTCATCATTGTTCACTGCTTCTCCACATGGATCGAAGTGAAGCGTTTACATGCAATAATCATAGATTCGGCTATTGAAAAGAGTCTTTGCAACTCATGGCATTCTGGACTAGGTGGTGTCTGACAACAGTCTGCAATTTGCTAATGACTACTTCACCCATTGTGCTGAGAACTACAGATTCCAGCACCTCGCCAGTCCCCAAGATATCCCCAATCCAACGGTGAGGTGGAAAGGGTCATCCACACTATTAAAATCTTCTTGAAGAAGAATGGGGATTTTCCAATGGCACTTTTAGACATTCAGGTCTACTCTACTACAATGTGGATTGGCACTGTCTAAACAGTTGATGGGCAGAAAGTTTTGTATTCAGCTTCCCATGCTGCCCAAGAAACTAATCCCATGGTTAGTAGCCCAGGACTATCAGAAGATTCAGGACTAAGAACGGTCCTACAAGAAACAACAAGCTTCCACTTACAATCGAAGGTACCATTCCAGAAACCTGCCCAGGCTGAATGAAGAAGGCAAGGTTTAAATCAAAGGCCTGGGCAGAGAAGGTGTCATCATCCAAAGGGATAATGATCAACAACGGTCTTACTTGATACATACCCCAGAAGGTACAATAAGAAGGAACAGGAGAAATCTTATCCTCATTCCTCAAGGAGGATATCCCATTATACAGTTGGGAGAGCCAAATGCTGAGAGTCAATTTGACAAGGCATCAGATACTTCAACTCTTACCAAAGAGCAACCAAATCAAAGCAAAGAAGTCCTGAGGGAGACTATCGATCTTCCAAACCTCACAAGGACATGATCAGGGAGAGTCCTAAAACTCCAGACTTCTTAAACCTAAAATGTCAGAGACTTGGGGGGAGTACGGCCAGTATGTAAATAAAAATATAAAAAATATTGGGACAAAGGCTTGGGGAAGATATAGTATTAGAGGGTGTTCAGGGTTGAAAGGGTTCATGTGTGGGACTGGAGAAACAGTACTGCTCACATGATGATGTAAGAGGAGTCATCTGACTAGGAGTCTAGAAGGAGAACGCTCATGGCTTGGACTGAGTAATACCTGTAGTCTTGAATATATATAGCTAGTTACATTCATACAATAAACCAGCTATTGCTCAGACATAGCTATGCCAATGTTCCTTAGCCAGTCACAACCAACATACTGCACGCATATCTGAGCTGGTGCAGGGCAAACATGATGGGACACCCTCAGAAGGCATCAGTTACTCTGTGGAATCATGAGCAGCAAACTTTGCCAATTCTGCTGCACACATGAGCGGCTTGTCATAGACAAGGTAAAAATATAACATAACTTTGATGGTCCAGATTGCCAAAACTTCACTAATCTCCATTGCCTCCTCTCTGCGCTTCTGAGCTGGGAAATGTGTGGAACCTTCAGTTCTCTGCCTCTCCCTGATATTCTGTGATCTATTCTCCTGCAACAAGGGAAAGAACAGGCACTTAAATGTAAAATGTCATATGTTCAGACGATGGATAGACTGCAGTTAGTGATGGAAGCTATTAGGGTGAGGTACACAATTGCACAAGGAAACATGTGAGTGCCATTTTTGGATGTATAGTAAATGCATAGAAAGAAAAGGGTGGGTGGGTATGCAAGGTAATTGGGTGTCAGAATGATGCGATGAAGTAAGCTTGAAAGGCAAAGTGAGGAGTTGGGGTGATGCACACGCTGGATCTAGGTGAATCTAAAATTGTACTCATGTTTCCTGACCTGGTTAGGTCATTAAAGCTCTTTCTGCCCTAAATTCATGAATTGGGCACCTTGATCCTGTTGCTCACCTCCAGGACCACTTCCAGCCAGGTCTTCTTCGTTTCGCCAGCAGTTGCTTGAATAGCCATAGGAATACAGGGACATAGGAATATAGGAACAGGAATAGACCCCTTGAGCGTGTTCTGCCTGTCATTCAATGACACCATGACTGACCTGCGTTCTAAGTCCATGTACCCCACTTTGTCCCAAATCCTTTAATGCCATTGGCTAACAAAAAATTATCATCTCAGTTTTAAAATTAATGATTAACAAGCTTCAAAAGCCAATGTTGAAGAGAGTCCCAAACTTCTAACAGCCTTTCTGCGAAGGAGTCTCTTAATTTCCCTCCTGAAAGATCTGTCTCTAATCTTTAGACTATGTCCTGTAGTTCTAGACTTTCCAAATAGCAAAAATAGCTTATCCCATCTACCCTATTTCCCTTAATATCTTGAAAGCACCAATGAATTCTAGAGACTACAACCCTAGTTTGCCCTCAGAGTCCACCAGTAAATCTAAGCTGCATTCCCTCCAAGACCCATATATCCTTTCTAAGGTGTAATTTCCAGAACTACACACAGTGCTCCAGGTGTGGTATAACCAGAGCTGAAGTATGACTTCTATGCCATTGTATTCTATTCCTCTAGATATTGTCATGTCAGCAGATCACAGCCCCGAATTACTTATGGACATATTGAACATTTTTTTAAGTAAAACACGTTTTGTTTTTAAAAAGACATACAAGCAAAATCTGGCTGAGAATGTAAAGTAGCCACTTTCTAGAAAATTCCTATATGGATTATTCTTGACTGACTCCAGAGTCCAGAGAGAGAACATGGAATGTTGCACCTAAAAAAGTTGTCAAGGCCTACTATAGGCAGAGAAACTTGAAAGGAAGAGATGAAATGTAAAAGACTGAGCTCTAATTTCCTGTGGTTTGCAGAGATAATGGAGACTGATTACCACATCTCAGAAGAAACTATCTCCCGTTGAGTTATATCTCAGGAAATGGTCTGAGTTGAAAGAAAGTAGATTCTGGATGAAATATATATTTGTTTTTACCCTACCAGGAATACACAAGGAAATGGGTTAAAAAGCCAACTGCAAACCTGATTTGTGTGTTCTAGTTCTGTTGTGTGCTGTGAAGGTCACAGCAGAAGAACATCAATTAGACATCCCTGCAGCTTGCAGGTAAAAGTCTATCTTTCTCTCTCTCTCTCTTTCTGGCTAGAGGCAAGTCAGCAAAGCCACAGTCAAAAAGGAAACAGGACAACTCCTTTAGCTAACTGCAGAGCCAAGTGTCTCTAAACCAACTGCTCAACTGCAAAAGTCAGCTCTACTAGAATCACCCAACTTAACTGCTACAACGTTTTGCCATCTACTCCTCATGGACAAGCCAAAGACTAATTTGTATATCTTTTTTAACTTTTACTCTTGGACTCAACTGCTCATTTCTGATCTGTGTGTATGTGCGTTGCATTTTTATTATTATTTTCTTGGGGGTTTTAGTAACTAATGAACTTACTCTTTCCTTGACTCAAGAAAGCCTGGTTAAATTGGCTCCTGCTAAAACATTTAGCCTGGGAAAAGGTATCCATGAGGGAAGGGATCCTTTTTAAATTAACCTTGTTGTGACCAACCAAGAGACTTGAATAAAAAAGGGGAGTCAGCTCATTCCTCCTCATCCAGGAGCATAACAAAATTAGGGCCCCATTCAGGAAGTTAACAATTTGGGGGAGCTCATTCGGGATCATAATAAATTGGGGGACCTCGCCCGGTGACCGATCATAACAATATTAAGGTGAGCATTCCAGTAGCCTTTTCAATTATTTTCATGGCATTTGTCCTTGGTCTCTTTGGACTGCTGTTTCTAGCAATTCCCCATTTAGGAAATGGCCTGCTCTATCATTTTTTCATCTAAATTAGATAATCTCTCATTTGCCTGCATCAAATACATTTGCCACGGTTTTTGTCCATTCACTTAACCTATCAAGATTTCTTTTAATTTTATGGTTCCATATAGATTGCTTATTCTGAAGTTATGTAATTGTATAAGGCGATGGTGAGTGATACTGGTGATAGATAAATGCCACCGGTCTTTGAGTCATCAGCAAATTTGTCCATGTAGCTATATACCCCACCAGTTGGGGTAAAAAGAAATAGAAATAAAAGATAGATAATGAATGACTTCATGAAATCGTTAATGAATACAATGAATAGTTGCAGCTCCAACACAGATCCTTGCAGGACACAATGGCTTGAATCTTTTGATATGGGGTGACTATTGTAGGGGTGGGGTGAACATTGTTAGTGGGGCGGGATATAGGGAGTGGTGAGTGACTCAACTTAAGTCACTGATGTGCCTCAGGAGCCTGAGGAAGTCAGGACATGCACACATGCACAGCTCTTAAGAAGGAAACTTCCAATTGCTGGTTTTACCTTGCCAGTTTGCTGCATGATTCCCTCCAAAAGTGGGATCACAACCATGGAAACTTGGGCTGTTTGTGTTATTCTTACCCTGGTTTTTACACAGATTTACCTGAGAGCTTTTCCTAGCAGGTGTAAAGCTAGATGAGGACCGCAGCTCAAAGTAAATCAGCTGAAGTGTCAAAGTTTCCAGCAACACAACAACACCAATAATGCTCACCCACCTTCCAGCAATGTTCACCCACCACCCCCTCCCCCCCCCCCCCGCCTTGCCCAGCAATATTTGCCCCCTCCAGGAAATATTCATCCTCCTGACGATATTCACTTCTCCTGGCAATGTTCACCACCCCTCCAACAATATTCCCCCCCCTCCCAGAAAATATTCACCCACCTCCCGACAATATTCACCCCCACCTGGCAATGTTCACCCCCACTTCAACAGTCTTTACCCCTCCCCAATAATGTTCACCCAGCCCCCCACCCCCAAAAATGCTCAGGCCCCCCTTTCAGCAATATTCATCCTCCTCACCAGAATATCCAGCCCCTGACAATATTCACATTCCCTCACTGCATTGTTCACCTGCCCTCCCAACAATGCTCACCAGCCCGTCCCTCGATTCATCACAAAAAAGGGGGTGTGGCTGCACTGGAATTATGCTCACCACTTGGCTTACCAAATCATTGGTTTCAAACTTTGAACTGTTCTGAAGAAGAGTCATACAGACTCAAAACATTAACTCTGTTTCTCTCTCCACAGATGCTGCCAGGCCTGCTGAGTTTTCCCAGCACTTTCCATTTGTATGCTGAACCTACATCTGTGTTTCCCACACGATGTTGAGTCTCCCAAACCCCCACTCCCAACATGTCTGCAAGTTAATCTGCACCTTTGTGGCTATCAGCACTGAAGGAGTTACAGTTAAATATTGAGTGTAGCTGTGTCAGTTTGCATGCTGATCCTTGGGATTAGTTCACATTTGCAGCAGGAAGAATTCAGTTACTAAAAGCTTTTAAATTATAAAATAAATGTACCACGAAAGAAAGTGTTCTCAGCTTTCAAGTTAATTCCCTGTACTGGCCTCCATCAATACTGTGAATTATTAAATATTCCAACTTTTGAATTAACGTGTGTTTATTTCATGACTTAACCTGACAGATGTCAGCAGATACCTGCCAATCTTAGACTTGTTCTCCAGAGAAGAATGTCAGAAAAAAATGTACCAGCAGCCAATGACCATCAACTCTTTTCATAATTTTGCTTGAATTTTCAAAAACACTTTCTTCGAATAAATAAATAATGCCATGTCAAGGAATAGTACCTTTATGAAAAGCCTCTGGCATACTCCATTGTTTACAAACAATGTCAGAATTCACCAGATTCAAATCTGGATGATATCACCGCCACATAAACGAGGCTCATTGCATACCTCTCCCTCACTCAAAAAACATTTCCTAAGACTTTGACATGATGATTGTGTTTCTTTAGAACATCTTAACTACAGCAATAAATGTTCATTTTTAGTAAGTATGCTCTATCCTATCTCAAAGTATTCTTTAAATGAAGTAGCGTTAGAAGGTAGAGCATAATAAGAACAGGGTTACACATTTTAAGTTCATGCAATCTGAGCTCATTTTCATAGCTATAGATTCACAATGGAAACTGCCTATAGCCTGGAATTTCCTCAAAGCTGGTCCAACCTGTTCTAACTTTGCAAAAGTGTAAATTTGTCATGCTGTAATTGCATCTTCCCACTAGTAATAGCACTACAGAGGAGGGTATTTATAAAGTGCAATAATTTTAACAGGAAGTTTCGATTATAACTATGGACATAAATATTTATAATAGAAAACGATGACAAGAAGTGAATATAGGCCTGACATTTTCAATGTTGATAATTTACCAAAGTTCTTTTAAAAAATAAGGACTTGTATTTAGAGAGAGCATTTCATGACCTTTGGACTTCTCAAAGTGCTTTACAGCCAAAGAAATATTTTTGAAGTGTAGTCACTGTTGAAATGTAGGAAACATGGTAGCCAATGTTCACACAGCAAACTCCCAAAAACAATATTGTGTTAATGACCAGATAATCTGATGTTTTTTTTGTGGGATGTTTATTGAGGGAAAAATATTGGCCAGGACATCAGGGATAGCTTCCCTGTTCTTCTTCAAAATAGTGCCATAGGATCTTTTACATCTATCCATACAGACAGGTGGAGATTCGATTTAATGTCTCACCCAAAAGATAGCACCTCCAACAGTACAGTATTCCCTCAGTATTGCGTTGGAGTGTCAGCCTCAAGCACTAGAATGGTTGAATCATGACTCATAGTTATACTTTGGTCATGAGTTTATGTAATAGGAATATACAGATACTGTACACTAGATCAAGCATGTATTCATCCTGAAATGATATATAAAAAACATTTCAATCAAATGAACTGTGCAAAGGAAAAGTGAGCAGAACAGTCTGCCTCTTCTGTGTCTGTTATTGATTTTTTTTTTGGGAGGGATTCTTTAAGTTATCATTTTTGCATCAGTCAAAGCAGTTTTGAAAAGCACACCAATGTGAAAGTGGTGGTGTAATTTCTGATTTTTTTTGAGTATAACTGAAGTCAAGTAAACAATCTAATTTCTGAATGCACTGATATGAAAAATGTGAGCTCACCTGTGGTAGGTAGTCACATTTTGCTTGGACTTCACAATGCGTAAGACTCCAGGCTGGTACAAAGATACATTTAAAAAGGGCAAAGGGAACTTTTCAACCTGTTATGGAATATTTTAAATCAGAAAGATTTGTGCTTTTCATGACCTCAAGATGTTACAAAGTGCTTTACAGCCAATGAAATGCTTTTGAAGTGTAGTCACTATTATAAACTAGGAAACATGGCAGCTAACTTGAACTCAGCAAGCTTCCACAAACAGCGTGACAATGACCTGATAGCTTGTTTCAGTGATGTTGTTGAACATACATACCAGGACACTGGGGGGAATTCTCTGAAACAGGTTATGAGCAGGTTGACTTGATGCTGAGAGAGTAAGTGTGATCTTCTTTCACTCTTTCATAGGATGTGGGTGCCATTGGCCAGGCCAGCATTTATTGCCCATCCCTAATTGCCCTTGAAGAAAGTGGCTTGTTAGGCCATTTCAGTGCTCAGTTAAGAGTCAACAACATTGCTGCGGATCTCGAGTCTTATGTAGACCAAACAGATGAAAATTTTCTCCCTGAAAGGACACTAGTAACCCAGATAGATTTTTATGACAATCAATTATCATAATGGTAACCATGAAACAGATAGATTTCAATTTCAGATTTTATTAATTGGATTTAAATTCCACCAACTGCCAGGATGAACCAATGTCCCCAGAGCAATAACTTGGGCCTCTGGATTACTCATCCAGTGACATTACCACTATGCCACCATCTCCCCCAGTATTAAGATACAGCTAGCAATGCAGCTAGGGTCTGTAGTGTACAGAGCATAAATGCAACTTTAATTGCCAATCAGGTCTGCTCAATGTTCACCATCTTTTCCAATACCATCTTCAGAGAATTTCTAGAGAAATTAAACCAAAAACATAGGAGGTTAAATTCAAAGGCCCTCAAAAACAGATGCAACAATTCCGATGATCTAATAACCTGAGCCTGCTCAATGTAATACAGACAGCAAGAGAACTTTTTACTCCCTGCTCTTTCAAATGATTTTAGCCTCCAGCCAGCATTAACTTCATTGTTGATTGGCAGGACACCTCAACAGGAATCCAATATCAGGAATAGCAAGAACCCCTTAAAGCTAGCCTTTATTGTTTAAAGTGAACCTCCATCTCTTAAGGCAGGGGGGGGGGGGGTGCTTTGTGGCTGGAACAGGTCCTGAAACTCAGGAAGTGAATCTAACCTGTGAAATATTGAATAATGGCACAACATACAAAAGTGCTATCCAAAGTGTTTGAATGATGCACTGACAGCCTTAGTGAACGAGGAGGAAAAGAGAACAGATGTCCAGTATCTGCAGAGGCACAGCAGATCCTCCAGATACACATTCAGAAGGCAGTGAGAACAGATAGCTGTGGAGGTTATTGACAGAAATCAAACACTGAGGACCTGGATGCGTGCTTCAACATCTGCCAGTTCACCCCGCAGAACTTTTGTAATTTAGCAACAAAAGGAAGTACCAACACGGAAGGAAAAAAACATTTCAGACCAGTACTCTTATTTCCCAATTTTTACTGTTTTTTTCCCTTCTGGTAAGCATTTGTAGAATTGAATCAACCAGCAACTAATCTGAATATAGTTGACAATCCCTTTAAATAGAATTGGTGGGGTGTACTTCCTTTTACTAAATACATGTACAGCTGTGCAAGGTTAAGAAAGGTCGTTATCGGGAGCATTAAGCTTCAAAAAGGCCCAAATGGTATCAAATCAGTCTTACACACTGGCTGATGTTGTGATGTGCCTGCTCCACAGGCACCATGGCAGGTGTTTATTGTTCTGCATTAAAGTTCTTTGAGGATGTAATAGGCAGAGTGGATAAAGGGGAACCGGTAGATGTAGTGTATTTGGATTTCCAAATGATGTATTCTCTATACCACATTACTACACAAGATAAGAGCTCATGATGTTGGTGGTAACATGGTTAGAGAATTGGCTAACTAACAGGAAACAGAGGCCAACATTTTCCCCCCATTGGGGAGGATTTGCGGGAGCGGGCATGGGCGGGCGCATTCCCGATCGACTCCCCTGGTCGGCGGCGCACTGCCATTTCACGTGGGCAGGCTAATTAAAGCCCGCCCAGCATGATGTCCACCAGGAAGCACTATGCACTCCCTGTGCGGGGTTGGGGGGGGGCGGGTGGGGGGTGGAATTCCCTCAGCGTGGAGTGCGCATTTTCATGCACACAGTCAAAGTGCTGCCTCAGGGAGATCGGCTCAAATTTGAAACTACAAATTAAGATGAAAGAAAAATTTTGCTGCCATGTTCCCTCATGTGACAATGTCACATGGTTGGGACATGTCCATAACTTTTATTTTGAAATGTTCTGAGATTTTTAAATCACTTGTGAAACCTCATCCCGCCCATGAATGAGGTTTCCTGCTTTTTCAGAAGCCCGCCAGGGCTCCCGGCCTGCCCGCCAACCTTAAGGTCGGACGGGAAGGTCCATTAATGGTTTCAATTAGTTTTTAAATGGACTTAATAGGCCATTGACAGGTCGGCGGGCATGCAGCCCAACATCACCCCGCTTCATTTTACACATTAGCTAGCAGGCCTTGCCCCTGCTTGCCGAACAGAAGATTCTGCCCAGAGAGTTGGGATAAATAGGTCATTTTCAGGTTTGCAAACAGTACCTAGGGGAGTGCCATAGAGATCAGTGCTTGGGCCTCAACTATTTAGGACCTATATGGATGAAAGGACCAATTGTATTGTAACCAAATTTGCTAATAATACAAAGATATTTATGAAAGCAAGTTGTGAGGAGGACACAAAGAGTCTACAAAGGTTTATAGACAGGTTAAGTGTATGGACAAAAATTTGGCAGATAGAGTATAATGAGAGAAAATGTGAGGTTGTCCACTTTGACAAGAGAAATAGAAAAGCAGAATATTATTTAAATGGAGGGAAACTGCAGAATGCTGCAGTGCAGAGGGACCAGGGTGTACTTGAATCACAAAGTTAGCATGCAAGTAAAGCTAGTAATTAGGAATGCAAATGCAACAATAGCCTTTATTTCAAGGCAGCTGGAGTATAAAAGTAGGGAAGGTTTACCGCAACTCTACAGGGCATTGGTGAGACTGCACCTAGTTTTGGTTTCCTTACTTAAGGAGAGATATACTTGCATTGGAAGCAGTTCAGAAAAGGTTCACTAGGCTGATTCCTGGATGAAGGGAGGAAAGATTGAGCAAGTCTAGATCTTGGGGCACAATTTCAAAATAAAGGATCTCCCATTTAAGACGGAGGTGAGGAGGAGTTTCCTTCTCTCAGAGAGTCAATAATCTTTGGAATTCTCTTCCCCAGAGAGCAGTGGAAGTGGTACAGTTAGAACGTTTCTAAAAGTCAAACAACTTAGAATCAAATGATTTGTCCTTCTTGCTTCTATTTTTAAAAAGTATACATCTTTAACTTTCAAAATATAGCTCATTAGGTAAGAGTCTGAAATGAGATATTTATATTATGCTAAGCTTCCTCTCCTTAAGTAACTAATCCTGCCATTAATGGGGACTTCCATTACGCAATTAAAAAGCACAGATATTACCAGAAACTGAAATATCATGCTTGGTACCTTAATAATCTCTTAATGGTGGTTTACCTTTTCCAATATATATAATTCTGGTAGGTTTTATGAAATGAAAATCTTCAATAATTTGACTTTACCACATTAATCTTTCAGAATATGCTGATAACTCATATCATGGGTCTGCTGAGTAGCTGAATATATTTCTAACTAAATAATCTATTAAATGTGATATTGTGTCATGGAATTGTCTGAAAAAAGGTCCTATTTTAAATTCAGAAATAAAACATTGATTATTTTATTATACATTATACTGTTATACAGTATGAAGCATTTTACCATGGCTTACATTTACATAAGTAGGCAAGGAAGAACATTAAGATTTAGCCAAGATGCCTGGTGCAAGAATTCCAATTTATTAGAGAGGAAACTATCTCTGAATAAATGTTTTATCATAGAAACGTGAGAACATCTAGATTTATTTATAAAAATCATAGCGTTTTATTTAACATGTATTTCTTATGATACCATTATAGGGTTTTAAGAAACATTGAAGAGCTGATTTGTTTTATATTCTTCTTCAGGTTCCCAGATGTTTGACCATATCTGGTGTTCTTCCCTCATATAGTTCAATGGGGAGTTAAACTGGCTGGAGTGTGAAACTCACATTCTATCAAGTTTCATGGCTTCCCATCCAATGGATCAGGTTAAAATGACCCCATTTTGTTTTATGAATGATGGATCATCATCAGGTAATTGAAACTTGTCCTCCCTGATGGGAAACTGACAAGTCAGATTTGAAACCCACTTTACCCTCCATTGGAAAGTACAATTGGGCAGACTGTAGAATGGGCACAAAATACAATCCTGTCGGTTTCCTCTGATTAGGTTGAAATTACCCCCATAAATTAGTAGAGTAGTAACATTCATTTCACATAGGACATTTTTCTACTGCACAAAATATAATTTGATGTATAGATTTAAAACTGTTCATATTGTCAAGTGCAACTGGAATGCTGAACATAGGTGTAGCACCACATTAGGACTACAATTCTGGAAGTTTCTGAAGGTATATTAACCCGTTACTAACTTATAAAAAAAAAGAGAGGAATATATCATTCCTTCATGGTCTGTTGTTGCCTTCATTTTTTCAGAGGGTCCTCTAAAACATAAGTTTTGATTATTTTGTTTCTTTATCCAAGCTAATTCTCCCACGTCAATATTAATGCCCACTTGAAACTGTGCCACATATTCTACCTGTGACTACAACAGTCTGAAATGTTCTTGTGCAATCTACTGAATTCCTTCACATTTTGAAATGAAATGTTTGAAATTATACAGCTATGAGGCAGTAACCACAATTATGGGTTCATATGATTCCATAAACACCAATATACAAACATCAGCCATTTGAACTGTAACTTGAATTCACTGCCATCTATAGCGTGCATAGGGGGAGCTTTAGTTCATTTGGAATTCCTATTTTTTTTTGCAGCAGTGGGAACTTATGGCAGATGTCAGTAGATGCTATACAATAAACACAAAAGCAAAATACTGCACATACTTGAAATCTGAATTATAAGCAGAAAATGGTAGAAATTAGTTGATCAGGCAATATCTACAGAGACAAAAACAGAGCTAATGTTTCAGCTTAATGACTGTTCATGAGAACAATAAAAGGTTGGAGAGGTGATAGGTTGCAAGCAAGTACAGAGGCAGGGAAGGGGAAAAGAGAGGAAAGAACAAAAGGAGAGGTCTTTCAAAGGGTGAAAGACAGGAGGAATTAAATCACAAAAGGGATGTTAGTGCAAGGAAAAAGAGGGTGGTAATGGGAAACAAAAGATGGGTCCAGAGAAAGTGTAAATGGCAACAGTAGAATTATTTACGGTTACACTATGTAATATTTGCTCTGAAAAGAGCAGTTCTTAACCTAAAAGAGTTCCTTAGGAGAACTGATAGTCTCGATGTTTTGGGCTGTATAAGCTGCTCATTGCCTGAAGGAATGACTGCTAGATTGCCCAAGAAGGCATAAGGAATCCTTTCCTTTATTAGCCGAGGTATAGAATGTTAGAGCAGGGAGGTTATGCTGGAACTGTATAAATCATTATCTAGGCCATAACTTGAGTACTATGTGCGGCTCTGTTTACCTCATTACAGAAAGGATGTGATTGCATTAGCGAGGAGACAGAGGGGATTTACGAGGATGTTACCAGTAATGGGAAATTGCAGCTATGAGGAAAGATCAGATAGGCTGGGATTGTTCCCCTTGTAACAGAGGAGGCTGAGAGGAGATTTGATTAAGGTGTACAGAATTGTGAGCGGCTTGGACAGAGTGGATGTGAAGGGCCTAATTACCTTTGCAGAGAGGGCAGTGAGTATGTGGCACAGATTTAAAGTAATTCGTAGAAAGACTAGAGGAGAGATGAGGAAAGAGTTTTTCACCCAGAGGGTAGTAGGGGTCTGGAACTCACTGCGTGAAAGAGTAGTAGAGGCTGAAACCATCAATTCATTTAAAATGTGTTCGGATATGCACCTCAAGTGCCCTAACCTGCAGGACCAATGACCTAATGCTAAAAAGTGGGATTAGACTGGGTGACTCATTTATCGGCCAGCACAGATGCGATTGGCCAAGTGACCTCTTTCTGTGCAGTAAACTTTCAATGATTTCTATGAATAGGTGAAAGGGATAGTTACATATATTCCCCTAACTGTTCCAGTCATTCTTGACAGGCAGAATACACTGCCCAAAACGGCAAGGCCTGTCAGCTCTTTTAGGAACTCTTTGATGTACCAACTGCTCTTCTCAGAGCAAATTTTACATGGTGTAACCATAAAATCGTCTCACTCAATGGACTGAAACTTCTGGCTGATGTGCGGGTGGTAGAGTCTGCACGCCAGTGCTGAAAATGTTGGACATTAACGTCGTGCGAGCGTCCCAACGTCAACGCGTGGCATTGCGATAGTTAGGTCGGCGGGAGCGCTATGCAGTGCGACATGCGCCTGCCATTAATTAACGGCCTTGTTAAGGCCATTAACTCACCAATCGACCAGGATTTTGAGGGGCCTGTGGGAACTTTGGGTTGGCCCCCGAGCCCAACGGGCAGGCGGGTAAGTGATATTTTTTAAAAACCATGTCCAGTGGCGGGACGAGGTTTGATATTGGATTTAAAAACATTTATTAAAGGTTTTGTGTACTTCATAAACATGTCCCATCTCGTGTGACATTTTCACATGAGGGAGATGTGTTAATGAATTTTTTACTGTTCTATTTTTAATCTTTGACAGCCTTTCAGTGATCTCCCTGAGGCAACAATTTGAGGCACTCTCGCAGTCGGGGAGGCGGCCCACTGGGCGGGCCTTAATTGGCCCACCCACATAAAATGGCGGCAGGGCCCGTTTCAGCGGTGGCGATCGGCTGCCCGCCCACCAACAAGTCGGCCAGGCCTGCCTGCCCATCAAGGGCAAAATTCTGCCCAATGTTTTTGCTCTCACTGTGAAAACCTTCAAACAACCTTTAAGTAGAATTATTACCAGCAGCTGCTACCCAGAAAAATGGAAGCTGTGGTTAAGATCCAAAATTGCTGAACTCAATGTTGAGTTCAGAGGGCTGTAAAGTAGCTAATCGAAAGAGTGTGTGTTGTTGCTCAAGTTTCCTTTGAGCTTCATGAGAACAGTGTGGGAGCCTGAGGAGTGGATTGTTCACTGCTAATGATGTCTGCTCAAAGGAATTATTGTCATGAGAAAATCATGGTCCACGATTGACATGTATTACAGGTTTCTAATTGGCTGCTGCTTGGTGATCAAACTTAGATGTTAGCAATTGTACTACCAATTACTGAAATTGCAGAATATTGCTCCTTTAAATGTAACAATACTCTTAGAGATAAATAATTTAAAAGCAAATATCTACAATAAATGTCTGTAAAGTTGTAATGGTAAAAAGAATATAATTGGGAATAGTCTTTAAATTAAATAATACACATTAGCAGGAGACTCAGAGAATAGAACAATATGTTTACAAACCACATAATGTTATTACTGGCTATGGTGATAACTTACAGTAAATACTCTGCATATGGTTTCCCAGAAACAGTTTTAAAAGCAACAATATATAAATCTTGCAAATTGAAAGCATTATGGTTTAATTATTGTTACTATAAATATTAAGGGCTGAATTTTCAGGTCCTCCCACTCCCAAAGTTGGGCCAGAGGTGGGTGAGACCTGAAAATATTGGTTCCAACAAGCGTGTCAGTTCCGAGATGTAGTTCCTGGAACCACTCTGTTCACTAGGATGGGGGGGCGCGGGGGGTGGGGGGCGGGGGGGGGGGAATGGAGGGCAACGATCCCATCTGCCTCCAGATTGATGCCAATTAAAGTACTTAAATGGCTCGTTAAGAGTTTGTTCAAGGGGAAGGTTTGAATTTTGAAGGGGGTGCACAGGTTTCAAGCACTGTCTGTTGTAGATCAGCTGAAGAGAGGGGCACAGAGTGGGGAGCCTCAGGAAATCACCCCAGCCCCATTAGGTGGTCACTAGGGCAAAAGGGGACTCAGCATTTGGCAAGGGGGTGCCCTTGACACTACATTGGTGATGGAGAGTGTGCCCAGGAATTGAATGAGGTGATCACCCTCCCCACAGCATCACAGGGGCCTTTGACTAGTGGGCAAAGCTGCCTTTCAGAAGAGGAACTGCACCAAAAATGGAGCTACCTGGAGATGACTAGGACCCAGAGCCACAGGAGACTGTGAATCTCAAGGCAGATGGTCACAGAAATGTGTGGCATTGTTGCCGAGGACCTCACAGCTTGCAGCCCTGCTTGCCATGCCCTGCCAATAACCAGCAAAGCCGCTGTGACCTTGAACCCTTTTGCCTCTGGCTCCTTTCAAAGATTAACTGCAGACTGTGGGGGCATCTTGCTAATGGGAACACACCACAGCATCTCATAGATCACTGGTGACCTCTTTGCCAGAGCTGGACAGCACATTCATTTCACAAAAAGTGTGGCCTCCCAGGGTCAGAGGACATTAGATTTTGCCACCAACACTGGATTCGTCCAGGTGAAGGACATCATCCATTGCACCCATGTGGCCAGCAACACCCCACTCAGATTCAACAAATGGAGAAGCCTCCACTCCTCCAATGCCTAACTGATCTGTGACTACAATAAGAGCTTCTCCCATGTGTGTGTGGTTACTTTCCTGGCAGCTGCTATGACTCCTTCATCCTCCAGCAATCCAGGCTGTATCAGATGTTCACTTCAATCCCCAAAATGCACCGTTGGATTCTAGGGAATATGGCTACTCATCCATGTACAAGAGCCCCACACCAAGGCACAGAGGCAAAACAATGAATGTCACCTGATCCCTACGACAACCACTAAGCAGGCCGTTGGGCTTCTGAGCATCCGGTGCCAGGACTGCTGGCACACTCAAGTATCCTTCTGCATTGCCCTTGGTCATTGTGGTGGTCTCCTGCACCCTCCATAACATGGCCCTTTAGAGAGGTATCAGCCTTCTCGACAGTAATGCCCTGGAAGGAGACAGCTCACCCAGGGAGCAGCAGGAGGTGAGAGAGGAGGAGGAGTTGGAGGGGGCAGGTGATGATGTCGAACAGAGAGGTGCCCCTGCTGCTCAATGAGGTGGTTGGGTTCCTCAGGAGTTATGAGGAGGTCATGAATGTCCAGAGTCGGAAACCTTTCAACTGAACCCCCATGACTGAGATTGAGGGGCATGAGTTGGAGGGGAGTCTGATATCTGTGTTGACACATATATGGAAGATTCAGCCTAGAACATAAGAAAATATGACCCATCAAGCCTGCTCAGCCATTCAATACAATCATAGCTGATTTTCTGCTTCAAGTCCACTTTCCCACCCTTTCCCCATATCCCACATGCTATAAGATTGAGTTTAGCAACAGTCTTATAAATAGTGTCCTTTTGCCATTTGATCACCTTGCAAACTTGACACAGAAACAGAGCACATTAAAGCTATCTTGGAGCACAATGGCTACCCTGATCAGATCATTGTTTGCTGTGTACCACACAAACTCACAAATGGGCCTTGGCTGTCATTTTTGAACTTGGAAAGTGCCCGGCTATCTCTAATTACCCTGGAAGGGCAAAGTATCCCAAAAATTTGAAGAACAGTTTAAGGAAGCCAATTCAGGCTGCTGCTATGTAGCAGCTGGACAGGTGGGATTTTTCACTCAGTAGATGCTGCTGTCAGTTCAAAGAGATGTTCTGCCTCCCACACAATTGAGCAACATTGTGTATGAGTTTCAGTGTTGGTGCAATTCCAGGTACAAAGGCTGTATGGCCCAGCAATTGGCTAATTGAATCAACAGCTCGTTTCTTCAGTTATTTGTAACAGGCAGAGTACAAACCAGACTCAACCAGCACATGCTTGCAAAACCCAAAATTAAAAAATAAAAATAGATTGATACCTGGAATAAGTGGGTTGTCGTATGAAGAAAGGTTGGACAGACTGGGCTTGTTTCCACTGGAATTTAGAAGAGTGAAGGGTGATTTGATTGATGTATACAAGATCCTGAATGGCCTTGACAAGGTGGATGTCGAAAGGATGTTTCTTAAAATTAGGACTTGCCCTTTTAGAACAGAGATGAAGAGAAATTTTTTCTCTCAGAGGTTTGTGCAACTTTGGAACTCTCTGCCTCAGAAGGCAATGGGGGTGTATTCAGTGAATATTTTTAAGGCAGAGTTAGATGGATTCTTGTTAGGGAAGGGAATCAAAGGTTATCGGGAGTAAATGAGAATGTGGAAATCGAAACACAAGAAGATCAGCCATGATCTTATTGAATGGCTGAGCAGGCTCGAGGGGCCGAATGGTCTACCCCTGTTCCTACTTCTTATGTTCTTATGTTCTTATAAAATGCCTACTGTTAGATGTGATTCCACAATTGGGCAGCATTTGCTGAACAATCTTGAGTGCGCTAATAGCTACAGTAACAATCAAGTTAAGATAATCAGTCAAGCTTGTAATATGGCTCATTTATGCTTGCTAGAAGTGACGTAAATTCATATATAAAGAAAAGGAACGTGTTCAAGCCTTATGCCTTTGCTGAATTACCTGAGAGTTTGGGAAGCCTATAGTTGCTTTCTCCAAGGCAACATCTTGGCCAAACAGTGTCAACTTGCCAACCAACCAGCTCCCTTTAATCCTATGATATAAATTGTCGTGATGTTTGAAATTTGGCATTCTCCCATTTGTTGTGGTGACTGCAAGATGAAAAGCCTTAGCAACATGTCTCTCTTTTCAATAATATTCAAGTTCTGTACAACCAAACAACTGTTAATATACTTAAAGTTGGGATAGATAGATTTTTGGTCTCTCAGGGAATCAAAGGATATGGGGAAAGTGAGTTGAAGCCCAAAATCAGCCATGGTTATGTTGAATGGCAGATCAGGCTTGACCAGCTGAATGGCTTTCCCCTGCTCCTATTTCTTATTTTATGTTCTTATATAGCATTGTGACTGCTGCCAGGATAGTGGGAACACATCAACACCTGAACTTTGAATGGTGATCCCTTTAAATAGCAATGGTGAGGGGGTCCCTTGCGCAACCGAAAACTTGTTCAGCTGAGATTATTTAAGAGAGGGTATTAACAGGACTGATGAGGACACAATGTGGAAGGTCAGCTGCCAAATCAGCTTTTGACACTGAGCGACATCACAAACTGATCACTCTGCTTGCTTCCAGCCCACGCACAGAATGTCCATATGTTTGTCCTTCAAAACATGGCAGTTGGCGTGGGATGTGCCAGAATCCACCAGGATCAGAAACACCACAACTTTTTTGTCCCAGCATGCTGAAGCCAGCGCTGCTACAGGGCCAAATTTTGCAGCTATTGTTTTTTGATAAATTGACCTGGAGACAACAGGGTAGCAACACTGTCAAGGCATTTATCATATGAATGTTTTTGAAGTCATATTTTAATACTGACAACAGACATTTCTACCCTTCAATTGATTAATTTTAGATATTCAGCTGAAGTCCACTGGAGACAGTAACTACATTCTTGCCGTGGACAAAAGAGATCACAATGTCTTCCTTCATCGATCTCATCGATCACCAAGGCATTCAACCATATGAATAGAGGTGGTCTAGTTAAGCTGCTGGAGAAAACTGGCTGCCCACCAAAGCTGCTCAGTGTGATCTCCTCTTTCCATGCCTACATGACAGGTAAGGTTAGCTATGACAGGACAACATCAGAACCCTTTGAGATCCACAGTGAGGTCAAACAGTTGTGCTCTGGCACTGACACTCTTGGCATATTCTTCTCTTTGCTGCTGTCATATGCTTCCAGACCATCTTGAAGGGTGTCTACTTACATACCAGAATTGAGGGAAAGCTGCTTAGCCTTGCTCGCCAAAGATCCACCATGTCCTTATCAGAGAGCTGCTCTACGCTGAAAATGCCGCACTTGCATTCCATACTGAGGAACACTTTCAGCGGCAAATGAACAGACTCTCTCAGGCCTGTAAAGAGTTTGGTTTGGCCATCAGCATCAGGAAGACAAAGGTTATGGTCTAGGATGTTGCCATATCACCATCAATCAGCATTAACAATATGATACTGGACGTTGTTGATAGGTCCACATATCTTGACTCCACAATCACCAGCAATCTGTTACTTGATGCTAAAATCAACACATGTATTGTAACAGCTTCAGCTGTTTTGTCCAAGCTGAGTAAGAGGGTGTGGAACAACAGCAACCTGACTGAAAACATTAATCTGCGAGTTTACCAAGCTGGAATCTTCAGTGCACTCCTCTACAATAGTGAGACCTGGACAACATATATTAGGCAGGAGAAAAGGTTGAACAGTTTCCACCTTCACTGTCTCATGTGAATCCTTGGTGTCTCTTGGCAGGACAAGTTCACCACCTCAGAGATCCTGGAGTGTGTTAATTCTGTCTAAATCATTGCTAAGCCAAGGAAGTTTATACTGCCTTGACCAAGTTCATCGGATGGATTCTGGCCGTATGTTCAAAGACCTTCTGTACAGTGAACTGTTTCCTCAGTATCCATACCTCTGCTACTAGGACACCTGCAAGTGACATATAACGATAGTGGACATTGGCACTGACAACTGTGCAATAGTCGCTGATGGCTATGACCTCTGGAGGCTGACCAATTGGAAAGGCACTAAAAGAAGCAAGCAGAAACGAAAAGCTCAGCTGTCTGAGAAGGGGGACAAGAGAAAACGGAGTACAGTGAATCATGCACTTTCTCAGTTCACTGTCTTCCTCGGCAACAAAGCAGCAGAGAGTGCCATGCCTGATTGGG
The DNA here is from genome assembly GCF_017639515.1 of Carcharodon carcharias. Taxonomy (NCBI): domain Eukaryota; kingdom Metazoa; phylum Chordata; class Chondrichthyes; order Lamniformes; family Lamnidae; genus Carcharodon; species Carcharodon carcharias. Next base: position 82,085,437 of record NC_054472.1, on the reverse strand, counting down.
GTTCCTGAGTCACACCAGGTGATACTTAACACAGAGTTCACCACCACAGCACAAACTATTATCTTACGAGACAGAAGGCTGACACTCTCCTGCATGCAGATGGTTCTGCTACCTTTTAGTTATGACTTTTAACTGGTCTGCAGCAGATTTACTGCCCCCAATAATTATGGGGAGGGTGGAGGGGTGACCAAAAGTGACCAAACAACACATGAAAGCCAGGAACACAAATATTCTGCTGAGCTTAATGGCAGGACTTTATTGTTATGTTTTGGATCTGTTTCCATCCAGCAGCCTGCCAAATGGACAATCTGACTGCAGTAACTAGGAGGGAAAACCAGCAGCACAGGGTAAGAAGGAGAGGAAGTGAAGGGGTTTGTGGGATAGGTTGGCAATCAGGAGGGGGAAGAGAGAGGTCTCAATCATCAGATGAGAAAGGGTGCAGTAGCATACTTCTGCTCCTCCTGGCCCACAAGGAGTGATGGAAAAGGTACGTGTGCAACCAGCAGCTCTTGCCTCCTTTTCTTAAAACTGTTGGGTTTACACAGCAACACAGAATTTTAAATCTTGTTCCCCATTGTGTTCTGGGAGCCTGATTTAAATATGTTAATGCATTGTCCATGTCAAGGCACTTGGATGCCAAGAAACCTGCCAATGTAAAATTGGCAGTCGACTTGTGTGTGGTGGGTTACGTTTCATGATAATGTTTTAAATTCCTGATCCTCACTTGCCCATTGCCAGGCTGTTAATTTCAAGGCCATTAGGTTTGAGTAACATCCATGGAGTAATCTCAATAACTAACCTTCATTTTGCAATTTTCTTGCTTCTTGTGTTCTTTCCTAAAACTCTTATGTTTTGATTTGATGTTGTGTCATGTCATCAGATAAAAATCATAACCTAAGATCTATCCGGGAACTATCTCCCAGCACTCTTGGTGAGAACTTGTAATATTGGGCTCTGACAGTGGGAGGTTTAATTTCAAGCAGTTTGCTTATTTCTAGTCTTTGATTGCAGTTAATTACTACATCTAACATATAAGATTGCTAATCATAGTAAAAACATTGGGATAGGTGGGCAACAGAGTTTAGGCTCTTTCTTACATTAGTCAGCTGCTTTGGCCAATGATAACAGCACTATTCAGACTTTCAAAGATCTCCCAAAAAAACAGCACTCATCATTAATGGGTGCAACTGCAAGGTGGAACTGACAAGTAAGATTAAATATTTATGACAATAGATAAGCACTTTCCCAATTTGCATCATAGGGTGGAATTTAGTGGCAGTGATGTGGGCCCTCCAATCAGTGGGAGCCCCATGTCGTCTGCCATCTTTCCACAGGAGGTACAATGCTACTCCAAGGTAATCAGGCACTTTTACCAGGAAAGCGTCAGGCCTCCCACTGAATTAAGGCCCCAGTAGGGTGGAAATCCTTCCCCCGAGAGCTTCCGGCCAATCAAAGGCCAGTACCATTGCTTATATTGCACTGGGGCCTACCTAGAGGATTGGTGATGGGTCCTCTGGAGACAGATCATTGGGGCAGAATGGAGTTGCCAGGGAATTGGGTGCTGGCCAATGAGAAGGAGGGACATTGAGAGATGGGTCGCTGCTTTGTGTTCTGAAATTTTCCATTTGCTGGGATAGATTCCTTCATTTTCTAAGGCTCCTCTAGCTTGAGCAATAGTATACAGTATTACCTTTTTAGGAAATAGGTTGATTTCAGAACATAAGGGAGACTAGAAAAATGCTGCCTCCAATAGCTTTCACTATAAAAGAAGGATTAGAGTGCTGTCAGGGGATGAGATCCTCAGGGATATGTGCAGGCAGGAAGACATAGCAATTATCTTTGCTTGTTTTAATATTCTTTCATGAGAAGTGATTGTCATTGGAAAGGCCAATACTTTTTGTCCTTCCCTTGTTGCCCTTGAGAAGTGGTGGTGAGCAGCCACCTCTTTCTCCCATGGCTCATAACAACTAACCATAAGCCCACCACAGTTAGAGAGCAGATAAAGCAAATTTCATAACGCAACCTCTAATTGCACACAGCACTCTAATGATATGTTAAAGGGGTGATTTTGCTGCCTCTGTCCCCTATCGGTGTTGTGTAATGCAGTCCTAGAGGAGTCTCAAGCTCTTTTGTGCCTTGTTGCATCCTTCACAGTTAGAATCTGAGAAAGGATCTTGTGATGGATATCCCAATGGAGGAAATTGAGGCTGGAAGTCATGCAGCCACAGCAGCAACTAGAGGAAGAATAACTGGGGCCAGAGATATTCAACAACATCTTTTCAGAAATCAGAAACTAATGACAATGACCTCCATTGTAGCCTCATACACATTTCATAAATTCCTGTCTAAGATTTTTAGCACAGCTCTTTCACTGAAAAGTTCCCAGGGCAACTCACGTCTCCCAAACCATTATCACCAGAAAACAAGTTAATATTCATTTTTGGAAAATGTGATCCAAACTGTTGCATTCTGTGTTTCCTGTGAACAGGTGCTTCTTGTGTTCTTTGGACTCTACTTATCAGGTTATTATCACATTGCTGTTTTTTTCTACCCAAGTTAGCTGCTGCATTTCCTAAATAAGAACAGTGACTGCATTTCAAAAGTACTTCATTAGATGCAAAGTTCTTTGGGATGGCCTGAGGTCATGACAAGTGCTATATAAAATAAAGTCATTTTTGTTTCCTAAGCTTCTTCTGGTGCTCCCCATCTGTGTGCTACCTGAGGGCAAGGGCTAACAAAGAGTCTTGGCTATAATCTGCATGTCAGTTTGTGTCAGCTTTGACTCAGTGATCGTCCTCTCACCTCTCGGTCAGAGATTTTAGGTTTAAGCCCCATTCCAGCAACTTCATCACAAAGCCTAGGCTGACACTCTAGTACAGTACAGAGGAGTCAAAAGTGCCATAATTCAGATGAGACAGTAAACTGAAGCCTTGCCTGGCCTCTCAGGTAACATAAAAGATCCCATTGTACCATTCAAAGAAGAGTGGGAGAATTCCCCCAGTATCCATCCCTCAACCAGCATCATTGAAAAAAAAATCCAATCAATTGTTTATGGTACATCATTACTGTTTGTGCAACCTTGGTATGCACAAATTGGCTGCCACATTTCCATACGTTACAACAGTACCTATGCTTTGAAAGTACTTAATTGGCTATAATGTGCTAACTGAAGTTACAAGAAGCACTGTCTAGGAACATGGGCCTCTTAGGACTCACGTGAAGCTCTTCTTATAGCAGCTGGTCAAGGGAGCACCCTGTTACAGGCTGTATCATCACTGGTTCTGCCTGGGCAGCCTGGTCATTTATCTGAGGAGACTGATTAGATAGCTCACAACTCAGCCAAAAGTATGCAGAGTCTTGACTTAACCACTGACCCAAAGGCTTTCCATCATTAACCCCAAGAAGCCCATACAACCTGTGTGCTCTCAGTGAGGACTGAGAAACTTACAGACTTTCACTTCCCTCTTAACTTGAATAGAAAGTTAATATTTCCTCCTGTTCTGCCATTGTCCCTCTTAGCCGCAGCAGGTTTTATATCTCACAGTTGCACCATTTCTCTGTTCCTTGCACAAGATTTCTACCCCTTTCCACTATCCTATTCCAATTTCAGGAAGGAATTATACTCCGAACCATCCCAAGAGATTTTGGTCCCACCACTACCATGTAACAATTATGTGGCAGATTGGAGTTATAATAATTTTCTAATCCATAGATTTGCAATAGAATCAATAGAAGTCACACTCCGCTGTATTTCTGCCAGCACAGTAGCTCCCATCCCACCACCAGAACATCTATATTAATAGTTTAAAAAAAACAATCATTTAAAAATGCCATTTGATTGGTTAAACTTTGTATTTGACTGACAGTTCCTTTTTGAATTAAGAGATCATTATTCAAAACCCAATAGATCAGTCTTGCCCTTTGAAACAATTGTATTACAGCCTTCCGGACTGAATATTGAGTTCAACAATTTTAGATGATGAACTCTCTCCTCCATCCCCATCCCCTTTCCAATCCCCCCTTTTTTTTCCCAATAATTTATATAGATTTTTCTTTTCCCACCAATTTCCATTATTTTTAGATGTATTTCCATCCATTGTTTTATCTCTACCTTTTAGCCTATTTCAATCCCTTCCCTTAACCCTACCCCACCCCCACTAGGGCTATCTGTACCTTTCTTGTCTTGCTTTCTACCCTTAATTAGTACATTCCTCAGATAATATCACCACCTTCAACACCTCTTTGTCCTTTTGTCTATGACATCTTTTGGCTTTCTCCACCTATCACTGGCCCTCTATCCAGCTCTACCTGTCTCACACCCCGCCCACCCCTTAAAACAGCTTATATTTCTCCTCTTCTATTTTTACTTAGTTCTGTTGAAGAGTCATACGGACTTGAAACGTTAACTGTGTTCCTCTCCGCAGATGCTGCCAGACCTGCTGAGTTTTTCCAGATATTTTTATTTTTGTTTTGTATTACAACAAAACAGTCTTCAGCCCTATGGCACAATCTGCCTATTTAAGGAGAATTGAAAAAGTGTGGCCAAAGCTTCCGTTAACTCCTCTCTGACTCCTTTCAATAGCCTATGATACCACTGAAGATTTATCCACCTTGAGATCTGACAATTAATTTTCAAACCAATTTCTTGTTTACTTTTGTCGCTAATGGTTACTCTGTATCCTCCTCTAGTACACTTACATTCTCACTCCCAGCATTATTTTTAAGTATCAGTGCAAATTAAATATTGATATCTTCACTGTTCCTTAATCTTTCACAATTAGTCTTCCCCTGAATCTCTGCATGATCTTTATGCTTATCAATTCCTTTAATATTTCCTTGAGCAAGCAAATTGTTACAATCTGGAATAAACTGCCTGAAAGGGTGGTGGAAGCAGTTTCAATCATAATTTTCAAAAGGGAATTGGACAAATAATTGAAAAGGAAAGATTTGCTGAGCAATAGGGAAAGACCAGGGGAGTGAAGCTACTGTTTCAAAGAGTCAACATATACACAGTTTGCTGAACGGCTGCCTTCCGTGCTTTATTATTCTATGAGAAATTACAGAATGCAGCACAAGTGGATAAGGTAGTCAGGAAGGCATATGGCATGCTTGCCTTCATCAGCAGGAGTACTGAGTATAAAAGCTGGGAAATCATGCTGCAGCTGTATAGAACCTTGGTTAGGCCACACTTGGAATATTGCGTGCAATTCTGGTCGCCACATTACCAGAAGGATATGAAGGTGTTAGAGAGGGTGCAGAGGAGGTTTACAAGGATGCTGCCTGGTCTGGAGGTTATTAGCTATGAGAAGAGGTTGGAGAAACTCGGATTTTTCTCACTAGAGCAACAGAGATTGAGGGGCGACTTGATAGAAGTTTACAAAATTATGAGTGGCATGGACAGAGTAGATAGTCAGAAGCTTTTTCCCAGGGTGGAAAAGTCAATTTCTAGGGACATAGATTTAAGGTGAGAGGAGAAAACTTTAGAGATGTGCGGGGCAAGTTTTTTTACGCAGAGGGTAGTGAGTGTCTGGAATTCGCTGCCAGAGAAGGTGGTGGAAGCAGGTACGATAATGGTGTTTAAGAGGCAGCTTGACAAATACATGAATAGGATGGGAATAGAGGGATACGGACCCCGGAAGTGCAAAATGTTTTAGTTTGACGGGCAATAAGATCGGTGCAGGCTTGGAGGGCCGAAGGGCCTGTTGCTGTGCTGTGCTTTTCTTTGTTCTTTGTTCTTTGTTTTTTAAACTACTCAATCTAGACATTCTGGTGGTGGGGTGGGAGCTACTGTTATATTCCACATAATATTTGTAAATACCATGGCAATTTATTCAATTCAAGCATGGGCCGAAGACAGCTGATTGTTGTAATGACACCACCCACTGGCACAAATTGTAGAGCAAGATGATAGAGCACAGATTCTGCAATTGGACCTTGACATATGTCTGCAAATTTACTAAGCTCTGGAGGTGGTAGTGTGTTTTCCTAACTGACAACATTCATATTGTGACTGAATTGCCAAATATCTGCTGAATCCTGTAATACTTTTTGCAACAAATCTGAAACAACTTCAATCTATCAAATAATTTCCTTACGAAATTAATCCTTAGCATTGCTGCAACAATTTATTGTGATAATTTGGCTCCAAATATTCTTATCTCTCCTGTCCGATTAAGCAATGATTCTTTCCTCTTTTCTTTGTTTAGCAGTCAGTCAGTCCTTCTGCCTCCTGCTGCACTTGATATTAACTCCGTGTACGCAGCATCATGTGGATCAGCTAGTATCTGATTTTTAAAAATTTATATCTATATTTACCATGGAAATTGCCAACAAAACGTGTAATTTTATGACCTAGCCACAAGGAGGCTTTCCCCCACAAATAACTCAAAATTGCTTTCTGAAACTGTTTGACCCATTGCCTTTTTCTCAATAATGTCAAAAACAAGTGTTAAAGAAAATTAAAAATGAAAATCTTCAGAGTAGCATGATTAAATTGATCCATTAAATTATATTTTAATGCATTCATCAAAGATTTTGGCTGAAACTCAGCCTCTCCTGACAGCCTTGGGCTTGTACTAGATAGTTTTGTCAAGGGCTCTGACACTGAGCTTACTTTAGATTGGATAGCCGGTGCATGTACAATGCATGTATTTTCCCAGCATGCATCAATACTATTCAGTCAGCCCATCTGCTTGTCTTGTCTGAACCAATAGATTGGCATCAGTTTCCCCAATGCCACAAAACAATCAGTTTCTAACAAGGTTTACAATGGGGTTCCCCAACATGGACCTCTGCTTTTTTTTTGATATCTTAATGACCTAGGTGTACAGGGCACAATTTCAAAATTTGCAGATAAGGTAAAATTTGGAAATATTGTGAACAGTGAGGAGGATAGTGATAAACTTCAAAAAGACTTAGGCAAGTTAGTGGATGGGTGGAGAATTGGCAGGTGAAATTTAATCAGAGAAGTGTGAAGTGATTCATTTCAGTAGAAGAGAAACAAGGAGAGGCAAAGTAAGGTAAAGAATACAATTCTATAGGGGGTGCAGGACCTGGGGATATATGTGCACAAATCATTGAAAGCGACAGGTCAGATTGAGGAAGTGGTTAATAAAGCTTACAGGATCCTGGGCTTTATAAATAGGGACATAGAATGCAAAAGCAAAGAAGTTATGATAAACCTGTATAAATCACTGGCTCAGCCTTAACTGGAACATTAGGTGGAATCGTCCGCACCTGTTGGCATTGGGAGTGCTCGGTGGCATGAGCAGGCAATATGGCGAGAAGGCCAAAAATCACTTTTACATCATCACAAAATCAGTTTGTGATCGTCCACTCAGCTCATCGATGGCAAGCTGCATTCCCTGCCATCAGGCGACGGAAGCTTTACTGTAATACATCAGCATGTCATTATAAGGTCAGCCTGCCAGTCTCATTCCCCCAGCCTGCTAAGTCATCCACCCATGTTGACAGGAAAACACGCCGATGCAGAACACGTCTAGACAACTGTGACGTGTATAAGTCGGGACTTCCCGCCAGGGCCTCGCTCACATCGCGGACATCGAAAGAGCAGAAGATGCTGGAGCCCGACAGCAACGGCACACTGGAGGAACATCCATGGCATGCTGGGTGGATTCTCATGAACATGGCTCTGCTGCGACGCAGCTCACGGAAGGTGGAAAGTCTTCATTGATGCTCACAACGGTCGAGGTGGTGGGAGAGGAAGTTCTAGGATCGATTGGGAGACGAAGAGGTGTCAAGGGGGTGAGGTTGGGAGGGAGAATGAAGGTGTTGGGGCATGAGATTTGGAGGGGGAAATGAAGGTATCGGGGGGAGGTTGGGAGCGGGGAAGGGAGCACAGGGAAGGGGAGTAACAGGGGAGAACTTGGAAACTGGGGAGGTAGATGTAAGTGGGGTGGGAGGTGTAAGGGAAGTATTTCGGATCGGGGAAGGAGTGCGGAGAGAGGAGGGAGCCCAGGGGGGGAAGAAGGAGTGCAGAGGCGGAAGGGAGTAGGGTGGAGGAAGAAGTCGGGAAGGGGGAAGGAGTAAAGCTGGAAGAAAGAGAGAGACTGGAGGAGGTGGTACGCTGGAGGAAGGGATGGGGAGGATGGAAGGACTAAGGGTGATGGAAGAAGTAAGGAAGTTATGAACAGGGAGGGACTAAGTGGGATAATGCCCAGGGAAGGGTGGGAGGACTAAGGGGGCCAGAAAGGGTTCTGGGTGGAAGGTGTTCCAGGGGGGAAGGGGGGCAGAGGGGGGGATGTCCAAGTGAACATGCAAGGGAGGGGTCTGATGAGTCCATGACTGCCTCCTGGGGGGCGAATTGAGGGTGGGCGTGGTATGAGGGAATGGTAAGAATGACTGAGGGCAGAGAGAGGCGGTAGTGTGGGAGGGTGAGGGTTCAATGGTAGTGGCAGAAGGGATGGCGAGGGTGGTTGGGGGGGACTTGGGGGCAGAAACGGACCATAGGGGTGGGAAGGAGGAGGTCAGGGAGTTTAATGTGGATGGAGGTGGGGTTTTCAGGAAGAAGGGAATGTGCACGTTCACCAGGACATCCCAGAAGGAAAAGGATTATGGCTGGTGGATCACGAAGGGGAGGTGGAAGGTGATGCCAGGGGGGTCAACTGTGATGGGGGAAGGAAATGGATGACTGGGGGAGGGTAAAGGATGGGGGAGTAAAAGCAACACCGAATTAATACTGTGCTGTCCAAATCGAAAGTGAAACGAGAGTCATGGTGGGCAAGATCAGGTGTTGTATGGGAATGTGATCAGTGAGTGGGCGGAAATGCAGGTCAGCTCTGATGGTCAACTGGAAGTGAACCCCAGCAGGCTGCACTGAAAATGCTCAGGACATTAAGATGAGTGTGATGCAGGAAGGATCCACATGTGTGGAGGAATGCTTGCACGAGGCTTCAAAAGGCCCTGCTACACACGCACTTCTCCCTCCAGAATCATTCATGGGCCAGCTGCTCCCTCTGTGGTGACAGAAGGCAAGGTTGAGAGGTTCACAGGCAAAAGGGACTTGGAGGGAGAGGACAGCCACTGAAATTCCTGAGTGGATGACAGGGGTGTCCAGCTGTGTCCAGGGGTGCTCAAGGGCCCCAGCCTGATGCATTGAGGGGAAGGAGCTCCTGGAGGGACATCGAGGTGCCCTGTTTCACTCTCGCGTTGCCACTGCAGGAACTCAACTGTGGCTACCGCAATAGAGTGCAGGTCTGTGTGCATCTCCCGTGTTCTGCTGAACCTGGGTCTCCATGGTATCCATCATCCTTCCCATGAGACCTCCATACTCCATAGCTCCTCAAAGTGAGTGAGGGGCCAAATGTGAGTCACTCCAGCCCCGGTCTGGAACCTCTCCATGCTGCTATGAGGCAGCTTCTCCTGCATGAAAACATATGGAGAGAGTGTGATCAGGGCGCTTGGCACTGCATGGAATGTTTGTGTGGTGCACAGAAACATGGACAGGATGAGGACGTAAGCTGCAGGGGATATGAGCCTGATGGAGATGTGAAGGTGTGTGTGAGAGTTAGTGGTGTTGCCCCTGAGGTGTGAGATTCCTGTGGATGTGTGATGGGTTTGTGAGTGTGTGAGTTGAGAGTGATGACTCTGGTGGAACGGATGAGATCATTCATCCTCTTCCTGCACTGGATGGCTGACCTCCTCTGTGCTCCAGTGACGGTGACCACTGCTGCCACCACCTCCCAGGCCGGACTTGTGACTCTGGTGGACCTCCGGTGGCCAGAGCGGGGATAGGGAACATCATGGCGGCCTTTCACTGCGCCCAGCAGGCAATCCAGCGAGGCGGTACTAAATTTGGGGGCTGCCATCTTCTATGCCTGGAACAACCGTGGTCTGTAGACTTAAAGTAGGCTGTGCTGTGGTGCACTTTAAATATGGCTTCGGAAGTGAGGAAGCACTGAGGTCATGGCGTGGCAGGAAAATCTGAACCAGCCCACCAGCGATCCGGTATGTTTCCCATGAATGCATTACTAATGGGGCGGGATGTGCCGAAAAGGGGGCAAAAAGGCATCAAAAGCCACCATTACGGCCAATGGGTAAAACAAGGGGTTTCATGCCCGCTACCATAATTAGTGCAAATCTGGGACGATTCAGCCCATTGTCTATTTGTATTATGAATTCCTTTTGCAAATGTCACCTGATGTCACGAGCACACCTTCTTGTACCAATGTGATTCTTTCCACTTCCTTCTGCAGCTGCCCTCATGGCCTCTTTGAGAACAGATACCAGTTCAAGCTAAATTATAGATTATTTTGTGCTGCGGTACTCCTTGTACTTCTCAAAGCACATTTATTTTGCACCTTTATAATCAACAAAGAAAGAAGACATTCAACTTATCAAAATGGATTGGAATTGAAAGCAGGGAAAAGAATAACTTGCTAACCCACAGTGATTTAGTCCCTCCCTTCATTTTTAAAATATTATTTGTTAATTATTTTTCTTGTTTCAAGATATTTATCCATTAAGCCAAAAAGAAATCAAAATGATCAGTCTCCAAATATCAAGGGATAAGTTTGACTTTGGGCAATTGTATAAAACAGGCTATGTCAGATCCTCCATCCATTATACATCCCTCTGAATTTAATTTCTTCTGATATTAGCATTTTTACATTTTAGTCCAAGCTCAAAATTAACCCATTATTTAACAAATACATTGACTGCAAAATTTGACCCCTTAGCATCCTATTTTTCAATGCTAAGAGTGCAGTTTTGCCTTTAGAGTGACATTCATGGCAAACGTGCACGCTTTTTGATCGAGCCTCATAGGGCTCCATTTTGGTGACGGTGTTAGCATGTGTGCAGGGACATCCACTGGAATCTTGCATATCAGGTAGATCATGATGTCAATCAGCTTGGAACATTTATTTGATGCCAGATTTGCCATTTTGTAGCTCATGCTCCAGCTAACACCCCCTCTCAAACATGTACAGCTGAATGTGCATTCAGCAGCAGGGTATGTCTCCCGCACCTCCCCCCACCAGTGCTATTTAAAGGATTGGACTTCAAGGATTGTGCACGAATGACTTACCCATAGAAATGGGTCCCATGGTATGCATTCCTCTGGAGTAAAGCATGACAAGGAGAATGAGCAGAGGTGACATAAAGCAGGGTCAGCTCCTAAAGAGGGAGGAGGAAGGGGAAAATGAGCCTTAGCAGAAGGCCATATCCATCCAGGGTGATGAGGTAACAATTCTCCAACCTGAACCTCAGAGAAGAACGATGTGTCAGAAATCTTCAGGAAGAATGTCTTCATTGAAATCTGCCACCTGCTGCAGCCAGAACTGCAACCTAGGGGAGGGGAGGATGATATTTCCAGTAGCTGTGAAGGTGACTGAGCTCAGGAACCTTCATGGGGCAGAATTTTCAGGTCAGCGGATGGGCACAATCAGTGGACCTGGCATTGGCTGGGAAACGGGCCACCGCCCGCAATCGGTCCATGACTGCAATTTCACACTGGCCCACCCAGCGTGAAATACAGCTCCCCAGTGGTCAGGAAGGGGCGGGTGGGGGAGTGGTGGGGGCAGGGCCAATGGTGACCCAGCGGTTTAAAAACGGCAGCCGCTTAAAGTTTCAATAGTGAAGTTATGAGATCAAATGCAGCTGGAGATGCCAGGTGGGAGAATAGGTCGGGTGGGCAATCAGACCCCCGCTTTTTGGATGAGGGCCTCGCCGCGCCCCTGGAAGAGGTGGCTGTCAGGAGGAACACCCTTGTCCCCAGAGATGGGAGGAGGAGGCTACCGCACCTCATGAAGAAAGCATGGGAGGAGGTGGCAGCGCAGGTCAGCAACCACGACATGGTGCGGCACCGCAAGAAGTTCAATCAGCTGCTGTGCCAAGGAAGGCTGAGTACCATGATTTTTTTATTCATTCATGGGATGTGGGCTTCGCTGGCTGGGCCAGCATTCATTGCCCATCCCTAGTTATCCTTGAGAAGGTGGTAGTGAGCTGCCTTCTTGAACAGCTGCAATCCATGTGGTGTAGGTACACCCACAGTGCTGTTAGGAAGGGAATTCCAGGATTTTGACCCAGCGACAGTCAGGATGGTGAGTGACTTGGAGGGGAACTTCCAGGTGGTGGTGTTCCCTTCTATGTGTTGTCCTTGTCCTTCTAGATGGTGAATGGTGGATTTCGAAGGTGCTGTCGAAGGAGCCTTGGTGAATTCCTGCAGTGCATCTTGATGGTACATACTGCTGCCACTGTGCGTCGGTGGTGGAGGGAGTGAATGTTTGTGGATGAGGTGCCAATCAAGCGGGTTGCTTTGTCCTGGATAGCGTCAAGCTTCTTGAGTGTTGTGGGAGCTGCACTCATCTATGCAAGTGGGGAATATTCCATCACACTACTGACTTGTGCCTTGTAGATGGTGGATAGGCTTTGGGGAGTCAGGAGATGAGTTACTCGACACAGGATTCCTAGTCACTGACCTGCTCTTGTAGCCACCGTATTTATATGGCTAGTCCAGCTCAGTTTCTGGTCAATGGTAACACCCAGGATGTTGATAGTGGGGGGTTCAGTCATGGTAATGTCATTGAACATCAAGGAGTGATGGTTAGATTCTCTCTTGTTGAAGACGGTCATTGCCTGGCACTTGTGTGGCACGAATGTTACTTGCCACTTGTCAGCCCAAGCATGGATATTGTCCAGGTCTTGCTGCATTTGGACATGGACTGCTTCAGTATCTGAGGAGTCGCGAATGGTGCTGAACATTGTGCAATCATCAGTGAATAACCCCACTTCTGACCTTGTGATGGAAGGAAGGCCATTGATGAAGCAGCTGAAAATGGTTGGGCCGAGGACACTACCCTGAGGAACTCCTGCAGTGATATCCTAGAGCTGAGATGACTGACCTCCAACAAAACCATCTTACTTTGTGCTAGGTATGAATCCAACCAGCAGAGATTTCCCCCTGATTCCCAATGACTCCAGTTTTGCTAAGGCTCCTTGATGCCACACTCAGTCAAATGTGACCTTGATGTCAAGGGCAGTCAATCTTACCTCACTGCGGGAGTTGTGGAGGAGACCATGCCGAGCATGAGCACTGTATTGGTCATCATGGGCGAGCACACTGCCTCATCCATTGAGGGAGTGGCGACTCTTATGGAGAGGCAGTTCCAGGGCAGAATCAAGGGGTTGCGCTCAGACCTGCAATTGCTCACACAGGCACTGACCTCAAGAGGCCCGTGTCAGTGTGGGAGATGGACAAGGCACCCAGTAACCCAGCTGGTGCCCGTCAGTCAATAGTGAGCAGGGAGCTCCAGAGTGATCTCAATTTGGCGCACGAGCTGCTTGTCATCTCTGCGGGCTCCTGTCAGGGCGCTTTGGATGATGGCAGCAGCTCCTCAGCTCCTCCGCCATTGACCGTCACATCTGATGAGGCTGCCATGACTGGGGAGATGCCAGCCGTGGCACTGGCCATGCCCTCCTAGGCGGGGCCAGCACAAGCTCCACTGGCCAGAGGAAAACCGCCAAGATCATCAAGGCCAACAAGACGGCAAAGTCATCAGGCTGTGTCCAGTGCCGCTGCCAGTGAGGGGGGCACCAAGACAAAGCACTCACAAACGTAAGTTTAAGGCACCATGAACAGAATAGAGACTGTTCACAGATGATTTTCTGTTCAGTTATGTTTGGTTTATATGTCTACTGGTGTGGGCGTCAACACCAGTAATTGTCATGTCAATGTGATTTGAATGTGACAATAACATTAAATTTGCTTTTGTTGTGATGGCCTCAATGTGCTTCACCTTTTATCTTTGGTGCAGGATATGTCAGTATGTAATGAATGGCTCTAAACTTTATTGCACAGGCATTGAGTGGACTTTGGGTTCACATGACAGGGGCATTTCAGACATCCAGGATGGAGGCGGCAACCCTGGCATGAGGTGGGAGCAGTTATTTGGCAGCCTAGCTGAAGTAGCGTTGAATCAAGGCATTCCTGCTGTCCCTGCCTCACTGAAGGATCCAGAGGTCTGCCTCCACGCCTTCAGCATTCTCCTCACCTCCTCTTCTGACTCACTGCCAGATTCATCCTCTGTGGCCTGTGCAGCTGCATCAAGATCCTCTTCCTCCAGTGGGTCCCCCCTTGCCAGTGCCAGATTGTGGAGAGCGCAGGATGCAACCATAATCAACGACACCCACTCTGGGGGGTATTGTAGTGCTCCCCATGAACAGTCCAGGCATTGGAAGTGCATCTTCAGAAGGCTTGTGGTTCTCTCTATCACTGCCCTTTGTGGAGGCATGGCTTCTTTTGTAATGCTGCTCCACCTCTGCTCTTGGGTGGTGGAGAGTTGTCATGAGCCACATTTTCATCAGGTAGCCCTCATCACCCAGCAGCCATCCATCCAGTAAGGCTGGAGCACTGACGAGCCTCAGCACCTGGGAGTGTCTGAGGATATATGCATCATGGGAGCTACCTCACACAGATTTGTAGAATCTGCATCCTGAGGTCACACACTATCTGCACATTCATGGAATGGAAGCCCTTCCTGTTGACGAAGGCACCCAGCTCACCTGCTGGAGTCGATGGCCGCATGTGTATAGTCTATTGCACCCTGGATGCGGGGGAAGCCAGCAATCGCCACAAAGCCTCTGGCTTGCTCAGCCTGGCAGGTCTCGTTTGTACAGTAAAGAATAAACATCATTACCCGCCTGAATAGAGCTTCTGTTACCAGCTTGATGCAACTATGGATAGCTGATTGGGACACTCCACAAAGATCCCCCACTGACCCCTGGAAAGAGCTGGAGGCATAGAGGTTAAGGGCCACTGTGACCTTCAGGGCCACTGGCATAGGATTTCCATCCACACAGTTGGAGCTGATCTCAGACCCAATCACCTGACAAGTGGAGGTCATTGTCTCCTTTGAGAGGCGGAGCCTCCTTTGGCATTGCACCTCGGACATATTGAGGTAGCTGCATCACCGCCTGTAAACCCTGGCAGCAGGATAGTGGTGTCTTCTGTAGCCGCTAACGCCATTGACTACTTGCCGGCCCTGCGCCCCTTGTGCCTGCGCTTCTCCTCCCACAGGTCCCTCCCCTGGAAGCTGCATTGGGACACCTGGCTTCATCGCCCTTCTGCCCCTTTCTTCCTCCTCAGAGGAGGTGCCTCCAGTGGAGCCCACAGTCCCCATTGCCAGGGTAACTGAAGGCTGCCTGATACCTGGAAAGATTCACATAGTCTGAATCCTCCAGGGATCTTGAAGATTACAATGAGTCCTGAAATGAAGCCTGGAAATGATACGAATGAAGCCCCGAACACAGATGAAGCTATCATGTACCAATAAGCAACCAGCAGCAAACTATCTCCAAAACTCCTCACTACTCACACTGGCAATGCTACTGACCCTTTTTATCCCACCTTTGGATGAGGTTTTGCAAATTATCAGCTGCTCGCCTGCCCATTTTGCCCGTGTGGCGAGTGCTAATCGCAAGGGCAATGTGAAGTTTTGATCGATTGCCTTTTTAATTGCCTTAACCGCCTCTTAATTGACACCCATGTGCACCCGCCGACCCTTGCCCAACATCATCTTGTGCGATTTCACATCCGATCAGGTTGGGCGCGCGCCCACCCAATCAACGTAAAATTCTGCACTATATGGGATCTCTTTTCAGGCTGGAGCAGATGATATTTGCAACATTTCCCAGTTTGCCGTACACTGATGGATAAGTGGTGGGGGATGCGGATGGGGGGTGGTCACTGATGCTCTGTATTCCAAGAGAACTGAATATATTTCCACTGCAGCACCAGGCATCGAGTAACCTCTGTTTGTGCTGCATTGGAAATTAAGACATCAATCATCATTTGCTGTGGTTGGGTCCACAATTGTGCTAATGGATTTAGCCACCATTTATACACTGGAAAGGATGGGCTCCAAGTTCTGTGCAAAGCCCTATGTCAAGCTGATGCCAGATTCCTTCATGCTCATTGAGATTGCACACAGGCTTTCTCTCAGACCTGCCGATGCACCAAACATCTTATTATGCATATCCTACTTTCTGCTGCAAACCATCCCATGAAAGTGCTTATCTAAGTCCTTTGCTGTAGAATTCAAGTACAACTTCATCCTCCAGCGAGCTGGCACTGTGCTATCTTGACTTGCCTGTGGGTCACTCAGGTCTGGTAGCTCACTGTATACAGACCTTCTAAAGCACATGCAGTGTCAGTATCAGAGCTGGTGGCTGTGAATGTGAGAGTGTGTGACAGTGTCCTTCTTCAATACTGTCTTAATGCTCTTCCACCTCTTAGTCGTCCACTGGCCAGTTTGCAGTCCTTGGCAACTGAAAGGAGAAAGGCACAAGGGTAGGTTTGCAGTGAGGGGAGAGAGTAAAGCAAGAGGTGAATGCTTATACCATCTGCAACCCTTAAATCAGAAGAGATTGTGGATGAGAGGAAAATTGGATGTGAGAAAAAGATTAGGTATGAGGATACTGTTATCTATGCTGGTTTCAGCCCTCTACCAGCCAAGGTCTCAGCAACTGTCACTCTAATGACAGGGTAAGGACAGCCAGCCGTGCCTGTCCCCCTCCTTATAGCTCCTGCAGCCTCTGGCTATGCACCATCTTGTCCTGCAAGAGAGAGGGAAGTGAGTCATTGAGTGTGGTGCATTGTAGCTATCATTGTTGAATAGCTGGCAGTGTGTGCAAGCTTTGAGATGTGAGTGTGAGGCTTATAGCAGTGTTGTGTGTGAGGGTGTGGTGAAGCTGTGAGTATTAAGAACGAGTCATGGTCGACAGAGATTTTTAGTGGATGAGCGATGGGAATGTGGTGCATTGAGCAGTGTGTGAGAATGGTGGTGCAGTAGGCGAGATGAGGCATTTGAAGATGCAAGACTGATTTTGGCTACTCATCTCAGGTCATTTTGGAGGATTCTTTGCAGCATTGCACCCAGGACCATGGGGCATGGCTCCTGGTGTGACCATTATGGCCATTGGCTTCCGCTGCCTTCTGAAAGTTTGTCTGGAGGTACTCCCGGCCACCTATGAATAGGTCACATCTCCTCTTCTTTCCAATTCCTCCACCATGGCGTCCAAAATAGCATCAGATAAGCTTGGAACACACCTTCGGCTCTGTTGCACCATAATAGAGGGTTCTTCTTGGTCAGATTTTCTTCCACAAACATTTCTAACACTTATTCCAACCAGAACCCACCTCTCCTTTAGGAGGTGCAGCCTGGCTTTAAGTAGTGCAGGCTAGCTTGATGAGGTGTTAGCCTCGCACAAACATAGCTCCTCCGCTAAGGCATACAGCCGTTCAACAGCGCATTTGGCACTGGCTGCAGATAACAATCATGCAAATTAGGAGGAAGCATGTAGTTTATGTTGTGCCTGCACTGGAAGCAATAGGCACAGGTTGGTCCTGCAACAAGATTCCCGGGCCTGATATTGACAGTTATCAAACATCCCCCCCTTGAATTTCAGAAAAAGAATGAGATTAACATTTTGCCCAATGAAAGATTTTGCAACTTTAGCCACAGAAACATTTGATTGCTGAACTGACTCACAAGTTATCCAGATCCAACTAAAAGAGCAGAATCTTATCAATTGCAAAAAGGCAGCTTTAGTGGGAAATTTCAGAAAATCTCTAATCAGAGTAGCTCCCTGACACATTGCTGCCTCTAAGCAATCCTGCCAGAGGTGGATTCTGAACAGCACCGACTACACACCCTGTAGTGGTGGACAGCCAATTATTGGCAACTGAGTGCTCACTAAGGAGCAAATTGGTGATGCCTCCAGGATCTGCAGAGTGGCAGGACAGGAGGCCACTGAGACCTCCTTTAATTTCCCATCGCCTCCAACACCTGGAGCCACAGGTATCAGGGGGCCACAGCTGCAGCTGCAGGCCATCCTGTGAAGCGCTCCCCCTGTGGAACACCCCCCAACTTTACACGGTTGGCCTAAAAGCTGTGGGCAAACTTAGTCATGCTGATATTAAGATTGTGCAGGCATGCAGGGCCCAGAAATCATCAGAATCAGGTGCTGGAGAATATCCTGGTCCGCATTTATTAACTAAGGTAGTAAGATTGCATCCATAGTTGGCCCGGAGTACCACAAATTAAACATTTGATTGATGAACCAGCATGTTTAATGAAGCTGTAGTGAACTCAGGGCCAGAATTTTCCAGTTGGCGTGCGCCCCATAAAATGACGCGCGGTGACATCAGGTGAGCATCCTGACATCACTGCATGCCATCGCGATATTTCATTGGGCAAGCGCGCGTTGATCTCAGATGTATGCCCACCATTAATTAACAGGCCACTTATGGCCATTGAGGCGCCAATCGACAGAAATTTTTTGGCGCCCGTGCAAGCTTTGGGTCGGCGCACGAGCACAGTGGTCAGGTAGGTAGGCCACATTTGAACAAACCTCATCCACGGGCAGGATAAGAGGGCTCAGTGGACCTCTACCTCACAGAGGCTGAGCGTCAACTCGCAGACACTTCCTCCTACCTCTCCCTGGACCATGACCCCACCACTGAACATCAAGCCATTGTTTCCAGGACTGTCACTGACCTCATCTCCTCTGGGGATCTTCCTCCCACAGCTTCCAACCTGATAGTTGCCCAACTTCGGACGGCCCGCTTCTATCTCCTACCCAAAATCCACAAACAGAACTGCCCCGGTAGACCGATCGTTTCAGCTTGCTCCTGCCCCACAGAACTCATTTCTCTCTCCCTTCTCTCTCCCCTTGTCCAGTCCTTTCCAACAGACATCTGTGATGCCTCTGACACATTACGTCACATCAACAATTTCCAGTTCCCTGGCCCCAACCGCTTCCTCTTCACCATGGACGTCCAATCCCTCTACACCTCCATCCCCCACCAGGGTGGTCTGAGGGCCCTTAGCTTCTTCCTCGAACAGAGGCCCAAACAATCCCCATCTACCACTACTCTCCTCCGTCTGGCTGAACTTGTTCTCACACTGAACAATTTCTCCTTCAACTCCTCTCACTTCCTCCAAATAAAAGGTGTAGCTATGGGTACCCGCATGAGCCCCAGCTATGCCTGTCACTTTATGGGGTATGTGGAACATTCCTTGTTCCAGTCCTACTCCGGCCCCCTTCCACAACTCTTTCTCCGGTACATCAATGATTACTTCGGTGCCGCTTCATGCTCTCGTCGGGACTTGGAAAAATTTATTAATTTTGCTTCCAATCTCCACCCCTCCATCATTTTCACGTGGTCCATCTCTGACACTTCCCTTCCCTTCCTTGACCTCTCTGTCTCAATCTCTGGTGATAGACCGTCCACCAATATCCATTACAAACCCACCGACTCCCACAGCTACCTCGACTACAGCTCCTCACACCCCGCCTCCTGTAAGGACTCCATCCCATTCTCTCAGTTCCTTCGCCTCCGTCGCATCTGTTCCGATGATACTACCTTCAGAAACAGTTCCTCTGACATGTCCCCCTTCTTCCTTAACCGAGGCTTTCCACCCACGGTCATTGACAGGGCCCTCAACCGTGTCCGGCCCATCTCCGGCGCATCCACCCTCACGCCTTCTCCTCCCTCCCAGAAACATGATAGGGTCCCCCTTGCCCTCAATTATCACCCCACCAGCCTCCGTATTCAAAGGATCATCCTCCGCCATTTCCGCCAACTCCAGCATGATGCCACCACCAAACACATCTTCCCTTCACCCCACCTATCGGCATTCCGTAGGGATCGCTCCCTCCGGGACACCCTGGTCCACTCCTCCATCACCCCCTACTCCTCAACCCCCTCCTATGGCACCACCCCATGCGCACGCAAAAGATGCAACACCTGCCCCTTCACTTCCTCTCTCCTCATTGTCCAAGGGCCCAAACACTCTTTTCAAGTGAAGCAGCATTTCACTTGCATTTCCCCCAACTTAGTCTACTGCATTCGTTGCTCCCAATGTGGTCTCCTCTACATTGGAGAGACCAAACATAAACTGGGCAACCGATTTGCAGAACACCTGCGGTCTGTCTGCAAGAATGACCCAAACCTCCCTGTCGCTTGCCATTTTAACACTCCACCCTGCTCTCTTGCCCACATGTCTGTCCTTGGCTTGCTGCATTGTTCCAGTGAAGCACAACGCAAACTGGAGGAACAACACCTCATCTTCCGACTAGGCACTTTACAGCCTTCCGGACTGAATATTGAATTCAACAACTTTAGGTCTTGAGCTCCCCACTCCATCCCCACCCCCTTTCTGTTTCCCCCTTCCTTTTGTCTTTTTCCAATAAATTATATAGATTTTTCTTTTCCCACCTATTTCCATTATTTTTAAATATTTTAAAATTTTTTATGCTCTCCCCACCCCCACTAGAGCTATACCTTGAGTGCCCTACCATCCATTCTTAATTAGCACATTCGTTTAGATAATATCACCAACTTTAACACCTCTGTGTTCTTTTGTCCTGTTGTTTATGACATCTTTTGTTGATCTGCTTCTATCACTGCTTTTGCCTACAACCACACCACCCCCCTCCACTTCTCTCTCTCTCTCTCTTCCCCCCCCCCCCACCCCCACACCTTAAACCAGTAATATTTCAACTCTTTCTTGGACTCGAACTCAAGTTCTGTCGAAGGGTCATGAGGACTCGAAACGTCAACTCTTTTATTCTCCTCCGATGCTGCCAGACCTGCTGAGTTTTTCCAGGTAATTCTGTTTTTGTTTTGGATTTCCAGCATCCGGAGTTTTTTTGTTTTTATTTGGGCTCAGTGGAAGGTTGAGTGTGCTCTGTCAAGTTGCCTGTGTGATCTGTAATACTTCAAAACACATACCAGCTGCTTGGTCTGGACTCACAACCTTCAGGTCAGCACTCTGCAGTGAGGAATCTTTTTTGGGGCCCGCAGGTTGAGGAAGCATTTCCTTAGCCTGGGAACAGGAGCTGAACTATCCACCGGAGGCACCTCCTCTGAGGAGGAAGGGAGGGCTAGAAGGGGGAGGAGGCCAGGAGTGCACATTCCACCTCCAGGGGAGCCACCTTTGGGAGGACAGGCGTAGGCACAAGGGGCACAGGGCCAAGAGGTGGACCAAGGCTGAAGGGACAGCAGAAGATGCCACTATCCTGCTGCCAGCTACCTCAATATGTCTGAGGTGCAGTGCCAAAGGAGGCGCCGTCTCTCAAGGGAGACAGTCAACTATATCTGTCAGATAATTGGGCCTGAGATCTTTGCGAACTGTGTGGGTGGACACTGTATGCCAGTGGCTCTAAAGGTCACAGCTGCCCTCAACCTCTATGCCTCTGGCTCCTTCCAGGGGTCGGTGGGTGATCTTTGTGGTGTCTCCCAATCAGCTGTCCACACTTGTGTCAAGCAGGTCACAGACGCTCTGTTCAGGCGTGCATTGACCTTCATCCACTTCCGCTGTGACCAGGCCAGCCAGACACAACGGGCCAGAAGCTTTACGGCCATTGTTGGCTTCCCCTGTGTCCAGTGTGCAATAGACTGTACACATGTGGCTATCAAGGCACCAGCGGGTGAGCCCAGTGCCTTCGCCAACAGGAAGGGCTTCCACTCCATTAACGTGCAGATAGTGTGTGATCACAGGATGCTGATTCTACAAGTCTGTGCAAGGTACCCAGGCAGCTCCCAGACATCTACATCCTCAGACACTCCCAGGTGCTGGGGCTCTTCAGTGCTCTAGCCCAGCTGGATGGATGGCTGCTGGGTGACAAGGGCTATCCCCTCAGAAGATGGCTCATGATACCTCTCCGCCATCCAAGAACAGAAGCTGAGCAGCGCTACAATAGGAACCACGCCTCCACAAGGGCTTTGGGGGAGAGAGCCATTAGTCTTCTCAAAATGTGCTTCCGATGCCTGGACTGCTCAGGGGGCGCACTCCAATACCCCCTAGATCGTCTGTCGGTGATAGTGGTTGCATGCTGCACACTCCACAATCTTGCGCTGGAAAGGGGGGACGCTGTGGACGATGAAGACGTCGAAGCAGTGGCTGCAGCTGCACATGATGAGTCCAGCAGGAGTCCGAGGTTAAGCACACACAGGGAAATGCTGAGGGGGTAGAAGCTGACCCGGGCATACTCTAGGGAAGCAGGGACACCCACGGGACTTTAATCCAATGAACCTTCAGCTGGCACACTACAGATGGGCCTCCAAGACAAGCCTGGGCTGCAGGCTCCATACTCGATAGCTAAGTTCAAAATCTGCCTGGATAGGAGCATTAACTAAGAACCCTGTCAATAAAACTGAATGTCCCACAAATCACACATAACGTTATTGATAAGCATCCACCTGCAGAAGAAAAGAGGCACCCTCAGCCATGATGACATTTGAATTTAATATCACAACTAAAGGAACTTAAGAAAACAAAATGACAAAGGCGTTTAAAATCACACTAACTCATAAATACCTCATCTCGGGCCAACACAAAAGCACCAGTGATAAACCCGTGCTGTGTCTAAGGTGCCTTATGTTTACGTTGCCGGGTGCTACATCTTGGTGCTGCCCCCTCGCTGGGACTGGCATCTGAGACAGCCTGCTCACTCTGCTGTCCTATTGGCCTCCATGACCTTGGTCGTTGTCTGGCCTGTGGAGCCTGTACCGGCCCCGCCTGGAAGGGAGCTGCCAGTTCCACAGCTGGCATCTCCCCAGTCGCCGCAGCCTCACCAGATGCAACGGTTACTGGCAGAGAGGCGGAGGAACTGCCACCCTCATCCGGAGCGCCCTGAGAGGTGCCCGCAGAGACGACAGGCAGCTGCTGCACCGACATGAGGTCACTTCAGACCTCCCTGCTCACGGTGGATGGATGGGCACCGAGCTGGGAAACTTGGTGCCCACACCATCTCCCACACTGGCACTGACCAGCTGAGGTCAATGATGATGTGAGGGCTTGCTGATCCGAGTGCATCCCCATGAAGCCCTGATTGGTCTCCTGGAGGAGCCTCTCCATGAGAGTCGCCATTCTCTCCATGGAGGAGGCATGGCGCTTGGCCATGAGGCTCATTGCTTTGGTGATGTTCTGCGTAGACACCTCTACCACGGAGACCAAGCCAAGCTTGGCCTCATGTATCCCCACCAGATGCTCCCACACACCTGGCCACATCTCCTGCAGCTGCTGCATCGTGGACGACTCCAGAGGCACATCATCAGCCACCAACTGAGCATGTGCCTGGTCCTCTGCAGTCCACCGACTGCTGGCACCACTGGCACTCTCTATCTCTGCCAGCTCCTCCAGCGACTTTGAAGTGCCCTCACCGCTGTGCCCCGGGACACTAGCCGATGTTCTAACTCCCACCGAGGTGCTAGTATCTGCGCTGGTGCTTGCCTGGCAGAGATGGTGTGATGCTGGTGAGACTTTAGGGCCCTCAGATGTGAGAGGGGGCCTCTGCTGCTCCTCCTCCCGGCCCTGCTCCGCTGATGCTGAAAGGAAGAACAAGGACATTGGATCAGTTAACGTGGAGACAATGTCAATGTGCATCCCTATCCCCTGGATCATTATGCGCTCATCCTTCCATAAGCAATGGTCAAGCCATGTTGCAAACTTCAATCACTGAACATTCAGCACTGCTATGGCTGTTGGGAGAACAATGGTGACCTCACTGCTGGTCAAACATACTTGCCTGTGGCACCCCAGCCTCACTGACACCAGTCGACCTGGGCACATGGTGCCTCTCCAAATCTAGGGCCTCCTGCTCAACGCGGCTGAGAATTGCCAAATGGGCTGGTCCTCTGCCAGTCCTCATCCGCTCGGCAGCATTATGTGCATTCTTCTCCTGAAAAGGAGAGAAGAGCATTAATTAGTGCTACTTGTACCTGGATTCTCTTCGCGGACGGCCCACCCCAACCAGAGTGGGACATTGCAGGGCTCCAGTGCCCCCTCACCCACTGCTGTCAAACACTCACACAAAGATGCCAAGCAACCTCCCCACTCCCTTGGCCAAGTGCTGCCTACATCACATTTAGCATCACATAGTCTAACCTTCCACAGCAAGGAGGCACAAGCACGTGGAGTGCAGAGGACAGCAGATCGATCTGTGCTACGCCACCTTGAAGCTCACCTCCCAGCATGTCATCACCCTGACTTTGATATGGAGCTCCAGCTTTGTGCCTAGGTGCAGCTCCTCCAGGTTGCCCCCAAAACAGTCATGTGGGTCTCAGTGTATCACATGCTGTGAGGGCAGAACCCATCTCATCACCACCCTCTCTGGGTTATATGGCATGGGCAATATCTGCTGGCCCACCCAGCGAAGGACACATACCGTCAATGATTCAATGCGATCACTACACTCAGACTTGGGCAGGGTGGGGGGCGGGGGGCGGTGGTGGCACCAGGGGGGAAATCCTACCTGCTGGGTTAAGTGACCAATGCCAACATGGTAATCACCCTTCCTGAGCGCAACAGGTAGTTGAAGCGCTTGCTTCAGGTGATTCAAGTGTGTCGCATCATGCCACGGGAACTCACCACCTCCGCCGCCTCCTCCCAGGCACGTTTTGTCATGTGGGGGGGCCTCCTCCTCCCATCCTTGGGTACGAGCACCTCCCGCCATGCTGCCACCTCCTCAAGGAGGGCAGCAAGGCAATCATCAGAAAAACGAGGGGCACACTAGCCCCCCGCCCTACCCTCCTGCCAGGCCTGCTCACCAGCAGCACCCTGGGGAGCCCTTCCACTGGCCATGATTTGAAAGGCTGCAGCAACTTTTTAAAACAGGTCGCCATTGGACCCAGTGGTCATTGCAGTCCTCCCACTGCCCGTCCTGCGATTCACCTGGGCAGGTCTTAATTGGCCCGCCTGTGTGAAGTGGCGGTGCGGACCCTATCATGGGCGGGAATTGGGCCTGTACCTCTCTGCATCGGCTCCCGCTCCCGCTCCACCCATCTGACAGGCAGAGAATTCTGCCCTAGGAATCAGGAGACTAATCTTCTAGTACTTGGTACTAGCAGAAGAAATCTAACTGGTGTTTTTAATATCTAATTATGCTGCTTGCTTGTGGAACTTAAAAGAATGGAGATATTCCTTTGTTATTATTGTTGTAAATATATAACTTTTAGTTTTTGGAATTAAAATTTTAACTGTAGAAAATAAGGGTGTCTGATTGGTGAAACTGGTGAAAACAACTCTGATATAAATGCAATTCAAAGAAGTCTGGGTTTATTGCAGTTGAAAGGTAGCCTGCGCATATCTTGAAGAATTAACAGTGAAAAAAATTAATAAATGATCCATCTCTAATCTTGTAATGGAGCCAGGGAGTCTGCAGAAAGGGTCATAATGCTCCATTAACTATATAAATTATTCATATGGGTGATAGATTCAAAGGTTTACATTCTTTTTCATTTCTGTTTGACCCCACACCAAAGCATGCCATGTTGGCATAGAGATGGGCTGTTGTGGTGGTGGGGATGGGGGGTGGAATGGGAAGGTTCTTTTGTTTAATTTATCTGTGTGTTTGCTGACAGAAGCAAACAGTTCAGTTTGGATTTCATGAGGGAAAAGCAGCTGGAAGATTTTCCCTAGCTTGTATTTAGTGAATAAATCTACAGTGGTCCTCACAGAACCTTGCGGGAGAAAACAGTCAGCTTGGAAAGACCGGTACAGAAGCTGTGGAAGGAGATTGGGAAAACAGTCTTTGTATGTCCAAAGCCAGGACAAGGAGCTGAGGAATCCACAGTCATGAGGTCTTTAAAGAAAATTGGAGGATTTATTATGAGGTGGCAGATGATGTGTGCCAGGCAGGCCAAATCCACAAGGGAAACCTAGTCGTGTAATCAGAATGGTTTTGCAAATTGTATTTATTATGAGAAGATGTGTGCATTGAATTCAGAAGTAATGAGTCCACAAAAGAGCTTTAGAGATTTTAAACATTAAATTAAAATATTTATTAACAAAATCAAAGATTTCAAGCACATATTAAGTCTACAATTGCTTACTGCTATAACAATTCTTAAAATTCCTAATTAACCTGATTCTCAGTTACACACCCCCTTTAAGGCAATAGTCCAAAAGAGATTTTAGATTTAAAAACAAAACCAGCAATTTAGCATAGTACCCACTTGACAGTGGAATCCCAAATAGATTTTCTCCAACTTCAGTTACTGGATATAACCGACTTATGCACAAATGGCTGGAGGCTTCTTGAAGGCTGTTTCACACACTCCTGTTAGATCTTACATGGCCCTCTCCTCACATAGCCTTTCATTCTCCTTTATATACATTTCTCTCTCCATAATATGTAAATTCTATTGTTCTATATGTCTTTGAAACTGTATCTTCCTCATAATATAAAAACTTTCATGTTGCCAATATTGTCAGTAACCTTAGGGAAAAATAAATGCACTCCTTAACCTTGCTTATCTGGCTAGCTGTAACAGACAAACATCTCTTTGAAATCCAACAATCCCTTCCCTTATCAAAAATTGCAAATTCCCTTCACGCCTTTCATGCTAAGCCAACATCCATGTTTACTCATTAGCATTTCAAGCACATTTCTACACCTAGCTTATTTTGATGATTTCAGGCTTGCAGTCTACCTGACTCCAAATGTAATTAAATCACACAAACAGAAACACCTATACTTATACCCATAAACCTACTTTACAATAACCAGAAAATTATTATGAATATTATTCTACTTTCATCACAGGTTGCTTGACATAAAGCTAATGAGATCCCCATCTAATTTGTACCTCAAGGAATAACTGGAATACTAAAGAAAATTGAAGTAAATTCTGGAGGACTGTGGCATACTTTTTGGGCTGGTCCGAGGAAAATTGAATGAACCTTCAAGATTTTTTAAGGTAAGGGAACTCTTGGAAGGGAATAAAAAGTAGAACTCTGGTTTATAATATCAGTCCTTAAAAGCTATAGTTTTAAGTTAGTTGTGCTTGCTTGTTTAATTTCTCTTTATATATACATTAAAGTTTGTTTTTGTTAAAAACTGTGAAATCTCGTGGCATAGTTCGTTGATTAATTGTTGGGTGTTCGTATTTCTTCTTTAAATGCTAACGGTCAGGATTTTACAGGATTGTAAAATTATATAATATGATTATAATGCATTTAGACAACCGTTGCATAACTTTCCATGTAAGCTGGGAATGGAGGTTTGCCTTTTATATCTGTTTTATCACCTGCTGTGACCTTGCAACAGAACCAGCATGGCCAAGCAGACAAATGTTATCCACATTCTCAGCTGTTTTGCTTATTCATCACCTCTTTCATGAATTGCTTCTGCTAAGATGGTTACGTACTATGTCAGCATGTGACATGTCCGGATCAGTTGGGGGTCTGAATTAATGTGGATTCTTGCTATGAATTCAAAAGTATTTTGGATCTTAATTCCCAGCATTATATCTCTGATGTTAGACAAAGAGGGATCACATGCAGCTCAGCATCAACCAGGATTCTCCCCTGCAATCAACGTTTTTTTCCCAGGACTTTATCTGTTTTAAACAGTGTAATCTTTCTCGAAATGTACATTTTTTTCTAATCCACATTTTAATTTTCAGAACTTCAAGAAGCTTTTTATCAGTTGTATAACAAGCCAGAAATTTCTGATTTGAATAAAGTGGTCAATTGGTAGTATTTAAATAAATGAGTGCACAAAAAGCTTTCATGCCATTTTGCTGGGATTTCTGCCAAAAATGTGGCAAATGAGCAGCAGAACAGTTACAGAAATTCACCCACACAATCATGACTTATCTTTCCATGCTTCATTACCCTAAAGTATTACATTGTTGGAGGAGCTTTCTTCTGGGTGAATTTTTATACCAAGATTTCGGTCAATGTAAAAGATTCTTCAGCACTATTCAAAGCAGAGAAGCTGAGTTCCCCTGGCATAATTGGCAATATTCCTCCCTCAGCCTATACTAGCAAAACAGCTAAACTGATCACTTTGCTGTTTGAGTGACTTAGCTATGTGAAAATTTGCATTTGCCACAGAACAACAATAAGGACAATTCAAAATAATTCCATGGCTTTTAAGATTCTTGTGAGATCTGAGGACAAATCTGTAAACAGTTCAGAAAGATATCTCGAAATAACAGGGCAATATTATTGGGTGGTTTTAATTACCCTAAAAAAGAGTGTGGCTTCAGGAACCCAGTAAAATTGAAGTTAATGGCAATTAAGGAGACAACATACTACAAACTGGAATCATACCTAGCACAAAGGAAGATGGTCCTGGTCATTGAAGGCCAATTATCTCTGCAGTTGTCCCTCAGGGTAGTTTCCTCGATCCAACCATTTTCAGCATAGCGTGAGGAGCAGATGTTCACTTATGATTTCAAAGTGCTCAGTATCATTTGTATATCCTCAGATAATGAAGCAGTGCCTGATATGTAACAAGACCTAGACAACATTCAGGCTTGGGTTGATAGGTGGCAAGTAACATTTGCACCATACTAATGCCAGACAATTACCATCTGCACAAGAAACAATCTAACCATCTCCCCTTGATGTTCAACAGCATCGCAATCATTCAACCATTAACCTCCTGGAGTTGGGGGTGGTTGAGGGGGGTTGGGTTGGGCATTTACCATTGACCAGAAACTTAATCATGGATCAGCCATATAAATACTGAGGCTGCCAGAGCAGGTCAATCTAAAGCCCAAAGGTAATCAATCTGCCATCTTCATTGGTGTTTATGCGCCGATCTTCGACTCCCAGAATGAAGTAAAAGAAACCTTCTATTCCAACCTAGATGCAACTTTAGCAGCTGTACCATTACAGTTAAAGATCATACTTCCCAGTGATTTCAATGCCAGGGTAGAGAACAACCATGCCCTTTCACCAAATACCATTGGAAAGCATAGGATTAGAAAGTCCTTTTCCAATGGTGTTCATCTCCTTACCCTGTGCACTGAACACGATCCTGTGGCCATTAACACCCTTTTCCGCAAACATCCAAGATTGAAGCACAGTAACCTGTCATATGATGTGTCAGGATCAGGAATTAATAAGATGTGCACAT
This sequence comes from Carcharodon carcharias, assembly GCF_017639515.1. NCBI lineage: Eukaryota > Metazoa > Chordata > Chondrichthyes > Lamniformes > Lamnidae > Carcharodon > Carcharodon carcharias. The sequence continues at coordinate 82,056,538 of NC_054472.1, read as the reverse complement.
TACACTTGCTATGGTTACAGCTGATGAATGCTGGATAGACCACTAACCCATTCACTCAGCATTGAGGCCTGAGGCAGCCCCCAAAAGAACCTGACAGCCACAACCGCTGCAGAGAAAATTCAAGGCCTCTGGCCTGTCAAACAACATGAAGCTCAAGGAAATACAGGAACAAGTCAATTGTAAACTACAGGAATAGATGATCACGTTGTCAAGCAATGTTCAAGATAACCAGCTATCATTGAAACTCATCATTACTCATAGATACCAAGAAATCCTTGGACACACACTAAAAGCTACCAAAACTGGTTTGATGAGAGTGATACAGAAATATGAAAACTCATTGATTGTAAACAGAGAGCATTTCAAACCTGGCAAAAAGATCCAATCTGCCCAGAAAAGGTGCTTGTCTGCCAGAATGCGATGTATGAATACCTGTATAAGAAAGTTGAGGAAATGTAGTGCTTCACTGACATTCACACCTTTTTGAAGGAAGCCAAAGAGTCCTATGGTCCCTCAACACACAGGCCAACACTGCTAAGATTCAAAGATAGCAAGAGTCTCCGCAAGGCACGGACAAAATCAATACCTGTAGTGTAAAGGGTTAATGTTAAGTATGTAAAGACATTCTACATCATCAGTGATGTGAGATCACATGACAACAGAGCATGTTGAGAGATAGTTCTATGTGAAGCATTGTGCTAAGCCTTGTACTGTATATAGTTAGAAAAATGTTTAAATAAAGATAAAGATTACCAACAGCTTTGCATCTAGCAGTCTCTATCGATCCTGACAAAGGACAACCTAAATCAAGACCTACAACAATGATAACAGAATACCCACTGGGAAAAATAAGCACTCTGTGGAAAAACTCAATCAGAACTCCACAATGGACAAGCAGCTGCTGGAGAACCCCCCACAAGCTACAATCAGGAACAAGTGAGACAATGATCCAATGCTTGACAAAGTGATGACTGAAATCAAATGAAAAACAACAAAGCTTCTAGGCCTGACAATACCCCTGTGGAAGTATTGAAACTTGGAGGAGACATACTGATCTCTTAGTACATGTCCTATTTGTGAAGCAGAATGAAGGAATTCCATGTAAGCTCAGAGATATCAGGATGATCGCAATCTTCAAGAAAGGAGACAAGTCAAACTGTGGCAACTACAGAGGCATAGAAAATGCTAACAAACCCCTAGCTAGCATATTTATTAATTACCTCTCATCAATTGTAGGGGAGGTCCTTTCAGAGTTCCAGTGTAGCTTTCAACCTGCTGGAGCAACACTAACACCATCTTCACAGCAGGCCAACTTGATGAAAAGTTCTGAGAGCAGAACATCCCTTTGTACCTGACTTTCTTCAATCTCACAAAAGTTTTCAACGAGGTGGATCAAACTGCCCTTTGGAAGGTGCTACAGCGATATGGATGTCCAGCTAAGTTAATAAATGCCATCCATCTCCTACATGACAATATGCAAATAACAGTACTATGCAATCATTCACCAAAGACCATTCCTTGTCAAAACAGGCACCAAAAGGGTGTTTTACTGTACCAACATCATCCTCAATCTTTCTTGTAGTAACACCGCAAGTTACTACAGACAGGCTCCACCTAAGAAATGGTAATAACTTATTGCACTGATGGTAAACTCTTCAACCTCAACCAGCTGAAGGCCAAAACCAGGACAACAATCACTTCAGTAATAGAAATAACCCAAAAAAGCTGACTTTGATGAAGAGATGTACCACTGAATCCAATGTCCTCCAGGACACAGATATGCCAAGTATAGGGGCGATGACTATCTCATATCAGCTGAGATGGATGGAATATGTCATCAGAATGCCAGATTCAAGACTACCCAAGTAGACATCCTACTCAAAGCTGCACCAGGGAGCCCGAAACATGGGGGTCAAAGGAAACATTTCAAAGACAATGTCAAAGCCTCCATGAAGGTCTGCTCTACTAATATCAACACATAGGAAGCCAATGCCCAATCACAACCAAAATCGTGATCCATCACCAAAAACAGTGCCAGGAACTTCCAATCAACAAGAGCAGCCACTGAGAGAGAATGGCAAGAGAGACAAAAAGACAGGGCAACTGCTTGAGCCAACAATCTGCTACCACCTCTACTTGCCAACCACAGTTGTCCTCACTGTGAGACAGCCTACATACCTAAGAAATGCTCATGAGCCATTTCCTAATTCATATCCAACACTGACATCTCACCTCCAACCAACCATCTGCAAAAAGGAATCACCCTGGACATGAGGGATTATCAACGATGAAGATGAGAAGCTGGGAATTCCGTGGAGAGTAATTCATCGCTGACTCCCCAATGCACATCCACCATCTACAAGGCACAATTTGGTGTGTAATGGAATACTGTCCACTTAGCTAGATGAGTGTAGCTCAAGAAGTTCGATACCATCCAGGACAAAGCAGCCCAGTTGATGGACACCGTATTCACTACCTTAAGCTTTACTCCCTCCACCTCCGACACACAATGGCAACAGTGTGTACCATCTATAATATGCAGTGCAGCAGTTCATAAAGGCTCTTTCAGCAACACCTTCCAAACCTGTGACCTTAACCACCCTGAGTAACAAGAGCAGCAGGCTCATGGGAAAATCACCATCTGCAAGTTCCCCTCAAACTCACACGCATTCCTGACTTGGAAACATATCACTGTTCCTTCACCATTGCTGGGTCAATATCCTCAAACTCCCTCCCTTAAAACACTCTGGATGTACATTCACCACATGGATTGCTGAAAGTGCCTCACCACAGCTTTCTCAAGGGAAGTTAGAGCTGTGCAATAAATGCTTCCTTTCCAGTGATGTCCATATCTCATGAATGAATAAAAAGAAATACAACATATGAATATGTTTCTTTTACCTATGATTTATCACTGGGGAATGAAGTGGGGCAAATAATTGATGTGACAGTAGGAGAATAATTGATAATGTCAACATAGTCATGTTCAATTTAAGAATTAAGGGATAATGAAAAGCCAAAGATCAAGAAGAAAGAAGGCAACATTGAGTGAGATCAAAAGGGATCCAGCCCAAATTAACTCTGAAAAAACAGTCAGATCAGATTAGATTTTCAGATCAGCAATAGGAAATCTTCAAATATAAAGCAGATAGAAAACAGAAAAGGTATATTCCTGTGCGGTGAAAAGCAGTCACATCACTGAATAAAGTTCTATGAATAAATAATTACTTAAAATAAACTGAAACATAAATGGGTTATTGTAAAATTAGGGTTAACAGGGAAATTGGCAGGAAAATTTAAAAAGTGCAATGGGATTTGAAAATTATGGTCCAAAGGTGATATGACAAAGTTCAACAATTAAGAGTCATCAAGTCATTTATGGCACAGAAGGAGGCCATTTGGCCCCTTGAGACCATGCTAGCTAACCATAGAGCAATCCATTCACTCCCGCTCCCCTGTTCAGCCCGATAGCCCAGCAGATTTACTTTCCTTCAAGTACCCATTCAATTTCCTTTTAAAATCAATGTTTCCACATCCACCACCCTCATGTGCAGCGAACTCCAGGTCATTACCACTCACTGCGTAAAAAAGTTCTTCCTCACATTCTGTGCCCACTAAGCAGAGATAGGAAAACAGAAAATGCTAGAAAAACTCAGCAGGTCTGACAGCATCTTTGGAGAGAGAAACAGAATTAACGTTTTGAGTCCATATGACTCTTCTTCAGAGCTGAAGAAGTCAAACGGACTCAAAACATTAACTCTGTTTCTTCACAGATGCTGTCAGACCTGCTAAGCTTTTCCAGCATTTTCTGTTTTTATTTCAGATTTCCAGCATCTGCAATATATTACATTTATACCCTAAGCCCAGGACTGGACAGAATGGGCAGAATCTGCCCAGATCTGCACTAATTGCTGTAGCGGGCAGGTAAACCAACATTTTACCTGCCAGCCACAATGGTGGCTTTTAGTGCTGTATTGTCCCAAATCCACTGCATTAATTATGCATTCCTGGGAAACACGCTGTCTCCATGGTGGGCAGGATCTAATTCGCCTGCCACGCCATCAACTCACCTCTTCATCACGCCATATTTAGAGTTCATGTGCACAGCTCTCAGTGCTTCCAGCCCACAACTGCTGCACAGAAGGCATGGCCCCGAAAGGCAAAAAGACTGCAGCCCCCAGGATTAGTGACGCATCCCTTGAGCCCTTTTTGAACACTGTGGAAGCCCATCGCGGTGTCCTCTACCCTGCTCTGGCCACAGGACAGGCAGCTGCATTACCAATCCAGCATGGGAGATGGTGGCAGCAGTAGTCAGCGCCAATGCCCTGCAAAAGAGGACAGCCATCCAGTGCTACTACACGATGAATGGTCTCATCCATTCCGCCAAGGTAACTCACTCTTCTCATCACTCTCAACTCACACGCTCACAAAACCATCACACACCCACTGGGATCTCACACCTCAAGGGACAACAACAATAAATCTCACACACACACTCTCACATCTCCATCAGTCAGGCTCATATCTTCTTGAGCTCGAGTCCTCATCCTGTCCATGGCTCTGCTAACCACACAAACATTCCATGCAGTGCCATGCATCCTGCTCACACTCTCTCCATCTGTTTTCGTGCGGGACAAGCCGGTTCACAACAGCAGGGAGAGGTCCCAGACTGGGTGTGGAGTGGCCCGCATTAGGCTCCTCACTCACTTTGAGGAGAGTGCCATCATGCTGACTGGTGAGGACATGGTCCCTGCCTGCAGCGACGGTGAGGCTGGTGGTGAACACTCACGTTCCTGCCCCACATCATCCCTCTCTCAACGCAACTGTGAGTGCTCTCTTTCCTGCTTTTGACTCTGCTGCCATGCACTCATTATCTCTACTTCGGTTCACAGGGAGCTCTGCCAAGCGACTGGCACCCTCAGCCAGCCATTCCTTCAGCTCCATCCAGGTCCTCACCTCCAGCCAAGAGAACTCCTCCTCCAGTGAAGAGCTGGAAAAAAGCAGCCTGGAAGACCCGTCACAGCACTTACCCACACCCTCCATTGGCACAGAAACAGACGCCTCTGTGGGACCTAGAAGTAGAGAGGCTCGGGTTCACAATCTGGTGGTCACTTCATTGACATGCATCTGCAACAGGAGGATGCAGGTTCAGCTGAGCTCCCTGACACTCGGAGGACTGCCAAGGTCCAAGACAGATGACGAACCTCTAGATTAGGCCTTCCAACTCATCCTGGAGAATCAGCAGAAAGCAGGGAAACATCATGCAGAGCTATCAGAAGCCCTCAATAGAGTGGCTCATGAGCCTGAGGAATGTGTCCACCTGCTCTCTGATGAAGTGGTGCCCACATGTGCATGTATGGAGGTCTCCATCAGAAGGATGACAGACGCCATGGAGACCCTGATCCAGCAGAACATGGAGATATGTGCAGATCTGCACTCCATCACAGTAGCCATAGGTGAGTTCCTGCAGTGACAACGCAAGGGTGGGATGGGGCACCTCAATATCCACAGGTGCTCCTTCTCCTTAAAGAGTCAGGCTGGTGTCCTTGGGCACCTGAAAGAAGGGGGAGTGGCAGCTGGACACCCCTGGCTCATCCACACAGGAATCTCAAAGGCTGTCCTCTCCCAAGTCCCCTTTACTGTGACCCCCTCAATCTCATCCTCTGCCACTCCAGAGAGAGCAGTTGGCTCACAGGAGGGCAGCTAAAGCCAGCCAGGACCCTCAAGGCCTTGGTTCTCCAGAGGACCCTTGTCGATGCCATCAGAGGCAACAGGGCCAACCATTGCACAGACTGCCTCCACCCCTGCTGTAGATGTCAGGACGGCACCTAGAAGAAATGGTAGGCCTAGAAAAGTTAAGAAATTCTGATCACAAGTGGTTGCATGGGTGAACACATTTTGTTAATGTATAACCTGGAAACACATTCACTTCCACTGAATAATACATAATGTTGTCTTTCAGTTTCATTTACTGGCTCGTGAGCCCTCCGACTGCATTCCACCCCTTGCCCCTGCACCCACCACCCCCCTCCACCTCACCCCACCCCCACCCAATAGCAGTACAGCTGCACGCAACTGGACCACAAGTGATTCTGGAGGAAGATGTGTGTGTATGGCATGGTCTTCGGAGCCTTGCGCAAGTACTCTCCCACTCGCACAGAGCTTTCGTCCATCACACTCACCTCAATGTCCTGAGCATTTTCAATGTTGCCAGCTGGGGTTCTCCTTCAGTTGTCCATCTGAGCTGACCTGCATCTCTGCCCACCCAATGACCACACTCCCATGCAGCACCTGTATCCATCCAAAAGGAAGCTCCGCTCACTTTCAATTTCAACAACCATGGTCATAGTGAAGTTTTGCATCAGCTTCCCTGTCCTTTCCCCTCCCCCGGTCACCTATATCTTTTCCCCGATCACTGTCAACCCCCCTGGCATCAGCTTCCACCTCCACACCATCACCTACCAACCCGGACCCTTGTTTTTCCAGGATGTTCAGAAGAACGTGCATGTTCCCTACCTTCCTGAGAATCTCACCCCCATCCACATTGAACTCCCCAACCTCTTTCTTCCCACCCCCAGGGCCCATGTCTACCTCCGAGTCCCCACCAACCACCCTCGCCGTCCTTCCTACCGCTACTGATGCACCCTCACCCTACCAGCTCTTTCTGCCCCCTCTCACACTCAACATTCCCTCCTCCCATTCCCACCCTCAGTTCATTCCCAGGATGCAATCATTGACTACATAGACCCCTCCCTTGCACGTTCACCTAGACATCTCCCTCCTCCACCCTTAATCCCTCCTAGACCCTTCCTCCCTCCTTCCCCGGACACTTTCCTCCTCTGAACTCCCTCCCCAGCATGGACACCATCCCCCCTCTGAACCCCCTCCTCTGCCTGGACACCTTCCACCTTCCAAACTCCCTCCTTCCCCTGGGCAACTTCCCCCACCGAAATCTCCCCCTTACACCTTCCTCCCCTTTTACACTTACCTTCCCACTTGCTGTATTCTCCCCATTACACCATCGTCACCATGTGCTCCATCCTCCCCCCTCACCTTCCTGATACCTTCACCCTGCCCAAAACCTCACCCACCCGACACCTTCATCCCCCCACTCCCAACTTCACCCACCCCGACACTTGGCTCCACCCCCTAACCTCACACCCCAGTGCACTCACACCTAGACCTTGCTCTCCCACCCCTCCAGCACTCCTTCCTCTCACACTCACAGCTAGACCCTCCTCTCACCCTCACACCTCATCGGCCATTTATAGCGGCCCATGGCCAAGCACGTGGTGTTCTAAAGCAGGCCTGAGGCATCAATGGAGACATCCTACCATCTGTGAGCTGCTTCATGGTGGAGTCATGTCCATGAGAAACCACCCAGCAATGCATGTGTTCCTCCAGAGTCCGGTGGCTGTTGGGCTTCAGCATCTTCTTCTCCTCAGATATCCACAATCTGAGCAAGGTCCTGAAGGTGAGTCCTAATCAATGCACATCTTGCTTGTCCACATGTGACCTGGGCTGGCATATTTTCTCGCCAGTGTAATGGTAACTCGGGTATGGGTGAGGGTGATTCCAATCAGGCATTACTTTATATCCCATTACCGGGATGCAATTCAGGCTCATGCCGGATTTGCGTTCTGCCATGGCGGACACCATCGGATAATCCCACTGTGCTTTCATGCTGGCGTGGAACTGATTTCTGCCCCTCATGCCAAATTCCCCTCCCCATGGTGCCCGTCGCCAAAAGTACCGGATGCTTCCACCCAATGAGTTTCATACAATGGGATTTAAGTTATTTGGAAATATTTATTAATGGAATAGAGGCTTTGCTAGTCATGGAAAACAGCTGAAAACAAGTAAGTTTTAGCTCATAGACAGTTACAGCACAGAAGGAGGCCACTTGGCCCATCATGTCCATGCTGGTCATGACCTGACTACACTAATCCCATTTTCCAGCACTTGGTCCATAGCCCTGGACTCAACCACCCTTTCAAGCAGTGAGTTCCAGGCTCCTATCGCCCTCTGGTGAAAATATTTCTCCTCAACACCCCTCTTAGCCTTCTACCTCTTACCTTAAATCTATGACCTCTGGCTATTGATCCCTCTACTAATGGAAAAAGTGTCTTCCTATTCACCCTATTTATGCCCCTTATAATCTTATACACCTCTATCAGGTCCCCTCACAAAATTCGCTGCTCTAAGGAAAACAACCCCAGCCTATCCAATCTTTCTTCATAGCTCAGACCCTCCAGCTAGGCAGCATCCTGGTAAATCTCCTCTGCACCATCTCCAGTGCAATCACATCCTTCCTGTAATGTGGTGACCAGAACTGCACACAGTGCTCCAGTGTGTGGCCTAACCAGTGTTTTATATTGTTCCAACATAACTTCCCTGCTCTTGTATTCTACGCCTCGGCTAATAAAGGCAAATATCCCATATGCCTTCTTAACCACCTCATCTACCCACCCTGCTACCTTCAGGAATCTAAGGAAATGCTCACCAAAGCCCCTCTGACCTTCAGTACTTTCCAGCGTCCTACCATTCATAATGTAATCACTTGCCTTTTTAGCCCTCCCCAAGTGCATTACCTCACACATTTCTGGGTTGAATTACATTTGTCACTGCTCAGCCCACCTGGCTGCTTAAAGTAGACCAAATGGACTTTGAGCTAATTCCAGGTGTGAACTGAATAGGGGACATTTCTTAAAAAATGAGCATTTCAGTGAATTCTGCAACATGTTCTGTCAGATACTTTTGAAGGAATATAGCAAGAGACTTTAGGCTAGGAGGTTTAAGATTATATTAAGCAGATTTTCGGAATCACTAGCACTTGATGCAGTGTGACATATCACCTACCAGAGCTTGGGCATGGAATGATATTTTAGGACTGTGATCACAGTGCTGCGATCACAGAACTTTGTTAGTTCTGAGCCACAAGATGTTATGGAGTAATGTCTAGACAGCACACTCATTGGAATTGAAAGTGAACACTGCATTAAATATCTGTGCTATTACTACTTCCAGGCATTAACAAGGAACATCACTTGGATCAGTCAGTAAGTAATTTGAGTGCAATAGCCAAAGAAATGGTATACTTGGTTGTATGCCTCAATTCACAAAATTGTTGAATGAAATAATTCCAAAGTAATAAAATATTATTATTTTATATTAACTATTAAATCCAGTACTCGAGGAGCAGAAATTTCCTCCAATTAAAATATTTCCTCCTTGTCTTTCTTGGCCTGTCTGTGACCTTTGACATGGTTGACTGCACCATCCTCCTCCAACGCCTCTCCACTGTTGTCCATATGCATGGATTTGCTCTCAGCTGGTTCCATCTGATCTATCTAATCATATCCAAAGGATTATTTGCACTGGCTTCTCTTTCTGCTTTCAGAAGTTGACCTTTTGTGTCCTCCAAGGATCGATTCTTGGCTCCTCCTATTTCTCATCTACATGCTGCCTCTCAGCTCTGAAAACACAATGCTGGTTTTCACACGTACACTGATGACACCCAACTCTACCTCATCACCACCTCTCTCTTCACTCCTCCACTGTTGCTAAATTGTCAAACTATTTATCTGACATCCAGTACTGGAAGAGGATATATTTCCTTTAATTAAATATTGGGAAAAATTATTTTCAGCCCCTGCTCCAAAATACGTTCCCTAGTTACTGACTCCATCCCTCTCCCTGGCAACAGCCTGAGATTAAACCAGTCTATTCGCAACTTTGATGTCACATTTGACTCTGAGATGAGCTTTTGATCAGATATTTGTGCCATCACTACGACTGCCTATTTCCACCTCCGTAACATTGACCGATTTCACCCTACCCCACCTCATCTGCTGCTGAGACCCTCATTCATGCCTCTGTTACCTCCAGACCTGACAATTCCAATGCACTTCTAGATGGTCTTTCACATCCTACTCTCCGTAAACTAGAGGTCATCCAAACACTGCTGCCCATGCTTCAACTCTCGCCAAATCCTGTTCACCATTGCCCTGATGCCTGATGCTCACTGACCTATATTGGTTCCTGTCAAGCAAAATCTTGATTGTGAAATACCATTTTTGTTTTCAAATCCCTCCATGGTCTGGACCCTCCCTAACTCCAACTTCCTCCAGCCACCAAAATATCTGCCCTCCTCTAACTCTGGCTTCGTGAGAATCCCCTATTTGTTCAGTCCACCATTGGTGACCGGGCCTTCAGTTGCCTAGGCCCCAACCTCTGCAATAGGCTCTCTACAAAACTCTGCCTCTCTACCTCAATTTCCTCCATTAAGACACTCCTTAAAACGTACCTGGTCGTCCAAGCTTTTGATTATCTGACTTAATATCTCCTTTAGTGATTTTGTACCAAATTTCATTTTATAATGTTCCTGTGAAGTGCCTTGGGACAATTTATTACATTAAAAGCAGTACATAAATATAAGTTGTTGTTGCTGTTGTTTTTAAGAAGACAAACTATTATCTTCAGTCTCAGCTCCAAACTCTGTTCCCTAGCTACCAACACCATTCCTCTCCTTGGCAACTATCTGAGGCTAAACCAGTCTGTTTACAACCTTGATGTCATAATTGATGCTGGGATGGGCTTCTAACCACATTTCCATGCCATCACTAAGACTGCCTGTTTCCAATTCCATAACATCGCCTGACTTCGCCCCTGTCTCATCTCAACTGATGCTGAAACTTTCATTCATACCTTTGTAATCTCTCCTCTGGCAGTCTTCCGTCACATGAGGTGATGTTTTATACCTTAGGGGTTAATCTTCATTAAGCATCACCTAGTGTTGCTCAAGAGCCATGGCATGGTAGTCTCTGCCACACTTGCTGCAGATGAAGGCAGTAGTCTGAGAAGGTGCAAGATTCGCTGCTCTGTTTCTCTGGGCCCTCTTCTCAGCCAGCTGAGCTTTCTGTTCCTCTTTGCCTCTTCCAATGTCCCTCCAAACAGTCAGCCTCCAGAAGTCATGGCAACCCGCAGCTATCCCCAAACTATCTCTGTTAACGTCTGCCATCTTTCTATTTCACTTGTAACTGTCCTTGTAGTGCAGGTATTGACATCCTGCAGTTCATGACCCATTGGTCAGTCCACTGTATAGAAGGCATTTGGGTATACGGCCATCATCTATCTGATGGAAGTGGCCCAGCTATTGTGGACATTGTTGACTTAGTAACAAGTGAATGCTGATGAAATTACAATTTTCGTGGACTTCTGAGTTGGTGACCTAGTCCTGTCAAGAAATGCTGAGGATATGACTGAGACAGTGATGGTGGAAACTGTTCAACACTTTGTCCTGCCCAGTTTAGGTTGTCTAGGTCTCACCTCTGGAGAGGACACAGGCTAAAAAGCGGTAGACTCACACTTTGGTGTTCTTCAGGTTGCTATTGGTCCACACTTTCTTCCTCAGCTTGGAGATAACAACTGCAGCTTTTGCAATGCACATGTTGATTTCAGTACCCAGTGACAGATTAATTGTGATTACTAGATATGTAAACCTATCAATAGCCTTCAGCGTTCTCTGGGTGAGGACTTCAATGCCCACTGCCAACAGCCGTTCGGTAGCACCACTACTGAATGAGCTGGCCATATCCTGAAAAACATATCTGCTAGAATGGGCCTGCAGCAGGTGGTGAGGGAACCACTTAAAGGGAAAAACCTACGAGCCGTTGCCCTCACCAGTCTACCCATCGCAGATGCATCTTTCCATGACAGTACTGGTAGGAGGTGAAGTCCCATCCTCACACTGAGGGTATCCTCCATCGTGTTGTGTGGCACTACCTTCATGCTAAATGAGATCGGTTCAGAACAGATCTAACAGCTCTAAAGTGGACATCGATGGGTGTTGCTGCTGATAGCACAACACAAGTTGCATTCAACTACAATCTGTAACCTCATAGCCCGGCAAAGCCCTCACTCTACCACTACTCTCAAGCCAGGGGATCAACCCTGGTTCAATGAAGAGTGCAGGAGAAAGTGTCAGGGATTGCACCAGGCATACCTAAAAATGAGGTGCCAACCTAGTGAAGCTACAACATATGATTACATACATGCCTAACAGAGGAAGCAGCATGTGATAGAGAGCTAAGCGATCCCACAACCACTGGGCCAGATCAAAGCTCTGCAGTCCTGCCACATGCAGTCATGGATAGTGGTGGACAATTAAACTGACCAGAAGAGGAGGGTCCACAAATAACCCCATCTTCAATGATAGGGGAGCCCAGCACATGAGTACAAAGGACAAGGGTGAAGCATTTGCATCCATCTTCAGCCAAAAATACCAAGTAGCTGATCCATCTCAGCCAGCTCCTGAGGTCCCCAAAGTTGTCTGTCTTCAGCCAATTTGCTTCATCCCACATGATAGCAAGAAACGGCTGAAGGCAGTGGATAAGCGGCCTTCTTGAACAACTGCAGTCCTTGTGACGGTTCAAGAAGGGAGCTTACCACCACTTTCTCAGGGCAATTAGGGATAGGCAATAAATGCTGGCCTAGCCAGCAAAGGCCACATCACATAAATGGATTTTTAAAAATCTACATAGCAACATGGAAAATTACCCAGTTATTTCCTGTCCACAAAAAGCAGGGCAAATCCAATCCGGCCAATTACCACCCCATTAGTCTTCCCTTGATCATCAGCAAAGTATTGGAAGATTTCATCAACAGTGCAATCAAGCAGCACTTAGAAGAGCAATAACCCGCTCACTGATGACCAGTTTGGATTTCTGTGGCTCCTGACCAGGGAGAGTGGGGTGCAGATGGTGCCAAACACTGGGGCCTGGGGTCATTGGGGTCTTGGTCCATACCCGGGCTCATTGGTTCAAACAGTTTCATGTCATCCACACTGAACAACCAGAACTATAGACCTGAAAGACCAGCTTAAAACAAATCTGTCAGGCTGAGTGGTCTGATATTTTTTAATCTGGGCTGTCAGAGTCAGGTCAATTTCACTAGCCACTGCTGCTACTGACCTTCAGGCAGCATCGTGATTCTAATTTTTTTTGAAAAGCCCGCCAAGAAATCACAAAGCTGCCCAAGTGAAAAGCAGCAGCAGCAACTGAGAGTGTTCCTGCTTGAAAAATGGTATATCGAATCCCTGTAGTTTTAAAACCAATTGGATGCTGCGTGTGTCGGGGAGTGGTTGTTAGGGGAAGGTTGGAGGAGGTGGTTAGGGGAAGGTTGGAAGGGCTTCGGGGGGAAAGGTACAGGAATATTGGAGGGGGAATTAGGCAGAATGTTGGAGGGAGGCTTGGGGGGGAAGGTTGGAAGGGGATTGAAGGGAAGATTGACAAGGGGTTAAGGGAAAGGTTGGAGGAGGGGATGGCTGCAGGTTGAGGGTTTGGGGGAAGGTTGGAGTGTTTGGTGGAAGGTTGGAGGGAAGTTGGGAGGAAGGTTGGAGGGGGTTGGGAGGAAAGTAAGAGGAGGCTGGGGAAGGTTGGAGGGGGGTTGGGTTGGAGGGGCGTTGAGACCATTGGAGAAAGGTTGGAGGGGGTTGGGGAACGTTGGAGGAGGATTGGGGAAGGCTGGAGGGGGGTTTGGGGAAAGGTTGGAGGGGTATTGTGGGGAAGGTTGGAGTGGAGTTGAGGGAATTGGAGGAATGTTGGAGGGGGGTTGAGGGCATTGGAGGAGGATTGGAGGGAAGGTGGGAGTGGTTGGGGGAATGTTGGAGGGTGGGTGAGGCAAGGTTAGAGTGGGGTTGGGGGAAGGTTGGAGGGGGTTAAGGGCATTGGCGGAAGATTGGAGGGAAGGTTGGAGAGGGATTGGGGGAAGGTTGGAAGGGGGTTGGGGGAAGGTTGGAGTGGGGTTAGGGGAAGGTTGGAGGGGGTTTGGGGGAAGGTTGGAGGGGGATTGGGGGAAGGTTGGAGGGGGATTGGGGGAAGGTTGGAGGGGGATTGGGGGAAGGTTGGAGGGGGATTGGGGGAAGGTTGGAGGGGGATTGGGGGAAGGTTGGAGGGAGATTGGGGGAAGGTTAGAGGGGGGTTGGGGGAAGGTTGATGGGGGATTGGGGGAAGGTTGGAGGGGAATTGCGGGAAGGTTGGAGGGTGGTTGGGGGAAGGTTGGAGGGGGATTGGGGGGAGGTTGGAGCAGGGGTTTGGAGGGAATGTTGGAGCGGTGTTGAGAAGAAGGTTGGAAGGGAGTTTGGGTCATTGGGGAAAGTTGGAGGGAAGGTGAGAGGGGTTAGGGGCATTGGGGGAAGGTTGGACGGGGGGCTGGGAGGAAGCTTGGCAGAAGGTTGGGGAAAGGTAAGGGGAGGCTCGGGGAAATTTGGGAGCTGGGGGAATGTTGGATGGGTTTGAGGACATTGGGGAAAGGTTGGAAGGAAGGTTGGAGGGGGGGTTGGGGAAGATTGGGAGGTTGAGGGAATGTTGTATGGGAAGTTTAGAGGGGTGTTGGGGAGAATGTTAGAGCGGTGTTGGGTGAAGGTTGGAGGGATGTTGGGGGAAGTTTGGAGGGGGATTGGGGGAAGGTTGGAAGGGGATTGGTGGAAGTTTGGAGTGGGGGAAGGTTGGAGTTGTGGTTGGGGGAGGTTGGAGGGGGGCTGGGGGAAGGTTGGAGTTGGGGTTGGGGAGAAGGTTAGAGAGGTGTTAGGTGAAGGTTGGAGGGGGATTGGGGGAAGGTTGGAGGGGGGTTGGGGGGAGGTTGGAGTGGGGGTTGGGGAGAAGGTTAGAGCGGTGTTGGGTGAAGGTTGGAGGAAGGTTGGTAGGTGATCGGGGAAAGGTTGGAAGGAGATGGGGGAAGATTGGAGTGAGGGTTGGGGGAAGGTTGGAGGGGTATTGGGAAGAAGATTGGAAGGGAGTTGGGGGGCATTGGGGAAAAGTTGGAGGGAAGGCTGGAGGGGGGTTAGGGGCATTGGGGGAAGGTTAGAAGAAGGTTGGAGGGGAGGTTGGGAGGAAGGTTGGCAGAAGGTTGGTGGAAGGCAAGAGGAGGCTCGGGAGAAGATGGGGAGCTGGGGATAAGGTTGGAGGGGGTTTGAGGGCATTGGGGAAAGGTTGGAGAGAAGATTGGAGGGGGGTTTGGAGAAAGATGGAGGGGAGGTTGGAGGGGAGGTTGGTAGGAAGGTTGGGAAGGGTTTTGGGGATAGGTTGGAGGTTGAGGTCAATGGGAATTGAGGGAATAATTGCCATTGTTTGGAGTCATCCCTATCACAAAGATAGATGGTTGTGATAGTTGGAGGTCAATCATCTCAGTCCCAGGATATAACTGCACAAGTTCCTCAGGGTAGCGTTCTAGGTCCAATCATATTCAGCTGCTTCATCAATGACATTCCCTCCATCATAAGGTCAGAAGCTAATGACTGTACAATGTTCAGTATTATTCGTGACTCCTCAGGTACTAAAGCAGCCCATGTACATATGCAGCAGGACAATGAACCAGGTTTAGGTTTTGGCTGATAAGTGGCAAGCGTCATTCACACCACATGAATACCAGGCAATGATCATCTCCAACAGAAGAGAATCTAATCATATTCCCTTGACATTCAATGGCACTACCATCGCTGAATCCTCGACCAGCACATCCTGGGGGTTACCATTGACCAGAAGTCTAGTTGAACCAGCCACATAAATGCTATGGCTAAAAGAGCAGGCCAGAGACTGGGAATTCTGTGTCAAGTAACTCACCTCCTGACTCCCCAAAACCTGTCCACCATCTGCTAGGCACAAGTCAGGAGTATGATAGGATACTCTCCATTTGCCTGGATGTATGCAGTTCTAACAACACTGAAGACGCTTGACATCATCCATGATAAAGCAGCCCGCTTGAACAGCAACTAAACCACCACCTTAAACATTCATTCCCTCCAGCACCAATGCACACTGGCAGCAGTGTATACCAACTGCAAGGTGCACTGCAACAACTTGCAAAACTTCCTTTGGCAGCACCTTTCAAACCCATAATGTCTACCAGCTAGAAGGGCAAGGGCAGTAGGTGCATGGGAACACCACCAACTGAAAGTTCCCCTCCAAACCATACACCATTCTGACTTGGAAATAAATTGTCATCCCTTCATCGTCGCTGACTCAAAATCCTGGAACTCCCTTCTAAACAGCACTGTGGGCGTAACTAGACCAGGTGGACATGGTGTTTCAAGAAGGCAGATCACCATCCTGTTTAAGGGCATTTAAGGATGGGCAACAAATGCTAGCCTTGCCAGCAATTTTCGTATCCCATGAAAGAATAAAAAAAGGTGAATTGCTCTTGTAGGGGGCCAGCACAGACACCAGAGGTCGAATGGCCTCATTCTGTACTGCAGCCATTCTAATGTTATAGTGAGCTCCTTTGTTAACAATATTTCTGTTGCAGCTTCTGGTTTGAGAAGATCATGCCATTTGTGGATCTTCCATTTCTGAAAACATACTGGGATTTAATGCCCTTTTCCACTTCGCCAAGGTGAGTCGTGCTCACTGCTCGGGTCATTGAGGCTTGCAATTGTCAAAGTAGGATGGATCACCATATGGGGAGGGAGTGACCAGGTGGGCCTGGAATTGGTGTGCGCTAACACCAGCTGCCTGATGCATTGAATCATCTGGTCAATATGCACCCACTTATCATTGGCAGTGTCCTCCACATCCTGTTAAAGTGGATGTATGGAGGAGACATCCAGGAGCCTCCATCATGGGCTAGTGCGATATCAGCAGTATATTTGATAAGCTGATCATTGTGTGGAGACACACAGTGTTCCTCCTCCTCCCAGCAGGAGCAACAGGCCCACAACACCAAGGAGAGGTGGTGGAGTGGGCAACATTTGTGCGGTGACACCAACAGAGGAAGTGGCCCTTGAACCGGCACAACCTGGTAATTATGGATGGTGAAAATGGAGTCACAAGCAAAGAGATTGAGGAGACTTTGAGCTCATGCATCCACCTCTGGACAAAGCAGGCATGGCTGGGAAGAGGCAGTGTGAAGACTTAACCTCACTCTTTGTGTTCTCACAGGTTTGGGCTGTAACTGGGAGTCAATAGTCCACCTCTGAGGAGGGGGACAAAGGCACTGTCTGCCAACTTATGATAATTGGTATCTGAAATAAAGGAAGTTGACCATTGATACCAGGCTT
This sequence comes from Carcharodon carcharias, assembly GCF_017639515.1. Lineage (NCBI taxonomy): Eukaryota > Metazoa > Chordata > Chondrichthyes > Lamniformes > Lamnidae > Carcharodon > Carcharodon carcharias. The sequence goes on along the minus strand of NC_054472.1, from coordinate 82,039,485 downwards.
ATTCTGATGAAAGGTCATCTCAATTTGAAACATTAGCCTGAATTTTCAGTTCAACGGGTGGGCAGGATCGGTGGGTCCGGGAGTGGTCAGGAAGCAGGCCACCGGCCGCGATCGGCCCCTGACCACGATTTCATGCTGGCTGGCCAATAAAAGCTCAGCACTGCTGGGGTGGGAGTGGGAGGAGAGCAGACGATGACGTCAACGCGGGTGTGGGCAAGCGCTGCCAGAAAGCTCCCTGAAAGCAGAGAGCTGCCTCCAGGAGCTGAAGACCTGAAACCCAGGAAACAGAGTTTATAAAATCAGGAAGAAAATGTCCAATCATCACAGTCAGGTACCTGAACATATAGATTATGAAAATGCGCTCCACAGATTTCTATTTTTATTGTATTTAGTAACAGGAACCTCATCCCACCCGTGCATGAGGTTTTCTGAAAAATGTAAAGGCCGCCTGGCCAATTGGACGGCCTGCCAACCGTAAGGTTGGATGGTTTATGTAAAATGAGAGACAATTGCACCATTGATGGGCTTAATTGCCCTCTTAATTGTCAGTGGGCACATTTCCGACTTTTGCACGTGCCCGCTAACCGAAATATCGCGCGAACACGGAATGCCTTCAGGATGCTCGCACAACATCACCTTGCGCAATTTCATGCCCGATCAGGTCAGGCAATCACCCTAAAATTCAGCCCATTAACCCTGTTTCTCTCCACACATGCGGCCTGGTCGACTGAGTGTTTCCAGCATGTTTTTATTTTGGAATCTGATGATTGTTAAAAATAACTTAAAACATGTCTCCAGGAGGAAAATAATCCCAATTTTATCTCACCCAGGCTGTTGATGACCGGGTGTCTGCCTCGTTAAAATGATGCTGGGGAGTCCACGCTGCACTCTCAACATTCCCGACTCTGTCACAAAACCTAAAGTATGGGGACCACGCACCCCATGTCAAAATCAAGTCTCCAGAACACAATTTTAATTCTGGGAATCAGAAGACCCATGGAGCATCGAGCCTGCCAGCAAATTGGACCTCCTGTAACCTGGATTTTCTCTCCTCTCTCCTTGGCTCAGACCATACGGATACCACCTCCTTAACTTACTTTGCTGAGGACTGGTGGTGTTCACTTGCCACATATGTTCTGCTTTCAACCATTAGCTCTTAGATCATGCCTTCAGGCAGAAGATAGTGCAGAGAAATTGGGAGAGGTGATGGCACAGTGGAATCGAGAGACCCAGGGTAAAGCTCTGGGGACCTGGGTTCGAATCGCACCATGGCAAATGGTGGAATTTGAACTAAATAAAACGCTGGAATTAAAAGTCTAATGATGACCATGAAACCATTGTCGATTGTTGTTAAAATCCATTTGGTTCACTAATGTCCTGGTCTGGTCTGGCCTGCGGCAATGTGGTTGACTCTTAAATGTCCCCTGAATGAGGGCAATTATTGACTCTTAAATGCCCCCTGAACAAGGGCAATTAGTGATGGGCATTAAATGCTAGCCTACCCACATCCCATGAATGAATAAAAAAAATGTATCTGAGCCCAAGAATTTAAAATGGCCTGGGCTTCATACTGAGGAATTGTATACCAAGTTAAAATTAGCATTCATATTTCCTTCCCCAATTCCAGAGACAGACCTTCTCTCTCCCCTTGTCCAGTCCCTTCCCACCTACATCCGTGATTCCTCTGACTCTTTACGTCACATCAACAATTTCCAGTTCCCTGGACCCAACCGCTTCATCTTCACCATGGACGTCCAATCCCTCTACACCTCCATCCCCCACCAGGATGGTCTGAGGGCCCTTAGCTTCTTCCTCAAACAGAGGCCCGAACAATAACCATCCACCACTACTCTCCTCCGTCTGGCTGATCTTGTTCTCACACTGAACAATTTCTCCTTCAACTCCTCTCACTTCCTCCAAATAAATGGTGTGGCTATGGGTACCCGCTTGGACCCCAGCTATGCCTGTCTCTTTATGGGGTATGTGGAACATTCCTTGTTCCAGTCCTACTCCGGCCCCCTTCCACAACTCTTTCTCCGGTACATCGATGATTACTTCGGTGCTGCTTCATGCTCACGTCGGGACTTGGAAAAATTTATTAATTTTGCTTCCAATCTCCACCCCTCCATCATTTTCACGTGGTCCATCTCTGACACTTCCCTTCCCTTCCTTGACCTCTCTGTCTCAATCTCTGGTGATACACTGTCCACCAATATCCATTACAAGCCTACTGACTCCCACAGCTACCTCGACTACAGCTCCTCTCACCCTGCTTCCTATATGAACTCCATCCCATTCTATCAGTTCCTTCGCCTCCGTCGCATCTGTTCCGATGATACTACCTTCAAAAACAGTTCCTCTGACATGTCCTCCTTCTTCCTTAACCGAGGTTTTCCACCCATGGTCGTTGACAGGGCCCTCAACCGTGTCTGGCCCATCTCCCCCACATCCGCCCTCACGCCTTCTCCTCCCTCCCAGAAACATGATAGGGTCCCCCTTGTCCTCACTTATCACCCCACCAGCCTCCGCATTCAAAGGATCATCCTCCTCCATTTCCGCCAACTCCAGCATGATGCCACCACCAAACACATCTTCCCTTCACCCCCCCTGTCAGCATTCCGTACGGATCGTTCCCTCCGGGACACCCTGGTCCACTCCTCCATCACCCCCTACTCCTCAACCCCCACCTATGTCACCACCCCATGCCCACGCAAAAAATTTAACACCTGACCCTTCACTTCCTCTCTCCTCACCGTCCAAGGGCCCAAACACTCCTTTCAAGTGAAGCAGTATTTCACTTGCATTTCCCCCAACTTAGTCTACTGTATTCGTTGCTCCCAATGCGGTCTCCTCTACATTGGAGAGACCAAACATAAACAGGGCGATCGCTTTGCAGAACACCTGCGGTCTGTCCGCCAGAATGACCCAAACCTCCCTGTCGCTTGCCATTTTAACACTCCACCCTGCTCACTCGCCCACATGAGTGTCCTTGGCTTGCTGCATTGTTCCAGTGAAGCCCAACGCAAACTGGAGGAACAGCACCTCATCTTCCGACTAGGCACTTTACAGCCTTCCGGACTGAATATTGAATTCAACGACTTTAGATCTTGAACTCCCTCCTCCATCCCCACCCCCTTTCTGTTTCTTCCCCCTTCCTTTTGTTTTTTCCAATAATTTATATAGATTTTTCTTTTCCCACCTATTTCCATTATTTTTAAATCTTTTATGCCCCCCACCCCCACTAGAGCTATACCTTGAGTGCCCTACCATCCATTCTTAATTAGCACATTTGTTTAGATAATATCACCAACTTCAACACCTCTGTGTTCTTTTGTTCTTTTGTTTGTGACATCTTTTGATTATCTGCTCCTATCACTGCTTGCTTGTCCCTACAACCACACCACCCCCCTCCACCTCTCTCCCCCCACCCAAACTCCCTCCATACTTTTTCTGGGAAGGTCGGGGGTATAGTGAATACACGGCCGGGGCTGGGATTGCTTGTCCCAACAACCACACCACCACCCCCACACTTCTATCCCCCCACCCAACACCCCATCCCCCACCTTTAAACAGCTTATATTTCACCCCTCTCCTTAGATTCACTCAGTTCTGTTGAAGGGTCATGAGGACTTGAAACGTCACCTCTTTTCTTCTCTGCTGATGCTGCCAGACCTGCTGAGTTTTTCCAGATAATTCTGTTTTTGTTTTGGATTTCCAGCATCCGCAGTTTTTTGTTTTTATATTTTTGGATTACCTTCTTTAATGGATTACTTTCACTATCCATGGGAAGGAAAAAGAAAAGAAAGACTTGCAGTTATATATATAATGCCTGTCACAACTGCAGGACGTACCAAAGCATTTTGCAGCCAATCAAGTGCTTTTGAAGCCTAGTCAATGTTGTAATGTAGTAAATGTGGCATACAATTTGCACAGCAGGCTCCCATAAACTTCAATGTGCTGATTATCTCCCCCGAAAATTGAATTTTCATTTAAATTTGGTAATTTTCCTTTAAAGCTTTACATTTTGTTACAGTGCCCCTTTAAGGGGCTGTCAATTAGTGAATTAATTAATTTGTTATTTGATAATCAAAAGAGTATAAATAGGAACAGGGAGTCAGTGTTTCATTTTTATACAGAATGTGAGAGGTTGCAGCCCCTTTTCCATTACCTGAAGGACCTGCTCCTCAATTTTTGGTTCCACTTTTGCTCCACGCTACTGATCTTTGGCCACCCAGTGCAGAGAGGGGGCGGGCAGATCAGAGGACCTCCTCCTGGGGCTGTTCCTGGGCCTGGCCAAGGTGGCCAGGCAGTCCAGGCAATCGAGGGGCCGCTTGGCCTGACTCCCTACTCCTCCTCCATGGCAACGTCCTCACCTGGTGTCCCTGAAGAGGGAGCACATGGTGTGCACCGGTACATTTGAAGTCTTCTGTAACCAGTGGGCACCTGAGAGGTTGGAGTGCATTATTAACCCCAGGAATGTCATTTTAATTTAAGCTTTTAGGTTTTCATTAGGGCAGAATTTTATGCTCTCCAGGCATGGATCAGCAGGTTGACAGGGGCCATAAAATTGTGTGTCACACTATGGACATCGTTCCAAGCACCTAACTATCCTTCACCAGCTCTACCCAATCAATGACTACTTAAGGGCTGCTTCCCCAACCGCTGCAATTTCTTCTGCAGAAGCTGGAGGCTGAAGCCAAGTTTGAAGCCCATCCTCACTCCTCAGGTTATTAGTGTGATGGGGGGCAGGCTTCCACCTTTATGGCCCCCCTGGGCACATAGGAGCCCCTCCCAATGTTTCACAACCCCACCCAAACTTGCACACCCCAGTCCCAAAACCCCTCACTACCACCCCCATCCCTAGCCTAGTCCTGCTGACAATCCCCCCATGCAGCTCCAGCAAAGATCTCCTCTGAGGACTGGATGCAGTCCCAGCAGTGGCCACCCCTAGGGACTAAAGCAGCCAGCCATCTGATTGTCCAGCAGCTCTCAGAGGCAGGACATGACCCCCTGATGGTAGCAGATGTCTCGGTTTGAGCCAATTAACACCCCTCTAAGCATTAAGTGGCTGTGGGGCAATCAATTGTGTAAAGATTGGCTCCTTAACTGCTAGGCTTTTTTGAGTATAACAAAGGAGGTGCAATGAAAATGTGTGTTTACAAGTAGCCTGTCCACCTGCAAGGCACAAGTCAGGAGTGTGATAGGATACTCTTCAGTTGCCTAGATGAGTGAAGCTCCAATAACGCTTAAGAAGCTTGACACCAGCCAATACAAAACAGTCCCCTGCTTGATTGACACCCCATCCACCAATTGAAACATTCACCCCTTCCACCAGCAAAGCAGTGGCAGCAGCGAAAACCATTTACAAGATCCACTGCAGCAACTCACCAAAGCCCCTTTGACAGCACCTTCCAAACCCATGGCCTCTACCAATTAGAAGGACAAAAGCAGCAGTTGCATGGCAACACCACCACCTGCACGTTCCCTCCTAAGCCACACACCATCCTGACTTGGAATTATATCACCATTCTTTCATTGTTGCTGGATCAAAAAAATGGCACTCCCTTCCTAACAGCACTGTGGGTGTACCCACACTAGATGGACTGTAGCGGTTCAAGAAGGCCACCACCTTCTCAAGGACAATTAAGGAAGGTCAGCAAACCTTGGCAGCAATGCCCACATCCCATCAAAGAATAAAAAAAGAGTGGGATGCATTATTCCACCCACCACCCCCTCCTGAAAAGAGAGAAAAGAAAAATACATATAAAGGAAACAAAAGAGTAAAGGGGAAAAACGCAGCAGAGAACAGAAAGAGATAGAAAGATTGGCAGAGATAAGCAGCAACACAAGGACAGGTAAGAGAGTGACCATATGTAGCGTGGCAACAACACAGCAAATTGACTCTTAAGTAGTAAAGTAAACATGTTAACAAAAAAGTTGACAATGACAAGATGTAGGCACAGCTGTTGCAAATCCTTTATTGCAGGAGTGGCCATTTGCAGAACTAAAATAGATTTTAGCATTACATGAGATAGGTAAATGGGAATTTTACTGTAATGTTCTTTTATTTCACTTGGTGGGGCTAAAGTGTAATCATTCCAGCCATAAGAAAACCTGCTAAGACTCCAGAACCGTTCAGTTTTGTATTACAGAGCACTGTATGTCATTGGCACAAACACTGTCTCTTTATCTTCAAAATGGTTGCATTTTTCCTCTTGAGCATCATTCAGAGCTATTCAAACATGAGATAATGCCTATATTAAAATTGTAGTACATATTTGGCTATGGTTATTAAACAAACAACATATTAATATGTTACCAAATGTATCTTCTCCAGTGTTTAATCACATGCAATTTGTTGGATGTAATGATAAAGGAATAGTGTCAATGTCAATAAATACAAGTTCAAGTCTCACTATGACAGCTGGCAGAGTTTAAATTCAATTAATGAATAAATCTGGAATAAAAAGCTTGTCTCAGTGGTGGTGACCATGAAACTACTGGATTGTCAGGAAAACCCAGCTGGTTTACTAATGTCCTTCAGGCGAGGAAATCTGCTGTCCTTAGCCAGTCTGGCCTACAGTGACTCCAGACTCACAGCAATATGGTTGAGTCTTCCATACCCTCTGAAGCAGCCCAGCAAGCCACTGAGTTATATCAAATGGCTACAGAAATGTTGAATAGCACTGTGGGTGTACCTACACCACATGGGCTGCAGCGGTTCAAGAAGGCAGCTCACAACTGCCTTCTCAAGGGCAATAAATGCTGGTCTTGCAGCGACACTCATATCCCAAGAACAAATTTAAAAATAGGAATAGGTTTACAGTTCTAGCATTTCTTTAAATAGTGAAGACATGTACTTGTAATTCCAGGATACAACAGCAATCATGTTGACAGCTCTTGCTTGTAGATGATGGAGAAAGATGGAAGCTCATGTATAAGTAGTTGTACTTCACCATGAATCACACACTGTTATCAATTCACAACAAGTAAAGCTCTTATACAATAAAAAGAAAGAGAATACAACTGCTGCAAATTTCAAACAAAAACAGAAAATGATGGAAGTACAGTGTCAGTGTTTAAGAAGTGAAAAGAGATCAATGCTGCAGATACAATCCCACAACTAGAACTGAAAACTGAAAGCATCTTTTTAGGTGGAATGAAAAAGGGCACAGAGCGAGAAACAACAGCGAGGAAATTAATGGACTGGATTTTGACTATTAACAAACAATCAAGATTTACAAAAGATCATCTCAATGAGTCAATAATCAGCCATGAAACAAACAAAAGAAAAAGGCATGGGAGAGTTCCACAAAAGGAAAAAGGCCAATAATAACAGCTGAACATGCATGGGAAGGGGGTGCATGGGGCAGTGAGGAAACAAATTGGTCTTCGGCAGTGACATAGAATGGCCAATAGTGAATCAGCAGCCTTATTTACACCACTCACAATTTTCTTTTCCATTCATTTCAATGCACAAGAAAATCAGGCACAGTGTAAAACAAGGCAATTTGTTATTGCCAATTACATGCTATTATCAAATATCTATTTCACCCAGAATGGTTTTCATATGGAAATCTAAAATGCTGGAAGTGCACAATAGATGTAAGAGTCCTGAAAAAAACAAGACAGTCTAACACCCTGAGTGCAGAAGCTACCTCCTCTTTCTCCAAGACACTCAAGGGGCTGAATACCCTATCCCTGTGCCTATGCTTCAAATGTCACAAATCCACCTGGAACTCCTGCTACAAAGACAATGTAGATATATTTAAAGAGTCAAGATACAACATTAATATTCAGACCAGGGTCCAGAAAGTGTCCAGGAAAAGAGTGAAATATTGTTCCTGAAGCTTATGTTGCTGCCTGGTTGGAACAATGATCGAGATTGTTGCGAGTTGGGGGATGAGTGTCTTGTGAATTGAGTTAATGAAGCTAGTGATTTAGCTGTGAGCATATGCCATTTAAACACTGAACTCACCTTGACAACTTGAGTGACATCATTAAACTTCTTCCTGCAATATAGTCGTGTTCTTGGAGTTATACCCCTGGCATTGATCTCTGCTGCTCCTTCTCTGCTGCCTCCGGAGCATATATCTTGAAGGCCTCCTGCTCACCCCGAATAACCACCACTCCCCACAAATGGATACAGTAATCCACCCCCTTCTCTCTGCCAAAGCCTTCAGTGCAGCAACAGAAAACCTTGACACATGTTCATTTGCAGTTGAACCACCTTGACAAAATTCTTCAAAACTAACAATGTACCTCTCCTTTAAGAGGTGCTGGCATCAACTAAGTAGCACTAGCAGCTGACAATTTTGACACCCCTGCATGCAGCCAATGATTAGTGAGGGCTACACTGGCTGGATGCAGCAATCATGGAAATCAACAGGCAGCATGAATTCAATGTGCTGCCTGCAATGTGATGAATAGGGTATTGTCCAGTATAATTGTCCCTACCCCACCCACCGACCCAACCCTCCATGAATTTTAGAAGGGAAAAGAATATACACAGCATTGCTAACAGTAACCGCCTCAAGCCTTCAAGTCCTCTCAAATACAGCCAGAAAACCTCCAGATGTCAATTCTTTTTTCTACTCCATGCAGCATGCTTACAACAAAATGTGATGCTTTTAAGCAGAAAGCCTTCAACATCAAACCTTCTGGGGCCTGCATAGCATTCAGTTGCAACAGTAACTTTTGCATGCTAAAGCCGATGAGGCATTTAGGAGTCAACTTTTTGACAGAGGTGGTTCTAATGGAAATTGATAATAGTCCTCTGTGCTTTGCTTTTATGTTTGTTTTGTTGCAAAACTTAAACATGCAAAATGATTTTCGCGATGTTTGCATTAACAACTCTGACATGCTGAAACATTGGGCTAAACTTTAAATGCAAGGAGCTTGCAGGTTTGGTGTGGGCGGAGAAATTGACAACATGTCAGAAAGTTGGCTCGACTTGCCAACTATTTTCACTGCAGACAAGCATTCCCCCATCCTAAACCAACCCCCAGGAAAGATGGGTTGCCATTTAAGATATGGATATATTAATTGCTTAATTAGAGCATTACTGACAAGGGTTTCTGATTTAAATTTGGGTCCATGGGTTTCCCAGGCTTCTTGGAACTTACCAGTAAAAACTAGGCGAGCAGACACAACATTTGAGTGGGTTGAAGCTATTCTGTCATTGCAAAAAGCCTCAAATTCATCAAAGACAGAATGGATTTGTTAAAGGAAGATTCTGTCTGACTAGAATTGATTGCATTTTTTGAGGGGGTAACAGCGAGGGTTGATGTAGTTTACATGGAATTTTGCAGGGTTTTTGGTAAGTTTCCACATGGCAGACTGGTCAAAAAATTAAAATTTCATGGTGTCCAAGGGAAAGTGGCAAGCTGGATCCAAAAATGGATTTCCGTTTGTCTCTTTTGCCCTCTTCCACTATTAGCACCATTTTTTAGCACCAACCATTACCATTAACGATCCCTGTGTCCTTTGGTTCATGACATCTTTGTCAATCCCTCCTTTGTCCCCACCTATCACTGGCCTCTACCCAGCTCTGTCTGCCCCAACCCCCTTAAACAGTATAAGCTTCATCACATTTCCACTGCTCATCAGCCCTGAAGAAGGACTCAAAATGTTAACTCTGTTTTTCTCTCTCTACAGATGCTGTCAGACCTGCTGAGTTTTTCCAGCAATTTCTGTTTCTGTTTTAAATTTCCAGAATCCCGCAGTATTTTGTTTTTGTCCAAAATTGGCTGAGTGGCAGGAAGCAAAGGGGAACGTTTGATGAGTGTTTTTGTGTTTGGAAGGCTGTTTCCAATGGGATTCCCCTAGGGGTCAGTAATGGTTCTTTTATTGCTCCTAGTGTATATTTATAATTTAGACTTAACTAAAGGGGGAATAATTACAAAGCTTGCAGAAAATTGGCTGTGTGGTTGAGAGTGAGGAATAAAACTAGATTGCAAGAAGATATCACTGGGACTGGTCAGCTGGGCAGAACATTGAAAAAGAGAATTCAGTCTGGAGAAGTGTGAGGCAATGTATTTGGGGAGAGGAAACAAGGCAAGGGAATACATGATAAATTGTAGGATACTGAGAAGTTTAGAGAAAAAGAGGGACCTTGGATCCTTGGACTGCATGTCCCCAGATCCCTAAAAGTAGCAGGACAGGTAGATAAGATAGTTACAAAGGCATACCAGGATATTTTTATAAAAACAAAAAAACTGCGGATGTTGGAAATCCAAAACAAAAACAGAATTACCTGGAAAAACTCAGCAGGTCTGGCAGCATCGGCGGAGAACAAAAGAGTTGACGTTTCGAGTCCTCATGACCCTTCGACAGTTCTGTCGAAGGGTCATGAGGACTCGAAACGTCAACTCTTTTCTTCTCCGCCGATGCTGCCAGACCTGCTGAGTTTTTCCAGGTAATCCAGGATATTTTTCTTCATTGCCGGCACATTGTAAGTGAAGGAGGTTAAATTAGAACTTTATAAATCAACAGTTAGGCCACAGAAAGAGTACTGCATACAGTTCGGGTCAGCACATTACAAGAAGGATTGCACTAGGTAGGGTACAAAGGAGCGTTATCTGCATGTTGCCAAGAATGGGGATTTTTGGCAACGGAAAAAGATTTGAATAGTGTTGTTTTCTTTGGAACAAAGGAGGCTGAGGGGAGATTTAATTGAGGTACACTACATTAAATTATGAAGGTGCTAGAACAATGAGATAGTAAGGACCTTTATCCATTGGCAGAGAGGTCAATAGATTTAAAATAATTAGTAAAAATACTTTTAGGCAAGTTGAGGAGTAATTATATCTTGCAGAAATTGCTGAGAGTCTGCAGCTCACTGCCTGAAAAGGCAGTACAGCAGAAACCTTCATCACATTTAAAATATACTTGGATATGTAATTGAACTACTGTGCCCTAGAGGGCTAGAAGAGAGTAAATAGAGAGAAACTGTTTCCATTGGTAGATGGGCTGAGAGCCAGAGGACACCAATGTAAGGTGAATGGCAAGAGAACCAATGAAAACACAAAGAAAAACTTTTTTACACAGCATGTGGTTTGGATCTGGAATGTAATGCCTGAGGGCAGAATTTTCCAGTCCTGCCAGCAGTGGGTTTTGTGGTGGGCAGGAGTGGAAAACTTGAAGAGAGGCCAAAAATCAAATTCCCACCAGCGGGAAATCAGTTTGGAATTTTCATGGCGGGCTGATAGTAGGTTGGGTTTCCTGCTGATCCATGTTGGAAACACCATTTGAATGCATTACCATAACATGAATATTCATTAAACATTACTCGCCGTAATCATGTAGCCCCTTCCAATCACATTTGGAAATAAGTGGCATGCAGCTGGCGGCCCCCACTTCACTCGTGATTTGAGGTGAGTGCAACATTCAAAGCCCACCTGCAACAGTACTGCTGGTCTACTCACTGACTTCCTCCGTTCTCTGGGAGGGCGTCTTCTGCGGAGCTCAGGCAGGGCTCTCTACAAAACAGAGACCTGCATTGCGACCCAGTTTGCTTGGGGGTGGGGGAGTGGGCAGGGGGGTGGTGGAGGGGGGTGAAGGAGGAGGGAGATACGGGTGACAATGGACAATGCTGGGGTTGGAGAGGGCAGGGGAAGGAGGAAGGAGAATGGGGGACAATGGGAAATGGTGGGGTTGGACGGGGACGAAAGAGACTTGGTCGACAATGGACAATGGTGGGCTTGGAGAGAACAGGAGAAGGAAGAAGGAGACATCATGGGGGACAGTTAGTAATGGGGACGTTGGAGGGGGGGGTGGGAGACAATAACGAGCAGAGAGGAGTTCGAGTGTGGAGAATCTGGATCTTGATATGGAAGACTAGAACGCAGACACAGAAGGGTATTGATGGGACTCGAGCTGTGGGGATCTGGAATGCAAAGCTAAGGTTTGTGTTAATGTAGAACAGGAGGCATGAGTTGCACAAGATTCATGAAGGTGGGGGAGGGGAAAGACTTGCACATGAGGGACGGGATGGGGGCTGCAGGACGGAGACAGTGTTGTCATTGGCAAAGAAGGAATGGGAGATCTCATTGAAAGACAGTCACAGTCCCTGGGCAGGGTCCAAGAAGTCAGGGTGAGAGATTAAAGGCAGCCCTGGGGCTTAGTGCACTTCATAGTCAGGGTGTGAGGTCAAAGGCAGTCCTGGGCTTTGTGGGCCATGGTACATGGCTCTGCATGGCACACACATTGTAGTCCTGCTCCAGGAAGGGGAAGGGCTGTGTGCTCAACTGGAATAAGGCACAGCTTGATGTGCAGGGCATGATCATTTTCTCACAGCTGGTGGCCATGGGTTTGTCTGACTTGGTACTCGCTTGAAGATGGGATGGCCATGGTTAGAGGAGACCTCTGCAGCCTGTAAAGGGGAATACATAATGCAGAGGGGGATATTTAAAACTTTCCTGGGATGAGGGTTGGTATCTCCTCTGCACGTGATTGTGCACACAGCCTCATGATGGGGAGGGGTGAGATCCACATGGGTCATGGGGACATCAACATTGATGGACTCAGGTGGGAGGGTTGTGAATATCAACCACAATTAAATTGGGATCCATAGGGGAGGCTGGAGAATAAATGGACGGAATTCTACCTGCAAACCAGAAGATTGGAGAGACCTGAACATTGACAAGGGGAGGGTCAAAGCTGGTCTAAAAAAAAATACATCACCACCATTTTGAAAGCCTGAAATTGTTGCGCAATTTGAAATTGAAACAGGAAAAGAATCTGCACTGAAGGTGTCTGAGTCAGTGTGGGAGCTGCCCAGGGCTGCACTCAGGGGCCCTTTCTAGGGGGCACCCTCAAACTGCTTGGAGTCTCAACACAAATTGAGTCAGAGCTGAGAGAAAAGAGGAAGTCTTCTTTGAGAAGATGCAGTTGGAGCCACTGGCTTTTAGTTCACTTTAAAAAGAGAGTGCAGGAGTCATTGGCTTCACGTCACTCCATTTGAATATTAACAGAGAGGTATGTGAGAATGGAAAATGCAGGCAACCGTAAAGGAAGCAGAGCTGTTGCATATCTGCCCGATCATCAATGAAAGCCTCTGATGTGCTTTCCCCAATTGGCATGGATAATGGGCCAAAGGGCACCCAGTCATTGCTGATGCGCAAGTTGAGATTGATCAGCATACCAGATCAGAGATTGCACGAGTGCCTTTGGTAAGATGGCGCATTTCATGAATGTGTCCAAAGCTCTTCCAACCTCTGTGGGATTGAGATGTTAAGTATCAGGGTTGGCATTATGGTCACCTAGATCTGTGAGCATGATCTTCAATTGCAAGGCTATATCAGTGAAAAGCTAGCAGCGCAGGCCCCGGTCTAGGGCATGACATTGGTTTTCTGTTTGCGAGTGGGAGGTCTACTATATTTGCCCAGTGTTCACTAATCTATTGGATTATCAGTCTCCAGAGAGGAGGAGGGTTGAATAATGGAGCCTGTGCTCAATGCTGCCTTCTTGATGGTACTGATCTGATTGAGGGGGAGAAGGGCTCAGCGCTGCCTAGAGCAGTTTCAAGAGGAATCCTGGCCTGAGGCCCATGCACCAGGAGAGCCACAGCAAGGCCCAGAGGATGAGGAGGTTAGACTCATCCAATGGAGGCAACTACATGAGCAAGGGCCTACCAAAGGATGCTTTCCTATCTGGAGAAGAGCGACAGACAATGCTTCACACATCTACGCTTGTCAAGAGAGGTGGTGGATCACATCCACCACATTCTGCGGGAGGATCTAATACCCCATGGACAGTGAGGTCATCCCCTGCCAATGGCCCTGATGGTCACCGCCACACTCAATTTTTTTGCATGTGGATTGTTCCAGGGATCCACATGGGACCTATGCTACATCTCAGTCCTTAACACATAAATGTATCAAAGAGGTGACAGATGCCCTCTACAGTGAGGCGCATAATTATATGAAGTCCACACTCGATGAAGCAAGACAGGCTGCTAGATTTCTGGGGTTTGCAGCTATCTCAGTCTTCCTTAGCGTACAGGATGCAATCAACACGTGTGGCTTTGAGAGCTCCATGGCAGCAGCCCCTGATGTTCATTAATAGGAAAGCATTCTATTCCCTGAACATTCATCTGATGTGTGATCATCAAAAGTACATCATGCACATTTGTGCCAGGTACCCTAGAAGTTCCAAGACTCATAAATCCTGAGTCCCTCCCACATGCCTCATGTATTCAAAGGGCCTCAGCAATTACAGGGATGGCTGCTTGGGGATAAGGGATACCCACTCTAATGTTGGCTCATGATGTCCGTGCATCGACCTCAGAATGCCTCGGAGGACAGATACAACGTGGAGCATAACACATCCATCATAGAGCAGACCATTGTCATTCTGAAGAAGCACTTCCGATGTTTGGACCACTCGTGTGGGGCTCTGCAGTACTCTCCACAGAGGGTGTCCCGCATAATCATGGTCTGTTACACCCTTCACAACCTGGCGATTCAAAGGGAGTCCCCTTGCCAGAGGGAGACATGGAAGAAGCTGAAAGCTCCTCAGATGTTGAAGAGCAGGAAGAGCAGGAACATGAATTGAGAGATGAATGTCAGCTTCCATGTGAAGATGCCACTTGCTACTGAAGAAGCCTGCCATGAAAGATGTGCACTGCTATCCTGATAGACACAAGATTCCAGGAGGATTAAGGTACAGGCAACAGAACTACAAGGTAATCCTTCTGCCCCTTAGTGCCAGTGCACTGAAAGGCCTTTGCAACCAGTGACACCAAGAGCAAATTCAGCATTTGGACTTGCACCTTTAACCTTCATGATTCACTAGGGCCTAATCTTTGGGAAGGTCAGCGGTAAACACTGTATCCATGCACTCTGAGATGTGAAAGTTGGCACAATAGCGCAAACACTGTGTCAAAGTACTTGATACAGCCACCACCACCTTAATGAGAAACTGTTAGCGGGCACTGAGGTACACGCATGATTGGAGAAACCATTGTGGCTGCAGGTCTTGCGCTTTGGCACAAACAATGAAGAAAGACACCTCATTTTGAGAAACAGTTACAGCTGCCTCTCCAAGGCTGTTTGAGCAGGGCTAACCCCATGCTGTCTTGTAAGGAGTATGATTACTAATACATTTTGCAGGCACTTCCAGTAAAGAGTGATGCATCTCCCTGACAAAACACAAGTATTGAGTAAATATCATGAGACAGCTGCACATCACATGAATGCGAGGCGCACAAAGGGAAGCAATCACTGAGTGGGAGAATAGCTCACCCTCACAATAAGAGGACACGAAGATGCAGGTGCATGATACTTTCAAGTGATGAGACCATTCTCACGAACAGCAAATGTATTTACAAAGGTGCATAATGTAAACAATGATTGAACACCCATGACCCAGAAGTGATGTCAAATCTTCTTAACTTTTCTAAGCCTTTGGCTACACCTAGGTGCATCCTTGATAACCACAGCAGAGATGGAGACAGCCTGCGGACTATTACGTCTAGTTGACTTTGATGACTTTGGCGGGCGTCTTCCAGAGGGCTGAGAGCTCGTGGGCCCCGGCCTGCTTTGGGTCTTCTGCTGTGGGGGCAGGTGTACCCTCCTCAGCCTGTACAGTTGGAAGTGATGAGGATTGGGTAAGGCTAGACATTGTCGGAGTCACCTGGGTGAATGGCTCCGGGGTCTACAATTGCTGGTCTTCCTCCTTGTGGGTGCCTGATGGGCCCCTGGCTGACTCCCTCAGAAGGGGCTCCTGGAGGGAGGTCTAGCTGTCTCACCCCCCACTCCCCCCACCCCCCCCACCCCCCTCCACTCACCTAGCCACTGACAGATCCCACCAATGCCTTTAGTGATGGGGTGCAGGTCCAAGCGCAAATCCGGTAGGATCTGCTATCCAAGGTCTCAAAGATGGTCGCCACCTGGAGATCTCGAGGCGCTCGTGTATCAGAGCCATGACATCAGAGAGAACATAGATGGAACCCTCCATCCTTCGTTCTAGTCTGTTGACTGCCTCTTGCAACCCCACGTGAATTTTTGCCGCCTATCTCCAAATCTCCAGCATGTATAACATGGCCATTTCCAGAGGCTCATCATTAGGCTTGGACTCAGTGTGCCTGATTGCCAGCAGTCCTCCAATTGGGCTGTCACTGCCACCGACTGCTGTGGAGACGGGTCTGTGAGGTGTTCCCCAGAATGTGACCCCTACTCTATAACTAAGATCCACCAGGGTGTGTGTCTCTGAGCGGATGGAGGGTGCAGATGAACAGAGTGATGGGTCGTCTTGAAATGGATCGTCATTATCCTCCTCTGAGGTGGCCTGGAGGCTGGGGCTTAATGTTGGCTCTGCTGGTCTGTCTGTAAGAGCGAGTAGACAGATTTAGTTCATGAATAGGCTGAATGTAACATTGCATGTCACTCACAAAGAACATCAGGATATGATCAACCCATGGAGGGCTCATCTGTACTGGCTGGCTGGGAGAGATTGATCTCACCTTCCCCACAGGAGCGATCTCTATCCTCATCCGCCAACTCAGCGACATCCTCCACGAATTTGGTCAGCTCCAGGATTTCGGCCCTCCCTTCTCCCTCTTTTTGTGGGCAAGCTTGGCCTGTGTGAAGACAAATGGATGGAATATGAAGAGAAGGGATGGAGCAGAGATTAGGAAGCATGCAGGCCTGCTGCGTGTGCTGAAACCTCGCCAGTAAGGGCTGAAGATGGAGTCTGTGCAGCATGATAGAAGAGGTGCTGGTTATGTTAAAGTGTTCGTGAGACAATCAGTGCTGATGTGACCCTGCTAATATTTTGTGAGACCCTTGAGCTGTGCAACCATTTGACTGCATGATGCCGTAATGAGAGTGTGAGATTGGAGTGAGCTGAAGGTTAACTTACTCTGATGAAGTGGATGAGATTATTCACTTTATGACGTTTCTTGGGTGGGTACCTGACGAGCTGACCTCTCTTGTAACCGCTTACCAGGCTGGCAGGCCTCCTGGAGCCATCCCTTGAGTAGAGAACATCCTGCTGCTGGCAGACTCCATGGATGATGGCCTGAAGGGAGTCATTGCTGAACCAGGGAGCAGTTTTCCTCTTGGATACAGCTGTATAGAGGCATCTCCTCCGCACAGCTGGGCTGAATAGGGTAAATATGTGTATTTGGCTGGTGCTTAAATTTGGTGCCCTCCCAAATTAGGTAGTGGCGGGGCGGACAAATCAGTACACACCCCGCCACGTGGTTCAGAGAGCTACTTCCCGATGCATAGTTAATGAGCTCCTGAGTGTGAGATTGGGCACTCGGCGGTAAACATACTGTGAAATCTGCCCGCTGCCACTCTTTGGACGGAACTTCCCAGAATTGCACTAAGTGTGTTGGCAGGCGGCTAAAATAGAATCCTATCCGCCGACAAAAATGGCAGGTTTTCACACTGTATCGTCCTGAACCTGCCTCATTATTTATTCATTCAACGGAAACATGTAGTTTCCATGGCGAGCAGGACCTCATCCACCTGCTCTCCATCACCCCACTGTTGCTTCACGCTGGCCGCTATCTTTAGAGGGCAGTTGCCAGAAAAGCCCCCATCACCACCAGCTCATAACCGCTGCCCGGGAGACAAGACCAGCAAATGAGAAAAGACTGCAGCCACCCTCACCTCAACGACGGGTCCCTCGAGCGACTGCTGGATGCCGTGGAGGCCCACCAGGATATTCTCTACACCAGCTCTGGCCGCAGGATCACAAAGTCACCAACCTGGCTTGGGAGGTGGTGGCAGCGGTGGTCAGCACAAACACCCTAGCGAAGAGGACAGACATCCAGTGCCGTAAAAGGATGAACGATCTCTTCCATTCTGCCAGGGTAAGTCACTTTTTTCATCACTCCCAACTCACACACTCACAAACCCATCACACACCCACAGGGCTCTCACTCACTGCCAGTGCAAAGGACATCACCATTCACTCTTTCACACACACCGTCATTGTTGTCATCCTGTCCGTGGGACAACTCACCACCCACACAGGCCAGGCATACTTATTATCTGGCCTTGCAGGCATCCTGACTCTCCCCATCTCTACCCATGCAGGACAAACTGGAAGGAAAGGTCGCAGACTGGTGGAGAGATGCCGGAGATCAAAGTTCTGACAGAATTCGGAAACAGAGCCATCCAGCTAGCCAGCGAGGATTTGGACTGTTCCTGTGCTGACAATGAGGTCGGCGCTGCTCTACCAAGTGAGGATCCAGCAGTGCAACATTGATTAGACAACCATGCTGTGAATGATGTGTCCTGTTTCACAGGCCACTGCCATGCACCAATTATCTCCCCTTGCTTTCACCAGAGCATCTGCCAAACAGCCAACAGAGTATATGACCCAGGGCCTCCAGTCAAACTCCAAAGAAACCTCTGAAGAGGAATCTGAAGTCCCATCATAGCGCTCACCCATACCCTCCACCAGCGTAGACACACACCTCGGTGGGACCTAGTTTTAGAGTAGCCTCGAGATCACAGTCTGGTGAGTACATCGTACTGTCTGATCCACAGCAGGGAGAGGCAGGGACTTCCCAGAACCCCATCACTCGGAGGACTGCTGTAGGCCAGAACATTGCCGAGTCCAAGTCAGAAAACGAGCCTCTAGACTCAGTCATGTCACAGTTGCTGGAACTGCAAAGGCAAACTTAGGAGCATCAGGAAGGGATGTCCGCTGCTCTCTTCAGATCGCAAGGCACAAGCTGAGGCGATAGTGCTGGCATGCCGACGCACCGAGGTCAACACCAGCAGGATGGCGGCCACCACGAAGGTCTTGGTTTAGGACATCACTCCTGCACTGCTGCACAAGCTGAACTCCATCACTGATGCCATAGTTGGCCTCCAACAGTGTGTACAGGAGAGGGGTGCTGGCCAGCTCGATATCACTCGAGCTACACCTTCCCCTCATGGAGTCAGCCATGGGCCCTCGAGCAGCCATAGGGAGGAGGATCAGCAGGTGTATGCTCCAGGGCCATCCATCCAGGTGACTCTGGAAGTGTTCGGCCCATCTGAATCCCCACTGTCGGTGACCTCCAAAGCTCCAGCTTCACAGGCTGAGGTGAGTGACATGCCACACAGCAGGACGCCAAAAGTAGGCCGGGGTATACCAAGTCTTGACCCTCCAGAGGAAGCCTACTAAAGTCATCACAGACAGGGCGTCAAAGTCAGCCGGGTGCTTCCACCTCTGCTGTGCTTGTCCGGGGAGCACCAAGACATAACAGCAGGGTTCGGAAAGTTAGGTAAATGTAAATCTTATAGGAGTCAACCAGTTAAACAAAATGAACAGAATAAGGGATAAAATAAGCACAGCCCCTAAGGCAGGTCAACTGTAAAACAAAGGACAAAGTTTAAATGAAACTTACAAACATTAAACCAAAACCTGATTAAAGGGGACAATAAAGCACCCCAGTCCCCGCGGTGCCCACCGAGCATGGAAGGCCTCGAGTGTGCCCGCAGACACAGCGTGCCCCCTCTCCAGGGACACCCGGCTGCAAACGTAGCCGCGGAAGAGGGACAAACAATCGGGCGGGATGCCCCCCTCGATCGCCCTTTGCCTGGACTTGTTAATGGCCAACTTGGCCAGGCCCAGGAGCAGGTTCACAAGGAGGTCCTCCTCCTTCCCGACCCCCTTCCACACCGGGTGTCCATAGATCAGGAACGTGGGGCTGAAGTGCAAACAAAACAGTAACAAAAGGTTTTTTAAATAACTAAAAAGGGAGTGCAGCCTACCACACCCTATATAAGCGTGGTCCACGGACTCCACAAGACCACAAAAAGGGCAGGTGTCCTGGGAGTCCATGAACCTACACATTCTTCGATTATAGGGGACTGCTGCATGCAACACCCTCCAACCCAGGTCCCCGATAGAAAGGGGGAGGACACCTCCGTAGAGGGCCTCCCCTTGGGGGCCTCCACCGCCGGACGGCAACAAGGCACGCCAGGGCATGTCCGGGCGGCGGACAAGGGCGAGAAAATGGAAAGTATGCAGCAGCAGTCCGTACAGAAAGCTCCTCCGTGCCGTGCCAAATGGCACGGAGGGCATGTCCCCGAGGCGGCTCATATTGCGGGGCACCAGCACCCGAGGGAGGGTTCGGGGCTTGGGGCCAATGTGGAATTCCATCCGAACAGGGGAACGCTCAGGCAGAAGACCACCGCGCACCTGGGCCACCTCAAGACCCAAAATAACGTCGGGTCCGAGCACGACCGTTCTCAGCTCTTGGATGGCATCGGCTGCGAGCTGGACACTCACAGACATGCGATGTGCCAACTCCTGCGGGAGCATCCAGCCCAATCCTCCGCCACGCAGCACGTCCCCGATCCTGGTCACCCCTGCAGCCACAGCCCTCCTCTCCGCCAACCACTGAAAAGGACGGAGGGGCGGATTCCTGAGCAGCGGCTCTCTGACGATAGCCGCTACTCCTGACGGGGGAGAGCTGCGTCCCGAGGCGACCATGTTCCAGACTTTGATCAGGTCCTGGTAAAAGACGCGCAACGCCTGCAAGGAACCACCAAGCCCCCTCTGCTCTATAAACAGCAGCTGCACATCATAATTCAGGCCGTGCACCTGACGGAAGAAATACATCGTCAGGGCACACCATCTCGGAGGAGGCTTGACGTAGAGGTATCGCTGCCGGGTCTGAAGGCGGAAAGTCGCCACCTGTGTGCGTAGCCACACCAGTGCCTGACTGTCCTCCCTAAGCGGGAGACTCAGAACCTCAGCAGAGACCCAGTGCAATCTTTTGTCCCAGAAGAAGACGACTAACATTCTCTGGATTTTTGTGATAATGTCTGGGGAAGGGGTCAAAATGGCCAGCCGATACCACAACATGGCGGCGATCAGTTTGTTTATGATCGGAACTCGACCCCGGTAAGACAGCACTCGGAACAGTCCTGTCCAGCACCGCAGGCGAGCAGTGACTTTCGTCTCCAGTTCCTGCCAGTTCTCCAGCCAGGATTCCTCAGCAGGGCAGAGGTGGACCCCCAGGTAGAGGAGGCTGGTCCTGCTCCAGGTGAAAGGCCTGAGCTCCTCGGGTACGGGATCCATCTGCCACAGGCTGACCAGGAGTCCAGAACATTTCTCCCAGTTGATTCTGGCAGAAGAAGCGGCAGAGTAGACCTCCTGGCACTCGCGCATGCTCCGCAGGTCATCCGGGTCACTGAACATAAGGAGCACGTCATCGGCATAAGCCGAAAGGACCACCCTGATGCCCGGCCCCTGCAGAACCAATCCCGACAACCTCCTCCGCAAGAGGTGCAGGAAAGGCTCCTCGCAAATAGAATACAACTGGCCAGACAGGGGGCATCCCTGACCTACCCCTCTCCCAAAACGAAGGGGCGCCGTCAGGGACCCGTTAACCTTCACTAGACACTCCACGGCAGTGTACAGAAGTCGGATCCTGGCGACAAAATGCGTCCCGAACCCAAATGCTCGCAGAGTTCCGAGTAAATATTCGTGATCCACCCTGTCGAAAGCCTTCTCCTGATCAAGAGATAGGAAGGCGTTCGACAGACCAGACCTCTGGGAGTAATGGATAACATCCCAGACCAGACGGATATTATCATAAATTGTGCGGCCTGGGACGATGTAAGACTGGTCGGGGTGGATCATGTGGTCCAGCACGGTGCCAAGCCAAGAAGACATGGCTCTGGCAAAGATTTTATCGTCCGTGCTGAGGAGGGAGACCGGGCGCCAGTTTTTAAGAAGGCGGAGATCCCCCTTCTTCGGCAGCAGGGCAATCACGGCCCTGCGCCATGAAAAGGGCATCTCCCCAGTAGCGATACTCTCCCCCAGGACCCCCACGAAGTCGCTCCCCAGGACGTCCCAGAACGCCCTGAAGAACTCCATGGTCAGCCCATCTAGTCCCGGGGATTTGCCCCTGGAAAGGCCGTCAAGGGCGTGGTCAGCTCCCCTAGACTTATAGGGGAGTCAAGCTTTCCGGTGCACTCCGGCCAACCTGTGGCAGGTCCTCCCACAAAACTCTGCAAGCATTCTCACTGGACGGATCCAGAGAGAACAGGGCAGTGTAGTAGTCTCAGGCGATGGCCCTGATGCCCTCAGGGTCCGAGACAAGGGATCCGTCGTCGGCCAGCAGCATAAAGAGCTGTTGACGGACCCCGTGCCTTTTTTCCAGCGAGTAGAAGGGGAAGCCACGGTCCATCTCCTTAAGGAACCAGATCCACAACCTCACGAATGCGCCCTGAGACCCGACCAGTTGCAGGTCCCGCAGCGCGCCCTTCTTCTCATCGTACACCGACCGCAGGGCCGGGTCCGCGTCGGGCTGACGGAGACGTGCCTCCAGGTCGAGCACCTCCTTCTCCAACTCCTCGACCCTGGTTTTCCGCCTCTTTGTCGACCCGTTCACGTACTCCTGACAGAAAACTCGGACGTGAGTCTTGCCCACGTCCCACCATAGCCTCAAGGAGGGGAAGCCTCCCCGCTTCCTTCTCCAGCCGGCCCAGAAACGACGGAACGTGTCCAGGAACCACTCGTCCTCCAGCAACAGGTTGTTAAAGTGCCAAAAACTCTTTTAGCGTTAAAACAATTAAACTAAATTAACAAAATTAGGGATAAATCAAGCACAGCCCCTAAGTCAGGTCAGCTGTAAAACAAAGGACAAAGTTTAAAGGAAACTTACAAACTTTAAACCAAAATGTGATTAAGGGAGTCAATAAAACACCCCAGTCCCCCGGTGCCCACCGAGCACGGAAGGCCTCGAGAGTGCCAGCGGACACCGCGTGCTCCCTCTCCAGGGACACACGGCAGTGAACGTAGCCACGAAAGAGGAACAAACAATCGGGCGGGACTCCCTCGTCAATCGCCCGCTGCCTGGACCTGTTAATAGCCAACTTGGCCAGGCCCAGGAGCAGGTTCACGAGGAGGTCCTTCTCCTTCCCGACCCCCTTCCGCACCGGGTGTCCATAGATCAGGAGCATGGGGCTGAAGTGCAAACAAAACATTAATAAAAGGTTTTTTAAATAACTAAAAAGGGAGTGCAGCCTACCACACCCTATATAAGCGTGGTCCACGGACTCCACAAGACCACAAAAAGGGCAGGTGTCCTGGGAGTCCACAAACCTACACATTCTATGATTATAGGGGACTGCTGCATGCAACACCCTCCAACCCAGGTCCCCGATAGAAAGGGGGAGGATACCTCCATTGAGGGCCTCCCATCGGGGGCCTCCACCGCCGGACGGCAACAAGGCACGCCAGGGCATGTCCGGGTGGTGGACAAGGACGAGAAAATAGAAGGTGTGCAGCAGCAGTCCGTACAGAAAGCTCCTCCGTGCCGTGCCAAATGGCACAGAGGGCATGTCCCCGAGGCAGCTCATATTGCGGGGCACCAGCATCCGAAGGAGAGTTCGGGGCTTGGGTCCAATGTGGAATTCCATCCGAACAGGGCAACGTTCAGCAGGAAGACCATCGCGCACCTCGGCCACCTCCAGACCTAAAATTACCTTGGGTCCGAGCACGACCGTCCTTAGGTCTTGGATGGCATCGGCTGCGACCTGGACACTCACAGACGCGCGACGCGCCAATTCCTGTGGGAGCATCCAGCCCAGTCCTCCGCCACCCAGCACGTCCCCGATCCTGGTCACCCCTGCGGCCACAGCCCTCCTCTCCGCCAACCACTGAAAAGGACGGAGGGGCGGATTCCTGAGCAGCGGCTCTCTGACAATAGCCGCTACTCCTGACGGGGGAGAGCTGTGTCGCAAGGCGACCATGTTCCAGACTTTGATCAGGTCAACGGGCAACACCTGCAAGGAACCACTGAGGCCCCTTTGCTCTATAAACAGGAGCTGCACGTCATAATTCAGGCCGTGCACCTGACGGAAGAAATACGTCATCAGGGCACACCATCTCGGAGGAAGCTCAATGTAAAGGTATTGCTGCAGGGTCTGAAGGCGGAAAGTCGCCACCTGTGTGCGTACTCACACCAGCGCCTGAACGCCCTCCCTAAGCGGGAGACTCAGAACCTCAGCAGCGACCCAGTGCAATCTTTTGTCCCAGAAGAAGTCGACTAACATTCTCTGGATTTTTGTGACAACGTCCGGGGGAAGGGTCAGAGTGACCAGCCGATACCACAACATGGCGGCGATCAGCTGGTTTATGATCGGAACTCGACCCCGGTAAGACAGCACTCAGAACAGTCCTGTCCAGCACCGCAGGCGAGCGGTGACTTTTGTCTCCAGTTCCTGCCAGTTCTCCGGCCAGGATTCCTCAGCAGGGCAGAGATGGACCCCCAGGTAGAGAATGCTGGTCCTGCTCCAGGTGAAAGGCCTGAGCTCCTCATGTAGGGGATCCATCTGCCACAAGCTCACCAGGAGTCCAGAACATTTATCCCAATTGTTCCTAGCAGAAGAAGTGGCAGAGTAGACCTCCTGGCACTCACGCATACTCTGCAGGTCATACAGGTCGCTAAACATAAGGAGCATGTCATTGGCGTAAGCCTAAAGGACCACCCTGATGCTCGGCACGCGCAGAACTAATCCCGACAACCTCCTTCGCAAGAGACGCAGGAAAGGCTCCAGGCAAATAGAATACAAACTTAGGTAAAAGTAACTCTTTTAGGAGTCAACCAATTGAACAAAATTAACAAAATGAGCGATAAAATAAGCACAGCCCCTAAGTCAGGTCAGCTGTAAATCAAGGACAAAGTTTAAATGAAACTTAAAAACATTAAATCAAAATGTGATCAAAGGGGTCAATAAAACACCCCAGTCCCCGAGGTGCCCTCCGAGCACGGAAGGCCTCGAGGGTGCCGGCAGACACCACGTGCTCCCTCTCCAGGGACATCCGGCCGCGAATGAAGCCGCGGAAGAGGGACAAACAATCCGGCGGGACTCCCCCATCATTCGACCACTGCCTGAATCTGTTAATGGCCAACTTGGCCAGGCCCAGGATTAGGTTCACGAGGAGGTCCTCCTCCTTCCTGAACCCCTTCCGCACCGGGTGTCTATAGATCAGGAGCGTGGGGCTGAAGTGCAAACAAAACATTAATAAAAGGTTTTTTAAATAACTAAAAAGGGAGTGCAGCCTACTACACCCTATATAAGCGTGGTCCACCAACTCCACAAGACCACAAAAAGGGCAGGTGTCCCGGGAGTCCGTGAACCTACATATTCTTCGATTATAGGGGACTGCTGCATGCAACACCCTCCAACCCAGGTCCCCGATAGAAAGGGGGAGGACACCTCCGTAGAGGGCCTCCCATCGGGGGCCTCCACCGCCGGATGGCAACAAGGCACGCCAGGGCCGACCAGTAGTCCAGAACATTTCTCCCAGTTGATCCTGACAGAAGAAGCGGCAGAGTAGACCTCCTGGCACTCGCGGATCCTCCACAGGTTAGCTGGGTCACTAAACATAAGGAGCACGTCACCGGTGTAAGCCGAAAGGACCACCTCGATGCCCGGCCCGCGCAGAACCAATCCCGACAACCTCCTCCGCAAGAGACGCAGGAAAGGCTCCACACAAAAAGAATATAACTGGCCAGACTAGGGGCAGACCTGACGTACCGCTCTCCCGAAACAAAGGGAACCCGTTAACCTTCACTAGACACTCCACGGCGGTGTACAGAAGTCGGATCCTGGCAACAAAATGCGTCCTGAACCCCAGTGCTCACAGAGTTCCGAGTAAATATTCATGATCCACCCTGTCGAACGCCTTCTCCTGATCAAGAGACAGGAAGGCGCTCGACAGACCAGCCCTCTGGGAATGGTGGATGATGTCCCAGACCAGATGGATGTTATCATAGATTGTACGGTCCGGGACGGTGTAGGACTGGTCAGGGTGGATCATGTGGTCCAGCACGGTGCCGAGCCGAGAAGACATGGCTCTGGCAAATATTTTATAGTCCGTGCTGAGGAGGGAGACCGGGCGCCAGTTTTTAAGAAGGCGGAGAACCCCCTTCTTCGGCAGCAGGGCAATCACAGCCGTGCGTCACGAAAGGGGCATCACCCCAGTAGCTGACGGAGATGTGCCTCCAGGTCGAGCACCTCCTTCTCCAATTCCTCAACCCTGGATTTGCGTCTCTTTGTCGACCCCTTCGCGTACTCCTGACAGAAAACTCGGACGTGAGTCTTGCCCACGTCCCACCATAGCCTCAAGGAGGGGAAGCCTTCCTGTTTCCTTCTCCAGCCAGCCCAGAAACGACAGAACGAGTCCAGGAACCGCCCGTCCTCCAGTAGTAGGTTGTTAAAGTGCCAGTATGCAGACCCCGTCCGAGCGCAGAACGGAGTGAGCGCCGCCCACACCAGACGGTTGTCCGTGCATGTCACCTGCTGCACAGAAGCCACCAGAACGCAGGACACGTACGCCTTCGAAATGTAAAGACAGTCAAGTCTGGACGCTCCGACTCCAGGTGACACAAAGGTGAAAACGCTGGAGTCAGGATGGAGATTTTGCCAGACGTCCACCAAGTCGAAGGACCTGACCATGTCCCGGAACTTACACACACCTAGTGTGCGGTGCTGGGTACCGTGACGGTCCCGGGCCTCGAGGGTGCTATTGAAATCCCCCCCAAGGACGATGCACTCGCCAGCGTCGATGGAGCCCAGATGAGTGGACACTTCTTCGAAGAAGATCACTTGCTGCTGCGCGCCCACGGGAGCGTACACATTCACAAAGTGAAGCGCCGCACCCCCCAGACGCACAGTCAGGTGCAGCAACGGGCCTGGCACCGGCTCCTTGACCCCCAAGATCTCCGGCTGAAAATGCAGGGCCAATAAGATAGCCACCTCGCCAGAATTGGAGTCTAGGTGACTCATGTAGACCCCACCTCGCCACTCCAGGAGCCACGTGGCTTCGTCTCCCGGAACGGTATGGGTTTCTTGCAGGAAGCACAACGCATACTTCCCGTCCCTGAGGACCGAGAAGTTCTGGAACCTGCGCTGTGCGTCCCTGCTGCCGTGGATGTTGAGGCTGGCTATAGTTGTCTTCATTGTCAAAAGTACATAGAACCGTCACCTTAATTAAAAGAAGGAGAGGACTTTTAATCCTTCCTCTCCTTCAGGAGCCCAGCGAGAAACATTTGGACCCGCCGTGTTCCTGTCCAACTCGGGAGCCTTGAGCGCCTCGCGAGTGGACCAGAACACCAGCGGATAAGAATGCCACCGGTCCAAGGCCAACTGGACCCTGTCTCTGCGACCACGATGACTCGCTAAAAAGTCCTGGAGTTCCCTTGGGGGGATGAGGGGAGAGTCAGTGGAGGGCACCAGGGGATCCACCGCCTCGCTAGAGAGCAACTCAGCGTAATCCCCAGCGCTCACCAACGACACCCCGTCCTCCTCCAAGTCGTCGCCTCCAGCTTCCAACCCCTCCCCCACATTGAGTACGGGGGCTGGTTCAGAGCTGCCATTCGGCTCCACCTCCACCTTGATCCCACCCCCAGGATCAAGGCCAGAGGGGTCCTCACTGGTCTCCTCTAAAGATTTCGGGTCAGAGGGTGGCGGCACTTCGGATGCCTGCTCTCCTCCCGGCACCGGGTCATCCGGGGAGCTCAGGACAAGCTCCTGACCTAAAACTAAGACGCCCGGTGTAAAGCTTTGGGAGGGAGCAGGAAGGCCTTCCTCGTCACCGCCACCCAATGACCCAGGGTTTTTTTTAAAACTGGGGAGGCTGCAGTCCCCCGATGAGCCAGAGGATACCTCGAAGGTATTTAGTGTTTCTAAGTTGAGCACCCCCTCAAGGGAGGTGCCCTCAGGTACCCCCGAGGGGCCCTGCTCAGGGCACTGCAGCAGGTTCCTAGGGGGAACAATAGGTGTGGGGGTAGAGGCTTGGGATTCTCCCAGAGGGCAGGGCGAGGTTTTGCTTGGCGGAGGCGCCACCACCTCTTCATCGGGGGAGGGGACACACCCAACTTCTTCAGCTTGGGCGTCGCCCTCCTCCTCCTCTTCCTCCTCCGAGGAGTGACGTCTCTTCCGTGGTAGGGTGGGGGCTAGGGAGACTCCATCTGTGAGGCCCCCTCCACCTTGTCCAGCCTTCCTGGATGCCCCACACTCTGGGGTTTCGGTTTTTTCACCACCGGCTCGGGGTCATGCGTCTCACCCCGCCGGCCCTGGGAGCACGCGCAGGGACGACGCTGGGACCGGATGTTGCTATTTCCCCTGAGCCGGTGTCTGCAGGAATTTTGGGATCTTGGAGAGTTCAGAGGGTTTGGGGAGTCTCAGGGGCCACCCCCAGATTGCGGGTCTTCCTCCGCGCTTTCTTACGGTGCGGGGTCGCTCCCCCCGCCTCACTGGCAGCCGAGATGGCAGTGGCTGGCGGCGATGCCTCCCCTTGCGGGGAGGGAGATGGAGTAGTGGCGAGGGGAGGACGGGCGGTGCCAGCTGCAGCCGCTTGGGTGGAACTGGCAGCCTTGGAGGCGGGGCAGTTCTTCCTCACATGCCCCGCCTCCTTAGAAGCATGGCACCGCACGCCCTCCGCAGTCCAGAAAACCCGGTAGCCGGTCCACTCGTGGTTTATGGTAAAGGCTCCCTCCAGGCACTCCTCCCAGGCCATGCAGATGAATACCTGGCGCCGGAAGGAGTACACATGGCGGAGGGCCGAGTCTTTGAGGCCGTGCGGGATTGGCGCTATCCCCGACCTGACCTCCCCCAGTTTACAAAGGTGGAGGAGGAGGAGCTCACTGGACACAAAGGGCGGGACGTTTGAAATAATAATCCTCTGGGCGGTGGCCTCAAGGGGGTCCACTGCCATAAAGGTCCCGCCCACATTGAGTCCTTTTTGCAGGGTGAGGTGCACCGCCCACTCAGACCTCAAGAAAAAGATGGCCTTCCCGTACATCATCGAGGCCGTGACTATGGCCAAGGGGCCGACGACTCCAGCCATAGCCTTCACACAGACCTCGATTGTCATGTCAGGGTGAGCGTAGCTCTTCACCCCTAGGGCCCTCATAAGGAGGCGGAATGGTGACAGGGCGGTGGGAGCAGCAGGAGCCACAGAAGTAGCCACCCCCGCATCGGTCTTTTTCGGAGTTGTGTGCCATGGAAAAGATGGCAGATGTGACCTCATGGATGCATTTGTGGGTGGCAGGTTGTGAAATTCCACAGAGGTCACCTGTGGAGCACTGAAAGGAGCCACTGGCATAGAAATTTAGCACTGTGACCACTTTCACAGCCACTGGCATTGGATGCCCTCCATGTCCCCTTGGCGCCAAGTCCTGCAGTAAGTGGCAGATGTGAGCCACCAGGTCCCTAGACATGTGCAGTCGTCAGCGACACTGGTTCTCAGTCATCTGCATGAATGACAGGCGGTGCCTATAGACCCAGGGTGTCGCTAGGCGCCGACCAGCCACGGCTCGCTGTCGCTCCTGGGCAGCATGTGTGGGAGCCCCTGCTGCCCCTTCTTCATGCGGCTGCTGCTCCTGCCTTTGCACAGCCAGGAGTCTCAGTCACTCTCTCCTCCATCCCTGTAGGCCATCAGGCATACAGCTAGGTCACCAGGATCCATGATCCTGACATGGTCCTCCTGCAGCATGAAAGAGAGAGAGATGAGGTTATCATGGCTGCACTTAGCACCTTCCCTGGCCCTGTGTAACTGCCCCTTAACGCTTCCCAGAGAGTGTTGGTCACCCCTCGGATGGCCAGAGATGAGTGCGCTACATGGCTGCCCTGTCAGCCTGCGACATGGGGGACACTGGTCCAAACCAGGATGCTGAGATTGCAAGGGGCTGTGAGCACCTCCAGCAGTGACTGCTACATGGCCAGCGTTGGCGAGGAGATTGTACAATGTGTGCTCAGTCCAACTGTTCCGTGGTGGAATAAAGTGGTGGCGGACTCAAAGTCTGTGCCGGGTGGAGTAGAGGAGCAGGGTGGGAGGTATGGTATGGAGTGCATGGTGGCCCTTTGGTGCCTCTGCATTGCTTCCATGTGTGGGTAGGCGAGGAGCCTGACCCCAATCATATCACTGTGGCTGCACCTGATCCATCTCAGTTGCAGAGGTATGGTCAGTTTATACAGGTGTCTCTAATGCGTGGCCACTCCCCTCACTCACCCTGCCCCCCCATCCCAATTGCCTGTGCGCGGGACACAGCGCCAGGGGAGCACTTGCCCCCGGACACTCCTCCACTCTCAGCATTCACCTCCGGGGCCAAGCATCAGTTGCCACCGACCCCAGCGCCCCTTTGTGAATAATGGGTGAGAGGTGGAAAACGCTGCTGCTCACTCACAACAGTTGTCCTCAAGTGAAGGTCATCAAGTGCACATTCCCTGCGTGCTGTTGTGAAACACATCAATGTATTTTCCTGCCAACATGGAAGGACAATATAGTGGGGTTCCAAGAGCCTGGTGGGATGGCCTTTTAATTATATGCTAATGTATTACAATTAGTTTCCCACCGACCGATGGTGGGAAACGCAGCTGGCCGTTGGCGGGCTGAGCGGACGATTGTGACCTGCCTTCATGCTGTCGTGAAGCAGGTTGCGTCATTTTTTCTGCACATGCCACCTATCATGCCCACCGCCAATGGGCTCGGAAAATTCCACTCTTAGACTCAAAAATGGAAAATTCTGCCCTGGGAGTATGGTAAAGGCAGATTCAAGCATGGCTTTCATAGGGAATTAAGTAAGTACTTTAAAGAAAAAGTTTCCAGGGCTATGGTGAAAAGGTGGCGCTAGCTGAGTTCCTCCCACAGAGAGCTGGCACTGGCATAATGGCCTCCTTCTGTGCTGTCACCATTCTATAATTCTATAAGTGCCAAGCAGGTGATCCATCTGAGTTGACTCCTGAGGTCCCCACAATCACAGATGCCAGTCTTCAGCAAATTCAATTCACTCCATGTGATATCAGGAAACAAGGCACTGGATGCAGCAAAGGCTATAGTGCTGAACACTTGTGCTCTGGTACTAGCCATGCCTCTAGCCAAGCTGTTCTAGTACAACTGTAACACTGACATCTACCCAACAAAGTGGAAAATTGCCAATGTTATACCATATCCATAAATGCAGGGCAAGCTTGTGAATTATTGCTCCATGAACCTACTCCATCAGCT
Organism: Carcharodon carcharias; assembly: GCF_017639515.1. Lineage (NCBI taxonomy): Eukaryota > Metazoa > Chordata > Chondrichthyes > Lamniformes > Lamnidae > Carcharodon > Carcharodon carcharias. The sequence continues at coordinate 82,008,504 of NC_054472.1, read as the reverse complement.
AAATGATCAAAGGTGTAATCGATAATGCTATTTAGTACTTACCTATCAATAAACTAACACCTATTCCCAGTTTAGGTTCCACCAGGACCACTCAGCTCCAGCCCTCATCCCAGCTTTTGTCCAAACATGAGCTGAATTCCAGAGGTGATGTGAGAATGACTGTCCTTGACATCAAGGCAACATTTAACTGAGTGTGGCATCATGGAGCCCTGGTAAAATTGAAGTCAATGGAATGCAGGGAGAAACTCCACACTGGCTGGAGTCTTATTTAACACAAGAAAAGATGGTTGTGGTTGTTGGAACCAATCATCTCAATGCCAGAACATCACTGCAGGAGTTCCTCAGGGCATTTTCCTTAGTCTAACCATTTTCAGCTGCTTCGTCAATGACCTTTCCTCAGTCATAAGTTCAGAAGAAAGGGTGTTTGATGATGACTGCGAAGAATTCAGTTCCATTCTCAGCTGCTCAGATACTGAAGCAGTCAATGCCCACATGTAGCAAGACCTGGACAACATTCAGGTTTGGACTGAAAAGGAGTATGTAATATTCAAGTCACACAAGTGTCAGGTAATGACCATTTCCAACTAGACTGAATCTCACCATCTCCCCTTGAAATTCAATGGCATTGCCATTATCAAGTCTTCCCACCATCAACAAAAAAACTAAGAAGTCCATTTGTCAGCTAGAAACCAAGAATGGACAAGACAGGAAAGTGGTGCAAGAGAATAACATTGATGTAGTTTGAGTAAATAACTGTAACCTACCAATGCAACAATGTGGAATGCAACCATGTGCATATCCTTCTATAAATAAAAAATCTTTACTCTTGCTTTTCCTGTTTCTGAATGGTGGGAGGAGATGGTGACGTAGTGGTAATGTGACTGGAACCAGTAATCCAGAGGCCCAGGCTAATGATTTGGAGGGCATGGATTCAAATCCCACCATGGCAGCTGGTGGAATTTGAATTCAAAGAATAAATCTGGAATATAAAGCTAGTCTCAGTAATGGTGTCCATGACAACTATCAATGATTGTTGTTTTAAAAACCATCTGGTTCACTAAGGAGATCTGCTGTCCTTAACTGGTCTGGACATTTAACTACCCTCTGACCTCTGACATGGCCTAGTAAGCCACCCAGTTCAAGGGCAATTAATGATGGACAATCAAATGCTGGCCTTGTCAGTAATGCACAGATCCCATGAAAGAGTAAAACGAAACTCCTTGGTTTTGGCAGAGGCAGGCTACTCAAATCTGACTGACTGATGTTCGCTGAGTTTTGGAGCCTGTGAATAGCCCCACCAAAGACCATTCTACCTGAAGCTGAGCAAGTGCAGACTCATCAGTTGGGGTGCTGGATAGCATATGAAGCACTGACAGGAGGGGGGAGATGGACAGCACTTTGAGTAGAAGCACTTTGAGCTGATTTCTCATTTCCCTGTCCCATTTGACCATCGGTCCTCTCATGGCCCAGTCATACTCCCCTACTAGTAATGTACTGGAGAGTACTTTGCTGCAGATCAGTGGGGCAATGAAAGGCCAAGTCTAGGGTACAAATCTCCTATTTAAGATGGCATTCAGCATGTGCAAATCATTGTTGAAAATCTGCATTCATATATATAATTGCCACATTTGATGCTCCATAAGCTGGCCACACATTCCATGGAAAAAGACATCATTGCAAAGCCCTGCAATGTCATGCCACCCATGCTTGAGGCAGACCCCACTGATGTCTCTGCAATCATGCACAATGCAGCTGGAATACTTGCCAGGATGTCGCACATTCTCTGTTGCCACTCAAGAAGCATCTTGTTCATCAATGTGCCCTGGAGTATAGCATTTGCATCTGGCTGAGCAGAACTTGGAATGCCCTTAGCCCTCCAAGGTGAACTCTCCACTGTTGTCTCTGATTACACTGTCTGCTCCTTCTTACTTCAAAAGTGCAAGTCACCATGTGAAAACCCAACTAACTCTCTAACTTGTCCTGAGCTGGTGTATGGTCTGCAATAGCCCTGTGAAGGTGCACCCTCATAGAGAGTGAGCTTTCTGAGGATTCATATCTTAGGTGGCTTTGAACACCTCCTGATGGGCACGTGATGGCCAAGACTAGGATATCATTCATCCTATTTAAGGTGGCATTCAGCATGTGCATGCATTGCCAATGTCCTGCATGTAATCATGTGATTGTCACATTTGATGCCTCATTACAACTGATCACACTTTCCAAAGATGAAGACATCATTGCAAATATGATATCACACCATTCATGCTTGAGACAGATTCCTCCAATCTCATTGTATGTGTGCATATTGTAGCTGGAACTCCCTCCAATACTTCACACATTCTCTACTGCTACTCCAGAAGGATCCTCTTTGTCAACTTTGGTACAGCATCTGCATCCAACTGAGCAGAGCTGGGAATGTCCTTTGCCTTCCAACATAGATTCCCTATTGCAATCCCTGTCTCCGTCATCTGTTCTTGCACATTTGTAAGTCACCAGCTTTTAAAACCTAACTATCGACTTTACTGCTTGCACCAAGGTGTGAGTACCTGAGCTGATGCATAGTCTGCATGAGTCCTGTGGCACTGCACCCTCAGATGGTTCAAACTCTTCTGGTGTGCATCATCTCAACCTCAGCCACCTCCTGCTGGACACATGAAGGCGATGCGGAATACAAAAGATATGAATGAGTACAGTTTGAGAATGTTTGAGGTTATCCTCACACACATGACATTATTTCAGTTGTAGTTGACATCAAGTCAATATGTACATGCAGACGGCTGCCTGATATTTATTTCTGGCACGAGGTAGCTGTGGCACCCCCATCTCTGCTCATTTCCAGCACATCAACCTCTGCAGGTGTTAGATATGAGATGGCAAGAGGGCCAATTCTCTACTTCTCCCTCAGGGCTCCTCCCTGCTCTCTCTTCTCCTGCAAGGGGGGATGAAGAGGCCTAGGAGTGGAAGTAATAGTATGTGTTCACCTGATGGATGAAGAGGGATTTTTTGAGACTGATAATGAAGGATAGGCATGACATTGCATAAAGATGAGAGTGAGTGTCGGTGGATGGATAGATAGAAGGGAATGTGGTTAAGTGCGAGGACAGAGAAGGATGGGTGCACATGCATGGTAAATTGGTGCGAGGAGTGAAGTACTGGAATAGCTTGAGCAGGTTTGAGAAGGTGGTACGTACATCAGAATATAGGGCAATGTGTCATTGCTCTCATTATTTCTGCTCTACTTAGGGCATTGAAGCACTTCCTGCATTGGATCCAGGAGCATGGCACTACATTCTGCAGCTGACCCCCTGAGCAACCTCCAATGGTGCCTCTTTTTTGTCACTAGCAGGCTTCTTCCTCCCATGATTAGGGAGTAGCATCTCCTTCTGGGTTCTTACAGCCCACAGCAGCACATCTACGGGGTTGTCATTGAAATGCGAAGCAGGCTTTGCCCATCTAGAACTGGTGCTTTGCCTCCCCATGGCCACTCCAACTTGTATGTTTGAAGTGGCCTTTAAGTGCTGAAGTTGAAATTGTGGCATGCGGGCCATTATAATGCTCACTAATTGAATGGGAAACCAGGAATTAAGTATGACAAGTCTGTCAGTGGCTTTTTAACTCAGCCACCTCATTATCATTTTACTTCCAGGCTTCCCATCCAATTGATGAGAGTGACAATAAACCACTTGCTACAATCTCATCTTTAGTGTTGGTCTCCACTGCTCCCAGCAGTCCTGCAAATTAAAATCCAACCATTATCTCTTTTGATTCCAACTCAGGACTACAAGAATTATCTATGTCCAACTAACACTCTTACTAAAATATTGCAGATGTTGGGATTCTGAAATAAAGAAAGAAATACTCAGGTCACCAGGCAACTGCAAGAGAGAAACAGAGTTAATGTTTCAGGGCCTGTCCACAGATCTAGAAAAAATTAAAGATGTAAGAGGTTTTGAGAAAGTAAAGAGGCAAAGAAAGGAGTTAGTGGGAAGGATAGGGAGTAGATCGGAGAGAGCAAATGGCAAATGAGATTACAGTGCAAGGCAAAATAAAAAGATAATGGGACAAGTAAAGAAAGAAAAGATAGGTCTAGAGGAGGTGTAAATGGGAATTAATTATCACCAACAGCTGCCATCCGAAAAAACAGGGAAAGAGGTTACAGTCTGAAATTGTTGAACCTTATGTTAAGTCCAGAAGGTTGCAAAGTGCCTGATTTAAACATGAGGTGCTGTTCCTTAAGCTTACATTAAGCTTCATTGGAACAGTATAGGAGGCAGTCGAGATGTCAGAGTGGAAGTGGGGCAGAGAATTGAAATGACAGGCAACTGGAAGCCCAGGGTCACGCTTGCAGACCGAACAGAAATGTTTCACAAAGAAATCACCAAATCTGCAGTTGGTCTTCCCAGTATAGAATAGATTTCATCATGAACAACAAATGCAGTATACTAAAGAAGTGCATGTAAATTGCTGTTTCTCCTAGAAGGAGTGTTTGGGACATTGGACTATGTGAGGAGGAGGTAAAATGGCAGGTGTAGTACTGCCTGTACTTGCATGGGAAGATGCAGTGTGAAGGGGACGAGGCACTGGGGGTGATTGAGGCCTGGACCAGGGTATCACAGAGGAAACAGTTCCCTCAGTATGCTGAAAGGAGATGAGAGATGAGGATGTGTTTGGTGGTGGCATCACACTTTGAGGTGGCAGAAATAGTGCAGGGTTATGTAGAGCGGTGGAAAGGTGAGGACAAGGGGAACCCCAGAGTGGTTTTGGGAGGGAGAGGAAAGGGTGAAAGAAGAAGTGCAGGAAATGGAGTGGTTTCTGAGGATAGGATTCAAACAAAAACTCCATATGATATTATACATCGCAAGATTAGTCAGAACTGTTTGTAAATGATAACTGAATCTTGTTTCTATTAGCTATCATTTTATGTAACATATTAATGAGTCTTGTTCAAACCAAGAGGAACCTTAAGGGGAAAAAAAGGATTATAAGTGGCAGCTCAGCTCAGTTCTGGGAACTTAATTCCATCTCATTACCATTTTGCACCAGATGCCCCTAAGGCTAACCACATTAAATTGTTTTATAGCTCAGCACGGAATAATTTGAGTATTGAGATATAAACACATAGAAGCAAATGTTAATCTCTGGGGAATGGAATGGTTGAACAATTAAAATTAGGGTGTAGAATATGCTGTCCTGTTCTCTTCCATGACGATGTTGTCACCATTTTGCTACATCATTGAAATGATCGTCCCAGGCAAATCAGGAACTAATGGTATCAGTAGGACCCCAATGTGATTTTCAGCATGCTCCATGTATGGTCCAACCATTTCATTTTCTCTGAGCAGGTAAATCAGTGGTCCTTAAAGGATCCCACAAAAGTCATTGAATTATCAGGTATATCAGGTATCAGCACATGGAACCACATGACTAAAAGCAAAATACTGCGGATGCAGGAAATGTGAAATAAAAACAAAAAATGCTGGAAAAGCTCAGCAGGTCTGGCAGCATCTGTGAAAAGAGAAACAGAGTTAACATATGACTCTTTTTCAGAGCTAAAGAGAAGTAGAAATGTGATGGATTTTATACTGTTCAATAGGGGGTGGAGCAAGGCAGGTCAGGGATAGATGGGAGCTAAGGAGAGATTGACAAAGGTGTCATGGACACAAGACAAAGGGAGTGTTAATGGTAGTGGTAAAGAATAAGGAATGTGCTAATAGTGGCAGAAAGGTATGAGCAGAATGTACTAATAGCAGAACAAGGGTCAGTGCTCTGTGAAAGCCCATCATTGAACCAAGTGATAGATGGCCCTGTTGGTGGGGGGTGTGGGGGGGGGATGTGTTGGTGGGTGGTGGTTGTGGAAAAAAAGATTTTAAAAATGAATGAATAAATAAATAAATAAAGTTTAAAACAATTGGTTTAAAAATGGGGTTAAGATGGAGGAGAGAACTCATGGTCTGAAATTGTTCTACTCAATGTAAAGTCCAGAAGGCTGTTAAGTGCCTAATTGGAAGATGAGGTGCTGTTCCTTCAGTTTGTGTGTTAGGCTTCACTAGAACATTGCAGCAGGCCAAGGATGGGCACAAGAGCAAGATGGTGTATCGAAACGTTAAGCGACAGGAAGGTCTGAGCAAAGGTGTTCTGCAAAGTGGTCATCCAGTCTGCGTTTAGGCTCCCCAATCTAGAGGAGGCCACATTGGGAGCTGCGAATGCAGTAGACCAAATTGAAGGAAGTGCAAGAGAAGCACTACTTCAACTGAAAGGAGTGTTTGGGCCCTTGGACGGTGAGGAGGGAGGAGATAAAAGGGCAGATGTTGCACCTTCTCCGATTGCATGGGAAGGTGCCGTGGGAAAGGGATGAGGAGTTAGGGTGTTGGAGAAGTGAGCCAGGGTGACCCAGAGGGAATGGTCCCTATGGAATGCTGACAGGGTGGAGGATGGGGGGGTGGGGGGTGGGGGGGGGGGTGGGGGAAGGTGAAGGGAAGATGCGTTTGGTGGTGACATCATACCGGAGTTAGCAGAAATGGCAGATAATGATCCTTTGAATGTGGAGGCTGGTGGGATGAAAAGTGAAGAGAAGGGGGCATCCTATCTTGGTTCTGGAAGGGAGGGCTGTTGAGATGTGTGGGAAATGTGTTGGACCCTATCGACCACAGTGGTGGGAAACTTTGGGTTAAGGAAGAAGGAAAACATGTCATAAGCATCATTTTAGAAGGTGGCATCATCAGGACAGATGCGACGGAGCCGAAGGAACTGAGAGAATGGGATGGAGTACTTACAGGAAGTGGGGTGTGAGGAGCTGTAGTTGAGGTAGCTGTGGGAGTCAGTGGGCTTGTAATTGAATATTTGTGGACAGTCTATCACCAAAAATGGAGACAGAGAGGTCAAGGAAGGGAAGGGAAGTGTTGGAGATGGACCATGTGAAGTTGAGGGGGTAGAGGATGGAAATTGGAAGCAAAATTGATCAATTTTTCCAGGTCCAGTTGAGAGCATGAAGCAGCACCATTGCAATCATCAATGTACCGACAAAGGCGTTGTCATAGGGGGCCGGGGTAGGACTGGAACAAGGAATGTTCCACATAACCCACAAAAATACAGGCATAACTGGGGCTCGTTTGGGTACCCATAGCCACACCTTTTATTTGGAGGAAGTGAGACAAGCTTAAGAAGAAATTGGTCAGCGAGAGAACAAGTTCAGCCAGACAGAGGAGAGTGGTGGTGGATGGGGATTGTTTGGGCCTCTGTTCAAGGAAGAAGCGGAGAGCCCTCAGGCTAGCCTGTTGGGAGTTGGAGGTGTCGAGGGATTGGACATCCCTGGTGAAGAGGAGCCAGTTAAGGCCAGCGAATTGGAAATTGTTGTTATGATGTAGAACATCAGAGGAATAGCAAATGTAGGTGGGAAGAGACTGGACAAGAGATGGAGTCAAAATAGGAAGAAGCGAAATCTGTGGGACAGGAGCAGGGCTGACACAATGGGTCTACCAGGATAGTCCTGTTTGTGGATTTTGGGGAGGAGGTAGAAGCGGTCAGTGCACAGTTGGGAGACTATAAGGCTGGAAGCTGTGGAGGGAAGATCTCCAGATGAGATAAGGTCATGATAATCCTGGAAACAATGGCTTGATGTTCAGTGGTGGGGTCATGGTTGAGGAAGAGGTAGGAAGAAGTGCCTGAGAGTTGGCACTCAGCCTCTGCAAGGTAGAGGTCAATACACCAGACATGGAGCTACAAGGTTGTTTTCAGCTGTGGTTTGGAAGTTTATACACTAATTATATAAGATTATAACACTATTGTTGTAATTTAATATAATTAATTCCACTAAGCCACTGCTATCAAATGATAATGAAAGTATTGTACTAGCACTGCATGCTCTACTTAGCATTTGCTACATAATTATGGTTCCAATCATGAATCTTGTTCCATTTTCAACTTCATTTATTTTAAGTCCAAGTTGCAAGAAAGACACTTTACATGATTTCTCAGACCACAATGCTCTGTACAATTAATGTGAGAACAAAATAAAAATTTAGGATGCAGGATCAGTCACTGAACCATTGAAACATTATCCATAATAATGAGTTTTTTTGGAGGGAACAGTGATTCATTTTAGTGTTCAGACCAAAACTTTACTTTAAAGATCAATCGTTATTATATCAAAGGGGAAGTAACAACATGAAAATAGTAAAGTAAACTCATAGTGATGAAGAGTCATACGGACTCAAAACGTTAACTGTATTCCTCTCCGCAGATGCTGTCAGACCTGCTGAGTTTTTCCAGCTATTTTTATTTTTGTTTCAGATTTCCAGTATCCACAGTATTTTGCTTTTATCATAGTTATAGTACTGGACTAGTGACCTACAAGTGAGGAGTTTAAATCCCATCATGGTAAATTGTGAGATTGAATTAAATAATCTGATCATTTTTATGCTAAAAATGCTAGCTGTAAAAAATCCTGTTTTGTTATTAGAGCCCAACTGGTTCATCGGTATTTTTAAAAATTCATTTAAAGGATGTGAGCGTTGCTGGCTAGGCCAGCACTTATTGCCCATCCCTAATTGCCCTTGAGAAGGTAGTGGTGAGCTGCCTTCTTGAACTGCTGCAGTCCTCATACTGTAGGTACATCCACAGTGCTGTTAGGGAGAGAGTTCATCGTGGAAGGAAATCTGCACCTTTACTCATTTTGACCCTAGTCCAACAATATGTTTGGTATTTTAAATCATTTTTCCTTAACAATAAAGGGATGGTAAGGCCTCAAAATATGATCATTGGCCTTACCACTCCATCCCCCCAACAAATACAGCCAGCAACATTTTGAAAAGATCTACAAGAGAACATGCCCAACTGGCAAGAGCTATAATCTGTGTTCGCTCTTTCCGATATAACAGCACCATGCCAGCATTGAGAAAGGCAATGATTATGGCTGTTCAATGATTCTACTGGCATTCCACCCAAGTATTGGTTGGCTTCCAGGCAATACAAAATTGGGTGAGTGATAGGAAGCAGAGAGTAGTGGTTAATGAACATTTCTCAGGCTGGAGGAGTGCTTATGTGGAGTTCCTGAGGTAGGACTCTTGCTTTTCCTGATATATATTAATGACCTAGACTTGGACATACAGGAAACAATTTCAAAATCTGCAGATGGTAAGAGCTTTGGAAGCATTGTGAACTGTAAGGAGGATAGTGTAGAACTTCAAAAGGACATAGACAAGTTTGTGGAATGGTCGGACAACTGCCAGATGAAGTTCAATGCAGAGAAATGTGAGGTGATACTTTTGGCAGGAAAAACATGGAGAGACAATACAAAATAAAGGGTAAATGCTAAAGGGGGTGCAGGAGCAGAGGGAGCTGGGTGTATATGTGCATAAGTCATTGAAGGTGGCAATGACAGGTCTAGAGCGCGGTTAATGAAGCATACAGCTTTTTAATAAGGGCATAGACTACAAGAGCAGGGAGGTTATGTTGAATTTGGATAAGACACTGGTTCAGCCTCAGTTGGACCATTGCTAACCCTAAGTGCCTTGGCGTTACTCTTGACCACAGTCTCACGCACCGTGAACACCTGAAAAAACCAAGACCAGAGTAAATACTATCCAGAAACTAGCAGGCACCAGTTGGGAATCCAGTGCACACATTCTTCTTACTGCTAGTCTTGGGGCTCAGGCATTGAGGGCACCAGCAAGCACCGCAAATAATATGCTTCTGTGAGCCTTATTTTTATATCTGCATGGGCTCACCGCTCTGGCCCAGAACCCTTCTGGACAACCTGTAGTGTATAAATCACATGTCAAATAATCCAGTGGTTCATTTGTAAGACTGAAAGGATGAGAAAGAAACCTGGAATTACTATATAAATTAAATGCTAAATACAATTGTTCTCAACTTTACCTTCCCTCTTTGCATTGGAGAAGTTAAGGCATAATTGTAGAGAGAGGGAGAAGATGGGAGGGGGTCGGCTACGGTTGAAAGAACTCACTGATTTCAAGAAGCGGGCAGCCCAGCAGGGAGGGGTGGAGCTGGACATATCCACTGTAGATGGAGAGATTGACTTTCAGCCTCCATCCAGTAAGGATCCATGCATGTTATAGGAAACTCAGGGTCAAGGGTGTCTCCATGTTGGAGGCAGCATATGCTGTCAGTCTCTCTCTCCTCTCTCTCTTACAGGTGCCACCAGGAAGAAGGCATGGCCCAAAACTCAGGGTGCCCTTTCCAACTCAAGCACAAACCCGAAGAGGGGCGAGGACATTGCTGATAACCAAGGTGCACCTGTAGTGGCATCACAGCAGACACCTGAACCCTCCACAACCCAGAGACAGACGTCTCGATGGGTATTAGTTCTAGTTTAGGAAGGGTCTCACATTCTGGTGGTCACTGCATGGGCATGGGTCCACAGCAGGAGACAGGGTCAGCCAAGCTTACCAGCAGTTGGAGGACTGCTGGGGAAAAGGATATGCAACATCCAAGTCCGATGATGGGCCCCTGGAATCGGCCTTCTATTCGAGAGGCAGCAAGAGGTGGGGGAACTTGAGGCAGAGATGTTGGAGGCCCTAAACAGGGTGGCATGAGAGGTGGAGTCCATCCGCCTGCTGGCTGATGAATTTGTGCCGACCTGTGCACGCATCAAGGTCTCCATGGGGAGGGTGACGGACTCCATAGAGAACCTGGTCTAGCAAATTCTGCCAGAGATGCATGCAGACCAGAACTCTATCATGGTAGCCATGGGTGAGCTTCTGCAGTGGCTATGCAAGAGGGGGATGGGTTACCTTGATCTCCCTTCAGATGCCCCTTCCCCTCAAGGAATTAGGCCGGGACCTTCGGGCACCCAAAGGGAGGAGGAGCAGCAGTTGAACACCCCTGGGACCTCCACTCAGGAATCTCTGAGGTTATCTGTCCTATCCAAATCCCCTTTGCCTGTGACCCCCTTCAACCTTGTCCTCAGTGACCGTAGAAGGAACAGTTGCCCCACACCAGGGCAGCCAAAGCAAGCTGGGCCCTCCAGGCCTCAGGTCTCCAGAAGACGGCTGCCAAGGTCTTCCAAGGCAATAGGGCCAATGGGTCAGCAGGCTTCCACATCCCTACTTCAGAAGTCGGGGGAGCATTTAGAAGAAGTGGTAGGGAAAGAAAAGTTTAAAAGTTCTGAATTCATAAGTGGTTGCACAGGTGCACTATGATTGTCAATGAATCTAATTTTTGTAAATATTGTTCACTTGCACTTTAATCATGTTTATTGTAATTTATTTGCGATGGTACATAAGCCTTTGCACGCCACCACTCCCTCCATTGTTTTCTGAGGGACACCCCATGTTCCCCGGCATCAGGCACCAGCAGAGAGGTAAAGTTTTTTGCCAGGCCCCTTGCGAGCCATGCGCAAGAAGTCTCCCACGCACGCTAAGCCTTTGCCCTTCACACACTCATCTGTCCCAGGGCCCTGGTATTGTAAGTATAACATGTTGAAGCTCCCCTTCAGTTATCCAGTTGAGATGACCTGCATCCCCACCCACCAACGATGACCCAACTCCCATGCCATTTCAAGATGTTGCATCTCAAGATAGTTGTGACCATTCATGCTGGTGGTAATATTCGATGTGCATTCTAACACCTCTTTCCCACATCCTCTCCCCCCCACCCCATTCCACACACCTTTTGCCCAGCAACCATTGGCTTCCCCAAAAGGAATCACTTATGACCTCCCGACCGTCACCGTTCAACCCTCCCCCATCACCTTCTATCCCATCCAGGTTAATGTAGAAATCCTCTTCCTTCCCGAAAATCCCACCCACGTCATGATAGACATGCCTGCCCTCATCCTTTCAACCCCTCAAATGCAAGTCACTTACTGCATCCCCTCCAACAACACTTAGCGCCCCTTCACACAACCTTATTGTACCCTCACCCTCCCAGCCTACCAGCTCCCACTGCCCCGTTTAACCGTCACCATCCCCTCCTACCACAGTTATCTTCAGTTTGTCCCCAGCAATTCTCCATTGACTCCACTGATCCCTCCCTCTGAACCCCTTTCCCCTCGATAGCCCCCATGCCTGCCCATACCTTTGCACATGCCCCCATTCCCCACCACGTGCATTCCAGCACAGCCCTTTACACCCACCCATTCTGTACCAGCTCAATATTGCAAGATTTCTGCTGAATCTCTCTCTTTCCCATAGTACCCCCCAACCTCCCCCGCCCCCTTTAGGCCTGCACATCCACCCTACCTCTTCATTTCTCACCTCCCCATCTTTTGCTCCACCCCCTCCCTGCCACCCCCTCAATAGACCCTGGCCTCCCAGCCTTACCTTCAGCATCCTTCCACCTGCAGCTTGCTGATCCTGGCCCTGGGACAAGTGGCTGAATGAAGACCCGAGCCCTTGGACAAGTTTCTGTGCCAAGAATAACCATCTCCTGGATGCTGCTGATGCTTTGCCCACCCACTGCTGCACGTGGTGTTCTAGTGTCCAGTCGGTGGAGGCCTCCATCTTGTCCTCATCTCTGCAAGCTGCCTCAGGCCTTCTTCAGGTAAGTGCCGGCTTTTACACAGCACACTGGTCCAACTGTGGTCTGGACCAGCTTGATTTCCTGCTGACGGCGTGGATGATTGGGTGTGAGTCAGGCCTTCATTTGTATCCCATTAACGGGATGCAAATCGGTTTCACACCAGCCTCTGGCAGGAATTGCAACCCTCCATGGCGGGCAGGAGTGAAAGATCACACCATCATTTTACGCCAGTGGGAAACCGATTTTTCAGCTCCCACCGCGTTGCTCCCTCCCCCACCAGCTGACGATGGGGGCCTTGCTAACCAGCCGGAAAAATGGTGGGAGGCCTATGTCACTTCTGTACAGGAGGTCTGACTGAATTAAGTGCATGTCAGACATTTAGTACCCCAAGGAGAACTGCCAGCCAATCAGAGGAGTGGTGGCTACGGCCGGTAATGCTCTGAGGCCTTTGCCAGGGATTGTCATTGGACTCATGAGTGAGAGCGGGAAGAGGATCATGGGGACGGTCACAGGAGTGGAGGTCACTGGAGTCAGAAGCAAGGGCAGGGCCCTTCAGCAGCCCCACACTTCCCAATGCAGGGTCCCTCAATCGAGCACCGAGTGCCTGTAAATGAGGAATCCCCACCATGAGGCGCAGGCGAGCCTGACATGGGAAAGCTGTGTGACTCCCATTTAATCCCTGAGTCACCACTAAATCCGGGTAGGCTCATTAATGAGCCTAATTGACATTCTGCTGCTGCTGGGCACTATTCCTGCATCAGGGCCCTCCCACCCCCAACTTAATTGCGGACAGTTTTCCTGATACTGGGAATCCGATGGGTGCTTCTGCCTGATTTTCCTGGCCCTCCTCCACCATGCCTGCCGTGACCAGCTGGATTAAATTCTGCCCATAATTTCTACAGTTCTTATATCCAGAGGGCAACCATGATGCTTTACTTTGCAGCAGTACATGAAGCTTCCACTATTTGACAGACCTTAGAGAATGAGATTGCTGTGGGATGCAGCCCGAACGGCTGGCCACAATTTGAAACCCATGGTAAAGTTTGTTCTAGAGTGTAGTGATCATGGTTTTGATAAATGTGGAACGTAACTTTAAGAATAATCTTTTGTTGTAAGGTCACATGATCTGTGTAACGAATGAGTTAGCAGAACCTCTTCTTTAGTTATGGAGTTAAATGCCAGCATCCGCAGTTTTTTGCTTTTATCTTAGTTGCTGCTGCTGTCTTGTAAATAAAGTTCAATGTTTCCACCAAGAAAAGTTGCCTGGAAAATCAAATCTATAACAAACTGGTGACAAGGATAACTTAGATCCGGTACTGTCTCTTGCCCAGTGATTGTGAGTATCTATGTTCATTAAAAAGAAATTACGATAAATTCATCAAGTTGCCACAGTTTGGCAGAATTGATCCCTTTGAGCCAGCCACAGGCAACTGGTCTCATTATATAGAATGTCTTATATTCTAGTTTCAAACCAACAAAATCATGGGGGAGGAAAAGAGGAGAGCAATTCTCCTGAGTATTTGTGGGAGCAAGACCTACAGTTTAATTTGAAACTTGAGATCCCCCCGTCCCCCTGATTCAAAGACCTCCAGTGAATTAGTATACCTCAATAAGGAACATTTTCAACCCAAGCCTTCAGGCACAATGTAGAGGTTCAGGTTCAATTCACAGAATAGAACTCCAGAGGGGACCATTGCTACCTACGTGGTGAATTAAAACAACTAACGGAGTATTGTGATTTCAGTGAAACTCTGAATGATATGTTCAGAAATTGTTTGGTCTGTGGCATGCAAGTGGATGTTATTCAGCGATGATTGCTGGCTGAAATGGATCTTGCTTTTAAGAAAGCATTAGAAATAGCGCTCATGATAGAAAGTGCTGTAAAGGATGCACAAGCAATTCAAGGTGCGCAAAATGGTGCCACTTTCCTTGGGCAGTAATGATTAACCGAAAGCGGTACGAAAAGCTGGGACTCTGCCATGAAGCGGGAAACAGACCCCACTAACTGAAAATTTAGGGGAAACAGCTCAGCAGTAAATTCGAAAACTAATTTTTATCGATATGCAAACAATCATACTCCTAACAGTTGGCAATTTTAAAAGGTGGAGTGTTACTTTTGTCACATAAATGGATACATATTGAAACATTGCAAAGCAAGATTAAAACAGGATTCCAGGCATTACATTAAACAAAGTCCAATAAAGTAAATGGAGTGGAAGAGCCAGAAAACAAACCAATTCTGACATTTATTCATTATTCAACATGAAACTTGAGAAGACAGAACCAATTGCAGTCACATTGTAAATGAATGGTAAACATTTAAAGATAGAAGTAGACATGGATACTTCTACCACTGTTGAAGAACATACTTCCAATAATTAAATAAAGATGCTCAACAATTAAATTTGGAACAAACCTCTGCCAAGTTGAAAACGTACACAGGTGAGAAAACCCATGTAAGAGGTATTACTTGAGTAACAGTTTATTTATTATAGACACCAAACAGCACAACTACCAGTGATGGTGGTAGAAGGTGAAGGACCAAGCCTTCTAGGTCATGATTGGTAGAAAGAGGTTAAAATAAACTGGTCCGAAATCTGCCAGCTGTGAGCAGGAGGACTTCTAGAGCTGCTAAAAAAATGACACTGTCTTCAAGGATGGACTGGGGAAAATCCAAGGCCCACAGGCCAAGATTTACATGGAGCCTGAAGCAACTCTTCACTTTTTGAAAGCAAGACCGGTGCCATACGCCCTGAGAGAGAAGGTTAATGCTGAGCTAAACCGGCTAGAGAGGCTGTGTGTCATAAAGGTGGTTCTGTTCTCAGAGTGGGCAGCACCCATAGTCCCTGCCCTTAAGCTAGATCAAACGCCTGGATCTGTGGGGACTATGAACTAATGGTCAACAGAGCAGCTAAACTGGACAGGTACCCTATTCCCAAGATTGAAGACCTCTATGTCAATCTAGCAGGAGGGACAACGTATACAAAGCTTGACTTGAGTCACGCATATCAGCAACTGAACTGGATGATGTCTCCTGAGAATTTGTGACCATAAACACCCACAATAGGTTATATTAATACACACGCCTGCCCTTTGGTGTTTCTTTGGCCGGTGCCATTTTTCAGAGGACATTGGAGAGTTTGCTACAAGGATTACCTCAAGTTGTGGTCTACCTGGACAATGTACTGATAACTGGGTTCACAGGAAAGGAACACTTGGCTAATCTAGAGGAAGTCCTGAAATTATTTTTAGAAGCAGCAATGCACCTAAAGAAGAAAAAATACACTCTTCAGGCAAATGAAGTCATTTATTTGGGCCACTGGATAGATGCCCAAGGATTACACCCTTTTGATGAGAAGGCACCTGCACCTAAGAATGTTTCTGAACTTAAAACATTTTCAGTGATAGCAAATTATTATGGCCAGTTTCTACCAAATTCATCAATGGTTTTAGCCTCTCTATATTCACTGCTGAAGAAAAACCAGCGTTGGGTTTGGAAGTCACTCCAAGAAGAAGTCTTCATGAAAGTAAAACAGCTCTTCCATTCATCAAATTTGTTCGTGCACTATGACCCGACAAAGGAATTGGTGTTAACCTGCATTGCATCCCCCTATGGTGGGAGCCATACTGTCTCACAAGATGGACGAAGGTGCAGAGAGGCCGATAAGCCATGTATCCAGGGCACTTAGCAGAGCTGAAAAAGGATATTCTCAGATCAAAAAGGAAGGTCTTTCAATTATTTTTGTTGTAAAAAAAAATTCCACCAATACATGCATGATATTCACGATAGTATCAGACCTCAAACCACTTTTGGGTCTGTTTAGCGAGGAAAAGGCTATCCCTCCCATAGCCTTTGCATGAATTCAAAGATGGGCCCTAATTTTGGAGGCATACAAATACACCTTTGTGTATAGACCAGCAATTCATATAGCAAATGCCGATGCCCTAAGTCGCCTTCCTTTGCAAGAGAACAACGACCTTGTCAAAATTCCCCAAGGGCTGATATTAGTGATGAATTTTCTAGATTCCTCACCAGCCTGTGCCAGGCAGATAAGAAACTGGATGAATCCTGACCCAGTCCTGTCTTGAGTGAGAAACCAAGTGTTACGTGGTTGGTCCCAGGAATCAGTCTCCACTGTATTGAAGCCATTCTCAACTGAAGACATGAGATCAGCAGTCAAGATGGTATTCCATTATGGGGTGCACAAGTAGTAGTTCCTTCACAAGAAACAGAGTCACTCTTGGTAAAGCTACACAGCGCCCATCCAGGAATCTCACGAATTAAGGCGATAGCACCAAGTTATCTTTGGTGGCTGGGGATGGATGGTGATATTGAGAAGGTGGTAAAACACTGTGTGCAATGCTAACAGCTACAAAAGTTGCCAGCGGCAGCCACATTACACCCATTGGAGTGGCCTGGTACACCCTGGGCGAGATTGCACATAGATTATGTCAGTCCTTTCCTTGGAACCATGTTTCTACTAATTATTGATGCTCATTCCAAGTGGATTAGACGTTTATGAGGTTAAGTCACCAACATCAGGCATTACTATAGAAAAACTACACCCAAGCTTTGCCATCCATGGATTGCCAGAACTAATCATATCAGATAATGGTTCTGTTTACGAGAGCTGAATTTCAAAGATTTGTCAGACTAAGTGGTATCAATCACATGAAGACTGCACCATATTATCTGTCATCTAATGGACTGACAGAAAGAGCAGTACAAACTTATAAGGCAGGAATGAGAAGTTAACAGGCGAATCATTGGACATTAAACTTGTTCATTCCATTTTTCACTACAGAACAAGCCCCACACTAAAACAGGTACAACACCTGCAGAAGGCGCCGTCTTTGAACAAGACTAATCCTGATACTTTCCAGTTTGGAAGGGAAGGTGGAGGAAAATCAAGGGAACCAAAAAGCGTCTCATGATCCGCATAGCCTTGAGTGACAATTTACTGTTGGAGAAGCAGTATATGTAAGGAATTTCGGTGGAGGACCGATGTGGTTACCTGGTAAAGTAAGCTCCATGACCAGACTATTGTCGTGTCACATGGAAGTGGAGGGCCAGATCACCCGTAAGCATGTGGATCATTTAAGAAGAAGGGAGATATCCCGACAAAATGATGTTCCATCTGTGACCATTGCTGAACTTGTGCTTGGTGTTGAAGTTGCTCAACCAAGGATAGGCATGCTCGATGTCTCTGTCAGAGTGAACGACATTGAACTGCATGTACCTAATTAGGTACCTGATGTTAATGCGGTTCCAGAGAATTTGGTTCCTGCAAAAGAATCTGAAGTTGTGGAGCTACAATGTTCCACATGGATCAAGAAACCATGTGAATGACTGAACTTAACATTTCTGACCTGTGTAAATAATGTAATGTAATGAGATCAATATCCTTACAAATACAAAATGTACAGAAAAGTTAAAGGGGGAGGAATATAGTAATTATATTTTTGATAAATGTAGGACTGTAGCTCTAAGAATAATCCTTGTTGTAAAATCACATGATCTGTGTAACAAATGAGTTAGCAGCACAGGGAACCTCTAGAGGAGAGTGCTTCTTTAGTTATGGAGTTAGATGCACACATGTAGTTGCTGCTGCTGTCTTGTAAATGAAGTTCAATGTTTCCACCAAGAAACGTTGCCTGGAAAATCAGCTCTAACATACAGTCTAACCAGAGTCCGTAGAATGATTGTCTGCTAAATGCAGCACAATGTTGCCATCCAAAGAGGAGTGAGCTTGCAGCTGAATGAGGAGAAGGCTCATGAGATTGAGATCCACTTGCAGAAGATGAAGAAGAGCATAGCAATATAAACACACAGTGATAATCTGTGATTAAGACTTGTTTCCAGGAACGGACACATCCTGCCATTGATCGGCCTTTTTTTAAAAGAATTCCAATGATTGTTGCCCCAAGAATATTCTGCATATTCTCTCCTGTTAGGCTGAACTGCCACCTTCCAGTGCCTCCTGCACTAATTGAAGCCAATTTTGGTTTTGTTACATTTATATTTTACCCCTAAAAAAATGGGGTGGTCCCTATATGCAAATCACAAAGGAAACGCAAATTAAGTCAACTGTCGCAGTTAAGATATCAACTCACTTTTGTCTTGAATCACATTATTACCACCTGTTCCTCACTGTGTCCAATACTATTCTGATACAAATCAGGAGGTGGCCATTTCGAGGAGTACTGATAGCACAGTGGCTATGTTATTGCATTGGTCATCCAAGAGGCCTGGATTAATGATGGGAAGACATGAATATAAATGTTACCATAGCAGTTGGAGAATTTAAATTTAGGAGAATTAATCTAGTTAATTAAATACATATGGAACAAAAAGTTAGTATTGGCAAAGGGTGACCATAAAACAACTGGACTGTTGTAAAACTAATGTCCAAAAGGGAAGGAAACCTGCTGTGCTAACCTACATGTGACTCCAGACTGACAGTAAAGCGATTGACTCTGAACTGCCCTTTAAAATGCCTAGCAAGACATTCAGTGGTATAAAACCACGACAACAAAAAAATAAAACAAACAGATTTGGACACAACAAAGGCACAAACAGCCCAGTCAACCCTTCAAAGCCCTGTGTATTAAGGTTAATGCTCCTGCTATTCCACAGGCAAGTCAAGCCTGTCATTCTCACAGAAATACCTTTTAGCCAACCTCCGAGACCCCTCCATCAGCATTCCTTGGTATGGCCTATCCCACCAGAATGAGAGACAAACAAGAGGTGCCAGCGCAGTGTTATATGGCTGAAGGGAGTGGTTCTTTTTTTAAAATTAATTTACGGGCTGTGGGCATCGCTGGCTAGGACAGCATTTATTGCCCACCTATAATTGCCCTTGAGAAGGTGATGGTCAGCTGCCTTTTTGAACCGCTGCTGTCCCTTGGAGTCCTCAATATTGACTCTAGACCCATGAAGTCCCAGTGCATCAGATTAAACATGGACAAGAAACACCCACTGATTACCATCTACCACCCTCCCTCAGCTGATGAATCACTACTCCTCCATGTTGAACATCACTTGGAAGAAACGTAAGGCTAGCAAGGGCACAGAATATATTCTGGTGGGGAGGGGCTCCATTGTCTATCACCAAGAATGGATCGGTAGCACCACTGCTGACTGAGTCCTGAAGGACATTTCTGCCACAATGGACCTGCAGAAGGTGCTGAGAGAACAACACGAGAAAAAAACACTTGTCCATTCTTCACTAATATACCTGTCACAGATGCATCTATATGTGACAGTATAGGCAGGAGTGACTACCACACATAACAGGAGGAGGAGGAGGCTCAATGAACAATCCCATCCTTGTCTGTGACATCTTTTGATTATCTGCTCCTATCACTGCTTGCTTGTCCCTACAACCACACCACCCCCCCTCCCCCCACCACCCACCACCCCCTCCCCCCCCACCTTAAACCAGCTTATATTTCACCCCTCTTCTAATATTCAATCAGTTCTGTTGAAGGGTCATGAGAACTCGAGACATCAACTCTTTTCTTCTCTGCCGATGCTGCCAGACCTGCTGAGTTTTTCCAGGTAATTCTGTTTTTGTTTTGGATTTCCAGCATCCGCAATTTTTTGTTTTCATCCTTAATGATGATGGACTCAGCTTATCTGTGAAAAAATAAGGCTGAAGCATTCACAACCATCTTCAGCCAGAAATACCAAGTGGATGATATATCTTGGTCCTCCTCCTGTAATCCCTGCAATCACAGATGCCAGTCTTCAGTCGTTTATGCATTCTAAATGATATCAAGAAATTGCTGAGTTCTCCAAGTATAACGAAAGGTATTGGTCCCAAAAACATTGTGGCTGCAGTGCAGACATGTGTTCCAAAACTAACAGTGCTTTTGGCAAAGCAGGTTCAGTACAGCTATGACACTGACATCTAACAGACAAACTAGAAAATTGTCCATGTATGTCCTGTACACAAAAAGCAGGACAAATCTAAGCTGGCCAATTACTGGCCCACTAATCTAACTGATGGGAGGTATCATCAACAGTGTTGTCAAGCGGCACTTACACAGCAATACCCTACTTACTGATGTTTGGTTTGCATTCTACCAGGATAAGCTCCAGACTTTATTACAGTGTTGGTCCAAATATAGACAAAAGAGCTGAATTTCAAAGATATGGGGAAAGTGATTATTTTTGACATTGAGGCAGCATTTGACAGAGTATGACATCAAGGAACCCTAATAAAATTGAAGTTAAAGGGGATCGGGGGAAATTCTCCGCTGGTTGAAGTCATACCTAGCACAAAGGAAGATGGTTGCGGTTGTTGGAGCCCAATCATCTCAGCACCCAAAAATCACTGCAGGATTTCCTCAGGATAGTGTCACCACCTTCAGCTGCTTTATCAATGACCCTCCTTTCATCATAAGGCCAGAAGTGGCGATTTTCACTGATTGCATAAAGTTCAATCCCCTTTGCATCTTCTCACATAATGAACAGTCCTTGATCACATGCAACAAGACCTGGACAACATTTTGTCTTGCGCTACAAAGTGGCAAGTAAAATTCGCATCACACAAGTACCAAGCAATGACTATCTACAACAAGACAGTCTGAACACCTCTCCTTAAACCTCCATGGCATTAACATCATTGAATCCTCATCATTAATTCTTGGAGGGGGCTCACCAGAAATTTAACTGAACATGTCACATAAATACTGTGGCTACAAAAGCAGGTCAGAGGCTGGGTATTCTGTGGTAGTGACTCACCTACTGACTCTCCAAAGCCTACAAGGCACAAGTCAAGAATATGATGGAATACCCACTTGCCTGGATGAGTGCAGTTCCAAAAATGCTCATGAATTTCAAAACCATCTAGGAAAAGGTAGCCATTTGATTGGAACCCCATCCACCACTTTGAACATTCATTGCCTCAAAAGTGTCTGTACCATGTACCTTCACCAAGGCTTCCTCTACAGTATCTTTCAAATCTATGGCCTCTATTGCTCAGAAGAACAAAGTCAGCAAGTACATGAATACTCCACCCCTTCCATGGTCCCTTGCAAGTCTCATATCATCCTGACTTAGAACTATGTTGCTTTTCCTTCATCGTCACTGGGGGCAAAATCCTGGAACTTCCACTGTGCATAGACCTATACAACATTGACTGCAGCGGTTCAAGAAGACAGCATACTACCACCTTCTCAAGAGCAATTAGGGATGGGCAATAAATGATCCCTTGCCAGCGATCCCCACAAACCATGAATGGATTTTTTTTTAATTATTTAAAGACATCCTCAAGCACAGCAAAGTTTAGGAGACATTTTGCTTGGGTTAATTTGCTGCCTAAATAGTTGTATTTCTTGTAATGGCTGCACAATGTTCTGAACTCTCAGGTGGCTTCTTGCATTCCTCATTTGCCTTGATAGGTTTCCTTCTATAATTCCACTCTAGAAGGTGAAGAGAAAACAGGAGGAGCTGCAGCAGGAGGGAGACCAAGTGAAAGGAAGCATGCTCATAAGAATCCTTTGCACTGAACCACACATCTGCAGCTCTCTGACAATTGGTGCAAAGGAAGGCTGCATTTTTCTAGAGAGGCTGTTACAGAATTGTGTCACACCCTGCAACAAGAATGGCAGTCAACTGTCAGATGTAACACAATATTATCTGTCACAGTCAATGTTACTGTAGCCTTCAACTTCTTTTTTTGTTGGGCCAACATTTATTGCTCATCCCGAGTTGCCCTTGAGAAGGTGGTGCTGAGCTGCTTTCTTGAAGAAAGAATAGTGATATATTTCCAAGTCAGGATGGTGAGTGACTTGGAGGGGAACTTCCAGGTGGTGGTGTTCCCATCTATCTGCTGCCCTTGTCCTTCTAGATGATAGTTGTCAAAGGAGCCTTGGTAATTTCTGCAGTGCATCTTGTAGATGGTACACACTGCTGCTACTGTGTGTCGGTGGTGGAGGGAGTGAACGTTTGTGGATGCGGTGCCAGTCAAGCGACTGCTTTGTCCTGGATGGCGTCAAGCTTCTTGAGTGTTGTGGGAACTGCACTCATCCAGGCAAGTGGGGAATATTTCCTGTGCCTTGTACATGGTACACAAGCTTTGGGGAGTCAGGAGGTGAGTTACTCATCGCACAATTCCTAGCCTCTGACCTGCTCTTGTAGCCACAGTATTTATATGACTAGTTCAGTTCAGTTTCTGGTCAATGGTAACCCCCAGGATGTTAATAGTGGGGGATTCAGTGATAGTAATACCATTGAACATCAAGGGGCGATGGTTGGATTCTCTCTTGTTGGAGATGGTCATTGCCTGACACTTGTGTGGTGCAAATGTTACTTGCCACTTGTCAGCCCAAGCCTGGATATTGTCCAAGTCTTGCTGCATTTGGACATGGACTGCTTCAGTATTTGAGGTGTCACTAATTGTGCTGAACATTTTGCAATCATCAGCGAACATCCCCACTTGTGATCTTATGATGGAAGGAAGGTCATTGACGAAGCAGCTGGAGATGGATGGACACTACCCTGAGGAACTCTTGCAGCAATGTTCTGGAACTGAGATGACTGACCTCCAACAACCTCAACCATCTTCCTTTGTGCTATGTATGACTCCAACCAGCAGAGAATTTTCCCCCGATTCCCATTAATTCCAGTTTTACCTCAGCTCCTTGATGCCATATTCAGTTAAATGCTACTTTGATGTTAAGGTCAGTCACTCTCACCGCACCTCTGGAGTTCAGCTCTTTTGTTCATGTTTGAACCAAGGCTATAATGAGGTCAGGAGCTGAGTGGCCCTGGCTGAACCCAAACTGGGCGTCAGTGATTAGGTTATTGCTAAGCAAGTGCCGCTTGATAGCACTGTTGGTGACCGCTTCTATTACTTAACTGATTATGGAGAGTAGACTGGTGGGGCGGTAATTGGCCAGGTTGGATTTTTCCTGCTTTTTGTGTACAGGACATACCTGGGCAATTTTCCACATAGCCAGGTAGATGCCTGTGTTCTAGCTGTACTGGAACAATTTAGCAAGCTCTGGAGCACAAGTCTTCAGTATTATTGCTGGAATGTTGTCAGGGCCCATAGCCTTTGCAGTATCTAGTGCCTTCAGCCATTTCTTGAAATTATGTGGATTGAATCAAATTGGCTGAAGACTGGCATCTGTTGCTGGGGGCCTCCAGAGGAGGCCGAGATGGATCATCCACTCGGCACTTCTGGCTGAAAATTGTTGCAAATGTTTTAGCCTTATCTTTTACACTGCTGTGCTGGGTTCCCCCATCATTGAGGATGAGGATATTTGTGGAGCCTCCTCCTCCAGTGAGTTTTTTAATTGTCCACCACCATTCACAATTGGATGTGGCAGGGCTGCAGAGCTTTGTTCTGTCGAAGGGTCATGAGGACTCGAAACGTCGACTCTTTTCTTCTCCGCCGATGCTGCCGGACCTGCTGAGTTTTTCCAGGTAATTCTGTTTTTGTTTTTGTTTTGGTTTTCCAGCATCCGCAGTATTTTTGTTTTTAGATCTGATCTGTTGGTTGTGGGATCGCTTAGCTCTATCTATCACTTGCTGCTTATGCTGTAAGTAGTCCTGTGTTATAACTTTACCAGGTTGACACCTCATTTTTAGGTATGCCTGGTGCTGCTCCTGGCATGCCCTTCTGTACTCTTCATTGAACCAGGATTGGTCCCCTGGCTTGATTGTAATAGTAGAGTGGAGGATATGCCAGGCCAAGAGGTTACAGATTGTTTCTGAGTATAATTCTGCAGCTGCTAATGTCCCACAGTGCTGCATGGATGCCCAGTCTTGAGTTGCTAGATCTGTTTGCCTCTAGCTTATTCCAATTTGCCACTGGAGTCAGTAGAAGCTGTCATAATGCCATCATATTGTGCCAAACTTCCATTTTCCCTATTCTTTGCCTCTACGGTTGTTGCAATTATGCAAGTAGTTGTGAGGGCAGCAGTAGATGTTGAATATACAAGTGTAAACAGAAGGAGGTGTGGTGAGGTGTCCCTTTGTATTTGGAGGATAGGCATGATAAGCAGGAGAGGGAATGTATTAATAACAAAAACAGAATTACTTGGAAAAACCCAGCAGGTCTGGCAGCATCGGTGAAGAAGAAAAGTGTTGATGTTTCGAGTCCTCATGACGCTTCAACAGAACTGATTTTTCTTTACAAGGAGAGGGGTGAAATATAAGCTGGTTTAAGGTGGGGGGTGGGGGGGGGGAGGGGTGAGAGAAGTGGAGGTGGGGGGATGTTGTTGTAGGGACAAGCAAGCAGTGATAGGATCAAAATGCTGGGCTAAAGTGGTGTCATAAAAGGGTTTTGTTACTTCTGCTACTACAGCTAGATCCTTGGAACAATGCTGCAGACAGCGACTTGCTTTGGCACCTATTGCCTTTTCAGCTGGTCAACTATACAGGACATCTGTCATCTATCAAAGGTAAAGAGGGACCACTTTCCTGTTACTTTTTTTTCTCCCAGGGCTGCATCAGAAAATTAAGGGACCCTAGGCAATGTCATTATGCCTTCTGCTTCAATTATTTTAGATGACAGCTGTCAGTGATGATTCCGCAATGCCCATTTACACCTCTATATTATCTTTTGCTATTTATTCCATTACCATCTCCTTTCGCTTGCACCATTATCCCTTTTGTTAATTAATCACTCCTGCCTTCCATTCTGTCACAGATCTTACATAGGATATACGGCAAAGAACTGGCCATTCAGCCCAACCAGTCCAGGCTGGTGTTTATGCCCCACTTGTGCCTTCCCCCATTTTTCCTCATCTATTCAATCATCTTTTCATGTCTCCCTCATATACTTGTCTAGCTTCCCCTTAAATATATGTAGACTATTTATTTTAACCACTCCCTGTGTTAATGAGTTTCACATTCTCACCACTCTCTGGGTAAATAAGTTTCTTCTGAATTCCCTCTTGAATTTCTTGGTGACTACTTTATATTTTATATGCTCTCTACTTATGTTCTTCCCCACAAAAGGAAGCATTCTCTCTGAATCCACTCTTTCAACACCTTTCAGAATTTTAAAAGCCTCTATGAGATCACCCCTCAGCCTGCTGTTTTTTCAAGAGAAAAAACCTATCCTGTCCTGATGTGTATGTCCATGTATTTCTGGTATCAACCTTGTAAACCTTCTCTGCACCTTCTCCAGTGCCTCTATCTCCTTTTTATAAGGTGACCAAAACTATATGCTGTATTTTAAGTGTGGTCTAACCAGAGTTCAATACTGGTTTAGCATAATTTCCCTACTTTTCAATTCTATCCCTCTGAAAATAATGCCAAGTGCTTGGTTTGCTTTTATGGCTTTGCTTTTAATGATTGATGCATTTGTACTCCAAGATCCCTTCATTCGTCTACCCCACTTAGACTTCTATCTTTAAGTAATAAGTGATCTCTCTATTCTTCCTACCAAAATGTGCTACCTCACATTTATTGATGCTGAACTTCATTTAACTTCATTTGCCAATTATTTGCCTATTCTGAAAGTTTATTAATATCGTCCTGTAATTTGTTGCAGACCTCCTCCGTATTGACTATTCCCTCGCACCACCCCGTACCACCCCCACCCACCCCCTACACACCCTCAACTTGGTGTCTACTGTAAATATAGAAATTTTCAAATCATGAATGTAAATTGTGAACAGCAGTGGCCCCAGCACTGGCCCTGATGGAACACCACATCCCCCTCTGAATAACTACACTTTACTCCCACTTTCAGCCTTCTGTCTTGAAGCCAGTTAACAATCCATTCTGTCACTTCTGACAAAAGGCCACAATCTGAAATGTTTGCTTTGTTTCTCTTTCCACAGATGTTTCCAGACATGCTATGTATTTTCACCATTTTCTGTGTTTACTCTATTCTACCTCTTGTTCCCTGACTCCACATTCTGTGACCTTATTCATTAGTCCATTGTGGGGCACTTTATCAAAGGCCTTTTGAAAATCCAGGGAAATTACTTCTTCTGCATTACCATTATCTAATCTCTCTGTTATCTCCTCAAAAAATTCAATAGGGTTAATCAATTAAGATTTTCCCTTTTGAAATGCACACTGACTATTCACAATTATATTTCTGGTGTCTAGATTACAAAATCACAGAATTGTTACAGCACAGATGTTCTTCTAATCTCTCCTTTAGTATGGATTCCAAATTTTTTTCCACTGACACTAAGCTGACTGGTCAATAACTCCTCGGACATGTGCTGTCCCCTTTCGTAAATATAGGAATTACATGAGCTATCTGCCAGTCATTTGCCACTGCACCTTTTTTCCTAACAAATTATTCACTGTGGAGAATTTTCTACCCATCGGGGGGGCTGAGCGGGAGTGGGTGCAGCCGGGCGTGCAACCAATCGCCGTCCATGATTGGTTGCATGCCGCCATTTTACATGGGCGGGCCAATTAATGCCCAGCCAGCATGACATGCTGAGCACTCCCTTTGCAGACGGGAGGAGGAGGCTGGGTCAGGGCCTGCACCCTTTCACGCATGTGCACAAAAGAACACAGAAATCTCCCTAAGGCACAGAGCTGCCTCAGGGAGTTTAATTTCATTATCAAAAAGTCAATAAAAGATTTTTTAAAATTATTTGGACATGTCCCCTCATGTGACAGTGTCATATGAGCTGGGACATGTCTAAGAATTTTATTAAAAATTTTTATTAACGTTTGAAAACCTTCATGAACCTCATCCCACCCGTGGATCAGGTTTCATGATAAATGCGAAGGCCGCCTGGGCTCTTCGCCTGCCCGCCAACCTTAAGGTTGGATGGGTAGCTCTGTTAATTCTTTTAATTGATATTTAAATGGCCTTAACAGGCCTTTGACAGTTCGGTGGGCATGCTACCAACTCAGGTGCACGCCCACTGAACTCAAGATCGGAATGACACGTGGTGACGTCACTGTGCATCATTTTACCTGTCGATGAGTGGGGCCCACGCCCACATACCACCGGAAGATTCAGACCAACATGTGTAGTATTTCTTTTGCTATGTCTTCAGCTGCTGGGGTACGTCTGTGCTGTGCCCACCTGATTGTGAACCTCAACACCTGCGAGTACATATCCACCACTCTTGGAATATCTGTGCTGGTGGAAGGTGCAGGGAATGGATGTGACAAAGCAACATCTGAGGTCTCCTCCTCCTCTTCCTCCTCAGAGGTTGGGTGCTTGGTGGCTGGCTGTTCTTGTCCATGACCTGCAAGACAGTTAAGGCTGATGAGAGAGCGATGCACTTTAGAACATGACTTTCGAACAACACATCAGCTGGAGCCCTGTGAGATCAGTGATACACACATAAACACAATGTATTGTGTTCACCAGAGGATCTCTTGTACCCATCCATTAGGCTACTCATTCTCCTGAGGCTTCACACTCATCTCACCAACCACAATTGCTTTGTTTGCTTCCATTCCTTCTAGCTTCAGTGCCTCTTCTTTCATAGATGTGAGGGTGGCCATGTCGGGCACGTCACCCCCAGCTCGACATTTCCCTTGCATTGTGGGCTCTCTTCTGCAGGCACATATATTCCCATTGTTACTTACCCATCAAAGATAGGCATGACTCCTAGGTTAATGGCTGCCTGACTGCCCAACTTGGCACCGCAGGCATGCCTCCTGTATATGACCAATGAGTCCTGGCTATGCAGGAGTCATCTTTGTCTTACCAGTGCCCTGCACAGAGAGAGGCTAACATGCATCTGGCAGCCACTGCTGATGCCTGAGATAAAACTAGGCGGGGACCCCCTTCTCCAATTACATATTCACCTTCAGTCACAGTTAGGGCTGCAAACTTAAGGTTCTGAACTGCACTCACCTTGTCAGATCATTAACCCTGTTTGGCACTGCAGTCAGGGAAGAAGGATAGCCCCACAGCTGCTGCCTATGTCTATCTAGGTCTGCTTGGTTTGGTGGCCTGGTCTTCTCCTGCCATCCGGTGGCAACAGGACTTCCCTCCATCTCCTAACAGCCTACAGGAGCATGTCCAGGGAGGCATCACTGAATCTTGGAATGATTTCTCTTTGGTTTGAATACGCTTTGAATCACCACCAGGGCTCTCTCACTGCTCCCTTCAGGGCTGCTGCATTATCATGTGCTACTAGCTAGCTTTTAAAAATGGTATCAGCAGTTCAGGACTCGGAATGTCCCCGGCCTGCACCATCTCAAAAGTCACGTCCCTTGCCTGCCGGCGTCTAATTGGCTGACCCAGACAAAGTCACACAGCAACCCTGCTCCTCGCCCATATGGGCCATTCTACCTGCCATTGGTTCAGGTGGCAGGACTTACTTGCTTGAGGTTAAATTTTGGCCATTGAGTCGTTACAGCACAGAAGGAGGCCATTTAGCCCACTGAGTCCATGGCAACTCTCTACTGCATAATCCAATCAGTCCCATTCCCCCACTCTATCACCCTGGCCCTTCAAATTTATTTCCTTCAACTGTCCATCCAATTTCCTTTTGAAATTATTGAACATCTCTGCTCCCACCATCCTTGTTGGCAGTGACTTCCAGGTCAATGCCACTCTTCCTCACACCCCCACTACATTGCTTGTCCAAAATTCTGTGTCCCCCTAGTCCTAGTACTATTAGCTAATGGGAACAGCTTTTTTTCATTTACCTTATCTAAACCTGTCATAATCTGGTACACCTCTATCAAATCTCCCTTGAATATGCATTGTTCAAAGGAGGACAACTCCAACTTCTCCAACCTACCATTGTAGCTGAAATCTCTCAGCATGGTAAATTACTATTCTGGCAATTCTCCTCTGCACCCTCTCAAGGACTCCCACATCCATCCTAAAATCTAGTAACCAGAACTGGATGCAATATTCTAGTTTTGGTCTAACCAGAGCCTTATAAATGTTCAGTATATCTTCCCTGCTTTTTAAGGAGAGGCATGAGGTAGTGGCATTGTCGTTGGTCTAGTAACCCAGAGACTCAGGGTAATCCTCTGAGGACCCGGGTTTGAATCCCACCACGGCAGATGGCAAAATTTCAAGTCAATAAAAATCTGCATTTAGAAGTCTATTGATGACCATGAAGCCATTGTCGATTGTCGTAAAAATGCATCTGGCTCACTAAAGTTCTTTAGGGACAGAAATCTGCCATTCTTACCTGGTCTGCCCTACATGTGACTCCAGACCCACAACAATGTGGTTGACTCTTAACTGCCCTCTGAAATGGCCTAGCAAGCCACTCAGTTGTATCAAACCACTACAAAGTCTAAAAGGAATGAAACTGGGCGGATCAGCCAGCATTGAACTAGGCACTGAAAACAACAATGGCAATTTCAGTCCTGTTGACCCTGCAAAGTCCTACTTTGGGAGCTTGTGCCAAAATTGGGAGAGCTGCCTCACAGACAAGTCAAACAACAGCCTGACGTAGTCATACTCACAGAATCATACCTTACAAACAATGTCCCAGACACCACCAACACCATCCCTGGGTATGTCCTGTCCCACCAGCAGGACAGATCCAGCAGAGGTGCCAGCACGGTGGTATACAGTCGGGAGGGAGTTGCCCTGGGAGTCCTCTACATTGACTCCGGACCCCATGATGTCTCATGGCATCAGGTCAAACATGGACAAGAAAGCCTCCTGCTGATTACCACATACTGCATGAAGCACTGAGGGTGGTGAGGGTGCAGAATGTACTCTGGATGGCTCCATCAAGGGTGGCTCAGTAGCACCACTACAAACCGAGCTGGCCAAGTCTTAATGGACATAGCTGCTAGACTGGGTCTGCGACAGTTGGTGAAGGAACCAACAAGACAGAAGAACATACTTGACCTCATCCTCACCAACCTGCCTGCTGCAGATGCGTCTGTCCATGACGGTATTGGTAGGAGTGACCACCACACAGTCACTGGGGAGACAAAGTCCCATCTTCACATTGAGGATACCCTCCATCATGTTGTGTGACATGACAACCATGCTAAATGGGATAGATTTTGAACAGATCTAGCAACGCGAGACTGGGCAACCATGAGGCGCGTCATCAGCAGCAGCAGAATTGTACTCAACCACAATCTGTAACCTCCTGGCCTGGCATATGCCCCACTCTACCATTACCATCAAGCCGGGGGATCAACCCTGGTTCAATGAAGAGTGCAGAAGGCCATGCCAGGAACAGCATCAGGCATACCTAAAAATGAGGTGTCAGCTTGGTGAAGCTACAACACAGGACTACTTGATGCCAAACAGCATAAGCAGCAAGTAATAGACAGGGCTAATCAATTCCACAACCAATGAATCAAGTCCAAGCTCTGCAATCCTGCCACATCTAGTCATGAATGGTGGTGGACAATTAAACAACTCACTGGAGAAGGACTCTCCACAAATATCCCCATCTTCAATCATGAAGAAGACCAGCTTATCAGTGCAAAAGATAAGGCTGAAGCATTTGCAATAATCTTCAGCCAGAAGTGCCAAGTGGATGATCCATCTCAGCCCGCTCCAGAGGTCTCCAGCATCACAGATGCCAATCTCCAGCCAATTTAATTCACTCCATGTGATATCAAGAAAGAGCTGAAGGTACTAGATAATGCAAAGGCTATGGGCCCTGGCACTATTCAGACAATAGTACTGATCACTTATGCTCTAGGACTTGCCATGCCCTCAGCCAAGCATCTGCCCGGCAATGTGAAAAATTGCCCCGGTATGTCCTATACACAAAAAGCAGGACAAATCCAACCCGACCAATTACTGTCCAATAAGTCTATTCTCGATCATCAGTAAAATGATGGAAGGAGTCATCAACAGTGCTATCAAGCTGCACTTGCAATAGATAAAAACAAAAAAACTGCGGATGCTGGAAATCCAAAACAAAAACAGAATTACCTGGAAAAACTCAGCAGGTCTGGCAGCATCGGCGGAGAAGAAAAGAGTTGACGTTTCGAGTCCTCATGACCCTTCGACAGAACTTGAGTTCGAGTCCAGGAAAGAGCTGAAATATAAGCTGGTTTAAGGTGTGTGTGTGGGGGGCGGAGAGATAGAGAGACAGAGAGGTGGAGGGGGTTGGTGTGGTTGTAGCGACAAACAAGCAGTGATAGAAGCAGAATATCAAAAGATGTCAACAACAATAGTACAATAGAACACATAGGTGTTAAAGATAAAGTTGGTGATATTATCTAAACGAATGTGCTAATTAAGAATGGATGGTAGGGCACTCAAGGTATAGTTCTAGTGGGTTTTTTTTTTTTTATTTTATATATATACCTATTTCCATTATATAAAAAAAAAAAAAAAAAAAAAAAAAAAAAACCCACTAGAACTATACCTTGAGTGCCCTACCATCCATTCTTAATTAGCACATTCGTTTAGATAATATCACCAACTTTATCTTTAACACCTATGTGTTCTATTGTACTATTGTTGTTGACATCTTTTGATATTCTGCTTCTATCACTGCTTGTTTGTCGCTACAACCACACCAACCCCCTCCACCTCTCTGTCTCTCTATCTCTCCGCCCCCCACACACACACCTTAAACCAGCTTATATTTCAGCTCTTTCCTGGACTCGAACTCAAGTTCTGTCGAAGGGTCATGAGGACTCGAAACGTCAACTCTTTTCTTCTCCGCCGATGCTGCCAGACCTGCTGAGTTTTTCCAGGTAATTCTGTTTTTGTTTTGCACTTGCAATAACCTGCTCACTTACGCTCAGTTTGGGTTCTACCAGGGCCACTCAGCTCCTGACCTCATTACAGCCTTGGTTCAAATATGGACAAAAGAGCTGAACTCCAGAGATGAGATGAGATTGACTGCCCTTAGCATCAAGGCAGCATTTGACCGAGTGTGGCATCAAGGAGCCAAGATAAAATTGGAGTCAATGGGAATCAGGGAGAAACTCTCCGCTGGTTGGAATCATGCCTAGCACAAAGGAAGGTGGTTGTGGTTGTTGGAGGTCAATCATCTCAGCTCCAGGACATCACTGCAGGAGTTCCTCAGAGTACTATCTTGGCCCAACCATCTTCAGCCACTTCATCAATGACCTTCCTTCCATCGTAAGGACCAAAGTGGGGATGTTCGCTGATGATTGCACAATGTACAGCACCATTCACTACTCCTCAAATATGGAAGCAGTCCATGTCCCAATGCAGCAAACTTTGTACAATATCCAGGCTAGGGCTGACAAGTGGCAAATAACATTCGTGCCACACAATTCATGCCAGGCAATGACCATTTCCAACAAGAGAGATCTAACCATTGCCCCTTGACTTTCAATAGCATTACCATCACTAAATCCCCCACCATCAACATCCTGGTGTCACCACTGACCAGAACCTGAACTGGACTAGCCATATAAATACTGTGGCAACAAGAGTAGGTCAGGGGCTAGAAAGCTTGTGGTGAGTAACTTACCTCTTGGCTCCCCAAATCCTGTCCAAAATCTACAAGACTCAAGTCAGGAGTGTGATGAAACACTCTACACTTTCCTGGGTGAGTGTTACTACAACAACATTCAAGAAGCTTGATACCATCCAGGACAAAGCAGCCCACTTGATTGGCACCCCATCCACAAGCATTCACTCCCTCCACCACTGAAGCACAGTAGCAGTAATGTGTACCATCTACAAGATACACTGGAGGAATTCACCAAGCCTCCTTAGACAGCACCTCCCAAACCCATGACCACTACCAGCTAGACGACAAGGGCAGCAGACACATGGGAACACCACCACCTTGAAGTTCCCCTCCAAGCCACTCACCATCCTGACTTGGAAATATATCGCCGTTCCTTCACTGTCGCTGGGTCAAAATCCTGGAACGCCCTCCCTAACAGCACTGTGGGTGTACCTACACCACATGAACTGCAGCGGTTCAAGAAGGCAGCTCAACACCACCTTCTCAAGGGCATTTAGGAATAGGCAATAAATGCTGGCCTACCCAGCGATGCCCACATCCCATGAACGAATAAGCAATAGCTCTATTTAGGAAGCCCAAGATCCAATATGTTTTGTTAAAAATTCTCTCAATATGACCTGCTGCTATGAAAGATCCACACACATGAACCCTCAGGTTCCTCTGTCTTTTTGTTTAACTATTTCCAGAAGTTTCTTTTATTTCAGGTTTCCTTCATTTTCATATTTTGCTTTTATATTGGTGTTTAATTCACTTGCGAGGGAATTTAGCCAATGGTGCAGGCAAGACAGGGTATATCGGTGCAGGCAAGACAGGGTATATTGGTGCAGGCAAGACAGGGTATATCGGTGCAGGCAAGCCAGTGTGTATCAGTGCAGGCAAGCCAGCCCATATCAGTGCAGGCAAGACAGCGCGTATCATTACAGGCAAGCCAGCGCATATCGGTGCAGGTAAGCCAGCATGTAGCAATACGGGCAAGCCAAGTGTATCAATACAGGCAAGCCAGCGCATATCAGTACAGGCAAGCCAGGGTTTGTCAGTGCAGGCAAGCCAGGCGTATCAATGCAGGTAAGCCAGTGCATATCAGTGCAGGTAAGCCAGCATGTACCAATACAGGCAAGGCAGGTGTATCAATACAGGCAAGCCAGTGTGTATCAGTGCAGGCAAGCCAGCACGTATCACTTCAGGCAAGACAGCGCATATCAGCGCAGGCAAGTCAGTGTGTATAGGTGCATACAAGCTAGTGTGTATCAGTGCAGGGGGTGGGGGCCTCCATCATTTAACATCAGTCGCCCCACCCCTACTCCCATCCACCAAAAGGTCTGACCCCAACGGGGGCTCCATCCTCCCATCCTCCATGGCCTCTAGACTCATACTCCAAACCCCCTTCTATCCACCTCCCTAGGCCTCACCTCCCCTCCCTGTGCTCAGACCACCAAAACTTACCTGGTCCAGAAGTCCTGGGACTTAGCCTCTGGGGACTGCTTGAGGTGGGACTTCCTCCC
Organism: Carcharodon carcharias; assembly: GCF_017639515.1. NCBI lineage: Eukaryota > Metazoa > Chordata > Chondrichthyes > Lamniformes > Lamnidae > Carcharodon > Carcharodon carcharias. Next base: position 81,974,170 of record NC_054472.1, on the reverse strand, counting down.
GAATAAGGGGCAGAAGTTCTGCCTAAGTCAATTAATACTTGTTGGAGCATTAAATGGCTGTGGGCTAGGCAGTATCGGCAGGGATGCGTTGCTGGCCCTGCTTTTATAGCCACATCTCTTGTCTCAGCAACTGGCCCCAGCTCTGGCTTATTCCACATGGATTTGAACTGAAATCACACCCTCCATGATTAGTATCCATCCATGATTAGTGTCTCCAGGATATTCAACATTCATTCAGCAACTGTTCTTGCTGCATCCTTAGATCCACACTTAACACCATGAGCCACCACACTAATGCTCACATATCTCTTCAGCAGCTCTGGCTCACTCTATCTCAAAACTGTTTGGCCTGCAGTTCCATTTCTTTTGCCCTATCTGATGCCTTAACAAAAAACTTTATTTCTTCCAATCATATGTCACAGATCGCAAGCTTCAACAACTCTTGGATATCAATGCCTCTCCAGATCCTTCTTTCCCCTCACTTCCCTCTGACTCCCATCCCTTCTTCTACCTCACTCCTTGCTGTCTTTTTGGTATCCCTTCTAACCTTCCCTTCTCTGAATCAAATCAATCCATACAAATACCTCAACTTCATCACCTTACACTCCCACATCAATGAAATTTAAGCTTGGCACAATGCTGAAATCTTCTTTTATTGCCTTCTCCTCCACACCCACTTTGTTGGCCAGGGGTCTTGCCCCCACATATTGAACCTTTCTCCCATTTATCAGAATTCTCATTCTAGCTAGATCCCTCCCTATGGCCTCTTACCCTCTCTAGGTCACTTCACTGGGAGATGCTGGTGTGACACTGGCAGTTTCAGTCTCCCTGCTCCCCTCACTTAATCTAACCTACATTCCTCTGAACTTGACGCATTCTGTTCTCTGAGGTCCAACCTTAACATTGTCAGTAAACTTGCTGGCAGGAGTGGTGCTTTTGTTATTTGGCGAACAAATCTCTACCTAGTGGAGGGTGAACGCCAATGCTCTAACACCTCCTCCTACCCCCGATTGGACTCTGACCCCACCACAGAACATCAAGGGATTGTTTCTAAGGCTTTGACTCACCTCATCTTCTCTGGAGAACCTCGCTCCATGGCCTCAACTTCATACACCACAAACCGACACAACATGCTTGTACCTCCTTCCCAAGATTCACAAACAGGACTCTTCTGGTAAGCCCATCTTAAACAGGTAAAGCCTGTTCTTGCCCCAAACTGATTTCTTTCTATCGCGACTCTACTTTTCTTCTCCTTGTCCCATTTCTTCCCAACTACATCCACAACCTTTCTGATACCCTCTTTCAATTCAACAGTTTCCAGTTTCCTGACCCTACCTATAACCCTTTCACAATAGATGTTCAAGCCCTCTACATCACACGGATTGCTTCTTCCTTGAACAGAGGCCTAATGAGTCCCCGCCCACCATCACTCCCTCAGTATGGCTGAATGTGTTTTCATGTTGAACAATGTCTCCTGTGACTCCATTTACATCCTCCAAGTAAAAAACATTGTTATGAAAACTCATACGAGTCCTGCACATAGGATTATGTAGGATACACTGAACAAAAACAGGTCATTCTACCCACCCAGTCCTTGGCAGCATTTATGCGCCACTCAAGTGGAGTAGAATATAAGAGCAGGGAGGTTATGCTGGAATTATATAAAAAATTAGTTAGGCCAAAACTTGAGTACTGTGTGCAGTTCTGGTCACCTCATTACAGAAAGGATAAAATTGCACTAGAGAGGGCACAGAGGAGATTTACGACAATGTTGCCAGGAGTGGAATATTGCAGCTATGTTGAAAGATTGGATAGGCTGAGATTGTTCTCCTGGTAAGAGAGGAGGCTGAGGGGAGATTTTATTGAGATGTATAAAATTGTCAGGGGCCTGGACAGAGTGGATGTGAAGAGCCTATTTATTTTAGTGGAGAGGGCAGTGGCTAAGGGGCATAGATTTAAAGTAATTGGTAGAAAGATTAGAGGAGAGATGAGGAAAAATATTTTCACCCAAAGGGTTGTGGGGGTCTGGAAGTCACAGCTTGAAAGGGTAGGAGAGGCAGAAACTCTCAACTCATTTAAAAGATGTCTGGATATGCATCTCAAGTGGCATAACCTGCAGGCTAATGACCAAATGCTGGAGAGTGGAATTAAGCTGGGTGGCTAGTTTTTCAGCCAGCATAGACACAATGGGCCAAGTGGCCTCATTCTGCGCCGTAAATTTTCTATTATTCTATGAAGTCTCCTCTAATGTCTACCTTTTATGGAAAATGTGGAAAATTATTTGTTCCAATTCTACTCAGAACCCCCTTCCTCACCGTTTTTTCCAGTACATTGATGATTATATCAATGCCATTTCCTGTTCTCACCCTGAACTGGAAAATTTTCATTGACTTTGCTTTCTATTTCCACCTTTCTCTTGCCTTCACATACTTCATCTCCAATTTTTTCCTATCATTCCTTAACTTCTTTGGGGGAAAGATTGGATAAGGCTTGGAAATGGGCACATGGATCATTATGCACCATTAACCCGTGTTCATTCATTCTGATGCAGACAGCACACAAACTTCCCTACTCACATATAATTGCAGAGTGCAACCTGTGCTAAATGTGCTGCTGAGTGGCTGCATGCCTGAGTGGACAGGAGAAAATCTTGAGAGGATAACACAAATTTCAGCCAGTTTGCATTATTAAGGCAAGCCGATACCTCTTAAAGGGGAAGTGCATTTTAGCTGGAGAAGGTGCTGAAATTAAATGCAGAAGTGACTTGAGCCTGGGAAAGACATAGGAATGGCACAACATGGCAGAGTGTGGGCTCCAGGGTTCTCTGACGCAGCACCAGAGGGTTCAGTGCAGGAGTTGGACAAGAGGAAGGAGTTCTTTTATCCAAAGGAGCTCAGGAGACCCTCCAGACAAAATCTGAGAAGGTAATGGCAGCAGATAGCTGTGCAGGTCAATGCCAGGAGTATAACACCGTGGACCCAGGTGCAGTGCCAGAGCAAGAGCAATGGCCTCATATGAGTTCTCAATGTTAGTGAGTGCACCTTCAAATGCCATATCCCACCAACTCCACCACTACAACAATAATAACTTGTATTTATATAGAACCTTTAATGTAATGAACATCCCAAGGTGCTCCACATGAGAATTATAAAACAAAGTATGTCATCAATCTACATAAGGAGATATTATTTCAGATGACCAAAAATTTGGCCAAAGGGAAATATTTTAAGAAGTGTATCATGTCCCTAAGACATGAAAGAAAATATAAACTGCTAAATCAAACCTTACTTTTTTGCTTATTTAAAAAGTGGAATTTGCTCAACCAAAAGACGTCTGCTACAGGTCACATTATTTACAAGTTGGCTACAGTTTCTGAAAATTTCCAGCAGCAGTTATAGGGCAAAAGCTCAACCCTAATTCCTGTGGAATCTCACACCTCTCATTGTGATTATAGTCAATGAAACCAGAGACCAGCAGACAACCCATCTCCCCAGCCGGGTCCTATAACAAAGGCAAAGCCATCAAAACTCGTTATACCTGCAGAGGAACTAAAAGCCACCATTTATCTCCTAAGGTGAACAATGGATTTTGACCAGAGGCATAAAAACTGCTGGTTAGCCTGCAACTGACACATTAATGGGCAACATCACATTATCTCAGCTTCTGGCCTTTGGAAAATTGTAATATTATGTTAAACAAAAACAGAATTACCTGGAAAAATTCAGCAGGTCTGGCAGCATTGGCAGAGCAGAAAAGAGTTGACGTTTCGAGTCCTCGTGACCCTTCAATGTTTTTGTTTTGGATTTCCAGCATCCAGAGTTTTTTGTTTTTACCTCTGTAATATTATATTTCCAGACTCACAACTCACTCTGCTGTTTAAGCTCCAGCCTGAAAACATCTAAGCAGCACCTCAGGCTGACCAATAGTCTGCATCATGTCTAAGCCTCCTCGAACCTTATTTCTCTGAAAGATTCCTGCCATTGCCTGCCAAGCAGACCAAGTCTCTGGATACCAACCTCATCTCATTGTGTCACCATCAATTTCAAAGGAACTCTGCAAAATCCTGCTTCAGCCAGCTGAACTGTAGTTCATCCTTGAAGGAACCCTCATTGGACTCTGGCTTTCTGGATTCTGGCAATGGTGTGAACTGATATCCGCATCTGCGCTGCTTTCTCTTTAAGTTATTCATCATTGTAAAACTCCTCTTTTCTGCCTTCTTATTGTGTGCCTGTGTGTGCGTATGGGGTTGCAACCATTCCCCGGTTATGAATGTGTGAACAAACTTTACTTCTGAGTTAACATTAAAGAGAGTTTGCTGCAAGTCACTTAAAAAATTGACCTCCCATGCAGAGGGTTTGGGGAAACATATCACAGCCTATTACAAAAATTGAAACACCTCTGCTTATGCCCAGATGGCGAGAAAATAATGGAGTTCCGTTTTGCCTCCCCACCCTCTCCATAACAAGTGTGTTAAAGAAGGAAAGCAACATAGAGAGGTGGATAGGTGTATGGAAGGAATTCCAGAGCTTAGGGCCTAGGCAACTAAAGAAACAACCACCAGTGGTGAGGTACTATAAATGAGAATGCACAAGAGGCCAGAATTAGAGGAGTGCAGGTATCTTTGGAGGATTGGGGGGTGGGGGGGGGGCAGATGGAGGAGGTAACAGAGATGGGGAGGGGCAAGGCTATGAAGGGATTCGAAAAAAAAGGATTAGCATTTTAAAACCAAGTCGTTGCTCGACTGGGAGCCAATTTAGGCAGGCCTGCAAAGAAAGCCTGTTGTCTGCCAAGGACCAGGCACCAACTTCTCTCATTTGATCCTTCTTGTGCCACAGCTAGACACCTCACCCAAATGATCAGTGGATTACATTAGGTTCTATCTATGATATGCGTAAAGCCAGCAACACCACTCTTTTCAAATGTGTGTCCAAGATCTCAATGACATTATAGTCAAAGCTTTAGTGAGAGAACATTATTCTGTGCTTGTTCCCCTTACTGCCTTGGGGCTCCCCTGCAGATCGCTGTGAGAATGCTGCTTGCTTTATGCTATTATGCATTTCAATAAGTTTCTCCTGCATGACCACAGTAATGTCTGAGGTATATTGCTGCACATTGTCCACTAACTAGTGCAGGTTGCTAATGGTGAACTCAAATGATGTTACAAAAGCCTTTAGTTCCTCCATGAAAATCTGAATGTAGCCATATTAATCATCCATATAGCAGGTGTACACCATGAGCTTACGGCCTGGTCAAGCCTTGCCTTGCCTGACCCTATCGTTTCCACTTGCTGTTGCTCACGTGTGACATAATTCAACTGGGGTCCTTCATAGTCATCATTAATAACCTCCCCCAGAGAATGCGGTGCTATAATCTGATCTGATGCTTGGTTAAGTTACGTGATTGGTACAACTAGCAATTAAGTTCCGAGATTGGCAGTTCCTCTGTCTTTTTCATCTTGAGAAGAATCAGAGGGAAGAAGGAAAGGGTTAATGTATACAATGAATTCCTCTGATAATGGTTTCCAGGTATACAAGTTAAATAAACTTTTGGTTGCATCTGTATTGAAAATGTAATGAAATCCTGCTGTGAGGGTTTAGACAGAGGGCGGAATCAGCCCATGTTTTTACTAAGTGCAATGGCAGACAGGAATAAAGATGTTTTATCTGCCAGCCGCAATGGCGGGTTTTCGCGTCGTATCATCCCATTCCCGGTGTGTTCTGCCTTATTAATAATACATTCCCAGGAAACAAGTCAGATCATTGGCAGGGCAGTCTCTGGTTCACCCATTCTGCCATCACCTCAGGCCTTCAGTAATCCGGGCGCCAGATTTAGAGGGCACACCTACACAGAGCTAGCACTCTCTAAGCTGCTGGAAAGTCATGGCTGCCAAAGGGAGGAAACAAATTTAGTGACGGCTCCCTCGGGAACCTACTGGGCACAGTAGGACACACACCTTCATCTGCCCTGAGGATCGTGTCCTCATCCTGTCCATGGCACCACTTACCACCCACAAATGCCAATTATCCTCATCTGGCCTGGCAGGCATCCTGCTTACACTCTCTCCATCTGTCTTCATGCAGGACAAGTTAGCATACAACAAAAGGGATAGGTTGCAGACTGGTAGAGGAATGTCCGACATTAAGGTCCTCAAAGTTTTTGAAAATAGAGTCATCCAGCTGGCCGGCAACAATCTGGACCATTCCTGTGCTAACAGTAAGGTCGGTGGTGTTCAACCAAGTAAGTATCCAACAGTACAACATCCATCAGGCAACTAGCTGTGAGTGAGTTCCCCTGTTCCACAGTCCCCTGCCATGCAGTAATTATCTCTCCTTACTTTCTTAGACACATCTGCAAAGCAGCCATGGGGGTGCATGAGCCAGGTCCTCGACTCAATCCCCAAAGACACCTCGGAAGAAGAATCTGATGACACTCTAATTGAAGACCCATCACAGCGCTCACCCACATCCTCCACCAGTGCAGAGACACATACCTCGGTAGGACCAGGTTCAAGAGTAGCCTCGGTGTCACAATTGGTTGAGCACATCTCATTATCTGATCCACAACAAGTGGAGGCAGGGACTTCCCAGAGTTCTGGCACTCAGAGGACTGCCGTATGCCAGAAATCCCCTGAGTCCGAGTCAGATGACGAGCCTCTGGACTTGGTCATGCATCAGTTGCTGGAGCTGTAAAGGCAAGCTCGGGAACATCAGGAAGTGATGTCTGCTGCACTCCTCAGATTGCAAGGCACAATGGAAGAGTCTGTCCACCTTCAGGCTGAGGTGATAGTGCTGGAATGCCAATGCACCAAGGTCAACACTGGTAGGATGGCGGCCGCCATGGAGACCTTGGCCCAGGACATCGGACCTGCTCTGCTGCAAGGGCTGAATTCCATCGCTGGCGGCATAGTTTGCCTCCAACAGTGTCAACGCGAGAAGAGTGCAGGGCAGCTCAATCGCACTCAAGCTTCACTGTCTCCTCAAGAAGTCAGCCAGGGGCCCTCAGGCACCCATAGGGGAGGAGAGTCAGCAGCTGCACACCCCATGGCCACCCACCCAAGTGACTCCGAAAGTGTCCGGCCCATCTGAATCCCCTCTTCCTGTGACCCCAGCAGCTCCAGCTGCACAGGCCGAGGAGGGTGCCACTGCCACACAGCAGGACCCCAAAAGCAGGTCGGGGTCCTCCAAGTCTTGGCCCTCCAAAGGACACCTGCCAAGGTCATCACAGACAGAGTGTTGCAGCCAGCAAGCTGCCTGCACCTCTGCTGTGGATGTCGGGGGAGCACCGAGACGTAGTGACAGGGTTAGAAGGTTAAGAAGATGCAGTTGCACAGCCTGGGCACGAGTGTTAATCACTTGTACTTAATGTTCACGATTGTAAATAAACTCCCAAGAATGTCTCCCTGCCGATGGCTCCTTGTTCTGATGACCAGTCCTTGTGTCACTCAGATGTGAAGCCTTGGTTCCTGCATAAGATAAAAACAGGTGTCTCAGTCCAGGTTCTCTTCATTGTGCAGTGCGTAAAGTGATGGTTTGGCTTCACACTCACTGGACACATTACTGATGCCTGAATCTCAACAGTGCTTGTTGTTACAGCCAGAATGTTGTGGGCAGGTGTCACAGAGTTCCATCATTCTCTCTGTGTGTTCTCAGCACTTTGAGGTGGGACTGGCCCCCTTCTCTTCAGCATCTGTGACCAACGACGTTGTGCTCCTGAAGGGTACAGGTGCTGAAGGCTGACAAAGGGTCAGATGCTTCTAAAGTTTCATGGCTGCTTGCCCATGATATGACTCTAATCACAAAGTGCAAGCGCCCACAGCCAGACAGGAGTCACACATTCACAGAAGCAATGTGAAGACCTATGGAGCATCCTTACTGCATGTTGTCATCATCCTCCTGGAATCTAGTGACTATTCGGGCCTCCACTGTGTCTCCATGCCATGAGCTTGATCATTGAAGGCATGTGCGCTGCCATCAGCCACATAGATGCAAGGTGAGGATGTCCGGACTGTCTTCACTGTATCTCGTCATCATCCTCCACAAATCTTGCGGGTATGAGGGCCTCCGGAGCGTGCCTGTCTCGTCTAACCAGTGCGATGGCCTCATCGCTGGTATCCTCGCCTTGGAGGACCTCATCACCATTATCCCCTTCCATCTTCCTCATCGGAGGACATGTGCTACTCTTCCACCTCATGCTCAGCCAGCTCCTCCCCACCTTGGCAGCGTCAGGCTGTGGAGTGCGCAGCAAGCAACAATGATGCGCGACACCTTCTGGAGACTGTATTGCAGTGCTCCACCAATCCTGTCAAGGCACCGGAACCTCATTTGCAAAATGCCTGTTGTTTGCTCCACCAAAGTCTGGGTCACAGCATGAGCCTCATTGTACCATTGCTCTGCTGCAGTCTAAGGCCACTGGAATACATGCTGTGCTCTCAGCTCAGACACAGGCATTCTCCTATTCTGCACTGCAAGGCTGCGCTGTTGGCTTGAACCATAATGGATGCAGGTCCAAACTTTAATAAAGACATTACAAGGGGCTGTAAGCATCTCCACCTGTGACTGCACCATGGCTACCTTTTGCAAGGGGATTGTACAACTTGCCCAGTCGGCCAGTTGCTCTGCTGCCTCTTAAAACGCACATTAATTTGCAATCTGTGTCCAAGCGGTGAAAAGTTCTGGAGCATTTGGTGGCACTTTCATGCTTTTGCATTGCCTGAATGGGGAGAAAAGCTTCAGAGGCCCGAATCCAAGCATGTCAACACTCACTTTTGACAAGCTCTTTCAAGTGTGTAGCTGCTTCCCTCAATCCCCCCATCTACTTCCTGTCCCGCCCCTACCACGTGCTTGTGTGCTTTCTTCAGTCTGTGCTGCCTTGCCAGGAAAAGGCGACTTACCCCAGCAAATGCACAGCACCTCTTCCCTGATGTCCTACAGGCGATGTTCACAAGTGCTGCTCAAGGTTGTGTGCGCTCACCTCCGAGTTCCCCTCAAAGTTCAGGTCACCAGGTGCATGCTTTTTGAAGGCAGTTGTGAAGCTTGCCATTCTGAAGTCACACCAACATGGGCAGTAAATTTGACATAGAGGGATGATTCCACCGAGAAAGGTTTATAATGAGATGCTAAAGTATTGAAATTAGTGTCCCTACGTGCAGTGACGGGAAACACAGCCCGCCATTGACAGGTGGAGCAGATGATCGCAAACTGGTTTCACAATTTCATAAAACTGATTTTTGGCCTTATGGCCATATCGTTCCCCTCGCCCGCCATGATGCCCGACGCCAACGGGCTGGGAAATTCCATCTAGAATGTCAAAGTGTGAAGGGTCATAATAAATGGAAAATGCTTCCTTACTGACATTTTAAACGCACCCTTGCAAGTATCCTTTCGAAATTCGTACCCCAGAAAAGATGATGACTATCTTCTCACACTTTCAGCATGCCCATCCTCTGTCATGATTCTTTGCAATTGATTTTAAGTAGTCTTAGTTTGTAAGCACAGCACATTCATAAGGATGTTAGCAAATGAATGACTGCCGCAATCAGCAGCACTGCTTCTCTGGCCAGGTCTTTACAAATTATCTTGCATGGTGTTTCACCTGCCAATGCTCTTCCCTGTGTTACCTCTGAAGTATTAGCTACAGTGCACTACTGTCCACAAGGGCAGTTGTGCTCTACATTTTCTGTTGAATAAAAGAACATCCTAAAAATGTACTGCTCTCTTTCTGTTTTGCAGGTTATCTGACTGACATATTCCACACCGGGGAGAGAAGTCAACTGAATTCCTTTATTTTTCTTGCCATCTGTCAGTTTTAGTTGTTGAAAATGACGGTGGCATGTTTCCCCAAATTCTCAGTTTGTGAAATCGTTTTTAAAGTGAGTTACAGAAAATCTCTTTAGAGTTAAGTCAGAATTATTGTTTAATCACGCTTTCAAACCTGGGGGATGGCAGTCACAATTATATACAAACACACAAGGAAGAAAAGATTTTTATAATTAAGAATAACTTAGAATAAAAAAAACAAGGATATGAATATTAATTCACATGAACGTTGGAGTCCAGAATATTAGAGTCCAGTGAAGATTCTTTCAAGTAGGAGTCACAGTTCACACGGGTTCAGCTAGCTGAAAGCAAGAGTTGCTGAATTCCTTCAAAGTTGGTGAAGATGCAGTGAGATGAAGTTGGGATACAGATATTTGGTTCGCACTACAGGCAATGGCAGGGATCTTCCAGAGAACCAGGCTTCAAGGACATTTAATCTTGAGGCAGGCTTTATTTTCAGTCTGGAGTCCTGCTTTGGTGTTGACAGGCTTGGTGTTAACTGCCCTGGGAGTCCAGGAATGTAAGATTAAAACTTTCCAATGGTCAAAGAAGCTTAGGTCATGTGGCATTGCCCATTGATGAATCAGTTTCAGGTTAACAATCAGTTTCTATGGGCAAAATTTCACCCATGTCGGGCAGGCTCAGCGGGGCTGGCCGGGAAGCCTACTGCCTCCTGTGATCAGGGCCAGAAGGCAATTTCACAGTGGCGGGCCAATTAAGGCCCACCCGTGTGGCATTGCCAGTGCGGGTGGGGGCAGATGAGTGCAAGTGGGTTGAATGTAAATTTTGCGCATGCCTGCGAGTGTGCACTTCATAGGGAAAACTTTTCCCCCCATTGGGGAGAAGTGCAGGAACAGCTGCGGGAAAGTGTGCCTCCAATCGGGCCCCCACTTGGGGGCCCGCCACCATTTTATGCTATGCACTCCCTGTGTGGGTGGGGAGGTTTCCCTCAACCAAGAGAGCATTCTTTTGCGCATGCGTGCGAAAAAGTGCACTGATCTTCCTGAGGCTAAGTGTTGCCTCAGGGAGATCAGCTCCAAATTAAAAATTGTAAAACAAATGATAGCAAAATTTTCCTGATATGTCCCCTCATGTGACACTTTCACATGAGCTGGGACATGTCTATAACTTTTATTGAAACCTCTACTAAATATTTTAAAACATTCATGAAACCTCACCCCGCCTGTGGATGAGTTTTCATGCTTTTTCTTAAGTCCGCCAGGGCTCCCAGCCAGCCTGCCAGCCTTAAGGTTGGACGGGCAGGTCCATTAACGATGTTAATTACTTTATCAATGGCCTCAATAGGCCATTGACAGATCGGCGGGTGCACAGCTGGTTCGGCGTCATGCCTGCCGACCTGAAAATGGAAGTGACACGGGGTGAAGTCAGGAGTTCCACCCGATGCCATCCCGCATCATTTTACATGTCAGCGAGCAGGCCTCACCCCCACTCGCCAACTGGAACATCCTGCCCATAACCTCCCTGAGGCACAGAGCTGATTCGGGGAGATGCAGACTTATATAAAAAAATAAATAAAATGAAAATATCATGAAATATGTAATGGAACATGAGCAGGGACATGTTATTAAATAGGTTTTAAAAAAAATTGTATTTTTTATTTGCTTTAGGAAACCTCATCCCACCCGTGGATGAGGTTTCCTAAAAAGTGCAAAGACCACTTGGCCATTTCGACTGCCGATCGAACGGGCAGCAAAAAATTCAATTTAGTTCATAATTTAATGGCCTTAACAAGCCTTTTAATTGTTGGCGGGAGCGCTGCCGACTCCGGCAGCGCACCCACCAAACGAAATATCACGCAACTGCACATGACGTCGGGACGCTTGCCAGACATCAGTGCAAGTTGTTTTACACTAAAGCGGATCAGGCGCAGATATGCCTGCAGAGCTAAAACATTTTGCCCCATGTCTCTGGTCAAAATCCATTTTTCACCTTAGGAGATAGATGGTGGCTATTAGCGTCTCTGCGGGTATGCCGAGTTTCAATGGCTCTCTCTTTGCTAGAAGTCCAGGCTGGGGAGACTGACCATCTACTGCTCCCTTGTTTCATTGATTGTAATGGTTCCACACAATAATAGGTGTGAGATTTCACAAGGATGAAGGTTTAGCTTTGTCCTATAATTACTGTTGGAAATTTCCAGAACTGTAGCCAACTTGCAAATCATGTGACCTGTAATAGCCATGTTTTTGGACCAGCAAAGTCCATTTTTAAATAAGCAGAAAGTAAGGTTTGATTTAAACAGTTTATGATCTCTTTCAAGTCTTACAGACATGGTAGTCAACAGATGGACATTTGAGATGGGTTCCTTATTTTTGTCAAAGAAGAGTATGTATACATGCAAAGGTGCCTACATTTACTTGGCACTTCACCTGATACAATTAATTTTTTTCTCATTAGTTCCCAACTATAACAGATAGCACTTAATTTCTCAGACCTCCATTCATGCAGCTTGTATCTGGAATCTTGACTAGGGACACCCAGGTTCACAGCCCTGTCCCTATTGTTAACCCTTCATTGCCACAGGGATTGGCATATGGACCCTGATAGAAGCCTGTGGATGACTTTGTTTGATATCAGGGGTGCCATTATTGTCCACATAATCTTGATGGATTGGCTGTCAGATTTTGATGATGTATCAAACTATAATGACCGGGATCACCTTACCACTGCAGCCTTCTTCCACTTTCACACCCAGTGAGATGCATGGTGTTCCTTCACCTGTTCTGCCATTGAGGACTTTGTCTGGCACCTCAACCCAACTTGCGTGCATGGGTGGCCCCACCAGGAGCAAAAAGCTCCTGATGGCATCACTCAAGGGATCAATGGAACACACAAGCATTTTCACCACATCAAGGTGGTGATCCAAGGTCGCCTCTGAGCCAAGACCATAGATATACATCCTCTACAGTTTGTGGAGATCTCTTCAATTCTGCGTAAAAGAAGCTTGGCCTGTCCTTAAATGTTGCAAAGACAAAATTCATATAAACCCAAATCTGGTCAGCCAAATATTCCACCTCCCATATATCCTGAAGGACAGACTCAGGAATATGTTGAACATTTCCAATACCTCGAAAGCCACTCTCTCAAAAGGTCACCATTGATGAGGAGGTCCAACACTGGATTGGCTGTGTCAGTTCAGCCTTCAACAAATTATTGCAGCAAGTGTGTGAGAACAGATATCTCAACAAGCCAACATAAGTTGGAGGCCTGAATTTTCACTCCCAGCTCAGGAGTGCAGAGTTGGGCTATTTCCTGGCTCTGCAAACTGGACCCAGGGGCAAGTGGCCCAGAAGTTGGGATTTTCATTCCAGGGTGGCTGGGTTCTCTATGAGTCTGGCAGGGTGACCCAGAACAAGTGCAGAGGCTGCTGGGTGTGGAGGAAGGCTGGGTGGAAAGCCTGCCTTGATGCACTGGCACTTTGTCAAAGATTATTTAAAAGCATTACAACATAAAACAGCCCTCCAGCCCTCAGCCCCCACACCCCCTCACACCCCACACACTCCCCATACCCCATCCATGTCAACCAGTGCTACCTCATGCACTCTATCCATCCCAATGACCCTCATACACTCCATGCCTACCTATTCCCCTCTACCAACCCCCATGGCCTTTATAGCCCCGATGCCAACTTAGTGCTGACTCCACTTGCCCCCCACCCACTACCCTTTGCACTTACACATACCATGCCAACTCACCTAGTATCCACCATTGGAAGACCTCAGGAGCCATGCTGAGATTAAATAAAATAAAGTTCTAAGTGCCTATTGCGGAATTTATTATTTTAGAAAAAATACTTACATTCATAAAAACCCATTCATTACATTTATATTCCCTCAACTACATAATTCCTTATAAAAATGAACATTTCATTCAAGTGCTTAATCCCCTATAAAGACAAGGATTAGAATTCACAGTCCTACTTCAAAGAATCTTTAACCTATTTGAGCTGTCAATCAAACTATGAAATGGAAGGTACCCCACTGTGATAATGGAAGGCTGTGGAATCAGTCATGCAGCACAAATCCAGTTATGACAACCCTCAGGCTTATATCAACTGACAGATTGAAGCAAGCAATGATTTTTTTAAACACTTTTTTTTGCCAAGGATTACAGGCAGGAATTTTAAATGACTTGACATTTTGATAGTTGCTTTTGACAGTTTTGATCATTCCTCTTAACTGCTTCTATTCACAGCTCTCTTGCACTTTTAATGCACAATCATGTCCACTTTTAACAATTCCAAAAGGCACTCTACTTCTCCCAAAGGTGTTCCAGGACCATATCCAAAAGGGTACTCTACCTCTCAAAAAGGTTACCTACTGCTCCAAAGAACTCCACAAAGTTCAGACCTGCTTTTACCAGGTTGAATTTGCATATGTCACATTTCCCATTCCTGACTAACAAAAATCAGACTTGACTGAAGGTAGCTGCTGTTTTATATGGGCAGCTGCCTCCGCAAAACATGCATGCACAAATCATGACCTGGCTCCATTCTCATCTCCACAAAAAATTGCAAAAATTCAGGCTTTAGTGTACAGAGCAGTTGTTGTTACCATGTTCCCATACTGCAGCAAGACTTTGGACTGTGTATAAGTGGCATAAAAGAATGCTGGAGAAATTCCATCAACAATGTCTCTGCAGCATCCTCCTGATTCAATGACAGGACCATTGAATAAACAGTAGCATCCTTCTTGAAGACAGGTCCACAAGCATTCAGGCAAAATTCCTGCAAAGTCAACTACTATGGGTTGGGCACTGTGTCTATGAGGCTGAAAATCATCTCCCCCAGCTAAGCTGTGTTTTCTCAACTCTCAAATAGCCAATGTCCCAGGGGAGGACACGGTAAACATTTCAAAGATACTCTGCAGTTCTCCTTGAAGCACAGTAGCATTGACCTTCATGACAGGGAGGAACTGTATACCAATCATTCAGAATGGCAACAACTTACCCTCAAGCTGCATCATGCTTCCCAACACCTTAATAATGAGACAAATTGATGGCAGAAAAGGAAAGAAAAGCAAGGAAATCCTATACTCCAGATCCCATTACCTCATCGGACATCCTGCCCCATACACTCAAAGATCTGCATGTCAAAAATCAGCCTGCTCAGTCATGTGAAGACCCATAGCAGAAGCCCACGATATCAAGTAGATATCATGCTCGACTCGAGGGGCAGCCACCGACCTGGGATCTTACAAGTGCCCTTTGGTATCATGCAGTATACTACCAATGGAAAGTCAAAGTCATTGTGCTGCTCTTATTGCGCACAAGACATTTCTAAATATGTTACTCCCTTCAACAGGGCGACTGCAGGCAACTCTTTTGTAAGATTGAACAGCAGTCCTTTAAGAGCTGATGCCTCACCTAATTTTGTGGAATACAACCATTAATTTTTAGGTCTGGCTTCATTTTTAAAATTTTATCTCAAAGGTCAAATAAGCTCTTAATTACATTTAGTTGAAGGTCAACTAAGAATTGAGAGACCCATTTTAACACTAAATAATATTTCTACAAACTGACCTTTAAAGCTAGGACAAATGTAGAAAATAGAACAGCAGATTGTTTGGAGCCCTTCTGTAACCTGACCTTTGCACACAAAAAGCCATTAAAAAGCTTTTCAGAATTTATTCTAACTAAATCTCAACAATATATATCTATATATACGTGCATACATGCAAAGTATTTTTAGTGCTAAATCCATTAATAAATTAGCATTAGCTAACATGATTGAGTGATACTGAGAGAATTTTTCTGGCTTCTTTCCGATCGACACAAAATAATTGTGGGGTCGGTGAACATTTGACTTCAAAAGGACCCCAAATAGTTGACAAGAAAGGGCACTGCTGGAACTGAACAACTGCAAGTCTTACATGATTTAGGAAGACTTGATCCCAACAGATTTCAGGGGCCAGGCCCTAGTTACTACACAAGATAAACTGCAGGTAAGAACTTGGTAAGACCTCCTAAATTTTGAGGAGAGAAACAAAATAGTGCGTGTCATTGGCCCTTAAAGAGCTGTAGACCAGAATTGAAGACATGTGTTTGCTCATTCAATCCAGCCACCAATTTGGATTGTAAAAAAATGGTGAGTCAGCCCCCAGCAAGCAAAGCTGCTTGCCAGTAATACATATTTAAAACAAGATCCTGAATAGGATAAGTTGAACATCATGGGCAGAATTTTGCCCTCGGATGGCGTGTGGGCCCCACCAGCTTGGCAGCGGGCAGCCAGCCGACACCCGCCACTGAAACGGGGCCCGCCGCCATTTTAAGTGGGCGGGACAATTAAGGCCCGTCCAGCGGCATCCCTGACAGGAAGCGCTATGCGCTTCCTATGCGGGGTGGGAGGGAGGGAATCCCCAATTGGCAAAGTGCGCACTTCTCCCTGAGGCAAAGTCCTGTCTCAGGGAGAAATACTGACAGTGGAAAAAACTTTAAAAATAGAAACATTAAAAAATTATTAACATGTCCCCCTCATGTAACAATGTCATATGAGATGGGACATGTTAATAAAGAACATATAAACTTTATTTTTTTTTACAAAACGAACATGTAACTTCATCCCGCCAGTGGATGAAGTTTAATCAATAATCTGGCTCCTGGCCTGCCCGCCAGCCTTAAGGTTGGCCGGGCAGGTCTTTAATTGCTTTAATCAGCCTGTCAATGGCCTCAATTGGCTACTGACAGGTCGGTGGGCGGACAGCTGATTTCACTGTCCGCCCGCCTTCCTAAAGATTTAAATGGACCGGAATGACGTTGGGGATTCCTCCTGATGTTATCCCACGTCATTTTCCCCTCGGCGACCAGGCCCCACCCCAAATCGCTGAGGCAAAAATCCTGGCCCATAGCTTGTTTTATTCGGATGGATGTTAAAGATTTCAGTTACTGGAACAAAATTGATACAGAGATTTGGAATTCTTTTCATTAATGTTGATTAGTTTGCTTTTGTGCCTGTGTATTCCAATAAATAAATCTGCATTACATCAATCAGTTTGAAGGAATATGTTTGATTTCGAATACATCCCAATAGCACCCAAACAACTGCAAGAAATTTGTAGCTTAGATTTATAAATTAATGTATTTGATTGATTAATCTTTATGATTGTGTTTCATGAAGCCTGTGGGCAAAGGGTATATGAAATCTTCCTAGTAACTTAATAGCATATTTCTGTGGCTTTGCTCATAAAGTCAGAGGTTGCAGTGTTTTATAACAATAAGGATGCATATGCCATGTAGGGTAGAACATGAAGGCCAATGATTTTCGGGGGCAGAATCTTCTGGCTTGCATGTGGGTGGCGGAGTCCGCACGCCAGCGCTTAAAATGTCACGTGAGCATCCCGACGCCAGCACACAGCATCGTGACATTTCATTCGGCGGGAGCACTATGCAGTGGGACGCGCGCACACCATTAATTAAAGGCCTTGTTAAGGCCATTAACTCTCCAATCGACCAGGATTTGGAGGGGCCCGTGCAAACTTCGGGTCGGCGCACAGGCCCAACGGGCAGACAGGTAAGTGACTTTTTTACAAAGCTCATCCAGTGGTGGGATGATGTTTGATATCAGGTTTAAAAACTTTTAATAAAGTGTTTGTGTTCTTCACTAATATGTCTCATCTCATGTGACAGTTTCACATGAGGGGGACATGTTAATGATTTTTTAATTTTTCTATTTTTAGAGTTTCACAGAGTTTCAGTGATCTCCCTGAGGCAACACTTTGCCTCAAGGAGATGTGTACTCTTTTGCACGCATGCACAAAAAAGCGCACTCTGGCAGTTGAGGAATCACCCCCACCCCCGCACCCCCCCCCCCACCGCCACCCTCACAAGAAGAACATAGTGCTTCCCGTCGGGCGTCACACTGGGCAGGCCTTAATTGGCCCACCCTCTTAAAATGGCGGTGGTGATCGGCTGCCCGCCCGCCACTGAGCAGGTGGTGCCCACCTGCCCTTCAAGGGCAAAATTCTGCCCCCAGTGACTGAATAAGTCAAATTCTGTTTTTGTTAAGTGGTTTGAGATTAGGGATGTGCTATTTTCCCCACTGTGGGACTCGTGGTTTAGGCACTAAAGAGTCTCTGAGATGGCCAAGATGGGGCTTGATCTGCAACACCTGGTTAGCCTGCTTTTAGCACATTGCACCGTCTTGGTAAAGGAGTTTAAGCATACACTATGGATGGTTGTTAGAAATGATTAAAATTGATCAATTATCAGTTGGCTCCGAGCAGTCATTAAAGAGACGGCTCACCATCTTGCACTGCAATTACCAACCTCGCCCAACAACCACCAGCTGAACAAGAGTAGTCATTGATGTAGATTTGTGAATGCTACTTAAAGCAATGGTTAGCTTTCATTTATCACTTCCTCTGGAGATCGATTTACTGTACTGCATAAGAAGAGGACAATTGATACATATTGGGAACCTTTATCAAGACTTCATCAAGACTTCATCAACAATATCAACATTTCTCTGGAAATTCTCTGAGGACTTCACCTAAATGTACTGAGTGCTGTGTGACTTTACCTTATTGGAGACTTAATAGGACTCACCAGGAGAAAGGCAGTGGTTTGTCAAGGGAATTGGGCTAGGGGTCCCCCTTGTTCAGCAGAAGGAATAGGAGGAAGAGGTGAGCCAGGCAGAGCAGCACCAGCTCCTAGGGGAGAGGAAAGAGGAGGAGAATAAGGAGGAGAGCAAGAAGAATTCAAGATTCCTGCTGATGTCCTGTATGCTGCACAATTTGGCAATCATGAGAGACCAGCCATTACCGTCAGCAACTGTGCCAGAGCATTAAGCTGAAGAGCCAGAAGAGAAGGAGGAAGAAGAGGAGGAAGAGAAATGGGGGGGGGTGGGGTTGCAGAAAGAGCACCAAAGTGTTTAAGTTAATCCCTTGTTCTTGGAGGGGGCGGGGGGGTCGGTGCTTGGGTGGGTGGGGGGTGCATGGGGCACTCATTGTCATCTATTGAAGGCTACTTTTGAGAGACGTTCTCCATTAGATTGTTGTCACATGCCTTCTCTTCCAAACTGAAGACCAATCAAGAAGTCCACTATCTGCACTCAATCCTTTCAGCCCTGAAGAACACAATATAAAGAACAATCAATTCCATCAGTTATTACTACAATCATAAACGTAAGAACTAGGAGCAGGAGTAGGCAATTCAGCCCCTCGAGCCTGTCCCGCCATTCAATACGATCATGGTTAATCTCGTTTTGGCCTCAACTCCAATTTCCTGCTCTCTCCCCATAACCTTTCAACCCGTTACTAATCAAAAACCTATCTATCTCCTCCTTAAACTTATTCAGTGTCCCGGCATCCACTGCATTCTGAGGTAGTGAATTCCACAGATTCACAACCCTTTGAGAAAAGTAATTCCTCCTCATCTTTGATTTAAATCTACCACCCCTTAGCCTAAAACTATGGCTTCTCATTCTAGAATGCCCCAGAAGGGGAAACACCCTCTCCACATCTACTTTGTCTCTCCCCTTTAGCATCATATATACCTCAATTAGATCTCCTCTCATCCTTCTAAACTCTAGTGAGTATAGGCCTAATCTCAATTTCTCAATCTCTCCTCATAAGACAAGCCCCGCATCTCTGGAATCAATCTAGTGAACCTCCTCTGAACCACCTCCAATGCAACTACATCCCTCCTCAAGTAAGGGGACCAAAACTGTGCACAGTACTACAGGTTTGGTCTCACCAATGCCTTCTACAATTGCAACACCCTTTCCCTATTTTTATACTCTATCCCTTTAGCAATAAATGCCGAAATTCCATTTGCCTTCCTTATTACCTGCTGTACCTGCATACTAACTTTCAGCAAGGACACCAAGACCCCTCTGCATTGAAGCATTCTGAAGTTTCTTTCCATTTAACTAATAAGTTGCATTTTTATTCTTCCGACCAAAATGGATAACCTCACACTTATCCACCTTAAACTCCATCTGGCAAATTTTGGCCCATTCACCTAATCTGTCCACTCTTTGTCACTCACTCTTACAATCATTCTTTATCTACAGTGAAAACATAAAAACATAGAAACTAGGAGTAGGCTATTTGGCCTTTCAAGCCTGCTTCACCATTCACCATGATCATGGCTGATCATCCAACTCAATAGCCTGCTCCTGCTTTCTCCCCATATCCTTTGATCTTTTTCACCCCAAGAGCTATATCTAACTCCTTCTTGAAAACATTCAACATTTTTGCCTCAACTACTTTCTGTGATGGCGAATTCCATAGGCTCATGACTCTCTGGGTGAAGAACGTTCTTCTCATTTCGGTCCTAAATGGTCTACCCCGTATCCTCAGACTGTGACCCCATAAAATAGAAACTTAACACAACCAACACCACTTAGAAATCTTAAACTATTCACCCTCCTATAAGTGCTCTTACCTATTCTGTCAGTTTATGGGAAGATGGTGGATGCAGTGTGTTGAGATCATGATGCTGTGGTAGTGCAGTTATTGAGATGTGTGTTTGTGGGATTGGATCTTATTTTGACCAATTATGTCAAATCATTACAATTTTTGCAGCACTGGAACCATATCATGGGGGGCAGAGCTGCTGGTTGTGACCTCCTTGGTGCTGTCCCATTAACTGCCCCTGTAGCCTCATTCCCTCCTCTGCTGTAAGCTCTATCCCAGAACCTCCAGTGCCATCTCCAAGAACCTGTGAGCTTTCTACTTCAGTCTCCAAGCCAACTTGATACAGTATCTGCTGTTGTCTTTGAACCCCAGCATGCTCCACACTTTCAATGGAAGTGTACATACTACATATACTATTCCACAAAAACTGCCTCTAATTAGCATGAGTGCTGAATATGTATTCTCAGTTTTAGCACGCCCATGCCTGTTTATCTCATTGTAATCAGCAATTAGCTCCAAAACTGCAGGCTCAAACTAGACTTTTAAATAAGCACATGCCTGTTTTCACCCTTTTACCAAAATTATCCCACGGGAGTTTTGCAGGATTCTGGTGTGGAACATGAAGTATAGTAAATGGGAGAATGGTGGGGAGAATATTTTGAAAAGATGTTTTTAAGAAAACTACTGAAGAACTTTTTGGTGCAAAATTCAGGTGTGCAGCCTTTATGTTTTCGGGGCTATGGGTGTCATTATGCATCCAAAATAGCATGAACAGCATTGTTCAACAACAACATTTCTGGTGCTGGATAAACTGAACACAATTATGGAGAATGTGATAAAGCACGTGTAGGGTGTGTCTGCCAGGAGAATACATAGTAGGCAGATCGTGAATTCAATCAGCGTGTAACACTATTTTGGACACCACCGCTGTAATTTTGTGCTGACTGCCCATCTAAATGATTGTAGAGTGCAGTGACCACTGTATGTGCTATTAGGTAGGTGGTGCACAATCGTGAGAGGTTAGCATGAGTTCAGGCTAGCCTGAACTACTTAAAGTCAGCCTGTTTTTAAAGGGGAGGTGCATTTTGGTTGGAACAGGTGCTGTAAAGTAAGTGTGAAGTGAGTAAAGTGTAAAAGTGAGTTTGCCATGGGAAAGAAACAAGAATAACAAGATGACAGAGAGCAGGTTCCAAGACTTTGCAACACTGCACTGCCATAAATCCACGGGTGTTCAGGAGGCCCTCCAGCAAACTCTCAGAAGGCAGTGTCATCAGACAGCTGTGGCAGCCACAGCGTCTTGTGATACTGCACTGAGGTCCTTGGAGACCAAATCAAGGAACTCAGTGCAGTGTCACAAGGCATCCAGGTCAGCGAGTTCACCTTCAAATGCCATATCCCAGCAACTGCACCACTAGCCTCATCGTGTAAATAAATACTTGTAAATAAGTAATAAAAACTGTGTTTAAGATTGGCTCTAGTTACCTTCACCACCTGGCTTTCCAGAATACAGCAGCCTGGCCGGAGCCTTACCCTTGTGCCTTTCAGATACCAAGAACTGCAACCCAGCCAGCCAGGGGTTGTGGAAATGCAGAAAGTGATGGTGAAGAAGTAGTCAAGAAATGAGCACAAGAGATTGGGGACATGGAATATTATAGATCAATTAATCTGACATCAGTACAAGGGAAAGAGAATGGCTACAGAAGGACATCCATCTCACCAAGTCCATTCTTGCTCTGCAAGAATGATTTAGATATCACACTTCCCACCTTTCGCCAGCTGTCCTGCAATTTTTTTGTCCTTCAGGTGTTTAGCCAATTCACTCTTGAAAGCCATGTTCAAATCTGCCTCCACTACAATTTCAGGCAGTGCGTTCCAGATCATAACCACACAATGCCTAAAAAAACGCTTTTCCTTTTGGTTGAATAGCCAATCACCATAAATCTGTCCTCTGGTACTCGACTCTTCCATGGGAACAGTTTCTCTTTATCTACTCTGTCTATGTCCCTCATGATTTTGAGCACCTCTGTCAAATCTCCTCTCAACCTTATCTTCGCTAAGGAGAACAACGCCAGCTACTCCAATCTATCCATGTAACTCAAGTCCCTCATTCTAGAACTATTCTCATAAATCTTTTCCACATCCTCTCTAAAGTATTCACATCCTTCCTACAGAGCGATGCCCAGAATTGAACACAATATTCCAGTTGAGGATTAAAGGTTCATCTTAACTTCCTTCCTCTTGTACTCTATGCCTCTATTTATAAAGTCCAGGATTCCCTATGCTATGTTAACCACTTCTTAACCTGCCCTGTCATCTTCAACGATTTGCACGAAATACCCCATGGGGACAATTTTCCCCCCGTCAGGGAGGGGTTTGTGCGGGGACATGAGGGGGCGGGTGCGGACCCGATCAGCGGTCCTAATTGGGTCCGCGCCACCATTTTATGTGGGTGGGTCCAGCGTGACGTGCACCAGGAGGCCCTGAGCACTCCCTGTTCAGGTGGTGGGGGGGGGGGGGGTCCCTGAATCGGGGCCTGCACTCTTTCATGCATGTGCGCAAAGGAGCGCAGAAATTTCCCTGAGACACGGAGCTGTCTCTGGGAGATTAGTTGAAGTTTTAAAAATTTAAATAAAGAAAAGAAAAAAGTTTAAGACATGTCACCGCAAGTGACAGTGTCAATGGACACTGTCAATGAACTTTAATGAAAAACTTTATTTAATTTATAAACCCTTCATGAAACCTCATTCCGCCCGTGATGAGGTTCCATGAGCAATGCAAAGGCCGCCTGGGCTCTTCGCCTGCTCGCCAACCTTAAGGTTGGATGGGCAGCTTCATCAATTGGTTTAATTAGTTAATTAATGGCCTAATAGATCTTTGACAGTTCGGCTGGTGTGTATCTGAGTTGGCTTCTCACCTGCCAAACTGAAAATCTAAATGACGTGTGGTGAAATTGGGACGCACGCCCAACATCACCCCACGTCATTTCACGCCTCAGCGAGCAGGCCCCAACCCCGCTCGCCAAGCCGAAAATTCTCCCCCATGTTTCTTTATTCCTCTACCCCATTCAGAATTGCACCCATTAGTTGATGCTGCCTCCCTTTGATCTTTTGACCAAAATGTATCACTTCTCACTTCCCTGTGTTAAATTTCATCTGCTACATGACCACCCCTTCCACCAGCCTATCTACTCTTAAAGCCTATCATTATCTTCCACACATTTCACAACATGGTCAAGTTTTGTGTCATCTGCAAATGTTTAAATTGTGCCCTGTACACCCAAGTCTAAGTCATTAATATAGCTCGAGAAAGTAGTGGTCTTTGTATCAGCCCCTGGGGATCCCCACTGTAAACCTTCCTCCAGTCTGGAAAACAACCACTCACAACTATTCTCTGCTCACAGGAGTGTTTCATGTAACTCAACCAACTTTGTATCCATGCTGCCACTGTGGAGAAATGTTACTTTGGAAGGAACAATAGGAAAGCAGAGTTTTATTTTTAAATAAAAGCAACAGCAGTTCTGATGAAGTGTCATATGGACTCGAAACATTAACTCTGTCTTCCTCTCCACAAATGCTGTTAGTTCTGCTGAGTTTTTCCAGCTATTTTTGTTTTTGTTTATTTATAAATGGTGAGGGTCGAAGAAATATTGGTATTCAGAGTGATCTTAGTGTCCTTGTACATGAATCACAAAAAACTAACATGCAGGTATAAAAAGCAATTAGGAAATTAAGTGGTATGTTAGCTTTTATTACAAAGGGATGAAAGTACAAGAGTAAAGAAGCCTTACTGCAATTTTTTAGGGCCTTGGTGAGACCACACCTGGAGCAGCGTATACAGAATGCAGCTCACCACCACCTTCTCAAGGAAAATTAGGGATGGGCAATAAATTCTGGTCTAGACAGCAGCATCCACGTCCCAAAAATGATTTAATAAGAAGTCCTAGTCTCCTTACCTAAGGAAGGATATACTTGTCTTAGAGGGATCACAACAAAATTTCACTGGGCTAATTCCTGGGATGAGGGGACTGTCCATGATGAGAGATTGAGTAGATCTATATTTCCTAGAGTTTAGAAGAATGAGAGATGCTCTCATTGAAATATACAAACCATATCCAATGCTTAAGGGGCCTGATAGGGTAGGTGCTGGGAGGATGTTTCCCCTGGCTGGGGAATCTAGAACGAGGGGGGTCACAATCTCAGAATAAGGGATCAGCCATTTAGAGCAGAGAGAAGGAGAAAGTTCTTCTTGTGAACCTTTGACATTCTTCACCAGGCAAAGCTGTGGATGCTCAGTCATTGAATCAAAGAATTTCACAGATTTTTGACAGCACAAAAGGAAACCATTCAGCCCATCTCTCCACCGACTCTCCAAATGAGCATCATGACTTAGTGCCATTGCCCTGCCTTTTCCCCATACCTTTGCACATTATTTCTATTAAAATAATCATCCAATGCTCTCTTGAATGCCTCAATTGAACCTACCTCCACCACACTTCCAGGCAGTGCATTCCAAACTCGAACTGTGCATTGTGTGAAAATGTTTTATCTCACGTCACATTTGCTTCTTTTGCAAATCACTTTAAATCTGTGCCCTCTTGTTCTCGATCCTTTAATGAGTGGGAACAGCTTCTCCCAATCTACTCTGTCCAGCGCCCTCATGATTTTGAACATCTCTATCAAATCTCCTCTTAGCTTTCTTCTCTCCAAGAAGAACAGTCCCAACCTCTCCAATCTATCCTCATAGCTGAAATTTCTCATCTCTGGAACCATTCTTGTAAACCTCTTCTGCACTATCTCCAATGTGTTCACATCCTTCCTATAATGTGGCACCCAGAACTGTACACAATACTCTTGCTGAGATCTAACAAGTATTTTATATAAATTCAGAATAACCTCCCTGCTCTTGAACTCTGGAAAACAACCACTCACAACTATTCTCTGCTCACAGGAGTGTTTCATGTAACTCAACCAACTTTGTATCCATGCTGCCACTGTGGAGAAATGTTACTTTGGAAGGAACAATAGGAAAGCAGAGTTTTATTTTTAAATAAAAGCAAGAGCAGTTCTGATGAAGTGTCATATGGACTCGAAACATTAACTCTGTCTTCCTCTCCACAAATGCTGTTAGTTCTGCTGAGTTTTTCCAGCTATTTTTGTTTTTGTTTATTTTTAAATGGTGAGGGTCGAGGAAATATTGGTATTCAGAGTGATCTTAGTGTCCTTGTACATGAATCACAAAAAACTAACATGCAGGTATAAAAAGCAAGTATTGCTTAAGCATTGGATATGGTTTGTATATTTCAATGAGAGCATCTCTCATTCTTCTAAACTCTAGGAAATATAGATCTACTCAATCTCTCATCATGGACAGTCCCCTCATCCCAGGAATTAGCCCAGTGAAATTTTGTTGTGATCCCTCTAAGACAAGTATATCCTTCCTTAGGTAAGGAGACTAGGACTTCTTATTAAATCATTTTTGGGACGTGGATGCTGCTGTCTAGACCAGAATTTATTGCCCATCCCTAGTAATAGGGGCACAAAAGCCCAGGTAACCATATGCTTTGTTAACTGCTCTCTCCACCTGTCCTGCCATTTTCAAAGATCTATGCACATATATACCTAAGTCTTTCTGCTCCTGCAGACCGTTCAAAATTTCACCCCTTATTTTATATTGTCTGTCCATGTTCTTTCTACTAAAATGCATCACCTCATACTTCTCCTCATTGAACTTCATCTTCACTCTCCACCAACTTGTCTATATCGTCTTGAATTTCCACACTGTCCTCCTCGTAGTTCACAACACTCCCAAGCTTTGGAATTGTCCCCTGCACGCCAAAATCTAGATCATTAATATATATCAAGAAAAGCAAGGCTTCCAATACTGATCCCTGGGGAACTCCACTACAAAACATACTCCAGCCTGAAAAGTATCCATTGATCATTACTCTCTGCTTCTTATTTTTCAGCCAATGTTGTATCCATGTTGCTACTTCCCCTTGTAGTCCATGAGCAATAACTTTTCTCACAAGTCTGTTGTGTGGCATTGTATCAAATGCCTTTTCAAAATCCATGTACACCACATCAACAGCATTACCCTTATCGTCTTTTTCTGTTACCTCTTCAAAAAACTCCAGCAAGTTAGTTGAACATGATTTCCTGTTTAGAAATCCAATGCTGGCTCTTCCTTATCAGCCCCTATTTTTCCATGTAGCTACTAATTTTATCCCAAATAATTGTTTCTAGAATCTTGCCCACCACTAAAGTTAAACTGACTGGCCTGTAATTGTTGGGCTTATCCTTACAATCTTTTTTGAACAAGGGCATAATGCTTGCAATTCTCCAGTCTTCTGGCACCACCCCTGAGTCTAGGGAAGACTGACAGATATTATGGCCAGTGCCTCTGCAATTCCTACTCTTACTTCCTTCAATATCCTTGGATGCGTCTCATCCAGTCCCAATGCCTTGTCAACTTTAAGTACCGACAGTCTATTCAATACTTCCTTCTTGTCAATTTTGAACCCTTCTAGTGACAGAGTTTCCTCATTTGTCACCATGGCCTGGGTAGCATCTACCTCCTTGGTAAAGACAGATGCAGTATATTCATTTAATACCTCAGCCATGGCCCCTTTGTCAATGTGAAAATTCCCTTTTAGGTACCTAATTAGCACTACTCTTCCTTTTACTATTTATA
The DNA here is from genome assembly GCF_017639515.1 of Carcharodon carcharias. NCBI lineage: Eukaryota > Metazoa > Chordata > Chondrichthyes > Lamniformes > Lamnidae > Carcharodon > Carcharodon carcharias. Next base: position 81,947,292 of record NC_054472.1, on the reverse strand, counting down.
TGTCCATAGATGGCTTTCGGATTCCCTTTTATGCTGGCTGCCAGTCTTTCCTCATACTCCTTCTTCACTTTTCTAAAATGCTTTTTCACCTCCCCTTTGAACCTTCTTTATTCCACTTGGTTCTCAATTGTATTTTTTACCTGACACCTGTCATAAGTGTATTTTTTCTTCTTTATCTTAATTTCAATCTCCTTTTTCATCAAGGGATGGCCACTATAGACATGTCACCCCAGTCAAGTGACTAGGAACATCAGGGGTAGGCGCAAGGCATCTGCTGGCAAGACAAAGTGCTGCATATGGGCATCTCCTGGCAAGACAGAGTGCCGAATATGTAAATACACCAGCATGCAGAGATCCCCAGTATGTTTGCCCTCTTGAGTCAGTGGCGACTCCATTGGCTGGGTCATGTGAGCTGAATGGATGACAGGCCCCGAAAAGAGGAGCTACAACTTGAAGCAGAGTTGTGGGATGCGGGGTGATGTCAGGCGTGCGCCCCAATGTCACCACACGTCATTTAGATTTTCAGTTTGGCAGGTGCGCAGCCAACTCAGGTGCGCAGCCACCGAACTGTCAGAGATCTATTAGGCCATTAATTAACTAATTAAACCAATTGATGAAGCTGCCTACCTAACCTTAAGGTTGGCGAGCAGGTGAAGAGCCCAGGCGGCCTTTGCATTTTTCATGGAACCTCATCACGGGTGGAGTGAGGTTTCAATAAGGGGTTATAAATTAAATAAAGTTTTTCATTAAAGTTCATTGACAGTGTCCATTGACACTGTCACATGCGGGGACATGTCTTAAATTTTTTTCTTTTCTTTATTTAATTTTTTAAAAGTTAAACTAATCTCCCTGAGGCAGCTCCGTGTCTCAGGGAAATTTCTGCGCTCTTTTGCACACATGCACGAAAGAGTGCAGGCCCCGATTCAGGGAACCACCCCCCTCCCCCCACCACACACCCCCACAACCCCCCCCACAACACCGCCCCCCCCCCCCCCCATCGCCTGCACAGGGAGTGGTCAGTGCTTCCAGGTGCACATCACGCTGGGCCCACCTACATAAGATCAGGAGCACTGATCGGGTCCGCACTCGCCCCCGCACAACACCCTCGCACCACCCCCCCACCCCCCCCGACCTCGATGTGGGGAAAATTGTCCCCATGGGGTATTCGTTGAAGATGACAGGGCAGGTTGAGAAGTGGTTAACATATCATAGGGGATCCTGGACTTTATAAATAGAGGCATGGAGTACAAGAGTAGGAAGTTAAGATGAACCTTTAATCCTCAACTGGAATATTGTGTTCAATTCTGGGCATCGCTCTGTAGGAAGGATGTGAATGCTTTAGAGAGGATGTGGAAAAGATTTATGAGAATAGTTCTAGAATGAGGGACTTGAGTTACATGGATAGATTGGAGTAGCTGGGGTTGTTCTCCTTAGCGAAGATAAGGTTGAGAGGAGATTTGACAGAGGTGCTCAAAATCATGAGGGACATAGACAGAGTAGATAAAGAGAAACTGTTCCCATGGAAGAGTCGAGTACCAGAGGACAGATTTATGGTGATTGGCTATTCAACCAAAAGGAAAAGCTTTTTTTAGGCATTGTGTGGTTATGATCTGGAACACACTGCCTGAAATTGTGGTGGAGGCAGATTTGAACATGGCTTTCAAGAGTGAATTGGCTAAACACCTGAAGAACAAAAAAATTGCAGGACAGGTGGGAAGTGTGATATCTAAATCGTTCTTGCAGAGCACCGACATGGACTTGGTGAGCTGGATGTCCTTCTGTAGCCATTCTCTGATACTATGACTTTCCCTTGACCTGATGTCAGATTAATTGATCTATAATATTCCATGTCCCCAATCTCTTGTGCTCATTTCTTGACTACTTCTTCACCATCACTTTCTGCATTTCCACATATTTCTCTTTCACCCCTGGCTGGCTGGGTTGCAGTTCTTGGTATCTGAGAGGCACAAGGGTAAGGCACCGGCCAGGCTGCTGTATTCTGGAAAGCCAGGTGGTGAAGGTAACTAGAGCCAATCTTAAACACAGTTTTTATTACTTATTTACAAGTATTTATTTACACGATGAGGCTAGTGGTACAGTTGCTGGGATATGGCATTTGAAGATGAACTCACTGACCTGATTGCCTTGTGACACTGCATTGAGTTCCTTGATTTGGTCTCCAAGGTCCTCAGTGCAGTATCACAAGACGCTGTGGCTGCCACAGCTGTCTGATGACACTGCCTTCTGAGAGTTTGCTGGAGGGCCTCCTGAACACCCATGGATTTATGACAATTCTCCTCTGTCAGTGCAGTGTTAGAAAGTCTTGGAGCCTACTCTCTGCCATCTTGTTATTCTTGTTTCTTTCCCATGGCAAACACACTTTTACACTTTACTCACTTCACACTTACTTTACAGCACCTGATCCAACCAAAATGTACCTCCCCTTTAACAGCAGGCTGACTTTAAGTAGTTCAGGCTAGCCTGAACTCATGCTAACCTCTCACAATTGTGCACCACCTACCTAATAGCGTATAGACTGGTCACTGCACGCTACAATCATTTAGATGGGCAGTCAGCACAAAATTGCAGCGGTGGTGTCAAACTAGTGTTACACGCTGATTGAATTCACGATCTGCCTACTATGTATTCTCCTGGCAGACACACCCTACACGTGCTTTATCACATTCTCCAAAATTGTGTTCAGTGTATCCAGCACCAGAAATGTTGTTGTTCACCTAGGCAACAACAACCCATAAACTTTAAACAGACACCAGGCAAATCACATTTTATTTTATGAATTCAAAATTAGGTTCCTTTCAATTTGTTCCTTTGCAGACACAGTGGTAGACTTACAGGCTTAGATCTTCCATGCCCCTTACGTGCCTTTGACTTCCACACAAAAATCTCTTCTGTATATACATAGCCTTCCTTTTGAACGCAAATTCTCATTGCATCATGAAGCCCTTTGAACTCCACCTCTTCTAACAATAAAACCCCTTTCATTATACCAATTTTATTAGTAATATAAACATATTGCTTGGTGTCTCCTGGCAAGGTGCAAGATTTCAACAAATTGCAAATGCCCTCATTACCTTACTGTTCAACACCTCAAAACTACTATATATCAAAGCACCCAGACTGCCTGACTTTAATCTAATTAAGACACATGCACTTACACCCACAGACACAGACATTATTACAAGTCCAATTTAAAATAATTTCCAATAATGTTATATACATGACTATCTCTTCATGACATTATATAAGGCACTCATGAGACCTCATATGGAATATTGTGTACAGTTTTGGGCACCATATTTTAGGAGGGAAGTGGACACATTGGAGAGAGTGCAGAAGAGGTTTATAAGAATGGTCCCAGGGCTGAGAAACTTCAGCTATGAGGATAGATTGGAGAGGTTTGGGCTTGGAGAGAAGGCAGCTGAGAGGAGATTTTATAGAGATGTTCAAAATCATGAGGGGACTGGACAGAGTAGATAGGGAGACGTTGTCCCCACTCGTAAAAGGATCAAGAATGAGAGTGCACAGATTTAAAGTGACTTGCAAAAGAAGCAAGTGTGATATGACAAAAAACTTTTTCACACAAGTGGTTTGGGCCTGGAATGCACTGTCTGGAAGTATGGCGGAGGTAGGTTCAATCCAGGCATTTAAGAGGACATTAGATGATTATTTGAATAGAAACATTGTGCAAGGGTTCAGGGAAAAGACAGGTGGTGCAGGTATGATGGGATGAATGGCCTCCTTCTGTGCCATTAAGATTCTGTGATTCTGTGAATCTCAAAATCACCTCTTTTGAGGACAGTGTACTACAAACACTAGAATACTATGAGAAAGCTGGACATGCAAAAGTGGAAAGAATGACCCCAGGAGAGCAGTCATCCACCTGCAATCTCATTGCAGGTTCTAAATCCAAATTCCAAGCTCCAGGCAAAATCTTCTAGTCTGTTCATTGTATCTCCACAAGCTTGGCAGCAGGTAGCATTCTTTAATGTCTTCTCTGTTTTATTTCTTCTTGCATGCAAGTGACCAACCTTGGTTTGGTCCTTCCATTGTTAGAATATCAAATATCTCACCACCCACCACATTACAAGCTCCCAAACTTCCAAGTTTTTCCACCATTTTCTTATTTTATTCCAAACACTAACCTAGGTTCATCCACACCGATGGATTTAAATTATGAGTTGTGGGGAAGCACAACTGGTGACATGCAGCTGAGCACGAAGAAGAGTAAGATGTGAAGCAGAAAAAATAGGTCTATCAAAAGAGAATGAGGGCATCTCCCTCCACCTTCCAAGTGTTAGTGAAAAGGATCAGATCAATGTGGAATGCATTCAAACAAAGAAAGCTTTCAAAACAAGAAAAATCACTGTAGACTGTGGGAGATGTCAAACAGTTTCCAATGCATAGTAGCAAGTATCAGGATTCCTACCAGCCATGAGTGAAGGGTTCTATTACAAGGCAGGCTGCCCTGGATGCCTTGATGCCAGTATTCATACCAGTCATGGTAGCCTAGAGTGCTAAAATTTAGGCATTAAGTTATAATCTATCCTTCTCAATGGCAAACTGTTAGATCAGCTGGGACAAATGTGAAGAGATATGATTTGTGGCTTTCATAGTGTTACTTCAGCTGTAGGCCAAGCTCTATACACTGATCAGATCTTTTAATGACATGGAGGCTGCAATCAGCAGTAGGACAGGTCATCATGGTGAATGTTGTCGACTTTCCAACAAAGATGGTCACGACAGACCTGTCACACCCCCAGTCAAGTGACTGGGAACATGAGGGTGGACTGCAAGGCTCCCCAGAAGAGGAACCTGAAACAGGGCTATGCGTCTCAAGCATATGTGGATTGAGAGCTACCTTGGTCTTAATAACCCTCTTCTGGGATCTACTAAGAAGAATCATGAAAATATTAGGAAAGCACAGCACAAACATGGAGGTAGGAGAGGTAGACTGTGAGACAAAGGATTTTCTTGTAAACATTATTGATGTACCAGCTTTAAAATTTTCATATCTGAGTTGATAGTGCAATATTAGTTGGTTCTCTGGGATTTAAGTGCTTTTTTTTATTAGCAGGGTGTAGTGTTTATATCAGTGGGCTGGTGTCAGAGGATTTAAAAGAGACAGAGAGGTGGAAGGTTACGATGTTACTTTCTGGATGGAGATATTCAAAATAAGGCAACTGTTTAAGTGCCTGCTTGGTTGCTAATGATAGGAGTGCTACGCCTTTTATAAAATATTTTGCTTTTCTATTCTTATGACCAAAGTGAAGAACCTCACTTCTCCAAATTATGTTCCATCTGCCACTTTGTTAACCACTCATTTAACCTATTTGTATCTCTTTGCACCCTCTTTGTTTCATGCTCAAAATTGCATTCCCACATGGCTTTGCATTATCAGTAAAGTTAAATATATTACTCTCTGTCTCTTCGCTTAAGTCATTAATATATTGTAACAGACATGTCATGCCTGTAAGGATATCATATCTCTAACTTTCAACTTACAGACTTCAATCAATACGGATTTTGGAAAATTGACTTTAAAAAGTGGCCAAAATGCTATCCATGGTGGCCACTGAGGGTCAGGTGACCTTCTGTGATTCCTGCACTGACAATGGATTACCTCAAGTCTGAACATGCTTCTGGGAAATTCTTAAAATGTAAATGACCATGGGTTGAATAGACGGTCACAATGCGAAACCACTTGTGAATTTATATTTCCTATTGACTGGATATTTACTGAAACACAAGATCAATAGCCTCCTGGCTGCAGTGTCTGAGAAATCAACCCTTGACAAATGAAGCAGCCAAGGAAACAGTTTATCATAAGCAGGTGTGAACAGCTATCATTAAGACCCCATTGTGTAGCTGTGGCTTCAAACTTTGAACCAGTTGTGTGGGTAATTGATGTATGATCACAGATCACAGTGGTGGCGGAGAGCGGGCTGGGGGGGGGGGGGGTCATGTGACCAAAACTGACCTCAGATCACAAAGCCTTTTACTCCAAGAACCAGGGAAACATAAGACAGTCTGAAAGCCAACAGGACATGGGAAAATCTTCTAGGGATCCCTCAGGTAATGTCCTAGACACAACCATCTTCAACTGCTTCATCAATTATCTTCTTTCCATCATAAAGTCAGAAGTGGGGATATTAACTGATGATTGCATAATCTTCAGTACCATTCATGACTCCTCGGATACTGAAGCAGTCCATGTCCAAATGTAGCAAGACCTGGGCAATATCCAGGCTTGGGCTGGCAAGTGGCAAAGTAACATTCGTACCGCATAAGTGCCAGGCAATGACCATTTTCAGCAAGAGAGAATCTAACCATCACACCTTGACATTCAAAGGCATTACCATCACTGAATCCCCCACTATCAACATCCTGGGGGCCATCATTGACCAGGAACTGAACTGGACTAGCCACATAAATACTGTGGCTACAAGAGCAGGTCAGAGGCTAGAAATCTTACAGCAAGTAACTCATCTCCTGGCTCCTCAAAGCCTGCCACCATCTACAAGGTACAAGTTAGGAGTGTGATTGAATACTCTCCACGCCTGGATGAGTGCATCTCCAACAACACTCAAGAAGCTTGACACCATCCTGGACAAAGCAGCCCATTTTTTAGCACCGCATCCACAAACATTCACTCCCTCCACCACCAACACAAAGTGGCAGTAGTGTGTGGCATTCAGAAGGTGCATTGCAGAAACACACCAAGGCTCCTTAGGCAGCACCTTCCAAACTGACCCCTGCTGCCATCTAGAAGGGCAAGGGCAGCAGATATATGCAAACACCACCACCTGGAAGTTCCCCTGCAAGCCACTCACCATCCTGACTTGGAAATATATCGCTGTTCCTTCACTGTCGCTGGGTCAAAATCCGGGAACTTCCTCCTTAACAACACTGTGGGTGTACCTACACCACAAGGACTGCAGCGGTTCAAGAAGGCAGCTTACTACCACCTTCTCAAGGGCAATTAAGGATGGGCAATAATTGCTGGCCTAGCCAGCGATGCCCACATCAGAAAAATGAATAAAAACAAAAGCTGGAAGAAAGAAATCCTGCCTGATACCAACAGCCATTGCAGGCAGTGAGAAAGAAGCTAATTTGCCTTCTGCTGTAAGATTCATCCCTACATCCCTTGGCCATAGAGACTTTCAAACTTCATTTATCTCAGAGAACCAAGAGAAGGAAGTCATCAGACTTGCCACATTTCCCAGCCTAAAAGACTGCTCATCCACGTGATTTCTTTTTTTGTGTGTGTTCTGTTAGCAACCTTAGTGCACACTTTGTCTCTAGAGTCCATCTTTACCTGGGCACACGAGGGACGGAGTGCATTTCATTGAGTATATTTTGCAGTGTTTTGTGAATAAATATTATCCTTCCTCTTAATTTAAAGTTACCCGAAAGTCTGTTTCATGTTTATTACTGAAAATCACAACACTCGAAAGGTTTAAAACACTCCTTCTAGAACACATTGGGCAGAATTCTCCCATCCTGTCCACGGTAGGTTTTGCGGTGAGTGGAAGTGGAGAATCCAGTGGGAGGCAAAAAAATTGGAGACCTGCCTTCATAAAAGCAGGTTGTGATTCTCCCGACGGTGTTTTCATGGTGGGTCGGATATGCTGCCAACTAGTGGTGTGAATACCATATGTATTCATTAGCATGGATGGAAGGCTCATTAAAGCTGCTGCTCGTCGGAATCTTGCCACACCTTCCAATCTTCCGTCACGACATCAGGAAACTACGGTAACGTCAAACCCATTTGAAACGGGGTGGCCTGCACAAGTCAGACCTCAGTTCGCTGCCATACCTGCCATAGCGCTGCGCCAGTCTTGTTGCGATGAATGCCACTCTGCTGGGGCTGTAGGTTTAGACTGCTCCTCCATTTTGCATTCATTGTCCTGAGGAACACCACTGTGCTGTGGTACTAATGCAGGCCTCCACTTTTAGAGACTAGCACTTCAGCCGGGGGTGGGCTGTGAGGTGAGGGGTTGAGCTGACAAATGCAAGGGGAGGGAAGGCTGTGGAATGGCAGTCAGGGGGAAGGGCGAACATGAGGGGGCTTTTATGGGGTCGCCTTCTAACCTCTTATTGCCACTGGAGTGAGCAGGAGTCTGCTTAGAAGAAAGTAGGAAGACCTTGCAATGAAAACCTCTGAAAGCCAATAGCTTCATTAGCACTGTTAAAGGGCTGCTCAGAACACGGTGGCTACACATCACAGTTACTACATCTCAAGTGTAACACATCAGAATGTAGAATATGGGAGTGCGGCAATAGTGAGGGAGACACAGCTATATCATATATGGCATTCCATCAATGAAGGCCTGTCACCTGTTCACCAGAATTGACATTCCTAATGGGCCAGAGGGCATCCACTCATTGACCATGAGCAACTGGTTGGTCATTCATATGCCACATCAGAAATTGGAGCACAGAGCTAGGTTGGGTCAATCATCTCACATAAACTTTAGCATCCCAAGCAGGGCTCAGGGTGTTACACCTGCGATGCCATATTTGTCACCTCAATGTGTGTGCTAGTGTCTCAGGGACAAAATGGCTTCAGCCACCATGCAAGTAGGTCAGGAAAAGCTATGGACCCTTAAAGCCTCCAAATATGTCATCCTCTGAACTTCGCTTTCTTGCCCCTTGAATTGTTAATGTTGCCAATGTTTCCTTTCAGAGAGAAGGCAAAAGCACATATGGATCTGGGGCTCAATGCTGCCTTTGTCAAGGTTCTAATGCACTGGAGGAGGTGAAGGAGGGAGAGGCAACTCCTCGCACAACTCCAGCAAGAGGGACATGGTCAAATGGAACCAGAGCGTGAATAGAAGCGTCAGAAGGAGAGACCCAGACAACAGGGGTGACTCGCCAGACCTAGGGTTTATTGTCCATGCGTCTCCTATTGACAAATGAGCAACAGGCAATGCCATGCAAGTCTGCACTTGTCCTGAGATCTGGTACATCACATATGCTGCATTCTTCGTGAAGACCTGATGCCACGTGGAGTTGGAGAGTCTCCCCTGTCAGTGGCTTTGAAGGTGACTGCAGTGCAAAATTTCTTGGCCTCTGGTTCTTTCCAACGACCAACAGGGACCTGTGTAGCATCTCTCAGACTGCAACACATCAATGCATAAAGGAGGTCAGAGATGCTCTTTACAGGAAGGCCCATCATTATGTCAGGTTTGGTCTGGACAAAGAGAGCCAGGCTGCGAAATTCACCAGGTTTGCTGGCATCTCAGGCTTCCCAAGAGTGCAGGGTGCAATGGACTGCACCCATATGGCTATATGGGCTCCATGGCAGCAGCTCCTAATGTTTATAAACCACAAGAGCTATCATTCCATCAATGTGCAACTGGTGTGTGATTACCGGAAGCACGTTCTGCACATTTGTGCAGTTTGTGCATGGTGGAAGTTGCCATGTCTCCTACATCCTGAGCCACTCCCAGGTGCCTGAGATTTTCGAGGGGCCATTACATCTGCAGGGATGGCTGCTTGGGGATAATGGATATCCACTGAAATGCTGGCTGATGACACTGGAATGTTGCCCTCAGAGTCATTCCGAGGAGAGGTGCAACGTTGCTCACAGCTCCACACGCTCCCTTGTAGAGCAGACCATAGAGCTTCTGAAGATGCATTTCAGCTGCTTGCACTGCCCAGGTGGCTCAGCCCATTACACTCCCAGCAGGGTTTCCCACATCAACGCTGTGTGTTGTGCCTTTCACAATGCAAAGAGGTGACCCCCTGCCAGAGGATAACCTGGAGGAGGATGAAAGCTCATCAGAGGATGAAGATCTGGAGGCCCAGAAACCTCAGCAGGCTGCTGAGGGTCAGTATGAGCGCGATCATGCCATGGAGGAAGGAAGGCGTGGGAGATGTGCCCATGAAACATTAATTGCTGACAGGTTCTGTGAAGAGTAAAGTTAAGTGAGGGAATATGGCCACATCTCTCCTAGCCCTCAGTGATATCTTCTTTCAATTCAGGGGATGTCCACCCACTTGCAGCAAAAATGAGTCCCACATTCACAATTCCTTATGAATTGTCAGGTCATGATCTTTGCTTTGGTCCCTGGGGCCCTGTGAATGAGCTCACCCTGGGAACTGAGAGCCCACTTAGGAAAAAGAGCGATGTGAGAGAAGACTTGAAGACCTCGTCCCCATCTAATGCCAACACTGCTGCGACTGAGATGTGGATGTGCCTAGGGATCTCCTCCTCCTGTGCACGTCTTTTCTTCTGCCACTACCACTGAGGAGACACGCATGCTGCTAGACTATCAATGCTGATGAGGTGCCTTCACTCAATGGTGTTCTTTGAGGAAGTAGAGTGAGAAACACTTACATCATACATTTTAAATAAAGATACACGTCTCCCTGTCATCACACAAGGGGTGCAGATACTAGTTTAATGGAGATTGACATCACAGGAATGTTAATCTCACAGTGGGGCACTGTCACTGAGTGGGAGGAAGGCTAAACCTCGAAATAAGAGGATTCCAAAATATAAAATCTCAGCACCTTCGACTGACAGGAACATTCGCATAGCCATCAAATGTATTAACAAAAGTGCAATTTAGTTACATGTCTAGCACACCCGTGACCCAAAAGTGACATAATTTTTTCTTAACTTTCCTAACTCTAGCCTGGGTGCAGCCTTGACACCCGTAGCAGAGGTGGAGGCAGCCTGCTGACTGCTATGTCCTGATGTCTGTGCTGACCTTGGCGGATGTCCTTTGGTGGCCCAAGGCCTGGAGGGCCCCATCCTGATAAGGGTCACCTGCTCATGGACAGGGTGCCCTTGGCGGCCTGAGAAGTTGGAATGGATGGGGTCACAGGCAGAGGGGGCTGTGAGCAGCTGTCCACCATTGGAGTGTCCCGAGGGGAGGCCCCTGAGGTGTCCTGCTGATGCGCATCCTCCCTGTGGGTGCCCAAGGGCCCCACCCTGACTCCTGGAAGAGATGGTGTATCTGGAGTGGGGGGGTCAAGGTGCCTCATCCCCATGTTGCCTACATCCTGATGATGCCCACCAGGGTGTGGCCATGGAGTGGAGGGCTGAGCACAAATCTGGCAAGACCTGTTGGACAAAGGTCTCCATGGTGGGTTGCCAGCTTCCCATGGTGACCTCGAGGCACTTGCATGTTGTAGCCACAACATCAGACAGAATGCAGGCAGACACCACCATCATTCGCTCTAGACTGCTGAGTCTCTGCCTGATGTTCCGCCGCCTGTCGTTGTATCTCCAGCAGCCGCTTCCAGAGACTCATCATCTGACTTGGACCAAGCAGGTGGCTGGTCTCCAGCAGCCCTCCGAGTGCCAGAGACCTGGGTTGTTCCTGCCTCCGACTGCTGCAGGAACCTGTCAGTGAGGTGTTCTCTAGAAAGTGAGGCCAAGCCTAATCTACATTGTACTTGTGTGCCTCTGAGCTGGTGGAGGGTGTACGTGAGCGCCGTGGTGGTTCTTCTGGAGCTTCATCCTCAGATGAGGTTGGGAGACTTGCACTGATTGTGCTGGAATTGCTTGGGGGCCTCAATGTGCTTGCGCCTAGAAAATAGAAAAAAGAGTTTCGGTTAATGAGCATGAGCTAGATAAGACTGCACATGATTCACTGTGAATGTCAGGATTTGATGAGGTGATGGAGAGGTGATCCATACTAGGTTGGTTGAAGAGGCCGATCTCCCCTTCCCCGCAGTCAGAACGTCTGTAGCCTCCTCGAATTCACTACAGATGAGGATGTTCGACACCCCTCCCCCAGTCTGCGCTCTCATGCAACTATTGTGCACCAGCTTGGCCTTTATGAAGAAGAAAGAAAGGCATGTGATGAGAAGGGATTGAGCAGAGGCTGGGTGAGATGCTTGCCCCCAGTGTGGGGTAAGCCCTCCTCAGAAGGGCCAAAGGATGGAGTGTGAGCAACATGATAGATAGGATGGTGGTGATGTGAAAGGCTCAGTGACAGAACGAATGTTGATATGTGTCCCCCACTAATGGTTGCATGAAACCCCTGAAGAGAGGAGCCATTTGAGTGCATGATGCAAGTTTGACATTGGAGGGTGTTGAAGGAAGGCTTACCCTGATGGAGCAGATGCGATCATTCATCCTCTACCTGGGGGGTTGCACTTCGGGCATGGGTTGCTGACCTGCCCCACTATGATGTGCCAGGCCCGAAAGGTGAGGCTGCTGTGCTTCCTGCAGCCGTCTGTGTGCTAGAGCATGTGCCATTGTTCCTGCACCCCTCTGACCAAGGCCCAGAGGGCCTGGTGGGTGAAGCAGGGTGCAGGTTTTGTCGTGAGGCTCTCGGCCTTTCTCTTACAGGTTGCAGGCATCTCTGGTGGGCTGGAGAGAGTCAGGTTGTGTGTTGGGCTGGTGTTTAAATATAGCACTCGGACCTTCGAACCTGCCAGCTGACGGCAGGCAGGTGAATCAGCTCCCAACCAGCCAGGTGATTCAGAGCAAAACGAGCCACTGCATAAGTAATGGGGCTCCAAGCACAGAATCCGGCACGAGTTGCCGCCATTACGGATGGTGGGCTGGGCACTGCCAAAACTGCCCACCACCGCAATCAGTTTCATTTTGGAGAACACCACCCACCCTGCTGCAGACAACCGAGAGGTGAGGAGAAAGGGGAAAAATTATCCCATCATTTCTCTCAGATTGTAAATAGCTGAGGCCACAGCACTGATCCTTGTGGCACTTCGCTAGTTACAGCCTGCTCACTTGAAAATCTTCTGTTCATCCCTACTCTCTGTTTCCTGCTCATCAACCAATCCTCTATCCAAGTTTATATATTACCCCAACTCCATGAATCCTTGGAAATGGTGGATTAGTGAAGTTCAGTCATTGTTAATCTAGTGTCAGATTTCAATCTATGGCAATAACATAGATCCTCAAACATTGGCTAGACAAAGCTATATTAGTCCCCCAGGTCAATGGGAACACTGAAACTCCTGGTTTAGGGTCACAATAATTTCCTATTGATACTCCGGGAGATTCACATGCCTTAATGGTTTTTTCTTTCTGATTCTCATGTAAGATTCTTTAAAAGCGTCATTAGCCATAGCGTGAAGGGCAATGCCCATTCTCATTGCTGGAACCCTTAGTCCAGTAATGCATTCAGATAAAGGATGGTGGATTGCCTCAGAATGTAGACATCGGGTGAAATCATCCTAGATTTGCACTAAGTGCGGTAGCAGGCAGGAAAAAGGACGTTTTACCCGTGGACCGCAATGGGAGCTTTTCATGCCATATCATCCCATTCCCGCCTCATTAATTATGGATCCACAGGAAACATACTGTCTTGCTGGCGGGTAGCCGCTGTTTTGTCTGGCACGCCGTTACCTCGACGTTTACTCATGCAGCATGCTACATTTAAACAGCTGCTACGTGCACACTTCTCAATGCTCGCAGCCCAGGAGGGCACTGGTGAAGACATGGCCCCAAAAGCCAAGAAAAGTGCTGCCCCCACAATTCAGTGGCACATCCCTGGGACACCTTCTGGACACCGTAGAGGCCCACCGCAATGTCATCTACCCCCACTCTGAATGCAGGAGGTTCATCAATCTCACCACTCCGGCTTGAGAGGCAGTGGCAGAGGTGGTCAGTGCCAATGCTCCACACAAGAGGTCGGCCATCCACTGCATAAAACAGATGAATGATCTCATCCATGCCTCCAGGGTAAGGCAACTATCTCATCACTCTAAACTCACACACTCAAGGCCATCACACATTCACTGGCGTCTCACTCACTGCCAGCTCAAGGGACATCACCAATCATTCTCTCACACAAACCCTCATATCACCTTCTGGCCTCACCTCCTCTGGAGACTGCCTCCTCAGCCCTCACCATCTTGAGACCACTTGCACAAATCAACGTGTGCCCCCACACGCACCCTGGGATACCCCACAGTACAGCCCTCACCTACAGCCTGTTCCCTTGCCTGAGGCCACTTCTCCCCCTTCCCCAAGCAAGCCCTAGCAGCTGTTGTAAACCCACTCCCACCTTATGGCTGGTCTGGTAGTTAGAGACATGCCTGTGAGTCCCCCTAAAACTGATGTGGTGCTGCCTATGAAGTCTGGCACTAATGACTAGGCATGCTGCCCAAAGAAGGGTAGGCAACCAAACCTCGAAGTCCTGAGTGAATTGCATTTTGCCATTGACAAGGTGCACGTCACTTATGTGCAATTGTGAAACACGTCAGCATGCAATCACGCCAGTGAGTCTGGATGATCCAGCATGGGGGGATGATTCCAGTGAGCAGGGCTTATAATTAGATACAAATGTATTAAAATGGCATTCCTGACATTGGGAAATGCAGCCTGCCATTGACGGGAAAAGCGAACAATTACAAATTGGTTTCACAACGACGTAAAACCGATTTTTGGCTTTCTCGCCATATTGTCCGTTTATGCCCACCATGATGTCAGACGCCAATGGGGATGAAAAATTCCAGCCATTATGTGATTTTCAGTGATGTTACATCATGGGGTGACCAGTTACAATTTGAACATTGATATAACTCTGTATATGCAAGATGCACTCCAGTCGTGGGTGGCTTGCAGCACAATATGGGTTCTATCTATTGAATCCTGAACCTTCAGGAATCCTACTACACAGCGGAAATCCAAGGCACTGTTCATTGTTCCTGGGCATCCATATTAAAGTTGATAAACCTGTAAACCCTGGGAAGTGCAACAATGCTCCACTGACTGGCAGATATTGGCTACATCACATGTCACTCCATGGGCAGAATTTTACAGCTCTGGCGCAGCAGGGGTGATGCCAGAAAACATGGCGAGCCATTCAAAACTGCATTAACTTCGGCGGGACCGGAAGATACTGCCGGCAGGAGGAGCCGTAAAATTCTGCCCCATGGCAATCTCCTGTTAGAGAGAAATTCAGAGAAGTTGTTATTTTAATGATAACAGCTAGTGAGTTTTCAGGTCCTTCACAAAAGATTTCAAATTTCCTTTACCACTTTCCTCATAAGCCTGTCTCTAGATACTGTTATGATTTTGGTCAAGGCCAGTAACTTTTTCTTTACAAAGGAAGTCTGAAATCCTAGTTATTTACTGAACGAATAAAGGCACAAAATTCCACGGTTTAAAACTAAAGAATTTTTTACTGTACAAGAGTCAAACAAAGCAAACACTAAATAATCTCTTGGGTAACTATCCGTACTCTAAAACTCAGAATCAACATAAATTGAACATGAATTGGCAAGAAAATTGTGATCAATTATAAGCTTTAAATTAGGTATTAAATGGCAACTACAACTAAGACAGATCTTACAAGTTGGCTTGGCAGACCACTCAGCATATATGTCATCAATCTCAGTCACAAAATCCTTCAAAACTTTGTTTTCCTGATCTCAGCTCCTCTTCTTCAAAAATTTGCCTGATCCCCATCTAACAGCAACTCACAACCAACCAGAGATGCACGGGCACGGTGTTCACCAAAAATGGCACACATCTGGAAAACCTCCTCAACTCTGCTTATGATGGTCTGGATTGCATAGGTTCACCAATGTTACCTTCAAGTAATAGAAACAGCTGCAGCAATTGCATCTATGCCTATCCTCAGCATCTGATCTAGCCTGTTTTCTTGAGCCTGCCTGTAGTGTACCACTGGAATCATTATAAAGTCATAAGACAGAGGAGTAGAAGTAGGCCATTTGGTCCACCGAGTCTGCTCCACTATTCAATGAGATCATAACCCTCAACTACACTTTCCTGCCTTTTCCCTATAACTCTTGATCCCCTTACTGATTAAAAATCTGTCTATCTCAGCCTTGAATATTCTTAATGAACCAGCGTCTACAGCTTTCTGTGGTAAAGAATTCCACAGATTGACTACCCTCTGAGAGAATAAATTCCTCCTCATCTCTGTTTTAAATGGGCCCCCCCTTAATCTGAGATTATCATCTCCTGAGCTCAGCATTCGGTGTCCTTTTATGTACTTTCAAACAAGATTTTTGGTTTCTAATCTCAGTTTCAGCCTTAGTTTCCTTAGAAACTGGAAGGATCCATTTCTTTTCTCAGTTTCCACTTTTGGTTAGGGTCCATTTAAAAAAATATAAACTTTAAAACCACAGATTCCACCACAATACACTGAAATGTTAACTATGTTTCTGTCTTCGCAATTGTTGATTATCCCAGTGTTTCCTCATTTATTGTAAACACATTGTTCCTGAAACAGCTGTAAGAAGACTTGGAATCTATGTATTCTGTTTCAGGATAGTCATAAACATAGCTCCTTCTCTTCTATTGCTGCCTTACCTGCCTTGCGTCCAACAGAACTGCACTTTCATCCTCCTCTTTTCCCAGGGCAGCATAGCTGGCACGCTGAATTGCACACCATTATGATGGCTGTTCTTGCTGAGTTGTTTTAACCCCTCCTATGACCTACCAAGAGACTTTGACAAAAGCTTCTGCTGCTTCCAAAATCGAAAGAAGAATTCTCCAATGGTTTTCTATATGTTAGTGACTAAAACACTAATTTAACTAGGTCATGACACATAATTATCTGGAGAGAAGCAGCATCTCTCTTGTAACTGGTGGAAGTGAGGGTAAAAAGGTTGCAAGTCAGCATGTCAGCTGATCTCATGGGGCATCAATAGTGGTTGAAATGACATAACATGAGTATTTATAGAATTCCTTTATTTTCAGTTAGTGTTAATATTTCATATGAATTTAAATATGAATCATTCCCTTATTAATCAGTGCCAGACAATGAAGTCATTAGCAACTGGTTTCAGCCAGTCTGAAACAGGCATGGTACCTCCTATGGAATTCTGTTAGCCAAGGCTGAATTGCTGAAGGCTATTATTTGCTTTCTTAAAACCTTAATAAATTTATTATATTTCAATCTTAGATGACATTGACCCACAATAAAAGTTCAAAAGAAGCATATTATTTGATTCTAGGAGTAATATCAGAAATGGTATAAAATGCTACTGCAAAGGAAGGAGAAAAAGAAAAAGGAAAAAGGAAAACAACAATGAATTTGAGAAAAAAAAGCCTTGCACAATAAAATTAAGAGTAAAATAGAGAAGTTGTAGCATCCACTTGGACATATGACTGCAAATTTTGCAGAAAATTGGAATATATTTAATCAACATTTTGATGTGTTTGAAACGTGGTAAAAGAGGAAGGCACCAAATTTCCTACATATTACTGGGGAAGTAACACTAGATATTTACGATATCTTCAACTCTGAGGATGAAGAGGATTTGCTGCTGCATGCTATAATAAATATGCTTGGGAGATGCTGCAATTATAAAGGAAATACAGCATTTGAAGGGTGCAAATTCTTCTCGCGTACAAAACGGGAGAAGCCATTGATCAATGTGTAATCTTATTAAGGGCTTGCAGTAAGACATAAATTTGCTGAATGAAGAGAATCACTAATAAGGGGCAGGATATTATGTGGAATACCAGAAAATTCTTTCGATGAAAGTCTATTTCTAGAGAAGGATTTAATGTTAAGTACAGCAGCACAAAGATGTAATGAAACTAAAACATAAAAAGGTCAAGTTCTGCAGAGATGAAAATGGAACCATTCAGGCAGTAAAATTATAAATCTAAAATATAATCTGTCAAAGCTGAAACAGAGAGAAAGAAGGAAAATTATGCATACAATATGAATTGCAGGGCAGATCGAAAAATGTTCCTAAACGTTTAATGATCTGGTTCTGCAACCCCATCCTGAGAAAGTTAGTGGCCGTAATGCTTAATAACAGGTGCAGTACCAACATAGCTACTAGGAACTTGCTCCTGCAAGTTTTCCAGGCTATAGTTTTGTTATTATAAAATGTTGACATGAAAAGAAGGACAAAAATCTATAACCACAAAGAATAAAGCTTGTGAATAGGATATGTGTTCTATTTGTAAGACTGTTAATAATCCAATCATCGAAATGCCATGACATTGCACACAGGGAATCAAGAATAAGTATAGATGAGACAGAGTTACCGGGTATGGGTTAACTGGACATAGCTGGAAAAATCTTAAATTAGCTATTTTTGTTGTTCAAGCTGAGGACAGTGTCACCACTGGTGGGAGTGGGTAATTACACTGTGACAAGTTGAAATAGGCAGTTTCTATTATACATGTAGACATAGAAATTTATAATGGAAATAGCTGAAATAATATTGCGACACAAATGTGGCAACTGGAAGTAATAGCTCAAATCTTCTGGTATCGATCAAAGAATGGCACCTGCCAACAGTTAGACTTGCCTTTGTCATTTGATCTCCATGATATTTGGCCTGGCTAGTTGCTGCAAGCAAGAGATAGCAACAGTGCAATGTTCTCTTAGGGCATCTAGGATCTGCATGAAAAGGGCCTCCAGCTGTGTATCCCCTTAACAAATCAGATGGAAGGCTTGTAAAATGAACAATGCAAGACCTGAACAAGGAATTATATGTCAGAATGATGAATTCAATTTCAAATCCGGTATAGAAAACAAAATATAGAGGGAAAGAAAGATTGAATGAAGAGTGAAAGAGAAAAAGAGAAACAAAAAGAGAAAGTAAAAAATGATATGCATTTTTAAAATCTCAACAACATTCTGAAGGAATGTGAGTCCACATTTGCAATTGTTAATTTTCAGTGCCAGTGTGGTTAACTGGCAGTAATTAACACTCATCACATCGTTAAGGGAGTGCTGAAACTTAAAGTTCCTTTCTACAGTACAAGTACAGAATTTCACTCCACTCAATGCATTTAAATAGGGAGCCAGTCGGTATAATGCTAATTTCACAAAGCTCGCAGCAGAGTGGCACAACTCCAGCTTTTTGTTTTCCATGTATAATTGTGTCTCTGCCCTTACCTGAAGTCACAGCAGTATTTGTATTTATATAACAGTGAGTGTTGTTAGCCCAGCCATTAATTTGACAACAATTTTCAGACTAATGATTGTAGAATGGAAGTGTGTATATATATATTTATATATATATATGTTTTTTAAATATATTGGAGTTATAGATATCTGCAAACAAATACTCAATACAATTAAGTTAATTACACAGATGCAGGACAGATCCAAAAGAGGTGGCAGTACAGTGGTATACAGTCACAAGGAGTGGCCCTGGAAGTCCTTAGTAGTGACTCCGGACCCCACAAAATTTCATGGCATCTGGTCAAATATGGGTCAAGAAACCTCCTAACGATTACCACCTTACCTCAATCCCCACCACCACCATCCTTCAGCTGATAAATCCTCTATGTTTCTTCAAAGTGGTGTTCAACAAAGAGGGTAGCAAAAGGACAGAATAGGAGATCCTGCCAGGAGCGGAACCAGGTATACCTAAAAGTGAGGTGTGAACTTTCTGAAGCTACAACACAAGACTTAACAGCGGAAGCAGCAGTTTATAGGCAGAACCAATCAACCCCACAATCAATGGCCATGTCGACCTCCTCCTGGAGTCCGCTGCATCACAGATACAGTGCAGCAATTTGCCATGGCTCCTTCCAAATCTGTGAACTCAACCACCATCCTGACTTGGAAATGTATTGTTTTTCCTTCATTGCCATGCAGTCAAAATTATGGAACTCCTTCCCTCACAGCACATGGGGGTACCTACATGTTATGGGCTATAGCAGTTCAAGTGGGTGACTCATCATCACCTTTTCAAAGGAAGTTATGGATGGGGAATAAACGTGGGCTTTGCCAGTGATGCCCACATTCCATGGACAAATAAAAAAAAATTACCCTATGCATTGTAGATCTCTCTTGCATTAGTTACATAATGTCAGAGGGTACAATCATGCAAAGATACCTGGAGCCTGCAAACTGCATCACCAGGAGCCATTTACATGAGGAATTCCCATTATAACTGATTACATCGGTAACTTAAATATTAATATTGACCCAAAAAGCACAAAAACAGGAAATTAAGTTTAAGGACAGGAAATATATGCGTGTACATTACATTCAATTCAGCATGCTTTCTCATTTATGCAACATTATCTCACATTATAATTCCCAGTTCTTTCGGTCATAAATGTAACAAATATGTAAGGCTTTCGAAAAGATAGTATCAGAATTTACCATAGGAAGTGAACAAACACTGTCCATCATTCATTTTCTTATTCCTTCATGGGTCATGAGCATTGCTGAGAGATTAAGATAATAGTGATACTTTTTAATAAAAGAGCAAAAAAATGATTTAAACATGTCCCATCATGTGACAGTGTCACATGAGCTGGGACATGTTTGTGAATTTTGCAAAATTTAATTAATCATTTTATAAAACCTTCAGGAAACCTCATCCTGCCCGTGGATGAGGTTTTCAGAAAAAACAAGAAGGCCACTTGGGCTCTTCACCTGTCCGCCAACCTTAAGGTTGGACGGGCAGCATTGCTAACAACTTTAATTGGTTTTTTAATGGCCTTAACAGGCCATTGACAGCTTAGCGGGCACACAGCTGCCTCTGGCGCGTGCCTGCCGAACAAAATATCTAAATGATGCGCAATGACGTCGGGACGCATGCCCAACATCATCTCGTGTCATTTTGCACATTGGCATGTCGGGCCCATCCTCGCACACTAACGACCATAGTCTGGCCATAGTTGCAGGTCAAAGTGGCGTATGGCTTGGAGGGCACATGTAATGGGAATGTTCCCATGCGTTCACTGCCCTTGTTATTTTAGATGGTAGAGGTCACAGGTTTGGAAGGTGCTGTCAAAGAAGGCTTGGCGTGCAGCTGCTGTGTATCTTGTGCGTGGTACACACTGCTGCCACTGTGAGTCTGTGATGGAGATAGTGAATGTTTAACGTAGGCATTGGGTGCCAATCAAATGGGCTGCTTTGCCCTGAATGACGTTGAGCTTCTGGGGTGTTGCTGGAGCTGCACTCATCCAGACAAGTGGGCAGTGTTCTATCATACTCCTGACTTGTACCTTGCAGATAGTAGAAAGGCTTTGGGGAGTTAGGGGGTGAGTTACTCACTGCAGAATTCCCAGTCTCTGACCTGGTCTTTTACGCAATATTTACATGGCTGGTCCAGTTACATTTCTGGTCAATGGTAACCAAAGGTCAAAATATTTTTCTCTTTGAGGGCTCTTTTTGAGATTTTCTTGAGAACCTGATTGTGGCATCTACTTTTCTGTCTGCCTCCTATACCCTTTGACTCTCTTGTCAGTCAAGAATCTATCTAACGCAGCCTTAAAAATATTCAATGACTTTGTCTTCACTGCTCTCTAGGGAAGAGAATTCCACAGACAACTGACCCTATGAGAGAAAAAATTCTCCTCATCTCCATGTCAAATGGACTACGCCTTATTTTTAATCTGTGTCTCCTGGTTCTAGTCTCTCCCACAAGGGGAAATATCCTTTCAACATCCACCTGTCAAGTCTCTTTAGGATATTATTTGTTTCAATAAGATTACTGCTCATTCTAGAAGAGTTAGAGCAGCAAGCATGGAAGAGGCAGAATCTGTGATTGGAGGGGCAGCTTTTCACAGATACTGTCTCTTCTACACTCACTACTCCTCCAATCAGAACTGTGTATTATTTTCCCACTCCCAATGACGCTTGCAATTTCAAATGTTGAACTCAGTTTGGACTACAGAGGAGCCATGATACAAAGGTAATATTCACGGGGAGCAACTTTCCTCTCATTTTCCACCCCCATCTTTGATTTCTCATGAGCGGTCTTGGGATCTTTGTGAGTGAATTCACCTGTTGCCCCAGTGTATTTTGAACCTTGATCGTAAGCCCCCATGTTGTTCATGATGAGAAATTCAGTGATGCTGTTGCCATTGAATTTCAAGAGGAAATGGTTAGATTCTCTCCTGTTGGAGTTGTTTATTGCCTTGCACTTGGGTGGCACAAATGTTACTTGCCACTTATCAGCCCTTGCTGAATGTTATCCATGTTTTGCTCCATACGGCCAAAGAATAAGTTAACCAGTGGAGAGTTTTCCACCTGATTTGTGTTGACTTCAATTTTGCTAGGGTTCTTTGATGCCACACTTGATCAAATGCTGCCTTAATGTCAAGGACAGTCTCTCTCACCTTACCTCTTAAATTCAGCTAATTTTTCATGTTCAGACCAATGCTTTCTTGAGGTCTGGAACCAAACAGCCCTGCTTGAACCTAAACTGAGTATCGGTGAGCAGGTTATTGCTATGTGGGTGCCACTTGATAGCACTGTCAATAACACCTTCCATTACTTTGCTACTGATTGAGAGTAGACTGATGGGATAGTAATTGACTGGATTGAATTTGTCTGGCTTTTTATAGACAGTATATACCTGGGCAATTTTCCACTTTGCACCATATTGTAGCTGTCCATGGATAATATTGGAACAAATATCTTCAGTGCCACTCCCTACATCAACAATGAATTGTTGTCAGGGCCTATATCTTAACCAAAGCCTTCAGCCATTTCTTGATATAACGTGGAGTGAATCGAATTGGCTGAAGACTGGCAGTTGTGATGTGGTGGACCACAGCAGAAGGCTGAGATGGATCATCCATTCAGCATTTCTGGTTGAAGATGGTTGTGAATACTTCAGTCTTGTATTTTACACTGATGTGCTGAGCTTCCCCATCATTAAGGCTGAGATATTTCTGAAGTCTCCCCCTCCCATTAGAGTCCCTCAGAACTCAGCCAGCTCAGTCAGCCATGCTGTCAGCCACTCTTGTTGGTGGGTATTAAAGTCTACCACCCAGAGTAGGTTCAGTGCTTTTGCTACCCCCAGTGCTTCTTCCAAGTGGTGTTCAACACAGAGGAGTACTAATTCATCAGCCAAGGGAAGGCAGTAGGTTTCCTTGTCCATGTTTGGCCTGATGCCACCAGACTTCATAGAGTCCAAAGACAATGTTGAGGATTCTCAGGGAAAATCCCTCCCAATTGTATACCATTGTGCTGCCACCTCTGGTGGATCTGTCCTGCTGTTGGGACAGGGCAAATCCAGAGATGGTGATGGTGGAGTCTGGCACAATAGCTGTAAGGAATGACGTAGGGACTATGACGTTCTTGGGCTGTTACTGGATTTGTCTGTGGGACAGCTCTCCCAATTTTGGCACAAGCCCCCTGGTATTAGTAAGGGGAACTTTGCAGATTCAACAAGGCTGGGTGTGCTGTTGTCATTTTGTGGTGCCTATTCAATGATGAGTTGTATGTGCAATTATATTCCTTTTTGACTTTTCTGTACCAGTATGGTACAGCTGAGTGGTTTGCTAGATCAATTCAGAGTCAACCACATTGCTGTGGGTCTGGAGTCACATGTAGGCCAAACCAGGTAAGGATGGCTAATTTCCTTCCCGAAAGGACATTCGTGAAATATTTGGTTTGTATGACAATCTGATAATTTCATGGTCACCATTCCTAAAACTAGCAATGTTTTCAATTCCAGATTTATTATGAATTGAATTTAAATTCCACTAGCTGCCAATGGTGTGAATTTTGAAGTGCTATCTCCAGAACGTTAGCCTGGGCCTCCGATAGTCCAGTGATATTACCACTGTGCCACCATAGATTGAGTTGCCCTTTGATTTGCCCTTATCTGTTTAATTTCCATAAGCTTTTGCACAGTAAGTCACTGTAAGTGGAAGATCAAAATAATATGGTGCTTTCTTTAGGGCACCTGAGACCTGTGAATTGGGCAAGTAATGATACACCTCCTAAACTAATCAGATTGATAACTTCTAATGAGCCATGCAGAACTTGAATCAGGAAGCATAACTTAGGATGTCAAATCAGACACAAAAATAGAAGTAGAAAGAAATTTTAAGGAGAGAAAAAAAAGCAAGTAAAAGCTAAAAAGTTAATCCTTTATGCATTCAGCAACAAATCAAGCCTAAAGAAATATAAACACAGAGATAATTAAGCACGCAAACTGGAGGAACAGCACCTCATCTTCCGACTAGGCACTTTACAGCCTTCCGGACTGAATATTGAGTTCAACAACTTCAGATCTTGAACTCCCTCCTCCATCCCCACCCCCTTTCTGTTTCTTCCCCCTTCCTTTTGTTTTTTTCCAATAATTTATATAGATTTTTCTTTTCCCACCTATTTCCATTATTTTTAAATCTTTTATGCCCCCCCACCACCAGTAGAGCTATACCTTGAGTGCCCTGCCATCCATTCTTAATTAGCACATTCATTTAGATAATATCACCAACTTCAACAACTCTGGGCTCTTTTGTTCTTTTGTCTGTGACATCTTTTGATTATCTGCTCCTATCACTACTTGCTTGTCCCTACAAACACACCCCCCCTCCACTTCCTTCTCCCCAAGCAACCCCCCCACCCCCCCCCACCCCCACCTTAAACCAGCTTATATTTCACCACTCTCCTTGGATTCACCTAGTTCTGTTGAAGGGTCATGAGGACTCGAAACGTCAACTCTTTTCTTCTCCGCCGATGCTGCCAGACCTGCTGAGTTTTTCCAGGTAATTTTGTTTTTGCTAAAGAAATATAACCTCACACCGAGAAAAGCTAATTTTCAGTGCCAGAGTTTGGCTGGAATTTTTAAATGGGTCAGGGTGGGGATCGGTGGCAGTCAGTCTCAGCTGCCTGCCAGAAAGCCGTGGACAGCTGATTGAAGCTAATTATTGGTAACTGAAATTTTTAGTCTTCAAAACGAGTAACCCATGTGGGCCTAAAACACGTCCAGGACAATGTGGTGAGCTCAGGCAGGAATGGGTGGTGGGGCACAATGAATCAAGGGTGGGAAATGCCCTGGACCTATAATGGCAGCTGGGCCACAGCTCCAGATCATGGCCAAGCAGCTGTGGAATTTCAAAAAATAAAAATAAACGGACCTGCACTCTCTCTTTCTCTCTCCGTGCTCCCCTCAGCCAGTGGGGGCTGCCAATCACTGAATGCTGGAAGCATACCTGATTGGCGTGAGCACACAATCGTTGAATTGGCCTGACTCTTTAAAATCTGGGAGGTCGTGACTAGAACACGCTGTGTGGGCTTGGGACGCTGAACTGAACCAGCCACCAGAATTGAAAATCCCGACCATTGCTTGTCAGGAATTAAGGTTTATCACACAATTAAAGAGGGTTTAAATGAATAAGCCCTAAAATTCTGTGGTGAGTTTAGTTCATATCTACTACACCAACTTTACACCTTTCAATGCATTTGACAGACAGTGAACAGCAGAGTGGTGGCTCCTGGACAGCAAATTACAGATTTTTGGCTTTAGCCTCACATCTCCCCTAGCCCATTCGGATTCTTGTCAAAATAGGTGTGAAACTGCCCTATCATTGCAGGTGATCTGCATTAAGATGTTGAACATTATTTTTTTTCAATGCTGTTATAACCTCTGTAGGCTAGTCTCCAAACATGGGGCAGAATTTTCTGGATGGTGCGGGAGTGGAGCAGGAGCGGGCGCAGACCTGATCGTTGCCCGTGATCGTGTTCATGCCATCATTTTACACGGGCGAACCAATTAAGGCCCACCCAGTGTACTTCACGACTCCTGTGCATAGCTGGAGTGGGCGGGCGGCAGTGGGCGCACTTAGCCCACAGGGTCGAATGGCAACCCAACGGCCTGTATAAAGGAAGGCCTGGCAGCCTTAGAAAGGCTGCTCTCAATAACTGGGAGAAGGGCTCTGCCATGGGGCAATGGAGGTGATGCAATTCCGGAGGGTAGGCAATTGGGGCAGGCCAGGTTGGAGGGTAGGGTAGCCAGTGTGCCCTTCGTTTTCCCAATGACTGTCTTGCTGCCCTCCTCGAGCAGGTGGCACATGCTGGGATGTGCTGGTTTGCCAGGATGGAAGGAGGAGGCCCCCCCACATGACGAAATGTGCCTGGCAGGAAGTGGCGGAAATTGTGAGCTCCCGCAATGTGGTGCAACGCACCTAGGTCCAGTGCCACAACTGCTTCAATGACCTGTTGCACTCAGGAAGTCGGGAAGGGTCAGCACCATTTTGTCATTGGTCAATTAACCCAGCAGGTAGGCTTTCCCCCCTGGCTGCTGCCAGCCCACCCCCCCCACCCCAACCACCACCTCCAAGTCTGAGTGTAGTGACAGCATTGAGTCATTGACAGCATGTGTCCTTTGATGGGTGGGCCAGCAGATATTTCCAATGCCGAGGACAGCTCGAGAGGCTGATGATGAGATGGGTTCTGCCCCCGTGGTATGTGGTACACTGAGACCCACATGACTGTTTTGGGGGCAACCTGGAGGAGCTGCACCTAGGGGCTGTGCTTGAACTGCAGAACGTGTCCAAGTCAGGGTAATGAGATGCTGGGAGGGGAGCTTCAAGGTGGCGTGGCAACGAACCATCTGCTGCCCTCTGCGCTCCACGTGCTTGAGCCACCTTGCTATGGGAGGATATACAGTGCGGTGCCTAATGTGATGTAGGCAGCATGTGGCCGAGTGGGGGGGTGAGGGGCTGGGGAACAGGCCTAGTACCTTTGTGTGAGTGTTTGGCAGCAGCGGGGTGAGAAGGCTCTGGAGCCCTGATATGTCCCACTCTGGTTGGGGTGGGCCGTCCGCGAAGAGAGTCCATGTGCAATTTGCACTAATCAATGCTCTTTTCTCCTTTTCAGGAGAAGAATGCTGATAATGCAGCAGAGCGTGTGAGGACTGGCAGTGGCCAGGTGCAGTTAGCCATTCTCAGCTGGTTTGAGCAGTAGGCCCTGGATTTGGAGAGGTGCCATGCACCCAGGTCTGCTGGTGTTGGTGAGGCTGGGGTGCCACAGGCATGTATGTATGCCCAGCAGTGAGGTCAGCATTGTTCTCACAACAGCCATAGCAGTGCTGCATGTTAATTGATTTAATTTTGTAACATGGCTTACCATTACTTATGGAAGGATGAATGCATAATGATCCAGGGGATAGGGATGCACTTTGACATTGTCGCCACATTAACTTCTTCCTTTCAGTATCAGCAGAGCGGGGCTGGGAGAAGCAGCAGTGGCCCCCTCTAACACCTGAGGGCCCTGAAGTCTCACCATCTCTGCAGGCATGCACCAGAGCAGATACCAGTACCTCAGTGGGAGTTGGAACATCAGCTAGTGTCCCAGGGCACAGCGATGAGGGCACTTCAAAGTCACTGGAGCTGGCAGAGACAGAGTGCACATGACGCCAGCAGTTGGAGGACTGCAGGGGACCAGGCACATGCTCAGTCTGTGCCTGATGATGTACCTCTGGAGTCATCTGCAATGCAACAGGGGCATGAAATGCGGGCGGGTGTGCGGAAGCATCTGGGGGAGATAAATGAGGCTATACTTGGCTTGTTGTCTGTGGTGGTGGAGTCCACACGGACAATTGCTGAAACAATGAGCCACATGTCCGAGCGTCATGCGTCCTCCATGGAGAGAGTGGTGATTCTCTTGGAGAGGTTCCTCCAGGAGACCTGCTAGGACTTCCTGGGGATGCACTCTGATCAGCAAGCCCTCACATCGGCATTGACCTGAGCTGGTCAGTGCCAGTGTGGGAGATGGTGTGGGCACCAAGTTTCCCAGCTCGGTGCCCATCCACCAATGATGAGCAGGGAGGTCCGAAGCGACCTCACGTTAGCTCCGGATGAGAGCGGAGGCTCCCCTGCCCCTCTCCCAGCGACCGTAGTATCCGGTGAGGTTGCAACGTCTGGGGAGATGCCAGCTGTGGAACTGGTAGCTCCCTCTTAGGCAGGGCCAGCAGAAGGTCCACAGGCCAGAGGATGACCGCCAAGGCCACTGAGGCCAACAGGATAGCAGAGTCAGCAGGCTGTCTCAGATGACATTCCCGGCAATGGGGCAGAGCCAAGACATAGCACGCGAAAACGTAAACATAAGGCACCTTCGGCGCACCACGAGTTTATCGCTGGTGCTTCGTGTTGGCCTAAGATGAGGCCTTTATGATTTGCTTTGAATTGGAACACATTGTCATTGTGTTTCATTAAGTTTCTTTGCCTGTGATATTAAATTCAGACATGTGACCATGACTGAGGGTGCCTCTTTTCTTCTGCACGTGTATGGTGTCCAAAAATGTTAGGAGTGCTTTGTGGGACATTCAGCTTCATTAGTTACTGCTCATAACCTGGAAGATTTGGCACTTTGGTATCGAGTATGGAGCCAACAGCCCAGGCTTGTCCTGGAGGTCCATCTGTGGTGTGCTAGTTGAGGTGTACCTGCCTCTCTGCGGTATATCCAGGTCAGTATCTACACCGTCAGCATTTTCCTGTGTGTGCTCATACTTGGACTCACTACTGGGCTCATCGTGTGCAACCGCAGCCACTGCGTCGACATCTTCATCATCCACAGCATTGCCCCTTTCCAGCGTAAGATTGTGGAGAGTGCAGCATGTAACCACTATCACCGACACACGATCTGGGGGGTACTGGAGTGTGCCCCCTGAGTGGTCCAGGCATTGGAAGTGCATCTTGATGGTTCTCTCCACCACAGCCCTTGTGGAGGTGTGGCTCCTATTGTAGCACTGCTCAGCTTCTGTTCTTGGGTGGCAGAGAGGCTCCATGAGCCACCTTCTGAGGGGATAGCCCTTGTCACCCAGCAGCCATCATTCAAGCTGGGCTGGAGCACTGAAGAGCCCAGCACCTGGGAGTGTTTGGGTACGTCGTGGGAGCTGCCTGGGTACTTTGCACAGACTTGTAGAATCTGCATCCTGTGATCTCCCACTATCTGCACAATCATGGAGTGGAAGCCCTTCCTGTTGACAAAGGCACCGGGCTCACCTGATGGTCACATGTGTACAGCCTATAGCACCCTGGATGCAGGGGAAGTCAGCAATGGCCATGAAGCTTCTGGCTCGCTGTGTCTGGCTTGCCTGGTCCCAACGGTAGTGGATGAAGGTCAATGCACGCCTGAACAGAGCATCTCTAACCTGCTTGACACAAGTGTGGACAGCTGATTGGGAGACACCGCAAAGGTCACTCACTGAGCCCTGGAAGGAGCCATAGGGATAGAAGTTGAGGGCAACTGTGACCTTTAGAGCCACTGGGATGGGGTGTCCACCCACATAGTTCACGGAGATCTCAGGCCCAATCATCTGATAGATATAGTTGAATGTCTCCTTTGAAAGACAGAGCCTACTTTGGAACTGTACCTCAGACATATTGAGGTAGCTGCTTCGCCGCCTGTATACCCTGAGAGCAGGATAGTGGCGTCTTCTGCGACCCCTTCCACCTTGGACTACCTCTTTGCCCTGCGCCCCTTGTGCCTGCGCCTGTCCTCCCAAAGGTGGCTCCCCTGGAGGCTGAATGTGCACTCCTGGCCTTCTAGCCCTCCCTTCCTCCTCAGAATAGGTGCCTCCAGTAGAGAGTTCAGCTTCCATTCCCAGACTGTGGGACGGCTTCCAGAAATCTGCAGGCCCAAAAAAGATTCCTCACTGCAGAGTGCTGACCTGAAGGTTAAACGTCCAGACAAAGCAGCTGGTTTGCGTTTTGAAGCATTGCTTCAAACACAAGCGAGTTTCAAAAACTTTGAAAAATCAATACTTAAGAGGGCACATTTCCGACCCCACTGAACCCTCTTATCCTGCCTGTAGATGAGGTTTATATAAATGTGTGCCACCTGCATGCCCGTTGTGCCCTGGCACCGACCTGAAGATTGCACGCACGCTGAAAAATCAGCATCAATTGGTGAGTCAAGGGCCTTAAGTGGCCCGTTAATTAATGGCAGGCACGCAGCAGATATCATTGCACCCCCGCCCAATGAAATATCGCGATGGCACCTGATGATGTCGGGACGCTTGCCCGACATTACCGTGCGCCATTTTACACATCGGTGTGCAGGGCCTGCCCCCACATGCCAAAGAGAAAATTCAGCCCATTGAATACTTTTGGCATGGCAGTATTTTAATTATTGTATTTCCTGTGTGATTTACACATAAATAACAGTGAAGATTGTTGGATTACTTTGTAAATTCTAGCCCATAATTTCTTGCTGTTTTTCAATTAATTTCCACCCTGTTTAGCGTATGGCATATTTGTGCGAATGTGATTTGCCCAATATATGCATAGGCTGATATCATGTGGTAACATTATTTAATAAAAAATGTTTTAATAAGATAAAAGGTCATTTTAATTCAATTTCAATTTTAAAAATGCATGATAGGAATCTTTATCCTCAATCTCTCCACTTCCTACTCTGTACTTTTTGAGGAATGTTATTCAATGCTTAAAGGACAACAAAAACATTGCCGTGATGGTCCAAATAGGAAATTGATCATTGAGCACTTTTAAAATAATCTCACTGCTCACCAGCTCTTCCTAAGTAACTTGGGTTGGGGATTAAAGACCTGGATCATTTAAGAGGCAGTCAGCATGTCTTGCCAATTTTAAAAGGGAACTGGAATGTGTCCAGCTCAGCAAGCCAGCATGAAGGGCTTGCAGCAGTGGCAGGAATTCTGGATGCAGTTGGGTCTCAATGACAAGTACTCTCACATAAGAGCCTGTTAGCGAAAATGAAAGCTCATGGAGTTTGAGGCAAATTACTGACCTGGTTAGCAGATTGTTCTGCAGTAGAAGATGGAACATAAGGATAATAGGTATGCGCTCAAATTGGAGTTCAGTGATTAGTGGCGTCCGGGAGGAACTATGCTGGGGAGTCAACTGTTCGCGATATATATTAATGACTTAGATAACATAAAGGGAGCCATATATTCAGTGACATTGGTAGAAATTAGGTGACAAAGTAGTGTGGTGGGTGCATATCATTACAAGAAGACATTGATAAATAAAATGAGTGGACAAAATTGTGGCAGATATATTTCAATGCTGGTAAGTAAGAGATCACCCATTTTGCACCCAAGAAAGATAGATCTGAGTATTTTTTTAAATGGTGAAAACTTTGGAACAGTGGTGGTTCAAATGGAATAAATTAATAAAAGATACAAAAATAATCAGAACGTCTAATAGAGCATTGGTCTTTATAACAAGAGGGCTGGTATATAGGTGTTGGAAGTATTGTTACAGCCATATTAAAAACTTGATTAGTCCTCTTTTGAATATTGTGTACAGTTCTTGGCACTGCATTTTAGAAAAGATATATTGACTTTGGAAGGAGTGCAGCTCAAATTCACCAGAGTTCCAAGGTTTAACTGATGAGCTTGCATAAACTAGATTGGTAATCCCTGGACCAAAGAAGGTTACATAGTTGTTTTATGTTGGTATTTAAGGATTTTGAAAGGAATTGACAAGGCAGGTACAGGAGAATGTTCTGCATTGGGAGTCTAGAACAATGGGTCATAACCTTAAAATCACACTGGGGTCATTCAGGAGATAAATTAAGAACGGCTTTTCACACAAAGGATGCTGGATGTGTGATATTTTCACCTAGATGAAACAATAGATGCCAGCTCAGTTAATAACCTCTAAGTCTTAGATTAATAGATTTTTTATGAGCCAAGTCTATTGAGCCATTTGGAATTAAGGTGGTTGAATGGAATTAGGATAATGAGCTGCAATGATTTAATTGAATGACAGAACAGGGTCAAGGGACTGAATGGTCTACTCCTATTCCAATGTATTAAATATCCAGAGGTTTTGAGGGCTACCCTCAGAATTCAGCCCACTATATTCTTATTTGGCTTAGTAGAATCTACGCTTAGCAATCATTGGTTCCAAACAAGTGTTTCCTAGCAAAGGTAATCAATCCTAGAGGAGATCACTTACCTTAAAATGAATGTCCTTCAAAGAAAATTATAACATTTTTGCCAGTCTCTTCAACCCAGTAAGGGCACTGACATTCTGACAGCCAATTAGGATGGGCACATCTAAGCCACCTGTCCCAGTTATTAAAAGAATCTTATCCCTGGGGTTTGGCACGTGGTCCACATCCTGTCTAACTGATGGCTCAAAGTCTCAACCTGTTACATTTCTGGTGGTGAAACGGGCACCCTAGATTTTCAGGCACTTCATTTTTAACTAATATTTGTTCATTCCCAAAAAACATTTCCACTATGCCAGCATCCTCCATTAAAATATATCAGGGAAAAAACACTGGACCTCATTGTGTATGTTTACAGGATGGAAAACAGGGGCAAAATTAATCAATTTTACAGCCTATGCCTTTGCCTCGAGGGTGCTTGAAATATATCTGACTCTTGGCATCAAACCATCTTGATTGCCATAAAAACTAAATTAGTTCATAATGTCCTTCAAAGACTCCAACCTGATTTAGCAACATGTGACTCCAGTCCCACACTACAGGGTTGGCTCAATGCTTTCTAAATGGTCTAGCAAGCTAACGCATTGAAAAGAATTGCTAGGAAGTCAAAGATAAGAAAATCAGACAGATTTTTCAAAGCCCAAGCATCACATCAGGTCAAGATTACCTTTCGCTCAGCCCAGTGCAAGGACCTCTTCACTGAGCTCTAAGGTTGGTACAAAATTGGGAAAGTGCTTCACAGACTAATCAATTAACAGTGTGAGATAGTTATATTCATAGAATTATAACCATCAGACTTCTCTAGCATTATTCCCATGTATGTTCTGCCCCACCAGCAACATAGATACACCAGTAGGCACAGTGATATACTATCAAATGGGAGTGGCCCTTAGAGCTCTTAACAATGACTGGAACCCATAAAATCCCCAGACTTCAGATCAAATAATAAACTGGAAATCTTCAGCTGATCACCATCTACTATGACTTCTCCCCTCAACTGAACAACTATTACTTCTCATTGTTGAATATTATTTGGATGAAGTTCTGAGGAAAATCAAGGCACAAACTATGGCAGACTAAAAATGGCTCCACAGTACCATCAATGGCTGAGCTAACCATCTCCTGAAGGACATAGTTTCCAGACTGGACCTATATCAGGTGATGAGGGAACCAACACAAAGACATAGTCTACTTAAACACATCCACATTAACCTATTTGTGACAGACATATCTGTCCATGTTTGAACTAGAAGCGACCACCTCACAGTTCTTGTGAAGACAAGGTGTTGGATACACTGTGACAACATCCTACATTAGGCAGTATATCGCTCGGAACAACCATGAGCAAATCTGGTAGCCCAAAGCTGGCCCTGGACCATCAACAGAAGCACACCTTGTAATCTCATGCCTGAGCACATCCTTTATTCCATGATCACCATCAAGCCAGAGGAGCAAGCTTCATGCATCCGCAGTTTGTTTTTAAGCTTCATTCAATGTGGCATAAAGAAAAGCGTGCAAGAGCAGCATCGTACACATCTTAGAATGAGGTAAGAATCAAGTGAAGGTACTGCATGTTAATCTTCAATGGCAAGCTAAAGGCAACCAAGAAGTCCAACAACCAATGGATAAGAGTAAATCTCTGTAGCCTTACCACATAGAGTAGAGAAGATGGTGGACAACCAGGCAACCAATAGGTGGAGGCGCCTTAAACATTCCCACCTTTAACCATGATCAGCCACAGCATTTAAGTGCAAAGAAACAAGGCTGAAGAGGTTGCAAGACCCTTCAGTCATAGATGCTGAGTGAATTAACCTATTCAGCATCATCCTGCTGTCCCCACTAACATTGTTTGACACTACACAAAGCAATCAGCTTGATCGGTATTCTATCCACTGGCTTAAATTTCCACTCCCTCCATCACTGGTGTACCAAGCTGCATTACATCCTATCCACAGGATGCAATGTGGCAACTCGCCAAAGCTTCTTTGGGAGCACCTCCCAAGCCCATAACCTGTATCATCTAGAACACTCGCAAGTTCCCCTCCAGGTCACACATCATCGTGACACCAGTAACAACTTATATTTATATAGTATATTTAACATAATACAATGTCCCAAGGCACTTCACATGAGCTTTATAAAACAAAAGATCACACCAAGCCACATAAGGAGATTTTGGGCGGAATTTTCCCAGGTTTGCACTAAGTGCGGTGGCAGGGAGTTAAAACATCGATTTACCCACTGGCCGCAATGACGGGTTTTCACGTATTGTCCCAAACCCACCCCATTATTTATGCATTCCTGGGAAACACGCCATTTCCATGGCAGGTGGGCTCTGAGTCGTCCTCCTGCCATCACCCCACCCTTGCATCATACTGGCCGCCAGCACAGTGCTCATCACCACCAGCTCAACATCGCTGCCCGGGAGACAACAAAGGAAAAAAGACCCCTGTTTTAATGATGGATCCCTCGAGCGACTGCTGGATGCCGTGGAGGCCCGCCGGGATGTCCTGTACTCCCGCTCTGGCCGCAGGATTGGCAGCAACGTGACCAGTCTGGCTAGGGAGGCGGTGGCAACAGTGATCGTTGCCAATGCCCTGCAGAAGAGGACAGCCACCCAGTGCCACAAGGGGATCAATGATCTCCTCCATTCCGCCAGCGTAAGTCACTCTTTTCATCACTCTCAACACACACACTCACAAACCCAGCACACATTCAAAGGGCCCTCAGTCACTGCCAGTGCAAGGGACATTACCATTCAGTCTCTCACATACACCTTCATTGTCCTCAGCCCATCCATGGGATCAATCATCACCCAAACAGGCCAGGCATACTTGTCATCTGGTCCGGCAGATGTCCTGCTTACACTTTCTCCATTTCTATCCATGCAGGACAGGCTGGCACACAACAAGAGAGAGAGGTGCAGGCCGCTGGCAGAATGCCCAAAATCAAGGTCCTCACAGGCTTTGAAAATAGAGCCATCCAGGTGGTGGTGAGGTTGGCGCTGCTCTGCCCAGTGAAGATCCAGCGGTGCAACATCCATCAGACAACGATGCCATGAGTGATGTGTCCTCTTTCACAGACCACTGCCATGCACTAATTATCTCCCCTTGTTTTCACAGGTACATCTGCCAAATAGCTGACAGAGACCATGACCAGGGCCTCCAGTCAAGCCCTGAGGAAACCTCTGAAGAGGAATCTGAAGGCAACCTCCTTGAAGTTCTGTCACAGCGCTCACCCACAGCCTCCACCAATGCAGAGACACACACCTCGGTGGGACTTAGCTCTAGAAGAGGCATGGGGTCACAACCTGGTGAGCACAGTGCACAGTCTGATCCACAGCAGGCAGCGGCAGGGACTTCCCAGCTCCCCAGCATTCAGAGGGCTGCTGGAGGCCGGGAACTGTTGAGTCCAAGTCAGATGATGAGCCTCTGAACTTGGTCATGTCATAGTTGCTGGAGCTGCAAAGTCAAGCTGGGGAACATCAGGAAGGGATGTCCGCTGCACTCCTCAGATTGCAAGGCATGATGGAGGAGTCTGTTCACCTTCAGGCTGAGGTGATAGTGCCAGCATTGTAACGCACCAAGGTCAGTGCTGATGGGATGGCAGCCGCCATGAAGACATTTGTCCAGGACTTCACTCCGGCACTGCTGTGCAGGCTCAACTCCATCACTGATGCCATAGTTGGCCTCCAACAGTGTGTACGGGAGACGGGTGCCGGGCAGCTCGATCTCACTCCAGCTAACACTTCCCTTCACAGAATCAGACAGGGGCCCTTGGGCATCCAAAGGGAGGAGGATCAGCATGTGCACACCCCAAGGTCATCCACCCAGGTGACTCCGGGTATGCCCAGCTCATCCGAATCCCCTCTTCCTATGACCTCCTCAGCTCCAGCTTCACAGGCCAAGGAGGGTGCCACTGCCACATAGCAGGACCACGAAAGCAGTCTGGGGCCCTCCAAAGTACACCCACCAAAGTCATCACAGACAGGGCTTCACAGTCAGCAGGCTGCCTCCATCTCCACTGTGGATGTCGAGGAAGAACCAAGAGACGGAGGCAGGGTTAGGCAGTTAAGGAAAAGGAGTTGCACAGCCTGGGCACATGTACATACTGTTCATTATTGTCAATAAACTCCTAAGAATGTCTCCCTGACTATGGGTCCTTGTTCTGATGAGCAGTGCTCTTGTCACTCAGATGTGAAACTGTTCTGCGCAAGGTAAAAGGCAGGTGTCTCAGTCCAGGACCTCTTCCCTGTGATCTGTGCAGCCTTCAGACCACAGTGACGGTCCGGCCTCACACTCCCTGGAAACATTACGACATTACTGATGCCTGCTATTCAGCGGTGCTGGTCATTGCTGCTAGAATGTAATGGGCAGGTGCCACAAAATTCTCACATTCTCTCGGTGTGTTCTCAAGTGGGGCTGGCCCCCATTGCACCAGCGTCTGCAACCATTGATGCTGTGCACCAGCTTCTGAAGGGCTCTGGTGGTCAAGGAAAACACAGCATCAGGTGCATCTAAAGTTTCATGGCTGCATCGCTATGAGATGGCCTTGATCATGGAGTGCAAGGGAGCTGCCCTTCGCCAGACAGGAGTTAGACATTCACAGAAGCTATCTGAAGATCTATGGAGTGTCCTCACTGCATGTTGTCATCATCCTCCTGCGATCCTCCACTGCATCTCCATGACAGGAGCATTCTCTCAGAGGGCATTGGCGCTGAGATAAGCCAGGCTGGAGTCAAACATTCACAACTGCAATGTGAGGATCTATGGGGTCACCTCACTGCATGTTGTCATCATCCTCCACAAATCTGGCAGCTATGAGGGCCTCACGAGTGCTCTTGCTTTGATTGGACCCTAACCTGCGGAAATCCCGAGATCCGAGAGAATCTTGCATCCTGGCTGTCCTGGTCCCGGGCAAAATGCACAAAGTTGTGTGTCCTCGAGAGGACGTCATCCATGACCTCATGGATGCATTTGTGGGTGATGGATTGTGAAATCCCACAGGGGTCACCTGCGGAGCCCTGAAAGGAGCCACTGGCCTAGAAATTAGCCCCGTAGTCACTTTCACAGCCACTGGCAGTGGATGTCTTCCATATACCTTGGGACCATGTCTTGCACTAAGTGGCAGATATGAGCGACCAGTTCCCTAGACATGCGCAGTCTTCAGTGATGCTGGTTCTCAGTCATCTGCAGGAGTGGCAGGCGACATCTATAGACCCTGGGTGTTGCTAGGCACCAACCACCACGGCTCACTGTTGCTCTTGGCCAGTGTGTGCGGCAGCCCCTTCTTCCTGAGGTTGCTGCTCCTGCCTTTGTGTGGCCAGGAACCTCAGTCACTCTCTCCTCTGTCTTCTATGGTCTCTGTAGGCCATCAGGCATACAGCTAGGTCACCAGGATCCACAATCCTGATGTGGTCCTCCTGCAGCATAGAAAGAGAGAGAGAGACATGGTTAGCATGGGTGTGCTTAGCATCCTTTCCTAGCCCTGAGTGACCACCCTTTAAAGCTTCCCAGGAAGTCCTGGCTACCCCTTGGATGGCCACAGATGAGTGCACTGCATGGCTGCCCTGTCAGCCTGCGACATGAGGGACACTGATCCAAACCAGGATGCTGAAGTTACAAAGGATTGTGAGCACATGCTCCTTGCTGGCATTGGTGCAGCCCAACTACTGCTCGGTCCAGTAAAGTGGTCGCAGACTCGGAGTGTGTGCCCAGGTGATGGGGGATAAGGTCTGGAGGGCTTGGTGGCACATTGGTGCCTCCACATTGCTTGCATGGGCAGGCAGGCTATGAGCCCGACCCCAATTATATCACTGTGGCTGCGCCTGAACTGTTTCATTTGCAGAGGGATGGTCAGTTTATGCAGGTGTCCTTACTGCGTCGCCATTTCCCTCGCCTCCCATCTTGTTTGCTTGTGCATGGGATCCAACACCAGGGCAGCAGTTGCCCCCAGACAGCACCCCCACTGAAAACAGTCACCTCCGTGGCAGGGTGGCACTCCACCCAGGTCCCCTGAAGCCTGCAAAGCGACAGGTAATCCTGGTGAGCTATGGAATGCGTTGCTGTTCACTCACCTCAGTTCCCCCAAAGTGAAAGCACGTTACCTGCGTGCTGTTGTGAAGCACGCCAACATGCTTTCCCGCCGATGTGGACAGATGAGCCGGCAGGGGTCTAGAGCCTGGCAGGATGGCCTTTTAATGAGATGCTGATGCATTACAATGAACTCCCCGCCAACCATTGGCAGGAATCGCGGCCCAACATCGGCAGGCTGACTGGACAGTCACAACCTGCCTTCCCGCCATCATTAACCAGATCTCGCCATATTACTCACGCCCACCCGTGCCAGTGGGCACGGAAAATTCCGCCCATTAGGTCAGAAAACCAAAAGCTTGATCAAAGTGGTAGGCTTTAAGGAGTGTCTTAAAGGAGGAAAGTAAGGTAGAGAGATAGAAATGTGCAGGAGGCAAATACTAGAGCTTAGGGCCTAGACAGCTGATGGCTAAATTGGGAATGCTCACGAAGCCAGAATTAGAAGAGTGCAGATATCTCAGAGGGTTGTGAGGCTGGAGAGGATTCCAGAGATAGGGATAGGCGAGGCCATGGAGCGATTTGAAAATAAAGAGGAGAGTTTTAAAATCGAGACATTGCTTGACTGGGTGTCAACATGGGTCAGTGAGCACAGGGGTGCTAAGTATTGGGACTTGGTGCAAGTTAGGATACAGGAAGCCGAAGTCTGGATGACCTCGTTTACAAAGGCTAGAATATGGAACACCAGCCTCATGTGTGTTGGAATAATCAAGACTAGAAGTAAAAAAGGTGTGAATGAAAGTTTTAGAATGAGGGTTGAGCAGAGAGAGGGGTGAAGTCAAGCTATGTTACAAAGCTGGGTCAAATGACACAACTTGTGAACAGTCGGTGTTATGGCATAGCCGATGGTAAGTGCTGAGTTGTTCAAATCCCAGATGGAAACTTGAGACAACTTCCATAACTTGTTTTTTGCAATTTGTATGTTTCAAGAAGCGGGCTTTGAATTCAGTACTAATGTGACCACCGAGCCTTAGAGGTTTTTACAAAACTAGATTAAACATTTATTAATAAGAGAAATGATTTTAAGCACATACATATATCTACAAATTACCACTATAATAACTTCTAAATCCCCTAATTAATCTGACACCCTGTTAGACCTCTGCTAAGGCAACAGTAAAACACATGGGGCAGAATTTTGCCCTTGGCTGGCGGGCTTGGCGCGAGTGGTCGGAAAGCCAACTGCTGCCCGCAATCGGCACAACACCGGAGTTTCACGCTAACAAACCAATTAAGGTCCACCCTGTGTGAAAGGAAGCTGTGGAAGCTCCAAGAAGAGGCGGGCGGGGGCAGGGACAGGGGCATGATGTCCTCTGGGTCCAATGGCTGATTCAAAAACGGCCCAAGCAGTTCCTGGAAGGCTGTCACAGGAGGACACTGAAGTCTCGATAGACTCCAGTGCGGTTGGACAAGGCAGATGGGAGGGCAGGTCGGCGGAGCAGTCGGCCCTGCATTTCTCTGACGAGTGCCTCACTGCCCTCCTGGAGGAGGTGGCAGTCAGTAGGGAAACCCTTGTCTGCAGAGCCAGGAGATGGAAGCCACCCCACCTCACTGAAAAGGCCTGGGAGGATGTGTATCAAGGCTCAGCAGCCATGACGTGGTGAGGCGCACTCGGGTGCAGTGCCTGAAGCACTTCAATGATCTGCTGGGATTGGGAAGGGTGAGTACTGTATTGGTATGGGTCAGTATGCAGAACAGTTAAGGGCTGACCATTCCCCCCACCCCCTCCCCGTGGACCAGGGGTGTTAGAGTGTGAGTGGCAACCGTCAATGAGGCAGGAGTTGGCCAAGGGGGTGAGCCCTGGCTGCTTGTGCTGAGTGGCCTGCTGCTCAAGGGCCAAGAATCGGCTGAGACTTGCCAGGTGCTCCTCAGGTGGGGTTGGCCAGGCTGCAATGGCGTTGCAGGTACAGAGTGGACTAATCAATGCTCCTCTGTCCTTTTGGGAGAAGGCATCCCATAACAATATTGAGAGGTCACGGATTGGCAAGGGATCCCCACACCTCTTAATCCTGAAGTGCCGTGAGCAGGAGGCACTGAAGCTCAAGAGGCGGCATGCACCTCGGTCAACCAGCTGTAATAAGGTTGCGGTGCCAGACAAAGGTAAGAGTGCAGTGCACTGAGGTGAGAATGTCGACTATTGCACCTATTGTAGTGTTGTCCCTATATTGATGTGAGCCTCGAAACTGAAGTCCCCATTGATAATGGAAAGACAAGGGCGTCATGATGCATATCTCTGTCTCACCAGGGTGCCTGGCGTGCGCAGCGACAATGTCATGACAAACTAATGAAATGTCCTTCTTGTCCCTTTTAGGTTTACCAGCAGGCAGTTGCTATGAGGAGCCTGAAGGTCCACACCTGACCCCGGAGGACCACCATGCTGCGCATGCACCTGTGTCACACCCTCTCCGTCAAGCAGGCACCAATGCAGATACTATCATCTCGGTGGGCAAAAGATCGCCCTCTAGTATTTCGGTGCACAGCGGTGAGGGCTCTTCACACTCACGAGGTGCAAGTGGGGGCAGAGAGTGCCCAGGGTGCTGGCAGAGTACTGTTGGAGACCAGGACAATGCTAAGTCAATGGCTGATGATGGGCTTCTGGAGTTGCCCCTGAGGCAGCAGATGCCTGAAGTCCAGCAGGGTGTGTGGGAGGATCTGGCGGAGATACATGAGGGAATGTGTGCCATGATGTCCGTTGTGGAGGAGTCCCTGCGGAGCATGACTACTGAGTTGACCTTCATGGCCGAGTGCAATGCCTCCTCCATGGAGAGAGTGGCGAATCTCATGGAGAGGCTGCTCCAGGGATAGAATCAGCGGTCCCTGGGGATGCACTCAGACCTGCAAGCCCACACATCGGCAATGACCTCCACTGGTCAGAATAGGAGATGGATTTGCCGTCCAGTATCCCAGCCAGGTGCCCATCCATCAATAGTGAGCAGGGAGGTCCAAAGTGACCTGACATTGGTGCATGAGCTGCTCGTCGTCTCTACGGGATCCTCTCAGGGTGCTCCAGATGTTGGCAGCAGCTCCTCTGCCCCTCTGCCAGTGACCATAGCATCTGATGAGGCTGCAGCAACTGGGGAGATGACAGCCTTGGCATTGTCTGCTGCCTCCTTGGCTCCACGGGCCAGAGGATGACCACCAAAGTCATCAAGGCCAACAAGACAACAGGGTCAGCAGGCTGTCTCCAATGCTGCTGCCAGTGAGGGGGGAGGACCTAGACATAGCACCTGCAAACATAAATATAAAGCACCTTAAGCACAAGATGGACTTATCACGGGTGATATTTTGTTCCCC
Source organism: Carcharodon carcharias (assembly GCF_017639515.1). Classification (NCBI taxonomy): domain Eukaryota; kingdom Metazoa; phylum Chordata; class Chondrichthyes; order Lamniformes; family Lamnidae; genus Carcharodon; species Carcharodon carcharias. The sequence goes on along the minus strand of NC_054472.1, from coordinate 81,906,317 downwards.
GATTTTGCTTTAACTTTTTTAATGGGGTGATTAATAACACCAGCTAATGTTCATTTCAGCTATGTTTCACATGCAGATTATTATCACTGGACTAACACTCCAGATACCCAGAGTAATTCTCTGGGGACCTGGGTTCGAATTCCACCATGGCAGATGGTGAAATTTGAATTGCATGAAGAGCCTGGAATTAAAAGTCTAATGATGACCATGAAATCATTGTTGATTGTCGTAAAAACCCATCCGGTTCACTAATGCCCTTTAGGGAAGGAAATCTGCCATCCTTACCTGGACTGGCCTACATGCGACTTCAGACCCACAGTAATGGGGCTGACTCTTAAATGCCTTCTGAATTGGCCTAGCAAGCCATTCAGTTCTCAAGGGCAATTAGGGTTGGGCAATAAATGCTGGCCCAACGGGTGACGTCCACATCCCATGAACGAATGTAAAAAAAAAAGAGATTTTATTTTGTGCTATTTTCCTCTGAATGCTTCATTTGCTCTGTAGGTGCAGGGTAAGCCATTATGTAATGATGGATGTGTGTCTCCTTAAATTTTATTGCAAAGACACTGAGTGTCTGTTGATGGCCGAGGAAATAATACTCTCTGGGATTGAGTATGAAGCCAGCAGCCCTGGCATTTGGTGGTGGTTCTTATTTGGTAGGCTTGCTGAAGGAGTGTTGGATCAAAGCATCCTAGATGTAGCACCCGCAACGTCCCTGCCTGCCTGGAGGTTACCCAGGTCAGCAACCCGGCCCTCAGTGTTCTCCTCACTGTGCTCACTACTGGACTCATCATTTGCGGCCTGCGCAGCTGCGTCAACATCCTCTTCCTTCACTGCACCACCCCCCCCTTGCTAGTGCCAGATTGTGGAGAGCACAGCATGCAACCACTGTCACTGACACGTGCTCTGGGGGGATATTGCAGTGCGCAACCGGAATGGTCCAGGCATCGGAAGTGCATCTTGAGAAGACCTACCACCGCCCTTGTGGAGGCCTGGCTTCTGTTGTACTGCTGCTCAGCCTCTGTTCTTGGGTGGCAGAGAGGCGTCATGAGCCCCCTTTTCAAAGGATAGCCCTTGTCACCCAGCAGCCATCCATCCAGTCAGGCTGGAGCACTGAAGAGCCTCGGGACCTAGGAGTGTCTCAGGATGAAAACGTCATGGGAGCTGCCAGGGTACCTTGCACAGACTTGCTGAATCTATATTTTGAGATCACACACTATCTGTACATTCATAAGATCATAAAACATAGGAGCAGAAGTAGGCCATTCGGCCCATTGAGTCCACTCTGCCATTCAATGAGATCATGGCTGATCTGATAATCCTCAACTCCACTTTCCTGCCTTTTTCCCATGACCCTTGGTTCCCTTACTGATTGAAAATCTGTCCATCTCAGCCTTGAATATACTTAACGACCTAACCTCTACAGCCCTCTGCAGTAAAGAATTCCCCAGATCCACTTCCCTCTGAGAGAAGAAATTCCTCGTCATCGTTGTTTTAAGAGGGCACCCTCATGCTCTGAGATTATGCCCTCTGGTCCTAGACTTTCCCACAAGTGGAAACAACCCCTCAGCATCTACCCTGTCAAGCCCCCGAAGAATCTTATATGTTTCAATAAGGTCGCTTCTCATTCTTCTAAACTCCAATGAGTACATGTCCAACCAACTCAGCCTCTCATAAGAAAATCCTCCATCCCTAGGATCAACCCAGTGGAGCCTCTCTGGCCTGCCTCCAATGCCAGTGTATCTTTCGTTAGATAAGGGGACCAAAACTGTTCACAGTATTCTAGGTGTGGTCTAACTAGTCCCTTGTATAGTTTTAGCAAAACTTCCCTATTTTTATATTCCATTCCATTTGAAATAAAGGCCAGCATTTCATTTGCCTTCCATATTACCTGCTGAACTTGTATGTTGGCTTTTTGGGATTCATGTATGAGGACCCCCAAATCCCTTTGTGCTGCAGCTTTCTGCAGTCTTTCTTAATTCCTCTGTTCTTCCTGCCAAAGTGCATAAGCTCACACTTTCCTGCATTATATTCCATCTGCCATGTTTTTCCCACTCTTAACCTGTCTATATCCCTCTGTAGACTCCTTGTGTCATCCTCACCACTTGCCTTCCCATCTATTTTTGTGTCATCTGCAAACTTGGCGATAGTACATTCATTTCCCTCATCCAAGTCATTAATATATATTCTAAATAATTGAAGCCCCAGCACTGATCCCTGTGGCACTCCACTAGTTACAGGTTGCCATCCTGAAAATGCCCCCCTGGTATCCCAACTTGTCTTCTATTAGTTAGCCAGTCCTCTATCCCTACTAACATATTACCCCCAACACCATGGGCTCTTATCTATTAAGTAGCCTTATGTGTGGTACCTTATCGAACATCTTTTGGAAATCCAAATATATTACATCTACTGGTTCCCCTTTATCTATCTTGCTTGTTACCTCCTCAAAGAATTATAATAAATTTGTCAGGCATGATTTCCCCTTCATGAAACCATGCTGACTCTGCTTGATTATGTTATGCATTTCTAAATGCTCTGCTATTATGTCCTTTATAATAGACTCTAACATTTTCCCAATGACACATGTTAAGCTAACTGGCCTATGGTTACTTGTTTTTTGTCTCCCTCCCTTTTTGAATTGGCACTTTTCCAATCCTCTGGGACTTTTCCAGAATCTAAGGGTTCTTGGAAGATTACTACCAGCATATCTACTATATCTACAGTTATTTCCTTTAATACCTAAGGATGCAACCCATCAGGTCCAGGTGACTTATCGGCCTTTTGCCCCATTAGTTTCCCTAGTACTTTTTCTCTAGTGTTAGTTATTGTATTTATTTCCTCCCTCCCTTTTCCCCCATGATTATTTAGTATTTTTGGAATGCTATTAGTGTCTTCTACCATGAAGACTGATGCAAAGTATTTATTCAACTCCTCTGCCATTTCCTGGTTCCCCATTATTATTTCCCCAGCCTCTTTCTCTAAGAAGCCTATATTGACTTTGGCCTCTCTCTTCCTTTTTAGATATTTATAGAAGCTCTTATTATCTGTTTTTATATTACTTGTTAGTTTACCCTCAAAGTTTATTTTCTCCCTCTTTATTATTTTTTTGGTCATCTTCTGTTGCTTTTGAACACTTTCCCAATCCCCTGGCTTACCACTAATCTTTGCCACATTATATGTTTTTCCTTTCACTGTGATACCATCCTTAACTTCCTTGGTTAACAATGGTTGGTTTATCCTCTTCCCACAATCCATCTTCCTCACTGGGATATATCCAGTTGTGAGTTGTGAACAATTTTCTTAAACATCTGCCATTGTTCATCAACTATATTTTCTGCTAAACTCATTTCCCAGCCAACTCTGCCCTCATTACTTTGTAATTACCCTTGTTTAATTTTACCACAGATGTTTCAGAACTAAGTTTCCCACTCTCAAACTAAATGCTAACTTCCACCATGTTATGGTCACTATTTCCTAGGGGATCTTTTACTCTGAGATAAGTTATAAACCTACCTCATTACACATTACCAGATCCAAAATAGCCTGATCCCCGGTTGGACCCACAACATATTGTTCTAAGAAACAGTCCCGAATACAGTCTTCGAATTCTTGCTCGAGGCTATCTCTGCCAATTTGATTTTCCCAATCTACATGGAGATTAAATTCACCCATGATTAATATACTACTTTTTTTACTTGCCCTCATTATCTCCTGATTTATTCTCTGTCCTACAACATGGCTACTGTTAGAGGGCCTATAGACTACTCCCACCATTATCTTCTTCCTCTTGTTATTTCTTACCTCCGCCCACATGGATTCCACATCTTCCGATCCAAGATCATTTCCTGCTGTCGTACTTATTCCACCTTGTATTAACAAAGCCACCCCATCACCCTTCCCTTCTTGCCTATCCTTTCAAAAAGTCACATACCCCTGAATATTTAGTTCTCACCTTTGATCTCCTTGTAACCATGTCTCCGTAATGGCTATAATATCATTACCATTCATCTCTATTTGTGTCGTTAATTCATTTATTTTGTTCTGAATACTATGTGCATTTAAGCAAAGAGCCATTAATTGTGCCTTTATATGATGTTTTTCCCCCTTTGACCGTATATGCTGTTTTTTAATGTTTGTACACTCTGTCCCTTCCTGTCACACGTTGGGTATCATTACCTAAAAGGCTGCCCAAAATACCGCTATATCCTTTTGTTTTGTAAGCCTACTTATCCACTCCCCCCTCTATTTAGTTTAAAGTCCTCTCTGCAGCCCTAGTTATTCAATTCGCCAGGACATTGGTACCAGCACAGTTCAAGTGAAGCCCATCCCATCGGAACAGCGCCCTTCCACCCCAGTACTGATGCCAGTGCCCATGAACTGAAACCCATTCCTCCCACACCAATCTTTGAGCCAGGCATTTAACTCCCTGACTTTATTTACCCTATGTCTGTTTGCCCGTGGTCAGTTGGTAATCTTGAGATTATTACCATGGAGGTTCTGCTTTTTAATTTAGCTCCTAACTGTCCAAATTCTTTCACCAGAACCTCCTTTCAAGTCCTATCAATGTTGTTGGTACCAACGAGAATGACGACAACTGGATCCCTCCCCTCCCACTCCAAGTTCCTCTCCAGCCCTAATGAGATGTCCTTAACCCTGGCTCTGGGCAGGCAGCACAGCCTTTGGGACTCATGCTCACAGCTGCAGAGAACAGTATCTATCCCTCTAATTATACTGTCCCCTATCACTGCTACGTTCTTATTTCCTCCCCCCCACTTGAATGGCTCCCTGCACCACGGTGCCATGGTCAGTTCGATCATCCTCCTACAGTCCCCACTCTCGTCCACATAGCTTGCAAGAACTTCATAGCCGTTGGACAATTCAGGGGCTGAGGGTCCTTGAACACTACATCCTGGGTCCCCATACTTGCATCACCTGCAGTCATACTCTCGAGTCCCTGATCACAGGCCAAATTCGAATTATCTAACCTGAGGGGTGTGACTGCCTCCTGGAGCAAAGTGTCCAGGTAACTTTCCCCCACCCTGATGTGGCACAATACCTGCTGTTCAGGCTGCAGCTCCTTAACTCGGATCCAAAGTTCCTCGAGCGGCAAACACTTGCTACAGGTGTGTTTGCTTCAGATCACATGGTGTCCAGAAGGTCGCACATGCCGCAGCACCAACACATCACCCATCCTGCCATCGCTATCTTATTTTATTTAATTTATGAATTAATAACTCTTGTGACCCTGCTCTTTACACTTTATTGAAATTAATTATTTACATCAGAATTGATCTTATACTTAACAGGCTATTATTAAGGAAGAGAAAATAAAGACTAGTGATCTAAACACTAACTATAGAACTTAATTTTAACCTAAGGTTAGAAATACTCACCAATCCAACTCACCAATCAACTGTTCTCCATGGTCTTTTTAATTGAAGTCTCCCTGCTCTTTTTTAAATAAAGTCCACACACCCACCTACTATGTTTTAAATAAAATCCATATGCTCAACAACTCTTTGTTTTAAATAAAGTCCACACGCAAACCCACTCTCTCTTTTAAATAAAGTCCACATACTCACCACTCTCTCTTTTAAATAAAGTCCACTCACTCACCCACTCTCTCTTTTAAATAAAGTCCACTCACTCACCCACTCTCTCTTTTAAATAAAGTCCACTCACTCACCCACTCTCTCTTTTAAATAAAGTCCACTCACTCACCCACTCTCTCTTTTAAATAAAGTCCACTCGCTCACCCACTCTCTCTTTTAAATAAAGTCCACTCGCTCACCCACTCTCTCTTTTAAATAAAGTCCACTCGCTCACCCACTCTCTCTTTTAAATAAAGTCCACTCGCTCAACCACTCTCTCTTTTAAATAAAGTCCACTCGCTCACCCACTCTCTCTTTTAAATAAAGTCCACTCGCTCACCCACTCTCTCATTTAAATAAAGTCCACTCGCTCACCCACTCTCTCATTTAAATAAAGTCCACACGCTCACCCACTCTCTCATTTAAATAAAGTCCACACGCTCACCCACTCTCTCTTTTAAATAAAGTCCACACGCTCAACCACTCACTGTTTTAAATAATGTCCAGACATTCACCCACTCTCTGCTTTAAATAAAATCCACACGCTCACCCACTCTCTGCTTTAAATAAAATCCACACGCTCACCCACTCTCTGCTTTAAATAAAGTCCACAAGCTCACCCACTCTCTGTAATAAATAAAGTCCACACGTTCACCCACTCTCTGTAATAAATAAAGTCCACACGCTCACCCAGTCTCTGTAATAAATAAAGTCCACACGCTCACCCACTCTCTGTAATAAATAAAGTCCACACGCTCACCCACTCTCTGTAATAAATAAAGTCCACATGCTCACCCACTCTCTGTAATAAATAAAGTCCACACGCTCACCCACTCTCTGTAATAAATAAAGTCCACACGCTCACCCACTCTGTAATAAATAAAGTCCACACGCTCACCCACTCTCTGTAATAAATAAAGTCCACACGCTCACCCACTCTCTGTAATAAATAAAGTCCACACGCTCACCCACTCTCTGTAATAAATAAAGTCCACACGCTCACCCACTCTCTGTAATAAATAAAGTCCACACTCTCACCCACTCTGTAATAAATAAAGTCCACACTCTCACCCACTCTGTAATAAATAAAGTCCACACTCTCACCCACTCTGTAATAAATAAAGTCCACACTCTCACCCACTCTGTAACAAATAAAGTCCACACTCTCACCCACTCTGTAATAAATAAAGTCCACACTCTCACCCACTCTGTAATAAATAAAGTCCACACTCTCACCCACTCTGTAATAAATAAAGTCCACACTCTCACCCACTCTGTAATAAATAAAGTCCACACTCTCACCCACTCTGTAATAAATAAAGTCCACACTCTCACCCACTCTGTAATAAATAAAGTCCACACTCTCACCCACTCTGTAATAAATAAAGTCCACACTCTCACCCACTCTGTAATAAATAAAGTCCACACTCTCACCCACTCTGTAATAAATAAAGTCCACACTCTCACCCACTCTGTAATAAATAAAGTCCACACTCTCACCCACTCTGTAATAAATAAAGTCCACACTCTCACCCACTCTGTAATAAATAAAGTCCACACTCTCACCCACTCTGTAATAAATAAAGTCCACACTCTCACCCACTCTGTAATAAATAAAGTCCACACTCTCACCCACTCTGTAATAAATAAAGTCCACACTCTCACCCACTCTGTAATAAATAAAGTCCACACTCTCACCCACTCTGTAATAAATAAAGTCCACACTCTCACCCACTCTGTAATAAATAAAGTCCACACTCTCACCCACTCTGTAATAAATAAAGTCCACACTCTCACCCACTCTGTAATAAATAAAGTCCACACTCTCACCCACTCTGTAATAAATAAAGTCCACACTCTCACCCACTCTGTAATAAATAAAGTCCACACTCTCACCCACTCTGTAATAAATAAAGTCCACACGCTCATCCACTCTCTGTTTTAAATAAAGTCCACACACTCACCCACTCTCTGATCTAAATCTAAATAATGTGCACACATTCAGCCACCTTCTGATTTAAATCAAGTCCACATGCTCACCCACTTTCAGTTTTAAATCAAGTCCATACGCTCACCCAGTCTCTGTTTTAAATAAGGTCCATACACTCTCCCACTCTCCGTGTTAAATAAAGTTCACACACTCACCCACTGTCTGATTTGAATAAAGTCCACCCACTCACCCACTCTCTGATTTAAATAAAGTCCACATGCACACCCAGTCTCTGTTTTAAATAAAGTCCACATACTCACCCAGTCTCTGTTTTAAATAAAGTCCACATACTCACCCAGTCTCTGTTTTAAATAAAGTCCACATACTCACCCAGTCTCTGTTTTAAATAAAGTCCACATACTCACCCAGTCTCTGTTTTAAATAAAGTCCACATACTCACCCAGTCTCTGTTTTAAATAAAGTCCACATACTCACCCAGTCTCTGTTTTAAATAAAGTCCACATACTCACCCAGTCTCTGTTTTAAATAAAGTCCACATACTCACCCAGTCTCTGTTTTAAATAAAGTCCACATACTCACCCAGTCTCTGTTTAAAATAAAGTCCACATACTCACCCACTCTCTGTTTTAAATGAAGTCCACATGCACACCCAATCCCTGATTTAACTTAAGTCCACAAGCTCACTAACTCTATATTTTAAATAAAGTCCAAACACTCACCCACTTTCACTTTTAAATAAAGTCCATACGCTCACACATTGTCTGTTTTAAATAAAGTCTACACACTCACCCAATCACTGATTTAAATAAAGTCCACGCTCACCCACTCTCTATTTTAAATAAAGTCCACATGCTCACCCACTCTCTATTTTAAATAAAGTCCACACGCTCACCCACTCTCTATTTTAAATAAAGTCCACAAGCTCACCCACTCTCTATTTTAAATAAAGTCCACAAGCTCACCCACTCTCTATTTTAAATAAAGTCCGCACACTCACCCAATCACTGATTTAAATAAAGTCCGCACACTCACCCAATCAATGATTTAAATAAAGTCCACGCTCACCCACTCTCTATTTTAAATAAAGTCCGCACATTCAGCCACTCTCTGTTTTAAATAATGTGCACACAATCAGCCACTCTCTGTTTTAAATAAAGTCCTCATGCTCACCCACACTGTTTTAAATAAAGTCCACACACTCACCCACTCTCTGTTTTAAATAAAGTCCACGCTCACCCCGTCTCTGTTTTAAATAAAGTGCACATGCTCACTCACACTGTTTTAAATAATGTCCACACATTCATTCACTCTCTGTTTTAAATAAAGTCCACACGCTCACGCACTCTCTGTTTTAAATAAAGTCCACACGCTCACCCACTCTCTGTTTTAAATGAAGTTCACACGCTCACCCACTCTCTTTTAAATAAAGTCCACATGCACACCCAATCCCTGATTTAAATTAAGTCCACAAGCTCACTAACTCTATATTTTAAATAAAGTCCAAACACTCACCCACTCTCTGTTTTAAATAAAGTCCACACAATGACCCACTCTCTGAATTGAATAAAGTCCACACACTCACCCACTCTCTGATTTAAATAAAGTCCACATGCTCAACCAGTTTCAGATTTAAAAAAAGTCCACATGATCACCCACTCTGTTTTAAATAAAGTCTACACGTGCAACCACTCGTTGTCTTAAATCAAGTCCCCACGCTCACCCACTCTATTTTAAAGAACGTTCATACACTCACCCACTCTCTGTTTTAAATAAAGTCCACATGCTCAACCAGTTTCAGATTTAAATAAAGTCCACCTGCTCACCCACCCTCTGTTTCAAACAAAGTCCACACATTCAACCACTATCCGATTTAAATAAAATCCACACACTAACCCACTCTCTGTTTTAAATAAAGTCCACATGCTCAACCACTCTGTTTTAAATACAGTCCACATGCTCACCACTCTCTGTTTTAAATAATGTCCACACAATCACCCACTCTCTGTTTTAAATAAAGTCCACATGCTCATGCACTCTCTGTCTTAAATAAAGTCCAACATTCACCCACTCCCTGTTTTAAATTAAGTCCACACGCTCACCCACTCACTGTTTTAAGTAAAGTCCACACATTCACCCACTCTCTGTTTTAAATAAAGTCCAAGTGCTCACCCACTTTCTGTTTTAAATAAAGTCCACGCTCACCCACTCCCTGTTTTAAAGAAAGTCCACATGCTCACCCACTCTCTATTCTAAATAATGTCCATACACTCACCCACTCTGTTTTAAAAAAAGTCCACACGCTTACCAACTCTGTTTTAAATAATGTCCATACGCTCTCCCACTCTCTGTTTTAAATATAGTCCACATGCTCACCCACTCTTGGTTTTGAATGTTGTCCACACATTCACCCACTTTCTGTTTTAAATAAAGTCCCTACGCTCACCCATTCTGTTTTAAGTTTAGTCGATCCACTCACCCACTCTGTTTTAAATAAAGTGCAAATGCACACCAACTCTTTGTTTTAAATAAAGTCCACACACTCACCCACTCTCTGATCTAAATAAAGTGCACACATTCAGCCACTCTCTGATTTAAATAAAGTCCACATGATCACCCACTTCCTGTTTTAAACAATGTCCATACGCTCTTCCTCACTCTCTATTAAATAAAGTCCACGTGCTCACCAACTCTCTGTTTTAAATAAAGTCGACACGCTCACCCACTCTCTGTTTTAAATAAAGTCCACACGCAGACCCACTCTGTTATAAATAAAGTCCACATGCTCACCCACTTTCTGTTTCAAATAAAGTTCACACGCTCACCCACTCTGTTTTCAATGAAGTCCACACATTCACCCACTCTCTGTTTTAAATAAAGTCCACATGCTCACCCACTTCCTGTTTTATATAAAGTCCACAAGCTCAACAACTCTCTGTTTTAAATAAAGTCCACACGCTCACCCACTCTGTTTTCATTTAAGTCCACATGCTAACACACACTGTTTTAAATAAAGTCCAAAAGCTCATCCACTCTCCGATTTAAATAAAGCCCACACGCTCAGCCACTCTCTGTTTTAAATAATGTCCATACGCTCACCCATTCTCTCTTTTAAATAAAGTCCACACGCTCAGCCACTCACTGTTTTAAATAACGTCCATAGGCTCTCCCACTCTCTATTTTAAATAATGTCCATACGCTCTCCCATTCTGTTTTAAATAATGTCCATACGCTCACCCACTCTCTGTTTTAAAGAAAGTCCACATGCTCACCCACTCTCTCTTTCAAATAACGTCCATATGCACACCCACACTCTCTTTTAAATAAAGTCCACACGCTCACCCACTGTCTGTTTTCAATGAAGTCCACACATTAACCCACTCTCTGTTTTAAATTAAGTCCACATGATCACCCACTCTCTGTTTTAAATAAAGTCCACATGCTCACTCACTTCGTGTTTTAAATTAAATCCACAAGCTCACCAACTCTGTTTTAATTTAAGTCCACATGCTAACACACTCTGTTTTAAATAAAGTCCAAAAGCTCGTCCACTCTGTTTTAAATAAAGTCCACACGCTCAACCACTCTGTTTTAAATTTAGTCGATCCACTCACCCACTCTCTGTTTTAAATAAAGTGCAAATGCACACCAACCCTCTGTTTTAAATAAAGTCCACATGCACACCAAATCTGTTTTAAATAAAGTCCACATGCTCACGCATTCAGTCTTAAATAAAGTCCCACATTCACCCACTCTCTGTTTTAAATTAAGTCCACACGCTCACCCACTTTGTGTTTTAAATAAAGTCCACATGCTCAACCAGTTTCAGTTTTAAATAAAGTCCACATGCTCAACCAGTTTCAGTTTTAAATGATGTCCACATTCTCACCCACTCTCTATTTTAAATAATGTCCATTCGCTCTTCCTCTCTCTGTTTTAAATAAAATCCGCATGCTCACCCACTCTCTGTTTTAAATTTAGTCGATCCACTCACCCACTCTGTTTTGAATTAAGTGCAAATGCACAACAACTCTGTTTTAAATAAAGTCCACATGCACACCAACTCTCTGTTTTAAATAAAGTCCAAACGCTCAGGCACTCTCTGTCTTAAATAAAGTCCCACATTCACCCAATCTCTGCTTTAAATTACGTCCACATGCACACCCACTCTCTCTTTTAAATAAAGTCCACATGCACACCAACTCTCTGTTTTAAATAAAGTCCACAAGCTCATCCACTCTCTGATTTAACTAAAGTCCACACACTCATCCAATCTCTGTTTTAAATAAAGTCCACACGCTCACCCACTCTGTTTTAAATAAAGTCCACATGCTCACCCATTCTGTTTTAAATAAAGTCCACACGCTCACCCACTCTCTATTTTAAATAAAGTACACACGCTCACCCACTCTCTATTTTAAATAATGTCCATACGCTCTCCCACTCTCTATTTTAAATAATGTCCATACGCTCTCCCACTCTCTATTTTAAATAATGTCCATACGCTCTCCCACTCTCTATTTTAAATAATGTCCATACGCTCTCCCACTCTCTATTTTAAATAATGTCCATACGCTCTCCCACTCTCTATTTTAAATAATGTCCATACGCTCACCCACTCTCTATTTTAAATAATGTCCATACGCTCTCCCACTCTCTATTTTAAATAATGTCCATACGCTCTCCCACTCTCTATTTTAAATAATGTCCATACGCTCTCCCACTCTCTATTTTAAATAATGTCCATATGCTCTCCCACTCTCTATTTTAAATAATGTCCATACGCTCTCCCACTCTCTATTTTAAATAATGTCCATACGCTCTCCCACTCTCTATTTTAAATAATGTCCATACGCTCTCCCACTCTCTATATTAAATAATGTCCATACGCTCTCCCACTCTCTGTTTTAAATAATGTCCATACGCTCTCCCACTCTCTATTTTAAAGAAAGTCCACATGCTCACCCACTCTCTATTTTAAATAATGTTCATACGCTCACCCAATCTCTGTTTTAAAAAAAGTCCACCCACTCACCCACTCTCTGTTTTAAATAAAGTCCACATGCTCAACCAGTTTCAGATTTAAATAAAGTACACATGGTCACCCACTCTGTTTTAAATAAAGTCGACACGCACACCCTCTCTGTTTTAAATAAAGTCGACACGCACAACCACTCGCCGTCTTAAATCAAGTCCCCACTATCACCCACTCTGTTTTAAATAAAGTCGACACGCTCACCCACTCTCTGTTTGAAAAAAAGTCCACACGCTCACCAACTCTGTTTTAAATAAAGTCCACATGCTCAACCAGTTTCAGTTTTAAATGAAGTCCACATGCTCACCCACACTCTATTTTAAATAATGTCCATTCGCTCTACCTCTCTCTCTTTTAAATAAAGTCCACGTGTTCACCAACTCTCTGTTTTAAATAAAGTCGACACGCTCACCCACTCTGTTATAAATATAGTCCACATGCTCACCCACACTCGGTTTTAAATGTTGTCCACACATTCACCCACTCTCTGTTTTAAATAAAGCCCACATGCTCACCAATTCTCTGTTTTAAATAAAGTCCGCATGCTCACCCACTCTCTGTTTTAAATTTAGTCGATCCGCTCACCCACTCTGTTTTAATTTAAGTGCAAATGCACACCAACTCTGTTTTAAATAAAGTCCACATGCACACCAACTCTCTGTTTTAAATAAAGTCCAAACGCTCAGGCACTCTGTCTTAAATAATGTCCCACATTCACCCAATCTCTGCTTTAAATTACGTCCACATGCACACCCACTCTCTCTTTTAAATAAAGTCCACATGCACACCAACTCTCTGTTTTAAATAAAGTCCACACGTTCACTCACTCTCTGTTTTAAATCAAGTTCACACGCTCACCCACTTTCTGTTTTAATTAAAGTCCACACACTCACCCACTCTCTGTTTTAATTTAAGTCCACATGCTCACCCACTCTCTGTTTTAAATAAAGTCCACACGTTCACTCACTCTCCGTTTTAAATAAAGTCCACACGCTCAACCACTCTCTGTTTTAAATCAAGTTCACACGCTCACCCACTCTCTGTTTTAAATAAAGTCCACACGCTCACCCACTCTCTGTTTTAAATAAAGTCCACACGCTCACCCACTCTCTGTTTTAAATAAAGTCCACACGCTCACCCACTCTCTGTTTTAAATAAAGTCCACCCGCTCACCCACTCTCTGTTTTAAATAAAGTCCACACGCTCAAACACGCGTTGTTTTAAATAAAGTCCCTATGCTCACCCACTCTCTGTTTTAAATAAAGTCCACACACTCAACCACTCTCTGTTTTAAATAAAGTCCCTATGCTCAACCACTCTGTTTTAAATAAAGTCCACACACTCAACCACTCTCTGTTTTAAATAAAGTGCACATGATCAACCACTCTGTTTTAAATAAAGTCCACATGCTCAACCACTCGCTGTTTTAAATGAAGTCCCTACGCTCACCCACTCTCTGTTTTAAATAAAGTCGACATGCTCACCGACTCTCTGTTTTAAATTAAGCCCAGGATCACCCACTCTCTGTTTTAAATAAAGTCCACGATCACCCACTCTCTGTTTTAAATAAAGTCCACGATCACCCCGTCTCTGTTTTAAATAAAGTCCACACGCTCACCCATTCTCTGTTTTAAATAAAGTCCACACGCTCACCAATTCTCTGTTTTAAATACAGTCCACAAGGTCACCCATTCTCTGTTTTAAATAAAGTCCACACGCTCACCCACTCTCTGGTTTAAAAAAAATCCACACACTCACCCACTCTCTGGTTTTAAAAAAATCCACACTCTCACCCACTCTCTGGTTTAAAAAAAATCCACACACTCACCCACTCTCTCTTTTAAATAAAGTCCACGTGCTCATCAACTCTCTGTTTTAAATAAAGTCCACATGCTCACCAACTCTCTGTTTTAAATAAAGTCCACAAGCTCACCCACTCTCTGTGTTAAATAAAGTCCATACACTCACCCACTTTCTGATTTAAATAAAGTCCACACACTGACCCACTCTCTGTTTTAAATAAAGTCCATACGCTCACCCATTCTCTGTTTTATATAAAGTCCACACACTCACCCACTTTCTGATTTAAATAAAGTCCACACACTGACACACTCTCTGTTTTAAATAAAGTCCATACGCTCACCCATTCTCTGTTTTAAATAAAGTCCACATGCTCACCCACTCTCTGTTTTAAATAAAGTCCAGGCTCACCCACTCTCTGTTTTAAATAAAGTCCACTATTCACCCAGTCTCAGTTTTAAATAAAGTCCACACGCTCACCCATTCTCTGTTTTAAATCCAGTCCAACGCTCACCCATTCTCTGTTTTAAGTAAAGTCCACGTTCACCCACTCTCTGTTTGAAATAAAGTCCACACATTCAACCACTCTCTGTTTTAAATAAAGTCCACACATTCAACCACTCTCTGTTTTAAATCAAGTTCACACACTCATCCACTCTCTGTTTTAAATAAATTCCATTCGCTCATCCACTCTCTGTTTTAAATAAAGTCCACATTCACCCACTCTCTGTTTTAAATAAAGTCCACATGCTCAACCACTCTCTGTTTTAAATATAGCTCACACGCCCATGCACTCTCTCTTTTTAATAAAGTCCATACACTCATCCACTCTCTTTTAAATAAAGTCCACACGCTCACCCACTTTCTGTTTTAAATAAAGTCCACACGCTCACCCACTCTCTGTTTTAAATAATGTCCACAGGCTCACCCACTTTCTGTTTTAAATAAAGTCCACGCTCACCCACTCTCTGTTTTAAATGAAGTCCACACACTCACCCACTCTCTATTTTAAATAAAGTCCACATGATCACCCACTCTCTATTTTAAATAAAGTCCACATGATCACCCACTCTCTATTTTAAATAAAGTCCACATGCTCACTCACTTCGTGTTTTAAATTAAATCCACAAGCTCACCAACTCTGTTTTAAATTAAGTCCACATGCTCACCCACTCTCTGTTTTAAATAAAGTCCACACGTTCACTCACTCTCTGTTTTAAATACAGTCCACACATTCACCCACTCTCTGTTTTAAATAAAGTCCACATGCTCACCCACACTCTGTTATAAATAAAGTCCACATGCTCACCCACTTTTGTTTTAAATAAAGTCCACACACTCACCCACTCTATGTCTTAAATAAAGTCCACATGCTCACCCACTCTCTGTTTTAAATAAAGTCCACATGCTCACCCACTCTCTGTTTTAAATAAAGTCCACATGCTCACCCACTCTCTGTTTTAAATAAAGTCCACATGCTCACCCACTCTCTGTTTTAAATAAAGTCCACATGCTCAACCACTCTCTGTTTTAAATAAAGTTCACACACTCACCCACTCTCTGTTTTAACTAAAGTCCACATGCTCAACCAGTTTCAGTTTTAAATAAAGTCCACCCGCTCACCCTCTATCTGTTTTAAATAAAGTCCACACGCTCAACAACTCTCTGTTTTAAAGAAAGTTCACATGATCAACGACTCTGTTTTAAATAAAGTCCACATGCTCAACCACTCGCTGTTTTAAATGAAGTCCCTACCCTCACCCACTCTCTGTTTTAAATAAAGTCGACATGCTCACCAACTCTCTGTTTTAAATTAAGTCGAGTTTCACCCACTCTCTGTTTTAAATAAAGTCCAGGATCACCCACTCTCTGTTTTAAATAAAGTCCACACGCTCACCCATTCTCGGTTTTAAATAAAGTCCACACGCTCACCAATTCTCTGTTTTAAATACAGTCCACAAGGTCACCCATTCTCCGTTTTAAATAAAGTCCACACACTCACCCGCTCTCTGGTTTAAAAAAATCCACACACTCACCCACTCTCTCTTTTAAATAAAGTCCACGTGCTCACCAACTCTCTGTTTTAAATAAAGTCCACATGCTCACCAACTCTCTGTTTTAAATAAAGTCCACACGCTCACCCACTCTCTGTGTTAAATAAAGTCCACACGCTAACCCACTCTCGATTTTAAATATAGTTCACACGCTCATCCACTCTCTCTTTTTAATAAAGTCCATACACTCATCCACTCTCTTTTAAATAAAGTCCACACGCTCACCCACTCTCTGTTTTAAATAAAGTCCACACGCTCACCCACTCTCTGTTTTAAATAAAGTCCACACGCTCACCCACTCTCTGTTTTAAATAAAGTCCACACACTGACCCACTCTCTGTTTTAAATAAAGTCCATACGCTCACCCATTCTCTGTTTTATATAAAGTCCACACACTCACCCACTTTCTGATTTAAATAAAGTCCACACACTGAACACACTCTGTTTTAAATAAAGTCCAAAAGCTCACCCATTCTCTGTTTTATATAAAGTTCACTCGCTCACCCACTCTCTCATTTAAATAAAGTCCAGGCTCACCCACTCTCTGTTTTAAATAAAGTCCAGGCTCACCCACTCTCTGTTTTAAATAAAGTCCACACGCTCACCCACTCTCTGTTTTAAATAAAGTCCACACGCTCACCCACTCTGTTTTAAATAAAGTCCACACGCTCACCCACTCTGTTTTAAATAAAGTCCACACGCTCACCCACTCTGTTTTAAATAAAGTCCACACGCTCACCCACTCTGTTTTAAATAAAGTCCACACGCTCACCCACTCTGTTTTAAATAAAGTCCACACGCTCACCCACTCTGTTTTAAATAAAGTCCACACGCTCACCCACTCTGTTTTAAATAAAGTCCACACGCTCACCCACTCTGTTTTAAATAAAGTCCACACGCTCACCCACTCTGTTTTAAATAAAGTCCACACGCTCACCCACTCTGTTTTAAATAAAGTCCACACGCTCACCCACTCTGTTTTAAATAAAGTCCACACGCTCACCCACTCTGTTTTAAATAAAGTCCACACGCTCACCCACTCTGTTTTAAATAAAGTCCACACGCTCACCCACTCTGTTATAGATTAACTCCACACGCTCACCCACTCTGTTATAAATAAAGTCCACACGCTCACCAATTCTCTGTTTTAAATACAGTCCACAAGGTCACCCATTCTCTGTTTTAAATAAAGTCCACACGCTCACCCACTCTCTGGTTTAAAAAAAATCCACACACTCACCCACTCTCTGGTTTAAAAAAAATCCACACTCTCACCCACTCTCTGGTTTAAAAAAAATCCACACACTCACCCACTCTCTCTTTTAAATAAAGTCCACGTGCTCATCAACTCTCTGTTTTAAATAAAGTCCATACACTCACCTACTTTCTGATTTAAAAAAGTCCACACACTGACCCACTCTCTGTTTTAAATAAAATCCATACGCTCACCCATTCTCTGTTTTATATAAAGTCCACACACTCACCCACTTTCTGATTTAAATAAAGTCCACACACTGACACACTCTCTGTTTTAAATAAAGTCCATACGCTCACCCATTCTCTGTTTTATATGAAGTCCACTCGCTCACCCACTCTCTGTTTTAAATAAAGTCCACATGCTCACCCACTCTCTGTTTTAAATAAAGTCCAGGCTCACCCACTCTCTGTTTTAAATAAAGTCCACTATTCACCCAGTCTCAGTTTTAAATAAAGTCCTCACGCTCACCCATTCTCTGTTTTAAATCCAGTCCAACGCTCACCCATTCTCTGTTTTAAGTAAAGTCCACGTTCACCCACTCTCTGTTTGAAATAAAGTCCACACATTCAACCACTCTCTGTTTTAAATAAAGTCCACACATTCAACCACTCTCTGTTTTAAATCAAGTTCACACACTCATCCACTCTCTGTTTTAAATAAATTCCATTCGCTCATCCACTCTCTGTTTTAAATAAAGTCCACATTCACCCACTCTCTGTTTTAAATATAGCTCACACGCCCATGCACTCTCTCTTTTTAATAAAGTCCATACACTCATCCACTCTCTTTTAAATAAAGTCCACACGCTCACCCACTTTCTGTTTTAAATAAAGTCCACACGCTCACCCACTCTGTTTTAAATAATGTCCACAGGCTCACCCACTTTCTGTTTTAAATAAAGTCCACGCTCACCCACTCTCTGTTTTAAATAAAGTCCACACACTCAACCACTTTCTGTTTTAAATGAAGTCCACACACTCACCCACTCTCTATTTTAAATAAAGTCCACATGATCACCCACTCTCTATTTTAAATAAAGTCCACATGATCACCCACTCTCTGTTTTAAATAATGTCCACAGGCTCACCCACTTTCTGTTTTAAATAAAGTCCACATGCTCACCCACACTCTGTTATAAATAAAGTCCACATGCTCACCCACTTTTGTTTTAAATAAAGTCCACACACTCACCCACTCTCTGTCTTAAATAAAGTCCACACGCTCACCCACTCTCTGTTTTAAATAAAGTCCACACTCTCACCCACTCTCTGTTTTAAATAAAGTCCACATGCTCACCCACTCTCTGTTTTAAATAAAGTCCACATGCTCAACCACTCTCTGTTTTAAATAAAGTTCACACACTCACCCACTCTCTGTTTTAACTAAAGTCCACATGCTCAACCAGTTTCAGTTTTAAATAAAGTCCACCCGCTCACCCACTCTCTGTTTTAAATAAAGTCCACACGCTCAACAACTCTCTGTTTTAAAGAAAGTTCACATGATCAACGACTCTGTTTTAAATAAAGTCCACATGCTCAACCACTCGCTGTTTTAAATGAAGTCCCTACGCTCACCCACTCTCTGTTTTAAATAAAGTCCCTATGCTCACCCACTCTGTTTTAAATAAAGTCCACACACTCAACCACTCTCTGTTTTAAATAAAGTGCACATGATCAACCACTCTGTTTTAAATAAAGTCCACATGCTCAACCACTCGCTGTTTTAAATGAAGTCCCTACGCTCACCCACTCTCTGTTTTAAATAAAGTCGACATGCTCACCGACTCTCTGTTTTAAATTAAGTCCAGGATCACCCACTCTCTGTTTTAAATAAAGTCCACGATCACCCACTCTCTGTTTTAAATAAAGCCCACGATCACCCCGTCTCTGTTTTAAATAAAGTCCACACGCTCACCCATTCTCTGTTTTAAATAAAGTCCACACGCTCACCAATTCTCTGTTTTAAATACAGTCCACAAGGTCACCCATTCTCTGTTTTAAATAAAGTCCACACGCTCACCCACTCTCTGGTTTAAAAAAAATCCACACACTCACCCACTCTCTGGTTTTAAAAAAATCCACACTCTCACCCACTCTCTGGTTTAAAAAAAATCCACACACTCACCCACTCTCTCTTTTAAATAAAGTCCACGTGCTCATCAACTCTCTGTTTTAAATAAAGTCCACATGCTCACCAACTCTCTGTTTTAAATAAAGTCCACAAGCTCACCCACTCTCTGTGTTAAATAAAGTCCATACACTCACCCACTTTCTGATTTAAATAAAGTCCACACACTGACCCACTCTCTGTTTTAAATAAAGTCCATACGCTCACCCATTCTCTGTTTTATATAAAGTCCACACACTCACCCACTTTCTGATTTAAATAAAGTCCACACACTGACACACTCTCTGTTTTAAATAAAGTCCATACGCTCACCCATTCTCTGTTTTAAATAAAGTCCACATGCTCACCCACTCTCTGCTTTAAATAAAGTCCACTATTCACCCAGTCTCAGTTTTAAATAAAGTCCACACGCTCACCCATTCTCTGTTTTAAATCCAGTCCAACGCTCACCCATTCTCTGTTTTAAGTAAAGTCCACGTTCACCCACTCTCTGTTTGAAATAAAGTCCACACATTCAACCACTCTCTGTTTTAAATAAAGTCCACACATTCAACCACTCTCTGTTTTAAATCAAGTTCACACACTCATCCACTCTCTGTTTTAAATAAATTCCATTCGCTCATCCACTCCCTGTTTTAAATAAAGTCCACATGCTCACCCACTCTCTGTTTTAAATATAGCTCACACGCCCATGCTCTCTCTCTTTTTAATAAAGTCCATACACTCATCCACTCTCTTTTAAATAAAGTCCACATGCTCACCCACTTTCTGTTTTAAATAAAGTCCACACGCTCACCCACTCTCTGTTTTAAATAATGTCCACAGGCTCACCCACTTTCTGTTTTAAATAAAGTCCACGCTCACCCACGCTCTGTTTTAAATAAAGTCCACACACTCAACCAGTCTCTGTTTTAAATGAAGTCCACACACTCACCCACTCTCTATTTTAAATAAAGTCCACATGATCACCCACTCTCTATTTTAAATAAAGTCCACATGATCACCCACTCTCTGTTTTAAATAAAGTCCACATGCTCACTCACTTCGTGTTTTAAATTAAATCCACAAACTCACCAACTCTGTTTTAAATTAAGTCCACATGCTCACCCACTCTCTGTTTTAAATAAAGTCCACACGTTCACTCACTCTCTGTTTTAAATAAAGTCCACACGTTCAACCACTCTCTCTTTTAAATAAGGTCCACACGCTCCCTCACTCTCTGTTTTAAATACAGTCCACACATTCACCCACTCTCTGTTTTAAATAAAGTCCAAATGCTCACCCACTTTTGTTTTAAATAAAGTCCACACACTCACCCACTCTCTGTTTTAAATAAAGTCCACATGCTCACCCACTCTCTGTTTTAAATAAAGTCC
The DNA here is from genome assembly GCF_017639515.1 of Carcharodon carcharias. Lineage (NCBI taxonomy): Eukaryota > Metazoa > Chordata > Chondrichthyes > Lamniformes > Lamnidae > Carcharodon > Carcharodon carcharias. The sequence continues at coordinate 81,885,125 of NC_054472.1, read as the reverse complement.
ACACGCTCACCCACTCTCTGTTTTAAATAAAGTCAACACGCTCACCCACTCTCTGTTTTAAATAAAGTCAACACGCTCACCCACTCTCTGTTTTAAATAAAGTCCACATGCTCACCCAATCTCTGTTTTAAATAAAGTCCACATGCTCAACCACTCTCTGTTTTAAATAAAGTTCACACACTCACCCACTCTCTGTTTTAACTAAAGTCCACATGCTCAACCAGTTTCAGTTTTAAATAAAGTCCACCCGCTCACCCACTCTCTGTTTTAAATAAAGTCCACACGCTCAACAACTCTCTGTTTTAAAGAAAGTGCACATGATCAACGACTCTGTTTTAAATAAAGTCCACACGCTCAACCACTCGCTGTTTTAAATGAAGTCCCTACCCTCACCCACTCTCTGTTTTAAATAAAGTCGACATGCTCACCAACTCTCTGTTTTAAATTAAGTCGAGTTTCACCCACTCTCTGTTTTAAATAAAGTCCAGGATCAACCACTCTCTGTTTTAAATAAAGTCCACACGCTCACCCATTCTCTGTTTTAAATACAATCCACAAGGTCACCCATTCTCTGTTTTAAATACAATCCACACACTCACCCGCTCTCTGGTTTAAAAAAATCCACACACTCACCCACTCTCTCTTTTAAATAAAGTCCAAGTGCTCACCAACTCTCTGTTTTAAATAAAGTCCACATGCTCACCAACTCGCTGTTTTAAATAAAGTCCACATGCTCACCCACTCTCTGTGTTAAATAAAGTCCATACACTCACCCACTTTCTGATTTAAATAAAGTCCACACACTGACCCACTCTCTGTTTTAAATAAAGTCCAAAAGCTCACCCATTCTCTGTTTTATATAAAGTTCACTCGCTCACCCACTCTCTCTTTTAAATAAAGTCCACATGCTCACCCACTCTCTGTTTTAAATAAAGTCCAGGCTCACCCACTCTCTGTTTTAAATAAAGTCCAGGCTCACCCACTCTCTGTTTTAAATAAAGTCCAGGCTCACCCACTCTCTGTTTTAAATAAAGTCCAGGCTCACCCACTCTCTGTTTTAAATAAAGTCCAGGCTCACCCACTCTCTGTTTTAAATAAAGTCCACGATCACCCCGTCTCTGTTTTAAATAAAGTCCACATATTCACCCAGTCTCAGTTTTAAATAAAGTCCACACGCTCACCCATTCTCTGTTTTAAATACAGTCCACACGCTCACCCACTCTCTGTTTTAAATAAAGTCCACACATTCAACCACTCTCTGTTTTAAATCAAGTTCACACGCTCATCCACTCTGTTTTAAATAAATTCCATTCGCTCATCCACTCTCTGTTTTAAATAAAGTCCACGTTCACCCACTCTCTGTTTTAAATAAAGTGCACACGCTAACCCACTCTCGATTTTAAATATAGTTCACACGCTCATCCAATCTCTCTTTTTAATAAAGTCCATACACTCATCCACTCACTTTTAAATAAAGTCCACACGCTCACCCACTCTCTGTTTTAAATAAAGTCCACATGCTCACCCACTCTCTGTTTTAAATAAAGTCCACATGCTCACCCACTCTCTGTTTTAAATAATGTCCACAGGCTCACCCACTTTCTGTTTTAAATAAAATCCACACACTCACCCACTCTCTGTTTTAAATAAAGTCCACGCTCACCCACTCTCTATTTTAAATAAAGTGCACATGCTCACCCACTCTCTGTTTTAAATAAAGTCCACACGTTCACCCACTTTCTGTTTTAAATCAGGTTCACACGCTCATCCACTCTCTGTTTTAAATAAATTCCATTCGCTCATCCACTGTCTGTTTTAAATAAAGTCCACACCCACTCTCTATTTTAAATAAAGTCCACAGGCTCACCCACTCTCTGTTTTAAATAATGTCCACACGCTCATCCACTCTCTGTTTTAAATAAGGTCCACAGGCTCACCCACTCTCTGTTTTAAATAAAGTCCACACGCTCACCCACTCTCTGTTTTAAATAAAGTCCACACGCTCACCCACTCTGTGTTTTAAATAAAGTCCAGGCTCACCCACTCTCTGTTTTAAATAAAGTCCAGGCTCACCCACTCTCTGTTTTAAATAAAGTCCAGGCTCACCCACTCTCTGTTTTAAATAAAGTCCAGGCTCACCCACTCTCTGTTTTAAATAAAGTCCAGGCTCACCCACTCTCTGTTTTAAATAAAGTGCACGATCACCCAGTCTCAGTTTTAAATAAAGTCCACACGCTCACCCATTCTCTGTTTTAAATACAGTCCACACGCTCACCCACTCTGTTTTAAATAAAGTCCACACATTCAACCATTCTCTGTTTTAAATGAAGTCCACACATTCAACCACTCTCTGTTTTAAATCAAGTTCACACGCTCATCCACTCTCTGTTTTAAATAAAGTCCACGTTCACCCACTCTCTGTTTTAAATAAAGTCCACACGCTAACCCACTCTCGATTTTAAATATAGTTCACACGCTCATCCACTCTCTCTTTTTAATAAAGTCCACACGCTCACCCACTCTCTGTTTTAAATAATGTCCACAGGCTCACCCACTCTCTGTTTTAAATAAAGTCCATTCGCTCATCCACTGTCTGTTTTAAATAAAGTCCACACCCACTCTCTATTTTAAATAAAGTCCACAGGCTCACCCACTCTCTGTTTTAAATAATGTCCACACGCTCATCCACTCTCTGTTTTAAATAAGGTCCACAGGCTCACCCACTCTCTGTTTTAAATAAAGTCCACACGCTCACCCACTCTCTGTTTTAAATAAAGTCCACACGCTCACCCACTCTGTGTTTTAAATAAAGTCCAGGCTCACCCACTCTCTGTTTTAAATAAAGTCCAGGCTCACCCACTCTCTGTTTTAAATAAAGTCCAGGCTCACCCACTCTCTGTTTTAAATAAAGTCCAGGCTCACCCACTCTCTGTTTTAAATAAAGTCCAGGCTCACCCACTCTCTGTTTTAAATAAAGTGCACGATCACCCAGTCTCAGTTTTAAATAAAGTCCACACGCTCACCCATTCTCTGTTTTAAATACAGTCCACACGCTCACCCACTCTGTTTTAAATAAAGTCCACACATTCAACCATTCTCTGTTTTAAATGAAGTCCACACATTCAACCACTCTCTGTTTTAAATCAAGTTCACACGCTCATCCACTCTCTGTTTTAAATAAAGTCCACGTTCACCCACTCTCTGTTTTAAATAAAGTCCACACGCTAACCCACTCTCGATTTTAAATATAGTTCACACGCTCATCCACTCTCTCTTTTTAATAAAGTCCACACGCTCACCCACTCTCTGTTTTAAATAATGTCCACAGGCTCACCCACTCTCTGTTTTAAATAAAGTCCACACGCTCACCCACTCTCTGTTTTAAATAAAGTCCACACGCTCACCCACTCTCTGTTTTAAATAAAGTCCACACGCTCACCCACTCTCTGTTTTAAATAATGTCCACAGGCTCACCCACTCTCTGTTTTAAATAACATCCACACACTCACCCACTCTCTGTTTTAAATAAAGTCCACACGTTCACCCACTTTCTGTTTTAAATCAGGTTCACACGCTCATCCACTCTCTGTTTTAAATAAATTCCATTCGCTCATCCACTGTCTGTTTTAAATAAAGTCCACACCCACTCTCTATTTTAAATAAAGTCCACAGGCTCACCCACTCTCTGTTTTAAATAATGTCCACACGCTCATCCACTCTCTGTTTTAAATAAGGTCCACAGGCTCACCCACTCTCTGTTTTAAATAAAGTCCACACGCTCACCCACTCTCTGTTTTAAATAAAGTCCACACGCTCACCCACTCTGTGTTTTAAATAAAGTCCAGGCTCACCCACTCTCTGTTTTAAATAAAGTCCAGGCTCACCCACTCTCTGTTTTAAATAAAGTCCAGGCTCACCCACTCTCTGTTTTAAATAAAGTCCAGGCTCACCCACTCTCTGTTTTAAATAAAGTCCAGGCTCACCCACTCTCTGTTTTAAATAAAGTGCACGATCACCCAGTCTCAGTTTTAAATAAAGTCCACACGCTCACCCATTCTCTGTTTTAAATACAGTCCACACGCTCACCCACTCTGTTTTAATTAAAGTCCACACATTCAACCATTCTCTGTTTTAAATGAAGTCCACACATTCAACCACTCTCTGTTTTAAATCAAGTTCACACGCTCATCCACTCTCTGTTTTAAATAAAGTCCACGTTCACCCACTCTCTGTTTTAAATAAAGTCCACACGCTAACCCACTCTCGATTTTAAATATAGTTCACACGCTCATCCACTCTCTCTTTTTAATAAAGTCCACACGCTCACCCACTCTCTGTTTTAAATAATGTCCACAGGCTCACCCACTCTCTGTTTTAAATAAAGTCCACACGCTCACCCACTCTCTGTTTTAAATAAAGTCCACACGCTCACCCACTCTCTGTTTTAAATAAAGTCCACACGCTCACCCACTCTCTGTTTTAAATAATGTCCACAGGCTCACCCACTCTCTGTTTTAAATAACATCCACACACTCACCCACTCTCTGTTTTAAATAAAGTCCACACGTTCACCCACTTTCTGTTTTAAATCAGGTTCACACGCTCATCCACTCTCTGTTTTAAATAAATTCCATTCGCTCATCCACTGTCTGTTTTAAATAAAGTCCACACACTCACCCACTCTCTATTTTAAATAAAGTCCACAGGCTCACCCACTCTCTGTTTTAAATAATGTCCACACGCTCATCCACTCTCTGTTTTAAATAAGGTCCACAGGCTCACCCACTCTCTGTTTTAAATAAAGTCCACCCGCTCAAACACGCGTTGTTTTAAATAAAGTCCCTATGCTCACCCACTCTGTTTTAAATAAAGTCCACACACTCAACCACTCTCTGTTTTAAATAAAGTGCACATGATCAACCACTCTGTTTTAAATAAAGTCCACATGCTCAACCACTCGCTGTTTTAAATGAAGTCCCTACACTCACCCACTCTCTGTTTTAAATAAAGTCGACATGCTCACCGACTCTCTGTTTTAACTTAAGTCCAGGATCACCCACTCTCTGTTTTAAATAAAGTCCACGATCACCCCGTCTCTGTTTTAAATAAAGTCCACACGCTCACCCACTCTCTGTTTTAAATAATGTCCACACGCTCACCCACTTTCTGTTTTAAATAAAATCCACACACTCACCCACTCTCTGTTTTAAATAAAGTCCACGCTCACCCACTCTCTGTTTTAAATAAAGTGCACAAGCTCAACCACTCTCTGTTTTAAATAAAGTCCACACGATCACCCACTCTCTATTTTAAATAAAGTTGATTCGCTTATTCACTCTCTGTTTTAAATAAAGTGCACATGCTCACCCACTCTCTGTTTTAAATAAAGTCCACACGTTCACTCACTCTCTGTTTTAAATCAAGTCCACACGCTCAACCACTCTCTGTTTTAAATCAAGTTCACACGCTCACCCACTTTCTGTTTTAATTAAAGTCCACACACTCACCCACTCTCTATTTTAAATAAAGTCCACACGCGCACCCAATCTCTGTTTTAAATAAAGTCCACACGCTCACCCACTCTCTGTTTTAAATAAAGTCCACACGCTCACCCACTCTCTGTTTTAAATAAAGTCCACACGCTCACCCACTCTCTGTTTTAAATAAAGTCCACACGCTCACCCACTCTCTGTTTTAAATAAAGTCAACACGCTCACCCACTCTCTGTTTTAAATAAAGTCCACATGCTCACCCAATCTCTGTTTTAAATAAAGTCCACATGCTCAACCACTCTCTGTTTTAAATAAAGTTCACACACTCACCCACTCTCTGTTTTAACTAAAGTCCACATGCTCAACCAGTTTCAGTTTTAAATAAAGTCCACCCGCTCACCCTCTCTCTGTTTTAAATAAAGTCCACACGCTCAACAACTCTCTGTTTTAAATAAAGTCCACATGCTCAACCACTCTCTGTTTTAAATAAAGTTCACACACTCACCCACTCTCTGTTTTAACTAAAGTCCACATGCTCAACCAGTTTCAGTTTTAAATAAAGTCCACCCGCTCACCCACTCTCTGTTTTAAATAAAGTCCACACGCTCAACAACTCTCTGTTTTAAAGAAAGTGCACATGATCAACGACTCTGTTTTAAATAAAGTCCACACGCTCAACCACTCGCTGTTTTAAATGAAGTCCCTACCCTCACCCACTCTCTGTTTTAAATAAAGTCGACATGCTCACCAACACTCTGTTTTAAATTAAGTCGAGTTTCACCCACTCTCTGTTTTAAATAAAGTCCACGATCAACCACTCTCTGTTTTAAATAAAGTCCACACGCTCACCCATTCTCTGTTTTAAATAAAGTCCACACGCTCACCAATTCTCTGTTTTAAATACAGTCCACAAGGTCACCCATTCTCTGTTTTAAATACAATCCACAAGGTCACCCATTCTCTGTTTTAAATAAAGTCCACACACTCACCCGCTCTCTGGTTTAAAAAAATCCACACACTCACCCACTCTCTCTTTTAAATAAAGTCCACGTGCTCACCAACTCTCTGTTTTAAATAAAGTCCACATGCTCACCAACTCTCTGTTTTAAATAAAGTCCACATGCTCACCCACTCTCTGTGTTAAATAAAGTCCATAGACTCACCCACTTTCTGATTTAAATAAAGTCCACACACTGACCCACTCTCTGTTTTAAATAAAGTCCATACGCTCACCCATTCTCTGTTTTATATAAAGTCCACACACTCACCCACTTTCTGATTTAAATAAAGTCCACACACTGAACACACTCTGTTTTAAATAAAGTCCAAAAGCTCACCCATTCTCTGTTTTATATAAAGTTCACTCGCTCACCCACTCTCTCTTTTAAATAAAGTCCACATGCTCACCCACTCTCTGTTTTAAATAAAGTCCAGGCTCACCCACTCTCTGTTTTAAATAAAGTCCAGGCTCACCCACTCTCTGTTTTAAATAAAGTCCACGATCACCCCGTCTCTGTTTTAAATAAAGTCCACATATTCACCCAGTCTCAGTTTTAAATAAAGTCCACACGCTCACCCATTCTCTGTTTCAAATACAGTCCACACACTCACCCACTCTCTGTTTTAAATAAAGTCCACACATTCAACCATTCTCTGTTTTAAATGAAGTCCACACATTCAACCACTCTCTGTTTTAAATCAAGTTCACACGCTCATCCACTCTGTTTTAAATAAATTCCATTCGCTCATCCACTCTCTGTTTTAAATAAAGTCCACGTTCACCCACTCTGTTTTAAATAAAGTCCACACGCTAACCCACTCTCGATTTTAAATATAGTTCACACGCTCATCGAATCTCTCTTTTTAATAAAGTCCATACACTCATCCACTCTCTTTTAAATAAAGTCCACACGCTCACCCACTCTCTGTTTTAAATAAAGTCCACACGCTCACCCACTCTCTGTTTTAAATAATGTCCACAGGCTCACCCACTTTCTGTTTTAAATAAAATCCACACACTCACCCACTCTCTGTTTTAAATAAAGTCCACGCTCACCCACTCTCTGTTTTAAATAAAGTGCACACGCTCAACCACTCTCTGTTTTAAATAAAGTCCACACGATCACCCACTCTCTATTTTAAATAAAGTTGATTCGCTTATTCACTCTCTGTTTTAACTAAAGTGCACATGCTCACCCACTCTCTGTTTTAAATAAAGTCCACACGTTCACCCACTTTCTGTTTTAAATCAGGTTCACACGCTCATCCACTCTCTGTTTTAAATAAATTCCATTCGCTCATCCACTGTCTGTTTTAAATAAAGTCCACACACTCACCCACTCTCTATTTTAAATAAAGTCCACAGGCTCACCCACTCTCTGTTTTAAATAATGTCCACACGCTCATCCACTCTCTGTTTTAAATAAGGTCCACAGGCTCACCCACGCTCTGTTTTAAATAAAGTCCACACGCTCACCCACTCTCTGTTTTAAATAAAGTCCACACCCTCACCCACTCTGTGTTTTAAATAAAGTCCAGGCTCACCCACTCTCTGTTTTAAATAAAGTCCAGGCTCACTCACTCTCTGTTTTAAATAAAGTCCAGGCTCACCCACTCTCTGTTTTAAATAAAGTCCAGGCTCACCCACTCTCTGTTTTAAATAAAGTCCAGGCTCACCCACTCTCTGTTTTAAATAAAGTGCACGATCACCCAGTCTCAGTTTTAAATAAAGTCCACACGCTCACCCATTCTCTGTTTTAAATACAGTCCACACGCTCACCCACTCTCTGTTTTAAATAAAGTCCACACATTCAACCATTCTCTGTTTTAAATGAAGTCCACACATTCAACCACTCTCTGTTTTAAATCAAGTTCACATGCTCATCCACTCTCTGTTTTAAATAAAGTCCACGTTCACCCACTCTCTGTTTTAAATAAAGTCCACACGCTAACCCACTCTCGATTTTAAATATAGTTCACACGCTCATCCACTCTCTCTTTTTAATAAAGTCCACACGCTCACCCACTCTCTGTTTTAAATAATGTCCACAGGCTCACCCACTCTCTGTTTTAAATAAAGTCCACACGCTCACCCACTCTCTGTTTTAAATAAAGTCCACACGCTCATCCACTCTCTGTTTTAAATAAATTCCATTCGCTCATCCACTGTCTGTTTTAAATAAAGTCCACACACTCACCCACTCTCTATTTTAAATAAAGTCCACAGGCTCACCCACTCTCTGTTTTAAATAATGTCCACACGCTCATCCACTCTCTGTTTTAAATAAGGTCCACAGGCTCACCCACTCACTGTTTTAAATAAAGTCCACCCGCTCAAACACGCGTTGTTTTAAATAAAGTCCCTATGCTCACCCACTCTGTTTTAAATAAAGTCCACACACTCAACAACTCTCTGTTTTAAATAAAGTGCACATGATCAACCACTCTGTTTTAAATAAAGTCCACATGCTCAACCACTCGCTGTTTTAAATGAAGTCCCTACACTCACCCACTCTGTTTTAAATAAAGTCGACATGCTCACCGACTCTCTGTTTTAACTTAAGTCCAGGATCACCCACTCTCTGTTTTAAATAAAGTCCACGATCACCCCGTCTCTGTTTTAAATAAAGTCCACACGCTCACCCACTCTCTGTTTTAAATAATGTCCACACGCTCACCCACTTTCTGTTTTAAATAAAATCCACACACTCACCCACTCTCTGTTTTAAATAAAGTCCACGCTCACCCACTCTCTGTTTTAAATAAAGTGCACAAGCTCAACCACTCTCTGTTTTAAATAAAGTCCACACGATCACCCACTCTCTATTTTAAATAAAGTTGATTCGCTTATTCACTCTCTGTTTTAAATAAAGTGCACATGCTCACCCACTCTCTGTTTTAAATAAAGTCCACACGCTCACCCATTCTCTGTTTTAAATAAAATCCACACGCTCACCCACTCTCTGTTTTAAATAAAGTCCACACGCTCACCCACTCTCTGTTTTAAATAAAGTCCACACGCTCACCCACTCTCTGTTTTAAATAATGTCCACAGGCTCACCCACTTTCTGTTTTAAATAAAATCCACACACTCACCCACTCTCTGTTTTAAATAAAGTCCACGCTCACCCACTCTCTGTTTTAAATAAAGTCCATACACTCACCCACTCTCTGTTTTAAATAAAGTGCACAAGCTCAACCACTCTCTGTTTTAAATAAAGTCCACACGATCACCCACTCTCTATTTTAAATAAAGTCCACACGCTCACCCACTCTCTGTTTTAAATAAAGTCCACACGCTCACCCACTCTCTGTTTTAAATAATGTCCACAGGCTTAACCACTTTCTGTTTTAAATAAAGTGCACAAGCTCAACCACTCTCTGTTTTAAATAAAGTCCACACGATCACCCACTCTCTATTTTAAATAAAGTTGATTCGCTTATTCACTCTCTGTTTTAACTAAAGTGCACATGCTCACCCACTCTCTGTTTTAAATAAAGTCCACACGTTCACCCACTTTCTGTTTTAAATCAGTTTCACACGCACATCCACTCTCTGTTTTAAATAAATTCCATTCGCTCATCCACTGTCTGTTTTAAATAAAGTCCACACACTCACCCACTCTCTATTTTAAATAAAGTCCACAGGCTCACCCACTCTCTGTTTTAAATAATGTCCACACGCTCATCCACTCTCTGTTTTAAATAAGGTCCACAGGCTCACCCACTCTCTGTTTTAAATAAAGTCCACACGCTCAAACACGCGTTGTTTTAAATAAAGTCCCTATGCTCACCCACTCTGTTTTAAATAAAGTCCACACACTCAACCACTCTCTGTTTTAAATAAAGTGCACATGATCAACCACTCTGTTTTAAATAAAGTCCACATGCTCAACCACTCGCTGTTTTAAATGAAGTCCCTACACTCACCCACTCTCTGTTTTAAATAAAATCGACATGCTCACCGACTCTCTGTTTTAAATTAAGTCCAGGATCACCCACTCTCTGTTTTAAATAAAGTCCACACGCTCACCCACTCTCTGTTTTAAATAAAGTCCACGATCACCCACTCTCTGTTTTAAATAAAGTCCACGATCACCCCGTCTCTGTTTTAAATAAAGTCCACATGCTCACCCACTCTCTGTTTTAAATAAAGTCCACACACTCACCCATTCTCTGTTTTAAATAAAGTCCACACGCTCACCCACTCTCTATTTTAAATAAAGTCCACACGCTCACCCACTCTCTGTTTTAAATAATGTCCACAGGCTCACCCACTTTCTGTTTTAAATAAAATCCACACACTCACCCACTCTCTGTTTTAAATAAAGTCCACGCTCACCCACTCTCTGTTTTAAATAAAGTCCATACACTCACCCACTCTCTGTTTTAAATAAAGTGCACAAGCTCAACCACTCTCTGTTTTAAATAAAGTCCACACGATCACCCACTCTCTATTTTAAATAAAGTTGATTCGCTTATTCACTCTCTGTTTTAAATAAAGTGCACATGCTCACCCACTCTCTGTTTTAAATAAAGTCCACACGTTCACCCACTTTCTGTTTTAAATCAGGTTCACACGCTCATCCACTCTCTGTTTTAAATAAATTCCATTCGCTCATCCACTGTCTGTTTTAAATAAAGTCCACACACTCACCCACTCTCTGTTTTAAATAAATTCCAGGCTCACCCACTCTCTGTTTTAAATAACGTCCAGGCTCACCCACTCTCTGTTTTAAATAAAGTCCACGATCACCCTGTCTCTGTTTTAAATAAAGTCCACATATTCACCCAGTCTCAGTTTTAAATAAAGTCCACACGCTCACCCATTCTCTGTTTTAAATAAAGTCCACGATCACCCCGTCTCTGTTTTAAATAAAGTCCACATATTCACCCAGTCTCAGTTTTAAATAAAGTCCACACGCTCACCCATTCTCTGTTTTAAATACAGTCCACACGCTCACCCACTCTCTGTTTTAAATAAAGTCCACGTTCACCCACTCTTTGTTTTAAATAAAGTCCACACATTCAACCATTCTCTGTTTTAAATGAAGTCCACACATTCAACCACTCTCTGTTTTAAATCAAGTTCACACGCTCATCCACTCTGTTTTAAATAAATTCCATTCGCTCATCCACTCTCTGTTTTAAATAAAGTCCACGTTCACCCACTCTCTGTTTTAAATAAAGTCCACACGGTAACCCACTCTCGATTTTAAATATAGTTCACACGCTCATCCACTCTCTCTTTTTAATAAAGTCCATACACTCATCCACTCTCTTTTAAATAAAGTCCACACGCTCACCCACTCTCTGTTTTAAATAAAGTCCACACGCTCACCCACTCTCTGTTTTAAATAAAGTCCACACGCTCACCCACTCTCTGTTTTAAATAAAGTCCACACGCTCACCCACTCTCTGTTTTAAATAAGGTCCACAGGCTCACCCACTCTCTGTTTTAAATAAAGTCCACACACTCACCCACTCTCTGATTTAAATAAAGTCCACACATTCAGCCGCTCTCTGATTTAAATAAAGTCCATATGCTCACCCACTTTCAGTTTTAAATAAAGTCCACACACTGACCCACTTTCTGTTTTTAATAAAGTCCATACGCTCACCCATTCTCTGTTTTATATAAAGTCCCACATTCACCCACTCTCTGTTTTAGATAAAGTCCACTCGCTCACCCAATCTCTGTTTTAAATAAAGTCCACTCGCTCACCCACTCTGTTTCAAATAAAGTCCAGGCTCACCCACTCTCTGTTTTAAATAAAGTCCACGTGTTCATCAACTCTCTGTTTTTAATAAAGTCCACACATTCACCCACTCTCTGTTTTAAATGAAGTCCACACGCTCACCCACCCTCTATTATAAATAAAGTCCACACGCTCACCCACTCTCTGTTTTAAATAATGTCCACAGGCTCACCCACTTTCTGTTTTAAATAAAATCCACACACTCACCCACTCTCTGTTTTAAATAAAGTCCACGCTCACCCACTCTCTGTTTTAAATAAAGTCCATACACTCAGCCACTCTCTGTTTTAAATAAAGTCCACACGTTCACCCACTTTCTGTTTTAAATCAGGTTCACACGCTCATCCACTCTCTGTTTTAAATAAATTCCATTCGCTCATCCACTGTCTGTTTTAAATAAAGTCCACACACTCACCCACTCTCTGTTTTAAATAAAGTCCAGGCTCACCCACTCTCTGTTTTAAATAACGTCCAGGCTCACCCACTCTCTGTTTTAAATAAAGTCCACGATCACCCCGTCTCTGTTTTAAATAAAGTCCACATATTCACCCAGTCTCAGTTTTAAATAAAGTCCACACGCTCACCCATTCTCTGTTTTAAATACAGTCCACACGCTCACCCACTCTCTGTTTTAAATAAAGTCCACGTTCACCCACTCTTTGTTTTAAATAAAGTCCACACATTCAACCATTCTCTGTTTTAAATGAAGTCCACACATTCAACCACTCTCTGTTTTAAATCATGTTCACACGCTCATCCACTCTCTGTTTTAAATAAATTCCATTCGCTCATCCACTCTCTGTTTTAAATAAAGTCCACGTTCACCCACTCTCTGTTTTAAATAAAGTCCACACGCTAACCCACTCTCGATTTTAAATATAGTTCACACGCTCATCCACTCTCTCTTTTTAATAAAGTCCATACACTCATCCACTCTCTTTTAAATAAAGCCCACACGCTCACCCACTCTCTGTTTTAAATAAAGTCCACACGCTCACCCACTCTCTGTTTTAAATAAAGTCCACACGCTCACCCACTCTCTGTTTTAAATAAAGTCCACACGCTCACCCACTCTCTGTTTTAAATAAAGTCCACACGCTCACCCACTCTCTGTTTTAAATAATGTCCACAGGCTCACCCACTTTCTGTTTTAAATAAAATCCACACACTCACCCACTCTCTGTTTTAAATAAAGTCCACGCTCACCCACTCTCTGTTTTAAATAAAGTCCACACGCTCACCCACTCTCTGTTTTAAATAAAGTCCACACGCTCACCCATTCTCTGTTTTAAATAAAGTCCACACGCTCACCCACTCTCTGTTTTAAATAAAGTCCACACGCTCACCCACTCTCTGTTTTAAATAATGTCCACAGGCTCACCCACTTTCTGTTTTAAATAAAATCCACACACTCACCCACTCTCTGTTTTAAATAAAGTCCACGCTCACCCACTCTCAGTTTTAAATAAAGTCCATACACTCACCCACTCTCTGTTTTAAATAAAGTGCACAAGCTCAACCACTCTCTATTTTAAATAAAGTTGATTCGCTTATTCACTCTCTGTTTTAAGTAAAGTGCACATGCTCACCCACTCTCTGTTTTAAATAAAGTCCACACGTTCACCCACTTTCTGTTTTAAATCAGGTTCACACGCTCATCCACTCTCTGTTTTAAATAAATTCCATTCGCTCATCCACTGTCTGTTTTAAATAAAGTCCACACACTCACCCACTCTCTATTTTAAATAAAGGCCACACGCTCACCCTCTCTCTGTTTTAAATAAAGTCCACGTTCACCCACTCTTTGTTTTAAATAAAGTCCACACATTCAACCATTCTCTGTTTTAAATGAAGTCCACACATTCAACCACTCTCTGTTTTAAATCAAGTTCACACGCTCATCCACTCTCTGTTTTAAATAAATTCCATTCGCTCATCCACTCTCTGTTTTAAATAAAGTCCACGTTCACCCACTCTCTGTTTTAAATAAAGTTCACACGCTCACCCACTCTCTGTTTTAAATATAGTTCACACGCTCATCCACTCTCTCTTTTTAATAAAGTCCATACACTCATCCACTCTCTTTTAAATAAAGTCCACACGCTCACCCACTCTCTGTTTTAAATAAAGTCCACACGCTCACCCACTCTCTGTTTTAAATAAAGTCCACACGCTCACCCATTCTCTGTTTTAAATAAAATCCACACGCTCACCCACTCTCTGTTTTAAATAAAGTCCACACGCTCACCCACTCTCTGTTTTAAATAAAGTCCACACGCTCACCCACTCTCTGTTTTAAATAATGTCCACAGGCTCACCCACTTTCTGTTTTAAATAAAATCCACACACTCACCCACTCTCTGTTTTAAATAAAGTCCACGCTCACCCACTCTCTGTTTTAAATAAAGTCCATACACTCACCCACTCTCTGTTTTAAATAAAGTGCACAAGCTCAACCACTCTCTATTTTAAATAAAGTTGATTCGCTTATTCACTCTCTGTTTTAAGTAAAGTGCACATGCTCACCCACTCTCTGTTTTAAATAAAGTCCACACGTTCACCCACTTTCTGTTTTAAATCAGGTTCACACGCTCATCCACTCTCTGTTTTAAATAAATTCCATTCGTTCATCCACTGTCTGTTTTAAATAAAATCCACACACTCACCCACTCTCTATTTTAAATAAAGGCCACAGGCTCACCCACTCTCTGTTTTAAATAATGTCCACACGCTCATCCACTCTCTGTTTTAAATAAAGTCCACACGCTCACCCACTCTCTGTTTTAAATAAAGTCCACACGCTCACCCACTCTCTGTTTTAAATAAGGTCCACAGGCTCACCCACTCTCTGTTTTAAATAAAGTCCACACACTCACCCACTCTCTGATTTAAATAAAGTCCACACATTCAGCCGCTCTCTGATTTAAATAAAGTCCATATGCTCACCCACTTTCAGTTTTAAATAAAGTCCACACACTGACCCACTTTCTGTTTTTAATAAAGTCCATACGCTCACCCATTCTCTGTTTTATATAAAGTCCCACATTCACCCACTCTCTGTTTTAGATAAAGTCCACTCGCTCACCCAATCTCTGTTTTAAATAAAGTCCACTCGCTCACCCACTCTGTTTCAAATAAAGTCCAGGCTCACCCACTCTCTGTTTTAAATAAAGTCCACGTGTTCATCAACTCTCTGTTTTTAATAAAGTCCACACATTCACCCACTCTCTGTTTTAAATGAAGTCCACATGCTCACCCACCCTCTATTATAAATAAAGTCCACACGCTCACCCACTCTCTATTTTAAATAAAGTCCACACACCCACCCACTCTTCGTTTTAAATGAAGTCCACATGCTCAACCAATCTCTATTTTAAATAAAGTCCATACGCTCACCCACTCTCTGTCTTAAATAAAGTCCATACGCTCACCCATTCTCTGTTTTAACTAAAGTCTACGCGCTCACCCACACTCTGTTTCAAATTAAGTCCACATGCTCACCCACTTTCAGTTTTAAATAAAGTCCACACACTCACCCACTCTCTGTTTTAAATAAAGTCCACAGGCTCACACACTCTCTATTTTAAATAAAGTCCACATGCTCACCGACTCTCTGTTTTAAATAAAGTCCACACTCTCGCACTCTCTGTTTTAAATAAAGTCCACATGCTCACCCACTTTCAGTTTTAAATAAAGTCCACATGCTCACCCACTCTCTATTTTAAATAAAGTCCACATGCTCACCAACTCTCTGTTTTAAATAAAGTCCACACGCTCACCCACTCTCTGTTTTAAATAAAGTCCACACACTCACCCACTCTCTGTTTTTAATAAAGTCCACACGCTCAAACAATCTCTATTTTAAATAAAGCCCACACGTTCTCCCACTTTCTGTTTTAAATAAAGTCCACTCGCTCACCCACTCTCTGTTTTAAATAAAGTCCACATGCTCACCCACTCTCTGTTTTAAATAAAGTCCACACGCTCACCCATTCTCTGTTTTAAATAAAGTCCACACGCTCACCCACTTGCTGTTTTAAATAAAGTGCACACGCTCACCAACTCTCTGTTTTAAATAAAGTCCACACACCCACCCACTCTCTGTTTTAAATAAAGTCCACATGCTCAACCAATCTCTATTTTAAATAAAGTCCATACGCTCACCCACTCTCTGTTTTAAATAAAGTCCATACGCTCACCCATTCTCTGTTTTAACTAAAGTCTACTCGCTCACCCACTCTCTGTTTCAAATTAAGTCCACATGCTCACCCACTTTCAGTTTTAAATAAAGTCCACACACACACCCACTCTCTGTTTTAAATAAAGTCCACTGGCTCACACACTCTCTATTTTAAATAAAGTCCACATGCTCACCGACTCTCTGTTTTAAATAAGGTCCACGATCTCGCACTCACTGTTTTAAATAAAGTCCACATGCTCACCCCCTTTCAGTTTTAAATAAAGTCCACACACTCACCCACTCTCTGTTTTAAATAAAGTCCACATGCTCACCCACTGTCTATTTTAAATAAAGTCCACATGCTCACCAACTCTCTGTTTTAAATAAAGTCCACACTCTCACCCACTCTCTGTTTTAAATAAAGTCCACACACTCACCCACTCTCTGTTTTTAATAAAGTCCACACGCTCAACCAATCTCTATTTTAAATAAAGCCCTCACGTTCTCCCACTTTCTGTTTTAAATAAAGTCCACTCGCTCACCCAATCTCTGTTTTAAATCAAGTCCACATGCTCACCCACTCTCTGTTTTAAATAAAGTCCACACACTCACCCATTCTCTGTTTTAAATAAAGTCCACACGCTCACCCACTCTCTATTTTAAATAAAGTCCACACGCTCACCCACTCTCTGTTTTAAATAAAGTCCACACGCTCACACACTCTCTGTTTTAAATAATGTCCACAGGCTCACCCACTTTCTGTTTTAAATAAAATCCACACACTCACCCACTCTCTGTTTTAAATAAAGTCCACGCTCACCCACTCTCTGTTTTAAATAAAGTCCATACACTCACCCACTCTCTGTTTTCAATAAAGTGCACAAGCTCAACCACTCTCTGTTTTAAATAAAGTCCACACGATCACCCACTCTCTATTTTAAATAAAGTTGATTCGCTTATTCACTCTCTGTTTTAAATAAAGTGCACATGCTCACCCACTCTCTGTTTTAAATAAAGTCCACACGTTCACCCACTTTCTGTTTTAAATCAGGTTCACACGCTCATCCACTCTCTGTTTTAAATAAATTCCATTCGCTCATCCACTGTCTGTTTTAAATAAAGTCCACACACTCACCCACTCTCTATTTTAAATAAAGTCCACAGGCTCACCCACTCTCTGTTTTAAATAATGTCCACACGCTCATCCACTCTCTGTTTTAAATAAGGTCCACAGGCTCACCCACTCTCTGTTTTAAATAAAGTCCACACGCTCACCCACTCTCTGTTTTAAATAAGGTCCACAGGCTCACCCACTCTCTGTTTTAAATAAAGTCCATACGCTCACCCACTCTCTGTGTGAAATAAAGTCCACACACTCACCCACTCTCTGATTTAAATAAAGTCCACACATTCAGCTGCTCTCTGATTTAAATAAAGTCCATATGCTCACCCACTTTCAGTTTTAAATAAAGTCCACACACTGACCCACTTTCTGTTTTTAATAAAGTCCATACGCTCACCCATTCTCTGTTTTATATAAAGTCCCACATTCACCCACTCTCTGTTTTAAATAAAGTCCACTCGCTCACCCACTCTCTGTTTCAAATAAAGTCCAGGCTCACCCACTCTCTGTTTTAAATAAAGTCCACGTGTTCATCAACTCTCTGTTTTTAATAAAGTCCACACATTCACCCACTCTCTGTTTTAAATGAAGTCCACACGCTCACCCACCCTCTATTATAAATAAAGTCCACACGCTCACCCACTCTCTATTTTAAATAAAGTCCGCACACTCACCCACTCTCTATTTTAAATAAAGTCCACGCTCAACCAATCTCTGTTTTTAATAAAGTCCACAGGCTCACCCACTTTCTGTTTTAAATAATGTCTATGCTTACCATTCTCTGTTTTAAATAAAGTCGACACTCACCCATTCTGTTTTGAATTAAGTCCACGCTCACCCACTCTTTGTTTTAAATAAATTCCACACTCACCCTCTCTCTGTTTTAAATGTTCATGGTGTGGAATCCCTTTTTGTTGACAAAGGCACCAGGCTCACCCACTGACGCCTTGATGGCCACATGTGTGCAGTCAATGATACCCTCGATGTGAGGAACCCAGCAATCGCTGCAAAGTGTCTGGCTCGCTCAGGCTTGTGCTCCATGTCCATATGGTAATGAATGAAAGTCAATGCCTGAACAGATCTTCTGTCACCAGTTTGATACAACTGTGGACAGCTGACTGGGAGACTCCGCATGGATCCCACACTGAGCCCTGGAAAGAGCCGTACGGATAGAAGTTGAGGGCCACTGTTACTTAGAGCCACTGCCATGGGGAGTCCACCCTCACATTCGGAACTGATCTCAGGCCTGATCATCTGACAAATGGAAGTCACTGTCTCCCTTGAAAGACAGAGCCTCCTTCGGCATTGCACCTCGGACATATTGAGGTAGCTACATCGCCACCTGTAAATGCAGGCAGCGGGATAGTACCGTCTTCTGTGGTCCCTTTCGCCTTGCACTGCCAGCTGTCCCTGCCCCCCTTATGCCTGCACCTCTCCTCCCACAGGTTGATCCCCTGGAAGCTGCATAGGGACACATGGCCTCCTGTCCCTTCTGCCTTTTCCTTCCTCCTCAGAGGAAGTGCCACTAGCAGAGACCACAATCCCCATTACCAGGTTTATGGAAGGCTGTCTGATACCTGAAAGGCCCCACACAGTCTTAATCCTCCGGGGTCTGGAAGACACCAATGAGCCCTGAAATGAAGCCTAGAAATGCTCAGAATGCAGCTCTGAAGCAAGATGAAGCTGTCAAGTTCACAAAATCAACCAGCAGCACATAATCTTCAAAATTCGTCGCAACACATATTGACAATGCTACTGACCCTTCTTATCCGGCCTGTGGGTGAGCTTTTGCAAATTGTGGCCTGCCCGCTTGCCTGTTTTGCCCGTGTGATGGCTAAAAATTTGCAAGGGCTATGTAATCTCAGGGACAATTGTGTGTCAAGGGCCTTAACTAGCCTGTTAGTAATGGCGAGTGCACCTCCAACTTCCTTGCATGTTCACCCAGCAAAATATCACGAGAGTGCGGGTTGACGTTGGCATGCTCGGCTGACGTCAACATGTGTCATTTCATGCTCAAGGTGGTCACGCCTGCCGAGCAAAAAATTCTGCCCATAGACTTTAAAATACCCAGGCAAAGAAACATAATACCCTAAACAATCCAATTCAAAGGGAGTTTTCTTAACTTTAGTTCATAGTAGTCAGCCACTTGAGGCTAAGATGCTGAAGGCATTTCACACTTGTTACATCTTAAAATGCCTGCCCTCATGCACAGCTTTCTCTCCTTTATACATATTTTCCCCTTTGAATGAAATTCCCATTGTTTCACCATGTCTTTGGACTTTACCTCCCTGATCATAAAAATTTATCATAGCACTAATTTTTCCAGTAATCTTTGGGAAAAGTAAACACACTGGGAAGATTTTTCCTGTCAGAAAGCGGGAGTGGGGCCCACACGCTGATGTGTAAAATGATGCCCGGTGAAGTCGGGCAGGTGTCCCGATGTTCCAGTGCGACATTTAGATTGTCAGTTCAGTAGGGGCACAGCCACATTGGCTGCGCCCCTGCTAAACTGTCAAAGGCCCGTTAAGGCCATTAACAAAGTAATTAAAGTTGTTACGAATGCTGCCCACCCAAACTTAAGGTTGGCGGGCAGGCAACGAGCCCAGGTGGCCTTCACATTTTTCATGAAACCTCATCCACGATGAGGTTTCATGAATGGTTTATTATTTAAATAAACATTTTTGAAAAAGTTAAAGGACATGTCCCAGCTGATGTGACTGTTTCACATGAGGGGACCTGTTCTTTAAATTTCTTTTCGCCTTTATTAAATATTCAAGAACTTAAACTGATCGCGCATGCGTGAGTGAGCGCAGGCCCTGACTCAGGGAATCCCCCACCCACACAGAGAGTGCACAGCATTTCTGGGTGTGCGTCACACTGGGTAGGCCTTAATTGGCCCACCCACATAAAACGGCGGTGCACACGTACTTGGGGGCGCCGATTGGGTTCGTGCCCACCCCCATACAACACCCCCATTGGGGGGAGAATTTTTCCCACTGTTTAGAGTCATGGAGCCATAGAGGTCTACAGCACAGAAAAAGGCCCATCGGCCCATCGAGTCTGTGCCAGTCAAACAAGTCCCTAACTATTCTAATCCCATTTTCCAGCACTAGGCCCATAGCCTTATATGCCATGCCATCGCGAGTGAACATCCAAATACTTCTTAAATGTTTTGAGGGTTTCTGCCTCTACCACCCTTTCAGGCAGTGACTTCCAGATTCCCACCATCCTCTGGGTGAAAAGATCCTTCCTCATAAACCCTCTAATCCTCCTGCCCCTTACCTTAAATCTATGCCCCCTAGTTATTGATCCCTCCACCAAGGGGGAAAGTTCCTTCCTGTCTACCCTATCTATGCCCCTCATAATTTTATGCACCTCAGTCATGTTCCCCCCTCAATCTCCTCTGCTCCAAGGAAAATAACCCCAGTCTATCCAATCTCTTCTCATAGCTAAAACTCTCCAGCCCAGGTAACATCCTGGTAAATCTCATTTACACTCTCTCTAGTGCAATCACATCCTTCCTATAATGCGGATTCCAGAACTACAGGCAATACTCTAGCAGTGGCCTAACCAGCGTTTTATACAGTTCCAGCATAACCTACTTGCTCTTATATTCTATGCCGCAGCATTTTTTTAAAAAAAATACTTTATTCTTAAAATATCTGGAAGGACATTACAAAACATTTCTAAATCACCATCACAAAAAGTGCAATCAGATTAAACATGGATCACGAGGAGCTTCTATACAATCAATGAATATTACAATCATTTCAATATTGTCATTACAGACAATGCAATGGTATTGGAGTTATCAACATACACCATGTTGCATTCTGAGGTGCTTCAATACAATTATAATACAATTAGTATTTAATGCATACATTCATTGTGAGCCATACAGCCCGAGGAATCTATACCTTTCCCAGCCCCTCAGTGCACTATGGCAGAAAGGTCTTAGACATATTTCATGCCTCAGCTAATAAAGGCAAGTATTCCATATGCTTTCTTAACCACCTTGTCTACCTGTCCCGCTACCTTAAGGGACCAGTGGACATGCACATCAAGGTCCCCCTGATCCTCGGTACTTCACAGGGTCCTACCATTCATCCTGTATCCCCGTGCCTTGTTTGTCCTCTTCTAAACTTCACCTGGCTCAGTGACACATTTCACCCCTCCTTTGAAAACAATCTAGTCTGGCTTATTTTAAAATGCAAATGTCCTTTTACGTCTTACATTCTAAACTTACCCCATATTTACCTCCTTAACATTTTAAACCTAGCTTATCTCCTGATACATCAAGGTCTTCAGACCAGTTGCCTTTAATCCAATTAAGTCTCTGTCACACACATACACACACACACACACACTAATATATACACACAGAGACAAATATACACCCATTATTTTACAATAAATCCCAATAACATCATTATATCTTCCTGAAACCAACCCCCCCACTCAACTTGTTGGGCAGAATTTTCCATCTGGTGGGGCTGAAAAGTGGGATTGGGCGCAGGCGGGCACCCGCGATTGGGTGTGCGCCACCATTTTACGTGGGCGGGCCAATTAAGGCCCACCCAACATATCTCCCAACTCTCAAGGATAGTGGGAGTGTGCGGGCAGCGGCGGCCATGCACAGACCACTAGGTCCAATGGCTACCCAGCAGCCTTTTTAAAAGAAGGCCTGGCAGCCTTTTCTAGGCAGTGCGCCCCTCATTTTTCTGATGACTGTCTTGCTGCCCTCCTCAAGGAGGTGGCAGCACGGCGGGAGGTGTTGGTCCCCCAGGATGGGAGGAGGAGGCCCCCCCATATGATGAAACGTGCCTGGGAAAAGGTGGTGAAGGTGGTGATCTCCTGCAACATGGGGCGGCGCACCTGGATCCAGTGTCGCCAGCACTTCAATGACTTTTTGTGCTCTGGCAGAGTGAGTATCATGTTGGCACTGGGCATTTAACCCAGCAGGTAGCCTTACCCTCTGAGCCCGCCCTGGGAACAGGCCTCGCACCTTTGTGTGAGTGTTTGGCAGCAGCGGGGTGAGGAGGCACTGGAGGCCTAATATGTCCTACTCTGGTTGGAGTGGGCTGTGCGCGAAGAGAATCCATGTGCAATTTGCACAGATCAATGCTCTTCTCTCATTTTCAGGAGAAGAATGCTCATAACGGGGCAGAGCATGTGAGGACTGGCGACGGCCAGGTGCAGTTAGCCATTCTCAGCCAGTTTGAGCAGGAGGCCCTGGATCTGGAGAGGCACCATGCGCCCAGGTCCACTGGTGTCAGTGGGTCTGGGGTGCCACGGCCAGGTATGTATGCCCAGCAGTGAGGTCAGCATTGTTCTCCCAACAGCCATAGCAGTGCTGAATGTTAAGTGGTTTAATTTTGCAACATGGCTTGACCATTGCTAATGGAAGGATGAGCGCACAATGATCTGGAGGATATGGGTGCACTTTGTTATTATCTCCACGCTAACTGACCCAATGTCCTTGTTCATCATTTCAGCATCATCGGAGCAGGGCCGGGAGGAGGAGCAGCAGGGGTCCCCTTTCACACCTGAGGAGCCTGAATTCTCACCAGTGTCACACCATCTATACCAGGCAGGCACCAGTGCGGATACTAGCACCTCGGTCAGAATTAGAACATCGGCTAGTGTCCCAGGGCACAGCGGTGAGGGCACTTCAAAGTCACTGGAGGAGCTGGTAGAGACAGAGAGTGTCCATGGCGCCAGCAGTTGGAGGACTGGAGAGGACCAGGCACATGCTCAGTCGGTGCCTGATGATGTACCACTGGAGTCGTTTGAGAAGCAGCAGGGGCAGGAAATGCAGCCAGGTGTGCGGGAGCATCTGGGAGAGATACATGAGGCTATGCTTGGCTTGGTCTATGTGGTGGAGGAGTCTACACGGACAAACGCCGAAGCCATGAACCACATGTCCAAGCGCCAAACGTCCTCCATGGAGAGAGTGGCGACTCACGTGGAAACCCTACTCCAGGAGACCCGCCAGGACTTCCTGGGGATGCGCCCTGACCAGCAAGTCCTCACATCGGCATTGACCTCAGCTGGTCAGTGCCACTGTGGGAGATGGTGTGGGCATCAAGCTTCCCAGCTCGGTGCCCATCCATCCACGGTGAGCAGGGAGGTCCGAAGCAATCTCACGTCAGTGCAGCAGTTGCCGGTCATCTCTGCGGGCTCCTCTCAGGGCGCTCCAGATGAGGGTGGCAGCTCCTCCGCCCCTCTCCCAGTGATCATTTCATTCATTGAGGCTGCGCCGACTGGAGAGATGCCAGCTGTGGAACTGGCAGATCCTCCCAGGCGGGGCCAGCACAGGCTCCACGGGCCAGAGGACGACCGCCAAGGTCGTCAAGGCCAAAAGGACAGCAGAGTCAGCAGGCTGTCTCAGGTGCCAGTCCCAGTGCTGGGGCAGCACCAAGGCATAGCACACGGAAACGAAAGCATAAGGCACCTTAGGCACTCCATGGGTTTTTCATTGGTGCTTTTGTCTAAGCCCGAGATGAGGTCCTTATGATCTCTTTGTCATTGTTAACACTATTGTTCTCTCTTTGTGATAAGTTATTTTGCTTCACACATTAACTGCAGAAGTGTGATCATGGCTGAGGGTACTTAGTTTCTTCTGCATGTGTATGATTGACAAAAGTGTAATGAATGATTGTTGGATATTCAGCTTTATTTACAAGGCCCTTTTTTAGTGATGCTGACCTGGCAGATTTGTATTTAGGTGTCGAGTGTTGAGGCGGCAGCCCAGGCTTGTCCTGGAGGTCCATCTGTGTTGTGCGAGCTGAAGGTTCATTGGATTAAAGCTTCCCGGGTGTCCCTGCCTCCCTGGAGTAGCCCCAGGTCAGCGTCTGTCCCCTCAGCATTTCCTTGTGCATGCTCATCCTCGGAATCACTGCTGGATTCATCGTGTGCAGCCGCAGCCACTGCGTCTACGCCTTCATCATCCACTGTGTCCCCCTTTTCCAGGGCAAGGATGTGGAGAGCGCAGCATGCTCGCCAACATGTAAAATGATGCGCGGTGACATCGGGTGGGTGTCCCGACGTCACTGCGCGTCATTTAGAATGTCAGTTCGGCGGGCGCATAGCTGCATTGGCTGCGCCCCCACCAAACTGTCAAAAGCCCATTAAGGGCATTAAGAAAATAATTAACATGGTTAAGAATGCTGCCCGTCCAACCTTAATGTTGGTGGACAAGCGAAGAGCCCTGATGGCCTGTGCATTTTTCATGAAACCTCTTCCACGGGCTGGATGAGATTTCATGAAGGGTTTATTAATTAAATTTTAAAAATAGAAAGTATTCATTGACATGTCCTAGCTCATGTGACACTGTTACATGAGGGGACATGTCTTAAAATATTTTCTTTTCTTTATTTAAATGTCTAAACAATAAACTAATCTCCCTGAGGCACCTCTGTGCCTCAGGGAGGTTTCTGCGCACTTTTGCATGCATGCGCAAAAGGGTGCAGGCCCCTACTCAGGGAATTCCCCCCCTCCCCCCCCCCCCAACCCGCACAGGGAGCACTTTTGGGCATGCATCATGCTGGGCGGGCCTTAATTGACCCGCCCACGTAAAATGGCAGCATGGGCCCAATCGGGGGTACCGATTGGGTTCGCACCCGTCCCCGCAGAACCCCCCCCCACCGACAGGGGGAAATTTCTACCCATGAAGTTTGAACCCTGATCTGATTGCATTTCTTTAGGTAAACAATATTTTGTAAAAAATTTAGTTAACTCTTCCACAAGTTTCTTACACAATCAATCATGACCCTAGTAAAAGATTCTTCAAATGCTGCATTGTAATTAAAGGTGCTGATTAACCAGCTTGTGGTTTCCCTACCACCTGACATGTGTGACATGTTCTAGAGAATTTGGCTGCATCCCTATGCAATCCAGGCCAGAAAAAAATGTTTTTGTATCTTCACCTGTGTCTTTCTAATTCACAAATGTACCCCAAACCCCCCTCCACCCCACCCCACCCCCGACCCGCTCGTTGGAATTTCATGATCTAATCTCAGAATATCATTTCTATATCCAAATGGCATTACAATCTGATGCATCTCCCTCCAGCCTTCATTTGCTAAAGCATGATAAGGCTTCGATTTTCTTATTAAAACATTACCCTTAATTCTAGAATACATTTTCTGAGTAAGCTATCTGATATAAATGTTTTATTTGCAAATCATTTTTCTGTAACTCCACTGACCTCCTTGAGTTAAGCACTTCAGTTGAATTGTCTTCCAATCTTTCTTCCTGAACAATTTTATCAAACACAGTCTCAGTTACTTGGAACTTCTGTTCTTCTTGTTTCAACCTGTGATTTTGTTATTATACAATCTGGAAACAATCCAGGATGCTCTCTCTGCAACGCTTCTGTTGAAAACACTTCTACATGCTGCCCAACTACTATAGGCATCACATCTGTGATCCAGCTATATCATTACCCAGAACATACTGAACCCCTGCAATGGGCAATTTTTCCACTACTCCGACAATCATCTCACCTGTTCTCCACTTATTCTTTAAATTTACCTTCCACAATGGAATAGGTTTAGCATCTCCATGAACCCCACTTATTATCACCTGTTCCTGCAATACTCACTCTGAATGACAAACGTCACTATCCTCAACATTAAGGATTGACTAGCCCCTGTGTCCCTTCAAATTTTAACATCTTTACCTGCTCCACCCCGTACACATGGAAAGACTTCCCTTCACACACATAGTCTTTAAACATTTCTGCAAACTGCTTCTCAGAATTCTCTTGGGTAAATTGTGGACATATTCCCCTTCTTTACTTATTGCTGATTCTTCCTATTTTACCTGTACACAAACCATTAGTCTTTCCTGCGTCTGAACCTCAGAACCCATACTTATAGAACTTTACTGCATCCCAATAATTCCAACAGATTTTCCCTGTAATTTCCAACACACTGACATAGTGTGCCCAACTTTATCACAATGGAAACACTTCAATTTTCAAGTGTCATTTCTACTCTCAGCACATTCCTTTTTATTCTGAGAAAAAACTTCCTGGGAACTTCTGTCTACACCTTCTCACCCCTGACTACCCAACTTCTTTTCACCTTCCTACTTTCTACCCTTTTTGGATTTAATAAGGTGACAAGAAAAGATTTAGCTCTATGAACTACTCATAATCATCAGCTATCTCTGCTGTTTGTCTTACCATTTGAACCCTTTGTTCCTCCACATGAGTTCTCCCTACGGAAGGAATTGAATCTTTAAATTCTTCCAAAAGAATTACCACTGTAAAAGCTGCTTATGTTGTTTCTATCTTTAATGCCCATATCCACTGATCAAAATTACTTTGTTTTACTCCTTCAAGCACAATTTAAATTTGCCCAGGCTGTTTTCTCATATTTTTAAATTTCTGCCTGTGTGCCTCAGAAACAAAATAATGTGCAGTCAAAATACTCTTTTTTTTTAAGCACAACCTAGTTCACCGACATTTCCTCTGACAGTGAAGCATAAACCTTTTGTGTTCTACCCACCAACCAGGATTGTAATAACAATGTCCGTTTTCCTGTGGCCATTTCATTTGTTTAGCTATCTTCTCAAATGAAATAAAGAATGCTTCCACATCTCTTTCCTCAAACTTTGGAAGCGCTTGTACAAATTTAAATATCTCCCCACGGGGTTTTAGGTTAAAGGTTTTCTCATCATCAGAACTTTCCTCAGCATTGGATGTCTTCTTTATTAAGTCCAGCTTTTTAAGCTGACACTCTCTGTCTCTTTCCTTCATTTTCTCTTCCATTGCTAGCTTTTCCTCTGGAGGTCAATTTTTGCATTTCCATTTCTTTTTGAAATAATCTCCCTTCTTTCCTTTCTCTTTCTGCTGCCTCTACTTCCAGTTTCTTCGTTTTCAATTCTTTTTCCTTTTTGCTTGCCTCCATTTCAAGTTTTCTCAAGTCTTTTGCTTATTCAAATTCAAGTCTCTTCATTTCCAACTGAAGTCTCACTACCTCCAGCAGTAACTCACTATTGTCAGGTATCACTTCCAACTTTAAATGTTGCACTATACCATCAATTATATCTGCTTTCTTAGCCCCTGCAGGTAACCCCAGTTGTAATTTATCTGCCAATTCCATTAACTTTACTTTAGTTACTTTTTGTAAACCAGCCAAAGTTATAACTTCAATTCCCAGAAAAGCCTTAGCAACTGCCAAAGCCATATTGCAGTCTCACCACTTCAAAAAAAAACCTCACACTAACTCAGGAATTCAAGTGCTTCTCGTACTCAAAATCTTAAGATTCAACAGCTCCAACCCAATTTTGAATATATCCCACAGAGAGCCCCCAACTATGTTATGGCACAGCTGATGGTAAATGCTAAGTTGTTCAAATCCCAGAGAGAAACTTGTGGCAACTGCCACAACTATTTTTTGCAATTTATCTACTGAACATGTTTAGAGACGTGAGCTTTGAAATTAGTTGTATTAAGACCACCAAGCCTTACAGATTTTTACAGAACTAGATTAAACATTTAATAATAAGAGAAACTATTTTAAGCACATACACATGTTTACAAATTACTACCAAAATAACTTCTAAATCCCCTAATTAGCCTGACTCCCAGTTACACCTCTGTTAAGGCAACTGTAAAACACATAAATTTTAAAAGACGCAGGCAAAGAAACCCTGTACAAAACAATTCAAAGTGAGTTTTCTTAACTTTAGTTTGTTGTAGACAGCAGCTTGAGGCTTAGATGCTGAAGGCATTTCACACTTGTTAGATCTTAAAATGCCTACACAAACACACAGCCTTCGGTCCTTTATACATATTTTCCCCTTTGAATGCAAATTCCCATTGTTTCGCTGTGTCTTTGGATTTTACCTCCCTGATCATAAAAAATTATCACACTACTAATTTTACCAGTAATCTTTTGGAAAAATAAACACACTGGGCAGAAATTTCCCCCCATTTGGGGGGTTGTGTGGGGCGGGGGTGGGCCCAATCAGCACCCACGATCGGGGCTGCGCTGCCATTTTATGAGGACAGGCCAATTAAGCTGAGTGCTCCCTGTGTAGGTGGGGGGGTGGTGGGGGGGGGTGAAATTCCCTGAGTCGGGGATCTGTGCCCTTTTGGGCATGCGCGCAAAAGAGTGCAGAAATCTCCCTTCAGGGAGATTAGTTTAAGGTTTAAAATTCTAAATAAAGGAACAGAAATATTTTAAGACATGCCCCCTTCTGTGATTCTGCCACATGAGCTGGGACATGTTCCTGAATTTTGATAAAAAATTTGATTTAATTAATGAAACCTTCATGAAACCTCATCCCGCCTGTGGATGAAGTTCTTTGAAAAATGTGAAGGCCGCCTGGGCTCTTTGCCAGCCCGCCAACCTTAAGGTTGGACGGGCAACGCTGTTAATTGTTTTCATGACTCTTTAAAAGGCCTTAATGGGCCTTTGACAGATCAGAGGGTGCGCAGCTTGCTCGGCTGCAGGCCTGCTGAACTAAAAATCTAAATGACGCGTGGTGACATTGGGACGCCAGCCCAACGTCACTGCGTGACATTTTCTATTTTAAAAATGCAAATGTCCTTTTACACCTTACATCCCAAACGTCCCCCATGTTTACCTGCTTAACATTTTAAACCTAGCTTATCTCCTAATACATCAAGCCTTCAGGCCAGCTGCCTTTAATACATTTAAGCTCCTCACACACACACATATACACACACACAGCAACATATAGACACAGATACCACTATTTTACAATAAATTCCAATAACATTATTATATCTTCCTGACATCTGGTTTAATCTCAGACGGTTGCCGGGGAGAGGAATAGAATTAATAACTAGAAAACGGATTTCAGAGCAGGGACTAAAGACAATGGTTTCAGGCTTCTTGATATTAAATTGGAGGAAGTTTCTGCTCATCCATTGTTGGATGTTGGATAAACAGTCTGTTAATTTAGCAACATTGGAGGAGTCAAGAGTAGTGGTGGTAGTGAGGTAGAGCTGGGTGTCATCATTCTATAAAAGAAAATCACACTGCTTTTAAAGAAAAAGCATAAAATTATGCAATGACAGGTGGTAGGTGAGAAGATTGGACAGAATATAAAGAACAGCAAAGACCCTTCGACAGAACTTGGACAAGTCGAAGGGTCATGAGGACTCAAAACGTCAACTCTTTTCTTCTCCGCCGATGCTGCCAGACCTGCTGAGTTTTTCCAGGTAATTCTGTTTTTGTTTTGGATTTCCAGCATCCGCAGTTTTTTTGTTTTTATTCCTGCATCTATCCTGACTAGTCCTGTTAGAATTTTATAGGTTTCTGTGAGATCCCCCCCCATCGTTCTTCTGAACTCCAGTGAATATAATCCTAATCGTCTCAATCTCTCCTCATATGTCAGTCCCGCCAACCCAGGAAGCAGTCGGCTAAACCTTCGCTGCACTCCCTCTATTGCAAGAACATCCTTCCTCAGATAAGGAGACCAAAACTGCACAAAAGTAGGGAGGCTATGCTTCAGCTATATAGGGCACTGATGAGACCGCATCTGGAGTACTGTGTACAGCATTGATCTCCTTATTTAAAGAAGGACGTAAATGCATTAGAAACAATCCAGAGAAGGTTTACTAGACTAATACCAGTGAGGTTTTTGGGAACAAACATTAAGATTCAGTAATAAGCAGATTGGAATGGTGCTTTGTGATGATTCTAACACTGATGCTTTGAACATCTACCATGTTGAATGGTTTCCTTGGTCTTCAAGCTGTTCAAAACAGTTTTGAGCTTCCACATTAAATTTTTCTTTAATTGACCTCTCTTTATTGAGCAGTTCATAATCTAGCCTCTTTAATGTCACTATTTCTTTCAATTTCCCCAGCTATATTTTGATGGTGCAAACTACAAAATTAAAAAAATCAAGAGATGCTATCTTTATGGTACACATACTATCAGAAAGAGTCATGGAAATATAAAAATATTGAATTCAAGTGTTTTATTGATTATAGTAAGGCATTTGATAAGGTGAAACATGAAGAGCTGATGAGCATGTTAGAGTCTCTTGACCTTGATGGCAAGGATCTTAGAGACATAAGAAATATTAATTGGAAGTGAACTATAGCCATAAAAGTTGAGAATGATCTCAGTGCTTTTGTAAAGATTAAAAGAGAGGTCAGACAGGAGTGTGTTTTGTACAGTGAAAATATTCTTAGGGAGATTGAAGATCTTCATGGATTATTCGTTGGAGGTTAAAACTTCAATAATTTACTATACGCTAATGACCCTGTCCTTATTGCTGATCCTGAAGAGAAACTGCAGAAGATTTTGGATAGAGTAGTGAGTAAAAGTGAGAAGAAAGGGCTGAGCATAAATTGTGAGAAAACAATATATCTAGTTGTGTCCAAAAGGAAAATCATTCTAGAATGTAAGATCACAGTGAAGAATGAAAAATGTTATCTAGGAAGTATGTTAACATCGGATGGAAAGTGCGACCAAGCAAAATGACGAAGGGTTGGAATGGCCAAAGATGCATTTCAAAAAATGAAAAAGATTATGAACAACTCAAAATTAGTCATCAAAACAGAGCTGAGAACCTTGGAATGCTACATCATACCAATTTTGACATGGAAGCAAGTGTTGGACAAGTTGGGCAATCAGTGAGGTGCTTCAAAGTTGTGACTTTTGAGTTGAATAGTGAAGATACACAAGTCGCACTACCAATGAAGAGGTGCTAATAAAATCTGAGACTCAAAGAACTCTGCTGACCAAGATTAGGAAGAGACAATTGGAATTTCTTGGACATGTAATGAGAAATCATGATTCCAAAAGTCTGATGCTGATGGGAAAGACTGATAGTAAAACAGATCTAGGTAGAGAAAGAGTGATCTTTCTAAAGAGGCTCTCAAACTGGATGAACCAATGAACATGATCCACGCCTCCTGAACAAGATTAACATGGAGGCCAATGGTCATAAAAGCCCTCTTAGAACATGGTACTTGAAGAGAGAGAGAATAAGCAGAACTGCTGCAAGTGCTTTCAAAACATGAATTCCTTTATTCTCCTTTTAAACTCCTCCTGCCGGTACATGTATGTATGGTAGCTTAAATGGACAAAGTGCCCAATGCAATTCTCAATGCACCACCGATGAGGTTGGGGAGTCTTTGGAGGAGGATGGTGTTGATCGAGAAGGGTGTCAGGCAATCCAAAATATTGTCACCTTTTCTTCAGAGTTCTAACCGAAACCTTGGGATTGAACCTCAGATGGGCCCTACTCCAGCCTCTCCCATGGCTGTTATGCCTCCTTTCATTCAGCACTACTTATCTGCCTGGTTAAAATAAACAAAATCACACCAAAAGAGTTCTCTTCCCTGCCAAGTCTCCTCTCACAAGGGTGAGCTAGTTTGTGACAGGCAGATGTTCAACCCTAAGAAGAGCTCGATGGGAACTAATGAAGAAGACCCTTGACTGGAACTATCCAAGACCCAGCCTATTTCACAAGTCTTCCTGCACACTCTTGTCAGACTTGTGAAATAGGCCATATAAATACTGTGGCTACAAAAGGCTTGTCAGACTGGATAATAAATGTTGGCCTTGTCAACAATGCTCACGCTGCACAATCCAATTTTTAAAAATTAGTGAAAGTGCGCTGAAAGATTATGTTGAATCAGGGCTACTATGTTTGCCATTTCTAACAGGATGATAAACATATTTTAATGTACATAGTTACCAGAGATATATTTTTCTTTTATGTGTTTTTTTATTTTCTTTATGGGATGTGAGTATTGCTGACTAGTCCAGCATTTGTTGCCTGGCCCTAATTACCCTTGAAAAGGTGCATGGTGAGCAGCCTTCTTGTATCGCTGCCACCCATCTAGCATAGGTACACCCACAATGCTGTTATAAGAAGGGAGTTCTAAGTTTTTGACTCAGTGACAGTGAATGAACGGTGATATAGTCCCAAAGGTGGAAAGCAATGGTGTAGTGGTATTGTCACTGGACTAGTAATTCAGACACCCAGGGTAAAGCTCTGGGGACCTGGGTTTGAATCCTGCCATGGCAGATAGTGGAATTTAAATTCAACAAAAATCTGGAATTAAACCATGAAGCCATTGTCAATTGTTGTAAAAGCCCACCTGGTTCACTGATGCCCTTTAGGGAAGGAAATCTCCTGTCCTTACCTGTTCTGGTCTGGCCTACATGTGAGTCCAGACCCACAGCAATGCGGTTGGCTTGTAAATGCCCTCTGAACAAGGGTGATTAGGGATGGGCAATAAATGCTGGCCTGGCTAGCATCCCATGAATGATTTTTTTTTTAAATCGGGATGCTGGTGGCCTACTGTCTTTGTCCTTTTAGGTGATTAGAAGGAGGCATGGCAAGTGGCTGCTGTGAATCTTGTAGCTGGCACAATTTGCTGACGATGTGCAACAGTGGTGGTAGGAGTGAATGTTTAAGGTAGTGGTTGGGTTTCCAAACAAGAGGGCTGCTTTTTTCTGATGATGTCAGGGTCCTTGAGTGTTGCTTGAGCTGCACTTATCCAGGCAAGGAGAGTATTCCATCATACTCCTGACTTGTGCCTTGTAGATGGTGGACAGCCTTTAGGGAGTCAGGAGGTGAGTTGCTACAGAATTCCCAGTGTCTGACCCAATTTTCTAGCCACAGTATTTATATGGCTGGTGCAGTTAAGTTTCTGTTCAATGGTAACCCCCCAGGATGTTTATGCTGGGATGTTTAGTAATGGTAATACTGTTGAATGTCAAGGGGTGAAGTTTAGTTTATTTCTTGTTGGAGATGATCATTGTCTGGCATTTGGGTGGCACAAATGTTAATTACCACTTATTAACCCAAACCTAAATGTTCTCCAGTTGTTACTAGTTATGGACTCAGACTTCATCAATATCTGAAGATTCAGAATGGTGCCAAACATTGTGCAATCATCAGTGAGCATCGCCACTTCTGGCTTTATGATGGAGGGAAGGTCATTGATGAAGCAGCTGAAGATGTTTGGACCCAGGATACTACCCTGGGGAACTCCTGCAGTGATGTCCTGGGGCTGAGATGATTGGCCTCCAACAGCCACAATCATCTTCCTTTGTATTAGGTATATCTCCAAACAGTGCAGAGTTTTACCCCTGATTCCCATTAACTTCAATTTTGCTAGGGGTCCTTGATGCCACATCCTTGATGCCCCACAAGGGCAGTGACTCTCACCTCATCTCTTGAATTCGGCTCTTTTGTCCAAGTTTGAACCAAGACTGTAATAACATCAGGAGCTGAGTAGATCTGCCAAAACTCAAACTGAGCATCGCTGAGTAGGTTATTGCTGCGTAAATGCCGCTTGATAGCACTGTCAACAACACCTTCCAACACTTTGCTGATCACCAAGAGTTAACAAATGGGGCCGTAATTGGATAGATTAGATTTGACCTACTTCTTGTGGAAAGGACA
This sequence comes from Carcharodon carcharias, assembly GCF_017639515.1. Classification (NCBI taxonomy): domain Eukaryota; kingdom Metazoa; phylum Chordata; class Chondrichthyes; order Lamniformes; family Lamnidae; genus Carcharodon; species Carcharodon carcharias. Next base: position 81,851,156 of record NC_054472.1, on the reverse strand, counting down.
CATCTGGGCCATTTTCCATGTTTTTGGGGTAGTTGCCAATGTTGTAGTTGTACTTGTACAGCTTGGCTAGGGGCACTGCTAATTCTGGAGTAGATGTCTTCACCACTGCTGCCAAGATATTGTCAGGGCGCATAGCCTTTGCTGCAACCAGAGATTTTAGCCATTTCTTGATATCAATTGGAGTATATCAAATTGGTTGAAGACTGGCATCTTGTTAGGGACCTCAGGAGGAGGCCGAGATATTCATTCACTCAGCGCTTCTGGCTGAAGATTGTTGCCAATGCTTCAGCCTTGTCTTTGCACTGATGTGTTGGGCTCCTCCATCATTTGAGGATAGGGATATTCGTGGAGCCTCCTCCTCTGGTTAGTTGTTTAATTGTATACTATCATTCATGACTATATGTGGCAGGACCGCAGAGCTTGGATTGATTGTGGGATCATTTAGCTTTGTCTATCACATGCTGCTTCAACTGTTTAGAATGCACCTAGATCTATACTGTAACTTCACCAAGTTGGCACTTTATTTTTAGGTTTACCTGTTGCTGCTACTGGCATGAGCTCACATTCGAGGCAGGATTGATCCCCTGGCCTGATGGCAATTGTAGAGTGCGTGATATGCTGGGCCGTGAGATTACTGGTTGTGATTGAAAACAATTCTGTTGCTGCTGATGGCCCACAGTGCCTCATGGATGTCAGGTTTTGAGCTGCTAGATCTGTACTGAATCTACCCCATTCAGCATAGTGATAGTGCCACACATAAAGCAGGGATTCCTCTGTGTGAAGACAGACTTCGTCTCAACAGGGACTTTGCGGTGGTCACTCCTACCAATACTGTCATGGACAGATGCATCTGCAGCAGGTGGATTGGTGAGGGCAAGGTCCTCCTGTTCCTCTTTTTCCCCTCCTGTTGGTTCTCTCACCACCTTCCACAGGCCCAGTCTGGCAGATATGCCCTTCAGGACTCAGCCAGCTTATTCAAAAGTGGTGCTACTGAACCACTCTTGTTGATGAGCATTGAAGCCCCCTACCCAGAGAATATACTGTGCCCTTGCTACCCTCAGTGCTTCTTCCAAGTGGTGTTAAACATGAAGGAGTACTGATTCATCAGCTGAGGGAGGGCAATAGCTGGTAATCAACAGAAGGTTTCCATGTCTATGTTTAGCCTGATACCATGAGCCTGCACAGGGTCTGGAGTCAATGTTGAGGACTCCCAGGGTCTTTTCCTCTCCACCATATACCACTGGACTGCCACCTCTAGTGGGCCTGTCCTGCCAGTGGGACAGGACATACCCAGGGATGGTGATGATGGTGTCTGGAACATTGGTTGTAAGGCATGATTCAGTGTGAATGACTATATCAGACTGTTTCTTGACTCATCTGGGTACAACTCTCCTAATTTTGGTACAATCTCCCAGATATTAGTAAGGAGACCTTTGCAGGGTTGACTGGGCATGGTATGCCATTGTCATCTCCTTGCTTGGTTCGATGCTGAGTGATTCATTTGGTTTTATTCCTTGTTTAACTTTTCTGTAGTGGTTTTGTGCAACTCAGTAGCTTGCTAGTCCATTTCAGACTAATTAAGATCAGTTAAGAGTCAACCACATTCCTGTGAGTCTGAAATCATGGCAGACTGTCTTCCCTAAAGTGAAGCAGATCAGTTTTTAAAACAATCTGATAGTTTTATGGTCAGAGACAAATTTTTATTTCCAGATTTATTAATTAATTGAATTTATTTTCCACCAGATGCTGTGGTGGGATTTGAACTTGTTTCCCTAAAAAATTAGTCTCAGCCTCTAGATTATAAATTCAGTAACATTATCAATATACTACAATCCCTGCTGTACCATTATCTCTTTTCAATCTCATTCCCATCTATTGTGCCAACCTCATCTGCCAACATTCTCACCTCTGGGGAAAAGGTTGTTGGTTCAAGCCAAGAACTTCAGCAGACAATGTAGATTGAAATTTTAATGTGACGTTGAGGATGTACTGCACTGTTAAATGCACTGATCTTTGGATTTCTTGTTAATTCTAGGCCTCATTTGTCTGTCCAAGTGGTTGCAAAAATGCCATCAAACTATTCAAAGGGGAGCAAGAAATTCCCTTGTTGATCTAGCCAACGTTTTTCTCTTAACCAACGGCACAAAATTTTTAATCAATCATCTCATTTTTTATTGGATTTTCCTGTATACAAAATAGTTGCTCTGTTTATCCATATAACAGTAACTGCTCTGTGTAATTCTTTGCCTGAAATGCTGAGTTATGATGAGGTGTTATGACCCTGAATCTGCTCATTATTGTCAACACCAACAATATTTTTCTGCCATCATTCAGCTGCAAAGATCAACTAAATTTGCATTCTTAGCACATTCCCTCAATCTTTTTAACAGTGCAAATCTTACATTTGTCAAAGCCCCTCCGGGATTATTTCCATTGTTGTTTTCTGGGCTTACATTGCTCCTGCAATCAGTATAACTGTACACCCAGAAATATGGTCTAACACTCCAAAAACATTGTAAGACAAGTGTAAGTGATGAGTTGGCGAGCTGAAGAAGCTACCAATTTCACCTATTGATTAGAGATTTCCAGGGGATTTTTAAAATATGTTCCTTCACGTTCTTTTATCAAAGACATCTGAACTTAATTGTGCCACATTGCTTTCCTCTCTTCACAGAAGTTATTTTTGACACCTACTATTTTCCCCACCCTTAAATCCACACAATCAGCACGGTTGAAAACACCATGAAGCAAATACGGAAACAGCAACTCATCACTGAGTGCAGCTAATCATAGAGTGTGAACTTGGGAATTTGGCAATTGAGGAAATTTGGTGCAGTGAGGGAGGAGGGAAACAGGAAAGTGATTGGTTGGTGAGTAATTTGTCATTCATTTTTCAAAGCTTGTGTAATTTATGAGTAATTGTAAAGTTTTATTGGTAATAGTAAAGCTTACTAGCAGCAGTAAAGCTCATTGGGAAAAGTAGGTTTTATTAATTATAAATTAATTAAGAAAATAATAAATAACTTAAAACCAATAAAGATGGCAGGGCAAGTGAACTGTTGCAGCTGCAGAATGTGGGGTTTCTTGGACACCAGTGTGATCCAGGACAAACAATGCTGTCATAAGTGTCAGCAATTTGAGGAGCTTAAGCTCAGAGTTATTGAACTAGAGGCTGAGCTGCAGCCACTGTGATGCATCAGGGAAGGGGAAAACTACTTGGACACTTAATTCCGGGAGGCGGTCGCACCCCTTAGGTTAGCGTCCTCTGACTTGGTCAGTGATGAGGGACAGGAGAGTGTAATTGCAAATGAGGCAGGTAAAGGGATTGAGAAGATAGAAGTAGAGAAGCTTCAGCTCTTGATATTATTCAATAGGTTCGAGGTCTTTGCAGCTTGTGAGGATGAAAGCGGAGGCTGCAGGGTGGATGAGCGAACTGACCCTGGCACCATCGTAAAGGAAGCCATTAGAGCAGAGGGAGTAATGGTAGCGGTAGTAGAGGACAGTATAGTCAAGGGGATTGACACAGTTCTCTGCAGCCAAGAGCATGAGCTCAGACAGATATGTTGTCTGCCCAGTGCAAGGGTTCAGGACATCTGCTCAGGGCTGGAGAGGAACTTACAATGGGAGGGGGAGGATCCAGTTGTTGTGGTCCACATTAGTACCAAAGACATAGATAGCACTAGGAAAGAGATTCTGCTGGGGGGGTTAAGAGCAGCTAGAGGCGAAATTAAAAAGCAGAACCTCAAAAGGTAATCATTTCTGGATTATTACCTGAACCATGAGCAAATTGATGTAGGGTAAATAAGATTAGAGAGATGAATGCATGGCTCAAAGGTTTGTGTGGGAGAAATGGTTTTGATTCATGGGGCACTGGCACCAGTACTGGGGAAAATGGGGATTGTATCAGTGGGACAGGCTTCACCTGAACTGTGCAGGGACCAGTGTTCCAGAGAGCCATTTAACTAGGGTGGTAAAAAGGACTTTAAATTAAATAGTAGAAGGAAGGGATTGCGTGAGAAGAGATGTATTAAATCAAACGGTAACAACAAGGTACGAGACCGGGGTAGTGATATGAGTAAAAAATAACCAAACTGTGACAGGAAGGGACAGTGAGTACAAACTTAGGAGTGCACCAGCAGATAAGGTCTGAGATTGCAATAATGGCAAAAGGGCAGAGTTAAAGGCTCTATATCTGAATACATGCAGCATTCTTAACAAAATGGATGAATTGTTAGCACAGATAGAAATTAATACTTATGTCTGATAGCCATCATGGTGATATGGTTGCAGGGTGAGCAAGGCCGGGACCTGAATATTGAAGAGTATCTGACATTTTGAAAAGATAAGCAAAGGTGGTGGGGTAACTCTGTTAATTAAGAATGAAATGTGTACTGTAGTGAGAGATGACAGCTCAAAAGAGCAAACTGTAGGATCAGTTTAGATAGAGAAAAAAAATAAGAAAGCTAGGAGGTCACTTATGGCAGTAGTTTATTGGCCCTAACAGTAGTTACATGGTAGGACAGAGCATACAGGAAAAAATTAATGAGGCATGTAAGAATGTTACTGCACTAATCATGGGTGACATTCATCTGCATGTAGATTGGGTGAAGCAGATTGGCAAAGGAAACCTGAAAAATGAGTTCCTAGCGTGTGCAGGATGATTTCTTGGGGCAGTACATTCTAGAGTCAACCAGGGAACAGGCAATTCTGGATCTGGTAATGAGCAATGAGACAGTAACCTCATGGTAAAGAAGCCATCAGATGACAGCGATCATAACATGATAGAATTTCATGTTCAGTTTGAAGAGGTGAAATGTGCGTCTAAAATCAGTGTTTTAAACCTAAATAAAGGGTATTTAAAGGTATGAAAGCAGAACTAGCTAAAGTGAACTGGGAAGCTAAATTAAACAGTAGGACAGTAGAGATGCAGTGGCAGACTTTTAAGGAGACATTTAATAACTCTCAGCAAAGATTTATCCCAGTAAGATAGAAAGACTCTTTGAGAAGGATGCATCATCCGTGGCTGAATACAAAAGTTAAGGATTGCCTCAAATTGAAAGAAACACTGTACAAACCTGAAAAGTTTAGTGGTAGATCAGAAGGTTGGTCAGATTTTAAGAACCAGCAAAGAATGACTAATAAGATAATAAAGAAAGAGAAAGTTGAGTATGAGAGAAAGCTAGTTAGTAATATAAAAACAGATAATAAGAGTTTATACAAGTATTTAAATAGGAAAAGAGTAACTAAAGCCAGTGTTGACCCTCTGGAGAATGAGTCTGGGGAATTGATAATGGAAAACAAGGAAATAGCAGAGGCATTGAACAGATATTTTGCATCTGTCTTCACTGTAGAAGACTTCAAAAACTTCCCGAAGACACTTGAAAATTAAAAGGTGAATGGGAGGGAGGAACTTAAAACAATCACCATCGCTTGGGAAAAGGTGCTGGGAAAACTATTAGACCTAAAGGCTGACAAGTCCCCAGTGTCCGATGGCCTGCATTCTAAGGTCTTAAAAGAAATGGCTACAGATATATTAGATGAATTAGTTATAATCTTCCAAAATTCCTCAGATTCTGGAAGGGTCCCAGTGGATTAGAAAACGGCTAATGTTATTCAATTTTCAGCAACTCACCACCAACTTCTCAAGGGCAATTAGGGGTGGGTAATAAATGCAGGCCTAGCCAGTGACACCCACATCCCAAGAAAACAATAAAGGAGGGATGCAGAAAGCAGGAAACTATAGGCCAATTGGCCTAGCATCTGTCATAGGTAAATTAAGGGGGTTATAGTAAGATATTTAGAAAATCATAACTTGATCAGATCGAGTCAACAGGGCTTTGTGAAAAGGAAATTGTGTTTAACTAATTTATTAGACACTTTTGACGAAGTAACAAGCAGGGCAGATAATGGAGAACCTGTAGATGGGTGTCCTTGAATTCCTAAAAGGCATTTGATAAGGTGCCACACCAAGCATGGATAAAGGATTGGTTAGCTAACAGGAAACAGGGAATATGGATAAATGGGTCTTCTTCAGGTTGACAAGCTGTAACTAATGGAGTGCCACAGGGATCAGTGCTGCAGTCCAGCAACAGTGAAGGTACAGTGATATAGTTCCAAGTCAGGATGGTGTGTGACTTGAAGGGGAACTTTTAAGTGGTGGTGTTCCCATGCATCTGGTATCTTTGTCCTTCTTGATGGTCGAGGCCATGCTTTTGGAAAGTGCTATAGAAGGAGCCTTGTGAGTTGCTGGAATTTTCTTCAAGTAGAAGTGAAAGTGACTGCCACTGTACGGTGGTGGTGGAGGGAGTGAATGTTTAATGTAGTAGATGGTGTGCCAATCAGGCCGGCTGCTTTGCTCTGGATGTTGTCAAGCTTTTTGTGTGTTGTTGGTGATGCACTCATCCAGGCAAAAAGTGAAGAGCATTCCATCATACTCCTGACTTGTGCCTTGTAGATGGTTGACAGGCTTAGGCGGGTCAGGAGGTGATTTAGTCTCCACAGAGTTCCTAGCCTCTGACCTGCTCTTGTAGCCACAGTAATTATATGGCTGGTCCAGTTCGGTTTCTAGTCAATGGTAACTCCCAAGGTGTTGATAGTGAGGGATTCAGTGATGATAATGCCATTGAATGTCAAGGGGTGATGGTTAGATTCTCTCTTGTTGGAAATGGTCATTGTCTGGCACTTGTGTGGCATGAATGTTACTTGCCACTTATCAGCCCAAGCCTAAATATTCTCCAGGTCTTGCTGCATATGCACACAGACTGCTTCAGTATCTGAGTCATAAATGGTGCAATCATCCCTGGACATCCCCGCTTCTGACCTTAAGATGGAAGGAAGGTCATTGATCGAATAGCTGAAGATAGTTGGGCCCAGGACACTACCTTGAGGGACTCCTGCAGTGATGTCCTAGACAGAGATGATTGATCTCCAACAATCACAACCATCTTACTTTGTGCCAAGTTCAACTCCAATCAGTGGAGAGTTTTCCTCCACTGACTTCAGTTTTGCTAGGGCTCCTTGATGCCACACTAGGTCAAATGCTGCCTTGATGTCAGGGGCAGTCACTTTCATCTTACCGCTTGAGTTCAGCTCTTTTGTCCCTGTTTGGACCAAGGCTGTAATGAGGTCAAGGGCTGATTGGCCCTGCTTGAGTGGCCAAACTGAATGTCAGTGAGCAGATTATTGCTGAGTAAGTACCGTTTGATAGCATTGTCAATGACAATTTCCATCATTTTGCTGATGATCAAGAGTAGGCTAATGGGGTGATAATTGGCCAGATTAAATTTGTGGACAGGACATACCTGGGCAATTTTCCACACTGCTGGATAAATGCCAATGTTGTATCTGTACTGGAACAGCTTGGCTAAGGGCACAGCTAGTTCTAGAGCAAAAGTCTTTACTTCTATTGCCAGAATGTTGGCAGGGCCCATAGCCTTTGCAGTATCCAGTGCCTTCTGCCATTCCTTGATATGGTGTGGAATGAATACAATTGGCTGAAGACTGGCATATGTTTTACTGGTGACCTCAGGAGGAGGCTGCGATGGATCAGCCATTCAGCACTCCTGGCCGAAGGTTGTTGCAAATGCTTCAGCCTTATCTTTTGTATTGATGTACTGGGCTCCTCCATCATTGAGGATGGGGATATTTGTGGAGCTTCCTCCTCCAGTGATTTGTTTAATTGTCCACCATCATTCATGATTTGGTGTGTTGGGGCTGCAGGGCTTATATCTGATCCATTGGTTGTGGGGTCACTTAGCTTTGCCTGTCACATTCTGCTTCCACTGTTTGGCATGCAAGTAGTCCTGTGTTGTAACTTCACCAGGTTGACACCACATTTTTAGGCATGCCTGGTGCTGATCCTGGCATGCTCTCCTGCACTCTTCAGTGAACCAGGGTCGATGCCCAGTTTGATGGTAATGGTAGAGTCAGGCCATGAGGTTACAGATTGTAGTTGTGTACAATTCTGCTGCTGCTAATGGCTCACAGTGCTTCATGGATGCCCAGCCTTGAGTTGCTAGATCGGTGGTAGTTCCACATAACACGATGGAGGGTATCTTCAATGCAAAGGCAGGACTTTAACTCCACAAGGAATGTGCGGTGGTCACTCCTACCAATATTGTCATGTGACAGTAGATTGGTGAGGATGAGGTCAAGTATGTTTTTCCCTCATGTTGGGATGGACCTCTTCGAACATTAACATAAAATGTTCTTGATCATTGCAGACTACTATTCCAGATGGAAGCAACTTCTGAAGCTGTAATTACATCACTGAAGGAGAATCCCAGACCTTGTAATCTCAGGCAATGGACCAAAGTTTGCCAATGAACACTTAGAGTTCATGTTGTCATATGGATTTGTCCATACTAACAGCTCACCAAGATACCCTCAAGCCAATGGTGAAGAGAAAAGAGGAACCTATTCAGTTAAAGCATCACTGAACAAGGATGATGACATCCAACTTGCATTTCTGAGCTATCGTTCAACTCCACTCCAAAATGGTCTAGCACCATATGAATTTCTCACGAGAAGAATACTGAGGACTCAACTCCCCACTCTCACACACTCATGGTACAAATCTAAGCTGATGACTCTGGCCAAGTGAGAAAGAAAGAGGACAAACATCATTTCAATCAGATGTAGAACTATGACAAATGTCACAATGCACACAATCTGCCAGACCTCCAGGAGAGCCAGTTTGGACCTGAGACCAAGCTTGTTATGGGCAAGTGGTTGAACAGACATCACATCCATGGTCCTATCTCATCCAATCATCCAAACAGAACACAGTACAATGAGACAGAACTGATGTGCATTGGCTGCAATACAGAAGCAGCCTCCTGCCCCATAGGAGAATTATCTACCCCATCTAATTGGCCAGAGATGCAGCATTCATCCACCAATCTAGATGACAAACCTGAGCCATCTACCAATTCCCCTGCTGTCCAGCAGAGTCTAAGAGGCCACCCACAGGACTCAAAGCCCCAATCCCTCCAAAGGAAAAGAGGACCCATTCTGGTTGACTCATGAAATCACCACTGTGGTTGTCCATAAAAGAAGAATGGAGGAATGAAGAGGACCTAAGAGAAGGAAACAAGATTAAGGACTGCAACGCACCAGAGTTTAAAGTCACGTTTTGTTTGATCTTCACAATTTAGAAATGGGAATCAGAGGCCTGGGGGGAGATATCGTGTAATCAGGAACAGGGAGAGAACTCATGGGCCCTGGTGTTTCTCTTGTTTCTGGAATCCTCATTCCACCCCTCCACACATCCTCCCCCCCCGATCCCCTTAATTCTTCCCCTCAATCAAGTATGTCTTTTTTTCCTCTTTCGATATTCACCAATCAATTCACCAAACAATTACAGAAGGCCCTAATAAAATATTAATGCCCATTGTTGGCATCTGGTTAGAAATATTGTCCAATATATTTGCAACATGAAACAAAAACAAAAATTGCTGGAAAAGCTCAGCAGGCCTGAAATCATCTGTGGAGAGAAAAAAAAGAGTTAACGTTTCGATTCCTTATGGCTCTTCTTCAGAACAGGACTTCAAACATTAACTCTTTTTTTCTCTCCACAGATGCTGTCAGACCTGCTGAGCTTTTCCAGCAATTTTTGTTTTTGTTTCAGATTTCCAGCATCGGCAATATTTTGCTTTTATCTGTAGCATGGGTCATTAATATTAAGAGCAGCAGTGTTAGTTTGTGTGCACACTATAGGTGATCCCTTCATAACTATTAAACAAACCAGAGAATACAAATTTTACTTCAACAGCATTGTGCAGTATTGTTAATTTGAGAGGAAACTATCCCATTAGTTATTTGTTCACCCTGCAGATGATAACACTGATTTTGGTGACCATTAACATGTTCTGCGCAATGCACCATATGGACACGGTAACAGTGAATTCATATTTGCGGTAAAGATTCAATACTTGAAGCACAAATAAATTGCACAAGATCTTTTCCAATCTGTAGAAGAATTAGAAGACATTCCCCTGCCTGAGTTCATGCTATTATTCAATATAATTACTTCATACAAGGGGTGTAATTGAATCCTATTTTATCAGTACTCTCACAGGGTTAAAAGATTAAATGACTCCTGAGCAACAAAGTGGAATGACTGAACACCATAGGCCTGCACTGTCAGTGAAAAGCAACCTCAGGTGTGCAACTCCATTTTCAAGAGGTCAGAGGACAAAGAATGAATGGTTCATCATTGTATCTGTGTTTTATTGATCAGCAAGTCTGAAGTCTCTGTCAATTGCTGCTTCTCACTATAATATATTTTCAATATCCATTACGCAATTCAACATTATTACAGTATTTCAATATCTCAGAAAACTCATAGGGCAGGATTTTCCCTTCATCGGGCGGGCAAGGCAGGCTGACTCGGGAGCCACAAAACGGACCACCACCCGCAATTGGGCCCCGACCGCAATTTCACATTGACGGACTAATTAAGACATGCCCAGCGTGAATCACATCTCCGCACTGGCTGGGAAGGGCTGTGCGGGGGCCTGTCAGCATCCAGTCCAATGGTGACCCGGCGGCCAGTTTGAAAGACGACAAGGCAGCCCCTAGATGGCTGTCGTGGAAGACGTTCCCTAAGCCGGCACGATGCACTTGAGTACAGCAGGACACAGCAGGTGGGAGGGCAGATGGGGTGGGCACTCGCCCCCCCCCACTTCTCTGATGAGTGCCTCATCATCCTCCTGGAGGAGGTGACTGCTAAGAGGGACACCCTTGCCCCCAGGGATGGGAGGAAGAGGGCACAGCACCTCACCAAGAGGGCATGGGAGGAGGTAGCAGCCCTGATCAGCAACTGTGCGTGGTGTGGCACACATGCGTGCAGTGCTGGAAGGTCTTCCATGACTTGCTGCGCTCAGGAAGGGTGTGTACCATGTTGGCATGGGTCAGTGTGCAGAAGTGTTAAGGTGTGGCCGCCTCCCTGTAGACCTCAGGGGTACTAGAGCCTGAGTGCCAACTGTCAATCATGCTGGAGCTGGCCAAGAGGGCAAGACCTGGCTGCTTAGACTGAGTTCATTGCTGCTCAAGGGCCGTGACTCGGAAGTGCCCTGCCAGGTGCTTCCCAGCTGGAGTTGGCAAGGCTGCAATGGCGCTGCAGGTAGAGAGTGGGCTGACCAATGCTCCTCTGTTGCTTCAGGAGAAGACAGCCCACAATGAAATAGAAAGGTCGAGGACCAGCAGAGGCCCCGATAGCCTACTAATCCTTTCAAGGTATGAGTGAGATAATCTAGAGCTTGAGAGCCGGCATGCCCCACGTGCAACCGGGCGTGGAAAGGTGGGGGAGCCAGAGAAAGGTAAGAGTGCAGTGCACAGAGGTGAGAGTTTCGGCTTCTGAAACCAAACTAGTGCAGTCTCTTCATTGCTGGGAGCGTCGAACCTGGAGTCCCCATTGATCATTGAAAGACGAGGGCACCATGATGCCGATCTCCATTGTCTCACCCATGTGCCTGGCATGCACAGTGACAGTGTGATGACTTTAACTAATGACATGTCCTTCTTCTCCCTTTTAGGTTCGCCAATAAACGTTCAATCTTCGGACCCCGTTGGGCCACCCCTGACATCGAAGGACCACTGGGCATCATTTTCATCTGCTTCACACCCGCTCTCTGAAGCAGGTACCAGAGCAAGTACCAACACCACGGTGGGCATTAAATCCTCGGCTAGTATATCGGTGCACACTGGTGAATTCATTCCGCACTCGCTTGAGGTGCAGGCTGAGGCAAAGGGTGCCCAGGGCAATGGCAGTCAGAGGACTGCTGGAGACCAGGACGATGCTCAGTTGAAGGCTGATGATGAGCCTCTGGAGTCGTCCATTAGGTGGCAGATGCTAGTTGTCCAGCTAGTTGTGCAGGAGGATCTGGTGGAGATCCATGAGCGTATGGTGCCATGGTTTCCATGATGGAGGAGTCCATGCGGAGCACGAGCACAGCATTAACTGTTATGGGCGAGTGCTTTTTATTTCATTGGTGCGGGGAATGCCATTATGTAATACTGGACGTGGGTGGCTCTGAACTTTATTGCAGTGTTCTTTGTCTTCAAATGAAAGGGTCTTTTCAGGCACCTGGGATGGGGGTGGCAGCCCTGGCATGTGTTTGAAGCTGATTTTTCGTAGCCTAGCTGAAGGAGCATTGCATCAAGGCATGCCTCTGCTTCTGTGGAGGTTACTGAGGCCTGGCTACATGCCCTCAGCATTCTCTTCACCGTGCTCCTCCTCTGACTCGCTACTGGACTCATCTCCTGGGGCCTGTGCAGTTGCCTCAAGATCCTCTTCCTCTAGTGGATCCCCCCTTGCCAGTACCAGATTGCGGAGAGCACATCATGCAACCACGATCAGTGACCCCCCCTGATTTGGGGGGTATTATAGTGCACCACCTGAACGGTCCAGGCATCAGAAACACATCTTCAGAAGACCTATGGTCCTCTCTATCACCACCCTTGTGGAGGCACAACTCCTATTATAACACTGCTCTGCCTCTGTTTTTGGGTGGCGGAGAAGCCCTTGTCACCCAGCAGCCATCCATCCAGTTGGGCTGAAGCACTGAAGAGCCTTGACATATGGGAATGTCTTAGGATGTAAGTGTCATGGAAGCTGCCAGGGTACCTTGCACAGACTTGCAGAATCTGCATTCCGTGGTCACACAGTATCTGCACGTTCATGGAGTGGAATCCCTTCCTGTTAACCAAGGCATCCGGCTGACCCACTGGCACCTAGATGGCCACATATTTGCAGTCGATGGCACCCTGGACATGGGGGAACCCAGCAATCGCTGCAAAGGCTCTGGCTCATTCAGCCTGGCTGGCCTCATCCATACGATAAAGAATAAAAGGTCAGTACCTCCCTGATCAGAGCTTCTGTCACCAGCTTGACGCAACTATGGACAACTGATTGGGAGACTCCACACAGATGCCCCACTGAGCCCTGGAAAAAGCCGGAAGAATAAAAGCTGAGCGCCTCTGTGACCTTCAGAGCCACTGGCATGGGGTGTCCACCCACATAGTTGGAGCTCATCTCAGGCCCAATCATCTAGCAAATGAAGGTCATGCTCTCCTTTGAGAGGCGGAGCCTCCTTTGGCATTGCACCTCAGACACATTGAAGGAGCTGCATTGTCACCTGTAAACCCTGGCAGCAGGATAGTGGCATCTTCTGTGGCCCCTTCCACCTTGGACTACCTGCTGGCCCTGCGTCCCTTGTGCCTATGCCTCTCCTCCCAAATGTCCCTCCCCTGGAAGCTGCACAGGGGCACTTGGCCTGCTCTCCCTTCTGCCCCTCTCTTCCTCTTCAGAGGAGGCATCTCCAGCGGAGATCATAATCCCCATTACCAGGGTAAGGGAAGGCTGTCTGATACCTGGAAGGGTCCACACTGTCTGAATCCTCTGGAGGCCTGGCAGACAGCAACGAGTCCTGAAATAAAGCCTGTAAGTGATAAGGATGAAGTCTTGGATAAGGTTTGTGAAAATATTGTTTGGCTGCCTGCTCGTTTTGCCCATTTGATAAGCAGAAAATTACACAGTCAAGGAAAAATCACAGACAATTGGACTGTTAAGGACCTTAAGTGGCCACTTAATTAATGGCGGGGTCCGCTCTGGCTGAGCAAAATATTGTGCCAGTGCGCAATGACATTGGGACGTTCGCCCGACGTCATCACACACTAATTTACTTCTGTGCAATTCCAGCATGCGCCCTTCCATGGGACAAAAATTCTGCCCAAAAAAGAAAGCACCAAAATAGAGTGGGCTATTAGGCAAAAGAACAGTGAAGCCAACAGAAAAGACCTTTGAGAATCATAAGCAGTGTAAGACAGGTTATTGACTCACTATGAGCCCATTATGCACTCCTATCCTAGCAATCTCACAGCACAAAGCCCACTCACAGTAAACTTTCATTAGCAACAAAATAAACAGAACTCCAGCCATGATTCCACCTTCTGTTCACAGGATAATTATGGATGACAAAGGACATCTAGCCCAACTTATAACATCCATCTAGAATGACATACAAACATACGGACATACATATTAGGAGCAGGAGTAAGTCATTCAGCCATTTGATAACATTGCCTGCATTATACTAGTGACAACAACTCAAAAGTACTTAATTGGTTGTAATGGGATTTGGGACATCATGAAAGATGGTATATAAATGTTGGTTTTGTCCTTTGTTCGTTACACCTGCATCCAGGGCTGTAGCAATGGTGAAATTAGAGGCCCAAGGCTGAATCTCTAAGGATAATTAATCACAGAAAATCAATTGATTTTAGGAAAGTGGCTACAAAGAAATCACTATATTTACAAAACAATTCAACTCTGTAGCTAACACACATTACCATTCTAACTTCTCTGGCATCAACCAAAACAATACATAAAAGGTATCTACCGCTTTTACGCTAATGGCATTATCCTCAGGATTTGGCATCTGGCATCTACCAGCAGCACGGGAAAAATGTAGATTGAATTGTGAACCTGAATTTTTCAAAGAATGATACATAGTACAAAATTTCAATAAGGCCTTAACTCAAAAACTGGATTATTTCCCCTTCCCTCAGAAACCGTCATACAAATTGTGTTGTACACTGTGAATTTATAGCCTAGCTGTGGTGAATTTAGGATGGAGTAGAGATTTGGAAAATCTTTCTTTAAGCAATTTCCTAGAGACAAATAGGGATTTTATTCCCAGACTGTGCAAGAATAAAAGGGTGATAGTAAGTCAGCAGCCTGTTTTGCATCACTCCTGGTTTTAAGTTTCTCACATTTATTTTGATGAGGCACAAGATTCTCAAGCCTCTAGTACATCAGCAAAGCTTGTCATCAAAATTGTGCCTTTTATGGCATAATGAAAATCTAGACTGCCATTTTTATGCTGGTTTAAATTCAAAAGATAATTTTGAGAGGAGTGCAATATTTCATTTTGTGGTACTAAACATTAAAAGCGACCACCTTATCTTCCCCAGCCTCCCCCACCAGCCCACCAACAACCCATCGCCTTCCTCCACCACCCCCCACCCTCCCTTCATAAGCTGTCAGGTTTCACTGGGGTGGGTTCCTGCAGCGCAGGAGATCTGTGGGGTTTGCTTGTAATTTGGAATGATACACAAAGTAGCAGCAAATTCAAATTTCAATTGGCTTAATAGGCTCATTAACAAGTCTAATTACCTTCCCGCTGTGAGTAGATGAGTTTGCCGCTGTTGATTTAATCGCAGGATGCTTTCCCACCGGCAGCAACTTGACTCCATTGACTCCCAGCCGATTAAGTGTCCCCATCTGCCATCCTTGCTGTCCCGATGGGGTCAATTCAATTCCACCCAGTAGGACAGGCAAACAAAGTTTGGGCCAAGAGGTGGGTTTTAGGTTGCACTCAAAGGAAGAGAGAGGTAGAGATGTAGTTAGGTTTAGAGAGGGATTTCCAGTTCTTGGGGCCTAAACAGGCTGACAATGCTGGGATGAAAGAAATTGGGACTGCACACAATACCAGAATTAGAGGAACGCAGGGTTCTTGGAGTGTTGTAGGGCTGGAGAAGATTGTAGAAATTGAGAGGGAAGAGGCCATGTAAGGATTTGAATACAAGGACGATAATTTTAAATTTGAGGTGCTGCTGGATGAGGAACCAACGTGAGTCTGTGAGCACAGGGGTTATGGATGAACAAGATTTGGTGCAAGTTAGGAAACAGGCAGCAGAGTTTGTGAAGAAAGTTGGAAGGCCAATCAGCAGAGCATTGAAATAGTCAAGGCTGGAGGTAACAAAGACATAGTCGAGGGTTTCAGTAGCAGATGGGCCAAGGCAGGGGCAAAAACATTACAGGAATGAGCATGCAAATTAGGAGAAGGAGGCCATTTGGCTCCTCGAACCTGCTCCGCCATTTGGTAAGATCATGGCCGATCTGATTGTGGCCTCAACTCTACTTACCTGTCCATCCCATATGACTTTTTAATCAAGAATCTATCTAACCCAGCCTTAATATTTAATGACTCTGCCTCCACTGCTCTCAGGAGAGAGAATTTCAAAGACTAAAAACGCTCTGAGAGAAAGAAATTCTCCTCATATTTGTCTTAAATGGGAGACCCCTTAGCTTTAAATTGTGTCCTCTAGTTCTAGTCTCTCAAATAAAGAGGAAACATCCTCTCAGCATCCACCCGATCAAGACCCCTCATTATCTTATATATTTAAATAAACTCCAATGGATACATGCCCAACCTGTCCAACCTTCCTTCATCCCAGGATTCAGCTGAGTGAACCCTCTGTGAAAGGTTTTTAATGTAATTATCCCCTTTCTTAAGTAAGGAGACCAAAACTGTACACAATTCCCCAGATGCGTTCTTACCAACACTCTGTGCAACTGTAGCAAATTTTCTCAATTTTTATATTCCATTCACCCTCAATAAACAACAACATTACATTTGCCATCCAAATCACTTCCTGTACCTTCATGCTAACTTGTTGTGATTCATGTACCAAAACATCCAAACCCTCTGTACCCCAGAGTTCTGCAATCTCTCTCTGTTTTTTAAATAAGATGCTCTTTTTCCATTCTTCCTGATATTGTGGACAAGTTCACATTTTCCCACATTATACTCCATCTGCCAAATTTTTGCCCTCTCACTTAACCTATCTATATCCTTTTTCAGTCTCCTTATGTCCCTTCAGAACATACTGCCCTGCCTATCTTTGCGTTATCAGCAAATTTAGCAACCATACATTCAGAAAATTCATGCAAGTCATTGATATAGATTGTAAATAGTTGAGGCCCCAGCATTGGTCCATTAGGCATTCCACTACTTACGGCTTGCCAACCTGAAAATGATCCATTTATCCCTACTTTCTGCTTCCTGTTAGCTAACCAATCCTCTATCCATGCCAATATGTTACCACCTACACCAAATGCCTTTTGGAGATCCAAGTACACCACATCAGGTTCTACTTTATCCACGTTGCTTGTTACTTCCTGAAAGAACTCTAATAAGTTAGTCAAACACGATTTCCCTTTCACAAAACCATGTTGGCTCAGCCTGAATGCATTGAGATTTTCTAAGTGCTCTATATAACTGCCTTCATAATAGATTTTAGCATTCTCCCCTCGACAAATGTTAGGCTAAGTTGGCATTTTTGGTGATGGGATCTTCTGGTCCCACCAAAGTCAATGGACGTTTGGCTGGCTCATTGCATCTGTGCGATGGGACCTGCCACGCTGGGGCCAGAAAATCCTGGCCTAGGATTTGAAAAGAAATAGCTGCCGAGATAGTGGATGCGCTGGTTATGATTTTCCAAAATTCCCTAGATTTTAAAATGGTCCCACTGGGTTTGATGTTAGCAATTGTAATTCCAAACAATCATTTGGTAGTGCAGGATTTGAGTATTGCTGAAAAAAGAGACATGTTGAAGCTTTTCTTCTGCAATCATTAGGACACTTCAAAAGTATACCAATATGCTGGGAAAATCAACAATTTATACTGTATGTGAAAGCAATGCTGATTGGTTAGCAAGTAGGCTCTGATTGGTAGAGGCATTGCCATGGAGAATGTGTCATGTAAGTATAATACTTTTCATAATATCTTTCTGGTTTATTGTAAAGTAGGTTTATGGGGCTAAGTAATTGAGTCTGTTTGTGTGTGATTTAATTACATTTGGAGTCAAGTAGACTGCACACTTTAACTCATCAAAAGAAGCTAGGTGCTTGACACACAATGAGTAAACATGGATGCCAGGTTAGCGTGTAAGGTGTGAAGGGAATTTTCATTTTTAGTTAGATGAAGGGAGATTTGGACTTCAAAGGGATATCAGTCTGCTTACAAATAGCCATATGAGCAAGGCTATGGAATGTGTTTATTTTTCCCAAAGGTTACTGACAATAAATAGTTGCAAACTGAAAGTTTTTATATTGTAAAGAACATACAGTTTCAAAGGCATATAAAAGAATAAAATTTACATATTAAGAAGAGTGAAACATATATAAAGGAGAATGAGGCTATGTGCCAGGAGAAGGCATTGTGAGATCTAACATATGTGTGTGAAATACACTTAATGAAGCCTCCAGTATTTGCGAATAAGTCTGCTGTCTACCTAAACTGAAGCAGGAGAAAAGTAATTTAGAATTCCATTGTCCCGGGTAATGGACAATGGTTAATCTGCTGGATCTTTTTAAAATCTAAAATCTATGTTTGGACTGTTGCTTTAAAGGGGGTGTAACAGGGGGTCAGGTTAATTAAGAATTTTAGGAGTTATTATAGTAGTAATTTGTATCTTGTGTATGTGCTTGAAACCTTTTCTTATGTTTATAAATATTTTAATTTAGTTCTTTTTAATATCTCTATTGGTCTTTGTGGACTTATTATTTCTGAACTCAGTGCATGCATCTCAAAATAAATAAAAATTGTAAAACCATTATGATAGCATGATCAAGTTTCCCTCATGGATTGGTCTGCCTGGCACACATCATCTGCCATGTCATAACAAATTAGGGGGCCCTTTGCAGTATATTTGAAATTACTTTGGTTTGGAATTAGAACTTAAGGTTATGAGTGTAAGAAGCACTTTGAATTCAGGAGTTGGTGTGAGGGGTTTGAAAGTGGTGAGACTGCAAAAATGGCTGTATCCATGGCTAAAACCTTTTTGGAAGTAGAAGGTATAACTCTGAGTCTAAGTTGCAGTTGAGGTCACCTGTAGGGGCAAAGAAAGCAAAGAAAAACTCAACAGGTCTGACAGCATCTGTGGAGAGAAAGACAGAGTTAACGTTTTGAGTCCTTGTGACTCTTCTTCAGGACTAAAGAGAAGTAGAAATGTGGTGAAATATATACTGTTTAAGGGGGGTGGGACTGGCAAAGCTGGATAGAAGGCCAGTGATAGGTGGAGGCAAAGGAGAGATTGCAAAAGATGTCATAAACTAAAGGTTGAAGGGGTGTTGATGGTGGTGATACTGGCTAAAGGAGGTGCTAATGGTGACATTAAGAGTAGAAAGCAGGATGAGCAAGTGACAGATAGCCTCAGTGGGGCTCGGGTGGGAGGAGGGGATGGTGTGGGAGAAAAGATCAAAATAGGTTAAAAAGTGGGGATAAAACAATGAATGGAAATAATTTTTTAAAAAAATAATAATAGAAACAGGTGGGAAAAATATATATATATAAAAATTTAAAAATAAATATTTGCAAAAAGGGGATCCAAAAGGGGTGAGGATGAAGGAGAGAGTTCATGATCTGGAGTTGTGGAACTCAATGTTAAGTCCGGAAGGCTGTAAAGTACCTAATCAGAAGATGAGGTGCTGTTCCTCCAGTTTGCATTGAGCTTCACTGGAACATTGCAGCAGGCCAAGGATGGACATGTGGGCATGAGAGCAGGGTGGGGTGTTGAAATGGCAAGCGACAGGAAGGTCTAGGTCATGCTTGCGGACAGACCAAAGGTGTTCCGCAAAGCAGTCACCCAGTCTACATTTGGTCTCTCCAATGTAGAGGAGACCGCATTGGGAGCAGCAAATGCAGTAGACCAAATTGAGGGAAGTTATGACTCTTAATGCCACTATTAGCACCTCCTTTAACCAGTATCACCACCATCAATATCCCTTCGACCTTTTGTTTATGACATCTTTCGCAATTTTTTCTTTGCCTCCACCTATCACTAGCCTTCTATCAAGCTTCACCTGTTCCACCCCCCATCTCCCCCCCACCTTAAACAGTATATATTTTACCACATTGTTACATTTCTTTAGTTCTGAAGAAGAGTCATACAGACTCAAAACGTTAACTCTGTCTTCTCTCCACAGATGTTGTCAGACCTGCTGAGTTTTCCCAGCAATTTTTGCTTTTGTTTCAAATTTCCAGCATCCACAGTATTTTACTTTAATTTAGATTATCATACCATCTGGATATAGAAATGAGATACTGAGAATAGCTCATGAAATTCCAATATGGGAACATTTAGGAATTAAAAAGGCATAGGTGAAAATACAAAAACATTTTTATTGGCATGGATTGCATAGAGATGTAGTCAAATTCTGTAGAACATGTCACACATATCAGGTGATGAGGAAACACAAGCAGTGATTAAGCCAGCACCTTTAATTCCAATTCAAGCATTTGAAGAAACTTTTATTGGGGTCATAATTGATTGTGTATGACTCCTTCCTAAGGTGAAAAGTGGAAATCAGTACTTGCTGACAATAAAGGATGTGTCTACAAGGTTTCTTTAAGTGATATCTTTGAGAAATATTACAACAAAGATTATTATGGAATAGTTGACTAAATATTTTACAAGATATGGCTTACCAAAATAAATACCTTTAGATCCGTGTTCAAATTTCATGTCACAGCTGGTTAAGGAAGTAATGAACAGTTTGGAGATAAAGCAGTTTAAGTCAATAGCTTACCATCCTGGATCACAAGGAGCTTTGAAAAGATGGCATCAAACTTTAAAAATAATGATGAGGGCATACAGTCAGGACTATCCACAGGATTAGGATAGGGGAATTCCATTCTTGTTATTTGCTATTAGAGACGGTCTTAATGCATCGATTGGGTTTAGTCATTTTGAATTAGTTGATGGCCATGAGGTAAGGGGACCATTGAAGTTAATTCATGAGAAATTGGTGGGCCTAAATTTGGAAACTACCCTCCTGGATTATGTATCAAACTTCAGAGAAAGATTGAGCAGAGCACGCAAGTTAGCTCAGGAATATTAAAAAATTTCACAGCAAGTGATGAAAGTGAAGGCAGATAGGAGAGCTACATCTTGTAGTTTTGTTGCTGGGGAAAAAGTGTTAGCTTTGTTACCAGTACTGGGTGACTCGTTAAATGCAAGGTTTAGTGGGCCTTACAGGATTGAAAAGAACTTAGTGAATTAAATTATTTAATAACTACTCCAGAAAGAAGAAAGAAGCAGAGGGTGTGTTGGCAAAATGCTTAAAAAGTACTTTGGCCAGGAAGAGGACCTAAACAAGGTATTAGAGGTGATGGATAACGAGAAAGAGGTAAAAATGAAGGATTCTGAAATTGATTTTCCTCTAATCAAATTGGATAATGAAGGGGTACTTAAAAATTTAAATTTAATATTGAGTTACCATCCAGACAAGTGTCAAAGTGATTTGGGGAAGCCATTGCAATCACACAAAGCTATTTGTAAAAAAAAAACTGGAGAGGACACATTTAGCCACATGTGAGTGTAGGCGATTCATCTTTAATAAGGCAATATCCTTATGGATTAAATCCAGCAAAGGTATCACAACTATGGAAAGAAATGAAATTCATTCTTCAAAATGACGTCATTGAGTCCAGGTTAGTAATTGGAGTTTGCCTATTGTGATGGTACCGAAACCAAATGGAACACAAAGACTGTGAGTGGACTATCAAAAGGTAAATGCAGTGACAAAAACTGATTCATATCCTATACCATGATTGCATTGAGTAAGTGGGACAATCAAAGTTTATCACAAAGATTGACTTGCTCAGAGGGTATTGGCAAGTAATGCTATTGGAGACAGCAAAAGAGATAACTGCTTTTGTGATGCCAGATGGACTATATCAGTTTAAATGTCATGCCATTTGGTATGAAAAATTCACCAGCAATATTTCAAAGCCTGACAAACAAAGTAATTGCAGCACTGAGCAATTTTGCTGTTTATATTGACAACTTGATCATTTTCAGTCAAACATGGAAGGAGCATTTACAACATCTGGAAGAATTGTTTAATCAACTACAAGAAGCTAATTTGGTGATGAACTTGGCTAAAAGTGAATTTGCAAAAGAGCAAGTTACATATCTAGACCATATCATTGGACATGGTAAGGTAGCTCTGACAGATGTGATAATCAAAGCTATTGTGGATTTCCCAGTGCCTACAACAAAATGAGAAGTTTTGAGGTTTCTGGGTATGAGTGGGTTTTACCGGGAATTTGTACCAATTTTTAGATGTGTGGTTGCTCCATTTACTGAACTATTAAAAACGAAGAAGTTTCACAAAGAAAACTATTAAGTTGTCACAACACAGGAGTGTCAGAAAGCATTTGAGAGTTTAAACACTGTATTGACTATGGCACCAATTTTGGTAGTATCCAATTATGCCAAGCAATTTAAGTTGGCCATTGACACTAATGATGTAGGCATTTGGGCTGTACTGTTGCGAGAAGATGAAACTGGAATTGAGAAACCGATTGGGTATTTTTCACGAAAGTTGAATGTACAGCAGAGAGAATATTCAACAATCGAAAAGGATACCCTGTGCTGGTGTGAGCAGCATTTTGAAGTTTATGTTGCAAAGAATACATCAGAAATAATTGTTTATACAGGCTACAATCCTTTAAAATTTCTGGGCAGATTTCAGACCAAAGTGCAAGGCTGTTCCGATGGAGTTTATTACTGCAGCCATTTAATTTACAGATTATACAGGTGGCTGGATGAGAAAATCTAATTGTAGATGCATTGTCGAGAGTTTAAAACTCAAAGGGAAATTGGGAAGTTTAAAACATGGACACTGGACTGAAATGACCTCTGTTGATACTGATGATTTGTATATGTATATTGTTATAAGAACTAGGAACATAACAACATAAGAACTAGGAGCAGGAGCCCCTAGAGCCTGCCCTGCCATTCAATACGATCATGGCTGATCTAATTTCAGCCTCAACGCCAATTTCCTGCCCCCTCCCCATAACCTTTCAACCCATTATGAGTTAAAAGTCTGTCTGTCTCCTCTTAAATTTATTCAGCGTCCCAGCATTCACTGCACTCTGAGGTAGTGAATTCCATAGATTCATGACCCTTTGAGAAAAGTAATTCCTCCTTATCTTTGATTTAAATCTACCTCCCCTAGCCTAAAACTATGGCCTCTCAATCTAGAATGCCCCACAAGGGGAAACATCCACTCCACGTCTACTTTGTCTAGCCTCTTTAGCATCTTATATACCTCAATTAGATCTCCTCTCATCCTTCTAAACTCTAGTGAGTTTAGGCTTAAACTGCTCAGTCTCTCCTCCTAAGACAAGCCCTGCATCTCTGGAATCAATCTAGTGAACGTCCTCTGAACCGCCTCCAATTCAACTACATCCATCCTCAAGTAAGGAGACCAAAACTGCACAGTACTCCAGCTGTGGTCTCACCAATGCCTTGTACAGTTGCAACAACACTTCCCTATTTTTATACACTATTCCTTTGGCAATAAGTGCCAAAATTCCATTTGCCTTCCTTATTATCCGCTGTACCTGCATGCTAGCTTTCAGCATTTCATGCACGAGGACACCCATATCCCTCTGCACCGAAGCATTCTGAAGTTTCTCTCTATTTAAATAATAAGTCGCCTTTTTATTCTTCCAACCAAAATAGATAACCTCACACTTAGCCACGTTAAACTCCATCTGCCAAATTTTGGCCCATTCACCTAACTTGTCCATACCCATTTGTAAATTTCTTATTTCTTCATTGCAACTTACTTTCCCATCTATTTTGTTGTCATCTGCAAATTTAGCTATAGTATCTTCTATCCCTGAATCCAAGTCATTAATATCGGTTGTAAATAGTTGGGGTCCAAGGACTGAACCCTGTGGCACCCCACTAGTGACAGCCTGCCATCCAGAAAAAGACCCATTTGTCCCAACTCTCTGCTATCTGTTGGTTAGCCAATCCTCTATCCAAGCTAATATATCACCCCTAACTTCATGTGATCTTATCTTGTGTATTAATCTTTTGTGCAGCACCTCATCAAAGGCCTTCTGGATGTCCAGATATACTACATCTACAGGATCCCCATTATCCACTTTGCTTGTCACATCTTCAAAGAACATAAGAAAATTAGTCAAACACAATTTACTCTTCATAAAACCATGCTGACTCTGATGGATTGCTTTTTGATTTTCCAAATGCCTCATTACTACTTTCTTAATACTGGATTCCAACAATTTCTCAAAAACAGACGTTAAACTAACTGGTCTATAATTTCCTACTTTCGGCCTCCCCCCTTTTTGAAGAAGTGCGTTATATTAGCATTTTTCCAATCCACTGGAATCTTTCCAGAATACAGGGAATTCTGGAATATGATAGCCAATCCATCTACTATATCTGCTGCCACTTCCTTTAAGACCCTGGGATATAGGCCATCAGGTCCTGGGGACTTGTCACCTTTTAACGCCAATAGTTTGCTCAGTACTTTTTCTCTAGTGATGATGATTGTTTTAAGTTCCTCCTTCTCTATTAACCTCTGCACTTCCTGTTACTATTGGGGTGGTACTAGTGTCCTCCACCTTGAAAACTGAGGCAAAATATTGATCAAGCGTCTCTGCCATTTCTGCATTCCTCACTATTAACTCCCCAGTCTCATTCTCCAAGGGACCAACATTCACTTTAGCTACTCTCTTCCCTTTTATATACTTATAGAAGCTTTTGCTATCAGTTTTTATATTTTGCACTAGTTTTCTTTCATAATTTACCTTTGCTCTTTTTATTTTGTTTTTAGTAACCCTTTGTTGATCTTTAATCAATCTTCTAGCCTGCCACCGACCTTTGCAATTTGGTATGCCTTAGTTTTTGCCTTTATGTTATCTTTAACTTCCTTGCTTAGCCATGAATGCTTTATCCCCCTCTTATCATCTTTCCTCCTCTATGGAATATATTTTCTTGCGAGGAATTGAATATCTCCTTAAATATCTACCACAGTTCATCAACTGTCCTACCTTGTCGTCTTCCTGGCCAGTCCTTCAGAGCTAAATCTGCCCTCTTACTTATGTAGTTACCTTTGTTTAACTCCAGGACACTAGCGTAGGACTCACGTTTCTTGCTCTCAAACTGAACTTTAAATTCTAGCATGCTATGATCACTCTTACCTAGTGGATCCTTTACTATGAAATCATTAATTAATCCCATCTCATTACACAAAACCAAATCCAGAATAGCCTGCTCCTTGGTTGGTTCCACAATATATTGCTCCAAGAAACAATCTCTAATACACTCTATGAACTCTCCCTCAAGGCTACCCTTGCCAATTTGATTAGTCCAGTCTACATATATATATATCAAAATGACCCATGATTATTGCCGTGCCTTTCTTACATGCTCTCAGTATTTCCTGGTTTATACAGTGCCCTACTGCCGAACTATTGTTTAGGGACCTATAGATTACTCCCCAGGGACTTCTTTCTCTTGCTATTTCTTATGTCTACCCAGACTGACTCTCTGTCTTGCTCTCCAGTGCCTATATCATTCCTCACTATAGCACTAATTTCTTCCTTTACTAACAAAACTACACCACATCCTTTCACTTCCTGCCCATCCTTCCAAAACACTGAGTACCCTTGGATATTCAACTCCCAGGCCTGTTCTCCCTGTAACCACGTCTCAGTAATCATCACCAAATCATACCTATTTATCTCTATTAGTGCTATTAACTCATTAGTTTTATTCCGAATACTATGCGCATTCAGATACAAAGCCTTTAAGTTTGCCATATTGTCAATTTTCCCCACTCTTATATGATTCTTTGGTGCAGTATGCTGTTCACACACTCTGTCCCTTCCTTTCACTTTTTGGTAACAATCAGCTTCATCACTAATCTGCACTCTTACCCTCTCCTTAAACTTTGATTTTTTTAAAAATTTCCATGCAACTGAACCCCCCCCCCCCACTATTTAGTTTAAAGCCCTATCTACAACCCTAGTTATGCGATTCACCAGGATACTGGTCCCAGCATGATTCAAGTGGAGCCCGTCCGAACGCAATAGCTCCCTCTTTCCCCAGTGTCAATGTCCCATGAATTCAAACCCATTTTTCCCACACCAATCTTTGAGCCATGCATTGACCTCTTTAATCTTATTGACCCTGTGCCAATTAGTTCATGGCTTATGTAGTAATCTGAAGATTATTACCTTATTGGTTCTGCTTTTTAATTTAACCCCTAGCTGCTCATATTCCCTCAACAGAACCTCTTTCCTCGTTCTACCTATATAACTGGTACCTACGTGGACCACGACAACTGGATCTTTCCCCTCCCACTCCAAGTTCCTCTGCAGCCCAGATGAGATATCCTTAACCCTGGCACCAGATAGGCAACACAGGCTTCAGGACTCTCGATCCTGGCTACAGAAAACAGTATCTATTCCCCTAACTATACTATCCTCAATTACAACAACATTTCTCTTTTCTCCCCCCATTTGAATGGCTCCCTGTACTATGTGCTATGGTCAATTTGTTCATCCTCCCTACAGTACCCGCTCTCGTCCACACAGGGAGCAAGAATCTCAAACCTGTTGGATAAGGGCAAGGGCTGAGGCTCCTGCAGTGCTACTTCATGGATCCCTCTACCTGCCTCACTCATAGCCACACCCTCCTGTCCCTGACCACTGGCCAATGTAAAGTAGTTAATCTAAGGCATGTGACTGTCTCCTGAAACACTGCATCCAGGTAACTGTCCCCCTTCCTGATGTGTTGCAGTGTCCGAAGCTCAGACTCCAGCTCATCAACTCTGAGCCAGAGTTCCTCAAGCAACCAGCATTTGCTACAAATGTGGTCACTAGGAACCACAATGGGGTCCACCAGCTCCCACATCATGCAGCTACAATACATCGCCTGGCCCTGCATCTCTATTTTAGTTAATTAGTTTTTCAATTTGTTTTTAAATTTCCTACTGGTCTTTAGTTTATCAATCTGTAAAAATATTTCTCCTATTTAGCTTTAATCTGAAAGCAAGTTAGAATAGAGATTCAAAATATACTTTTTAAAACAACTGGAGCTCTCTCTCTCTGCTGAGTTAAAGCTGAAGAGTTAGGCCCCCGATCCTGGGCCCAGTCGCCTTTAATCTGAAATCAACCTAGAATAGGTAGTTCAAACTAGCAGTTACTTACCAACCAATAAACTTATCATTTTCCTGTGATGTCTATGTTTTTTCTCATTCGGAGACAGTGACTGTGGAGGACACTCTTCCCAGACTTCTTCACGGCAGCAGTGACTGCAGAGGACACTCTTCCCAGACTGCTTCACAGCGACGGTGACTGCAGAGGACACTCTTCCCAGACTGTTAATATATGCACCTGGTAATGTAATAGTGTGGGGATTTTGATAAGTATAGGTGTAAGATAGATTAAGAAAAGATTAAGCCGTCGCTTAAAATTATGATAGAGCTGCCATGAAAGTATATTTAAATAATATTTTTCTGGTTTATTGTAAAGTAGGTTTATGGGGGAAGTGGTTGGGTCTGTCTGTATGTGATTTAGTTATCATTTGGAGTAAAGTAGACTTCACACTTTAGCTCATCAGAAAAAGCTAGGTGATAGTTAGCCTGAGATCAGCCATTGGGAAAATTCTGGAATCTATTATTAAGGAAGTCTAAACAATGCACTCAAAAAATCATGGGAAAAATTTTCCCCCCGTTGGGGGGGAAGTGCGGGATCTGGCATGGGTGGGCGCGCCTCCAATCAGCACCCCCAATCAGGGTGGTGCCGCCATTTTAAGTGGGCTGGCCAATTAAGGCCCACCCAGTGTGACGTCCACCAGGAAATGCTATGCGCTCCCTGTGCGGGTGGGGGGAGGGATTCTCTCAGCCGGCAGTGCGCTCTTTTGAGATCAGCTCTGATTTAAAACTTTTATTAAACATGTTTAAACATTCTCCCTGGCATGTCCCCTCATGTGACATTGTCACATGATTTGGGACATGTCCATAAGTTTTATTGAAACCTTTGTTAAAGATTTAAATACCCTCATGAAACCTCATTCTGCCCGTGGATGAGGTTTCATGCCTTTTCCGAAGCCCGCCAGGGCTCCCGGCCTGCCCACCAACCCTAAGGTTGGATAGGCAGGTCCTTTAACAACCGTAAATACTTTTTCAATGACCTCAATTCATCTGCGCCTCTGCCAACCTGAAAATGGAAATGATGCGAAGTGATGTCGGGAGTTCCACCCAACGTCATCCCACTTCATTTTACGGGTCAGCAGGTGGGGCCCGTCCCTTCTCACCGACTGGAAGATCCTGCTCCATAGTATAAGCAGAAAAAGTCAACATGGTTTTACAAAAGGAAGTCATGTTTGACAAATGTATTAGAATTTTTGATGATGCAACAAGTAGGGTAAATAAAGGTGAATCAATAGATGTAGCATAGTTGGATTTCCAAAAGGTATTCGTTGAAGGGTTCTCAGCATTAGGGGATAATATATTAACATGCATAGATAATTAGTTAACAGCCAAGGAACAGTGAGAAGGGATAAATGGGGCATTTTCAAGTTGGCAGGCTGTGACTAGTGGAGTGCTGCAAGGATCAGTGCTTGGGCCACAGCTATTTACAATCTATATTAATTACTTAGATGGGAGGAGGACGCAGAGAGGGTGCAAAGAGATATGAACTGAATAGGCAGCAAGTGGCAGATGGAGTATATATAGGGAAATGTGAGGTTATTCACTTTGGTAGTAAGAATAGAGAATTAGAGGGCAGAATCATCCCAGATTTGCACTAGATGCGGTACTAGACAGGAAAAAGGACATTTTACCTGCTAGCCGCAATTATGGGTTTTCATGCCATCTCGCCCTAATCCTGCCTCATTAATCATGCATTCCTGGGAAACAAGCCGTTTTGCTGTGGGGCAGCCTCTGATTCATCCGCCAAGCCATAATCATGCCACTTCCCCACACCTAGCACCATATTTAAAGTGCAGCCGCATGCACACCTTTCAGTGCTTCCAGCCCAGTACTGCTGTACAGAAGACATGACCCTGAAAGGCAAGCAGACTGCAGCTCCCGATTCAGCAACACATCCCTGGGACACCTTTTGGGCACCTTTGGAGCCCACCGTGATGTCCTCTACCCCTGTTCTGGCCGCAGGAGCCTATCAGTGTCACCACTCAGGCTTGGGAGGCGGTGGCAGTGGTGGTCAGTGCCAACTTTGCACACAAGAGGTTTACCATCCAGTGCAGAGAGAGAACGAAAGATCTCATCCGCCATCAGGGTAAGGCAACCATCTCATCATTTTTTAATTATTCATTCATAGGATGTGGGCGTTGCTGACTGGGCCAGCATTTATTGCCCATCCCTAACTGCCCTGGAGAAGGTGGTGGTGAGCTGAATTCTTGAACCACTGCAGCCCATGTGGTGTATGTACACCCGCAGTGCTGTTAGGAAGGGAGTTCCAGGATTGTGACCCAGCAACAGTGAAGGAACAGTGATATATTTCCAAGTCAGGATGGTGAGTAACTTGGAGAGAACTTCCACATGGTCATGTTCGATCTATTTGCTGCCCTTGTCCTTCTAGACAGTAGTGGTTGTGGGTTTAGAAGGTGCTGTCTAAGGAGCTTTGGTGAATTCCTGCAGTGCAACTTGTAGATGCTACACCCTGCTGCTATTGTGCGTCGGTGGTAGAGGGATTGAATGTTTGTGGATGCAGTGCCAATCAAGCAGGCTGCTTTGTTCTGGATGTTGTCAAGCTTCTTGAGTGTTGTGGGAGCTGCACTCATCCAGGCAAGTGGGGAGTACTCCATCACACTCCTGACTTGAGCTTTGTAGATGCTGGACAGGCTTTGGGGAGCCAGGAAGTGAGTTAATCGTCACAGGATTCCCAGCCTCTGACCTGCTCTTGTAGCCACAGCGTTTATTTGGCTAGTCCGGTTCAGTTTCTGGTCAATGGTAAGCCCCAGAATGTGGATAGTGGGGGATTCAGTGATGGTAATGCCATTGAATGTCAAGAGGCGATGGTTGGATTTTCTCTTGTTGGAGATGGTTATTGCCTGGCACTTGTATGGCATGAATGTTACTTGCCACTTGTCAATGCAAGCCTGAATATTGTCCAGGTCTTGCACTCAGAAGCCTATCACACATTCACTGGCATTTCACTCACTGCCAGTTCAAGGGACATCACTACTCACTCTTTTGCACAATCCCTCACATCTCCATCTAGCCTCATCTCCTTTGGAGAATGCCTCCTCAGCCCTCATCCTCTTGAGGCCACATGTACATATCAACATGTATCCCCACACACACCCTGGGATACACCACTTCCTCAATAATGCCCTCGCCCTGCAGCCCCTTCCCTTGCCTGAGGCCAATTCTCCCCCTTCCCCAAGCAAGCCCTATCTCTGTAGCCTTGAAAAACCACCCACATATGGCTGATCTGGTAGTGAGCACCATAAAAGTGATGTGGTGATGCCTGGGAAGCCTGGTGCTGATGACCGTGAATGCTGACTGAATCAAGGTAGGCAAACAAGCCTTAAAATCCCGAGTGAAGTGCACCTCACCAGGCGCACGTCACTTATGTTCAGTTGTGAAAAACATTGGCGTGCAGTCTCACCAATGTGCCCAGATGATCCAGCTTGGGGGGACGATTCAGTGAGCAGGGCTTATAATGTTATGCCGATTTATCAAAATGAAGTTCCCAACGTCCAGCACCGGAAAACCAGCCTGCCATTGATCGGACGATTGCAAACTGGTTTCATGAAGCGGTGAAACCGATTTTTGAGCTTCCCACTGTATTGTCCGCTCACAGCCACCATGATGCCTGATGCCAGTGGGCATGGAAAATTAAGCCCAGGATCTTTTTTAAAAGTTATGAAATTTGTAACTGTTAATATTCAGGGGGACTTGAGCGTACTCATACAAGGACACAGAAAGTTAGCATGCAGGTACAGAAAGCAATGAAGAAGGCAAATGGCATTTTGGCCTTCAATTCAAGGGAATTGGGGTACAAGAATAAAGGAGTCTTACTGCAATTGTGCAGGGCTTTGGTGAGACCACACCTGGAATACTGTGTGCAGTTTTGGTCTCCATATCAAGGAAGGATTTTTTAAAAAATTTGTTTATGGGATGTGGGTGCCGCTGGCTAGGCCAGTATTTATTGCCCATCCCTAATTACGCTTGTTCAAAGAGCATTTTCTTTAGGAGTCAACCACATTATGTGGGTCTGGAGTCACCTATAGATGGTCAGTGGTAGGGAAACTATTGGAGATATTTCTGAAGGAGAATATCTATCTCCACTTGGAGAGGCAGGGTTTGATCAAGGATAGTCAGCATGGCTTTGTCAGAGGGAGGTCATGCCTAACAAATTTAATTGAATTTTTTGAGGAGGTGACCAGGTGTGTAGATGAGGGTAGTGCAGTTGATGTAGTTTATATGGATTTCAGCAAAGCCTTTGACAAGCTCCCACATGGGAGATGTATAAAGAAGGCAAAGGCACATGGGATACAGGGTAATTGGATAAGGTGGATTCAAAATTGGCTTAGTTGAAGGAGGCAGAGGATGATGACAGAAGGATGTTTTAGTGACTGGAAGCCAGTGTCCAGTGGCATACCACAGTGATCTGTGCTGGGTCTCCTATTATTTGTCATTTATATAAACTAGATGGGATGGTCAAATGGGCAGATAAGTGGCAGATGGAATTTAACCCTGAAAAGTGTGAGGTGATACACTTTGGAAGGAGCAATTTGACAAGGAAGTATGCAATGAACGGCATGACACTAGGGAGTTCTGAGGAACAAAGGGACCTTGGCTTGTGTGTCCATTGATCTCTGAAGGCTGAGGGGCATGTTAGTGGGGTGGTGAAGAGGGCATATGGGACACTTGCTTTTATCAATCGAGGCATAGATTACAAAAGTAGGGAGGTCAGGTTGGAGTTGTATAGGACCTTGGTGAAGCCACAGCTGGAGTATTGTGTGCAGTTCTGGTTACCACATTATAGAAAGGATGTGACACTGGAGGGGGTGCAGAGGAGATTCACCAGGATGTTGCCTGGGGTGAAACATTTAAGTTATGAAGAGAGGTTGGATAGACTTGGGTTGTTTTCATTGGAGCAGAAAAGACTGAGGGGCAACCTGATTGAGGTGTACAAGATTATGAGGGGCATGGACAGGGTGGATAGGGAGCAGCTGTTCCCCTTAGTTGAAGGGTCAGTCACAAGGGGGCATAAGTTCAAGGTGACAGGCAGGAGGTTTAAGGGGGATGTGAGGAAAAACCTTTTTACCCAGAGGGTGGTGACGGACTGGAATGCACTGCCTGGGAGGGTGGTGGAGGCGGGTTGCCTTACATCCTTTAAAAAGTACCTGGATGAGCACTTGGCACGTCATAACATCCAAGGCTATCGGCCAAGTTCTGGTAAATGGGATTAGGTAGGTAGGTCAGGTGTTTCTCAAGTGTTGGTGCAGACTCGATGGGCTGAAGGGCCTCTTCTGCACTGTAATTCTGTGATTCTGTGATAGGCCAGCCAGGTAGGGATGGCAGATGTCCTTCCCTAAAGGGCATTAGTATTTACATTGGAGAAGGTGCAGCGATTTAAGGCTGAGATATACAGATTTTTGGCCTCTCATGAAGTCAAGGGATTTAGGGAGCTGGCAGGAAAATGGCGTTAAGGCTGATGATCAGCCATATTGAATTGCGGAGTAGGTTTGAGGGGCTGTATGGTCTATTCCTGCTCATTTTTCTTATTTTCCTATCTTCTTAAGAGGCAACTTAGTGGATAGTCTTAATTTTAATGACAAAGAAGTCCATGAGCTTCTCGGGAAATTAGGTTGGAGTAGGGATGCCGGGGTTGGGATAAGTATTTGAGAAAATGGCTGAGGGTGGAGGAGAGAAGTTCTGATGTTCAGTACAAATTCAAAATGTCATGACCGCTCTTTTCCCTTTACAAAGACTGAATGACCAATTTTGTTCTTCTAGCATTTTCTGGTTTTATTTCAGTCTTCCAATGCAAATTTTCCTTTTTATTTGAATGAAATCTCCTTGTTTTTAAATAACATCCAATCAGCACTTCTGTATTCTATGCCTACAAGATTATATCTTACTTAAGAAGGGTCTTTGTAGCTTAGCTTCTAATTTGATTCTGCTAGCAGTTGGGGAATTTATTTCTAATTTTATTTGAATTTAGCACTAAAGGATCAAACATTTAAGCTGCTACAGAATTTCCAAAGACCTGACTCTAGGGATCTTACTGTACTGATTAGTGCAGAAAACTGGTTTCCTGCTTTGATTAATCCAAATGCTATGCATTATCCTTATCCATGCAATCTCATACTCGGCATCTGTGCAATCATAATGAGAGTTCTGAAGCTCTAAAGTTTAGGAAAGGTCATTGTTTTTAACTGAAGTTTTTGAAGGAGCTTGGGAGACACAATGAAGCCTATATTTGGCTTGATAGCACCTGTTTATGGGTTCTACAGCAGCCCTTAAAGTTGAAATACGGCATCCATGGCACATCTGATACAAAGTGCACCGGTTGCCATATTGATGAAGGAGATAGGGCATGCATAAATAACATTGCCACCAACATGCAGAGTGGATAGAGCATGATGCCAATCAGCATGCAATGCTGATTTGATACAATCCCTGCCATTTTGGAACATCACGCCCCTGTTTACGCCTTCTTTTAACTTTGCACAGTTGAACATGACAATAGCTGCATGAAGCAGTATAATTGTATAAAGTTTCACAAGTCTACAGGGAGAGCTGCAGCACATGCTGAAGGTCTTTTTATTCTTTCAAGACTTTAGCACAAACCAGTTGCCTCCAGACATGGATGTACTAGTAGGCTTTCCTCTTGGCATTGAGCGTGACTGGAATAATGAGAAAAGGTCACTCAGAGCAGCACAAGCTGGTAAAAGAGAGAGGAGGAGAGGATCAAGGGCTTTGAGCCGGAGGCTATGTCCAGGGAATGTGTTTATGGAGTAAATCCTTCTTCCTTAACTTCTGCAACCATCAATGTCTGGGATATCTGCACTTCACTAAGACGCTTGTCACTGAAGTCTGCCAGCTGTTGCAGCCATAACTCCAACCTCAGAAGAGGGCGAGGACTGCATTGGCAGTGACAGTCGGTGACTTTGGCTATGAACATGTATGCACTTGGCACCTTCTAATCTGCTGCTGTGTTATTAGCAACATCTTACAGTTTGCAATACATTGAACGTCACTGAGACTATCTCTGTAAAGAGAGACAACTTCATCTTACTTCCTCTTGTCAGAAAGAAGCAGGCAGAGCAAGCATGAGGGTCAACTCTACCATGACTGATAGGATTGCTCTACACAGAACTGGAATGGACTTGATGGGACGAATGGCTTCCCTTATGCCATTATGACCCTAAGTATCTGAACTGAAAGAGAGTCCACTCTCTCAACATTCAGCTGATGTGTGACTATAAGCAGCACATCATGCTGGTCAATATCCAGTATCCAGGCAATAATTACAATGTTTCCTACTCAGCGACAAGAGCTATCCACCAATAACATGGCTCATGACTATGGGCCACAAACCACGCACACAGGCACAGCAGGCATAAATCAGGAGCCATGCAGTCACAAGAGACCTGGTAGAGCAAACCATTGATATCTTGAAATAATAATTTTGTTATGTGGACTATTCTGGAGAATCCCTCCAATATTAGGCTGAGCAACTCTCAGGATTTGTCTTGGTGTTCTGTATGCTACATAATCTTGCCATTATGAGGGAACAGCCCCTACCATAATGTACCAGGTGAGAAGCTGAAGAGCAGGGGCACCAGGAGGAAAAGGCAGAGGAAGAGAAGGCTAAGAAGAAGAGTAGGAGACGGAAGAGGAAGGGAGGCTGCAACCTTGAAAGCCTTTCTATATGTGAACAAATAATTCAAAAGCAATACCAGTATCTCGACCTCCATTCCCAACTCATCAACAGTCCCACACTCTTTACCTCCCCTCTGTTATTGACCATCACATCATTCTTTTGCCCACAATGCAAAATAAAAGCCAACACAAAATATACATCCCAATCCAAATTTATAAATTCAGTTATGTCATATTACAAACAAAAATTAAGTAATCACTCTTGTGCATTTCCTTAATGCCTCTTCCATGTGCCTTTGCCTGTCCTGCAAGCTGGTATTCCTGTGATTGCAGCATGGCTAGTGGTATGCCTCTGTCTTTCCATGGAGGAGACTGAAGGTGACCTCACAAGATGACCTCAAACAGCTTTGGGTCTAGTAGGTTCAGTTTCAGGCTGCACATTCTCAGCATGGGCAAAGCAAGGAAAATGGCAGGCTGGCATGGATGCTGTCTTTCTGAAAGAGGACACAGGTTCAAACTCAAAGGAGCCACTGCCACTCTCCTCACCATTGTTTCAGAAATCCTAGTAATCTGTTAGACAACAGATTGCTGAACTGTTGTGACACCCTGTAAGCCCCTTTTAACATTGTTATTCAGAGCTATGATGGCAGCAGTCTCAGCTTCCATTGCAGCACTGAGAAATTGGGTGGCTGCTGTTTGTGCTGCAGTCAAAGCTATATCATGATTAATTTCATCAAGGTGGTCATCAGTTCCACACTGAAAGGCTGAGTTCCAAGTTCTTCCCAAAGCCTGTGCCAAGTTGTTGCCAAACTGTTCTATACCCCTTGACATTGAACACAATTCTGACAGGTTTGCAATGCATCATCATTGGATATGTATACTCATCAGCTTTCTTCTATAGTATGGCCAATCAAAGTCCTCATCTGAGTTCTTTTCAATAGAATGATGGTCAACCTTGCCCTCCTGAGAACTGGCACCTGAGCTATCCTTGTTCCTGACTGCAATGCACTTGTTCCCAATGTCACACCATGTGCAGAAGCTGCATCTATGCTGTCCTCTAAATTATGCAGTGTCAATACCTGAGCTGGTGGCTGATACTTGTAAGTAAGCTTGGGTACTAAATTTTAGTGTAACTCAAACATTTTTAGATTAATTTCATGTTACATTCATTGTACAAGGTAACAAGGTCAAAACTCCATTTTGTGCTAACATTGAGATAAAAAGCCATTTTGTGTTTTGTCCTTTATAATTACTCACATGTATTAATTAAGGGTTATTACATGATTAGGAACCAGCCAGAAACAGATGATTGACCAAGTAGCATACTTCAATTAATTTATAATTGAAGAAATAGTAATTAATCAAGTGGTTATGTTAAAGCCGAATGAAAATTTTCTAAGTTTAAACGCTATTTTAATATTTCTGTTTTGGCTGCATATAAATCAGATATTTTGTGCTAAGCTCAACAAAAGCTGTGACCAAATGGACAGTAGACAATTGTGCAAAGTCAGATAACAAAAGAGAGTGCAAAAGAAACATTGTTCTTTCAAGTGATAATGTACACAGATAGTTAAACTCCAATTTAAACAAACCAACTATTAAATGAACCAATTATGAAATTACACAGGTATGATCTGAGTTGAAGTATTGATAATTTAAGGGATTGAAAAAAAGGGCTTTGAATGACATCTTTGCTAGCTAGTCATGTATTGGATGCTCCCAAAGCAGAATTTGAAAGAATTGCTGTCAATGAAGGAACTAGAGGACAACCTTACTCTTCAGTGACCTGATCACTCGTTTGAAGCTGTAAAGTCTATTTTGTGTTGTGAAGTATACTTTTTTTGAAAATAAACTTTCTCTTTTTAATTTACTACTTGAGAGTCCATCTTGCCTTATGATTATGTCTTGCTTAAACCAAAACATTTAATTGATTTTATTGGGTTAATCTGAAGTCAGATAATTGCATAATTAAGTGTTAAGATAAATTAAAATAACCTACACACACAAACACTTATATACTGTGAAACTAAGCAATGGTGTGTCTTCGCCTTTAATGTTTTCCTGCTCTTCCACCACTGTTGAGGAAGGAAGGAATGAAGGGAGGGCAGGAGAGAAGGAAGGATTTGCATTGCATTTAAGTAACACTCTTTACGACCACTGGAGGTTTGGAAGTGCTTTCCAGCCAACGAAGTACCAGTACTATTGAAGTGTACTCACTATTGTAATGTAAAAACATTGTGAGGGGAGAGAAGGAAATAGTAATTGCATGTTTACGCCATCTGCACTAAGTCAGAAGAGATTGAAAGATGAGGGAGAAATGGGATGTAGGAAGAAGGATTAGGGATATGGAAACTGTCAACTTCAACAGCATTGGCCCCGCCAGCAGCCATGGATTCAGCCATGTCCTTCCCCATAATGGCCAGCACTGTATCTTCAGTAGGGGGTCACAACAGGCAGGCCTGCCTCTCCCTCTTTGGTCAGTTCCTGCCGCCACCTATTTTGCACCACGTTCTCCTGTGAGCATCAATTATAGTTCAATCTGTTTGGGTAATGTGGCTGTCATGGTTGAATAGTTACAGTGAGGAACCCGTTTTTGGAAAGTTTGAAGGACATGGAATTTTGGACATTCTTCCTCCTCGGTTATTTTCAAAAGTTTGCAATATTTATTTCAGGCTGTGAATATGCCATTCTTCAAAAAAAAACCACAGGTCAAGCCAGATGTCCAGCAGGCAACATCTGGAAAGGGAAGAGATATTTTGTATATCTAAGTTAACAAAGAACTGCTGATGCCAGGCTAAAGGCTCTTGCTGACTGGTTAAAAACACCCAGCCTGAGAGAAGTATGTTATATATATTCTATATATTCATAGCCTTTGAATATCTTGGCCTTTAAGACTCTCGGAGAGTGAGTGTGGGTGCCTTAGAAGCAGGCTGCAAGGAAAAGACTCTCTCTTTCCTACTCTTTCTGCCCCACCTTTGTGTTAATCTTCTCTCAGAAACATCTCATTAGGATAACTCATTTTTTTTAAAGTCTGCAAAGTTGTGATAAGTAAGATTCATCAAGGACGGATTCCCAACAAATCCATCTGAAATAATTTCCAGGTCCATTGAGACCAGAATTCTGTTAGACCAACAGCATTAAGATCTCTTCAAATTTTATCCTTTTAAAAGAAACTTTCCAAATCTCTAGCCTCTGCAGGGAATGTATTTATTTTGTCCTGTTTTGTGTTTGTTTGTGAGTGCATGGGGGTTCAAATATCTGGGGTTTTTTTAAAAGGGGAAAATCATTACACTTCTAAACATCAATTTTTATGCTAACCAGTTTATTAACTTGTTTTTAAAAAAGAAATTTGTTTTATAATAAATCAATTTTATTGTGTTTACTGAAAGAAGCCTGGTTAGAGTCTATTTATGCTGGGAATAACAGTATCAAAGGGTAACAATTGGTCAGCTTTGTAGGTGAATTAAACATCTAAACTATTGTTAAAACCTGTGGAAAAGTGGGACTAAAATTAACAGCCCACCCCTCCCATCTCAGCTCGCAACATGACCATGAGAAGGTGAGGTAAAGCTATGAACATTAGGTGTAAGTCACGACTGATAGAGATTGTTGGTAGGTGAGTGATGGAGTGTGGTGAATAGCGTACTGGCTGAGGCTAGTGGTCCAATTGGTAAGCATTTGAAGTTCATTCACTGACCTTGACCACTTGTGCAAGATCATTAAACTTCTTCTGTCCTTGGGGCTCTACTCCTGGGATTGACCTTAGCAGCTATTTTTTCTATTGCCTTCTCATCCTGTGGCTGAAAGGCTGCCTGTCATTTTGAGGATACACAGGATTTTTCTGTTCCTTTCCAACAAGACCTCTGGTGCAGCATCTGAAAACTTGGGTTTTCACATTGTCACTTGCTCATCTGGTCTTCGCTCTTTTCCAAGTCAAATTCACTTGTAGAACAACTCCCAGCATCCTCTCCAGCTTCAATGAACTTTCCTTTCAAGTGATACAGGCTCGCTTTAACTAGTGCAATCAATGCTGATCAAAATTGCATTCCACTCAACAGGCATAGTTTAATCACAAATCACAAGCCGGTTTTCAGGGACTGTCCCATTTAACCACCTGTGGGTTCAAATATCTGCAGTTCCTCAATCCTGACTAAGTGCCAGGATGAGCCCAATCAGGATTTCTGCTGCTGATGTATAGTATACACCATAGTATACAAGTTCAGTCAGCGGTTAACCAATTTAAATATCCTTGGCAGGCATTCATGACCCTTTGACATATTTGGGAAGCCTACCATTTGGCAGAGGTGAATATTGCAGTGTCAGAAAGCTGCCTCAGGAGGAGGCTGGTGATTCAAGGTTGTGGCCCATCAGCCCCTTTTCATGGAGCTGAACAGAAACATGACAAATCTTCAGGTGTCCAGGCTTAGTTTCAATTAGGACACATTGGGCAGAATCTTCCATTTGACACACGGGGGGGCGCGTCTGCGCATACGGGGGGCAAGCGTCCCAACATCACTGCGCGCCATCACGGTATTTGCCTGGGCGGGCACGTGATGAAGTCCAACACACACCCCCCATTAATTAACAGGCTACTTAAGGCCCTTCAGTTGACACCAATTTTTCAGCGCCCGTGAGATCTTCGGGTCAGCGCACGGGTGCTACGGGCAGGCGGATAGGATACATTTGTATAAACCTCATCCACGAGCGGGTTAAGAGGGCTCAGTGGGCTGGAGAATCTGCTTTGTGGGGTATTTATTGGTGAAAGCTTTGCCAACTTACCTGTGTGATCTGCAGCACTTCAGAACGCACCCCAGCAGCTTTTTTTGGACTCTAAACCTTCAGGTCAACACTCTGCAGTGAGGAATCTTTTCCAGGCCTGCAGGTTTCAGGAAGCCTTCCCTTAGCTTGGATATGGGAGCTGATATGTCCACTGGAGGCACCTCCTCTGAGGAGGAAGGGAGGCCTAGAAGAGGGAGGAGGCCAGGAGTGCACATTCAGCCTCCAGGGAGGACAGGCACAGGCACAAGAAGTGCAGGGACAAGAGGTAGTCTAAGGCGGAAGGGGTCGCAAAAGATGCCACTATCCTGCTGCCAGGGTATATCGGTAGCAAAGTAGTTACCTCAGTATGTCTGAGGTGTAGTGCCAAAGGAGGCTCCAACTCTCAAGGGAGACAGTCAACTATATCTGTCAGATGATTGGGCCTGAGATTTCCCCAAATTTATGTGGATGGACACCCATGCCAGTGGCTCTGAAGGTCACAACTGCCCTCAACTTCTATGCCTCTGACTCCTTCCAGGCCTCGGTGGGTGATCTTTGCGATGTCTCCCAATCAGCTGTCCACACTTGTGTCAATCAGGTCACAGACACTCTATTCAAACGTGCATTGACCTTCATCCACTTCCGCTGTGACCAGGCAAGTCAGGCACAGCGAGCCAGAGGCTTCAGGGCCATTGCTGGCTTCCCCCGCTTCCAGGTGCAATAGACTGTACGCATGTGGCTATCAAGGCGCCAGCAGGTGAGCCCAGTGCCTTTGTCAACAGGAAGGCCTTCCACTCCATGAACGTGCAGATATTGTGCGATCATAGGATGCTGATTCTACAAATCTGTGCAAGGTATCCAGGCAGCTCCCAAGACACCTACATCCTCAGACACTCCCAGGTGCCGGGGCTCTCCTGTGCTCCTGCTCGTCTTGATGGATGGCTGCTGGGTGACAAGGGCTATCCCCTCAAAAGGTGGCTCATGGAGCCTCTCTGCCATCCAAGAACAGAAGCTGAGCAGTGGTACAATAGGAGCCACACTTCCATAAGGGCTGTGGGGGAGAGAACCATCGGTCTTCTCAATGTGCGCTTCCGGTGCCTGGACCGCTTAGGGGGCACACTCCAGTACTCCCTAGATCGTGTGTCGGTGATAGTGGTTGCATGCTGTGCTCTCCACAATCTTGCACTGGAAAGGGGGGATGCAGTGGACGACAAATATTTTGATGCAATGGTTGTGGCTGCACACGATGAGTCCAGCAGTGAGTCCGAGGATGAGCATGCACAGGGAAATGCTGAGGGGGTAAACGCTGATCCAGGGCTACTCCAGGAAGGTAGGGATGCCTGGGAGGCTTTAATCCAATGAACCTTCAGCTAGCACACCACATATGGATCACCAGGACAAGCCTGGGCTGCCGCCTCGATACTCGACACTTAAATGCAAAATCTGCCAGGTCAGCAGAACTAACTAAGGACCTTGTACATAAAGCTGAATGTCCAACAAATCACTCATTACACTTTTCGTAAACATACGCATGCAGAAGAAATGAGGCACCTTCGGTCATGGTCACACTTCTGGCATTTAATGTGTGAAGCAGAAGTTATCACAAATTGAAAACAATAGTGTAAACAATCAAAAAGAAATCATAAGGACCTAATCTCAGGCCAACACAAAAGCACCAGTGAAAAACCCATGGTGTGCCTAAGGTGCCTTATGTTTCAGTTTCTGGGTGCTACGTCTTGGTGCTGCCCCATCGCTTGGAGTGGCATCTGAGACAGCTTGCTCACTCTGCTATCCTGTTGACCTCAATGACCTTGACAGGCGTCCTCTGGCCCGTGGAGCCTGTGCTGGGCCCATCTGGGAGAGAGCTGCCAGTTCCACAGCTGGCATCTCCCCAGTCATCGCAGCCTCACCGGATGATACGGTCACTGGGAGAGGGACGGAGGAGCTGCCACCCTCACTAGGAGCGCCCTGAGAGGAACCCACAGAGACGACAGGCAGCTGCTGCGCTGACATGAGGTTGTCTCAGACCTCCCTGCTCACCATGGATGGGTGGGAAGCTGGGAAAGTTAATGCCCACACCATCTCCCACACTGGCACTGACCAGCTGAGGCCAATGCCGATGTGAGAGCTTGCTGGTCAGAGTGCATCCCCAGGAAGCCCTGGCAGGTCTCCTGGAGTAGGCTCTCCACGTGAGTCGCCACTCTCTCCATGGAGGACACATGGCGTTTGGACATGTGGCTTATTGCTTCAGCGATTGTCCGGGTGGACTCCTCCACCACGGACACCAAGCCAAGCGTAGCCTCATGTATCACCCCCAGATGTTCCCGCACACCCGGCTGCATTTCCTGCCCCTGCTGCATTGCTGATGACTCCCGAGGCACATCATCAGGCACTGACTGAGCATGTACCTGGTCCCCTGCAGTCCTCAGACTGCTGGCACCATGGGCACCCCCTGTCTCTGCCAGTTCCTCCAGCAAGTGTGAAGTGCCCTCAGCACTGTGCACCAGGACACTAGCCATTGTTCTAATTCCCACCAGGTGCTAGTATCTACGCTGGTGCCTGCCTCGCAGAAATGGTATGATGCTGGTGAGACTTCAAGCCCCTCAGGTGTGAGAGGGGGCATCTGCTGCTCCTCCTCCTGGCCCTGCTCCAATAAGGCTGAAAGGAAGAACAAGGACAGTGGATCAGTTAGCATGCAGACAATGACAAACTTCATCCCTGTCCCCCCCCCGGCTCATTATGTGCTCAGCCTTCCATAACCAATGGCCCAACAATGTTGCAACAATAACTAATTTAACGATCATCAGTGCTATGGCTGTTGGGAGAACAATGTTAACCTCGATTTTGGGCTTAAATACCTGCCCGTGGCATCCCAACCTCACCAACACCAGTGGACCTGGGTACATGGCACCTCTCCATTTTAAGGGCCTCCTGCTCGAAGCGGTTTAGTATGGAGAGCTGTGCCTGGCTGCCTCCGGTCCTCACACACTCAGCCGTGTTATGAGCATTCTTCTCCTGAAAAAGACAGGAGAGCATTGATTAGGGCAAATTGCACATGACTTTGTTCGCGCATGGCCCACCCCAACCAGTGTGGGGCATATTAGGCCTCCAGTGTCTCCTCACCCCGCTGCTGCTGATCACTAAGACAAAGATGCTAGGCCTGCTCCCCAACCCCCACCGCCTTCTTGGACACATGCTGTCTACATCACATTAGGAACCACATGGTTTCCTCCCATAGCAAGGAGGCACAAGCACGTGCAGGGTAGAGGGCAGCAGATGGTTCGTTGTCATGCCACTTTGAGGGTCCCCTTCCACCATCTCATCACCCTGACTAGGACACGTCCTGGAGTTCTGAGTCTGCGCCCAGGTTGCCCCCAAACCAGTCATGTGGCACTCATATCAACACATGCTGCGGGGGAAAACTCATCTCCCCATGAGCCACTCAGGCTGACCTCAGCATGGGTACTATCTGCTTGCCCACCCAGTAAAGGAAAAATGCCATCAGTGATTCAATGCAGTCATGGCTGTAAGACTTAGGTGGTTGGCGGGGGGGGGGGGTGGCTGCAGCGTGCAAGGCTACCTGCTGGGTTAAATGCCCAATGCCAACATGGTACTCACCCTGCTAGAGCACAACAAATCATTGAAGCGCCTGTGGCACTGGATCCAGATGTGCTGCACCACGTTGCAGGAACTTACCACCTCCGTCACCTCCTTCCAGGCACATTTCGTCATGTAGGGGAGCTACCTCCTCCCATCCTGCAGGATCAACACCTGCCACCATGCTGCCACCCCCTCGAGGAGGGCAGCAAGACAGTCATCAGAAAAACGAGAGGCACATTGGCTCCCCCTGCTGGCCTACCCTCCAGCCGGGCCTACTCCACTGGCCTACCCTCCAGCCAGGCCTATTCACTCGAACCCCTCTGCCGTGGCCTGGAACTGGCCATTGTAAGCAGCCTACAGGAGGCCGCTAGGCCTTCTTTTAAACAGACTGCTGGGTCGCCATTGGACCCAGCGGTCTGTGCATGGCTGCCGCCGCCTGCCCACTCCCGCTACCCACGGGAGTCAAGAAATACACAGGGCAGGCCTTAATTGGCCTGCCCGCGTAAAATGACAGCGCGGACCTGATTACGTCTATGCCTGTGCCTTGCTCCCGCTTACCCCACCCCCCACCACCGCCAAATGGAAAATCCTGGCCATTGTTGCTGACTGGGAGGGCAGTACATCACTTCCATCTCACAGATCCCAAGCCAGGTAGGAAGAAATTCCTGGGCTGAGTGTCCTTTTCCCTCATTACAGGCCCTCTGACAAGAATGTACTAATTTGAGATTGTCAAGGTTCCACACCAAAAAAGTCGACAGAAATTATTTGGACCCAGCTTATCTGGGTCCAGGTATATTTTCCAACCCTACCACTATGCTCCCAATTGATTTACAGCAAGAGTGCACTGGAAGACCCACAGAAATTTAGGTCCTATTTTGTTCATTCATTGTTTCATATGCAGTATTCCTCTAATTTTGGCCTTTTGACCATCACCAATTTTAATCCTCAGCCATTGGTGACCATGCCTTTAGCTGCCAAGGTCCTAAGCTCTGGAATTGCCCCCCTAAACCATTCCACCTCTCTTTCTTCCCTTAAGACACTTCTTAACACCTACCTCTTTGGCTAATCTATCCGAGTATCTTCCAATGTTGCTCGGTGTTAACTTTGTTTTATAACTCTCCTGTGAATTACCTGGGATATTTTACTAAGTTAAAGGTGTTATATAATACAAGTTGTTGTTGTTAAATCTCTCCCCAGAACCTTATACATTTTGACCAGGGTCTTCTGCATCCACTGGTGCACAACTCTAGTGGAGTGCAAGGCCAGTGGCATTTTAGAGGTGGTCACTGGGGGCCAGAGTTTTGTTATGATCTCAATAGTCTGCCTCAGCAGTGTGACACAGTCTGCCTTCAAAAACAGAGGTTTCAAAAATCCATTTATTGCCCTTCTCTTCATTGCATTCTCAAACTCTTAAGGGTTTGTTGAAACCAGTCAAAAATGCTTTGGGGCACTTAATCACCAACATGAAAACGCTTGAACCTTAAGCTCAATAGGCATTTCCTGTGTCTTATGTTCATGAAATGGAAATCATGGCCAACTGGCACATCCTCAGTGCAGTGTTCAAGGAGCAGTTAATTGGGAAGGAAAGTCAGAAGGAGGAAAAACAGTGCATCTTTGAACATTTTCTGAAACTTACAGCCCTGACCACCACTGATTTAACAAATAATGTATTTGGTAATAAAGTCACTCCTTCAAGTACAATGTTACTTGATCAACCATTCACATTTGAAATTGATGCCTTTATTTTTTGAATGATTTATGGAGGTCACATTGTGATGCAGCATTTACAAGCTATAAAAGGAAATCTATTTGTGATGCTGATGACTGCCCTGAAAAGCAATAGCAGATGTTAACAATTTTACTATTTCAGAGCTTGAAATCTGGATCAATACCAGAAGCAATGAACATGTGCATGGTCAGAAATAGCTCACAAGGAAATAGTAAACCAGCCTAGCAGCTGAATATTTTAACA
Source organism: Carcharodon carcharias (assembly GCF_017639515.1). Lineage (NCBI taxonomy): Eukaryota > Metazoa > Chordata > Chondrichthyes > Lamniformes > Lamnidae > Carcharodon > Carcharodon carcharias. The sequence continues at coordinate 81,806,340 of NC_054472.1, read as the reverse complement.
TCAATTGTTCTTTTTGGATCTTATTTAGCCCAATAACATAAATGTATAACCACATATCTTATTATTTATATTGTACATATTCATTACACAAACATGCAAGGGGTTAGTTCCAAAGTACCACAACTGTTATTCCTATAAAAATACTGCAAATCTGAAGACATGCAAACTGGCAATTTGTTAACTGAGCAGTTTGCTGGATTCAGCAATGCTACCTGAGAAACTAGCCAAGGCTCTGAAAATGAACCATGGAATGCCACTCTGTTTCACTGAGGAATAATAATGTTAATCCCAACCATGCCTGGGAAGAAGGCAGCAAATGGAAATCAGAAATTACATTCTGCACTTCAGGTATTTCACAGCATATATGTTAAAAAATTAGCGGGACTATATTCAGGCTGTGCTGTCTTAAAGGTCTCAAATACATTAACATGCTTGAGTCAGGAGGTTGTAAGTTCAAACATTACTCCTGGAGTTAAGAACATGATCTGGACTGATATTTAGTGCATAAATGAGTGATCTACATTGTCTGAAACATGCTTCAGCAGATATACTCAACAAGACCCCGAATGTTCACTTCAACAAATATTGCTCTCCTCCTTCTTGACTCCACCACACATTTTGATTGGCTCTCAGTTACAGTGCAGAAGGTCAGAATTATGGCCTGAATTTTATGTATGATGTGCTTGTGCGATCGGGGGGCCCGGAAGCAGATGCGTTATCCACCCCCGCCCGCGATCGCAACCCTGGCATGATTTCACACTGACTGACATGGAACCAATGACAGAAATAGTTCAATGATCTTCTGTAATCCACAAGGTTGAGGACCACTTCGCATGGAACTGTATATAGATGTCTTGGAGGGTGGCTGTTCATTGTGGCGCTCAGGGGTGTGAGTTGCAGAATGCCAAATGACACATATCCGTGTGCTGGAAAAGGCTGAGAGCTGTAGCCCCTTGCTTTGGGTGTATAGAAGGGCGAGGAGTGCTAATCTGACAGGCACCTCAACCTGGGTCTCCTTGGGATGGAGGTGCGAGGCTAGTATGGTGTGGCAAGTAGAGGGTGCATTAATGAATGCACTTCAGTCCGTACAGAAGAAGAGAAGCCATAATGGGCTGGAGTGTGCTTGAATGGGTGGTGGGGTGTCCAACTTGCTAATACTTTCCAAGTTTGAGATGGACATCCTGGACATGGAATGTGAGTATGGAGCAAGGTCCACAGATCGTGGACAAGGCAGGGTTCTCGGAGGAAGGTAAGATTCTAGTGGACAGATGAGAGACTGGGTAAGTGTGTAAGGAATGTAGGATCATGGCATCTCCAATGGGAAGTTCAAATCAAGAGCCCCCATTGCTAGTCCAATCACAGTACCTCAATGAGGTAGTTGCCCATTGTGACAGGCAACCCTAGCTCATGCAGTCACTTTGCTGCAATGCAATCAATTGACATATTATCTCCTTCCCTCAGGTGCGCCAACCTCACAATGCCTGAGAGACCCCAAGGACCCTCCCTTGTCACCCAAGGAGGAGCAGTGGACAGAGACACCCGTGTCACATCCTCTCTCTGAACCAGGCACCAGCACAGACACAAGCACGCTGGTGGTCAATGGCAAATCAGATCAGATGGTGGTGCACACTGGTGAGAGCACATCATACTTGCATGAGGAGCTGGTGGAGGCAGAGAGTGCCCAGGGCACCAGCAGTTGAAGGACAGCTCAAAACCAGGACCATGCAGAGTCCGAGGCAGATGATGAGCCTCTGGAGTTGTCCATCAGGCGGCAGATGCTGGTTATCCAGTAGGATGTGCATGAAGATCTGGCGGAGATCCCTGAGGGTCTGCGCGTCATGGCCTGTGCCTTGGAGGAGTCCATGTGGAGTGTGAGCACTGCACTGACCTAGAGCTCTGAGTGCACAGCCTTCTCCATTGAGAGGGTGGCGACTCTCATGGCTAAGCATGAAACAGAATCTGGGGTTTCTGGGGTTGCGTTCAGGCCTGCAAGCTGAGGTCACTGCCAGTGTGAGAGATGGATGAGGCACCTAGTCTCTCCATGTCTTGTAGTTGCAAACAATCTGGATGTTCATGGAGTGAAGCCCTTTCAGTTGGAGAAGGCACGCGACTCACCTGCTGGCACCTTTATGACCACATGCATGCAATCTATGGCACCCTGGATGCAGGGGAAGCCAACAATTGCAGCAAAGCCTCTGGCTCACACAGCCTGGCTGGCTTCATCGGTCCAAAAATGAAAGAAGTTCATGACCCGTCCGAACAGAGTGTCAGTGACCAGCTTGACGCAGCTGTGGGCAGCAGATTGGGACGCCATATAGATCTCCCACTGACTCTTGGAAAGAACCGGAGGTGAGAAAGTTCAGGGCCACTGTCACCTTAAGAGCCATTGGCATAGGGTGGCCACTTACACAATTTGAGGCAATCTCTAGGCCAATCATCTGGCATATAAAGGTCCCTAGAGAGGTGGAACCTTCTTCAGCACTGGTTGTCAGACATGTCCAGATAGCTGGAGTGCTACTTGTAGACTCTGGCTGCAAGATAATGGCATCTTCTGCGGACCCTTCCATCTTGCAATTCCTGCTGGCCCTGCACCCTCTCTGGCTGCACCTCCCTTCCCACCATCGCCCTCTGGTACGCTGCCTGCAGATACTAGGCCTCCTTTCCTTCTCTTCAGAGGAGGCCCCTCCAGCAAAGTAGACAATCCCCATTTGCTGGAATACAGATGGCACAGGATAGTGCACTGAAGGCTGCGCTCAGCTGAAAGCCTCTAAGAAAGCTTTTGGACAGAATTTTTAGGTTGGCAGGTAGGCACAATCGGCAGCCCTGAAATTGGCCGAGGAACGGACCGCTGACCACAATCGGCCCCTGACCGTGATTTCACGCTGGCTGGCCAATTAACGGCCATCCAGCATGAAACGCGCGCTGAAAATCTCAGCATTGCTGTGTTGGGGGCAGGAAGAGGGTGGGCGCTGACCTCAATGTGAGTGCAGGCCAGCGCTGAGAGAAAGCTCTCTGAAAGCAGAGAGCTGCCCCAGGGGGCTGAAGACCTGAAAAACATCAAATCAAGCTTTTAAAATCTGGAAAAAAATGTCCAAGCATCCCAAACAGGCACTTGAAAATATACATGATAAAAATGCTGTCCACAAATTTTTATTTTTATTTTATTTAATCATGGAAACCTCACCCGCCTTTGGATGAAGTTTCATTAAAAATATAAAGGCCACCTGACAGATTCGCCCATCCGCCAACCATAAATTGGATGGGCAATGTAAAATTTAAGACAATTTCACCATTAATGTCATTAATTGGCCTCTCAACTGTCAGCAGCGTGCTTCTGACTCTCGCACGCGCCCACCAACTGAAATATTGCGCAAGCGCAGGATGACATCAGGATGCCCGCCCAATGTCATCTGACGTGAGTTCATACCAGATCAGGTTGGGTACACGGGCGCCCACCCAATCAGCCTGAAATTCTGCCCTAAAAGCCAAAGAGTCTTGCAGAGAGCACAAGGAATGCAATGAACTGTTAGAAAACCACCTACAACCAACTATACCTAAACTCCCACCTACTCACAGTGCCATGGCTCTGGTCAACTACTATCCCACCCTGGATTGAGCTTCAATTAAAAACACGTGGCTGCCAACTGCTAAATCGCACAGGCTATATAAAATGTCATACAACTGCCTTTTTAATGGGCTTAATTGCCCATTTAATTGTCGGCAGGCATACTTCCAAATCCTGTGCACGTTCACGACTGTAATGTGGTACAGTTGCATGATGATATCGGACACACACAAGTTTCTCGTACAACTTCACTCAAGTTCAGGTCAGAAGAGTACCTGCTCCTAGAGTGTAAAATTCTGGCCTATGGTTATCTGAATCAAAATAAATGAAAATAAATGCCTTAAGGCTGACAATGAGAAAGTACTAAGGATGATCAGTAAGGTGAGCCTAACGTTATGGTCCAAGCTGATTTTAATTTTGGACAAGTCAGTCCCCAGAGTGAAACCTGGCTTGATAGATCCTAACTTTGTTTTTTTTAGAAGCCTAAAGGAAAGTCACTGAACAAATTCACAGGAGTTTACTGATGGATGTTTAACATAAAGAATAAAACATTTATTAAACAGCAAAAAACAAGCTATACTACACCAAAAAGGTTTGAAAGATATTAATACAAGCGTAAGAAACTGATTCAAACACACACCATTCCTTTTCTCCCAGCAATACCCCTAAAGGCACAAAACCCCAGTGAACATTTACTGCTATCTTAATACCAAGGTTTCTTGTTTGAGCTGGCCCAGTTAGAAATGGCTTCCTGCAGGCGGAACTCTGATGTATTTTCCCCAACTGTTACCTCTCCTGCAGACACCCCAAACCACATCCTAAATTCACTACTACCTCAACTGCAGAGCAAACACATGAGTTCCCTAAACTCTATTCCCAGGTAGCCTTTGCATGATTTCTTACTGGAGAGCTCACAACTCCTGTCTCCATTCTCTGACATACATACTCTGAACTTTTTTCCTATTTTTCCCTCAGTCTCCGTGTGTCACTAGGCCCCGTCGCTAGGTAACAGCACAGTTTTTTTCTATTTTACGTGCTGAATTTTTAGCTCAGCATGTAGGCACGCGCCCAATTCACTTGAGCATAAAATAGTGCATGATGATGTCAGGCAAGCATCCCACACAATATTTCATTTGGTGGGCACGCACACAAGTCGGAAGTGTGCCCGCTGACAATTAAGAGGCCTATTAAGGACATTTAAGTTGTAATTAACTCCAATTTTTTGTTGTCCGTACAACCTTAATAGGCAGACTTTGCATGTTCCTTGAAACCTCATCAAAGGGGGGATGAGGTTCCTGACATCAATTAAGAAAAAAATAAAAATAAAAATCTGTGGACAGAATTTTCATCATTTATATGTTCAGGTGACTGATTCTGATATGTGGACATTTTTTTTCTGCACCTTAAAGTCTTCATTCATTGCTTTTAAATTCTTCAGCTCCCTGAGGCAGCTCTTTCATTCCGCGTTCCCCTGTGCCCACACTTACATCAACACCTGCTCTCCTCCTGCATGCACCCTAGCAGCGCTGATCTTTTCAGCATGACTTTCACGTTGGCTGGCCGTTGAGTATGAATTTGTAGTCAGAACCCAATTGCCGGCAGTGGAGTGTTGCACAGCCGCTCCTGGGCCCGCCCACCATGCCCACCCGATGAGGGGAAAATCCTCCCCGAAGTTTAATTTATATTTGTGTTTGTGCTTTAAGAAAGGTGGACTATGCTTTCAATTTAATTTAGTTTTTTGTGAGCTTGATTCATGATTTTGGGAAAAAAAAGGGCAGAACTTTTATTTCAATGAGTCTGATCATGAAAAATCATAAAATTACTAACACCTTTGTAACCAATCTCATCACTTCAAGGGTTGCAATAAAAATGCACAAACAAATCCAGGAGACATGATAGTTTTGCTAGGAGGCCCTCCAGACTTCCTGGCACCAAGCTCACAAAAAAGCTAAACGAAACTTAAAGCATGTTCTACCTTTCTTAACACACATAGGCAAATATAAATTAAACTTCAGGGAGGATTTTCCCCTCATTGGGTGGGCACAGTGGGTGGGCCCAGGAGTGGATGCACAACACTCCACTGCCTGTGATCAGGCTCCGACAGCAATTTCATATTGGCTGGCCAATTAATCATTTCCTTTTTGTATAACTTCTTCCTCTTCCTGTCTAATTTTATGGGCCTGAGATCTAGATCTAGTTACAACACAGTCAGGAAACAATGCAGGATGTTCCTCCTGTAGTGTCCCAGTTTCTTTGACTTACACTGGTTATTACAACACCCTCGGTAAAGCTAATATTTTTGAGCCAACCAGGTCATTTCCCAAGATAAAATCAACTCCTGCTATAGGAATTTGATGCACTACTCCAACTGTAACCTCTCCACTTACTAAATCACTCTTTAATCCAACTCTTTATAATGGGATCAGTTTATGACCTCTGTGGATACCTCCAGTTATTTTTTTTCCCTTCATTAGCCCCACTGGAAGACAAATTGTATCATCAGCCAGCATCAGTGACTGACTTGCCCCAGTAGCTGTCAATATCTTTATTACTCCCTAAGTTAGATTTTCCTAACGATCCTTTAGGTGTCCCTATTACCAATAGTTTTTCCACTTAATCTCCAGCAATTAGCTTTAGTAGTCCAGTTTTATTAAAATTGAAGCACACTGTTTTCTTTGCATCACTTTTAGGTTATAGCCTATCTCCTTTACAATTTTGGTGTCCTTCTATCTGTTCCCTAGAACTAGTACTTTTCCATCACCAGACTTTCTATCCCTCTAATTTCCCTGATAATTCCCATATGACCATTTCCCCACATGCAATTGTCTGAGTGAGAAATCATACATATCAGCCAAAACTGCTGCTTCTCGGACCTTTGCTACTTGACGCTCATATAAATAAGTCTTAATGGTTACTGAAATACTGTCTTGGAATTCTTCCATAATCATGATTGTCCTCAAATTCTCAAAATCTTTCTCTAATTTCAATGATCGAAACAACTGATCCCACAGCACTACTTTATCTCTTGCAAATTCTACAATTGTCTGATTAGGTTTATTTCTTATGTCCTAAACATTTAATTGTGTTATGACGTGGCAACTGTTGTGTGCCAATTGGACCAAATCCACAAGGGAAATTAGGCCATGCTATTACAATGGTTTTGCAATTTGTATTTATTAAGAGAAGATTAGGGCACTGAATTCAGAAGTAATGAGTCCACTAACACCTTTAGAGATTTAAAAAACTAAATTAAAATACTTATTAACAAAAGAAAATATTTCAAGCACATACATAAGATTACAGTTACTTAATATTATAACAAATCGCAAAATGCCTAATTAAACTGACTCCCAACTACACAACCCCTTTAAGGAAGCAATCCAAAATAGATTTTTTAATTTAAATAGCAAGTCAGCATATCTACGGCAGCACCCACTTAGCAGTGGAATTCTGAAGGCTTTCTCCAACTTTAGTTACTGGACACAGCAGGCTTTTGCAAAAATGGCTGGAGGATTCCCCAAGGCTGTTTCAAACACTCTTATATGGCCCCACAACAACAGCTTCCTTCCTTCTTTATATATGTTTATCTCTTTAATCCGTAAATTCCATTGTTTCCTTTGGGAATGTATTTTCCCATAATATAAAAATCGTCCACGTTGCCAAAATGGTCAATACCTTTTGGGAAAAATAACCATAATAACCTTTCTCTATTTATCTTGTTAGTTGTAAATATCCCATCATCCCTTTGAAACCCAAACAACTCCTTCAACTATCTAAAAATGCAAATTTCCTTCACATCCTACATGCTAAGGCCTCATTCATGTTTACTCATTAGCATTTCAAATGCCTTTCACCCCTAACGTCTTTTGATATTTTCAAGCTTGCAGCCTATCTGACTCTAACTTAATGAAACCACAGACAGAACCATCTGTACTCATGCAAAAAACCTACTTCACAATAAACCACAATAATATTATGAAACCTATTTTAGTTTCATGACAATTGATAAGCTTCAGGGTGGAGCTCATAAACATTACTTTTAACCACTTCATAGTCTGCAGATTGCCCTTCTGACAGACCAGTATGCACATTCATAGCTGTACCTGAGAGAACACTTTGTAACATTAAGGGCAAGCATCTTTTGGCCACTTCAACTTCACAGTTATCTTTTCAAATGAGGTGAAATATTGATTAGCATCCTCTGTAAACTTAGGCACTAATCAAAGATTTTTAGTTAAATCAAAATTCTCACAGAAATCAGAATCATTATCTGGGACAGAATTTTTCCATTGGCGTGTGGGGGTGGGACGCGCACGCCGACGCGTAAAATGATGCACGGTGACTTCGGGTGTACATTCCGATGTCACGGCATGTCATTCAAACTTTCAGTTCAGTAGGCGTACACCCGAGCCGGCTGCACGCCCGCCAACCTGTCACTGGCCTATTAAGGCCACTAACAAAGTAGTTGAAGTCATTAATGGATCTGCCCATCCAACCTTAAGGTTGGCGGGCAGGCCGAGAGCCCTGGCGGACTTAAGAAAAAGCATGAAACCTCATCCACGGGCAGGAGTAGGTTTCATGAGGATTTAAAAATTTCACCATATTTTAAAAGTTATGGACACATCCCAACTCATGAGACAGTGTCACATGAGGGGACATGGCAGGGAATTTTTTTTCTCAGCTTTATTTAGAGTTTAAAATGTGAGTCAATCTCCCTGAGGCAGCACTTTGCCTCAGGGAGATCTGTGTGCTGTTCCGCACGTATGCACAATAAAGCGCACTCCTGGCTGAGGGAATCTCCACCACCCCCCTGCCCCCACCACCCACCCGCACAGGGAGCGCATAGCGCTTCCTGGAGGATGCTACGCTGGACGGGCCTTAATTGGTCCGCCCACATAAAATGGCGACGGGCCCCCGACTGGGGTCGCCGATCAGAAGCCCGCCCATCCGCACTCGCTCCTGCACTTCCCCACGATAGGGGGAAAATGTTGCCCCTGAACTAATATTTCTTCTTCCTTTTATTCTAAGCTTTTCTCTAGCCAAGTCATGTTGTCTGATTGCTTTCTCTCTTTCAAGCTCAAGCTCACGGTTTTTCCATTTCTTTTGCTCTTTCTTTCACTTTTTTTTCTAATTAGAGTTTTTTCATTTCTCTTTCTCTTTTTTCCCTCCACTTCAAGACTTTGCTCTGATGTGCTGGGTTCCTCCATCATTGAGGATGGAGATATTTGTGGAGCGTCCTTCTCCAGTGAGTTGTTTAATTGTCCCCCACCATTCATGACTGCATGTGGTAGGACTGCAGAGCTTAAATCTGATCCATTGGTTGTGGGACCGCTTAGCTGTGTCTATCACTTGCTACTTATGCTGTTTGGCCTGCAAGTAGTCCTGCGTTGTAGCTTCACCAGGTTAACACCTCATTTTTAGGTATGCCTGGTAGTGCTCCTGGTATGTCCTCCTGCACTCTTCACTGAAACAAGGTTGATCCCCTGGCTTGATGTTAATGGAAGAGTGGGGATATGACAGGCCATGAGGTTACAGCATGTGCTTGAGTACAATTCTGCTGCTGCTGATGACCCACAGCACCTCAGGGATGCCCAGACTTGAGTTGCTGAACAAAGCACAGGAGTTTACTGATGAACTTTAAACATTACGAATAAAATGTATTTTAGACAGCAAAAAGAATGAACTATATTATACCAGACAAAAAGGTGGGAAAGATCTCAATACTAATGCAGGAAAATGATTCAAACTCACACTATTCTTTTTATCCCAGCAATACCCCTACAGACACAAACCCCCAGTGAAAATTTATCGCTATCTTAACACCAAGGCTTCTTGCTTGGACTGGCCCAGTTGCAAACAGTTTTCTTCTAGCAGAACTCTGAGCATTCACCAGATGCTTTCCCCCAAACTTCCTGAGACACTCAAAACCACATTCTAAATTCACTATTACTTCAACTTTAGAGTAAGTACATGAGTTCCCTAAATTCAGTGCCCGAGTAACTTTGTACAATTTCTTACTAGAGAGCTTAGAATTCCTGTCTTCACTATCTGACACACATGCTCTGAGCTTCTCTCCTGTCTTTCCCTGTGTTTGTGTGTCACTGGAGTTTCTCCAGTCTTTCTGGCACCAAGAACACAAAAAAACTAAATGGAACTGAAACCATGATCCACTTCTCTTACCACACAAATATAATTTAAGCTTAAAGATATACATTGTTCTTAACATTATCAAGAAAAGCTTGCATTGATGTTGCACGTTTCACAGGTTCAGGACATCCCAAATGGTTTGCGACTAATTAAATACATCCGAAGCGTAGTCAGTGCTGCAATGTGGAAAATACGGCAGCCGGTTTTCACACAGCAAGATTGTCAGGAAGATATAATAATTTTCAAAATGTTATTGGAATTTATTGTAAGGTAGAGTAATAGTGGGGCATGTGTCTATGAATCTGTGTGTGTCTGTGTATGTGTGTGTGTTTGTGTGTGACTTAACTGAATTAAAGACAGCTGGTCTGAAGACTTTGATGTATCAGAACATAAGTTAGGTTTGAAATGTTAAGTAGGTAAATAGGGGTGAACTTTTAGAATGTGAGGTGTAAAGGGAACATTTGCATTTTTAAATAAAGCAGGCTGGCTTGAATTCAAAAGATGGGGTGAATTGTTTCACCTAGCCAGGAGAAGTTAAGAAACAGCATGTTTATTCTTCCAAAAGATTACTGGCAAAATTGGTACTATGATAGATTTTTATTATTAGAGAGGTAAAGTCCAAAGACATGGGGGAACAATGGGAATTTGCATTCAAAGGGGAAATCAGTTTAAAGGAGATGAGGTTGTGTGTAGGAAAGAAGGCATGCTAAGACCTAACAAGTTTGAAAAGCCTCCAGCATCAAAGCCTCAAGCTGCTGCCTAAATTGAACCAAAGCTGAGAAAAACTCATTTTGAATTTGAGCGTCCAGGGTGCATGCTTTGCTTGGGTCTGTTTAAATCTATGTAGTTTTACTGTTACCTTAACAGAGGTGTAACTGGGAGTTAGATTAACTAGGGGAGATAGCAGTTATCATAGTAGTAATTTGGAAAGCTATGCATGTGCTTAAATTCATCTTTTTAAAAATTAAATAAAGGTTTAATTTAGTTTTGTAAGGACCTATAAGATTCAGTGGTCTTATTACTGCTGAATTCAAGGCACACACATTGAAATATATACAAATTGCAAAACAGTTGTGACAGTCGTTCAAGTTCCCCTTTGGGATTTGAGCAACTCAACATTTACCATTAGCTGTGCCATAACAAAGATATTGCAAACAGTGATAATAACCAAATAAGCTGTTTTGGAGATATTGATTGAGGGATAACTATTGGCCAAATCATTTTGGTAAGAACTCCTCTATTAAATGGAACAACTCAAAACTGAATTATTGAAATGCTTTTTCCTCAAACATTCTCCTTATTATTTATTTTGTCGCAGTTACTTAAAGTTCAAGGGAAGAATTTTCAGGTTGGCAAACGGGGGCGAGGCCTGCTCGCATGCATCCCGTCGTCACCGCGCGTCATTTAGATTGTCAGTTTGGCAGGCACGCAGCCAAGCCGAACGGTCAAATGTCTATTAAGGCCATTAAGAAAGTAATTAAAGTTGTAAAGGATGCTTAAGGTTGGTGGGCAGGCGAAGAGCCCAGGCAGCTTTAACATTTTTCATGAAACCTCATCCATGGATGGGATGAGGTTTCATTGAGGGTTTATTAATTAAATAAAAATTTTTGAAAAAATTCATTGACATGTCCCAGCTGATGTGACACTGTCACATGTGGGGATATTTCTTAAAATATTTTCTTTTCTTTATTTAAACTTTTAAACCTTAAACTAATCTCCCTGAGGTGGGACATTTCTGCGCTCTTTCGTGCACGTGCATGAAAGAACGCAGGCCTCGACTCAAAGAATCCCGCCACCCCCACCCCCCACCCGCACAGGGAGCAGCACTCATCGCTTCCTGGTGCACGTCACGCTGGGCGGGCCTTAATTGGCCCGCTCACGTAAAATGGTGGTGCGGACCCAATCAGGGACCATGATCAGGTTCGCGCACGCCCCTGCACAAACACCCAACAGGGGGAAATTCCTGTCCCTAGTTTCTAAAAACATTCTAAACCCAAAAGATTACGTATTTTATAATAATATAATTAAATTTAACACTGAACTGCCTTTTGTGTTTTTTAAACACCTTCATTAAGGCTTTTTAATCAAGATCTCAGCCCACTCCCAAAGCCTGGTCTTTGATTATATCTTTTGATCCAGAACAGTTGAAAGAAAATTAGTCAAGTTTGTCTGAATAGAGGGAATTTGAGAATGTTCTAGTTTACAAGTTTCTGGATTTTACATTGCAACTTATTGTGTGGATTCGCAGACACTAAGGCCGGAATTTTCCGTCCTTGTTGGTGTCGGGCATCATGGCCAGAGGGGGGGGCTTAATATAGCGAGAAGGCCAAAAATCGGTTTCACACCAGCATAAAATCATTGTGGGATCATCTGATGGTGTCCGCTACAGTGGAATACGAATCCCGCTGGAGGCCAGGGTGAACTCAATTTGCATCCCAGTAATGGACCACAATCGTCCCCCGACGCTCGATTTACCATTATGCCAGCAGGAAACACACTGGCCCAGAACAGGTCTGGACAATTGTGACATGCAGAAGTCAGAACTTACCATTAGGGCCTTTCTCAAAGCGCAGACATCCGGAGAGAAGAAGATGCTGGAGCCCTACAGCTACAAGACCCTGGAGGACCATGTGCATCACATGCTGGCTGGATTCTTATGGACATGGCTCAGTCGTGAAGCAGCTCACAGGCGTTGGGTGGTCTCCGTTGATGTCTTGGGTCTGCTTCAGAACATTGCTTTCTTGGCTATGGCATGCTACGAATGATCAGTGAGGGGGTGAGAGGAAGGCATACTAGGGTGGTAATGTTGGGAGGGTGTGCACAAAGATGGCAGGGGGTGATGTTGGGGGTAGTGGGGGCGACATAGGTATTAGGGGGTGAGGTAGGGGGGCACTAAGTTGTTGGCGGGGGTGAGGTTGGGAGGATGGAGGAGGGAGTACGGGGGGACAGAAGATGTTATGGGGAGAATGCGGCAAGTGGGAAAGTGGATGTAAGTTGGGAGGGAGGGTTTAAGAGAATGAGTTTGGAGGGCGGAAGGAGTTTGGAAGAAGGAAGGAGCTCGGGGGGAAGGAGTTCGGAGGGGGGGAAGGAATTTGGAGGTGGAGGAGTTTGTAGGGGGAAGGAGTTTGTTGGGGGAAGGAGTTTGGAGGGGGAAGGAGTTTGGAGGGGGAAGGAGTTTGGAGGGGGTAAGAGCTCAGAGGGTGGAAGCTGTCCAGAGGGAGTAAGGTGTTGGGGGGGAGAAAGAAGGTTGAAAGGGGGGAGGTGTCTGGGGGATGGTGGAGGAAGGGTGGAGGAGGGAGGAAGGGGTGAGGTTGTCCAGGTGAATGTGCAAGGGAGGGTTCCATGGAGTCAATGACTGCCTCCTGAGGATTGAACTGAGGGTGGTCATGGTAGGCAAGGATGGTGAAAATGAGAGTGGGTAGAATGAGCTGGTAGGGTGGGAGGGTGAAGGTGCGACAGTAGCAGTAGAAGGAACAACAAGGATGGCTGGCGGGGACTCAGAGGCAGACACGGACTCTGGAGGTGGGAAGAAGGAGGTCAAGGAGGTTAATGTGGATGGGGGTGGGATTCTCAGGAAGATAGGGAATGTGCACTTTCACCTGGACATCCTGGAAAGACAAGGATTCAGTTTGGTAGGTGACAGTGGGGAGGTGGAAGATGGTGCCAGGAGATCGACAGTGATTGGGGGAAAGGACATGAGTGACTGGGGAAGGGAAAGAAAGGAGAAGCTAACCAAAAACTTAACAGCTACCTTGGCTGCTGAAATCAGAAGTGCACAGAGCCTCGTGTTAGATGGGCACAGATGCTGCATGGGAGTGCAATAAGTGGGTGGGCGGCGATGTCGGTCAGTTCAAATGGACAATTAAAAGAGAACCCCAGCAGGCAGCATTGAAAATGCTCGGGACAGTAAGATGAGGGTGATGGAGGAAGGCTCCGTATGCGTGGGAGAGTGCGGCATGAGGCAACAAAAGGCCTGCCAACACACACACTTCTTTCTCCAGAATCACTCATGGTCTGGCTGCATGCAGCTGAACTGCTATTGGGGGGATGCAATGGGAGTACTTGTGAAGCCTGTCAATAAAGCTGAAAGACAACATTATACATTATTCAGTAAAAGTGAATAAATTTTCAGATTATCAATTGACACAATGTTTTCACCCATGCAACCACTTGTGATCAGAATTTCCTAACTTTTCCAGACCTACCACTTCTTCTAGGTGCTGCCCTGACATCGGCAGCTGGGATGGAGACAGCCTGTGCATCGATTGGCCCTGTTGCATCTGATGACTTCGGTGTGCGTCTGCTGGAGAGCCAAGGACTTGGGGGCCCCGGCTAGCTTTAGATGGACTCCTGTGGGCCAGCAGCTCCCTCTGCAGTGCTAGAGGATGAGATTGAGGGGGTCATAGGCAAAGGGGACTTGGAGGGAACGGACAACCTCTGAGATTCCTGAGTGGATGACTTAGGGGAGACCAGCTGCCTCTCTTCCTCCCTTTGGGCGCTTGAGGGTCCTGGTCTGACTCCTTGAGGGAAAGGACCACCAGGAGAGACGTTGAGGTACCCTGTTTCCCTCTCAGTTTGCCACTGTAGGAACTCACCAATGGCTCCCGTGATGGAGTGCAGGTCTGCGTGCATCTCTGCATCCTGCTAGTCCGGGGTCTCCATGGTATCTGCCATCCTTCCCATGGAGACCTCCATACATGCACATGTGGGGCACCACTTCAGCAGAGAGTAGGCGTATGCACAACTCACGTGCAACTCTGTTGAGGACTTCTAACAGTTCTGCATGATGATCCCACCCCTTCTACTAACTGTCCAGCATGAGTTGGAGACAAAATCTGGAGGCTTGTCATCTGACTTGGCCTTCACAAATGCCTCTTCCCCAGCAGCTCTCCGAGTGCCAGGGAGCTTGGCTAAAACTGCCTCCCTCTGCTGTGGACTCATGTCCGCGCAGTGACCACCAGATTGTGAACCCAAGCCTGCTCTAGATCTAAATCCCACTGAGGTGTGTCTCTATGCTGGTGGAGGGTGTGGATAAGTGCTGTGATGGGTCTCCCAGGCTGCTTATTTACAACTCTTCAATAAAGGAGGCATCCTCACCCTGGAGGTGAGGACCTGGATGGAGTTGAGGGACTGGCTGGCTGAGGGCATCGGTCGCATGGCAGAGCTCCCTGTCATGAAGATATTAATGTGTAGAATATTATTGGAAAATATTTTTCTTCTAAAATAGAGGTTTAGTCTGTGGGTGTGTCTTAGTTAGATTAAAGCCAGCTGGTCTGGGCACTTTGATGTGTACTAATTTCGAGATGTAAGAGAGGTAGAGTGCATTTGCATTTCACGAATAGAGCATTCAAGAAGTGGAGTGAAATCTAGCACCTACCGAGCAGAGACCAAGCAATATGTTTATATTGCTAATAAAATTGGTACTATGAAAGGGCCTTATTGTGTAGAGAGGCTGGTGATACAATGAGAATTTACATTCAATGAGCTGTGCTAGGTATAGCTTCAGCAGTTTTTGTGTGTGCAGTGCAGAGGCAATGTGAGATAAAGTAACTAAAAGCCTACAACTGTCTCCACAGGAACCAAAGTGAAAGAAATCTCAATTTGAATTTGTAAGGTGAAAATGCTTTGCCTGGTGTCTGGTTAAGTCTATGGGTTGCTGTTACCTTAATGGAGATTAGTTTAGGAATTTGTTATAAGTTATGATAGTGGTAATTTGTAGCCATGTAAATGTATTTAACATGTGTAAATTAATAAAAAGTTTAATTTAGTTTAAAATAAAACCTCTCAAGAACTGGTGGTCTGATTCCTGAATTTAGAGTTGCATCTTAAACATACCATTTAAAAATATAGGTTATGACAGTTGTTTGAAGTTTCCCTCTGGGATTTTTAAATAACTCAGCTTTACCAGAAGGCTGTCTCATAACACGTCCTGTGAACCAAAGTAGAGATAATTAGTGCATGGCAGCAAAGTCAAAAGCAGGACAGAAAGCATTCAGTTGCGCTGAGGGAAGGATGATGTAGTGCACAATCCTCACATGGGTATTCGCCACCAACCTTACCGTTGCCGCAGTCCTCACCAGTCAGCCCGATCTCACACTCCTCAAAGTGAGTGAGTGGCCTAATGTGGGCTACTCCACCCCCAGTCAGGGAATTTTACCTGATGTTGTTAGCCAGCTTCACCTGCATGAAAATAGATGAGGAGGGTGTGAGCAGGTTGCATGGCACAGCGTGGTATGGTTGTGTGGTGAGCGGAGTCATGGACAGAATGAGGACATGAGCTCCAGGGGTTATGAGCCTGATGGAGATGTAAGGGTGTGTGTGAGAGTTAGTGGGGTTGTACCATGTGATGTGAGATCACTGTGGATGAGTGTTTAAGTTGAGAGTGATGAGGTGGTTGACTTACCCTAGTGAAATGGATGAGAGCATTCATCCTCTTCGAGCACTCGATGGCTGACCTCCTTTATGCTCCAGTGATACTGACTGCCGTTATTCTGGCCCCCCAGGCTGGATTGGTGACTCATGGTGGGCCTCCTGCAGCCAGACCAGGGATAGAGGACATCACGGCAGTCTTCCACTGCATTCAGCAGGCGCCCTAGGGAGGCATCACTAAATTTGGGGGATGCAGTCTTCTTTGCTTTCGGGGCCACCTGACACCTGGAGCAGTCCTGGTCTGAAGACATGAGGTAGGTATGTGGTCTGGTGCACTTTAAATATGGGGCCCAGAGCGAGGTCATGGCGTGGTGTGCAAATCCGAGCCTGCACACCAATAATCCAGAGTGTTTGCCGTGAATGGATTATCTATGAGGTGGGACATATAGGAAATGGGTTGATATGGCATGAAAACCCGCCATTGCGGCAGCAGGTAAAATGATTTTTTTTTAACGCCAGCTACTGGGTTTAGCGCAAATCTAAGACATTTCCACCTTAAGGGCTGGATTTTCATCATGGAAACAGGAATCAGGATTCATGTATTCTCTCATAGTCATGATCCCAACTCCATCCCAGCAGTGCTGGCGAGTGGGATTTTCATCCCCTGGAGTTGGGCTTGCTGCCTTTAAGGCGCAGATGCAGTGCCAAAGCAAGGTTAAAATGTCCTGCTTCCATTCACAGACCATAGAACCATAGAACCATAGAAAAGTTACAGCACAGAATGAGGCTATTCGGCCCATCTTGTCCAAGCCAGCCCGAGGACACCAAGTGCCCTTTCTAATCCCACCTTCCTGCACCCGACCTATAGCCCAGCAGCTTACAGCACTTATGGTGCAGATCCACATACTTTTTAAAAGAGCTTAGAGTTTCTGCCTTTACCACCAACTTGGGCAGCAAATTCCAGACACCCACTACCCTCTGCGTAAAAAAGTTCTTTCTCATGTCCCCCCTACACCTTCTGCCACTTATCTTGAATCTATGTCCCTGGTTCTAGAAGTCTCCACCAAGGGAAACAATTTTATCCTGTCTATTCGATCTATTCCCCTCATAATTTTGTATACCTCAATCAAGTCACCTCTCAGCCTTCTTTGTTCTAAGGAAAATAATCCCAACCTATCCAATCTCTCCTCGTAGTTACACTTTTCTAACCCTGGCAACATTCTTGTAAACCTCCTCTGCACTCTCTCCACAGCTATTACGTCCTTCCTGTAATGTGGTGACAAGAACTGCACACAATTCTCCAGTTGTGGCCTCACCAGTGTTTTATACAATTCCAACACTATATCCTTACTTTTATGTTCTATAACTTTGCCAATGAAGGAGAGCATTCCATATGCCTTCTTTACAACCTTGCCTTCAGGGACCTGTGTACTAGTATGCCAAGATCTCTCACTTCATCTACCCCTCTTAGTATATTCCCATTTATTGTGTAATCCCTGGAATTGTTTGACCTCCCTAAATGTATGACCTCACACTTCCCTATGTTAAAATCCATCTGCCACTTTACCGCCCACTCCACAAACCAATCTATATCGTTTTGGAGATTATGGCTATCCTTTACACCATCACCACTCGGCCAATCTTTGTGTCATCTCCAAATTTCCCAATCGTGCCCCCCACGTTTATATCCAAATCGTTAATATATAACACAAACAGCAAGGGTCCCAACACCGAGCCCTGTGGAACACCACTTGCGACAACTTTCCATTCGCAAGTGCATCCATCAACCATTACCCTTTGTTTCCTGTTACAAAGCCAACCTTTTATCCAGTTTTCCACATTAGCCTGAATCCCATGGGCTTTTATTTTCCTAACAAATTTGCCATGTGGGACCTTGTCAAATGCCTTGCTAAAATCCATGTACACAACATCCACTGCACTACCTTCATCAATCCTTCTTGTCACCTCATCAAAGAATTCAATCAAATTTGTGAAGTGAGACCTTCCTTTAACAAATCCATGCTGACCATCCCTGACTAGTCCATGACTTTCCACATGACAGTTGATCCTATCTCTCAGGATTGATTCTACTAATTTGCTCACCACCGATGTAAGACTAACTGGTCTATAATTGTTTGCATTTCCTTTGATCCCTTTTTAAACAATGTTTGCATTTCTCCAGTCTTCCGGTACCTCCCCTGTATCTAGTGAAGATTGGAAAATCATCCTCAGAGCATCTGCTATCCCCTCCCTGACTTCCTTCAGCAGCCTCGGAAACAATCCATCTGTCCCCGGTGACTTATCAACTTTCAAGGATTTCAACCCTTCAAGTACTTCCTCTCTCTTTATGACTATCCTGTCCAAAATCTCGCAATGTTCCTCCTGGACTACTATATCTACATCCTCCCTTTACTTTGTAAACACGGAGACAAAATATTCATTCAAAACCCTTCCCACAGCCTCTGCATCTACAAATTGGTTTAATCCGTAGGAACAGTGTAAAGTCCCCTCACCCCTTAATCTCCCCACCTATCTTCATCGCCCTCCATCCTCCTTTCACACACACCCCCCCCCGCCTCATTCAATACCCTAGCAACCCCAACCCACTCTGGTTTTTGTCAAAATGAACAAATATCACTTGTATAAGAACTTAAAAGCCATTATCCTCTTCAGAAGCTCATAAATCTGTCAAAACCATCAAACTCTGATTCCCCAGGACAGCTATATAAACACACTCTGTAAATCCGAATTCATTAGTAATTTGGAAGGCAGTCAAACCATCAAACTCACATTCCCCAGGACAGCTGTGCACATAAACCCTGCAGTTCAGAATCCATTTGTGTCTTTGAATGCAGCCTTAGGCTCATGCACCTGTCAAAGCTTAAAACAACTAAACAGATAGCTGAGCTCTTCTGCAAAGAATGAATAAAAGCTCCAGACCTATTTTAAACAGCCAAATGATGACTGACGTCGTCTGCAAAGGAAGAATGAAAATCATGAGGGAGGAGGAGTTTAATGAATTAGCTCTGGATATCACAATGTGCTTGTCCTTCAATATTGTACAATGTGGAATAGCATTTTGTCCACCCGATAATCTATTCTAATCATCTGAAGACTTTTACACTTTCACAATGCTTTCTTTCACTTTTCAGCTTGACAGTTGTCCAAAATAGCAACCTGACAACCACATTATTTAATGGTCGCTTACTTTTTCTAATCGCAGTATTGTCATCACTCACTTTCATAAACACAGATGTAACTCAGGCAATGGCATTTCATGAAGAACTGTAAAGGAGGCAACACCATTTTTACTCACTTTTACACTTGTCCTGCCTCCAATCCATGGTTCACACTTCCACTCTGCAGGTGTGATTTAAAACAGCTTCCAATATATGGCCACCTTGCAGAAATTCTGAAATGGTACTGGCAACTTCCAAATAGAAACATGTGGATTTCGCAATCCATCCCTTTCGTGCTCCACTGAAAATAGCCAGAAGCGGAACTGGAGGCAGGATTTCTGCCTTCACCACTCAGTGGCTTTTTTTTCTAATTCCTGACTCTTTGCAGTCCCAAAACAGAACCACAAAATCCAGCCCTGAATTTCCAACAGCAAGTTACGCTCAGAGCGAGTAGGGGATTGAGTTAAAACATGGCTCAGAGATGGGGATGAAACCCTTTATTATCCAGTCCTTACCAAACTCATTTTGGGGCAGCCCCCTAATGTAAATGAAGACAGCTCCCAAAGAGAATAGGAATTTATCCTTATTGTGTGAGAGAATTTATGATACTGTTTTTATTTTTCAAATTACATAATAACCATGTAAAGATATTTTACATGCTAAGGGTTCAGGTAACCTTTCACATTTTAACTGTCACTAAATGCCAACATTCCAATTGGCCTGCTCCACCAATATAAGTATGGCAGCGCTTGGACCCAATAGCCACCCAGAATGTATGCAACTGGCTCCATACCAAGTTGTGAGAACAAGATCCATATCAGAATGATCAGTGGGTGCATTAGTGGTGCCCATTCCAACTGAGGCTATGAATAAATATTAACAGAGTAGAACGGAGGAATCCCAAATCCATAACTTTCGAACGAACCATCAGGCCACTCCCACAGGACAATTGATCCTCTACAAAATCAATTATCCGCTGTCTCTAACATTCTGACTCCTTTATTGAAGCCATAATGAAGCCGCAGTCTGTAGAATTCCTGGCAAAGCCAGGAATGCCCTCTGTCATGCTGCCCATGCTTCAGAATGCTGGCAGTAAGTCATTCTACAGCCCCCTTAACAGAATTTCCCAACCTCCTTGCCTGCCAGAGAGAATCCTGGCAGGAACAAGTTGAACCCATTTTGTGCTGCTTCACTTCCGTTGGTTGCAACATCCAAGACACCCAACTCAAGGATAAAATTTCAACCCTTAATTTCTACTTGAAATACAGCATGAGTTGGAAACAACTAGAGAGAGACAGATTTAATCATCATTTTAAATATGCAAGTTTTTTTCAGTTTAATTTAACAGAAAGCTTATTGTAAAGTATTTTTGATTTTTTTTCCAGGGCAGAAAGGAAACCAATTGAATTTTGTAAATTTCTGAAATAAACAAACTGAGTTACAGCAAGGATTTGTGTTCACTTAGAATCACTGAAAAGTTTTGAAACAAAGTAAGTGTGCATTCTGCTTTAAAAAGAAGTGAGAAGCTAACACAATTGCCTGGAACATGAGGAATTTGGTGAAGTGGAAATGCTGAAGGGCCATAATGGCTGGCAGAGCTAGAGTAAGAAGCTAGTCTGTGTAATTGACAATGAAACTACTGGATTGCCCTAAAAATCCATCTGTTCATCTGGTGAAGCTACAAACATGATTGCTAAACAACAGAAGCTACAACCAACAGATCGGATCAAACGTCTGTGGTCCCGCCACATCCAGTCATGATTGATGGTGCACAATTAAACAACTAGCTGGTGGGGAAGGCTCCGCAAACATCTCCATATTCAATGATGGTGGAACCAGCACATCAGTGCAAAAGACAAGACTGAAGCACTTGCAACAATCTTCAGCAGAAATGTCAAGTAGATGATCCATTTTGGCTCCTCTTGAGGTCCCCAGTATTACACATGCCAGTCTTCAGCCAGTTAAAAGCAAAATACTGCAGATGCTGGAAATCTGAAACAAAAACAAAAATAGCTGGAAAAACTCAGCAGGTCTGACAACATTTGCGGAGAGGAATACAGTTAACGTTTCGAGTTTGTATGACTCTTCCACTCCATGTAATATCAAGAAACAGCTGAATGTGCTGCATAAAGCAAGGCAATGGATCCTGAGAATATCCCAGCTGTAGTACTGAAGACTGTTGCTTCAGAACTGACTGCATATTAGCTATGCTGTCCCAGTACACATACAACACTGGCATCAACCCAACAATGGAAAATTGTTCAGTAATGGTCTATCCATAAAAAGCTAGACAAATCCAATCCAGCCATTACCATCCCATCAATCTACTCTCAATCATCAACAAAGTGATGAAAGGCGTTGCCAACACTGCTATTGAGAGGCACTTAATCAGCAATAACCTACGCACTGATGCTTAGTTTGGGTTCCGCCAGAGTCAGTCAGCTCCTGACAGCTTTGGTCCAAACATGGATAAAAGAGCTGAATTTAAGAGGTGGGGTGAGAGTGACTGTCTTTGACATCAAGGCAGCATTTGACTGAGTGTCATACCTAGGAACCCTAGCAATCAGTGGGGATCAGGAGAAAAACACTTCACTGGTTCAAGGTATCCCTAGGACAAAGGAAGATGGTTGTGGTTGTTGGAGATCAATCATCTCAGCCCCAAGACATTGCTGCAGGGTAGTGTCCACAGGGTAGTTCCTCAGGGTAGGATCCTAGGCACAGCATCTTCCGCTGCTTCAATAATGGCCTCCCCTCCATTATAAGGTCATAAGTAGGTTCTTCACTGATAATTGCAGTGCTCAGTACCATTTGTGACTCCGGGAAGCAGTCTTTGCCTAAACGTAACAGTTCCTGGAGCACATTCAGGCATAGGCTGTTAATGGCAAGTAACAATCATGCCACAAAAGTGCCAGGAAATGACCATCTCCAAGAAGAGAGAATCTATTAACATTAACCAGAAACTTAACTGGAACAGTCATATAAATACTGTGGCTGCAAGAGATGATCAGAGATGGGAAATTCCATGGCAAGTTACTCATCTCCAGGCTGCTCAATGACTGTCTTGCATCCACAAAGCACAAGCCAGGAGTGTGATAGAATACTCTCCACTCACCTGGATGAGTGCAGCTCTAGCAACACTCAAAAAGCTCAACACCATCCAGGACAAAGCTGCCCACATATTCGACACCCCATTGACCATTTTAAACATTCACTCTCTCCACCACCGACACAATGAAGAACAAAACCGCAGTCAGATGGGAGCACCATCACCTTTGCAAAGTCCCCCCTAAGCCATCTACTAACCTGACTTAGAACTATGTCACCATTCCTTTACCATCTCTGGGTCAAAATCCTGGAATTCCCTTTCTAATGGCACTGTGGTTGTTTCTACTCCACATGGATTGCAATGGTTCAAGAAAGCAGGTCACCAACACTGTCTCAAGCACAATTAAGGATGGGCATCAAACCCTGGCCTTGCCAGTTATATACACATCCCTTGAACAAATAAAAAAAATTATACTGCAAAATTCCTTGATTTCATGAGGCATTTCTGCTATCTATTTTGATTACTTCAGTTTTTTATTATAAATATAGAATTCCATACTTCTCTAATCCACAATCTTCCCTCTCTGCTTGGTGGTGACATCATAATTACTTAAGAAGAGACAGTCTCTGCAGAATCCA
This sequence comes from Carcharodon carcharias, assembly GCF_017639515.1. NCBI lineage: Eukaryota > Metazoa > Chordata > Chondrichthyes > Lamniformes > Lamnidae > Carcharodon > Carcharodon carcharias. The sequence goes on along the minus strand of NC_054472.1, from coordinate 81,783,396 downwards.
GCAATTAAAAAATCACAGCAGCAGGAGCAAATGCCAAACAAATATAGTAACATTTGTCACACCCTTGAAAGCCGGGAATGAATAATGGCATAATGAATCATGGAATATCTGAAATAGGAAAGGACAAGAAAAATATTCCCTATATTAGAAGTCATAGTTATTAGCTTTAACCATAGTAATCACAAATTTTAATTTAAAACCAGGATGATTCTTGCAACTTCAGGAGTCAGGTGCCCAAATGAAGTTTGTATTTTCTTCACTCTGCCCTCTCCGCAGTCTTTTTTCTGTCTAAAGTCTCCTGCATTAGAAGTTAAAAAAAAAAGGTATGAAGATGGAGGAAGGATGCAAAAGTTCACAGAGAATAAATTCAAACATCTGGTCAAGCCTGACACCTGCAGTTGTAAATTGCAAAGGTATGAAGTAACAATCATATCAGTGCCTTGTTAAATATCTTCTAAGCAATTATTGCTCTATTTCACAAAGGGAGATGTTGGATTGTGAGTGAAATGACTATCAATCAAATCAGGAGGTACCTAGTAAGGGTTAAGTGTTTGGACCCCTTTAAGGTCAGGAACAGAAGTGAACGGGGCCATATGTAAATTAAGAGGCCAGTCGATCATGGCGGTTCCCAATCACATTTCTGACATTGGCAATTTTGGAAACCTAACAGTCCTTGAGTGAGAAACAGCAGAGCACCTCCCTCATGGGCTATCTTCCTCTCTTGGGGGCTTCCCCCAAGGTCTGAACCCCTTCCCAGGTGTTCCCTCCAACCCCTCAATTCCCCCCCTCCCAGGCTCTCTGTCAAGATCCCCATACACCTCTAACTACCCCCTTCTCTCAGCCCATGGCACAAACCTCCAACCTAGCTCTGGGAGTGAGTGGTGGGACTGCTATGGTCTCATAAGTGGCCACTGCTCCCTATGACACTGCTGGGACTACAGAGCGGCCAGCAAATCAGATTGGCCTACAGCTATCAGAGGCAGGACCTCCTCCTGATGAGGGGCAGAAGTCTCACCTCCAGCCAATTAATGTTCCTCAGCATGTTAAATGGCTGTGGGCCAGCTGGCATCAGCAGGGATGCATTCCCCATCGACTCTTTGGGTGGTGGTGTGGGAAACCCTGCCATCCACAAAATTCAGAAACTTTTTGTTGCTTCTTATCCAACCTATTTGTCAGAAAAATCCACTTATTCTATCTTTAAGGATATTAAAAGAAATCACTTCGTCCTTTGTAATTTGTCTCTTAAAATATTTTATGATGTTAAGAATCAATCTACTTTTCTGTAACAGAGAGAGAGCTGGAAACTAGGAATCCAGCTTTATGGTCTTTGCCAAAATTACTCTTCAGCCAGCCACTGGGGTATGAAATAGTGGTTTGAAAACAATTTCCCCTCTGACCATTTGCTTTATTTAGTATCTCATCATCCAGTAGTGTAGTTAACTCAAGAAATTCAACATTTACACCACAGTCCATTCCACTGTGATAGTGCAACTGGTGAACCAAGGCATTGCATGTCTATTACTTTGTTTGTATTGTCTTGTTTCACTATTCTAATTTTCTCTTTGTTTTATTACATTTCCCTTATAATATCACTGCATCTTGTCTCAAGTGGAAACTTTAAAGACTAGACAATGAAAAACACTTTTCCAGATTAAATGAAATATCTTCCAATTGTCTTTCATATTTACTCCTTTCCAGCAGAAAAATCCTCCCTTAAAGATTGGCTATTCTGAAACTGTTGTAAGAACTAAGTATTACCACTTGATGGTGCTGAAATGGATATTTACATTGAAATCAGTTATTTTGTGGAAATACTTCATTCGACCCATGTGATGGCAGTATACAGAACAGCCAAATCTAGCCATTCATTTACCTTTGTACTTCCCCTAAACAATTGGTTGACCTGGCTCCTCTGCCTCTTCTTTCTTCAACTGCTGGCTTCTCACTCAGGCTATCCTGGCATTATCAGAACAAGGCATGCATATGCAAGAAAAATCCCACCAACTTTGGGGGGTGTCCTTGCCACCTGCTCTTTACAGTACCTTAAAAAATTGGGAACAGTTGGCTCCTGGCAGCTCCAGGGGTAAGTAACCTGGGCAATTTTATCTGTTCATCTGCCTGGTTTCTGCTATGCAGGTAGGGTTAACAACACCCCCAAGACCTTAACTCAATCAATCTCTTTTTCCATGGAGATTACCAGTCATATGAGATGGATGTGACCTTTAGCCTGAGGAATACAGGGATTTTCAGAAAAGCTTTAGGTTATGAGTCCCGCTGTAAGAACCAGGATTCTCTGCAATCAACACAGGAATGATCATTCAGAGTGTGACGGACTTGAACAGACTTGTCTCTTGCTCAAAATCAACTAAAGTGCTGAGATGTTGAAACTGTATTAATAATCGCATCAGTCAACAACTGATCTTTGTTATTGGTATTGACCACAACTGATAGCTGTATCCAATGCCATGTATAGCAAGATAAACAAGAGCTCACTAGAAACTATATTAAAAAAAGATAATGCAAGCTTGAAGGGAGACAAAAGAGCACTTTGGTGGAATAGCTAATCACTGAGTGCTAAGAAGCCTCGACCAACAACACAAAGAGGACAATGAGGTACCAAGATAGTTACTCGGATTCTCCCAGGTCAATGGCATTCTGGACTATGCTCTGCAGTTATAAGTATACTTTTAACTGTTTATATTGTTGAATACCAGCCACAGAGCTGTCTTAATATTTATTTGTCTTTAATTAATATCAACATCTGTTACTGTCTCACCCTGGGATCCAAAGAACTGAAATGTATATCTTATGATCCTGACACCTTATTGGCTGAACAAATATGCATTACTTTCCATTGAAATTTCCTGGTTAGAACAAGAGCTGGAATTAGAGCTTAAAAATCCAAGGGTGAATGCGCGCTTTTTTCAAGGAATGATAGACACAGGATGAAATCATATAGAAAGAGTTGGCACTTCTGTAATACCTTCCACAATGAAGTACTTTATATTCAATGAAGCATAATCACTGTTGTAATGTAGGAAAACACAACAGCCATATTACACACAAGATATCACAAACATCTGTGATAAATGATTCGTTACTTATTTTTCATCCAGTGCTGTTCATTGAGGGACAAATTTTTGCTAAGAGACTAAGTGATCTCCCTCACTCTCCTTTATTTAATAGAATGGGATCTTTTAGGTCCATTTGAGAGTAGACAGGATCCTGGTTTAACAGAGCATCCATCAGCAGCTTAAATATTGAATTGCCTGCAGTCGGACTGCTTTCTCAGTGCTGTGTACACTGAACATGTCTAATGAGAGTGTGGCAGGACCAGATAAACTGGTCGACGGGCTTCACTTGTTTAATGATGAGCTGCAGCCAACTTAGCTGCTGGCAGAGGCCAGGGGCTGAAAAATACATTCACTCGCCAAAGGCAGGTTCCGCCTTCTAGTCTAGTCGTTGTTGCGTGCCTGATGATATGCAAGTTGCCGCCAATTAGCGGCAAGGGCAGGTTACAGGCCATCATCTACCCACTGAGCGCTGGAGGGCAGGACGTCTGGTCTCAGAGGCTGCAGGCTGTTACCTGGAGCAAGGTAACGGCCAACACTTTAAAGGGCCCCCTGGCATGGGACAGCATCAGGTGACCAACCAGATGATCACTAGAGAACACCAAGTATTCACAATGAAGATTTGTAATTTTTCCAATCTAGCCAGGTAAGTCAATTTGTTTCTTTCTTCCTTAGAAGAGGTCCAGTCATTGCATTTACTTCACCCGGTAACCACTTTGGCCCTTCTCCAAAGTTATTCACGTATACCGTTTCTCCCACAGTAAATTTCCTCTCACGACTATGCCAATAGTGTCTAGTTTTCTGGCTTCCTTGACTCCTTTCTACCTTCCCTTCTAAATTTGGCCTTATTAAACACAATCTCGTCCTGAGATGGTATTTCATCAATAACTCCGCTGGTGTGACACCTGTTGTTGTGTGAAGGGGTGATCCTATAATGAAAAAGAAAGCGTGGTTGCTAAGGAATCTTCAGTTAACTTTTTTATGCCTGCCTTGAACATTTGAACCACCCTTTCACCCAGTCCATTTGAGGAAGGGTGGTACGGTGCAGTTTTTACGTGAGTGATACCATTGAGGCTGACAAACTGTTGAAACTCAGCACTCGTAAATACTGTGCCATTATCAGAAACAACTACTTCCGGTTGTCCGTTAATGGCAAAACTTTAACGTAGCTTCTCAATTGTAGCATAAGACGTTGGTGACTTCACCTCATACATGTCCATCCATTTTCAGCGGTCATCAACAATGAGCAGAAACATTATTCCCATGAAAGTCCAACATAGTCAATGCGTAACCACACCCATGGTCTTCTTGGCCACTCCCAAGGCTGCAACAGAGCTGTTGAAGGTAACTTTTGCAGTTGCTGACATTGCACACAATTCTTCACTAAACTCTATTTCTTCATCTATCCCAGGCCACCATAGCTGCGTTTTATGGTCTTCATTCGGGAAATTCCTGGATGTGTACTGTGTAGTTCAATTAACAATGGCTTTCTTCCCTTTGGAGGAACTATTACTCATGCTCCCCACAATAAGATGCCATTCTGGCTGGTTATTTCATGTCTTCTGTTGAAGTACAGTCTCACTGTATATGTAACAGGCCCTTGTGACTAACCATGAAGCACTTATTTTCATACTTGAGATAGGACTGGGTCCCAACCTGTCCAGTCTCTGATTGTCAAGCACATGCCAGCAAGTAATCTAAAAAATTTAACAACAAAACTATCTCCTATGGAACTGGCCCATAAATATCAAAGAACAAAGAAAAGTACTGCACAGGAACAGGCCCTTCGGCCCTCCAAGCCTGCGCCGATCATATTGCCCATCAACTAAAACATTTTGCACTTCCGGGGTCCGTATCCCTCTATTCCCATTCTATTCATGTATTTGTCAAGCTGCCTCTTAAACACCACTATCGTACCTGCTTCCACCACCTCCTCTGGCAGCGAATTCCAGAAACTCACTACCCTCTGCGTAAAAAAACATCCTCATCATTTTCTTGTAAAAGCAAACGACTAAGTGCATCTGAATTTCTAATTTGATTTCCAGGCCTATGTACAAAAGTATACTCGTATGCTGCCAGGATTAAAGCCTTATTTGTGTTTCTGTGTCTTCTTTCTACGTGCCTCCTTCTTTCTAGCACTGACTTTAATCTTGATCTTCTTTTCGACTTCAAATATTGGCCAGACTACTCTCAGATGTAAGCTCAACTACAGTGAATTCAGTGGTTTAGTCTCCCAAAATTTCATCAGCTGTTTGCTTCTTAGAAAATTCTGTAACTTTTACCTCCAAACCTCTTTGATTTCATTTAGCTGATTCTTCAGCTCTACCATTTCTTTTTTGTATTTGTTTGCTGCATCCTGGAAAATTAAACATTTTTGTGTCTTCATTTAATTCAGGGAAGTGCTGAATTATTTATTTTCCTCTTCATACTTTCCCAGTGTAACAAGGTTTGACCTGAGGGAATCTTGTAGTGTGTGAAGGTCTTTCAGCAGGTTTTCTTTTTGCTTTTGAAAGTTACTCACCTTGTCTTGAACTCTGTCACCAAGCATGGTCTCTTCAAGTGCCTTCTGCTGTTCTACCATGTTTTGGCTTAAGATAGCCTGCTTTTCCAGAGGTTATTGTGTTCCTACATATTCCTTTTCGAAAACAGGAACATTTACAGCTTCCTTTTGGAATCTCAGTGGCCAATCAAGGCTGATTTCCTTTAGCTAGTTTCGTGCTAGAAGGCTTGGTGCTCTGCCTGTCAATACCAACACCGGTAGCTTTGCTTCCGTAATGGACAATTACTCTACTTATGCCTTTGACTTGAATGTCTTCACCCGTGTATGTTTTTAGTTTGGCATCAGTTTATTCTAAATTTAATTAACGTTCACCATAATTCAGATATCTGAAGGTATGTTCCCCAATTATTGTTGTCGGAGCTCCTGTGTCCACTTCCATTCTAACAGTTCTGCCATTTACTTTAATTGTTACATATATTGGTTCTATCTCTCCAACTTTCAAATTAAACAACAAATAAATATCTGAATTTATTGTTTCAGGCTCTGCTACATTGTAGATCTCACTGGGTTTTTTTCTTTTGTTTGAAAGTCTGCCTGATATTGCTTAACAGTATTCTTCTTAAAGGTACATTACATATTAGATAAAACCATAATTACCACAGGTGCCTAGGTCAATGCCAGGTGGTCCATCTGGTTTCATTCCTTTTTTGAGACTTTGTAGCAGTTTGATACAACTAAGTGGCTTGCTAGGCCATTTAAGAATCAACCACATTGCTGTGGATCTGGAGTCACATGTAGGCCAGACCAAATAAGGTTGGCCGATTTCCTTCCCTGAAGGACATTAGTGAACTACATGGATTTTTACAACAATTGACAATGGTTTCATAGTCATCATTAGATTTTTAATTCCAGATTTTTAATGAATTCAATTTTTATAAACTGCTGTAGCAGATTCAAACCTGGGTCTCCAGAGCATTACCCTGAGTCTCTGGATTATTAGCCCAGTGACAATACCATATGCCATCACCTCCCCAGTTGGAGGAAGCACTATGGGTGGTCGGTGGAGGTCAGTCATCTCAGATCCAGGACATCACCGCAGGAGTTCCTCAGGGTAGTATCCTCAGCCCAACCATCTTCAGCAGCTTCATCAACGACCTTCCTTCTATCATAAGGTCAGAGTGGGGGTGTTTGCTGATTATTGAAACAATGTTCATCACCATTCGCGTCTCCTCCGATACTGAAGTAGTCCATGTTTAAATGCAGCAAGACCTGGACAATATCCAGGCTTTGGCTGATAAGCGGCAAGTAACATTCGCGCCACACAAGTGTCAGGCAATGACCAATTTGAGCAAGAGGGAATCTAACCATCACCCCTTAACATTCAATGGCATTACCATCACTGAATCCCTCACTATCAACTTGCTGGGGATTACCATTGACCAGAAACTGAATTGGATTAGCCATATAAATACTGTGACTACAAGAGCAGATCAGAGGCTAGGAATCCTGTGACGGATAACTCACCTTCTGACTCCCCAAAGTCTATCCACAAGGCACAAGTCAGTAATGTGATGGAATACTCCCCACTTGACTGGATGAATGCAGCTTCCACAACACTCAAGATGCTTGACACTTTCCAGGACAAAGCAGCCCACTTGATTGTCACTTCATCCACAAACTTTTACTCCCTCCACCACTGACATACAGTAGCAGCAGTGCGTACCATCTACAAGATGCATAACAGGAATTCACCAAGGCTCCTTTGACAGCACCTTCCAAACCCATGGCCACTACCATCTGGAAGGACAAGGGCAGCAGATAGATGGGAACACTCACAGCATGGTTGTCTGATGGATGTTGCACTGATGGATCCTCACTTAGTAGAGCACTGCTGATCTCATCGTCAGCACTAGAATGGTCCAGATCCTCGCCAGCCAGCTGGGTGGCTCTGTTGTCAAAGTCTGTGAGGACCTTGATTTCAAGCATTCTTCCACCAGTCTGTGACCTCTCCCTCTTGTTGTGTGTCAGCTTTTCCTACATGAATAGAGATGGGGAGAGCGTAAGAAGGATGCCTGCCAGGCCAGGCTATAAGTATGTGTGGGTGGTGAGCGGTCCCACAGACAGGATGGGGACAATGAAGGTGTGTGTGAGAGAATGAATGGTGATGTCCCTTGAACTGGCAGTGAGTGAGATCCCTGTGGATGTGTGATGGGTTTGTGAATGTGTGACCTGAGAGTGATCAGAAGAGTGATTTAACCTGGTGACAGCATCTTCCAAACCCATGACCACTACCACCTAGGACAAGGGCAGCAGATAAATGGGAACACCACCATCTGGAAGTTCCCCTCCAAGTCGCTCATCATCCTAACTTGGAAATATATCGCCGTTCCTTCACTGCCGCTGGGTCAAAATCATAGAAATCTCTTCCTAACAGCACTCTGGGTGTACCTACACCAGATGGACTGCAGCAGTTCAAGAAGGCAGCTCACCACCACCTCCTCAAGGGCAACCAGGGATGGGCAATAAATGCTGGCCTAGCCAACAACACTCACATCCGATGAATGAATATAAAAAATGCAAAGCCATATGCTGCGGTCAGTATTAAAAAAGTTTATAAAAGATGCTTCAAACAGGCGTTACACATCCTATTTGCATATGCAAAGGGCTTAATGCCTCTTTTAGGACCTGGGCACCTACACAACCTTTACCAATACGGTAGCTGGTGCACTTTGGGCATATGATGTGTGCACAGATGTCACTTGTCATACTGAATGCTTAGGCACCTGTTTTACATCTGAAAAATAAGCGTGGTGTCATCATGTTTCTAGGCCAGCAACTGCAACAATGTAACACTCTGCACTGAATGTTAGCTTACCCCATGACCTTCTGGCTCTGAAGAAAGAGTGCTGCCACTTAGCCAAAATTCATACTCGGGGACAATTTTAACCTGGAGCAGCAGATGTGTTTAGCTGTGTATTAAACTGGCTGAAAATGCATTCACATCTGGAAGCTTTCACCAAATATTCACTCCCTCCACCACCAACACACAGTTGCAGCAGTGTGTACCATCTATAAGATGCACTGCAGAAACACACCAAGGCTTCTTAGACAACACCTTCCAAACCTACGACCACTACCATCTAGAAGACAAGGGCAGCAGATAAATAGGAACACCACCACCTGGAAGTCCCCCTCCAAGTCACTCACCATCCTGACTTGAAAATATATCGCTGTTCCTTCACTGTTGCTGGGTCAAAATCCTGGAACTTATTTTTTATTTATTCATTCACGGGATGTGGACTTCCCTGGCTGGAGCATTTATTGTCCATCCCTATTTGCCCCTGAGAAGGTGGTGGTGAGCTGTCCTCTTGAACAGTCGCAGTCCATGTGGTATAGGTACACGCCCACAGTGCTGTTAGGGAGGGAGTTCCAAGATTTTGACCCAGTGAAGGAACAGCAATACATTTCCAAGTCAGGATGATGGGTCACTTGGAGGGGAACTTCCAGGTGGTGGTATTCCCATCTATCTGCCAAAGCTGTCAATGTCAACTTCGCCTGTGAATACACCAGTCAGAACGAGCAAGTGCTTGGGTTTGTGTCTCTGGTTGGCTTTCCACAGGTTTAGGGCATCATGATCTGCACATGAATCACAATCTGTGCAGCCCCAGATCAGGCAGGAGTATTCATAAATCACGAGGCGAAACTGTTCCATTAATATGCTGCTGCTGTGCAAACACAAGAAAAGGTTTATATAGGTGCGCATCAGATTTTCAGGGAGTTGCCATCATGCTTTCATCTTGTAGCAGTCCATATTTCCTGACCTTTGAGTCCTGTAAGCAGATTTAAGGAGTGGTTGCTGGGTCCAAGGGATACCCACTTCAAACTATGCTGATAGTGTCTGTGAGAAACCCCCCATTATAGAACTGGAGAGAAGGCAGGGTAACGTTTTTCCTTTTCCCACACCTCTTCGTTGTTCGAAACAAGAGAGACCATCCTCCAGCAAAAGGACAGAACCCTGCCAAATATCCAGTTAACCAAGGCGGTGAGAGAGGGGCTAATTTGTTCCCTCATGCAACAACAGTATATCACTTTTTCTAAATAAGCTTGCCCACAACTTCATCGGAAAGCCAGAAACTTCCAACTACTATTTACTTTCAAAGAACCATGAGCGAGGACCCAATACATATTTTAGAGGGAGTGTTTTAAACCCTTTGAGCGTTGTGACTTCAAAGGATGGATGTGAACAGGCTTTCTGGTAAGTTTAAATCGAAAGAAAAGGTAAGAGTTTATTCACACAACATCTGGAATATAAACACAATGAAACACTCATTCCCTCAGATACACAGAAACATTCGCACAAGAAAAGGTGAGTTTTCCAGATGATGCATGCACTTTGATTATGAACACAATAACAAGAAAACAAATCATGTGTTTAAATTAGTTCTTTAAAATGAAATTGTTGTAGGCCTGTATTGGGTCCTCGCTCATGGTTCTTTGAAAGTAAATAGTAGTTGGAAGTTTCTGGCTTTCCGATGAAGTTGTGGGCAAGCGTATTTAGAAAAAGTGATATACTGTTGTTGCATGAGGGAACAAATTAGCCCCTCTCTCACCGCCTTGGTTAACTGGATATTTGGCAGGGTTCTGTCCTTTTGCTGGAGGATGGTCTCTCTTGTATCCTGTTGGTCTCCAGACTGAACTGCCCTGCCTGGTCCTAGGAATAAGATGTGCTATCTGAAGTCGGTTTCAATCATGTGATCACAGGATCAATACTCCTATTGTCCACACAAATGATTCAAAGTTAGAAGCCATTGCTACACAATGGGGGACAAATGATGGCCATCCATATCTGCTTGTGATAAATTGGTTTCTCCACACCTCCCTTTGTATTTGCAGGCATTGACTCTGAGGCACCATTATATTTGAGTTTCTGTAAATGCCCAGACATTTGGAGTTGTAAATTCAAAAGTGGTTTCATATCCGGAATGCCTTGAAGAGGGTTGGGGGGGGGGGGGGGGTGTTGGGATGGCGGGGAACTCTAGACATTTACATTTATATGACTTTCCTGGGACATGAGTTAGTTCTTATTTTTAGAAGCCAGGTCAGCTAACCTTGGGTGGCCATCTTTGCAGCACCACATTGTTAATTTTAAAAAGAAAAGGTTGATTTTAGGGTCCACATTGAATAAAGCTCATATCTTAACAGTTATAAATATGACATGCCTTCACTGGACATGACAAACCAAGCAATGATGCCCAAGGGTGGACAAAGACATCCATAGTAATCAGATGTGTCATTGAGCAGGTGGTCAGCCTGCTTAAGATGTGCTTCAGGTACCTGACAGATCTTGGCATTACCTTCAGTTCTCACCAGCCAGGGTCTTCAGAAAGATTGTGATGTGCTGTGCATTATGCAGTGGTGAGGAATGAAATGACAAGAGGAACACACTGCTGAGCACATATCATCTGTGGAGATATCCAAGGAAGAGGAAGAAGAGGAAGCACAGAAGGAAGATGGCAATCTAAATTAACAACCAGCAACTTGTATTGTTGTCCAGGATGCCAAAGAATCCCTTATAGCTGTAATTCAGTTATTAGCCACAATTAGACCAATATAACATCCACATCCAACAACCACTCTCACTCACTGACACCCTTACCCATCATTCCCTACCCCAACCTGGCTGACACAAAGCAGGCATGCAAACATGCACTTCACACTTCTTCCCTTCTTAATTGTCTTCCCAATCATCAACAAGCAATTAAAAGCTGAGTTGTCACTCAACAATCAAGAATGAGCAAAACGAGAAAACGATGCAAAAAATTAAATTTGTGATTCTACTAAAGAATAGAAGCTTAACAAAATACCATTTATTTCATTCATCCATGTGCATACTCTTGTACAACTACATACAAAGTTTTACTCTTCCTTTGTTCATATGTAGTGCAACCCTTGAGTCTTTAGGGGAGGTTGAGGGAGGCGGCTCAGATCACTGGCCTGACTGCTGAGATACCTGTGGCTGAAGATATCTAGGTTTTGGAGCCCATGAGGGACCTGCCAAAGACTGCTCCACCTGCACATTTGCAGAGCATTCACAGGAGAGAAGAGACTTTGTTGGGTACCCCAAGTATTAGACTCAAGACAGTATCAAACACTGAGGGAAGGAGGTAAGAGGCCAGTTTGTCAATTGTCTGGAACTGCACATTATACAGTACAAACCAGCAGACAAAAACTCTTGTTGCAGATACACTCTGTTTAGTCACAGGACTTAGGAATCTCTCCCTGCCTTTCCAGACATCACTGACTCAATGACCCAGAGGGAATGATGCTGGCTGATTTACTGTCCCAAGTCCTGTGACTGAACAGAATGGATCTGCAACAAGAGTTTTAGTCTGCTGGTTTGTACTGTACATTCCTTCCTCAACATGCAATGAGCAGCATCTCCTTTCCTCTGAACTGAACTCCACTTCATTGCACACCACTAGGTCAGGCTGAAAAAGAGGTTGGTTTCCTCAGCTTGATAATGTCTGCAAGTGCAGTGAGCATACAGTAACCTGAAGTATAAAATACCACAACCCCAACTCTCCCCCACACCACCCACCTCCTTCCGGCTCCAGCCATAGCACCCTCTGGCACAGGGGCTCAGCCCCTGCAAACTATCAGGAAGGGTTCCAGGTTCTGGGCAGAGAGACAGAGGCACAGAGGGAAAGGGGAGAGACAGACAAACAGACAGAGTGGGAAGGGAGAGAGAGAGAGGCAGAGTTGTAAAGGAAAGCGAGCAAAAAGTTGAGCTGAGTTTCTGAAGTGCTATGGATGAACCACAAAAGTTGTGCTACTCAGGGTTTGTTTGGGGGATTTAGTGTCACCTCATTTGAATTTAATATTTCTGTCATATTCAGTGATTTATTTTATTTTGCAAGCTATTCCAGTGCTAACTCCCATTTTAACACTGATTCTTATGGGAACCCATGAGTCAGAAAGTTGTTTCACTTATGTTGCAATTTACAGGAATGCAGCCACAACTTTAAGCAAGGACTTACTGTACAGATCCTGGAGATTGATGCTTTGGGTGGTTTGGGGCCATGTGCGGTGCTTTTTCAGGATTCTGTGTTGAGACAATTTAAAGACAATCTCTGTCTTTTCCTCTGGAGTCAGCAGCTGTTTGGTTTAGTTTGAAGATACTGCCCGAGATGTTTGGCAAGTCAGATAGAGGCAGGGCACAAGCTTGCAGAATGGCTGCAGAGAGAGAGAAATTACAAGTCCTCCTCTTGCTGTTACCCACTCAAGTGGTGGAATTTTCCCAGAGTTGCACTAAGTGTGGTGACGGGTTTAAAAAAAGACGTTTTCCCAGCAGCAGCAATGATGGGTTTTTTGCATTGTATCAGCCACTTCGTGGCATGACCCACCTCATTAATAATGCATGCACGGGAAACACACTGGATCGCTGGCGGGCGAACTCAGATTTGCCTGCCACGGCATGACCTCAGCACTTCCTCGCTTCGGGCGCCTTTTTAAAGTGTACCAGTGTACAGCCTACTTTATGTCTACACATCAGGACTGCTCCAGGTGACAGAAGGCCCTGAAAGCAAAGAAGGTGTTAGCCCCAAATTTAGTGATGCCTCTCTGGGGTGCCTGCTGAGAACAGTGGAAGCCACCACAAACTCCTCTATCCCCGCTTTGGTGAAGACCAGCCACCAAGCTCACTAATCCAGCTTGGGAGGCTTTGGCAGCGGTGGTGAGGACATCCATTCAGTGTCGCGAGAGGATGAATGATCTCTTCCATTCTGCCAGGGTAAGTAATTTTTGTCATCACTCTCAACTCACACACTCACATACCGATCACACATCCAGAGGATTCGCACTCACTGCCAGCTCAAGGGACATCGCCACTCACTTTCAGAAATATCGTCTTCTCCCCTGCCCATCATGTCCTCATGCCGTCCATAGCACCTCTCACACTCCACATGTGCCAGGTATCCTTCTCATCTGGCCTGGCAGGCATGTTGCTTACACTCTCTCCATCAGTCTCCATGCAGGATAAGCTAGCCCACAAGAGGGAGACATGCCTGACATCGAAGTCCTCATGGCCTTTGAAAATAGAGTCATCCAGCTGGCTGGCAAGGATGTGGACCCATTCCTGTGCAGAAGGTGACGTTGGCAGTTCTCAACCAAGTGAGCATCCTGCACTGCAACATCCATCAGGCAACCATACTGTGAGTGATGTGTCCTATTTCACAGTCCCCTGCCATGAACTAATTATTTCTCTTTTCTCTTGCAGGCACATCCAGGAAGCAGCCAAGGGCAGCAATGAGCCAGGTTGTTGTCTCCAGCCCCCAGGACACCTTGGAAGAGGAATGCACAGACACCGACTGTTGTGGTACCTTCTCAGAATCGACCACAGAAGACTCAGATACAGGTTGACATCATTTTATTCAGTGAATGCAGGGAGAGTCTGCCATAGACTAACTAAAACAGGACTCTACCAATTACGGGAAACCATCTTTTTTATAAAGTGTTAGTCATGCACACATTATTCAAATTCCAATCTTGTCCATGCATAATCACATAATAAGCGGATTTCCCCAGTCCCAGGTACATATCTTTTCCTTACCCAAGCAAGGGTAACTTGTTTCAACCTGGTACTGTTTGTCTTTACTTTATCTGTCTAATCTCACCCCCCCACTTAATGTATCCTCGCTAATTAATTCCTTGTGACCTCCAAGGTCTTCTGGAGAGTTCTGCTAATATCAGTCCTATGGTGATCTTTGGTTTTACTAATAGAAGTCCCTGTTTAACTCTTATGGTACCCCCTTTTGGCCCTTGGCCTAGCCCAAGGTAGCCAATTCAGTGGTACTATCCTTTCCCTTTATGCTCTCCTGCCCATTGATACTGGCCAGGTATCCAGCTTAGGGTTGTAAAGGTACTGGGTCAGACCATCTGTACTAGTTGGCCCTTCAATTTAGGTCCCTGATTTAACACTTTGTTGCCCCAACTTTTAAGTCCCCATCGCCATTCCCTGTGTAGCCTCCTGGTATAATAGATCAGGCATGTTAAATATAAAATGAATAACTATTTGGCAATAACCAGAGCATGGGAGATAATCAGAGTCCACAGGTGTATTTATACATTCAATCCCCGATTCCGCAGTTCCTCCCACCAGGTGGTAGAGTCTATTTGTCTAATGTCATCAATTAAGGCTTGAGTCTATTATTGGAGTGTATAATATGCCCTATACACTCGTTGGACCTCATCCCAGATTAGGGTGAGCTGTTCAGGCAATAGTGGGATAGCATAGGAGAACTGGCTCCAATACTGTGTCAGGTTGTCTTTTACACTTCCCTCAGCTTGAACATTAACTGCTCGTCTCATATATTTCAACCAGTTCAACCTTCCCCACTCTTGCCGGCAGTTGTGGGTGTAAGAACACTGAATGGTTGTACATGGGGCATGACTAGTTGTTCCTGTGCCGGAATTCTTGCTGCCACGTGGTAATACAGTATCTCCCATTACCCATGTATGCCATGTGGGTTGGCTCCTTTGCAATCCATATAGTGTCCATTGTATAATTGGCTGTAGCATTACCTCTGCCTCTTCTGCTTCACATATTGGATGAGTGCATACTACTGAGGTGGTTTCTACACTGCATCCATTTAATGAAGTACAAACCATACTACCCTTTATCTCTACTGCGCATGGCAGTGTATTGTGATGTCTTATATAATGATTCCCCCTGATTACCATTATATTCTCTATCCTATATTACACCCTGCTAGGTGTTGACTTGGGTATAACGGGTATTAACAAGACAATGCCTATCAACACGATATTATTTATTATACATTCTGCATCAGTTCCATACAAACGTGCTAAACCCTTGAGGTGGCAACTAGTCAAATCGTGTCTGTGTCGTGAAAGGTTAAAAAGATGTGTATTTGTCACCCATAAAGGGATCATACCCTTATAAATTTGTCTCAAATTCTCCTTGTTTGTTCAATGCCCATGATCCATAAGTACTGCATTGTTCTTACTTGCATCATCCAAGATGTTCTTACCTGTTCCAATTAATTTGTTAATAGTGCCCGCATGACCTGCCAGCACAGTGGTTAAGCTCTGAACTATTTGTGTTGGGTCTTGGTCTGCACCTAGTTGAGTGCCATGGATCTCTTGCCCCTTTTCTAAAATTTTCTTAAGCTGCGAACTTAGGGTTCAGACCTTTTGGTCCACAGTAGTTAGGTTGATGGAATTAACTAACGGGGTTCCTATATCAAACACTGTAGTGACATCATTTACCAGTCTGAGCTCCAGCAGGTTCTTCCCTTGTGCCATTGGCCGTGTTCCACCATTGAACTGGGCTACTTCTATCATTAACTGATCCATTAAGACTGTACACAATGCTGGCATATGAGTCGAGCACCATCGGGCAGGGTTATGTTGGAAACATTTAGGACCATGGGTACCAGCTCATGGTGTACATTATCATACAAAATTTTATTATCATTAATCAGCACAAGTCCATTTTCTGGTCCTGGGCTGAATATTGAACAAGGTGGGTCATTTGGTGTGGTTTGTGGTGTTTTAAATGCATCTGCTGGGACTGATCGTCTTGTTGTCGTGAAAGGTGGTGGAGTGGTTATAACAATTCTTTCTTTGGGGTATCCCCATGACCACCTATTATCATCCTGTGCCCACATTTGTCTATTAATGCCATTCGGACCACAAGTGTCCCATCCCTGATTCTTGGGGGGAGAATGAGTAAAAACTGGGCATACCCTGTCAGGCATGCCACATGTATGTGATTTCCTTTCTCACAAACAAAATCATCCCATTCCTAATGTTTAAAACATGCATCAGTTAGACTCAGGAATTTAACAAATGAACCGGTTTTACTAAAAAGTCCCCATCAACTGTCCATATGTGTCAAGTTATTACTGCTACTGCAGCCGAACTTTGATGAGGACTCGAAACGTCAACTCTTTTCTTCTCCGCCGATGTTGCCAGACCTGCTGAGTATCACCTATAAGCTGCTGGTCTGTAATCTGTTATCTCACTTCATGCAGCTGCTTGCACAGCTCCTGCACAAATTGCTTCTCTCACCGGTCCTACATCTTCATTCCCTGTAACAACATCTCCTGGCAATCTCATAGCTCTTCTCTTCATCAACTCTTATGGAGTCGATCTAGTTATCTTATTGGATGTTGCCCTGAGTCCCATCAAGATACTAGATAACAAATCCGCCCTCCCCCACCCTGTGTGCTGAATGGCCTTGGCCAGCGCTTTCTTCAACGTTCTATTCATTCATTTGACAATGCCCCAGCCTTGTGGGTGGTAGGGGATGTGAAACTCCTGTTTTAACTCTTTTGAGTCAACCAAATAAACTAAATTAACAAAATCAGGGACAAAATAAACACAGCCCCTTAAATTAGGGAGACTGTAAAAACAAAGACAAAACTTAAAGGAAACTTACAACCATTAAACCAAAATGTGGTTAAGAGGATCAATAAAACACCCCAGTCCCTGTGGTGCCCACCGAGCATGGAAAGCCTAGACAGTGCCAACAGACACTGCGTGCTCCCTTTCCAGGGACACCTGGCCGTGAACATAGCCACGGAAGAGGGGCAGGCAGCCGGGGCAGATGACCCCCCCCGATGCCTGCTGCCTGGGCCTGTTAATGGCCAACTAGGAGCAAGTTCACAAGGAGGTCCTCCTCCATCCCAGCCCCTCTATGCACCAGGTGCCCGTAGATCAGGAGCCTGGGACTGAAGTGCAAATGAAACATTAATAAAAGGTTTTTCAAGAAACTGATAAGGGAGTGCAGCCTATAACACCCTATATAAACATGGTCCACAGACCCCACAAGGCTGCAAAAGGCGCAGGTATCTTGGGAGTCCGTGAGCCGACACAATCTACAGTTGTATGGGACTGCTGTGTGCAATGCCCTCCATCCCAGGTCCCTGATGGAAAGTGGGAGGACGCCCCCTATGAGGGTTCCCCACTGGGGACCTCCGCTGCCGGATGGCAACAAGGCACGCCAGGGCGTGTCCGGGCGGCGGGTGACAGCAAGGAAGTGAAGGGTGTGCAGCAGCAGCCCATACAGGAAACCCCTCCATGCCAAAACTTCTGATTAATTCCTAGCCATTTACACACTTCCTTAATCACTTGCCTCTTAAAATTTGTACCCTGATCTGAATCTATCTGTAATGGTATCCCCCAGCGGGGAATCACTTCCTCTAACATTATTCAAGCAACAGTTGTAGCTGAACAATCACGCGTGGGAAACGCTTCTATCCATCTAGTAAATTGACTAATGGTGACCAAACAATATTGTTTCCCTCGGCTTGGTGGGAGAGATCCCGTGCAATCTATCTGTATCTACTCCCATGGACCCCTTTGTTGGGGTTGGTGTGACGTACGAACTTTGATGGGTCTATTTGGGTTATGATGTGCACATGTCAGGCACTGCTGGCTGTATTTGGCAACATCTCATCCCATTCCCTGCTACCACCAGCACCTGCCCATCTTTCCTAGCCTAACTTCTCTCCCATGGTGGTGATTCCATGGTATATTTGTATACAGCGGAGCGCCACAACCTTTCCTTCCTTTCACCAAATTCCATCAATGTCTTTGTCTGCCCCCCCATCTTTCCCACTGACTGCTCTCTTCTCCCTCAATGTCTCTATGTAAATCAGCCATAATCACCTCAGGTCCAATTGCTGCTGTGGCCACCTGGTACCCTGGGCCGGTTGCCACAGCCTCCTTAGCTGCTGCATCCATCCATATGCTGCCCAATTCAATGGGGTCTGCCACCTTCTGGAGAACCTTGATCAGTCTGTGCTGCCTTGCAACCTGCCTGGCCTGACCTGCACTGGAGCCCTGCCCCGGCATAGCACTGAAAGCCAGCCATGGAGAAAGCAACTTGTGTGTGAACCCCCCAACGAATGAATGGCACTTCCTGATGTCCTAGGTTGTATGCACTAATCTCTGAGTTCTCCTCGAAATTCAGCTTGTTAGATGCATGCCTTCTAAAAGCAGTTATAAATCATGCTGGTCTGAAGTCATGCTGACATGGAAGTTAAATTTGTCGTGCGGGGCTGATTTCAGTGTGCGGGCACAGTAATGAACTGCAAATGCACTAAGATTCAGTTCCCAAAGTTGGACGGTGGAAACGCAACCTGCCACTGACAGGGAGTGGGGTCCTGGATTTACATCACCAGAAAACATGGCCAGGGCCAATTTGTGATATGTTCCGAACACACCACCAAACACAACTGCCACAAACAGGAGCAGGAAATTCTGGCTAAGGTCCTTCTGGTCTCAGATTGGCTCTGGAAAAGCAATTTCCTTAAACAAAAAAGTTTAGCTTGCTATCACATGAACTCCATTCACAAACTGGCCATTTACCAAATATAGTCACAGCAACGATCTCTTATTCCAGGTCCATTGTTCACAGTGATTAGATTACATGGCCGGTGGAGTCCCCTTCTCAGATGGGATCCATTGTCCAAAGTGATTGAGTTTAACAGCTTGATCTGCACCCACCTGAAATAGATTATGTCTGGATATCTGTGAACAGATCAGGTGATAGGCCATTTATACACATTTACTTGGTTGTCTCTGGTGAGCTACTTCCAGACAGACTCGCTCCTTTATGATGCTTTCTAATTTGCAAGGTAAAGCTATGTGCATGTTCAGCCATCTTGAGAGTTGCTGCATAGTCCATTTAGAATGTCTTTTTAACCATATCCTGGGGTTTCAGCCCACTCAATAAATAAATAATTTTCGATATAAAACATGGGCCGGGGTTTTCGGCCCCGTCATGGCAGGACCCGCCACAGGAGATTCGGCAGCCCAGCCAGAAGTCCATTGACTTTCAATAGGACTGGATGATCCCAGCAGTTGGCGTAGCCAGAAAAACACACGTGTGGTTTTACAACACACTGAACTCACTTGTTTTTGGCAAAGCAATCTATTTGCTGGTCTGATGAATGGTGCCAGATCTCCTCATCAGAAGATGAGTAATGGGTCCTTTTGTCCTCCTCCACTTGCAGTCCCCTCTCCTGTGTAATATTGTGCAGGACACAGCACACCACAGTTATTCTGGAGACCATCACTGATGATTACTATGTGCAACTGAAATAGCAAATCACTACATATGCTGGAAATCTGAAGTAAAAGCATAAAATGCTGGAAATACTCAGCAGGTATGGCAGCAGCTGTGGAGAGAGAAACAAAGTTGACATTTCAGGTTGCAACCTTTCATCCGAATCCTTCAGATTTCCTGGAAACTGCCATGATGCATTCATGCTGCCCAGGCTATCATTCCAGGAATTTTCACTCCAAGGTGCAGAAATTAAGGCTCTTAGAGCACAGGTGATACTCCCTTCAAACTTGACTCTTGACACCTTTGAGGAAACAATAAGGTGCAGGAACGCTACAATGAGATCCACATGACTTTCTGGTGTGTCACAGAGCAAGCTATCAGAATGTTGAAGGGCTATTTCAGTTGCACATAGTAATCATCAGTGATGGTCTCCAGAATAACTGTGGTGTGCTGTGTCCTGCACAATATTACACAGGAGAGGGGACTGCAGGTGGAGGAGGACAAAAGAACCCATCACTCATCTTCTGATGAGGAGATCTGGCACCATTCGTCAGACCAGCAAATAGATGCTGGCTGGAATGCTCCAAGCGTGCAAAGGCTCAGCATACAGCAAAACAGAAATCCTTCATCCCACCTCCCACAACCACCGTTCTCTCCCTTTGCACTAAAGTGAGCTTGAACCATGCACCCACCTATTGTGCATCTGCCCAGTGAGTCCAGTCATGTATTGACATTCATCATGAAACTCGTGAAAAGGCAAGTGGCACAAGTGATGCTGATCAATAAATTTTATGTGGTGTTATAAAAAAATGAAACAACATAACATTCTGTAAGATACCCTTTGTAGATACCCATGGTGAATTAAAATTGCTTTAACTCACATTTAATACTGCTTCTCCATGGTCTATCTTATATTGCATCAACAGAGGTTGAAGCAGGCTGTTCAGATTCCTGACCCAACTACTGAACTGCCACTAGCCTGCACTCTGCATTGAGGGCTTAACCCCTGCACCTGTGAAGAGGCAGACTCTGCCATTGGAAGGGCAGGCAGCATATTAGGTACTTGCTGGGTGTTGTGGGGGTGGGGGTGGGGGAGGGGGGTGGGTGCAGTAGTAGGCAAGAAGTGGAAACACTTTGAGTAGAGTTCCCACTGCCATTACCCCCATCAACATCACGCCGCTCCTGGGCCAGTGCCACATCATTCCTACTACTCTGGTGCAGACCAGCTTATTGGAGATCAGTAATAAAAACAGAAATGCTGCAAATGTTCAACAGGTCAGGCAGCATCTATGGAGCGAAAGAGAGAGTTAACATTTCAGGTCTGTGATTTGTCATAAACAGAGACCACAAATAAGGTATCTTTCATCCTGTTTAAGGCAACAGGCATTTCCTGCACGTCCAGGGTCATGGTCCAGATGGATTCACTTGGGAAATTCTGTGGAGGTGGCTATTCTGTCAATAACAGGCTTGTACTTCACTGTGCCACTAATCCACTAGCAATTGAGATGGACACTTCCATTCTCTCTGCTATATTGAAGAGTGTATTTCTCAAAGGTAGCCCCTGGGGTGCAGCATCTGTGTCCAACTGAGCAAGATTGGACACAGGTGCTGCACAATATATATCAATGCTTTGGATGAGGGAACTAAATGTAATATTTCCAAGTTTGCTGATGACACGAAACTTGTTAGCGGTGAGGAGGGTGTTAAGAGGTTTCAAGGTGATTTAGGCAGGTTGAGTGAGTGGGTAAATACATGGCAGATGCAGTATAATGTAGATAAGTGTGAAGTTATCCACTTCAGTAGGAAAAACAGGATGGTAGAATATTATTTAAATGGTGATAGATTGGGAAATGTTGATATACAAAGGGACCTGGGTGTCCTTGTACACCAATCACTGAAAGCAAGTATGCAGGTGCAGCAAGTAGTTAAGAAGGTAAATGGTATGTTGGCCTTCATTGCGAGAGGACTTGAGTACAGGAGCAAGGATGTCTTACTGCAGCTGTACAGGGCCTTGGTGAGACCACACCTGGAGTATTGTGTGCAGTTTTGGTCTTCTTACCTAAGAAAGGGTATACTTGCCATAGTTGGGGGAGTGGTGCAGCGAAGGTTCACCAGACAGATTCGTGGGATAGCAGGATTGTCGTAAGTGGAGAGGTTGGGTCGACTAGGAGTTTAGAAGAATGAGAGGACATCTCATTGAAACGTATAAAATTCTGACAGGGATGAACAGACTGGATGCAGGGATGATGTTTCCTCTAGCTGATGGTTCTAGAATAAGGGGTCACAGTCTCAGGATATGGGGTAGGACATTTAGGACTGAGATGAGAAGAAACTTCTTCACTCAGAGGATGGTGAACCTGTGGAATTAACATTTGCATATCAGAGATGTTTGTAATTCTCTCACCAGCTATCTGCCTGCACATCCATGTCCAATTGAGTGAGATTCAGATATGCCATTTATCTCCAGGGCATCTTCTTTTGCATATGTTAGCTGGACTATTTGTGGACAACCACCTCCAATCCCCCTCCTCTACCTGAACTTTGTTCTCCTACGAGGGGGTGAATAAACAGACCAATGAGTGAGTGATGGTCACATATTCACCCAATGGATGCAGTGCATTTGATGAGGGTGACTCTGAAATAGATGCATCACATTGCATAAGGAGTGGGGTAAATGCTAATGCTGGATGGATAGATGGGGAACTGATGAAGTGCATAGAAAGTGAGGCTGGGTGCTGCTGGAAGTTGAATTGATGTGAGGAGTGTCATGATGGAATACATTTGACAAGACAGGGTAAAAGGTGGGAAGGGAACTCAAACCATAGGATGTAGATGAATCAGCAAATGTACCCATTTTTCACCTGGTCAGGTCATTGAATTCTTCCTATACTGCATCCAAGACTGGGGCACAATAGTCCTGCTGCTAATCTCCTCACCTACCACTTACCATGCCTTGTTGAGAGATGTAGGTTTCTTCTCATTGTTGGAGAAAAGGATGTTCCTCCTAGTTCTGACTTTATCCAGCAGTAATTCCAGTGATGCTTCAATTTAATTGCAATCTGAGATTCCAACCCACTGATTGTTGGATTTCACCCAAACAATTCCACAACCTTTCAGGTTAATATCAGAGCCAGTGATGCATAAGTAATTTTTTGGCTTGGGACACCTTGGACCATGCTGACAATATAAAGGCAAATTCTTTCTTTCTTCTTTCCTGACTTTTCCTATTACAAATTCCTTTGTCTTCCTTTATAATGGAAACTTCCTAATGTAAAGTTGCCATATTGTTATATGTAGATATTTTTCATTATAGAAGCAAACACAGAAATTTATAATGGAATATAAAAATGAGGACAGATTGAATAATTTTAAGTGGGCCTGAATTACTTCTTTAGTCTAATTATGCTTCATCCCACTTCACCTTAAGACTACACTTGTCATATGCAACATTACAGGCAATCAACTGAAATCATATAATTTAGAATGCGATATTGAGATGGAGAAAAAGTGACAGGAAGAGAGACTGGTAGCTGGAAGCTAGACATGAGAGGATCACATCAGCCAAAAAGTTTCTTATTCTATTCTGTCCAAAAGTGAAATGCAAGTAACATAAGTGGAGCAGCACTGAAGTCTCAGACTTGAAGGAAATGTATTAATTATTGAAAGGGAAATGAATTTTTGTATAACAAATTTAGGATATTGAGGCCCATCTGAGGGGAATCAATGCTACTTCACCTTTCATTGCATTGAAATAAGGCAATGTAAGGTTAAAGTGTTATTTTAAGAGATGAGCCCCATCAACCTATCTTCTCATACCAAAAACGTATATAATTGTCGCTCTAACCTATTTAGGAACCTCAGTTTTTGCAAGTCCAGCAAAATTGGGGCTGTACTTAGCCATGGCACAGACACACTTGTGTTAGTAGTAGGAAGAGGTGGCCTCATCAAATTTTGTATTGCAAAAATGTGCATAAGATCTAGTCTGAAAGCTGTTTGATTTCAACATATTGGCTCAACCTAAAGATAAGTTGCTTACAATTGTTATTTGGGGGTTGAAGAGAGCAACAGGGTTATGAGCACCATTTGTGCATTGACTGCATCAAAAATTCCCTCTTCCAATAATGAGTTGTTGAAGGTGCTACTGCATGACATGCAGTGAAAAAGAGCGGTTTATTGGAGCAGTGAAAGGCACCCTGTAAGCTGCATGGGAGTAGTTGGCCAAATGCAAAAAAGGCAGTCTTCCTGGCCACTGAACGTGGAACTTTCATAAAAACTGCAGCCTCCTTATTTCTTTTATGTCACAGAACCACAATTGTATGGCCGCTAATTTGCTGTTGTCAATCTGTTATGGTAGAAAAGTCCCCTCTCCCATCCTGATAACTCACCTATTGCTGCCAAACCTTAGTATTTCCACCATTGTTTCCAAACTCCAGTGGTCCCACCCAAGTCCTAACAAATCCCAAGATCTCTGCTCTAGAGGCATCAAACCCCACTAATCACCTCACTAATACTATATTTTAAGAATTTCACCTTCACAGTCGTGCCAATCTCCAGGATCCATAACTCAGTTCTGCCAAATCCTAAGATCATCTTGCAGTGCTACCAAAGTCCAGAAACCAAGGCAAGGGCTACCCAACTGCAAAGCCTCCCACCTGTACTACTAAATATCAGGAACTGCTGCCCCTGCCCTCACCCAAGCACTCCAAACATTTATGTTTGTCTATCACATTGCTGTCAACCTTCTAGACTCCACCCCAGCTCCATTGAAAGTCTGGACCATCACCATTGTAGTCAAAGCCTGAATCTTCTTCCCAATCCTGATAAATCTCACAACCATCCCTCACCAATACTGCTAAATACCAGTTACCTAACCCTATCTCACCCTGAGTTCTATGTTAAAAAAAGTGATAAATATTGCACGGACAAATAAAGGTAATTATCATAATCAAGGCCAGTGATTTAGTTTTCACTGAAAATCAATGGAATCTAAAGGCTCAATGCCCAAAACACTGGTTAAAAAATCCCGAATGTTAAGCAGCAAAACACATTTCATTTATTCAGTGACCATGAAACAATAGTGCTTTTGATATTACATTGAATTTTCTATGTTTTAACACCCCTGAGATATACTTGTATTTTAAAAATAGCAGTCCCAACCTTTTCTATCCTCTTTCATAAGACCATAAGATCTAGGAGCAGAAAAAGGCCATTCAGCCCATTGAGTCTGCTCCACCATTCGATGAGATCATGGCTGACCTGATAATCCTCAACTCCACTTTCCCACCTTTTCTCCATAATCCTTGATTACCTTATGATTAAAAATCTGTCTATCTCAGCACTGAATATACTGAATGACCCAGCCTCTACAGCCCTCTGTGGTAAAGAATTCCACAGATTCACTACCTGCTGAGAAAAGAAATTCCTCTTCCTCTCTGCCTTAAATGGGCAACCCCTTACTCTGAGATTATGCCCTCTGGTCCTAGAATCTCCCACAAGGGGAAACAACCTCTCAGCATCTACCCTGTCTAACCCCCCTAAGAATATTACATGTTTCAATAAGGTCGCCTCTCATTCTTCTGAACTCCAATGAGTATAGGCTCAAACCCACTCGAACTCTCCTCATGAGAAAATCCCTCCTTACCCAGGATCAACCAAGTGAACCTTCTCTGGACTGCCTCCAATGCCAGTATATCTTTCCTTAGATAAGGGGACCAAAACTGTTCATAGTATTCTAGGTGTGGGCTAACAAGTACCTTGTCTAATTTTGTAAAGACTTCCCTATTTTTATGCTCCATTCCCTTTGAAATAAAGACCAACATTCCATTTGCCTTCCGTATTACCTGTTGAACTTGCATGTTAGATTTTTGTGATTCATGCATGAGGACCCCAAATCCCTCTGTGCTGTAGCTTTCTGCAGTCTTCTCCATTTAAATAATATTCAGCTCCTCTGTTCTTCCTACCAAAGTGCATAACCTCACATTTTCCCATATTATATTCCATCTGCCCAAGTTTCTGCCCACTCACTTAACCTGTTTATATCCCTTTGCAGACTCTTTGGCCAGAATTTTACGTTGGGCATGCAGGCATGCGCCCGACAAGCCTGAGCATAATATGACGTGTGATGACGTCGGGCATGCATCCCGACATCACCATGCGCCCTCGCAATATTTCACTAGGCCAGCGCGTCCGCCATTAATTAATGGGCCAGTTAAGGCCCTTGAGACACCAATTGTCTTAGAGTTTACATAGCCTGTGTGATTTTCAGGCATTGCATGGGCGCAACGGGCTGGCGGGTAGGCAACATTTTCAAAAACCTCAACTTCAGGCGGGATAAGAGGGGTGAGTGAGTGGGATTGCTAATGCAAGTTGTTTGTCCTTTAGCTTATAAGTTGCTGCAGCTTGTTTGTGTGAACAGGACATCTTCGTTTCACTTCAGAGCTGCTTTGACAGAAATAAGAGGCTTCAGTTCAGGACTCCGGAGGAGTCATAACATTTGGGGCCTTCCAGGCATCAGACAGCCTTCCCTTACCCTGGGAATGGAGATTGTGGTCTCTGCTGGAGGCACCTTCTCTGAGGAGGAAGAGAGAGCCAGAAGGGGGAGAAGGCCAGGTGTCCCTATTCAGCCTCCAGGGGAGCCACCTATGGGATGACAGGTGCAGGCACACGGGGCACAGGGGCAACAGGAAGTTCAAGGTAGAAGGGGCTGCAGAGGATGCCACTATCCCGCTGCCAGGGTATACAGGCCGCGAAGCAGCTACCTCAATACATCTGAGGTGCCATGCCAAAGGAGGCTCCACCTCTCAAGGGAACAGTGACCTCCATCTGTCAGATGATTGGCCTTGGGATCATCTGTGACTGTGTGGGTGGACACACTGTACCAGTGGCGTTGAAGGTCAGAGTGGCCCTCAACATCTATGCCTCCGGCTCTTTCCAGGGTTCTGTGAGTGATCTTTGTGGAGTTTCCCAATCAGTTGTCCACAGTTGCTTCAAGCTGGTGACAGGAACTCTGTTCAGGTGTGCATTGACTTTCATTCACTACCGCACAGATGAGGCCAGCCAGGCAGAGTGAGCCAGAGGCTTTGCAGTGATTGCTGGGATCCCCCACATTCAGGTTGCAATCGACTGCACACATGTGGCCATCAAGACGCCAGCGGGTAAGCCCGGTGCCTTCATCAACAGGAAGGGATTCCACTCCATGAATGTGCAGATAGTGTGTGACCATAGGATGCAGATTCTGCAAGTCTGTGCAAGGTGCCCAGGCAGCTCCCATCACGCTTACATCCTGAGACACTTCCAGGGGCTGAGGCTCTTCAGTGCTTCAGCCCGACTGGGTGGATAGCTGCTGGGTGACAAGGACTATTCCCTCAAAAGGTGGCTCATGACACCTCTCCGCCATCCAAGAATGGAGGCTAAGCAGCGGTACAATAGGAGCCATGCCTTCACAACATGGCTCCTATTGTACCTCTCTAGAGTAGAGAGAGCCTTAGGCCTTCTCAAGCTGCACTTCCGATGCCTGGACTGTTCGGGGGGGCCACTGCAATACCCCGCAGATCGTGTGTCACTGATAATGGTTGCATGCTGTGCTCTCCACAAACTAGCACTAGAAAGGGGGAACGCAATGGAGGAAGAAGGTGTTGCCGCAGCTGCTCTGACAACAGTCCAGTAGTGAGTCCGAGGACGAGAATGGTCAGGAGAATGCTGAGGGGATAGACGCTGACCTAGGCACCCTCCAGGGAGGCAGGGACACCTGGGACACCTTGATCCAAAGCTCCTTCAGCTAGCCTACCAAATAAGAACCACTATCACATGCCAGGGCTGCAGGCTGCATGCTCAATACCTGACAGGAACATTTGCTTAGTGAACAACATGCACCATGGGCCATTTCCATAAAGTTCAATGATAAACAAGTCACTCATAACATCATAGGTTGCCCTGCACCTGCAGAACTATTGAAGCACCCAGAGACTTGTTGAACGGAAACACATTTAATGATGTGGTGCCTGGCATACATAATATAAATTAAATTGATTGGCGTTATCCAACACACCAAATAACATTTAACATAAAAGTGGGGGGAAAAGTATCACCAGTGATAAGCCCATGTTGTGCTTAAGGTGCTTTAAGTTTTCGCTTGTGGGTGCTACATCTAGGTGCTCTCCCCTTGCCGGCACTGGCATTGGAGACAGCCTGCTCACTCTGCTGTCCTGTTGGCCTTGATAACCTTGGCGGGCATCCTCTAGCCTGTGGAACTGTGCTGGCCCCTCCTGAGATGGAGTGGCCAGTGCCACGGCTGGCATTTCCCCAGTCACTGCAGCCTCATCAGATGCCACAGTCACTGGCAGAGGGGTGGAGAAACTGCTGCCATCATCTGGAGCGCACTGAGAGGAGCCCACAGAGATGACAAGCAGCTCGTGCGCCAACTTCAGGTCGCTTTGGACCTCCCTGCTCACCAATGATGGATGGGCACTGAGCGGTGATACTGGGTGCCCAATCCATCTCCCACACTAACAGTGATCTCCTGAGGTCATTGTCGGTGTGAGGGCTTGCAGGTCCGAGCACATCCCCAGGGACCCCTGATTTAGCTCCTGGAAGTCCTCTATGAGAGCCGCCACTCTCAACATGGACAAGGCAGTGCACTCGGCCATGAGGGTCATTGCATTGCTCCTGCTGCGCATGGACACCTCCACAACGGAGACCATGGCACGCATTCCCTCATGCATCTCTGCCAGATCCTCCTGCAGACTCTGCTGGACGTCCAGCATTTTCTGTCTCAGGGACAACTCTAGAGGCACATTATCAGACATCGACTGAGTATGTTCCTGGTCCCCAGCAGTCCTGCGAGTGCCGGTGCCCTGGGCACTCTCTGCCTCCGCCTGCACCTTGAGCGAGTGTGAAGTGCCCTCACCGATGTGCACCGAGATACTAACCGCTGTTGTAATGTCCACCAAGGTGCTGGTATCTGTGCTGGTGGCAGCCTGGCTAAGCGGGTGTGACACAGGTATGTTTCAATGGTTGCTGTTCTCAGGAGTCAGTGGTGGGCCTTCAGGCTCCTCACCCCGATAGGCTGCTGGTGAGTCTGAAAGGAAAAACAAGGACATGTCATTAGTTGAAGTCATTACACAGTTAATGTGCATGCCTGGCACCCGGATCAGGGTGCCCTTATCTTTCCATTATCAATGGGGATTCCATGTTCAAGGCTTACATCAACATAGAGACAACAATGGAATGATTGCTATTGCAGACATTCTGACATCAGTGCACAGCACTCTTAGCTCCCTGTGGCACCACAACCTCACCGTGGCTGGTTGACCTAGGCGCATGGCACCTCTCTAGCTCCAGGGCCTCCTGCTCATTTGAGTTAGGATGAGTAGGTGGGGCGGTCCACCGCCAGTCCGCAATCTCTCGACATTGTTAAGGAATGTCTTCTCCTAAAAGGACAGAGGAGCATTGATTAACCAACCTGTACCTGCATTGCCATTGCAGCCTGGCCAATCCCACCTGAGGAATATCTCATAGGACTCAGCTGATTTGTGACCTCGGAGTAGTGGGACACTCATTCCAAGCAGCCAGGGCTCACCCCCTTGCCCAGATGTTGCCTCATTGATATTCACCACTCACACTGTGAGACCTCTGAGGTCCAAAGAGGGGTGGGGGGATGGCAGCGGCAGCTCGGGGGCAGCTCCTAACTGCTGTACTAAGTGACCTATGCCAACATGGTACTCACCATTCCCGATCGCAGGAGATCATTGAACCGCTTAAGGCACTGCACCCATGTGCGCCTCACAACATCATCGGAGCTCACCCTGGATGCCACCTCTTCCCTGGCATTTTTGGTGAGGTGGGGAGGCCTCGTCCTCCCGACCATGTGCCAAGGATCTCTCTCCATGCTGCCACCTCCTCCAGGAAGGCAGCGAAACACTCATCAGAAAAACGTGGAGCCGACTGCCCTGCCATCCTGCCCTCCTGCCTGCTGTGTTCACCAGTAATGAGCTCCATGATGAGGTTTGTCTGCTTCATTGGCAGTTTTCATATGGTTGCCGCGACCGTTTTTGAATCGCCCGCCGGGTCGCCATTGGGCCCGGCAGACATTGAGCTTCCACCCGGCCCGTGCCCTTCTCGCTGTTGGCACTGTCACATCTTACACTGGGAGGGCCTTAATTGGCTTGCCCACGTAAAATCGCAGTGCAGAGCTAGTCGTGGGCAGGGGTCAGCTTCTCGACCAGTCCAGGAGTGGACTAAGTGCTGTCTCGGGGAAAGCGCTGAAAGGTTTACAAACTTAAAAAATAGAAAAATAAAAAAATTATTAACATGTCCCCCTCATGTGACAATGTCACACGAGATGTGTCAGGTTAAAAATATGATATAAAATTTATTAAACATTTTTAAAGCGGACATGAAACCTCATTCCGCCAGTGGATGAGGTTTTATGTTTTTTCTATTGCCCGCTGGGGCTCTTGGCTTGCCCGCCAGCCTTAAGGTTGGACAGGCAGGCCCTTTAACTACCTTAATTATCCTGCCAATGGCCTCAATTGGCCACTGACAGGTCAGTGGGTGGACAGCTGATTTCACTGTCCGCCCGCCTTCCTCAGTATTTAAAAGGACCGGGATGACATCAGGGGTTCCTCCTGACGTCATCCCGCGTCATTTTCCTGTCGATGAGCGGGGCCCGCCCCCAAATTGCCAAGGGGAAAATTCATGCCTCTGTCTCCTATTAGTTATCCAGCCCTCTATCCATGGTAATATACAACTCCCAACACTATGAATTCTTATATTATTAAGTAGCCTTATGTGCAGTACCTTATCGAATGCCTTTTGGAAATCCAAATATATTACATCTACTGGTTCCCCTTTATCTATCCTGCTTGTTACCTCCTCAAAGAATTCTAATAAATTTGTCAGGCATGATTTCCCCTTCATGAAGCCATGCTGACTCTGCTTGATTATATTATGCATTTCTAATGCTCTGCTATTATATCCTTTATAATAAATTCTAACATTTTCCCAGTGACAGACATTAAGCTAACTTTTGGTTACCTGTTTTTTTGTCTCCCTCCCTTTTTGAATAAGGGACATATCTTAGTTGTGAGTCATGAACTATTTTCTTAAATGTCTGCCATTGTTCATCAGCCGCCTTTTCTGCTAAGCTCCTTTCCCAGTCACTCCAGCCAACCCTGCCCTTGTTCCTTCGTAATTACCATATTTAAGTTTAGCACAGTTGTTTCCAACCCAAGTTTCTCACTCTCAAACTGAATGCTAAATTCTACCATGTTATGGTCGCTGTTTCCTCAGGGATCATTTACTCTGAGATCATTTATTAAACCTTGCTATCTTACTTATTCCATCTCATACTAACAAAGCTACCCCACCACCCTTTCCTTTCTGCCTGTCCTTTTGAAAAGTCACATCCCCTGAATACTTAGTTCCCTGCTTTGATCTCCTTGTAACATGTCTCTGTAATGGCTGTAAGATCATACACATTAAACCCTATTTGTGCCGTTAGTTTACTTATTTTGTTCCAAATACTGTGCATTTAAGGAAAGAACCATTAATTTTGCCTTTTTACCATTTTTCCCCCTTTGACCCTATTTGCCATTTTTTTTTTAATGTTTGTACACTCTGTCCCTTCCTGTCACACCCTGGGTATCATTACTAAATAGCTACCCTGCAATGCTGCCACATCCTTTTGCTTTGTAAGCCTGCATATCCCCTCTCCAAAACCCTCCCCTCCTCTGTTTAGTTTAAGGTCCTTGCTACAGCCCTACTTATTTGATTCATCAGTACACTGGTCCCAGCATGTTTCAAGTGAAGCCCGTCCCACCGGAACAGCTCCCTTCTACCCAAGCACTGGTGCCAGTGCCTCATGAACTGAAACCCATTCCTCCCACACCAATCTTTGAGCCACACATTTAACTCCTTGACTTTATTTATCCTATGCCAGTTTGCCTGTTGCACAGGTAGTAATCCCGAAATTGTTACCTTGAAGGTTCTGCTTTTTAACTTAGCCCCTAACTGTTCAAATTATTTCAGCAAAACCTCTTTTCTAGTTTTATCTATGTTGTTGGTACCAACGTGGATGGTGATAACTTGATCCCTCCCCTTCCACTCCAAGTTCCTCTCCAGCCCTGAGGCGATGTCCTTAAACCAGGCACCGAGGAGGCAACACAGCCTTTGGGGCTCATGCTCACGCTCGCAGAGAACAGTATCAATCCCCCTAATTATACTGTCCCCTACCACTACTACATTCCTATTTCCTCCCCCCACTTGAATGGCTCCCTGTACCATGGTGCCACGGTCAGTTCACTCATCCTCCCTGCAAATTCCGCTCTTGACTATGCAGCTTGCAAGAACTTCGCAACTGTTAGACAATTGCAGGTGCTGAAGCTCCTTGAATTATACCCCCTGGGTCCCCGCACATGCATCACCTGCAGTCACATCATCCTGTCCCTGATTACAGACCAAATTGGAATTACCTAATTTAAGGGGGTGTAACCACCCCTTGGAGCAAAGTGTTCAGGTAACTTACACCCTCCCTGATGTGGCGCAATGCCTGCAGCTCGGACTCCAGCTCCTCAACTCAGATCCGAAGTTCCTCGAACTGCAAACACTTACTACAGATGTGTTCACTCTGGATTACCTTGGTGTCTAGCAGCTCCCACATGTTGCAGCAGCAAACATCACCCGTCCTGCCATCACTATCGTATTTTATTTAACTTATTAATTAATTACTCTAGTATCCCTGCTCTTTATACTTGAAGAATCCTCCACTTTTCACACCTTATTGTAATTAATGTTTTTTACTTCAGTATCGATCTAATAATTTAACAAGCTATTTTTAAGAAAAAGAGATAAAAAAAGTCTAGAAAACTAAAGACCTTACATTTACTTTAAAGACTAGATATACTCACCAACTCTACTCAACAATCAGCTGCTTTACCTGCCCTCGCGCCGCATTGTGGTTTGTGACATCAATCCGCCGCTTGTCTCACTGATATCTCCTCACTCTCCGCGATCTTTTTAAATGAAGTCTCCTCGCTCTCCTCACTCTTTTCAAAAAGAAGTCTCCTCAATCTCTGCATTCTTTTTAAATGAAGTCTCCCCGCTCTCCATACTTTTTTAAAATCAGGTCTCCTCGCTCTCCATGTTCTTTTTAAATAAAGTGTCCCCCTCTTTTTAAAATGAAGTCTCCTCGCTCTCCGTGCTCTTTTTAAATAAAGCCTCCCCGTTCTGCGCGCTCTCTTTAAATGAAATCTCCTTGTTCTCCATGCTCTATTTAAATGAAGTCTCGCTCTCTGCACTCTTTTTTAAATTAATTTTCCTCGCTCTCCGCATTCTGTTTAAAATAAAGGGCAGGATTTTTCAGTTGGCAGGCGGGAGTGGGCCCAACACATTGATATGTTAAATGACGCCCGATGACGTCGAGCGTGCATCTCGATGTCATTTTACAGACCCACGTTGGAGTTGGCTGCACACCCACCGATGTGTAAACGGTCTATGAAGGCCATTAAGAAAGTAATTGATGTCATTAGTAATGCTGCCCATCCAACCTTAAGGTTGGCAGGCAGGCAAAAAGGCCACGCAGCTGTCGCGTTTTTTAGGAAACCTTATCCACGACCGGGATGAGGTTTCCTAAAGTTGGTATTGAAATCTTTTTTTTTTCCATTCATTCACAGGATGTGGGCATCGCTGGCTGGGCCAGCATTTATTGCCCATCCCCTTAATGATCTTGAGAAGGTGGTGGTGAGCTGCCCTCTTGAACTGCTGCAGTCCATGTGGTGTAGGTACACCTACAGTGCTGTTAGGAAGGGAGTTCCAGGATTTTGACCCAGCGACAGTGAAGGAACGGTGATATATTTCCAAGTCAGGATGGTGAGTGACTTGGGGGGGAAGTTCCAGGAGGTGGTGTTACCATCTGTGTGCTGCCCTTGTCCTTCTAGATGGTAGTGGTCATGGGTTTGGAAGGTTCTGTCTGAGGAGCCTTGGTGAATTCCTGCAGTGCATCTTGTATATGGTACACACTGCTGCTACTGTGCATCGGTGGTGGATGTGGTGCTAATCAAGCAGATTGCTTTGTCCTGGACGGTGTCCAGCTTCTTCAGTGTTGTAGGAGCTACACTCATCCAGGGAAGTGGGGCAGTATTCCATCATATTCCTGACTTGTGCCTTGTAGATGGTGGACAGGCTTTGGGGAGTCAGGAGGTGAGTTACTCGTCGCACAATTCCTAGCCTCTGACCTTCACTTGTAGCCACAGTATTTATATGACTAGTCCAGTTCAGTTTCTGGTCAATGGTAACCCCCAGGATGTTGATAGTGGGGGATTCAGTGATGGTAACGCCATTGAACATCAAGGGGTGATGGTTGGATTCTCCCTTGTCAGAGGTGGTCATTGCCTGACATTTGTGTGACGTGAATGTTACTTGCCTCTTGTCAGCTCAAGCCTGGAAATTGTCCAGGTCTTGCTGCATTGGGACATGGACTGCTTGAGTAGCTGAGGAGTCACGAATTGCTGAACATTGTGCAATCATCAGTGAACATCCACACTTCTGATCTTATGATGGAAGGAAGGTCATTGATGAAGCAGCTGAAGATGGTTGAGCCTAGAATGCTACCCTGAGGAATTCCTGCAGTGATGTCCTGGATCTGAGATGACTGACCTCCAACAACCACAACCATCTTCCTTTGTGGTAGGTATGACTCCAACCAGCAAAGAATTTTCCCTTTGATTCCCATTGTCTCTAGTTTTGTTGGAGCTCCTTGATGTCACACTCAGTCAAATGCTGCCTTGGCGTCAAAGGCAGTTACTCTCGCCTCACCTCAGGAGTTCAGCTCTTTTGTCCATGTTTGGACCAAGGCTGTAACGACGTCAGGAGTTGAATGACCCTGGAGGAACCCAAACTGGCATCATTGAGCAGGTTATTGCTAAGCAAGTGCCGCTTGATAGCACCTTTGTTGACCCCTTCCATTACTTTACAGATGATGGGGAGTACACTGATGGGGCGGTAATTGGCCAGATTGGATTTGTCCTGCTTTTTGTGTACAGAACATACCTGGGCAATTTTCCACATAGCCGGGTAGATGCCAGTGTTGTAGCTGTACTGGACCAGCTTGGCTAGGGGCTGGAATGTTGTCAGTGCCCATAGTCTTTGCAGTATCCAGTGCCTACAGCCATTTCTTGATATCACGTGGAGTGAATC
This sequence comes from Carcharodon carcharias, assembly GCF_017639515.1. NCBI lineage: Eukaryota > Metazoa > Chordata > Chondrichthyes > Lamniformes > Lamnidae > Carcharodon > Carcharodon carcharias. The sequence goes on along the minus strand of NC_054472.1, from coordinate 81,748,538 downwards.
GAATTGGCTGAAGACTGAAATCTGTGATGCTGGGGACCTCCGGAGGTCGAGATGGAGCATCCACTTGGCACTAATATAAAAACAGAAAATGCGGATGCAGAAATCCAAAACAAAAACAGAATTAGCTGGAAAAACTCAACAGGTCTGGCAGCATCGGCGGAGAAGAAAAGAGTTGACGTTTCGAGTCCTCATGACCCTTCAACAGAACAGAGTGAATATTAGGAGAAATATAAGCTGGTTTAAGGTGGGGCGGTGGGGGGGGGGGGGTAGAGAAGTGGGGGAGCGGTGTGGTGTGGTTGTAGGGACAAGCAAGCAGTGATAGGAGCAGATAATCAAAAGATGTCACAGACAAAGGAACAAAGAGGTGTTGAAGGTGGTGATATTATCTAAATGAATGTGCTAATTAAGAATGGATGGCAGGCCATTCAAGGTACAGCTCTAGTGGGGGTGGGGTGGAAAGACTAGCAGGGCATACAAGATTTTAAAATAATGAAAATAGGTGGGAAAAGAAAAATCTATATAAATTATTGGAAAAAGCAAAAGGAAGGGGAAAGAAATGGAAAAGGGGTGGGGCTGGAGGAGGGAGTTCAAGATCTAAAGTTGTTGAATTCAATATTCAGTCCGGAAGGCTGTAAAGTGCCTAGTTGGAAGATGAGGTGCTATTCCTCCGGTTTGCATTGGGCTTCACTGGAAAAATGCAGCAAGCCAAGGACAGACATGTGGGCAAGAGGGCAGGGTGGAGTGTTAAAATGGCAAGCGACAGGGAGGTTTGGGTCTTTCTTGCGGACAGACCGCAAGTGTTTTGCAAAACAGTCGCCCAGTTTACGTTTGGTCTCTCCAATGTAGAGGAGACCGCATTGGGAGCAACGAATACAGCAGACTAAGTTGGGGGAAATGCAAGTGAAATGCTGCTTCACTTGAAAGGAGTGTTTGGGCCCTTGGACAGTGAGGAGAGAGGAAGTGAAGGGGCAAGTGTTGCACCTTTTGCGTGGGCATGGGGAGGTGCCATAGGTAGGGGTTGAGGAGTAGGGGGTGATGGAGGAGTGTACCAGGGTGTCCCGGAGGGAACGATCCCTACGGAATGCCGCCAGGGGGGGTGAAGGGAAGATGTGTTTGGTGGTAGCATCATGCTGGAGTTGGTGGAAATGGCGGAGGACCTGCTGAGTCTTTCCAGATAATTCTGTTTTCATCCACTTGGCACTTCTGGCTGATGACTGCTGTGAATGTTTCAGCCTTACCTTTTGCACTGCTGTGCTGGGCTCCTCCATCATTGAGGATGGGGATATTTGTGGAGCCACCTCCTCCAGTGAGTTGTTTAATTGTCCACCATCATTCCTGACTGGATATGGCTTTGATCTGATCTGTTGGCTGAGGGATCACTTAGCTCTGTCTATCACTTGCTACTTATGCTGTTTGGCATGCAAGTATTCCTGTTTTATAGCTTCAGCAGGTTGACACCTCATTTTTAAATATGCCTGGTGTTGCTCCTGGCATGCCCTCCTACACTCTTCATTGAACCAGGGTTGATATCCCCTGTCTTGATGGTAACAAGACTGTCTTGATGCCCAGTCTTGAGTTGCTAGATCTGTTCAAAACCTATCCCATTTAGCATGGTGGTAGTGCCACACAACACAATGGAAGGTATCCTCAATGTGAAGGCGGGACTTCATCTCCACAACGACTGTGCGGTGGTCACTCCTATCAACACTGTCATGGACAAATGCATCTGCGGCAGGCAAGTATGTTTTTTCCTCTTGTTGGTTCCCTTACTACCAGACGCAGACCCAGTTTAGCAGCTGTGTCATTTAGGACTCAGCCAGCTCAGTCAATAGTGGTGCTACCAAGCCACTCTTGGTGATGGATATTGAAGTCCCCCCTCAGAGAACATTCAGCGCCCTTGCCACCCTCAGTGCTTCCTCCAAGTGATATTCAACATGGAGGGGCACTGTTTCATCAGCTGAAGCAGGGTGGTACGTGGTAATCAGCAGGAAATTTCCTTGCCCATGTTTGGCCTGATGCCATGAGACTTCATGGGGTCCGGAGTCGATATTGAGGACTCCCAGGGCAACTCCCTCCTGACTGTATACCACTGTGCCGCCACCTCTGCTGGATTTGTCCTGCTGGTGGGACAGGACATACCCAGGGATGGTGATGGTGGAGTCTGGGACATTACCTGTAAGGTAAAATTCCATGAGGATGACTATGTCATGGTTATCATTGAATCATTAATTCCAGATTTTTATTGAATTCAAATTCCACCATCTGCAGTGGCACGATTCAAACTCGTGTCCCCGGATCATTACCCTGAGTCGCTGGATTACTAGCCTTAATTGGCCTACCCGTTTAAAATGATGGCACGAAGCCAATCTCTGTCCTCTCCTGCCGAGCCCGCCCACCGACTGAAAAATTCAAGCTAAAGTCTCACTGCCCTCCGTGCTCTTTTTAAATGAAATCTCCTCGCTCTCCATGCTATATTTAAATCAAGTCTCCCCACACTTTTTTAAATGAAGTCCTCCGCTCTCCGCGCTCTTTTTAAAATTAAGTCTCCTCACTCTGCGCGCTCTTTTTAAAATTAAGTCTCCTCACTCTGCGCGCTCTTTGGAAATTAAGTCACCTCGCTCTTTGCACCCTTTGGAAATTAAGTCACCTCGCTCTCTGTGCCCTTTGGAAATTAATGTCACCTCGCTCTCCAAGCCCTTTGGAAATTAAGTCACCTCGCTCTCCGCACCCTTTGGAAATTAAGTCACCTCACTCTCTGCGCTCTTTTTAAAATGAAGTCTCCCCACTCTCCATGCTCTTTTTAAAATAAAGTATCCTCGCTCTTTTTAAATGAAGTCTCCCTGCTCTCCATGCTCTTTATAAATGAAGTCTCCCCGCTCTTTATAAATGAAGTCTCCCTGCTCTCCGCATTCTTTTTAAATGTAGTCTCCCCACTCTCCACACTTTTTTAAAAATGAAATCTCCTCGCTCTCCACGCTCTTTTAAAATTAAGTTCCCCGTTCTTTTTAAAATGAAGTTTCCTCACTCTCTGTGCTCTTTGTTAAATGAAGTCTCCCTGCTCTCCGCATTCTTTTTAAAGTGAAGTCTCCTCATCCCCGTGCACTTTTTAAAATGATGTCTCCCCATTTTCAGTGCTCTTTTTAAATGAAGTCTCCCTGCTCTTTTTAAACTGAAATCTCCTCGTTCTCTGTGCTCTTTTTAAATGAAGTCTCCTCATTCTCAATGCACTTTTTAAAATTAAGCCTCCCTGTTCACCACTCTCTTTTTAAATGAAGTCTCCCTGCTCTTTTTTAAATGAAATATCCCTGCTCTCCACACTCTTTTTAAATGAAGTCTCCCTGCTCTCTGCGCTCTTTTTAAAATGAAGTCTCCCCACTCTCCATGCTCTTTTTTAAATGAAATCTCCTCACTCCCCACGCTCTTTATAAAATGAAGTGTCCTTGCTCTTTTTAAATGAAGTCTCCCAGCTCTCCACGCGCTTTTTAAATGAAGTCTCCTCACTCTCCGTGCTCTTTATAAATTAAGTCTCCCCGCTTTCTGCATTCTTTTTAAATGTAGTCTCCCCACTTTCCACACTTTTTTAAAAATGAAATCGCCTCACTCTCCAGGCTCTTTTAAAATTAAGTCTCCCTGCTCTTTTTAAAATGAAGTCTCCTCATTCTCTGCGCTCTTTTTAAAATAAAGTCTCCTCGTTCTCTACGATCTTTTTAAAATGAAGTCTCTTCGCTCTTTTTTAAATGACGTATCCTCGCTTTTTTTAAATGAAGCCTCCCCAATTTCCATGCTCTTTTTTAAATGAAGTCTTCCCAATTTCCATGCTCTTTTTTAAATGAAGTCTTCCCGCTATCGGAGCTCTTTTTAAATGAAGTCTCCTCGCTCTATATAAATGAAGTCTCCCCGCTCTCTGCATTTGTTTTAAATGAAGTCTCCCCACTCTCCACGCTTTTTTTTTAAATGAAATCTCTTCGCTCTCCGCAGTCTTTTAAAATTAAGTCTCCCCGCTCTTTTTAAAATGAAGTTTTCTCACTCTCTGTGCTCTTTGTTAAATGAAGTCTCCCTGCTCTCCCCATTCTTTTTAAATGAAGTCTCCTCGCTCTTTATAAATGAAGTCTCCCCACTCTCCATGCTCGTTTAAAATTAAGTCTCCCCGCTCTTTTTAAAATGATATTTCCTCACTCTCTGTGTGCTCTTTGTTAAATGAAGTCTCCCTGTTCTCCATACTTTTTAAATAAAGTCTCCCCGCTCTCTGTGCTCTTTTTAAATGTGGTCTCCTCGTTCTTCACGCTCTTTTCGACATGAAGTTTCCTCGCTCTCCCTGCTCTTTTTAAAATGAAGCTTCCTCACTCTCTGCATTCTTTTTAAATGAAGACTCCCTGATCTTTTTAAAATGAAGTCTCCTCGCACTCCACACTCTTTTTAAATTAAGTCTCCCCGCTCCTTTTAAATGAAGTCTTCTCACTCCCCTTAAAATGAAGGGCAGAATCTTCTGGTTAGCATACGAGATCCAATACACCGACACGTAAAATTACACGCAATGACATCAGGCGTGTATCCCAATGTCATCACGGAGCTGCAGGGAGTTTAATTTCATAATGAAAAATTTAAATAAAGAAAAAAAGTTCAGACATGCCCCCTCATGTGACAGTGTCATATGAGCTGGGACATGTCAATGAATTTTAATCAAAAAATTTATTTGATTTATAAACCCTTCATGAAACCTCATCTTGCCCGTGGATGGGCCTTTAACAGTTCAGCAGGCACACAGCCAACTCCGGTGCGCGCCCACCGAACTGAAGATTGGAATGACACGCAGTAACATTGGACGCACGCCCAACGTCACTGCGCATCATTTTTCATCGGCCTGCTCCCGCACACTGAACCGAAGATTCAGGCCTATAACCTTAATTGTATGGGCCTCTTTTTGCTTTATCATCCTCCAAAAGTCTGGAATCTCTGCCAGGTTTAGCAATCTATCAAAAATATCAGGGTCTGAGTTTTTCAGGCAGCTGGCCGGCTTGGCAGGAGCAGGCGGGGACGGTCGCGGAGCCACTCGCCGCCTGCAATCGGCTCCATGCCGCCATTTTACATGGGTGGGCCAATTAAGGCCCACCCAGCGAAATGCGTGAGCCGTAGCACTCAGTGCTACCTCAGTGCAGGGGGAGAAGGGAGAGCCGGGGCCAGCGCTCTTTCGCACATGCGCTGAAAGAGTGTTTCAATCTCCCTGAGGCACGGAACTGCCTCAGGGAGATTGAATCGATGTTCAAAAAATTAAATAGAAAGTTAAAAAATTTATTTAAACATGTCCCCTCATGTGACTGTGTCACATGAGATGGGACATGTTTTTATATTTAGGAAAATTTTTTAAATTATTTCATAAAACCCTTAGGAGACCTCATCCTGCTTGTGGAAGGCCACTTGGCCTTTTCGCCTGCCCACCAACCTTAAGGTTGTATGGGCAGCATTATTAATGACATCAATCACTTTCTTAATGGCCTTAATCGGCTGTTTACATATCGCCGGATGCTCAGCCGACTCCGGCGCATGCCTGCCGAATGAAATATCGTGGGACTGCACAATGACATTGGGGCGCACACCCAATGTCGTCGCGCATCATTTTATGTGTCAGCATGTCGGGGTCACCCCCGCAAGCCGACTGAAAAACCCTGCCTGTGATAAAACTTCACTAATTCCATTTTCTATCTACTTTAACATTATTGAGTACAAGTTGTGTAGACCAGGTACTTATTGAGTACAAGTTGTGTAGACCAGGTACTTATTTTAAGATTATTTAACTTTTAGAACTATATCCTTTGTCATTTGCATACAGTCTTGATCTTCCTCTGCTTGCCCTGGAAAATTGAATTCTGACTTATGAAAATTTCCTATCCCGCAAAATTTAATGTGTAGTTAGTGAGAAGCGGTAGAATGGCTCCCCTCTCTTTCTGCCTATTGGTTGACTGCAACAGGTGTTTTTAAAAGAATTTGTTTATTAATTCAGTAAGTACACAACTGTTTAAGTGCTGTGACCATAAAAGATACAGATAGACAGGTTTTCTGGTAAGCTTTAAAAGAAAAGGAAACACTGTTCATTGTCATTAACACCTGATAGATAAAAATAATAAAAAAAGACAGGAGGGAGGGTAAGTTAAGTTGTATAAGAGTGTCCAAAAGGTCAATCATATACGGATCTTGTAGGTTGATGTATTGGATGGTATCAGGTTGTGTTCAGTGATTTTTCCAGATTCTGCACAGGGACAAGTTGAAGTCTTCACAGACCGTCATTGTTATTTCCTTTTAAGTCAGTAGCTGTTTGGTTTACGTTGAAGATGCTGCCTGCGGTGTCAGCTGGTCAGATACAAGCAGGGCCCACGTTTACAGGATGGTTGGAGAGAGAGAGAGATCACAAGTTCTCTCTGTTACCCACTCATGGTTTACCTGACTCTGACCCAGGAAAAGTAATATCTTCTTTAACATAAAATGTTAGTTTGCCATCACATGCCTTCATTCACAAACTAGCCAGTTACTAAGTATGGTCAGCAAGCTGGCGACCTATTATTCCAGGTCCATTGTTTAAAGTGATTAGATTAAATGGTTGGTGAGTCTTCTCAGCTGGGGCCATTGTCTAAAGTTATTGAGTTAGCTACTTGGCCTGCACCCACCTAAATAAACAGATTGGACGGAATTTTCCCAGATTTGCATTTGCATGATGGGCATTTTACCCACTGGCTGTGAGAGCTGTTTTCACTCTGTATCATCCCATACCCGCCTCATTATTTATGCACTCCTGGGAAACATGCCGTTTCCATGGCGGGCAGGCTTTCATTCGCCTGGCGGCCATCACCCCGCTGCCGCATCACACCGAGCGCCATGTTTAAAGTCCAGCTGCAAGCACAGCATTCATTGCTTCCAGCTCACCACTGCTGCATGGAAGACATGGCCAGCAAAGTAAAAAAGATCATAGCCCCCTGCTTCAATGACAGGACCCTTGAGCAACTGCTGGATACCGTGGAGGCCCACCGGGTTGTCCTGTACCCCTGCTATGGCTGCAGAATGGGCAGCAACATGACCAATACATCTTGGGAGGCAGTGGCAGCAGTGGTCAGCACCAACGTCCGTCAGAAGAGGACAGCCACCCAGTGCCGCAAGAGGATGAATGATCTCTTCCGTTCTGCCAGGGTAATTCACTCTTCTCATCACTCTCAACTCACACACTCTCAAACCCATCACATATCCACAGGGTCCTCAATCACTGCTAGTTCAAGTGACATCACCATTCACTCTCTCACACTCACTGTCATTGTTCTCATCCGATCCATGGGACTACTCACCACCCATAAAGGCCAGGTATATTTATCATCTGGCCTGGCAGATATCTTGCTTAAACTTTCTCCATCTCTATCCATGCAGGACAAGCTGGCACGCAAGAGAGAGAGAGAGGTCACAGACTGGTGGTGGAACGCCCGAAATCAAGGTCCTTATGGGCTATGAAAACACAGCCATCCAGTTGGCCAGCCATGACCGGGACTGGTCCTGTGCTGATAATGAGGTTGGCGCTGCTCTACCAAGTGACAATCCAGCAGGGCAACATCCATCAGACAACCATGCCATGAGTGAAGAGTCCTCTTTCACAGGCCACTGCCATGCAATAATTATCTGTCCCTGCTTTTGCAGGCATATCTGCCAAACAGCTGACGGAGCCCATGACCCCAGGCCTCCAATCAAGCCCCGAAGAAACCTCTGGAGAGGAATCTGGAGGCACTCTCCCTGAAGTCCCGTCACAGCGCTCACCCACACCGTCAACCAGCGCAGAGACACACACCTCAGTGGGACCCAGCTTTAGAGTAGGCACGGGATCAGAATCTGGTGAGCACATCGCACTAACCAATCCACAGCAGCAGCAGCAAGGTCTTTCCAGGTGTCCAGGACTTGGAGAACTGCTGGAGGCCAAAACGTTGCTGAGTCCAAAACAGATGACAAGCCTTTGGATTCGGTCATGTCATAGTTGCTGGAGCTGCAAAGGCAAGCTTGGGAACATCAGGAAGGGATGTCCACTGCACTCCTCAGGTTGCAAGGCACGATGGAGGAGTCTGTCTGCCTTCAAGCTGAGGTAATAACGCTAGCATGCTGACGTACCAAGGTCAATACTGGTAGGATGGCAGCCGCCATGGAGACCTTGGCCCAGGACTTCGCTCCTGCACTGCTGCACTGGCTCAACTCCATTGCTGATGCCATAGTTGGCCTCCAACAGTATGCACGTGAGAGGGGTGCCGGGCAGCTCGATCTCACTCCAGCCATCCCTGTTCCTCAAGGAGGAACTTAGGGCCCCAGGGCACCCGTAGGGAGGAGGATCAGCAGGTGCACACTCCGGGCCCATCCATCCAGGTGACTCCGAGAGCGTCTGGCCAATCTGACTTCCCTCTTCCTGTGACCTCAGCAGCTGCAGCTCCGCAGGCCGAGAAGGGTGTCACTGACACACAGCATGACGCCAAAAGCAGGCCAGGGACCTCCAAGCCTTAGCCCTCCAGAGGATGCCCTCCAAAGTCATCACAGATAGGGTGTCGCATTCAGCAGGCTGCCTCCACCTCCGTTGTGGGTGTTCAAGGAGCATCAAGATGTAGCAGTAGAGTTAGGAAAGATAAGGAGAATTAACTCTTTTAGAGTCAACCAAATAAACTAAATCAACAAAATGAGGGACGAAGTAAAACGCAGCCCCTAACTTAGGGTAACTGTAAAACCAAAGTCAAATAAAAATGCGATTAAGAAGGTTGATAAAACACCCCAGTCCTGGGGTGCCCACCGGGCACAGAAGGCCTTGACTGTGCCTGCAGATACTGCGTGCTCCCTCTCCAGGGACACCCGGCCACGAACGTAGCCACGGAAGAGGGGCAGACATTCAGGTCGAACGACCCCCTTGGTCGCCTGCTGCCTGGACCTGATGGTCGCCACCTGGGTGCATAGGCACAACCGTGCCTGACCACCCTCCCTAAGTGGGAGACTCAGAACCTCAGCAGCGATCCAGTGCAGCCTCTTGTCCCAGAAGAAGTCAATAAGCATTCTCTGGATTTTCGTGACAAAGTCCGGGGGAGGGGTCAAAGTGACCAGCCAGTACCACAACATGGTGACAATCAGCTGATTTTTGACCAGAACTCCGTTCCTGGCAAGACAGCACTCGGAACAGTCCTGTCCAGTGCCGCAGTCGAGTGTGACTTTGGTTTCCAAATCCTGTCAATTCGCTGGCCAGGATTTCTCAGCAGGGCAGAGATGGACCCTGAGGTAGAGGAGGCTAGTCCTCCTCCAGGTGAAAGGCCTGAGCTCCTCGGGTAGGGGATCCATCTGCCATGGACCGACCAGGAGTCCAGAACATTTAGCCCAGTTGATCTTGGCAGAAGACGCGGCAGAGTAGACCTCCTGGCACTCGCACATCCTCTGCAGGTCAGCCGGGTCAATGAAAATAACGAGCACGTCATCAGCATAAGCCGAAAGGACCACCCCAATGTCCGGCCCGTACAGAACCAATCCCAACAACCTCCTCCGCAAGAGGCGCAAATAGAATACAATGGGCCAGAAAGGGGGCAGCCCTGACGCACCCCTCTCCCAAAGTGAAGGGGCGCAGTCAGGGACCAGTTAACCTTAACTAGACACCCTGCGGCAGTGTACAAAAGTCAGATCCGGGTGACAAAATGCTTCCCAAACCCGAATGCTCGCAGAGTCCCAAGTAAGTATTTGTGATCCACACTGTCAAATGCCTTCTCCTGGTCAAGAGACAGGAAGGCACTCGACTGACCAGCCTTCTGGGAAAAATGAATGGTGTCAGGGACCAGATGAATATTGTCATAGATGGTATGGCCCGGGATGGTGTAAGACTGATCAGGGTGGATCATGCGGTCCAGCATGGTGCCAATTTGAGAAGCCATGGCCCTGGCAAAAATTTTGGAATCTGTGCTGAGGAGGGAGACTGGGCGCCAGTTTTTAAGAAAGTGGAGATCCCCCTTCTTAGGCAGCAGGGTAATTACAGCCCTGCGCCACGAAAGGGGCAACTAACCGGTAATACTCTCCCGAAAGACTCCCATGTAGTCGCTTCCCAGGATGTCCCAGAATGACCTGAAGAACTCCATGGTCAGCCCGTCCAACCCCGGGGATTTGCCCTTAGAGAGACTGTTGAGGGTGCTGGTCAGCTCCCCCAGACTTATAGAGGAGTCATGCTTTCCAGAATCCTCTGGGCTGACCTGCGGCAGGTCCTTCCACAAAACTCTACAAGCATCCTCGCTGGATGGATCAGGAGAGAACATGGCAGTGTGATAGGTTTTGGCAATGACACTGCTGCCATCTGGATTTGAGACAAGGGATCCATCGTCGGCCAGCAGCGTAAGGAGATGCTGACGGACCCCGTGCCTTTTCTCCAGCAAGTAGAAGGGGGAGACACAGTCCAGGTCCTGGAGAACCGGATCTGCAACCTCACGTAAGTGCCGTGAGACCCGACGAGTTGCAGGTCCCACAGTGTGCCCTTCTTCTCATCGTACACCAACCTCAGGGCCGGGTCTGCATTGGGCTGATGGAGACGTGCCTCCAGGTCGAGCATCTCCTTTTCCAACTCCTCGATCCTGGATTTCCGCCTCTTTGTCGACCCCCTTGCGTACTCCTGACAGAAAACATGGACGTGAACCTTGCCCACGTCCCACCATAGCCTCAAGGAGGGGAAGCCTCCCTGTTTCCTTCTCCAACTGGCCCAGAAACGACAAAATGAGGCCAGGAATTGCTCATCCTCCAGCAGCAGGTTGGTAAAGTGCCAGTACGCGGACCCCATCCGAGGGCAGAATGGAGCGAGCTCCGCCCACACCAGATGGTGGTCCGTGCACGGTACTCACTGCACAGAAGCCGACGGAATGCAGGACACTTACACCTTCGAAATGTAAAGGCGGTCGAGTCTGATGCTCTGACTCCAGGTGACACAAAAGTGAAAACGCTGGAGTCGGGATGGAGATTTCGCCAGACGACCACCAAGTCAAAGGACCCAACCAGGTCCCGCAACTTATTCACACCTAGCGTGAGGTGCTGGGTACGGTGACGGTCCCGGACCTCGAGGGTGCAGTTGAAATCCCCTCCGATGACGATGCACTCGCCCGCGTGATGGAGCCCAGATTAGTGGACAATTCCTCAAAGAAGCTTGCTTGCTTTTGGGAGGTGAGGGGAGCGTACATGTTCCCAAAGTGAAGTGCCATGTCCCCCAGGCGCACAGTAAAGTGCAGCAACCAGCCTGGCACCGGCTCCTTGACTCCCAAGATCTCCGGCCGAAAATGTAAGGCCAACAAGATAGCCACCCCACCAGAATTGGAGGCTAGGTGACTCATGTAAAGCCCCCTTGCCACCCCAGGAGCCATGTAGCTTTGTCTCCCGGAACGGTATGGGTTTCCTGCAGGAAGCACACCGCACACTTTCCGTCCTGGAGGACCAGTTTCCCCAAAGTGAAGGCCACCAAGTGCATGTCTCCTGTGTGCTGTTGTGAAACATGTCAAGGTGCTTTCCCACTGACATGGGCGGACGATCCGCCGGGGGACCAAGAGCCTGGCGGGATGACCTTTTCAATGATATGCTGATGTATTACAAGAGCTCCCTGATGACCGTTGGCGGGAAACACAGCTGAGCAGACGATCGCGACCTGCCTTCTTGTCATCGTGAAACCAATCGCACCATATTGTCCGCGCATGCCACCTATCACGCCTGCTGCCAGCGGGCACGGAAAATTCTGCCCATGATGTCTGATTATGCGTAGTTCAGGGGATGGGCCATTCATACTCGTTTAAGCTGATTGTCCAGTTGGGTTACTTCCAGGAAGCACTACTGCTTTCTGATAGTTTTGTAATTTGCAAGGTGAAGTTATGTTGATATTCAGCCATTTTAAGAACTGTTGTTTAGGTCACTTAAAATACTGTTGTCAGTCTTTTTAAAGCTCTGATTTCAGTCACTTAATAAGTTTAGTCATTTTAATATAAAACATGGTTTTATAACAGTGGGAAATATTTAATTTACTGTTCTTGTTCCACAGGTTTGAGCTTTCCTCTTTCCTTTCATCGTTTACTGAAAAGTACCTGAAAATCCCTTTATTGGTGAGGTGTTCTCAGCGCTACTATATTTCTTGTTTCTATTTCCTTCTCATTACTTTTTCAGCTGCTTTTATTTATCATTATAATTTACCCAATCCTCTTACCTACTGGATAATTTGTACTTTATTAATCTTTCTGCTGATCCTTATTGCTATTCTTAATATTCCTACATAACCACATTACCTTGCATGCCCCTTAATCTGCTTTGATTTAAATTAATTGTGCTTGTAGCTTCATCATTCTTTTCTGAAATACATCCCAATTTTCTACTGCAGCCGCTCCAACTATTATTCCTTGTGTTACCATCGTGCTTTTCATATAAACTTATATTGTACTACTTGCAGTCTGCTCTTTTAAAGGCTAATATTTTATATTGCTTTCCTTTTGCATACTCCCCTGAGCATTATATTTATATATCATTTGCTCCAAATCCTAGATGATCCCATTATGTACCCAACTTCTTTACTAACGATTAGATTATTTCAATTTTCTTCTTGCAAGCTTCCCACTGTCCACCTTTCATAAACTTCATCTCACCCAAAACTCTCAGCTTGTGTCTATCCTGCACCAAGTGTTGCTCAACCAGCATCCCCATCATTATTAACCTGCATTAGCTTCTGATTCTTCAAGAATAGAAATGTGAAATTCTTGTCCTTATGTTTCAATCTCTCCACTGTCTTCCTCCCTTTCATCACAATAGCCCCTCTAGCCAACAACCACCTTCCTCAGAACTCTTTTCTCTGACTCCAGTCTCTTGCACATTTCTCCAATCCTTTCACTTCTACTATTGCTGGTCTTGCCTTCAACCACTTAAGTCTCAGTCTCTGGAGCTCCCTCTGTAAACTTCTCTGTCTCATCATCTCCTTTGAGACCCTTCTTTAAATCCACGGGGTAGACTTTAGGCTGGGCCTATTTACGGCAATGGCACTTGGGTTAAGTCCTGAAGGGGGAATTGAAACATGCTACGAAAAGGGAAGGAATGATATTTGGGGGCAGACAACATGATTGCTGTGGTGTCAGAGGTGCAGTCCTGCTCTAACCCTCACTGAGAGGCTGCAGTTCGCAGCAGGGCCCTCAATGTCCAGAACTACTCAGATCACGCAGCATGGTCATCTGAGGTGTCCTCAGTGCAAGCTTCTCTACCTCTCAAATTGTAGTCAGTGCAGAAACACCGTAGAAACATTAACACAGGTAAAACATGAACAAAACACTGGGATTAAGACAAAGTCAATTTTAATTATTTCTGTAACTTAGATACAAATAGGATTGTTTCCAATTCATGTTGTTTGATAAACTTGTTTTTGTTTGGATTTGATGTTGTGGTTTACATTTGCAGTGAAGTAAGGGCAAGACCCTTAGGACTGGACTGAAGAATGATGATGGATAAAGACTGTAATACTGTTTATATATTTGGAATGGGGTGAAATGTTCACATGAATGTTCTTTGTTAAGTTGCTCTGAGAGTATTGACAACTTGGGACACTGGTGGACAATGTTGTTCCTCTGCTGTACTTCTTAATGTCCATATTGTAGTAAGGGCTGTTCTCCCTTGATGACACAGTTATGGAACAAACAGAAAATTATCACAAATCAAGTACCTGTTCAAGACTGTACTTCAAAGATCCTCTTGAGTGGTTCACGCTGTGAAGCATGCTTTAGCAGGCCAATTGTCTGCTTAATTACATATGTGGTGGCAGAATAGCTTTCACCATAAGCCAACTCTGCACCTGACAGGAGTCCTGAGCCAAGTGTGAAGAAGATAGCCTTGTTGCCTAATAGCCAACCCATAACCTGATTGCTTGGCTGGAAGTGGCACAGAGCACTGAGGAAGGATAAATAAGTCATAAATGCTGATAGGAAACTGGCAAAGGACTGCATAGTATGTGGCGTGGTTAAAAAATACTGGACATTGAAGTGGAATCCCTTTCTATTGACAAAAATGCCAGGATGCTGATGGGAAGCACACAAGACGATGTGAGTTTAGCTAATGGCCATGTGTGCAAAGCCTCATACTCCCTCATCGTGCTTTGGTCTATCCATGGTTCAAGAGATGGAAATATTCCTTATGGTGTAGACAGTATCAGTCAGCTTGTTGATACAGCGATGGACTGCAAACTAGGGAATATTGCTAATGTCACCTGTTGCAGCTCACAAGGAACCTGTGACATAAAAGTTAAGGAGCATGATGATACCAGGGAATAATTGCAATACCAAATCCCTGTCGCGAATGGGTTTCAACAGGTTATGTGGTCTGAGGCTCAACTTGTGGTAGCAGCAAGTGTTATAGCAGACTTACAGCCTCATTTGTGAAGTAAAGACACAAGAGACATTGTTCCTCTACGATGTTAATGCAGAAGTGATTGCTGACAACCATCAGTGTCCTCTTCCCTCTTCTGCACCTTGCTCTTTATCTCTAACAGCAGATCTACCAGGCCACCCATGATTCCCGAGGAACTGGAGAACGCAGAAAAAGAAAAAACAGTGCAGCACAACCAAAATCTTCTCTGCAGACAACGTTAATTTTACGTCAGAAAACAGGTTAAAGCACATTCAAATGTTAATCATCCACTTCAAATAACAAACCAGCAATTAACCTGCAACTAATGGATAAGCTCTTTAAATAGCACTGCTGTCATAAACCTTGAGCCTGGGCATATCAATATCGGAAAAAGGTGCTACAAGAACAACATCCTAATTTTAATATTTTATCAATCCTGGATGCTTGTGGTGCAGCCAGATCCAATACAACAGTTGGCATACTTCCGGCTCCTAATGGGCGGAATCTTCTGCTCTTAAGTTTTTGATTCAGGGCCATTTCCAGGTCTCAACCCTGATCTGTCAGGATGTCTGGCTGGGAGAAAAAATTAAGAGGCTGCCTCTGGGTTTGCCATTCATTTAAGGAGGGTGGGCCGGTCCCTGAAGTTGCAGGCCAAAACAGAAGGCCTAAAGCATTGGAAGAATGGGAGCATCACTGGAAAAGGTGGATGCTGCCATTGTCGGAGGGGAAACCTGAGTGCATCTCCATTTTGAGGTACCTTCTGAAGAGGTACTAAATTAAACTAATGGTGGCCATAGCTCCAAGGCCAACCTTGTGGAGGAGAAATGCTGTGGTCCACTGGTGGCCACAGCTCCAGTGTAGGGATTAAAACTGGAGGAGTTGACCCCCCCGCCCCCCACAACCCCACCCCACCAGGCAGTTGCTGGTGAGCTACCTCCAGGCAGCTGCCAGGCTTGACTCTCAGTTGTGGGGCTTGTCTGCTGGGCAGATCCCAGCAGATGCCCAATCAGCCCATAAATAGGCATTTAATTATGCAGATAGGTTACTGTTATGATCCTTTCCAGACCCCGGGACATGGTGGGGGGTGTGATCCGGTTAGGGCCCAATAGTGTTTTGTTTAAAGTCTATAAGGTTGAGATTCAAGACACCTGCTTTTGGAATAAAGCCACAAGATTCCATGTGCTTTGAATAAACAAAAACAAACTTTACTACACAAATACAGGAAGATAAAATAATTTACAATATGTATTGTATACTCTAACATCCAGGGTAAGTATGAGATACATGTGAATTAACAGACAAATTGTGGTCAAACACACCACACTACAGAGTAAATGACAGATGCAACCAAGACAGAGTCCATGGTTTTCTCAAGAACCCACCCAGGCATCAGTAAACACCAAGTCAAACAATCTCTTTGAAACTCTGTCTCAGGAGGGATTCCCAGCTTCACCTTCAAAGATCCTACTCAGACAGCTTTAATAACAGCTACCTCACAGTGTTTCAATCTCACCTTCCGAGATTCCTTCTCCCTAGATTCCTGAGTGCACTCAACACTAGCTTACAAGCACACTTACAATCTCCACGGACTGCCAATTTAACAACCAGGGACACACATGGATTGCATTACACTATGCACAGCTCCAGGTGCTAACTTGTCCCTGGGAAAGTCATCTGGAGGCAGGAACGTATCCAGTGGCTGATGTGACAATTTTTTTTCAGAAATTCCTCCATTCTCGCCATGAAGCCCCGGGGCGGGGCTCAGAAAAATTCCACTCAATAGGGCAATTAGGATTGGACTACAAATTCTGGTCTAGCCAGTGACATCCACATCCCACGAACAAGCAAAAGAATAAGTGCACATGCCTCAAGCGCCATATCAGATGCTTGGGAGCATGTTTCGCGCCTGAAACCACGGGCGTGGCACAAACAAATTTCTAACATCAGATGGCTGTTTATTTTTGTAGCATGATGGCATGTTCAATTGAGGCATTCAAGAGGGAATTAGATGATTATTTGAAACGAAACAACCTGCAGGATTACAGGGAGAAAGGAGAATGGCACTAGGTGAAATCCACATTTGGAAAGCCCGTTGCAGAAGTGGATAGCCCGAATGGTCTCCTCCTGCCCTCCAACGATCCTTTGATTCCGCATTAAATCGCAACTTGCTGCTGTCCACGACATAAACCAACCTGCTCACTCTGCCATAAACGCAAGATACAAGAGGATGTTATTGTGCCGTTATTGTCAGTGCGACCGTTACACTCTCAAGCTGGGGAGGGGTGAGGCGGGTGCAGCACAAAGGCTGGCGGGTGGGCGCACGCGCTCGGGGGTGCGGCGCACGCTGGACAGAAGGCGGGAGCGCGGCTGCCGCTCGCCGACGTCGACGTGACCCCGCCCGTGCCGCGGACGTTAGCGACAGGGCGGCGTGCCCCTGACGTTCCTCAGCAGCTCAGTGCTGACTGCGGGGATAACGCTGAATGAAAGTGACTGGCCGGTGGGGATTAATAGACACCAAGGCACTCGCATGTTGTTTTCCTTGTAGCTTCGACAATGGAAGAGCTGAGTGACGGGATCTGACTTTACCCCCTGCGGGCTTCGTTTTTAAAGTGCTCTAAATATTATTAATGTATTATTTTATATTTATTCCACCTGAGAAATTGATTTGATATATTTATCGTTAATCTTATATACAAAGAAAAAATAAAAACATCTCCGATTTGCTGCTATGGCAGAAAGGATCCCATCAGGAGTGCCCAAGAAAGCATCCCGATCCACAGCCTCTCTTCCCCCGGAGCCAATGGAGATAATCAGGAGCAAGACTTGTTTCAGGAGGGTAAGAATCAATGTTGGGGGACTTAACCACGAAGTATTGTGGAGGACACTGGAAAGGTTACCCCGGACTCGTTTGGGGAAACTGAGAGATTGCAACACCCACGAATCCCTGTTGGAGACCTGCGATGATTATAACCTCGATGAAAACGAATACTTTTTTGATCGGCACCCGGGGGCTTTCACGTCGATTTTGAATTTCTACCGCACTGGGAAATTGCACATGATGGAGGAGATGTGTGCGCTCTCCTTCGGCCAGGAACTCGATTACTGGGGGATTGATGAGATTTACTTGGAGTCCTGCTGCCAAGCCAGGTACCACCAGAAAAAGGAGCAAATGAACGAGGAACTGAGGCGTGAGGCTGAGACCATGAGGGAGAGAGAAGGCGAAGAGTTTGATGAGTCGTGCTGTCCTGATAAAAGGAGGAAGTTGTGGGATTTGCTGGAAAAACCCGGTTCCTCAGTGGCTGCTAAGGTAAGGTGCTGATGGGCTTCCCCAGAAAGACACAGGCAGCTCGATCCTTTCACCAGCACAAACTTGCAGGCAGACACAGTCATACTCAGAATGAAATTAACCTTTATGTCAGTTCGTCCTTTTACCCGAGTCACTCTTGAGGATGTAAATCGCCCTTTTCTCTCCTCGCTGGAGTTTTGAATTGATAAACTTCTGAACCTTTTGCCGTTGCGTATTAACCAAGGCGTCAATTCAAAGGAGACAGCGCCGAAACTGGTTGTTATGGTGATTTGAGGCTTGTAAATATTACTTGTCCTGTTGCAATATTTAAATAGACCGACGCAGACTTTAATGGTAAGGTTAGAAAAGTTAAAGTAATGTCGGTAGGGTTCGTGTGACACATTTGGATCCGCAAGGAAGACGTTATATTGTATAACAAACAGTGATTTTATCAAAGGATAAAACTTAAAACTCGTGTTTTAATGCCTTTAAGCGTTCGCATTTAGAAATTCCGTTTTATTTGTATTCACTACATGTTTATTTTGTCTTGTTTCTTGTTTCGCACATCCCGCGCACCCCCTCCCCCACCAAACTAAGAAACCAAAGAGTCAAGAAACCAGCGGTCCTTTTTCGACAAAAATGATAGCTTTTAGGCGATTCTTCATGAGATTGAGTTAAAATTAGAATGACATAATATTTAGAAATCGAATGTGGATCACAATTTCACACATTTTCTCATCTGTTTTAAAGTAACACTGGCTAAGCTAATCACTCAGATACATCTAAATTGAATTATAAAATTATTAAAATAAAAAAATTGATATTCAAGTGGGCGGTGATTATTGCCTATTACGGCACGGCCAAGTACAAATCAAAGTAGACTCTATAACACTTAGAAATTTTTCTCCCCCTCTTTACTAAACACACAGTAAAATGAATCCCTAATGAAGGAGAACCCTAAGAAGAATTTCGGAATTAAAGGGAATTCCAGCTAATTTACCGCTATCATTAAGCTTTACAGCCATTGTTTATTTTAAAAGAAGCAAAATGCCAGGGGGCAAGTGGGGTGCAGAGAGAACCACAGGTAACACGCTCCTGATTTGCAGTATATTCCTTTTCTTAATTGTTTATTAACAAGTTATCGGTGACATTCTTCATTTTTGCAATGAAGTACCTCACTTACATTTCTCCAGCTCTGCAGTGCATTGTTTCAATACCCTCCTTTTACCTCTGAAAACTGCAAGGCTGTTAGCTCTTATATTGCATTATTCTTCTGCCAACAGTAAGTGCAGAGTGCGATTTACAACTGGCGACACTCCTGTTATGTTACTTAGCTGAGAATTATGTCATGGCCAACAGGAGGTAGCTTAGAGCAATTTGCTGGCAGATTTTTTTTTTAATGCTTTAGCAGCATGGATGGTAGCATCTGCTTTCTCAAAACACAAAAAAACTGCTTAAGTTTCTATAGTGCACAGAAGACCCAACTTGCTACCAGAACAACTCGTTTAATACTTCATTGGATTTATACTCCACATGTGTCAAACCCAAGTGGAAATGCTGTGTCATTATACAAAAACAACTGTTTAACTGCACCCAAAAGCTACAGCTCTTTTGAAACTAACAGTTTCAACTTATTATTTGGATTGCTTAGATTCTAGCATGGTTGTGTTGTCTGTTGTGCATATACCCAGATCATAATAAAGTCCACCATAAAGGGACTGTGTATATCTCATATTTGTCCACATATGCAGAACTCTGCTCACAGGACTGTTCATTTTTAATGCTAGGAGAGTAGGTGATTTTTTTAATAGCATTACAAATATTTCTTATATTTTAAACTGCAACTTTGCACCAAGCTGGAGTTATACTGCAGCTGCAAACTCTAACCTGTGTGAAACAGCTTTCTGGCAAAGTTTAGTATGCTCTGGTCTCAAAATGAGAAATTGTAGCCAAGTTTATACATTTGTATTGATGCTTACCCAAAACCACTTTACATCAACATCAAACTGGCAATATTACTTTGGCCTAGCCTACTTGATGTATCAATTGCTTATTTGCCGGTTTCTTCACTTTTTTCATTCAAGCAGCCTCAAATCACCATCTATTGTTTATAAAATACTTAATTCTAAATTGGTTATGTGTTCTCATTTCTTAACCCATGTTCCTGGTTCTAGAGTTTGTGACAATATATTGAATTTATGAATCTTAAATACATGAAGAATATCTCTTCTGAGCCCTTGTCTTCTCCGCATTAAATAATTCCAAGTTCTTCAACTTATAATTGTAACTCAAATGTCTTCAGCTATTTCTTAAAGTTGCCCTATTGTTGCACTGTCTCCAACTCGTGGATATCTTTACTGCAATATGGCGAGCAAAATATATGTAATACTCTAGGTGTGGCAGCACCAGTGCTTTGTAAAGATTCGTTATTACCTCCTGGAGTTAATACTTTATCTAGATAACAATGCATCTCAAGATTCAATTAGCTTTTCTTAATATTGCTACACACTGCATTTTTCATTTTAATGAGCTATCCAGTAATATCCTCAAAGCTCTTTTCAATGTTGTATCACATACCCTAAAGCCATTTGGTTTATATTTCCAATGATTATTTCCCTTATGCATATAGTCTCAATACTTTGCATTTGTGCTGGTTAAATGCCATTTGTTACTCTTCAGCCCATCTTCCTATCCTGTCCAGATCCCTTTGTATTTCATTGCTCGTTTGCTATTATCTGAATCCCTTTCTCCAGTTCAGTGTCTTTTGCAAACTTAGCTGTGTTTGTCTCCCAGTTCCAAATCAGTTATATAAACTGTAAACAGCAATGAGTGACCCCATGTCATGTCAACACAACTCCACTCATAACAATCCTTTGCTTTCTTTGGTTTAGTCCATTTTCAGTTAGCCTCAGCAGCTTGCCTGCTATTCCATCTTTTCCAACAATATAGATTAATCAGCATCTAAATATTTCACATCATAGAACTCCTGTTGTCAATAAAATACTTAATTTCCTCAAAAAAGTATATTTTTCACGCAAGATGTTCTTTCCATATATCTGTACTAACCCCTTCTATCACATCATCTTACCCAAGTGTTTCAAGATCCATCTTTCACAATACAATCCAGTACATTTTTCACAATGAATGTTAGGCCTCTGATTTGCTAGATTGCTTGTGTGCCCTTTTTTAAAAAAAGTATTCTATTAACTATTTCCCAATCCTTAGGCATTAATACATTTTTAATGGTTCCCTAATGAAAATGACAAAGATGTGCCTGATTTTGCTTTTGACTTTTTTATGTACAGTTGTATGAAGTTATTCTGTGCCTGGGTCATTGGAAGGAATTTTCCATTCTGGAGACTAAGTCCGGTGGTGGGTGGGAAAGTCGGTGTGATTCCTGCTGGACAGCCGGGCGGGTGAACACATGCGATTTTCTGCTTTTCAGCTCATTAATTATGCATCAGCGAGAAGCTTGGCAAATCTTGTGGCGGGTGGGCAGGAAGTTGCCCTCTCCACTGTACCTCATAGGGTCAAAGGTCCTGGCATCATATTTAAAGAGCATCTGGACACAACATTCACATATTGCAGGCAAGAAGCTCCACACAACTCCTCCAGAGTCCTTATGGCTGCAGTATTGACTGCAGAAGCTCGCAGATGTGAGCAATCACATCCCGGGCTATACGAAGACAACTCCGGCATTGCTTTTCACTCATCTCTCGATAAGCGCACTGCTGGCAGTACACCCATGGCTGGCCCAATGTTCGTCGTTGCAACGTTCCATGTTTGTCAGCCTCTTGACATTATAGAGGCCCCACTGCCCCTTGCTGCTCAGGCTCTTGTTCCTCATGGCCCTGTGCCAAATGGCGATGAGCCCTCCTTCTCCTCATCTGGATTAGAGCAATTACCAAGGCAGGGTTGCCTACAGCCTGCATCATCAATGCCTCATTAGATGTGTAAATGAATTGAAGTGCTACATTGAGTGAGCATGTCCTTTACAGGTTTCCCTTTATCTCAAAGCCAGCAGGCAAGTGTTAAGCACTTCACCTGGCCTCCATCTAGACATGGCATCCCCCACCCCACCCCTTCCAGGTAAAAGACATCCTGGAGGACCAGAGTTGGGTGTTCCTCCTGTTCATACATGAAAGCATATGGAGGCATTGTGCTTTGACTAGGGTGATGAGAGCCATGTGCTAGAAGCCTGATGTGGACAATTTTCTGCTTGTCTCCACCACCCTCAAGACTCTATACAGAAACCATTGCCTTGGCAACATAGAAAGACTAATCACATGATCCCTTGTCAACCATGACCATTCACTCAGGAGAATGGAGGCTTAGAGTTGTGAGTTGGCTGCCATCCACCAGCTTTGTCCCTTGGAGGCAGCCACCTCCTTTTCTCCCTTAATCCCTGTTTCTGACAGCAACCAATGGCAAATGGCACAGAAAAAAGGGCAGCTACACACCTTGCTGGGATCTCGATGATTCCTGAGTTTCAGGAACAAACCTGCTGCAATGCGGTTTCACCATAGCGATGAGAACACAACTGATGGTTTTCCCCTTTAAAATGCTGTCTAATCCAGTTTCCTTAACTCATCCCTTCATCCTTTCAAAATCTTCTATTCTAAGGCTAAATGCTAATACTGTACTCACTGTGAGTGATTTTCTCCAATAATGTTCATTATAACTTCTTCCAAAGAACTGTGGAACCAACATTATCTTTTTCATGATAAGCCTAATCCTAAACGCTCTGATATTGTCGTCACTGCTATCCGGTATTCTCTGACTCTGACCCCCACCATTCATGGTTGCTACTTCTTATCAGGATAATATCACCTGCTGACATGGGTTCTATGACTAACTGTTCCAGATAGCAACAGTACATTGACCAGTATTTTGTGGTAGCAATGACAGCAAAACTGTCAGTGTATGTCATCATTATTCCTCTGAAACTGATATCAATTTCCAGAGTAAGCACATGAAAAGTTAAATACAGAACTCCAGAAGTTACTATCATTGATTCAACACTTCCCCATAGGGGTACATTGTTGAAATCCCTCCAGATGGCAATCAAATAGGAATCACTGAATTATCAAAAATGCAAACTATTGCGCTGTTGATCTATGAAAACCTTTGGAAAAAGTTAACTTTTGTTTAGTGAGATGTAACTGGATTTTTAATGGTGTAAAACGTTAATGATTACTGCTGAACAGCCTCACTGGCCCTGAATAACTAATTTTATATTTGTGGGATATCAAATTTCTCCATTAAGGTAAACAATTTTACATGTTTTTGAAATACTTTTTTTTGCAAAGATGGTTTATGACATTTCAGCTTCTACCCTATCCCTATGTGTATATCCTAATCATTTATTTTGCAATCTGTAGATCTTTAAATTAAAATTGAAAAATCCAGCACATTTTAATTCCTAGTTTGCTGCTTATGAGAATACGTTGATGTGATTGGGTCCTTACACTTATATCACTGTTGCTGGTCACCTGGAAATATCTTCAACTTGGCTCTAGATTCAAACTGACATTAGGAAAGAACTAATTCACACCACAGAGATTATTAGATATTTGTGGGCAGCTTTCCTGAAGATCAGTAGTGAGAGCTTTTGCTTCTGGAATCATGTCTGAAAGTCACAAGGATCTAGTTGAGAATTTCAGTGGTAGATGCGCTGAGACAGGTGTAGAAGCAGGTGATGTTATGGAGTTGGAAGTAGGTTGTCTTTGGGAGGGAGATATGATGGGGCTGGAAGCTCGCTTGAGAGATATTGAGATTGCAAATATTCTGGTTCGGATAATAACCAAGGAAGAGGATGGAATCAGTGGTCACATTATTGAATTTGGCTACAGTTGAATAGGTGACATTGACATGAGATTGACGGAGTTCCCAAGGAAACAGTGAAATTTTATTTATGCCAGGACTCTGCCATTTCTGCCAGTTTCCAATTTGACCTGCAAGGTTGGGACCTCTGTCCAACCCTAAAAAGGCAAACAATAGATCAGGCTGGTCAGATAAGGCAAAGTAGCTTTCGTAAAAATGTATGTGTACTCCACCATTATGATTAAGACCTGGTAAATGGCCTGGCCCTCAAATATTGAATTTAAAATTTGCTTGGAGCAGCCCTGGGTCAGGTGCACAACACGGGCAGGTGGCTAGATGACTTTCTGTTAACATGGGGCAGATGGCTGCCAAAGAAGTACCTATGTGGCACTTCCACATGCTGGCTCTGGCCCCATCTAGATGCTGTTCCCTCCCACTAAACACAGAAGGCGAAAATTTGGCTTTGTAGTGCCATTGCATGGCCATTTGAGCACTGATATCTGCAGCCACAATGGCTGTGGTCTGAGTCTCCATGGCAGCAAGCATGGATTTCATGACCTCCATCTGAACTTCGGGCAAAATGCTAAGATGTCTTGTGGCTTCCACCTGTGCTGCAGAAGCTGAGACATCAGCCACTGGACAGTGTATTGTGCATCTGAAAGGTGCTGTCAAGTGTTTGGCCACCACTTTCATGCTGGAAAGGATAGCTCCAAGCTCTTCACCATGCCCTGTGCCAGGTTGGAACTAGATCCCCCATGCTCCTTAGAGTGATACCAGGATCTCTTGTAGGCCTGCCAATGCTTCAGGCATCTCAGTGTGCCTGTTCATTAGCATTCTTTTGTATGCCACCCCATCAAAGGCCTCATCTAAGACCCCTGCAGTAAAACTAATCTGCAGCATCGTCATCCAGTGGTCTCACACACATGAAAGTCTTTTCCTCTGGTCTGCCTGCAGCCTGCTCATGCCTGTGACTCACCACATGCCAATCATTATTCTACATTATCTCTCTAAAGGCAACATAGTATCGGTATTTGAGCTAGTGGCTGCAAGTGTCAGATCAAGTGATGGTGCTTCTTCATCAGGGCTGCAGTGTTGCTCTTGTCCTTCTGCCTGATGCTGCTATGGTTGGGCAGGTGGCAGCACTTGGGCATCTGAAAACATAAAATCAGAATGGGAAAGTTGTTGTGAGGGAAGCGTGTGGTTTGGAAAGCAGGATGTGAATGATCACGTGATCTGGAGCTTGCACATCATGCACATCATATGAGGATAAGAAGAGACATAAGGCAGAATCATAGCATCTCCTTCAATTTTTTCAGCAATGTATGATGCCTTTTGCAGCTAGCCCTAAGATGCAGAGAATCATATCCTCCCTATATGTCAGGAAATGCAGGTGTATTTGTCTCTCACCAGTTTGCTCTGCATCTGGCTGTTCTGCAGCACCTTGTCCTGCAAGAGAGAGGGAAGAACGTCAGTGATTATTTTGCATAGTGATTGGGTAATGTGACTACCACAACTGAACAGCTGGAATTATTTGACTAGTGGGAGGTGTAGGTGAGGCTGACATCATTGATATATGAGTGAGGGCGAGGTGGATGTTAGGTCTGAGTTCCAGGGACGCTGATAATTGGTAGTGTCTTGAGCATGTGAGAGATTGGTGCGTAATGTGTGATGCATTAGGTAGATGTCATGTGAGAATGTATTCACTCACCTTGACCACCCACATGAGGTCTTTAAACTTCTTGTGGCACTGCTGCCAGGTCCTTAGGGCCAGATTCTGGGCATGGACGCCCAACACACACACCCACCCCTCCACAGAATATAACCCTCTTCTCTAGTCGATCTCCACCGCTATGCACTATGGCTTCCAGCACTGCATCCATGAACCTAGGAGCTGTTTCTGTCCCCTGCTGCTCCACTTTTGCAGCTTCTACTTACAGCCAGTGTTAATACAGGCAGTTAGCAGCAGCTCCCCTTTAAGAGGGGCAGACTATAGGGAGTAGGCTAGCTGCACCATGTGATATCAGTTCAAGCTGCTCAGCCCCCTGTTGAGTGCTGTGGCAACATGTTAGGCCAAATGCTACAATTATTTAAATGAAGAGGCAGCACAAAGTTTGTGTGCTGCCTGCCTCATGAGTGTGGGTAGAGGGCAAATTGTGACCCTGACACCCGAAAATGGACTTTAATGGATTTTTGGGCCAAAAACTCCAGTGATGGGGGTTTGCGGATCAGTGCTGGAGAGCAAGTGTGATCCTTGTGCAAGTGCTTGAATTGATGCCTGTAGAATTTCAGACCTTTTTTTTAGTCAATTTTGATTTTGTAGGAAA
The DNA here is from genome assembly GCF_017639515.1 of Carcharodon carcharias. NCBI lineage: Eukaryota > Metazoa > Chordata > Chondrichthyes > Lamniformes > Lamnidae > Carcharodon > Carcharodon carcharias. The sequence goes on along the minus strand of NC_054472.1, from coordinate 81,722,726 downwards.
GTTGTTAAGTTTAAATATAATTTGTTGAATAAATCAGAAAAGATAGAGATAAGCAGCATAGAAAGGAATAAAATGACAATTTTGTACAATTCCTGATCTGGCATAGAGCCTTACTTGACAGGAGTGTGAATCAGCTTTGATAATGTAGAGTTGATTGATTAGGTAATTTACATCTTAAAACCACATTGACTGAGTAAAGAAGCTGAGAAAAATGTAAAACCTGAAGAATTATTTTAAAAGGCGGAAATAAAGAGAATAGGGAGACATACAAAAGTCAGCTAAGAATAATAATAGAATGTTGGGTAAAAGAAAATATAAACATGGATTGTTTACATCAGAAAAAAATGATTTATTTTAGCATTATGCCAAGTTTTGAGAGGGAAGTGAAGTTAGCAGACAAGGGATATCCACTGCATATAATTTATGTGCATGTTTAGAAGGAATCTGATTTAAGTTGGAATAGGTATTTGATCAAGTATGCTTTTTAGACTTTTAGTGAAAATAGAAATCAATAAAAATGTAAAAGAAAACAGAAGATAATGATAAATACACAGTGCCGTTTCGGGAGCAATAACCAATGGAGTTCTGTAGAGGTCTCATCAGACAACCCACCGTTTACAGTATGAATAAACACCGTGGAGCAGGATAGGATATAAACCTGACTGGAGTACTTTTGATAATATTATGGCATTTGTTGATGACAGCAAGCTATCAGGCTACATGACAATGATATAGGGGATTAATATCATTCAGAAAGCAAGGATAAATTATGTAAGTGCCTTTCAGAAGGTAAGTTTGAAATTAGTTTGATAATATATAATTCGAGCCACATTTGTACAGGACGTAAGCTATCTGTACACAGTACACAGGTGGCTGGTTTGCCTAGAAAATAGCAATTGCACTTCAGCCTCCAGACTTTTCTCATAATCCCTCTTTGCTTCTCTAATATGCTTTTTCACCACCTCTCTGAACCTTCTGTATTCCTCTTGGTTCTTAGTTGTATTTTCTACCTGACACCTGTCATAAGCGCACTTCTTTTTCATAATTTCTATCTCCTTTTTCATCCAGGGAGCTCTGGAATTTTTTGTCCTTCTTTTCCCTTTCGATGGAATATACCTTGACTGTGCTTGAACCAATTCTTTTTTGAAGGTAGCCCATTGTTCAGCTACAGTTTTTCCTACCAATCTTTTGTTCCAGCCTATCTGACCCAGCTCTGTTCTTGCTCCATCGAAGTCGGCTCTTGTCCAGTTAATTATTTTTACTCTGGATTGCCTATCATCCTTTTCTATTACCATCCTGAAATGTACAATACAATGATCACTTTCTCCTAAATGTTCCCCCACTGACATTTGATCTACTTGACCCGCCTCATTTCCAAGAACCAGGTCCAACAATGCGTCTTTTCTTGTTGGATTGGACACATACTGCTGTAGAAAATTCTCCTGAACATAATCTAGGAACTTTTTCACCTCTCTGCCCTTTACATTACCACTGTCTCAGTCTACATTCGGGTAATTAAAGTCTCCCATTATAACTACTCTATAACGCCATGTATCTCTTTGTAATTTCCCTACAGATTTGTTCTTCTACATTCGCTATTTGGTGGTCTTCAGCCTACACCGAGCAATTAATTGCACCCTTTCTGTTCCTTAGCTCTAGCCAAATTGATTCTGTCCTTGAACCCTCTGAGACACCCTCTTTCTCTAGCGCAGCAATGTTCTCCTGAACCAATACCGCCATCCCTCCTCCTTTCCTTCCTTTCCTATCTCTTCTGAACACTTTGTACCCAGGAATATTTAACGCCCAGTCATGCCCTTCCTTGAGCCAGGTCTCTGTTATCGCCACAACATCATATTTCCACATGGCAATCTGTACCTGTAACTCCCTGATGTTATTTAGTATACTCCATGCATTCACGTACATGCATAGTAACTCTGATTTAGGTTTTGTTACATTCTCCCTCACCCTGACTTTATCTATTAACTTACTATTCTCTATATTAGTGTTCTCTATACTACTATTCTCTATACTATTCCCTATACTAGTGCTATACGAAGCCTAAAGTGACGTCAGAACAAGGCAAGCAGCTGATTAGTGAGTAAGATGCTGATTTTTTTATTAAGCCTTAAGTTCATTTCCATTAACTTGGGAAGGGTGGGAGAAGGGCTGTTGAAAGCCACCCACCCTACTCTTGCATCCAACTCCCCTCGTTCCCCTTCCCACTACCCCCATCTACCACACTTACTGTTCTCCAGGGATCCAGCATTGATCATTGGTTAAAGCCTCAGTGCATTACCGGCAGCTCCTGATGGTGCTGTCGATAATGGAGAACTGCCAACCACTGATTGGCTGACAGCTCTCGGGGCAGAGTTTCTACTCTGCTGAGGCCTTCGTTGAGTTGGAGGCCCGATGCTGTCTAGGTAAGTTCCCGATTGCACTTAAATAGTATTGGAGGCCTCCCATGGAATGATGACATGGGGTTCCCACCAGTTCTCCCTGTTGCCTCAACTAAATTTTGCCCCATACCAAAAGTCCTATTTGGCATATAAATAGTAAAAAGGTATTAAGAGGAGAGGTGAGGCCAAATAGGGATCAAAAGGGAGATCTATGCATGGAGAGAGGGAGGGCAGAATTTTGCCCTCAGATGGTGTGTGGACCCCACCGGCTTGGCGGTGGGTGGGCAGCCAATCCCTGCCACTGAAACGGGGCCCGCTGCCATTTTAAGTGGGCGGGCCAATTAAGGCCCGCCCAGCGGCATCCCCGACAGGAAGTGCTATGTGCTTCCTGTGCGGTGGGGAGAGGGATTCCCCAACTGTCAAAGTGTGCTCTTTCGCGCATACGTGCAAAAGAGCGCACTTCTTCCTGAGGCAACGTCCTGTCTCAGGGAGATTACTGACAGTGATAAGAGCTTTAAAAATAGAAACATTAAAAAATTATTAACATGTCCCCCTCATGTGACAATGTCACACGAGATGGAACATGTTAATAAAAAACACATAAACTTTATTTTTGTACAAAACGGACATGAAACTTCATCCCGCCAGTGGATGAAGTTTCATGAATAATCAGAAGCCTGCTGGGGCTCCTGGTCTGCCCGCCAGCCTTAAGCTTGACCAGGCAGGTCTTTAAGTACTTTAACTAGCCTGTCAATGGCCTCAATTGGCCATTGATAGGTCGGCGGGTGGACAGCGAAATCAGCTGTCCGCCCGCCTTCCTAGAAATTTAGATGGCCCGGGATGACATCGGGGATTCTTCCTGACGTCATCCCACATCATTTTCCCCTTGGCGAGCGGGCCTCACCCCCATATCGCCGTTGGAAAATCCTGGCCAGAGCATAATTGAGATACTAAATAAGTACTTTGCATCTGTCTTTACTAGAAAGAAAACGCTGCCAGGGTTAAAACAGGAGGTGATTGAGATACTGGATGGGCTAAAAATTGATCGTGCTTAATTAACTTGAGCTTTTTGATGAGGTAACTGAGAAAGTTGATGAGAGTAATGCGATTGATATCGTATTTATGGGCTTCCAAAAGTGATGAAGTGCCATAAAATAGACTTGTCAACAAAGTTAAAGCCTATTGGAATAAAAGGCACAGTGACAGCATGGATATGAAATTTGATACACTTGGATAAGCAATGTAACAGGAAACACTGTAGTGGTGAATGGTGGTTTCTCGGAGTGAGGAAGGTATACAGTGGCGTTCCCCAAGGGTCAGTACTGTTTTCACTGCTTTTCTTGATATATATCAATGACTTAGACTTGGGTTTACATGGCACAATTTAATGAATTGGAGATGGCATGAAAGTTGGAAATATTGTGAACTGTGAGGAGGATAGTGATAGACTGGTAGGCTGGTGTAATGGGTGACCATGTGGCAGGTGAAAGTTAATGCAGAGAAGTGTGAGGTGATCAATTTTGGTAGGAAGAATAAGGAGAGGCAATATAAATTAAAGGGTACAATTTTAAAAGGGGTGCATGAACAGAGGGATTTAAGTTATATGGATAGATTGAAGAAGCTGGGGTTGTTCTCCTCAGAGAACAGAATACTGAGATGAGATTTGACAGAGGAGTTCAAAATCATGAAGGATCTAAAGCAGATAGAGAGAAACTTTTAACATTGGCAGCAAGGTTTAGAACCAAAGGGCATAGAGTTAGAGTTAAAAAAAGAACCAAAGGCGACATGAAGAAAAGGTTTTTTACATTGCAAATGGTTATGATCGGGAATGGACAGTCTGAAAGTGTGTTAGAGGAAGATTTAGTTGTGGCTTTGAAAGGAGAATGGGATAAGCACCTAAAGGGAAAATATTGCAGTATTATGGGAAGAGGGCTGGTAAATGGGACTAGCTAAATTGTTGTTGCAGAGAGTCGGCATGGGTTTGATGGACTGAATGGCCTCCTTCTGCACTGTCACCATTCTCTGACTGAGTGGTTGGTCAAGAAAGACTTGCCCTTTGGGAAATCCACGTTGACTTGTCATTATTATGATTTTAGGCAGGATTTTACAGTCGGTGTGCGGGGGCGAGCATCCTGATGTCATCACGCAGTCCCGCAATATTTCATTCGGCAGGCACACAGCTGACTCTGGCGTGCGCCCACCAAAATGTAAAGGGCCTATTAAGGCCATTAAGAAAGTAATTATTGTGATTGTGAACGCTGCCTGTCCAACCTTAAGATTGGCGGGCAGGCAGGCAAAAAGCCAAAGCGGCCTTTGCATTTTTTAGGAAACCTCATTCATGAGCGGGTTGAAGTTTCTTAAAGCTTTTATTAAATAAATAAATACATTTTCATCAATATAAATACACAGTCACATGAGGGGACATGTTTAAATTAGTTTTTAAACATTTTATTTAATCAATTTAATATTGATTCAATCTCCCTGAGGCAGCTCCATGTCTCCCGCCCGCATAGGTCGCTACCGCTTGCGTATTATGCTGGGCAGGCCTTAATTGGCCTGCCTGTGTAAAATGGCAGCCTGCGATCGCCTCCACGCCCGCTCCCACCGAGTCCGCCTGCCATATGAAAAATTATTTTGTTTGATTTCCAGATAGTTGTATATTCTTTCTTTTCAATTGGATTCCATTAACTTTCCTACTGCCAATGCTAAGCTGACTGGTCTGTTATTTCCTGGTCAATCTATCTCCCTTCTAGTTCTCTGGCATTATAATTTTTTCTAATTAATTATTAAATATGTGTAATAATACCAGTAAGTATTTGTAAACAAGCGGAAGGCTGAAACTATCGCTTTTACCCCCACCATAAACGCTACACCCTCACCATTGATTCCATCCCTCTTCTTGCTTATTGTCATAGACTGAACCTAACTGTTTGCAATTTCCGCATTCTATTTGGCAACTAAATTAGCTTTTGACCCCATATATCTTCCCATCATAGAGACCCCTTATTTTCACCTTCATAACATCAACTGCCTCTTCCTCAGCTTTTGAAATGAACAGCTATGCCTCTGTCACCTCCAGACTTGGCTATTCTAATGCACTGCTGGCCAATCTCTCAACCTTCCTCACTCATAAGCTTCAGCTTGTTCAAAACTTTACTGCCTGTTTCTTTTCCCTATCAACTATCACCTATGCCCTTGCTACATTAACTCCCAGTCTCCCAACATCTCCAAAATAACATTCTCATTCCTGTGTTCAAATAACTTTATAGACTTAAGTTCCTTCACTGTCCGGGAACTCCCTTCCTAACACCACTGTGGGTGTATCTACATCACATGGACTGCATTGGTTCAAAAAGGCAGCTCACCACCACCTTCTCAAGGGCAACTAGGGATTGGCAATAGATGCTGGCCTAGCCAGCGAAGCCCACAAACTATAAATAAATAAACTAAAGTTGTCTATCCCTGTAGCCTCCTCCATTCCTACAACCCATTCTCTGAATGCTCCATTCTCCTGACAATGACCTCTAGTGTATTCCCACTTCTCTTTGTCCCACCATTAGTCATCTTGCCTTCAGCCATCTAGAATTTCTTCCCTAAACCCAGCTCCCAAAGTATTAAGAATCTGATTAAAACCCATCTAAACAGTAACTAAACATTGACGATCCCCCCTAATTGCTGCCTCTTTGGCCTAGCATTTGTTTTTGCCTAATTACACCTCTGTGGATATTATAGTATTTTAGTAGCCCAAAATAAAAGCAAGATGTTGTGGTTGTTGCTGATTAGTTCTCTATCCTTAAAAAGTAAGTGAAGATAACATAATATTTTTATAGTTCACCAAGTGTTACCAATGATGCCACTTGTTACATAAAGATTTTTTCAACAGTCATAAAAATAGTGTTTAAATTCCAGCTACTGGTGGCTCAAACTGATACTCCTGAATGTAGCAAGATCCAGTCAAATAAGTTAATCATGATGGAGTAGTGTTGTGCTAGTGCTAACCTAATACAGGAGGCTGCCACAATATCCAGAATGCATTTGGCATCATGATCTTCATTCTTATAGTTATTTATTTTTACCAGTTGGTGCAAGTCTGCATCTTTGTGTGAATATACCATGGTGCTGCAGTTTGCCACAAAACTTGGAACACCAATATGCCAGGATTTATGGTCAGTATAACCTGCCCTCCCCAGCTGTGAAGAATCCTGATATGAGAAATTGGGCCTCACTTACTGCTACTAGGTATAGCAGCATAATATCCATATACCAACATTATATCAACATTAGACGGGCTCTTGTCCAGCTGTGCTCGTACCTTTGCGGCAATATAACAAAGGCATTAATACGATGATTATTCTGAAAACTAATTTTTTTAAAGAAACTTTGCACCAGACAATATTATTACTTTACTGAGATAATTTTAAAAATGCAATCTTTTGGCAAACCTAATGGAAAGAGATCATGCTACAGAATGCAATGTTTTGATAAATGGATAATAACAATAAGGTTCTTCACTCATCACTCTTTTGCACAGCTGATATTTAATTTATGGAATTACTGTCAATTTGTAGCATTATGTGGTGCCTTTCAGTGGTTATATCAAAACAACACAAGTACTCCAGGAAAAGGCTTGAATAACCACTACCTTAAAATGCACCAATTCTAACTGAATTTGCCACCATAACACATTGACATGATCACAACCATTGGGTATGTGCAACCAAAATTGCCCTAAAATCAATAGGTATTGCATTAAGTGTTTTGATGTTTTAGACTGGTCATTTTATACAAGATTTAAGTTTTGAGAAAGAAACAGAAAAATGGCAGAGAAGGAAATAGGGCAGCTCGGGTACAGAAAGAGAAATAAAGAGGAAAGGAAGATTAAATTAAAAGAAAGACAAAAAAGCCAGCTGGCCATAAAATGAAGCTTCAGGAAGCTGTATCTGACATTGGAACCACATGCACTACCAGAACTGTAAAAATATGACTGTCATATTGCAGCACTTTGAAGTTTATCACTTTCTCTTGTAACTTAATTTTAATTAGATTGTAGATGTTTTTGGTGAATTGTTTCCATAGAAACTTTTTCAATCACGAAGGAAAAAGAGCAACTTTTTGACAAGCTATACAAGTCCCTTCAGGCTTTGTAAGTCCAAACTAGTTTTGTACTTTAATGCATAGAGGCTCATCTGTACTGTGAAATCCTTGTTACAAACCTTATCCTGAGTAGAATTTGATTAATGTCATCCTAGTGTGATACAGTTGCAATTTCAAATTAGAAGTTGCTTGTTGACAGCATAGGGGAAACTAATCTCAATTGAATCACTGTCAGCTGTCCAAGTTGAGTCTTCTGCATTTAAATTATAATAATAATGAATTCATTCTAAGGACAATAGATTGAATCTGTGGCATCTCATTTTTGTTAGAGCATCATTTTAAAATTTAGAAATTCTTTTTCATCAACTCCGTTCTGAAGCTCAGTTGAAAAACATTGAACCAGATTTTGCTGGAGTGGGGCATTTCCCATGGCACGCCATTCGTTAGACCTTTACCTCACCTTTCAACCCCCAAAAACATCCGCAAATTGCTGGAAATGCAAACTAATGATGGTCAATGAGGTCCATGGAATATCTGGGATCTTGGCGAATGCTGGGCCAAAAGTTCATTTCCTTCACCAATGAGATCTAAGGACTGAGAAGGAAACAGGAACAGAGAAGGAAATAACATTAATTAGAGATAAATTAGATACAAGAAGAGAAATAAAGAGGGAAGAAAGATTGGATTAAAATAGAGAGAGAGAGAGCTGCGAATTGCTGCTTTTGGAAGCTGTGTCTGAGATTGGAACAACATGCCTACCAGAATTCTATCTGTAAAGATATGACTATGCTAGTCACATTATCATGTTGCAGAGCTTTGATGTTCATCATTTTCTCTTGTTACTTAATTTTCATGAGAATGTACATGCCTTTGGTGAAATGATTCTTGCTGTTTCATGTGCTGACAATCAACTGACCTTACAGCTTTGATTTTAGCTCAGACTGTGTTGTTTACAAGCAGCCTTACCAAGCATTACCTTTTTCATACAATATTTATTTCTTATTTATCAGGACTCAGAATACTCTCTAAGTTCACTGAATTTAGCTTTGTGTCCCTAGCAGAACCTTTGGTTTATTCTAAGATTAATTAATACAGTCTGCTACTCTTCATCAGCTTTTAAGTTGATATTCAATAATTCCAGGTCACCCTAGCAAACTAATTGATGGTATAATGTAGATCCACTTCAGAATGGATGATTACAGCACAGTCAGCAATGGATTAAAATTTAGAATCAGTACTTGCCTTACTTTATGTTTAGCTTTTAAAAATTAATTTATGCAAGCTTCCAACATAAACCCTCACCTGTCAGCAGTACAGTTGGACTGGATCAGAATGGCAGCTGAGAATTTGGTGATAATATAAATTCAGTGGAAAGAAGGAAGGTGGTTTCTCACACCAAACTCAAAAGAAGGAATGGAGATTAGGATCCAAGAACCCTAAGGTAAATATTTAGGTTAATTATCTCTACCTAATAACTGATCTCAGTGGATCTTGTTAAGCTTAAATAAATAATTAGCCTGGTTAATTTGCTTTGAGGACTGAATTTTAAAAAAAAGTACTGTATTTTTTTTATTCGTCCATGGGATGTGAGACTCGTTGGTAAGGCCAGCATTTATTGCCCATCCCAAAGTGCCCTTGAGAAGGTGGTGGTGAACCATCAACTTGAGATGCTGCACTTCATGTGATATAGATACATCCACAGTGATGTTAGGGAGGGAGTTCCAGTATTTTGACACAGCAATGGAAAAGGAATGGCAGTATAGTTCCAAGTTAGGTTGACATGTGAGTTGGAGGGGAACTTGTGGATGGTGGTGTCCCCTTGCATCTGATCCCCTTTATCTTTTAGTTGGTAGAGGTAAAGGGTTTGGTAAGTTGCTGCAGTGCACTTTGTAGATGAAGCACACTGCTGCCACTGTGCTCCAATGGTGGAGGGTGTAAATGTTTAAGGTGGTGGATGAGGTGCCAATCAAGCAGGCTGCTTTGTTTTGGATGAGCTTCGTGAGTATTGTTTGAGCTGCACTCAAGTGGAAGGGAATTCCTCACATTCCTGACTTGCGTCTTGTAGATGGTGGACAAGCTTTAGGGAGTCAGGAGGTGAGTTACTCATCGCAAAACTCCCTTCTTATCAATTTCTTGATCATCTTTTGCTGACTCCTAAAATCTTCCCAATCCTCAGGTTCCCTACTCTCCTTGGCCACATTATAAGTCTCTAATTTTAGTCATATATCAACTTTAACTTCTCTTGTTAGCCATGATTTGACCAATTTTTCCATGACATTTTTATTCTTTAAGGAAATGCATATTTATTGAAAATGATTAATTTGCCATTTCTTATCTATTGCATTATCTTTAATTCAGTTTTCCAAACTATTTTAGCCAGCTCACCTGTCTTACCTATATAGTTTGTTTTGTTCAGATTTAATACCCTAATTTTAGATTTAGCTAAATCACTCAAACTCAATATAAAATTCTGTCATATTATGATCACTATTTCCTAGAGGCTACTTTACTGCAAGATTATCAATTAACCCTTTCTCATTGCACAATACTAGAATCTAAAATAGACTGTTTCTTCATTGGCTTCTTGGCATACTGATCAAGAAAACTATCTTGTATACATTCTATGAACTTGTCCTACACACTATTACTACAAATTTGTTTTGCCCAGTCTATATAAAAATTAAAGTTCCCTATGATTATTGTATTGCCCTTTTTACCTCTACCTTCCTTGATTTATACTATGCCTGACACCACAGCTATTTCCAGCACTGTTTTTCTGCCCTTTGTTGTTTCTCAGCTGATTCCAATCTGATTCTACATTTTGATTTTCTGAGTTAAGATCCTTTTTCTCTAATGTCTCAATCCCATCCTTTTTTATCCTAGCTACCTCTCCCCATTTTCATCTAAAAGTCAAGTATCTTGGAATATTTAGTTTCCAACCATGGTCAGTCTGCAGCCATGTCTTCACAGTGGCCATTAGATTAAACCCCTTAATTTCTATCAGTGCTATTTGGTGGAATTTCATGTGGCCCTTGAGAGCAGGTTGGAGAGGAAGGGAGGAGGCCATAAAATCAGAAGGGAAGGCAGGAGCTGGTGAATGGGCAGATGCGTGTTAGTTGAAATTCAACATAGTTAAGTGTGAGGTGATGCATTTTGGTAGGAAGAATGAAGAGAGACAGTACAAGCTAAATTGTACAATTTTAAGGAGGATACAGGAACAGAGACCTGGGGGTACTAAGTCACAAATCTTTGAGGGTTGCAGGATATGTTAACAGACCAGTCAATAAAGTGTATGGGCCCTGGGCATTGTGAATGGAGGCATAGAGTACTAAAGCTAAGAAATTATGCTAAAATTATCTAAAACATTAGTTTAGCTCCAGCTGGAGTATTGTGTTCAATTCTGGGCACTACACTTTAGGAAGTATGTGAAGGCTTTGGAGAGTGTACTAGAATGATTCTAGGGGTGAGGGATTACAGTTAGGTAGGTAGGCAGGAGAAACTGGTGTTGTTTTCCTTAGAGCAGAAAATGTTAAGGGGAGATTTGATAGAAGTGTTTAAAATGATGACAAGTTTAGATAGAGTAAATAATGATAAACTGTTTCCGATGACTGAGGGGTTGAAAACCAGAAGACACAGATTTAAGGTGATTGGCAAAAGAACCAGAGGCAACATGAAATAAAACTCTTTCATGCAGGTGGTTGGAATTTGGAATGCACTCTCAGATAGGATGATGGATACAGTTACATAGCAACTTTCTGAAGAGAATTAGGTAAATACTTGAAGGGAAAAAATGCTACTGGGATATGGTGAAACAGCAGGGATTGGGACGAACTGGATTCCACTTCGAAAAACTCAATAGTCTGAATGACCTCTATGCTATATATTATTCTGTGATTCAATTACAGGTACACTTCCCATGATCTGCATGATGGATGGATAATTGTGGGGATTGCATCTACAACTCCTGATGCATGCTTATGTGAACCAGGAGCATGTATTCATAAAATCAGTATTTTAGTCTGCATTAACAATAGGGTACATCCGCAACTGGCAAGAAGATTTCGCAACACAGAATTGGCAAACACAGCAGCCAAACTCATTCAACATGTAAAATTAATTCACTTTGCATATTATCCATCAATATTTCTATGTACAGAAAGTAATGCATCAATCATTCCAAAGTTAAAGAAACAAAAATGATGCAACGTGCAACAAAAAGTAACTACCATGACAACTGTTTCACCATATACATAGCCAAAAGAAAATAATAATGTTCAGTTGCTGAACTCACTGGAATAATCTTCACAAAGCTATTGTTCTACTTGCAGTAACCAATCCACTGTTCGTCCTTGTGGAGGAGTTTTTAAGTAAGATGACTTGCTACTACTTGCATCCTTTCCCTGGCAAGCACAGGCATTGCAATACCTGTCCGCTTATCTCCTCCTACTTCATTGTCTGAAGCTTCAACACTCCTTCTGGCTGATATATCAATTCAGCAGCATGTCCTCCAACTTGATATACTGTTTTCTGCTCATGTTGCAGACTCTTCTATATCAGGATTCAAACAAAGATGAGTTGACTACTTTGCTGAACACAACCTTTCTGTTCACAAATACGACCCTGGGCTCCCACCACTTGAAACTTCCATCCTGCTTCTTTTTCCATACATGTGGGTGTGCTGTTTTCTCCCCTTATTTCCTTTCTGTTCCTTTGGAATTGCTGGCGTAATTGCTCACGTAATAGCTTCAAGTCCTGAGGAGTGGTTCCTATCGGAAACAGTTTGTGTATTGTCTCCCATTGTGCTACATGTCCTGCTAAGTGTTTCCAGCATTTTCTGTTCTTTTGTTCTATATTTCCATCATCTGCAGTGTTCCGCTTTGTATCTATAATTTGTACTGCCTGGTGAAGAAAACACTAAGGGCTGTAACTTCCATGGATTGCCACGCTTCCTAGTTACTTACCCTGAAAGAGCAGCTGCACTTCTCTTGCCTGACCTTCTGACTCGGCCTGATCAGAGGAGCCTGATAATGATGAGAAAGGTGCAGTGCAGCGGATTTCCAAGGCCTTGTGTCAAGGGCAGATGAGTCGAGGGTAAGGAAGACATGATCCGACACAACCCCTTTTTTAGGGCACTAGCTGCTATAAAGCAGGTAGGTTTAAAGGTCCAGCCGCTTTGAGAGGCCAGAGAGAAGGTAAGTGTGTAAGGTAAGTGGGTAGGATGTGGGGGTTTGGGTAGGATAGGTCGGGGGGTGGTAAGGTGTGGTGGAGGTGTCAGGTGGTCAAGGGGTGAGGGGTGGTCAGTGGGCGGAATGGTCAATGGAATGGTAGTCAGGTGATCAGTGGGAGGGTCAATGGGAGGTGGTCAGTGGGGGTGGTCGGGTGGTCAGTGGGGGGGGGTCAGGTGGTCAGAGGGGGTGGTTAGTGGGGGAGTTGGGGGTTAAATATAAACTTACAAAGGCAGAAGTGGGCCATTCAGCCCCTCGAGTCTTCTCCGCCATTCAATAAGTTCATTGCTGATCTGTTTGTGTTTCAAGTTCCACATTCCCATCTACCTCTGATAACCTTTGATTTCCTTGTGTAACAAGAATCTGTCTGCCTCTGCCTTAATAATATTAAGTAACCCTGCCTCCATCACCTTCTGAAGCAGAGAATTCCAAAGTCGCACAACCCTCTGAGAAAAGGAAAATTCCCCTCATCTCTGTCCTATAAGGGCGATCCTAATTTAAAACAGTGCCCCCTAATTCTGGACTCACCTACAAGAAGAAGCATCCTTTCCACATCCACCTTGTCAAGACCATTCAGGATCTTGTATGCATCAATCAAGTCACTCCTCACTCTTCTATACTCCAGTGGAAACAAGCCCAGCCTATCCAACCTATCCTTATAAGACAACGTATTCATTCTACATATCAGTCTGGTAAACCTCTTCTGAACCGCCTCCAATGCACTTACATCCTTTCTTAAATAAGGAGACCAAAATCGCACACAGTATTCGAGATGCAACCTCACCAATGCCCTATATAACTGAAGCATAACATCCTCCTTTTATGTTCAGTTTCTCTCATAATAAAAGATAGCATTCCATTATCCTTCTTGATTATATGCTGCACACGAATACTAACTTTTTGTGACTCATGCACGAGAACACCTAGATCCCTCTGCACCTTGGAACTCTACAGTCATTCTCCGTTTAAGTAATACTCAACTTTCTTATTCTTCCTGCCAAAGTGACCAACTTCACATTTTCCCACATTATACTCCATCTGCCAGATTTTTGCCCACTTACTCAACTTATCTATATCCGTCTGTAAACTCATTGTGTCTTCTTCGCAATATACTTTCCTACCTATCTTTGTGTCATGTGCAAATATAGCTACCATGCCTTCACTCTCCTCATTGATGTGAATTGTAAAAAGTTGAGGCCCCAGCACAGACTCCTGTGGGACTCCAATCGTCACATCCTGCCAGTCAGACCAAGACCCACTCTCTGTTTTCTGCCAGCCAGTCAATCTTCTATCCATGCTAATATGTTACCTGCTACACTATGAGCTTTTATTTTCCACAATAACCTTTGCTGTGGAACCTTATCAAATGCTTTCTGGAAATCCAAGTACAGTACGTCTACAGGCTCCCCTTTATTCACCACACATGTTAAAGAACTCTAAAATATTGGTTAAATGTGATTTCCTTTTCATAATGCCATGCTGATTCTTCCCAATTACCTTGAGCTTTTTAAAGTACCCAGCTATAACCTCTTCAGTGATTGACTCTAATACCTTCCCCACAAGAGATGTCAAGCTATGGGCCTAACGCTGTTTAACCTGCTTAACTACACGAGGTGTGCCTAAGGAGGCTATCATTTGCTAAGTCCCTGTGCTGCATTATGAAATATTACTAAACTTGTTGCTTTTAGACAATATATTTAGCAATATGTCACACTACAGTATATTAGTAATTGCATACTGTTTTTCATCCAAAAGGTAATCACTCAAACTTGAAGTTTCTGTGATGAGTTCCTATCTGACTTGTTAAAAAATCTGTCTAGAAACAGCTATTTAAAGATAAATCAGTGTCAAAGCAGTGGGAGCCAATCAGAGAGAAGATAGTGAGGGTTTAGAACAAATATGCTCCCAAACCTAGAGCCCCCTGGATCATATATGATAAGGTAGAAAAGAAAGCTTATGTCAGAAAACAAGAGATCAATGCTGCAGAAAGCCTGTAGGAGGATAGAGAGTTTGGGGGTTTAAATGAAAAAGGAAATTAAGAAAGAAAAGAATGCATGAACAAATAATACCAAGGAAAATCCAAATCCGTTTTATAAATACATGAAAGTAAGTGGATAACTAAGGAAGGAGAAGGGTCTATTAGAAGCCAAAAAGTTAATCTGTGTATGGGGACGAAGACAGCTATAATTCTTAATGAGCTCTTTGTATTTGCTTTCACAAAAGACAGGGCCCTTGCAGACATTGTAATTAAGAAAGAGAGGTGTGCACTATTGGATAATATAGACATAGGGCGGAATTGTCCTAGATTTGCACTAAATGCAGTAGTGGGCGTGAAAAAGAATGTTTTACCCGCTGGCCGCAATGGCGGCTTTTCATGCAGTATCATCCCAAACCAGCCTCATTAATCAGGCATTCCCAGGAAAAATGCCGTTTCAATGGCGAGTGAGCTCTCATTCGCCCGCCACGCCATCACCTTGCCACTTCCTCATGCCAGGCACTATATTTAAAGTGCAGCCACACACACAGCTTAGTGTTTCCAGCCCAGAACTGCTGCACAGAAGACATGGCCCTGAAAAGCAAGAAGACTGCAGCCCCCAGGTTTAGTGACACATCCCTGGGATGCCTTTTGGACACTATTGGAGCCCACTGCGATGTCCTCTACCCCCACTCTGGCCATAGGAGGCCCATCAGTGTCACCACTCTGGCTTGGGAGCTGTAGCAGAGGTGGTGATCAGTGCCAACGCTGTACAGAAGAGGTTGACCATCCAATGCAGAAAGAGGATGAATGATCTCATCTGTGCTGCCAGGGTTAGGAAACTATCTCATCACTCTAAACTCACACACTCACAAGGCCATCACACATTCACTGGCATCTCACTCACTGTCACTCAAAGAACATCACCACTCACTCTCTCACACACCCTCACATCTCCATCAGGATTTTGGAGACTGCCTCCTCAGCCCTCACTAGGTTGAGGCCACTTGCACAGATCAACATGTGCCCCCACGCACACCCTGTGATACTTCCCCTTCCCCAGGAATGTCCTCGCCCTGCAGCCTCTTCCCTTGCCTGAGGCCACTTCTCCCCCTTCCCCAAGCAAGCCATAACTCTGCAGCCTTTGAAAAGCCACCCCCATGTTACGGCTGGTCTCATAAGTAGATACCTGCCTGTGAGCCCCCCCTAAAAGTGATGTGGTGCTGCCTGTGAAGCCTGGCACTGATGACCGCGAGTGATGCCCGAAGCAAGGTAGGCAAACAAGCCTCAAAGACCCGAGCGAAGTGCAGCTCACCAGGTGCATGTCGCTTATGTTCACTTGGGAAACAGGGCCAGTGTGCTTGGATGTGAGGGGGATGATTCCGGCGAGCTGGGCTTATAATGATACGCAGATGTATTACAATGAAGTTCCCAATGTGCGGCAGCCGGAAACATGGCCCGCCATTGACAGGTGGAACGGAGATTGCAAACTGGTTTCATGACATCGTTAAACTGATTTTTGGCCTTTCTGCCATACTGATTGCTCATGCCCGCCATGACGTCCAACACCTGCGGGCATGGAAAATGTTTAATAAAGGAGTAAGTGTTAAACCAAATAATTACAGGCCAGCCAAGCCTAATTTTTGTGGTTGGAAAATTATTGGCAAATAATTCTGAGGGACAGTATTAATCATCATTTAGGAAGACACATATTAATCAAGGACAGTGAGCATGGATTTGTTAAGGGAAGGACTAGATTGAAATTTTTGAGGAACCAACAAGGAAGCTCAATGAGGGTAGTGTATTTGATGTAGTTTACATGGATTTTTGCAAGGTTCATGGCAAGGTCCCACTAAACAGACTGGGGTCCAGGACAAAATGGCAAGTTAGATCCAAAATTAGCTCAGTAGCAGGAAGCAAATGGTAATGGTCCAGAGGTGTTTTGGTGACTGGAAGGCCATTACAGGATTAGTACTAAGTCTGTTTGGGTTTTGAAATGTAGTAAGTCTACATGTCAAACCTGAATTCTGTAGTCATGTGACTCGCCATGAGGCAAGTCTCATTGTAGGCTGCCATTTCTGAACAATTCAATAAAGCCTCTCACTGAGAACACACTGAAGAAGTACAGCTGTCCTTAAACATGAAACAAGGTCCCTTGCTTCTTTTGGAAAAATTGTTGGCATCTGTTTTAGTGTTTTATTTAGTTTTGTTACAGGACTACACATGCATCCGTGGTACCAATCTCAGAATCAGGTCCTTAATGAGCTCATTTGTTGTACAGTGATTTAGATAAAGAGACAGGGAGATATGTTTCAAAGTTTGCTGATGACACCAAGCTGAATGGGAGGGTAAGCTGTGGGAAGAACACAGAAAGGCTGCAAAGAGATAAAGACAGGGTAAGTGAGTGGGCATCAAGATGGCAGATGGAGGATGATGTAGAGAAGTGTGAAGTTATTCATTTTAGTCATAAGAATAGAAAAGCAAAATATTTTTTAAAAGGTGTGAAAATTGTAAGAGTTAATGTTCAAAGGGACTCGGTGTGCTTGTACAAGGAATGCAGTAAGTTAGCATGCAGGTGCAGCAAGCAATCAGGAAGGCATGTTGGCCTTCATTGCAAGGGGATTAGAGTACAAGAATAAAGAAGTCTTGCTACAGTTGTACAGGGCTTTGGTGAGACCAAATCTGGAATACTGAACAGAATTTTGCCATTGGCGTGCGGGTCCGCGGGGGCGGGCCGGGGTGGTTGGGAAGCCAACCGCTGCCCGCGATCGAAAGCGCACCACACTTTCACACTGGTGGGCCAATTAAGACCTGCCCAGCATGATATGCGAGCGGCAGCGCTGAGTGCTGCCTGTGCAGGCGGTGGAGAAGGGAGAGATGGCCTAGCGCAAACTTCTCGCATGTGCGCAAGAGAGCACTGCCTCAGAGAGATGAAGAGATATTGAAAAAAATAATAAAGAACAAAAAAATGTAATGAAACATGTCCCCTCATGTGACTGTGTCACATGAGCAGGGACATGTTTTTAATTAAAGAATAAAGTTTTTATTTTATTTGTATTTGTTTTTGGAAACCTTATCCTGTCCGTGGATGAGGTTCCCAAAAAAATGCAAAGGCCGCTTGGTTTTTTTGCTTGCTTGCCAATTATTAGGTTGAACGGGCAGTGAAAAATTAACGTCAATTGATAACAATGGCCTTAACAAGCCTTTTAATTGTCGGCGGGCGCGCTGCCAGCTCCGGCGTGCGCTCGTTGACCAAACTATCGCACGACTGTGCATTGATATCGGCATGCTCGGCCAACGTCATTTCACGCTTGGTCGGGTCAGGCGTGCATCCACCCGCCGAGCTAAAATTTCTGGTCACTGTGTGCAGTTTTGGTTTCCACATTTAAGAAAGGATATAATTGCATTGGAGGCGGTACAGCAACGGTTTACTGTATTAGTTCCTAGGATGAGATGGTTGTTCTATGATAAGAAGCTAAGTAAATTGGGCTTATATTCTCTCGAGTTTAGAAGAATGAGAGGTGATCTCATTGAAACATACAAAATTCTGAGGGGCTTTGATAAGGTAGACACTGAGAGATTGTTTCCACCAGTTGGGAAGTGTATAACATCAGGGCACAGTCTCAGGATAAGGGGCCAATCATTTAGGACTGAGATAAAGAGAAATTACTTCACTCAAAAGTTGTGAATCTTTGGAATTCTCTAGCCCAGAGGGTTGTGGATACTCCATCATTGAATACATTTAAGGCCGGGATAGACAGATTTTTGTTCTGTCAAGGAATTAAGGGATATGGGGAGCAAGCAGGAAAATGGAGTTGAATGATGGAGCAGGCTCGATGGGCCATATGGTCTACTCCTGCTCCTATTTCTTGTACTCTTGTGTTCTTGCAATGCAACATGAGTGCTCAGGTAAATCATATTAAACTATTCCAATATGACTATGCAATTCTTTATTATTGAGTTCACATCATGCTCCACAATCCAGTCTGACTACAGCATACAATGAATTGCTCAAAATGCTGATACCAATTCTACCTTTGACCTCTACATTCTATGCATACTACTACTAAATCACTTTACAACAAACCACATACAATGCAGATATCAGATATACATGGAGCCAAGAAGACACACTTATGTCCTTTCAAACTCTCCCAATGATTCCATTACCATGGTTATATGGTCCACTTAGGCTGTTCAATAACTTCATTACTATAAACAGTGACTCAAACAATGTCCCAAGACCCTTTGGACTTGGACAATTGACCTTCACACATTTCTTCAGCTCCTCAACTTTGCCTGAGGCCTGCTTCATGAAGAATTCCTGTTCAGCAAAGCTGAAAGCTGTTTTAAGCTGTTATGTTGATCTCACAAATAGCCCAATATGTTAAAGGTACACAGATAGTGTGAGCCCACATTTCACATATATCAATGATTCAGACTTAAATATCGAGACATGATTTAGAAGTCTGCAGATGATACAAAAATAGGCTATGTGGTTGATAGAATGAAAGCTGTAAGCTTCAGGAAGATATGAATGAACTAGACAAGTCAACAGAACAGTGGCAAGTAATATTCAGTCCAGAGAAATATGAGTTAATACATTTGGGAGGGCAAATAAGGCAAGGGAATAAATGATAGAATTCTGAGAATTGTAGAGGAACAGAGAGGTCTTAGAGTGCATATCACAATGAACCGAATGACTGTCTCCTGTGCTGTAAATTTCTTTGATCTATATAATGGGGGAAAAACATAAATGAAAGCCCATGAGCAAAGCTACTATTTTAAGGCAAAATAAAACAATGGTTATTGCTCCTGAGTGACTGAATAAAGATAGTAATAAAAACAAAAAACTGCGGATGCTGGAAATCCAAAACAAAAACAGAATTACCTGGAAAAACTCAGCAGGTCTGGCAGCATCGGTGGAGAAGAAAGGAGTTGACGTTTTGAGTGCTCATGACCCTTCAACAGAACTGATTTTTCTTTACAATGAGAGGGGTGAAATATAAGCTGGTTTAAGGTGGGGGGCGGGGAGAGAGAAGTGGAGGGGGGTGGTGTGGTTGTAGGGACAAGCAAGCAGTGATAGGAGCAGATCATCAAAAGATGTCACAGACAAAGGAACAAAAGAACACAGAGGTGTTGAAGTTGGTGATATTATCTAAACGAATGTGCTAATTAAGAATGGATGGTAGGGCACTCAAGGTATAGTTCTAGTGGGGATGGGGGGCATAAAAGATTTAAAAATAATGGAAGTAGGTGGGAAAAGAAAAATCTATATAAATTATTGGAAAAAAACCAAAAGGAAGGGGGAAGAAACAGAAAGGGGGTGGGGATGGAGGAGGAAGCTCAAGACCTAAAGTTGTTGAATTCAATATTCAGTCCGGAAGGCTGTAAAGTGCCTAGTCGGAAGATGAGGTGCTGTTCCTCCAGTTTGCATTGGGCTTCACTGGAACAATGCAGCAGGCCAAGGACAGACATGTGGGCAAGAGGGCAGGGTGGAGTGTTAAAATGGCAAGCGACAGGGAGGTTTGGGTCATTCTTGCGGACAGACCGCAGGTGTTCTGCAAAGCGGTCGCCCAGTTTACGTTTGGTCTCTCCAATGTAGAGGAGACCGCATTGGGAGCAACAAATACAGTAGACTAAGTTGGGGGAAGTGCAAGTGAAATGCTGCTTCACTTGAAAGGATTGTTTGGGCCCTTGGACGGTGAGGAGAGAGGAAGTGAAGGGGCAGGTGTTACATCTTTTGCATGGGCATGGGGAGGTGCCATAGGTGGGGGTTGAGGAGTAGGGGGTGATGGAGGAGTGTACCAGGGTGTCCCGGAGGGAACGATCCCTACGGAATGCCGACAGGGGGGGTGAAGGGAAGATGTGTTTGGTGGTGGCATCATGCTGGAGTTGGCGGAAATGGCGGAGGATGATCGTTTGAATGCGGAGGCTGGTGGGGTGATAAGTGAGGACAAGGGGGACCCTATCATGTTTCTGGGATAGTGATCACTTGAAAATGATGAAAGTTTTAGCAGTTTCAAGTCACCTTTTACTGTTACAACTGACCTCTTTAACGTTATGACAAAGTTATAATCCAAAGATTCTGCCCTTCCTCAAGCACTTTTCCTCTTCATGTAAATTCCCTTCACTCACGGGTTTGATGTTCCAAGCTCTGCCCTGCCAAGCATCAACTGCCATTGTGGCTTGACAGCCTGTATTTCTAAACTCTCCTTTCTGCCTATATATTCTTTCAACAATTCAATATAATTTGTTAATTCAAACAAAGTATCCAGTATAAATTAAAAATCCATCATTAACATTTTTTTCTGATTAGAAATGTGAAGGTAATTATAGATTCAAATATTATCCTTTACTGTGGAATTATGACTAAGTAAAATTTAATAACAGTTCAATAAATTCAGCTTTACACTTACTAGCCAATTCCCCAGAAGGTAACATAACAATAATCAGTTCTCAAAGATGGGAATTTCCCATATTTTATAATCAGTTACAATTTCTTTGCATAAATATTTCAAAACAGTTGGGGCTGACTAATTGCAATTTTTCATGCTCAGGACAAGTCAACTAAACAATTCTTATTATTTTGAACTTAGATTTAGTAGCCTATTTGTAAATTTTGTGCTTATCAAGGTAAGGGATCCTAGTGCTAGGGAATAGAACACTTGTGGATCTGTTTTGTTCATCTCCCCACTTTACAACTCCATTGCCATTAAAATTACATTGACTTTTTTTTCATTCAATGAGCTAATTTATTATTTTCACTGTATCTGGTTGCCTTGGTAGATCTAGTGGTAAAATTCTAGATTCAAATCTAGTGTGAATTCATTCTTAATTGGCAGGATTTCCTAGCTTTGAATCAGACAATTACGTAGAGTAATTCATAATAATGGTATATTCTGTTTAAGATAAAGTGTGGAGTGATAACTGAAGTAATTTTGGTCCATTGAAGTGAGAGAAGAGGGAAAACTTGATCCATGCAACTTCATCTCCTTTAGTCACATATTCTCTTCTTTGTTATCGCTGATTCCCCTGTTCCATTGCCTAAATGGTAAATCTTCTGCAAGTCCATTACAGGATTATATTGTCCATCATTGTTGATTTTAAATATAGGAGCTATTGTGAAATCAGGCTATGCTGATCTGGAAGCAACAGAAAATATATCACATACAAGTATTAAAATTAAACGGAGCTTCAATTAAAATATTGTTCATTCACCTTTGATACATGTTTTTTGAAATGTGTACCAGACTTGAAGGATAACTGTCTCTCACTGATAGCTATGATGCAATGAATTTGGGTACAAATGAGTTCCAAGTGGACACAAGTTCACAGAATAAAATTATTTGTTTTTAGTATGACTTATAGCAACAACCAAAAATTTACTTATTTCAGTTACACCCAATTACCAACAGATGGACTATTGGAGTTTAGTCTTTATAGATTTTATTTGACCCTCATTGTTTCTAATCTCAGGTATTGAGTCTTTGACCTGACTCCATGTAATGTTATATAACAGGTGAATATTTTTAATAACTCACAATCATCATGTCATTATCTTGCTGAGGTTTCATATTTGATGTTTACTTCTATTTCTCTTCTTTGTCTGCTATGTATTGAATTTGTAATAAGATTGGATATAATTACTTAGGCCGGGATTTTCCAGCCCCACCAGCGGCGGTCAATGTCACAGACAGGACGAGAAAATTTGGAGAGCCGCCAAAAGTCAATTGACTTTTGGCCGCCCTCCAAATTTTCCAATTCCGCCCATGACAATGTCCACCGCTGGCTGGTCCGAAAAATCCCAGCCTTAGAATCTACAAAGCAGAAACAAACTATTTGGCCTAACTGGTCTATGCAGACGTTTAAGTGCCAGACAAGTTTCCTACAAGCCATCTTAATCTAATGTATCAGCTTTGTCTTTTCTCCTTTAAGTGCTTAGCTAGCTTCCTCGTAAAGATATCTATGTTATTTGCTTCAACTAATCTTTGTGGTAGCAAGTTCCGCATTCTTATCGCTCTTGAGGGTGCATGTAGCATAATCTAATTTTTGCTCAAAGTTGGTGGTGCAATAGTTCTTTTAATACATTTTGGAAACTTAATACAAGCATAAATTTACCAAAATCTTGAAGCCAACACAAAGCTTACAATGTTTTAAGCACAAGGGAGAATTGGAAAAAAACATTTCAATGGTTATCCATGTGTGAAAATTTGTCATTCACTATTTAATTGGATTAAGAATTCATACAGTCGTGATCTAGAAATTGTGTTAAGGAAGCCATATGGAGCTGATCATGTGACATCAATGTGATGCTGATTAATCCTGTTATTTAGGGTGTTGCAAGTATGAGATCTGAAAAAGGTGTCCTTTTGAATTTGTGTGAAAGAAATCTAGTTATCTCAAATAATTATCATGTGCAGGCAATTGCAAAGGAGATTGTGATGAATAAAATATTGTTGTTAAAAAAGATATTTAGAGTTTGTTAAATTGTGGAAAACAATATATTCTAAGAGTTCATGATCTTAAAAATTATTCATAATTTGAATAATCCAATTGTGAATAAATAACAAATTAAGTACAAGAAACTTCCTTTAAGGAATACATCCAAAGCCATTACCAAAATGCAAGTTCTAAATACACACAAAAACACTGTAATTTCTCATTGCAGCCTTTCCACTTATTTAACAGGACAAATCTAATTGACTTTACAAAGTTAAAAACAAGCATGGAACACAAATTTAATTTAAATTACATTTTGATTTCAATTGAGAAATCAAGTTCTTGAATTAATTACACCAAGATTGAATAGAGTAAGGGACAACACGAGGCAACTCAGGAACCAGTGACTCAGCTGGGTTTTTAAAGGTATAAAGTTTAAAGTGGCTATAAAGTGCTTTGAGATGTCCTGTTGTTGTGAAAGATGCTCTGTAAATGTAAGTCTTTCTTTTAGTTTTCCTCCAACAACATGCACTAACTCTGCAATGTCAAGTGAAAACCGAAAGAAACTCACCTGAAAATCCCATATTTAAATCCCTTTAAATTTAAAATATTTAAAATCCCTTTAAATAGCACTAGTTGGAGGTGGGCTCTTCCGTTCAACTGAGAATGTTTGAGAGAGGGTATAATTAGGACCTGTGAGGACCAAAATCACAGATCAAGTGCTAAATCAGCATGAGGTACTGACTGAAATCACAGTCCGCCAACTCTGCATGGTTCTGATGCACGAACACATGCCTGTGTTATTGCCTTTCCTAGCTTGGGGCTTGCTGTGGGCTCCATCGGAAGGCATAGGAGAGTTTGTGTTGACTAAGCCGTTTCTTAGTCCCTTTGGGCTCCCATAGAGACAAAACCAACAGCGCCTTGGAGCTCAATTTTACACCACTGTAATGTTTTTAATGTATTTAAAAAAGGAGGGAAGGAGAAAATAGGGGGCTGAATTTTCCCTCTGTTGGGGGAGAAATTGATGGGTGGGTGCGTGCGGGCACGCTTCCGATTGGCGCCCCCGATCTGAAGCGCAGCGCCATTTTATGTGGGCGGGCCAATTAAGGCCCGCCCAGCATGACATCCGCAAGGAAGCGCTATGTGCTCCCTGTGCAGGCGGGGGGGATGCCTAAAATCGAGAGTGCGCTCTTTCGCGCATGCACACGAAAGAGCACACTCATTTCCCTGAGACTAAGCGCAGCCTCAGGGAGATCGGCTCTACGTGCAAAAATATTAAAAATAGGAAAAAAAAATTCCCTTACATGTCCCCACATGTGACAATGTTGGGGCATGTTCATAATTTCCAACAAAACTTTATTAAAATTTTTAAAACCCTACATGAAACCTCATCCCACCTGTGGAAGAGGTTTCATGTTTTTTCTACTTCCCGCCGGGGCTCCTGGCCTACCCGCCAGCCTTAAGGTTGGACGGGCAGGTACACTAATTACTTTAATTGATCCTGTCAATGGCCTCAATTGGCCATTGACAGGTTGGCGGGCGAGCAGCTGATTTTGCTGCGCCCCCACCTTCCTGAAAATTTAAATGGGACGGGGGGTGCTGTCGGGAGTTCCGCCCGATGTCATCCCGTGTCATTTTACGCATCAGCGAGCGGGCCCCGCCCCCTCTCACCAATGGTAAAACCTGCCCAGGGAATTACGGACCGGTTAGCCTAA
Organism: Carcharodon carcharias; assembly: GCF_017639515.1. Lineage (NCBI taxonomy): Eukaryota > Metazoa > Chordata > Chondrichthyes > Lamniformes > Lamnidae > Carcharodon > Carcharodon carcharias. Next base: position 81,697,879 of record NC_054472.1, on the reverse strand, counting down.
TGTCAGCTGTAGGGAAAATGCTAAATTCTGTTATAAGGGATGTGGTAATAGGACACATAGAAAATAACAACAGGATTAGACAAAGTCAACATGGATTTGTGAAAGGGAAATCGTGTTTGATAAACCTACTGGAGGTTTTTGAGGATGTAGCTAGCAGAATAGATAGGGGAGAACCAGTGGATGTGGTGTATTTGGGTTTTCAGAAAGCTTTTGATAAAGTCCCACATTATAGGTTAGTGTGCAAAATTAAAGCACATGAGATTGGGGGTAATATATTGGCATGGATTGAGAATTGGTTAGCCGATAGAAAACATAGAGAAGGAATAAACGGGTCTTTTTCAGAGTGGCAGACTGTGACTAGTGGTGTACCGCAGGGATCAACAGTTGGGCCCCAGCTATTCACAGAATATATCAACAATTTGGATGAGGGAACCAAATGTAACATTTCCAAGATTGCTGATGACATGAAACTTGGTGGGCATGTGAGCGATGAGGAAGGTGTTAAGAGGCTTCAAGGTGATTTATACAGGTTAGGTGATGGGCATATACATGGCAATATGAAGTTATCCACTTCGGTAGGAAAAACAAAATGGCAGAGTAATATTTAAATGGTGATAGATTGGAAATATTGATGTACAAAGGGACCTGGGTGTCCTTGTACACCAATCACTTGCTATAGAGGGAGTGCACAAAGGTTCACCAGACCGATTCCTGGCTTGGCAGGATTGTCATATGGGGAGAGATTGGGCCAAGTAGGCCTGTTTTCACTGGTGTTTAGAAGAATGAGAGGGGATCTCATTGAAAAGTATAAAATTCTGACAGGTCTGGACAGACTAGATGCAGGATTGATGTTTCCCCTGGCTGGGGAGGGGTCTAGAACAAGAAGTCACAGTCTTAGCATACTGGACTGAGATGAAGAGAAACTTCTTCACTCAGAGAGTGTTGAACCTGTGGAATTATCTACTACAGAAGGCTGTGGAGGCCAAGTTACTGAATATATTTAAGAAGGAAATAGATTTTTGGACTCTAAAAGCGTCAAAGGATATGGGGGAGAGAGTGGGAATATGGCGTTAAGATAGGGGATCAGCCATGATCCTATTGAATGGCGGAGCAGGCATGAAGGGCCAAATGACCTACCCTTGCTCCTATTTTGTATATTTCTAGAAAACATTCCAAGTCATTTCAGAGGCACATAGTAAAAAAATAGATGTCAAGTAAGGAATGAGTTATTAGGAAGGTTGCCCAAAGTTTGGTTAAAGAGGTGAGCTTAAGGGATGATTGTAAAAGACAAAAGGAGTGGTCAGGAGGAGAGAATTCCCCAGAGTGAGTTCTAGGATGCTGAAAGCATAACTGCCAATGATTAGGCCAAGGGAAGCAGATACACTTTAGAAAGTGCCAATGTGAGGCCAAAGGGCAAAAGATGAATGAGTTCACCTTTCTTAGGGATAGGGACAGGATGAACAAAGGCTAATGTTTGAGCAGGAAAGTGGCTTGGGATTAAGGGACACACCATAGGAGGGGTATGTTCAGAAGCACACACAGCAAAGATGGCAGGAGGTTTGCAAGATCAGCGGTCTCATTAAGGCAGAAAATCTAAATGATGAGGTTAAAATCTGCTAACAGTCTTAATGGTAAAGTAGCAACAGCAATGAAGGAAAGCCATTTACAAAGATATCTGGTTTACAGTGGCAGGGTGAAAAAGCATGGTGACCAGGTCAGCTTTCAGTTTAGCAGAGGTAGCAACTGTGTCATCAGAAAAATAGGAGACAGAAAAATTCACAGAAATCATTAAAAGTAACTTTGGCAAGAAAGCAGAAGGAAAAGGTGAAGAGGCAGGAAGACAGCAGATGATGTTTCTTTTCAGTAAGTTTATGTTTAGCAGCTCTAAAAGTAGATACACTAATATAATAAGCTCAGATAAAGTCAGCTAAGAATACTGCATACTGATCAAGACGACAGGTGTGAAAACCAGAATTTTTACAAGATGATTTGGTAACTAGAGATATGGGGTGATAGTGCTACCCCTCCTTTATCCGTAAATTTATTTTCCTGTCCATCTCTGAGATCTTCAACGTCTCAATCTCTGAAACTCTAAGTTATCGACTGAGTTATAGACAATTGGTCATTTGATGGCCGTCTGATTATTCCTATCCAAGAGGAAAAAGTTTGACCTCCAACTGGTGTCTCCTCAAAGCAAAATAGCTGAGATTGACAAATTCAGTGATGTGTATTTTGTGTTTGTAGCTGTGAATTGGCATGCTGCCATTTCATGGATCCATGCACAGGAGCCATTCACTGCACTTCCAATGAATATGATATTAACACATTACTGTTTATTTACGATAATTTAATATGTCTGTAGTTAATTTAATTTTTGTACTTCATGGTAAAATGTCTAGTTATCCAAACTGTTAACTGGCAGAATTAAAAATAAGACTTAAGAACTTACTACAATCTGTACCTTCATACAAAACATAGAAAACATTCTATCTCATCCAAGCATTGATCCAAGATTAAGGTGTTAACCATTCAAAAGTTTCAAATACAAACTTTTAATTAAAGGAAGTGGTTCAGAAATCTTGTGAATGGCCCAATGAATAAATGCAATTCTTGATGTTGTTCTCAGTGATGTATAACAAGACCCAAGATAGATTCCTGTGTTAGTTAAACTAGGGTTCAGCCAGGGCTACTCAGCTCCTGATCTCATTACCGCCTTGGTTCAAACATGGACAAAAGAGCTGAAGTCCAGAGGTGAGGTGAAAATGATTGTCCTTGACATCACGGCAGCCTTTGACCGAGTGTGGCATCAAGGAGCCCTGGCAAAACTGGAGTCAATGGGAATCAGGGGGAAACCTCTGCTGGTTGGAGTTGTACCTAGCACAAAGGAAGATGGTTGTGGTTTTTGGAGGTCAAGCATCTCAGTTCCAAGACATCATTGCAGGAGTTCTTCAGGGTAGGAACCTAGGCCCAACCATCTTCATCAATGATCTTCCTTCCAACCTAAGGTCAGAAGTGTGGATGTTCACTGATGGTTGCACAATGTTCAGCACCACTTATGACTCCTCAGGTACTGAAGCAGTCCATGTCCAAATGCAGCAAAATCTGGACAATATCCAGGCTTGACAAGTGGCAAGTAACATTCACACCACACAAGTGCTGGGCAATGACCATCTCCAACAAGAGAGAATTTAATCATCGGCCCTTGACATTCAATGGCATTATCATCACTGAATCCCCCACTATCAAATTCCTGGGGGTTATCATTGACCAGAAACTGATCTGGACTATCTATATAAATACTGTGGCAGGACATTGACTAGGAAACCTGTGGCGAGTAACTCACCTCCTGACTCCCCAAAATCTGTCCACCATCTACAAGGCACAAGTCAGGAGTGTGATGGAATATTCCTCACTTGCCTGGATGAGTGCAGCTCCCACAACACTCAAGAAGCTTGACACCACCCAGGACAAAGCAGCCCGCCCATCCACAAATATTCACCCCTTCCACCAGCGACACACAGTGGCAGCAGTGTGTACCATCCAGAAGATACATTGCAGGAACTCACCAAGCCTTAGATTGCAGCTTCCATACCCACGATCATTACCATCTAGAAGGACAAGAGCAGCAGATAGATGGGAATACCACCACCTGGAAGTTCCCCTCCAAGCCACTCACCATCCTGACTTGGAAATACATCACTGTTCCTTCACTGTTGCTGGGTCAAAATCCTGGAACTTCCTCCTTCACAGCACTATGGCTGTACCTACAACACATGGACTGCAGCGGTTAAAGAAGGCAGCTCACCACCACCTTCTCAAGGGCAATTAGGGATGGACAATAAATGGTGGCCTCGCCATTGATGTCCACATACCGTGAATGAATTTTTAAAAAGCTGGGATTGTGATAGGATTGCTATATCTGTTTATGCCCTTGAACTGGAGGATGGGAGCAATGGTGGTTGTGCAGGGGTGGCCAGGGTGGTGAATCAGTGAGGTCTTTGCTTCTTATCACCATTCCTTTGCCTCTGCATACATGACCATTACTTGATTCTGTTTCAATGCCCCTGAGAGCCAGGCAGACAGCTTACTGTGAATGAGCCATCCTGCCAATGCATTCCACTCAATGAGAAAGTTTAACTAATATGCAAGAGTGCCTGTAGGAGAGGAAAGAAAATTGGGGGAAAAGGCATGAAATCTTGTAGAATTGTAAAGTTTTTCTTTGTAGTTTAACTTGATTGTTTTAAATATCGGTGTAGTCTCACAGAAATGAAAATACTAAAATTACTGCTCTGTTTTGAAGTGGGAACATATTCTCACAAACAGTAAAGCAAATAAGTTAACTCTGCTATGAATAGGTGAATTTGTGGGAGATATAAGCAAGGAAATCAAAAGATCATCCTTGACGTAAACACATCATGTGATGTCTGATAATCTTCTGCCAATCGTTGTACCTAATCTGATAATACATTGTGGAAGGTAGATAAGAATTATGCAAAGTCTGACTGGAAATCTTCATGTCCTGTTTGCTGTAATGACAAAGTGTAGAAGATCAACTAACGTGCCCTGAGTTACAGCTTCCCTTCTTGATTACTCCCAGCTGTTTAGAGTTGTTATTTTATTATAAATGTGCCAATTCCTTTTTGAAGTCGTAAACTATGCATAGGCATAAATAGTGGAATTATAAAACAGTTTTTGGGATTGATAGTGGTAAAATAAGAAGGTTATTAATCTTTAATTTTTTAATCCCACACAATTATTTTAGAGGCACTTTGCATTAGTTGATTTAATGAATTTTACTTATTGGTGGTGCACTACTAAACCCAAAAAAAACTTTGTATGCTACTTTAGCACAGTTAACCTGCTTAGAATAAAACATAGGCCAAGATTTTTCCTTTAGCAGGTAGCGGGTGGGGGCAGTCATGGCAGTCATCGCTGCCTGCGATCGGCTCCAAATTGCCATTTTATGTGGCGGACCAATTAAGGCCCACCCAGCATAATATGCGGCCAGTAGCACTCAGCTACCGGCTCAATTGATTTCTTAATGGCCTAATAGGCTGTTACATTTCGGCGGGCATGCAACCGAATGAAATATCGCAATGGCGTGCGGTGACATTGAGACGCATACTCGACATCATCGCGTGCCATTTTATGCGTTCACGTGTCAAGCCCACTCCCACACGCCGACAGGAAAATTCTGCCCATAGAAAAAAATTATGCAAGTACATTGAGCAGTGCTCTACCAAAGAAAATTTAATTCCATGAAAACAAAAGTATGTACATTTGAAAAATTTATTAAATGTACAGGAATTGATAAATGACTGATAACTTTGTTAGTCAAATTGCAACCCTAACAAAAATGTTTGTGGCACGGGTTACGTGTACCTGATGATAAGATCCGCAAATCTCTGCTGGGTTGGGCTTGTGGAGTGTACACTGACAATTCAAGAATTCTGTGAATGAGCTGATTTCTGCTTCACTTTTAATGGATGATTGATTAAAAATAATGAAGTGTTGTTAGAATATAAAGTCTAAAGCCTGTAGTGGAGATATTCCTTTTACAACAAAATATTAATTTGTAAATATTGTGATGTAATTTAAAGAAAAAACATTTTTAAAAAATCCTTAGTTTTGCTATATTCTTCAAATTTTGCTGAAAATTTGACAACCACACAATGAGAAAACATTCCAACTTTTTGATTCATATTAGCAACCAAAGGAACATTTTTTTTCCCTTCCACTGATTTATTTTTATATGTGTGCAATTTTTCTTTGCTCAGCTTTCCAATCATTCCCCAGTCAAAATGGTAGGGAGAGAATTTATTTCCAGCTCTAAAACTATGAGCAACTAGGTCAGCGGTGGGAAGGTATTAAAAGGGAATATATAATTTAAACGCAATGCGACACAACTTTAATCCTGCCAGCCCGATTTAGTGAACCTCACATGTGTCACTCATGCCTTCGCTAACCCGCCCAGTGAAATATGTCGATTTATTAGTGGCTTCTTTGACTCACTGTGAGAGTCCTTTGGAGTTCCAGGAGAGTGAGTGCAGGGCGCTGAACTGACCTTGGAGACGTTTTCTCTGTGTAAAGGCTTGCTGAGCTGACACTCTAAGGGGTGGAGCCTCAGGCAGGAAATTTAGAATCCAGAAGCACTGGGTCCAAAATTTTAAGGGTAGATGCACAACTTAGCTGCCGAGGAGCCATTCCTTAAAGTGACATAATAGATCTAATTCCCTGAGGGAAGGACACTTAGGAAGCTGCCTGCAAGGAAATGGAGAGGTAGGGGCAGCGTGGAAATCATCCACCCCGTCCTTCTTCATCCTTCAGTGCTGGAGGGGATGAGCTGGCTGAATTATTACGTCTCAGACCTCAGTTCAAACCATTGATGCCATCAAGTGATCTTGTGTGATGGCAGAGGAATCTTCTCCCTGGTCTTTGTAATATCTTTTTGTGCTAGAGCAATAGAAATTCAGATGCTGGAGATTCAAACTGCGAAGCTTCCTTAAAAAGCCTGAAAAATGATTTTCAACTCGAACACATCCGTTCAAATATGGCATCCAGCAGCCATCAGATGATGCGAATGTCAGAGTTGTCCCTTGTCATGGGATCCAGAGATAAGCCCGTCACCTCCATTCATGAGTTTGCCGCCAATAATCAGGTTCAGCCGACTGCCAAGGAGCCACATCAGAATCCTGACTTCTGGGCCACCTGGTGGGTACCACACAACAGGACTAAATCCAGGCCCATATTACAGTACAATAAGGGCAGTCTTCACAGAGTGTAATAAGCATATGCTCATATTGTAGATGTAAATATTAATATTGTTTTCTTAGTAAATTTGGCTTTAAAGATCTAACTTCAGTAGATGGTAATGAAACAGAGCATTCTAAAGTCCAAATGCATTGTACTGTGGAATCCCAGGATGTAGGATCACACCCCACAGGGCAAGCTCCAGATCTCAGCCCGACTACCATGGGGGTGGAAGCCAGACATTTCTCTGCAAAAAGGGAGGAAAATTTAAAGGCTAAGTTAATTGTGGTGCTTTCATGTGGAATATTTTGAGAATATTATGAATACCGCAAAAAAGAAAAAAGCCAAATTCAGAGAATGAATGGAAATATAATATAATAACCATGATAATTGAGTTCGCAGGATGTGAAAAGATTTTTCACTGAACAGGTTGATGAAAACATGTAGAAAAGCTTAGTGGAAGTGGCAATAGCTATATCCACCTTTAAAGTTTTTATGGGAATTTCCAGCCCTCTTTGCTATCTGCTACACAGGCTAATGTTTTTACATATGCATGTATAGGAAAGGAAAAGAAAGAAACAACTTAAAATTATATAGCACCATATCAGATCCCAGAATATCCCAAATTCGTATTACCAAAGGATTGCTTTTGATGCAGTGCTGTTAATGTTGGTTTCAAAATATTTTGTCAAATTTGTTTAATTTGCATTTAAAATCATCGATCAGAAATTCATTTATATTAAGAAAAATAAATATCATTCCAACCTCAAATTTTGGTTAGATTTTATTTAGGAAACCAGAAGAAATAATCTGCCTTGAAAACATATGCTACAATTTTAAAATATGGCCAACTTTTGCTTTCTTTCAGTATAGAGTTTTAAACTTGTTCACTGCAAACCAGGGGCAGTATTTTACAGCCCTGTTGCAGCGGGGGCGGGGCCTTAAAATGCAGAAAGCCATTCAAAACTCCATTGGCTTCGGCGACGTAAAACTCCGCCTCAGAACTATATTATGTTTAACATTAAAATATCATCTCAGAAAATATATTTACGTAGCATTTGATACTAACAGAGAATATTTTGGGACTGGATTATTAAATGATTATAGATTTGTCACATAAAATGGAAGATATTAAGTTAAAACTACAGGAAGAAGTAAAATGATTTGGTTAGGAATTCCAGTCCCAGTGAAACGTAAGTAGTAGGTTGCAATCTGAACCCACAAGTTTCTCCACGATTTACATAAAGCTGAAGCTGTCAACCCTGTGAGAGTTTGGTGGGAGGAAAGGTACTTCTGCCCACACCCCCTTATGTCCTGGCAAGTAGGGGGGATGCATCTGGAGCTGCATTCACTCTTGAATTCTGCTGAGCTTACCATTAGTCAGGCCCAGCAGTTTCCATAAAAGCAAAATACTGCGGATGCTGGAAATCTAAAATAAAAACAGAAAATGCTGGGAATACTCAGCAGGTTTGACAGCGTCTGTGGAGAAAGAAACAGAGTTAACGTTTTGAGTCCGTATGACTCTTCTTTAGAGTTGAGTAAGTCATATGGACTAAAAACGTTAACCCTGTTTCTCTTTCCACAAATGCTGTCAGACCTGCTGAGTTTTTCAAGCATTTTCTGTTTTTATTCCAGCAGTTTCTATGTCTGATCTCAACAGGCATGGATTCTATTTTGGGAGTCTTGAAGAAGAACTTAGATTTATATAGCGCCTATCACAGCCTAAGGACGTCCCAAGTGCTTTACAGCTAATGAAGTACCTTTGAAATGCAGTCACTGTTGTAATGTGGGAAATGCGGCAGTCACTTTTATGCACAGCAAGGTCCCACAAACAGCAATGTGATCATGACCTGATAATCTGTTTTAGTGATGGTGGCTGAGGGATAAATTTTGGCCAGAACATTGGGAACAAATTGCCCTTCTTTGAATACTGCCATTGCATCTTTATGAAGTATTACTGAAAGAAGAGTTGTGTATAGTTTTTCTTTGGCTTCGTACACAAGGGATGCAGTAATCTGTGTCCACATAATTTATATCTGAAAATAAATGAAAAATATTTGGCAATTACATTTCCAAGAAGGCACTATTATTATGTAGCTCTCAGGAGCACTTTGTATTGAAAGTATTCCTGGGCTAATCAGGTTCTTTAAGGAAATCATATACCTTTGAATGTCCAGCGATCTATTAAACATATAATGACCTAAATCTTCTGGTATCCGTATCGTATCATCGGAAATTAGACATAAATTGGCAGATGCGTGTAGGACCCCACGGAGGTCCTGACACACACACACATGCGCTGAAATTGCCCAGAGGTTTAAATTTCTAATGAGCTGATTTCAGCTGCCCCGGCCCTCTCAAATGTCTCCAACACTGAGCTCAGTGTCAGAGACTTGGGCCAGATAAGCGGGACTTACCTGTATACTTACCTTGCAAATGTTACACTGATTTATACCTGGTCTAACTCTGTGATTAGCCAGCGCAACTAAACTGAGCACAATAACTGACGCCCCAAATCAACCCCGCCCCCCAGACCCGAAATCACCCGAACCAACTACTCGCCCACTGACCCAACCCATCTACCCACTCACCCATTCAACCACTCAATCACCCATTCACTCAACCACTCATCCATTCATTAACCAATTCACTTACTGAATGACTGGAGACCTTTAAAACTTACCTGAATACGGCCCTGACTTCATTTTTTCTTGTGCTTGATGGTCTTCACCATGGATGCCTGCATTGATCCATCCATGCTTTAGCTGGGATTGTTCTCTAGAAACCTGAAAGTTAATCGACTGTTGTGTCAGAATGAAGATACAGTGCTTGTAAAATGGCTCTGCAGTATGCATGGGTGGCGTTGCACAAATTGGGGGTTAAATTGGCCCACAGCCAGGTTGGCAGCCAATTTACATGCTGCCTTTTTCCCCCCACTGATTTCAATGACAAAAAATTGAAAAGAAAATCACCATTGCTCAGTTTTGCTATGATTGTGACTTGTGAACTTTGTAAGCTGCAAGTCCTTATTTCCTGGGATAAACAGAGTCCTGCATCTTGCAGTTTCCTTCTGCTAGTTTCTTGGCAGTTCGGGGGCAAACTCAGCCAGAAAATTGCTCTGAGATGTGCTTGGCAATGTCCTTACCTCCTAATACCCAACATGCCCCCACCTCCCCTTCCCGTTCCAAATTGTAGGCCCAGTGGAACTACCATATTTGAATACTGGATTCAGGGGTCACCTGTTAGGCCTCGGTGCCCAGCGTTTTAAGATCATTTCAGGGTGCCACTGATATTCATTGGAAGAATGCACCATACTTACCAACATTCTCTAAAGTCATAAAAAATGATGACTCAAAAAAAACGTACAACTAAAAAGCAGGCATATATAATAATACTACCTGACAACATTTAAACAAGTTAAGATCCTCTTTACTAGATTGGATTTCAGTGAAATCTGAAACCCAATAACCTCATAAGTGAAAAGCAAATTGCTGCAGTTGCTAGAAAACTGAAAATGCTAGAAACACACAATGGCCAATCAGGATTTGTGAAGAGAATAGACAAGTTTGCATTTCAGGTAAGGTCTCTTCTTCATTTAATATGCTATTACTCATATGAAAATGGAAGGAAGAACTAAAATACAAAAAAAAATCAACTTCGTTCTTCCTTTTAGAAGTTAGAAAATAAATCCAAATACTCTACAACAATAACTTACATTCACAAAAAGATTAATGCAGAAAAAACATCCCAAGATCCTTTACAGAGACCTATTCGGTCAAGCATAGATGCCAAGCAAAAAGAAATATTAGTATGGGCAACCAAATGTGGTGGTCAAAGAGGTGGATTTTAATAGAGAGTCTTTAGAACAGGAGGCAGATGCAGAACCTTGTGGGAAAGAATTAAGGTCTGTATAACTGAAAGCACAGCTGGCGATTTGGTGGCCAAAACCAGAGGAAAGGAGAGATCTGGTGGGATGACAAATCTAAGGAAGGTTACAGCAATAGCAAAATGTCAGGTCATTATGTGAGTCAAACAATGTGATGTGAATTTTAAATTAGAGGCACCAGGATCTAATCAGCAAGGACAGGAACAATGGATCAGCAGGATTGGGTGCAGGATAGTGTATGAGCCGCAGAGTTTTGGATGAACTAAAGTTTATGGAGAATGGTAGGTGCAAAGCCAGCCAGAAGGGCATTTGAATAATTCAATCTAGAGGCGATAAAGGCACAAATGAGGATTTCAGCAGCAGATGGGCTTAGCAAGGGTTGGAGGTGACTCAGAGACTGATATTACAGTGGTGAACAGACACACTGTTTGTGAAGGAGGACACATGAAGTTCGAAACTCAGCTCAGGGTTGAATAGGATGCCAAGAATTGCGGAAGTAGTGAACAGTCATTCAGCCTCAAACAGTGCCTGGGGTGGGGCTGTAATCAGAGGCAATTGGGGAACATTTTTAACACTAATTGTCAGACAAGGGGCCGAATTTGCATCTGGATGTGGAGGCACGTTTTGTTGTGCAAATGGTCACACTTGGATTTCCTCCACAAAAAACTAATTTCCCTCTGCATTCCCAACCCTACACCATTTTCTCCTGGCCTTCTTGCGGGTTGGGAATGTCTAGTGTGCAAATGCACACCTGCCCCTCCAAGGTCAGGTTTTAAATGGAGGATGAAAATTGGATTTCACGCCACACTCCATCTCCATCAGGTGGTGCTTGGTTTTGGAAGCCGTTTAAGCACACTAAAGCTGGGATTTTCTGCACTCGCTGGCTTCAAGCCTGTTCGGTGGCATGAGCAGATAATATAACAAAAAGGCTACGTCCACTCCGCCCACCAATGGCGGGCCACATTCCCAACATTGGATGTAGGGAACTTCATTGTAATACATCAGCATATCATTAGAAGGTCATCGGAACAGCATGTATCCCAGGAATGCATAATTAATGCGGTGCGTTTGGGATGATACAGTGTGACGTTTTACCTGTCCGCTACTGCACTTAGTACAAATCTGGGATGATTCTGCTTCAGGTTTGAGAGCTTATGAAGAAAATGGAAAGCCTGTTGACAAGTCTGGAATATCTGAAAAGTAAATGTAAAGTTTGTTTTCACACCTTCAAATGCCACGATTGATGATATATTGTAATGTAGATGTGTTTTTAATGCCCTGATTCATAATAGGTATATGTCCTTTGAAGGTGCGTTGACCCTCACATTGACTAGCCTTGTGTATTTATTCACATGAATTTCCAATGGCGGGTTCTTACTTGTGCACTCCAACCCCCCGGCAATAAAGGCCAATATGCAATTTGCTTTCCTAATTGCTTGCTGCACCTGCATGCTAATTTTCTGTGCTCCCTGTATGAGTACACCCAAGTTTCTTTGAATGCCATTTAAAAAATATTCTGGGTTTCTGTTTTTACTACCAAAGTGAATAACTCATAGTTCCCCAAATTATACTCCATCTGCTTCCTTGTTGTCCATTCACTCAATCTGTCAATATATCTTTACAGCCTCTTTCTGCCTTTTTCACAGTTTACATTCCCACCTAGCTTTGTATTGTCAACAAACTTGGATACGTTACTCTAGGTCTCTTCATCTAAGGTATTAATATAGATTGTAAATATCTAAAACCACAACCCAGAATCAATGCATCCACTATCTCTGCAGCTACTTCTTTTAGAACCTTAGGATGTAGACCATCAGGTCCTGGGGATTTGTTGGCTTTTAGTTGCTTCAGTTTCTTCAATACCTTTTCTCTGCTGATATTAATTACCTTAAGTTCCTCACTGTTTGGGGGAGATAGTGGTATAGTGGTAATATCATTGGACCAATAATCCTGTTGAGGGACATAGGTTCAAATCTCACTATTGCACCTGGCCGAATTTAAATTCAATTAATAAATCTGGAATATAAAGCTGGTCTCAATCATGGTGACCATGAAACGATCATTGATTATTGTAAAAACTCACCTGGTTCACTAATGTCCTTTAGGGAAGGAAATTTATTGTCCTCACCTGGTTTAGCCTACATGTGACTCCAGACCCACATCAATGTGGTTGATTCTTAACTACCCTCTGAAATTTTTTTTAATCATTCATGGGATGTGGGCATCACTGGCTAGGCCAGCATTTATTGCCCGTTCCTAATTGCCCTTGAGAAGGTGGTGGTGAGCTACCTTCTTGAACCACATATGGTGTAGGTACACCTACAGTGCTATTAGGGAGTTCCAGGATTTTGACCGAGTGACACTGAAGGAACAGTGATATATTTCCAAGTCAGTATGGTGAGTTGCTTGGAGGGGAACTTCCAGGTGGTGTTCCCATGCGTCTGCTGCCCTTGTCCTTCTAGCTGGTAATGGTCATGGGTTTGGAAGGTGCTGCGTAAGGAGCCTTGGTGAGTTCCTGCAGTGTATCCTGCAGATGGTACACGCAGCTGCTACTGTGTGTCGCTGGTGGAGGAAATGAATATTTGTGGATGAGGCAACAAATGGCCTAGCAAGACACCTGTACAAGGGCAATTAGGGATGCCATGCTAGGGAATGGGTGATGCTGCCTCATCAAAAATGCCAGTTAACTGAGAGTTCAATTTACCAATGGAATTACCATGGAATTGTAGCTGGAACTAAGTTGCAAGTATTCAGAAAGTAAAGAACAGTATTCTTTTTACTTCTAAGTTTTCAACAGTACATTAAAATATAAATTAAAGTATAAAGTAATTGCTTCTGGTTGGTAGTGACGAATCATCTTAGGGGAACATCAGAAATCCCGACTAGTAAAGAATTCTAGTTGGTAGAGTGCAGGATAACACATAATTTACTGTAGTATTATTTGCAACATTATAAGCCTCTTATTTTAATGTAATACTATCCTTAACTTCCTTTGTAAGCTACAGATGGATCTTTCTTCCCAAGTTTTTGTTTTCTAATGGACAACCTCACACACCCATCAATGCTACCAACCACACACTCACTGCTTGCTACATCCACGTACCTCCAACTATTCAACTTTGGCAGGTATATCACTCAAAGACAGTGCTACACAACCACTCTACCGTCTCTCATGCAAGACAAGGTGAGAAGGGAGCAAAGCAGAACTGGTGGACCAGAATGCCTGCATCCCATGAGCCCCATGGGGGTGATGTTTATCTGCATTCTGGGACCAGTTGCAATGGTCCATGGCATCCAGCACTGCTGAGAACATTGAGGGTGATGGCATGTTCCTGCCTTATGCCGCTCTGAACTCCCAGCTCATCCTCTTCTTGCTTTCTGGCAGGATGAGCAAGCTGCTGATTGTGTGATCATGAATCCCTTGATTCCCATCCCAACCCCTTTCCCTCACATCACATTCCCAGGTTAAGTTCCTGCTTGCAGACACCAAGAGCTGCTGCGTGACCAATTACAGAGCCTCAGAAGGAGGAGAGGGAGCAACAGCACGTGAAGAGGCCCTTGATCTGATACTCACAGCCACCAATTTGGGTACACTACATACACCTTGGAGGGTAGTATAGAGTTGGGGATCAACATGTGGTGAGCCATCCTGGTAGGGGGCAAAGATGATTTGTTTGCCAGCTCACTGGAGGGCAAGGTCATGAATGAGCTTGTTGCAGCAGACTCAGTTGTGGAGCTCGGTGGGGTGGCAAACAGAAGAGCACTGATGGACATGCACACTGAGATGCTGATGGACATGCACATCGAGATGCTGATGGACATGCACACTGAGATGCTGGGTACATTGTCTGGCCTGCCAAACAGCCCTTTATCACTGTTAATGAGCATGAAGGAACCCAGCTTCAACTTGACAGAGCTTGATCTCTCTCCAGCCTCTGCTCCATCGCCCTGACATGTCGCAGAACCAGAGGCTGTGCGTTGAATGACAGATCACCTACTCCTTTGCCTTCCCTGCAAACCTGTGGCAACACGCTGGAAAATCCAGGAACTCACCACAATGTCTTCCAGGACAGTCTAGAGTACTTCCAGACACTTTGCAACAGAAGAAGTTCCAAAAAAATTACTTTACCAGTAATTTAGATGCCTGGCTCTATAAATAACTTCAGTGCTGGGCCCATCTTGTTGCTTCATGCTTGTTATTTACAGAGTGAACAACCAAGAAGCTTTCTGCACATGCTTTATTTACATATGGAATCCTAGCCTCACATCAGTCGGTAGGGCTGTGTGACATGAAGATAGTGTTGATTCACAGTCTTCCGATGCATTACGGGGACGCTGCTGCTTGCACCTTTCTCCTTTAGCAACGCTGCAAGGGCCGTGGATAAAGTGGCCCCAGACATGGCGGTAGGTCTCTATAGCACTGCTTGTAGTGGCACGAGGCAAACAAATTTCTAGCCTCAAGACTTAAAAAGAGAAGCAGACTTGGTTACTCTTTTTTTTGAAGTAAAAACATTTTTCATGTCGTATAAATTTAGTTCCCAAATAATTTAAATGGATAGTAATTCAAATTCCATGATTTACCCACACGCTTTATAACAAAGAATGCATTTTGCAACCTCTCAAATAGAGTTTCTGCATCAACTAAGATGCCAAATTCTGTGGCTATTCCATGCTATTTACAAATTTAAGAAACAAGGCAGGTTATCAAAAGATTGTAGGGATTGTGTCCTTGGTTCATCTTTTTATCTCTGTGTTTAAAGGCTAATACTAAATATATTTCTTGATGGAAATTCATAATTTTAAGAGATTTTGGTACAAAGCTCGATTTCCCATTTAGGCCCACACTACTGTCTACCCCCTTCTGGTACTTAAAGTAAACCAGCAGAACTGCTACAGATCTAGCTGGAGGTCTGTTGATAGGTATTGCAGGGGACATTAGAGGGACTAATAATGAACTGTTGATGTGTGGACTTGACCATTGATAAACAGAAAGCAGGTACAATGGTTGCCATGCAGACTCACATTGCACACCTTCGCAAATGAACAGCAATATTATTTGGATATCTCAGCCTCTTCTTATTACCTCCTCTGCTGTAGTTTAATTTATAGTTTCTTGGCAGCAAAAAACACGAGTGTTAAGTTTGTGTGCTTGAGTAGTACACTATCATAAATGCTATTTTGTGTATCTGTTATAAGGAAAATAGCTGGTGAAGAAATTGAAGAATATATAGAAACATTAAAAAATTAAAAAATAAAACATATGCTCTTACATTCAGATGAACCCATTGAAGGCACTACTGTCACATTTCCATCTAATTGCTATACCTTGATTCTATGATTGTTAAATACTGAATGAGTGCCAACCCTCCTGGTATTCCTAGTACTGTGTGCTGTCTTTTTCTGCATGAATATGCAGTGTTAATGTGCTGTTGCAGTCTCCAGATCCTGCAATCAGAAACAGTCAGGATAGAGGTGTAATGGATGACAGTAAGATGCCAGAGGGTAAGGACCCAGGCTGTGAGACTTCATTGTGTTGGCATGCATTGTAGGATGTGAAACATTGAGTGCTGCAAAGTTGCTATAGGGACAAGAGACAAGGTAGAATTTAATCTTGGTGATAAGGGGTCTCACTCCAACTGGCAGGAATCTTGCATTGCCTGTGCTGTCTGACGGAATTAATTGCCCTGTCAGGCACTTAACTGGCTAGCGTTGGGCCTTTCCCAAGACTCAGGACCCCAGGGGCTGTCAGCCAATCAGAGGCAGGCAGCTATCCATTGCCAAGTGCACCACTTGGAGTGGTGATTGCTGCCAATAAAGCAGCCGTGGAGAGACCTAGGATTGCTAAGGGAACCAGGCCACAGGTGAGTGATGGGGAGGTGGGCATTGGATTGGGTTGCCGGCTGGAGGGTCAGAAAAAAGAGTAGAGGTTGGCCCTCATTGGGCCTCCCACCTTCCCAGGTCCCTTGATCAGACACCATGCCTTTCATTGAGGGACCCCTCTCCCCGGCCAATCTGGGAGGCAGCAAGTAAACTTCTGCTTGTTGTTCTCCCTGTACGCAAGTACCCCACTGGGTGCTGGTTGAATACCAGTGGTGGCAGGATTAGTCCCTTAAGTAGACATTAATAGCCCACTTAAGAGCCTCAATTAGTGGCTGGGTGGGAAGGCCGCCCACGAGCCATCCCATCCTAGATTTAATTGGTTTGGGGGAAGTGGCACTGCACTCTCCGGCTATCAAATACCCAAACACCCAACACCCAACCTGCCCCCCCCCCCCCCCACCCCTCAGAACCCACCTCCAGGGGAAGTGTTAATTTCCGCCCATTGTGTGCCATATGATACCCTAAAGAGCAATACTTGACTGTCTGTGAATCCCTAATATTCTTTGAAAAATACATTTTTTTCTGAAACTGCAGTGGATCCTTGGAATTGTAGAGAACCCACTCGCAATCACAGCCACCTCTTCAAAAAACTCATACTTCTACAAGTAATGGTTTCTTTCCTGGATTTGCTCTGTGTTCTAATTTATGGCAGCAACCTTATTAACTAGACTAGTGTCAGATTTTTTCTTGACAGTTTTAAGGAACAATATGAATTCAGAAATAACCCATGATTATCTACACTTATCTAATTCTATTTTGTAGCATTGAATACAAGAGCTTTGAGCTTTGCTCCTTCTTAACCTAAAGTTGTTGTAGTACTGGTGGTGGGTGGGTGGGTGGAACATTTCATGCCAGATTTCCACCTCATGGAAACAGCTAGGATAAATTTTGTTGATGAGCAGGGGTGTTTCAGTGTCACTGAAGGCTAACATGCAGGTGCAACAAGCAATTAGGAAGACAAATGATGTGTTGGCCTTCATTGCAAGATAATTTGAGTACATGAGTAAAGATGTCTTGCTGCAATTGTATAGAGCCTTGGTAAGATCAGGCCTGGAGTATTGTGTGCAGTTTTAGTCTCTGTACCTAAAGAAGGAGATACTTGTCATAGAGGGAGTGCAACAAAGGTTCACCAGACCGATTCCAGGGATAGTGGACTTATCCCATGAGGTGAGGTTGAGGAGACTGGGCCTATATTCTCTAGAGTTAAGAAGAATGACAGGTGATCCCATTGAAACATGCAAAATTCTTACAGGGCTCAACAGAGTACATACAGAAAGCATGTTTCCCCTGGCTGGGCTGGATCTCTTGGGAAACGGTCTCAGAATAAGGGGTAGGTCATTTAGGATGGAGATGAGGAGGAATTTTTTTCACTCAGGAAGTGGTGAATCTGTGGAATTCTCTATCTCAGAGACCTGTGGAGACTCAGTCATTGAGTATGTTCAAGACAGAGATCAATAGATTTCTATATATTAAAGACATCAAGGGATATGGGGATAGTGCAGGAAAATGGCATGAGGTAGAAGATTGGCCATGATTTCGTTGAATGGTGGAGTAGGCTCAAAGGGCCAAATGGCCTACTATTTCCTGTGTTTTTGCTTCCAAGTCTCCCGGTATTGACTTCAGCTGGGATGTATCTTGTGATGATCTCAGACTCCTTTAAAAATACTGCTTACCATCCAGCCATTGCATTTAATGGTACCTACAGCTGCAGAAAGCAGACACAGCTGAGCCAGATGTGTACTCATCTAAGGATTCATTGATCTTTAATGCTGGATCAGCCAGCTAGGGTTCAAATAAGAAAGTAAATTTCTGCCTACAAAATTTGAATTGGAACAGCCCATGGCTCTGTCTTACGGAGCTTTGACATCTCGCATATCTGCTGGAAGAGTGCTTCTGTTGAGCTGCTGCTGTCATGAGTACCCACCCCAAAATGTTAATGACACTGGCCTGGGAATTGTTACCACATCAGACAGTAGTTATGCCTTGCGACACTTTTGGCAATGCCATTGCGCCATCAGAATTTCTACCCTTAGTAATTTACAGAAAATAATTTGTGGTGGTGTTATACAGCAGAAAAGATGTGTTTTGTTAAAAAAAATCCCAAATCTATTTAAACTATTTCACTAATGGAAGGCAATAAAGGTAAAGCCATAACCCTAACGGAAGTATGTTTACCTCGAGTGAACATCTTTTCAAACTATGATACATTTTCTCTATCTGCTCTTCATCATGATCCTCTTAACAATATATGCCGCTGTAAATTCCCAAGGTTTCTGGTCCCAGGAATGGATTCCTTATCTTCATGGGCTGCCCAGTAGTGAAGATCTACACTATTTTGTAAATTTCAGTTGGTTCCTGTCACTTGGGCATTTTATTGCTCTCCGCTAGTCTCTGTAATTACAGTAAATGTTTCAAAATATGATGCTGGCAGCCTGACAAAAATGAAGGAGCTTTGTCAAACTCATAGCAAAGTCTCTGGTTGAACCAGTTACAGGCTCAGGTTTTTGGATTGCTACTATGAAGTCTTGTTGCTGTTTAACTCTTTAGGATCTATTTTGTTGATGAAAACAATAGGCTAAAAATTGCTGGGTGCATCAACACCCTCATTAGTGTGTAAAAAAATCCAACAATTTGCTGTGTAAAAGAGATGTGGCATGCGTTCTAATTCTCCGCAAATTGCTGGATGATTGTGCCATTATGCTATTAGTCTCACCAAATCCGATTAAAGTACCTTCTCACTGTGAGGCTGACCTTTGAAGTTAATGGCAATCATGAAATTGCTGGATTACAATATTAGTATGAATCATTCCTGCCATGACCATTAGGGCTCATAATTAATGTAATTGGGGACCCTATTAATTAAGTGATATATAGCCCTGATATAACACTCAGGCCCAGAAATGAAATAGCGAAGCTGTAGAGTCTCACCCTAGCAGCTGGATTGTTCCTAGAGGTTTGTGAAACTTTTTATTTGTTTTGGCAGTATTTTGTACCAGGCTTGCCATCACACTACTAGTGCAGTATGTTAATAATTTGGGATATGGCAGGCAAGTGTACCATACTTGGAAGGAAAATGGTGATCTTAGGCTTCCCAAAGTTCCACAACTGAGGCTTTCCTCATGTCACTTGTAGACTAATTGATAGAGATTAATTGCAATGATTAGGCAATATCCCCATTATCATAATTTCATGAGACTATCAGAATGGAAAAGACAGATGGTCTCTTCTTGTCTAACAATTTCTATATTCCAATGAAAGCAGTGCAAGGATGTATCAATTGGGCCAAGAATAATTGTACATTTTACATACCTACTTCGCCATTCACTCAACTTCTCAAGGACCAATACAGCAATTCCCAAACACAATGTCCTTCTGATTTTTAATTTTTCATTACTTTCCCTTTCCATTTCTTTTTTTTTCCCCTCTCTTAACCCACTGGCCTGAATCTTCTAGTCAGCGTGTGGGGGCGGGCCCTGCTCGCTGACGTGTAAAATGATGCGTGGTGACATTGGACATGCATCCTGACGTCACCGTGCGTCATTCCGATCTTCAGCTCGGCAGGTGCGCACTGGAGTCGGCTGTGTGCCCGCCGAAGTGTCAAAGGCCTGTTAAGGCTGTTCATAATCTTAATTAAACTGATTGTCTGGGCTGCCCTTGCAACCTTAAGGTTGGTGGGCAGGCGAAGAGCACAGGCAGCCTTCACATTTATCATGAAACCCCATCCATGGGCGGGATGAAGTTTCATGAAGGCTTTATAAATTGAATAAAAATTTTTATTAAAATTCATTGACATGTCCCAGCTCATGGCCTTAATTGGCCCGCCCACGTAAAATGGTGGCATGCAGCCAATCTTGGGCGGCGATCAGCTGCGCGCCTGTTTCCGCCCAGCCTGCCTGATGGGGAGAAAATTCGCCCCACTGTCTGTCTATCTTTCTTTCTTTCTTTTTTTCTTTCTTTTTCTCTTTCTTTTTTCTCTTTCTTTCTTTTTCTCTTTCTGTCCCTAATTTAACTCCAATGCAACTTCCTCCTTTGTCTTTCACTCTGTGGCTTTCTCCAATCACCCCTCAGTGGTTAAGCAAATAAGTCATTGAGCCTGATGTTCATGATGACCCAGATACAGTATTCACATCTCTGCATCATGATGTAGCAATATGCAGTGAAAATATAGCATGATATGAACTAAGGTAAAAAGTCCATTGACTGCCATTCAGTACGAGATTTGCTGTTACGGCTATATTTGGCTTATTGTTATTGACCCTTAGCTTTAATAACGCGATGCATGATCTGAGTCACATGACAGTCAAATGCTATGTGTCTGTGCTAGGCTGGCTAATCGTCCAAGAAAATTCTGTATATGAATATTAGAAGATCAATTGTAAATTCCTTTCATTTTGGCTCCATAATGCTATTCATTACTATCTGGTTCTCCTAAGGGTCTGTTTACTAGAATTATGCATAATTCATTGTATTGGTTGCATTAAACATCCAAACCATTACAATTTAGTTTCCTTTTTGCTGATGATAGCATTTTCAGGAATGGAAAATGTGACTCACGTCAATGGATCTGTATTTTATGGGATTAATAATGTGTTGCAGCAAAAACAATTATTCAGTTAGTAAATTGGATTTTTGGGTGTACATGATGTATTTTGCTCTTCCCCAAAGCAGACAGGAATAACATTATTTTGCCTTGATGCACTATTAGTATGCAAAAGTTATTTTTGCTATTTATCCATATATAGGACAGTTAAACAGTGAGTAACGTATAAGACAAAAGCATTGGTTTAGTATTATCCGGCTCCTGTTTTGAAATCTGATCTGACCAGACATGGCTTTTTGATCTTAAATTGATATTCCTCTGCTCTTTGCTGAATCTGGAATTGATAGAATTCTCTTTTGATTGCTTTAACTGAACATGCACCTGCTGGGCCTGGGAACAGCCTATTCCACAAGTAAAAATGCTAAACCTGAAGAATTGAGGATTTTTTTTATATCATTACACAATTACAGCAGCGACCTGTTAGCTCAATTGTATAGATGGCTAGCATGTGGTTCAGAATAACACCAATAGTGAGGGTTCAATTCTTGTTCCAGTTGAGGTAGATTTGGAACCTACCTTCTTGTCTGTACTATGCTTGATGTGAAGTGATCCCCTCAAGCTACGTAAACAATTGTCTCTCTCTAATTTGGTTTGGCCCCTGTGGGACTGTGGTTAATTACCTACCTACATGTTAACAGAATCCAACAGTGTGGAGGAAGAGGTAGAAATCTGAATTGTCTGGTCTCTTCCCCTTTTGTGGCTGACAGATAGTACTTGAGGGCATTTGTAGGAAGTTCCTTCTTGAAACTGTTGGGCCTTTCTTAATGACGTTAGGGTAGAATTTCTGTTTTGGCTGCAGTGCCGATTCCTACGCAAATTGTGCCCATTTCAAGAAGTGTTTTTTTTGCCCTCTGAGCTTCCACTCAAACTTACTTGCATTTCACTGAACACAAAATTGTCATGAAGCAGTGCAATTGGGCAGCATTTTAAAATGTAATTTTTAAAAATTGCTTTAACGAAGTAATCCTTGATTATGTTTAAGCGTGGTAACTTGGTAAAGTTTGATTAATAGAGCTGATTTTTTTCACAAAAAAGCAAGCATTTTTAATGGCCGAGCCAGATTTTCCACTTCGAGGTGGAATAGTGGTTCGGGCCACATTCCCACCTCCTAATGTGCCCTGCACGCTCACCAAAATTTTACCTACCATAGACGGGCCAGGCTGAAGCAGGCCTAAGGCAGGATTAGATGGATGCTGAGGCAGGTAGGTTAGAAAACCTGCTCCCATTCACTCAGATGTTGAGCAAGTTATGCACATGAATGTAGGACACCTTAGCTCTCACCCCTCAACCCCTTCAGCCATCATGCATCTTTATGCCCAATCCATACATCCCATGCTCCTCCTTACTGCCATGCCCACTCCATAGCTCCATGCCCCCTCCAAACCCACCATGCCCATTCATCCAGTATCCACCATGGACAGAATGCATGAGCCCTATAATAACATTGGGAAGTCTTTGTGATGGTCATGAAATTGTCAAAATAAACAAACAGCAATTCAAGAACATCTCCAAAAAAATTTAATCCTCTTTGGAGCTCATAAAACTGTCAATCAAATACACAACCATTGAAACTCAACTTGAAAAAGTTAATCCTTTTAAGTGTTCGTAAAATGGTCAAAATTAACAAACAGCCACTCGTAAGTCTCCTAATAACTTTAGTGCTATTAACTGCTCATAAAGATGTTAGTCAAAACAAACTTCAAAGCCCCTTGACAGCTGTGTCATCAATCCCTGCTGAGCTAAATCCATCAGTGGATTTGTAATTCAGCCAAGCAGTTATAATGGGATTTTGAAGCACAGCTGAGTAGATAAGGCCT
Source organism: Carcharodon carcharias (assembly GCF_017639515.1). Lineage (NCBI taxonomy): Eukaryota > Metazoa > Chordata > Chondrichthyes > Lamniformes > Lamnidae > Carcharodon > Carcharodon carcharias. The sequence goes on along the minus strand of NC_054472.1, from coordinate 81,674,946 downwards.
CTGTAGCTGATAACATGACAGCCTTTTGAACTAGTGGAACAGATCACCATCTACTCCACTGTTTCAAAAGGCTGAACATGTGGCTCGACTGAATACATTCAAGCCTTTTTTTAAACTTATTCTTTCATGGGATGTGGGCGTAACTGGCTGAGCCAGCATTTATTTTCCATTCCTAATTGCCCTTGAGAAGGTGGTGGTGAATGCCTTCTTGAGCTGTTGCAGTCCATGTAGAATAGGTGCACCCACCGTGCTATTAGGAAGGGAGTTGCAGAATTTTGACCCAGCGACAGTTAAGGAATGGCGATATATATCCAAGTTAGGATGGTGTGTGGCTTTGGAAGGGAACTTGCAGGTAGTGGCGTTCCCATAGACCTTGTCTTTCAAACTTGTAGAGGTTGCAGTTTTGGAAGGTGCTGTTGAAGGATTCTTGGTGAGTTGCTGCAGTGCCTTTTGTGGATGGTACACACTGCTGCCACAGTGCATTGATGGTGGATAGAATGCCCATCAAGTGAGCTGCTTTGTGAGCTTCTTGAGCATTGCTGGAGCTGTACTATTCCATCACACACCTGGCTTGTTTTTGTAGATGGTGGACAGGCTTTGGGGTGTCAGGAGGTGAGTTACGTACTGCAGAATTCCCTGCCTCTGACCTATTCTTGTAGTTATTTATATGGCTGGTCCAGTTCAGTTTCTGCTCAATGGTAACCCCAGGCAGTTGATAGGGGTAGTGGAACAGATGGCTGGTCTGTAAATCAATGTAAAGATTAAAGCAAAGGGTCCAAATGATACATCTCAATAATGCTGAATGCAGAATAGCACTTTATCTACTGGATAATGTACTCTACTGCTTCTGAAAACTTTCACCATGCTGTCAATTTAATGAGTCACTTACCTTTTAAGTGCAAAACCCTGTTGTCAATCACTGCATTAAAACATTTTTAACCAAGTGAAAAGGGCACTCAGGGGAGCACATACCTTCGCCAAATTGTGTTAGCTCAGCATTATTACCATTATGCAGTTCTTCTTTGAGTTTTTCCCTGGCAAGCTGATGCTCTATAAATAAAAAGCTGAAAAAAATAAATCTTTTTATGAAGAGTTTCCATCTCATTGAGGTGGCTTCAGACCAATCAACAGCCAACATCCTGCTCTGAAAACTCTGCTCACATTTTGACAGTTTTGAAAAATTGCATCACAGCAGCTGAGACAATTTCCACATCGAAAAGAATCAACAACATTCTAAAAAAAAACAATTTTCCCTATCTCCCAATCTCAATGGATCTTTTAAAAAATTTCAGGATCCGGATCTGGACCCACATCTTTGCTAAAAACTAATCAGTTGTTCCTTGGACTGGACCCTATCTATATCATTGAATTTAGCCCATTAGTTTTTGTGATATATTGTTCACAACAGGCTAACCTAACAGGGATAAAAACATTACCATGTCAGTAGCGGAGGTAATTATCGTACAGAATCTAATTATTACATGTGAAGCTGGCAACAACCTTTAGGGGAGAATTTTACCCATGTCGGGCAGGCTGTGCGGGAGCAGATGAAGGCAGGCATGGACCCGATTGCTACCCATGATCAGGCCGGCGCCACCATTTTATGTGAGCGGGCCAATTAAGGCCCGCCCAGCGTATTTCTCGACTCCCGAGGAAAGCAGGAGTGGGCGGGCGGCGGCGGGCGTGCATAGACCGCCAGGTCCAATGGTGACCCGGCGGCCTGTTTAAGCGAAGGCCTGGTAGCCTTTGCAAGGCTGCTCACAATGGCCGGGAGAGGAGCACAGCGGAGGGCTACTGTGCATCACATAAGTCACAGGGTAGGCCATCGGGACAGACCAGGCCAGAGGATAGGCCAGCAGGGCAGAGTGCTCCTCATTTCTCTGATGAGTGCCTAGCTGCCCTCCTGGAGGAAATGGCAGTGCGGTGGGAGGTCCTGATTCCGAGATGGGAGGCAAAGGCCTCCCCACCTGACCAAACGTGCGTAGGAGTAGGTGGCCAAGATTGTGAGCCCCCATGATGTGGTGCGGCGCACATGGGTCCAGTGCCATAAAAGATTCAACAACCTCCTACACTTGGGAAGGGTGAGTGCCATGTTGGCTGAGGTCATTTAATGGAACTATCCCCCCAGGCACCATCCCCTGGTAACTCTGAGTACAGTGATGGCATTGAATCCTTCACCCTGAGAGGGTTGAGCTAGGATGAGTTCTGCACCTGCAGCATATGTGACACTGACACCCAGAGTTGAGAATAGGGGTGAAAGTCAAGGATCTGCATCTAGGCAGAGTGCTGGAATGGGGCAGCATGTCCAAGTCAAGGTGCAAACATACTGGGAGGGGAGCTTCCAGGTGGCGGGGCACCAATCCATCTGCTGGCTTTTGCACTCCACGTGCTTGTGCCTTCTTGCTTAGGAAAGTTACACGTTGTGGTGCCACATGTGAAGGAGGCAACATTTGGGCAAGAGGGGGGTCAGTCCTGACTTGTTTGGGTGAGTGTCTGGCAGCTGCGGGGTGTTGAAGAACTGGAGTCCTGCAATGTCCCACTCTGGCTGGGTTGGCAGGGATGCGTTGGGAATTCAGGTGTATGCTGAATTAATCAATGCTCTTCTCTCCCTTTCAGGAAAAGGCTGCGCACAATCCCGCAGAGCAGATGCGGACTGGTGGAGGCCAGGCCCAGTTGGCGATCCTGACACATTTTGAGCAGCAGGCCATGGATCTGGAGAGTCGTCATGCCCCCAGGCCTACCGGTGGCGGTGAGGCTGGGGTGCCAAGGGGAGGTATGTTTGGCGAGCACTCAGGTCACCATGTGTGTCCCAGCAGCCATGGCACTGCTGAATGCTCAGTGATTGAAGTTTGCAACATGGGTTGACCATTGATTATGGAAAGATGAGCGCATAATGATCCGGGGGAGCAGCATGCAAATTGACATTGTCTGCGCTGTAGCTAGTCGTATGTTCTTGTTCTTCCTTTCAGCATCACCGAAGCAGGGCCGGGAAGGGGAGGCAGAGGGGCCACCTCTCACCCCTGAGGGCTCAGAGGAAATCCACTCGCCAGCATCACACCATCTCAGCCAGGCAGGCACCAGCGCAGATACTAGCACCTCGGTGGGATTTAGATCTTCGGCTGGCATCCTGGGGCATGGCGGTGAGGGCACTTCACACTCACTTGAGGTGCGGGCAGAGACAGAGAGTGCCCAGGGCACTAGCAGTCAGAGGACTGCTGGGGACCAGACACATGCTTGGTTGGTGGCTGATGATGTGCCTCTGGAGTCGTCCATGAGGCAGCAAATGCTGGAAGTGCAGCAGGGCATGTGGGAGCATCTGGTGGAGATACATGAGGCTATGTGTGGTATGGTGCCAGTGCTTGAGGAGTTCACACGGAGCATCACTGATGCAATAAGCCTCACGGCTGAGCATCATGCTTCCTCCATGGAGAGAGTGGCGACTTTCGTGGAGAGGCTTCTCCAGGAGAACAATCAGGGCCTCCTGGGGTTGCGCTCGGACCTGCAAGCCCTCACAGCGGCATTCACCTCAGCTGGTCATTGCCCGTGTGGGAGATGGTTTGGGCACTAACTATCCCAGCTTGGTGCCCATCCATCCACAGTGAGCAGGGAGGTCCAAAGTAACCTCACGTTGGCGCAGCAGCTGCCTGTCATTTCTGCGGGCTCTTCTCAGGGCGCTCCGGATGGGGCCAGCAGCTCCTCTGCCCCTCTGCCAGTGATTGTGGCATCTGATGAGGCTGTGGCGTCTGGGGAGAAGCCAGCAGTGGAACTGGCCGCTCCTTCCCAGGTGGGGCCATCAAAGGCTCCACGGGCCAGAGGACGTCTGCCAAGCTGATCGAGGCCAACAGGACAGCACAGTGAGCAGGCTGTCTCCAATGCCAGTGCCAGTGCGGGACGAGCACCTAGATATGGCACCTAGAAAGCGTAAACTTAAGACACCTTAGGCACACCACAGGTTTCTCACTGGTGCTTTTATGTTGGCCCAAGGTAGTTTATTAAAGACTTGGTGTATTGTCCAACACCGTTTTTTTTTGGTTTATTAAGTTACATTTGTTCTCTCAATAAATTTTGATATGTTGCCATGCCTCAGGTACTTCTGCAGGTGGACAGGAACCCATGATGTTATGAGTAAGTTGCTTGACATTGAGCTTTATTGACAAGAGCCTGAGTTAGTTACTATCCAGGCAGATTTAGCACTCAGTTATCAAGTATGTAGCCTGCAGCCCTGACGTGTGATGAAGATCCATCTGTGTTGGGCTAGCTGAAGATTCTTTGAATTAGATCCTCCCGGGTGTCCCTGCCTCCCTGGAATATGCCCGGGTCAGCGTCTACCCCTCAGCGTTTTCCTGTGCATGCTCATCCTGGGACTCACTGCTGGACTCGTGTGCATCCGGGGCAACTGCGTCTATGTCTTCTTCGTCCACTGCTTCACCCCTTTCCAGCGCAAGATTGTGGAGTGCGCAGCATGTAACCGCTATCAGCGACACACGATCTGGGGGGTACTGGAGTGCGCCTCCTGAGCGGTCCAAGCATCAGAAGTGCATCTTGAGAAGACCAATGGCTCTTTCCACCACAGCCCTTGTGGAGGTGTGGCTCCTATTGTACCGCTGCTCAGCCTCTTTTCTTGGATGCAGAGAGGTGTCATGAGCCACCTTCTGAGGGGATATCCCTTGTCACCCAGCAGCCATCCATCCAGCCAGGCTGGAGCACTGAAGAGCCCCGGCACCTGGGAGTGTCTGAGGATGTAGGCGTCATAGGAGTTGCCAGGGTACCTTGCACAGACTTGTAGAATCTGCATCCTGTGATCACACTGCACATTCATGGAGTGGAAGCCCTTCCTGTTCACGAAGGCACCGGGCTCACCTGCTGGCGCCTTGATGGCCTCGTGTGTACAGTCTATAGCACCCTGGACGCGGGGGAAGCCAGCAATGGCTGCAAAGCCTCTGGCTCGCTCTGTCTGGCTGGCCTTGTTCTAACGGTAGTGGATGAAGGTCAATGCATGCTTGAACAGAGCATCTGTCACCTACTTGACACAAGTGTGGACAGCTGATTGGGAGATTCCGCAGAGATCACCCACTGACCCCTGGAAAGTGCCAGAGACATAGAAGTTGAGGGCAGATGTGTCCTTTAGTGCCACTGGCATAGGGTGCACACCCACACAGTTTGCGGAGATCTCAGGGCCTATCATCTGACAAATGGAGGTGACTGTCTCCCTTGAGAGATGGCGCCTCCTTCGGCACTCCACCTCAAACATATTGTAGCTGCTTCATCGTCTGCATACCCTGGCAGCAGGATAATGGCATCTTCTGCGGCCCCTTCCGCCTTGGACTTCCTGTTGGCCCTGCGCCCTTTGTGCCTGCGCCTCTCCTCCCAAAGGTGGAGGCTGAATGTGGACACCTGGCCTCCTCCCCCTTCTGGCCGTCCCTCCTCAGAGGAGGTGCCTCCAGTGGAGAGCACCATACAACTCCCATTCCCAGACTAAGGGAAGACTTCCTGAAAGATGCAGGCCCCAAAAATGATCTTTCCTGTAGGGTCCTGACCTGAAAGCTTTTACTCCTGTCCTGAGTTTTGAAGTATTCCTGCTCACACAGGCAAGTATCAGTAACTTTCACACTTAAGTACCTGAAAGATAATATTCGCCCCTCACTCACCACTCACCTCTCCTATCCAGCCCGTGGATGAGGTTTATACAAATGTCTTCTACCCGCCTGCCCTTTGCGCCCATGTGAAGTCCTGAAGATAGCATGGGCCCCGAAAAATTGCAGCCAATTGTTGCCTCAAGGGCCTAACTGGGTGATTAATTAATGGCAGGCGCACATCCGAGAACATCGCACGCCTGCCCACCTAAATATCGCGATGGCGTGCGGTGACATTGGGACTCTCGCCCGACGTCATTTTACGCTCGTTTGGATTGGGTGAACGCCTGCCCGACGAGTGAAAAATTCTGGCCTTAAATTTACTTGTGAAACGGATCCTGGCTCCAGAACAGGCTTCAGCCTTGGTTCACGAACACTGTGACCTGATGTGGTTCACACAGATTTCAGAAATCCACCCACCTCGCTGAAAGTTTCAAACTCCAAGAAATCTAAAATTGAGGTAGGCGGCAACGTGGAAGTTCTGACATCCAATTTCCTGTGCGTCAGGCTGTGAGCCACCATGTTTCCCACACTGGCCAAAATGGCAGCCAGCAGCAATCAGGTGGCAGTTTAGCAATACAGGTCCCGTCGACTCTTTTCCCCCCCCCAAACCTGCATTGGAACAGCAAAATCTAGCCCACACTGTCAATTCATCACCTTTAAGTAGCATGATTTAAAGTGACTTCTAAAATTTTTACAAAACTATTTTCTAGTTAGTTCAGAGTACAGCAGTCAGCTCCTTCATAAATTAAAAAAATACATGCAAAACATTTTAAAACAAAGCTATTTGTGTCCTTGTGGCCAAAAAGTGCAGCTGAATTTTACAGCTTCCTCAAATGTCTGCAAGGAGCACAATTAGTAGAAATTCACAATGGTGATTAGTTCACCTTGGGGGTGTGACTAGTTCTGTGGGCATGCACTGCTTATAGTGCAAATTTTTACAAACTAGCACAAAAGATCATGGAAACCTGAACTGTGCTGAATGCAGTCTCTCTCGTAATTAATCCAACCTTTCTCCTTTTCTCTTTATTTTGCTTTCTGTACTTGAACTGACATTGAATTAACTGTTCTAACCTACACTCCCTGATTCAGACTATGCCTTTCGTTAATAATTCCTCAGTCTGATCGGTTAAGATGATATCTGCTTGTCCGATTTACACAGGTCTCAGGTGGTCTGTAAAGGATGCTGTACTTTTTTGATAATTGGTTGACAGGAACTTCCAGTGCAAGAGCATAGAAAAGGTCTATGGGCAAGGATTGTAATTAATAGCTGGTGGCATTCAATCACTGCTGACCACAAAATCTGGCCCTTATCAGTATCCCTTAGGATGTTAATTGCTTCTTTAATGTCTACCTGAGCCTTCTCTTAGTTTCAAAAACTGAAGAAAAATACCTGGCTTGTACCATTAGTGCTGTAAACCAGCTATTCTCCTCTATCACCTCCTCCTTATTTCCAACAAATGATGCATTATTTCTCACCCTGCCATTTTCCTTCATTATGGCCCCACTTTCATGACCTTAAGTCTGAGGCATCAAACTTAAATGTTCCTGGCACATGACTGTTCTGGTCATTTATTACCAGATCTGAATCACTTCCATGCCAGCTTCTCTTCAGGCAAGGTTTCCAACCACTCAGATTCTCATGGAGGGTGATACAGTGCAAGCTGCCTTTTCTCAGCAATGAACCCTCTCCTCAAACCTCTTGCCCCTATCCCCTCCACCATTACTTCCAATAACAAGTGTGAAGTGGATATAACATTTTTGTCACTAGCTTTGAGATGATTTGTGCAGCTATCTCTAAATCCATTTTAAGCTTCATTTTCTCCTTTGCTCTAACCATTATCAATTTCAATCCACCCTACAGTTTCTTCCTCATCTGCCTCTCTGGCTTCTCCAACCTCACTTGTGCCATGAGACTCACTTTCAGCTCCCTCAAACCCCTCTCCACTCAATTTCACCTCCTGCTGTCCACTCGCTGATATTGTTATTGGCTCCCTTTGCTTAATTACAGTCACCCTTCCTTAAAAACAAAACTAACCACTGCATAATATTTAATATAGTTGACCATGGCATCCTCTGCAATTGCCTTTCCTTTGACGCCTAGCTCAATGAAATTGTCCTTATAAGATTCCATTTCTCCCCTTTTCAATGTAACCAGTAATTTACCAGCAATAGCTTATTTACCACCTCACACAATCCATAGTCTCCTCATCTTGCTATTCATATGTTACTCTTCAGTAACAACTCCTATATGCTTGAAGTCAATCTCCATTATATGGCTGAAGATCCCAAATTTATCTTTCCACCATTTCTCTCAACCCCATTTATACGTCCATGCCGGCAGTCTGACACTGAGTTCTGGATGGGTAAAAATTCTTCCTAATGAATACTGGAAAGAGGCTTTTCTTTCAGCCACCACCAGGTATTGCATTCTCCTGTCAGTGAATCTTTTTCTCTCTCTGGTCACTGGTTTAGGTTTTATCAGACCATGCCAAAAAGGATGAGCTTTTTTGCCTAAGAGTGGAGTTTTATACGTCATACCTAATCATCATCAAGACTGCTCACTATTGCCTCACCAACATCACTTGACTATCCTTACTTTAACCATACTGCTTCTAAAGCCCTTATTCATGATTTTGTTACCTTTAAATTTCTCCAATATCCTGTTTTGTGGCCTCTCATCCTTTAACTTGTCCAAAAATCAATCTCCTTATTTCCTGTATAATGCCGAGTTTCATCACACCTCACCCTTGCTGACTTCTATTGATTTCCTGACTTGCAGTGCATTGCACTTAAAGGATTTTCATTCTCCTTTTCAGATCTCTCAGAGGCCTTCCCCCTCAATCAATCCTCCAACTTGTGTGCATTCCTCCCCACACCCCACATGCATTAGTTGCAAAGCCTTCAGCCACTTCATTCTTATTCTCTAGAACATTCCCCCTAAACTGCATTACTATCTACTTATCTTTGCATCTTCAAAGACCTACTTAAGAACAGTCTTTTTGTTCCCTCTTCTAACCCTCACACAATGGACAGAATTTTTAGGTTGGCAGGAGGGTGCATGCCTGACCCGATCGGACCCATGCACAAATGCCAGAAGCATGCCCGCTAACAATTAAGAGGCCAGTTAGTGGAATTAAAGTTGCAATTGTCTCAGATTTTTCATGGTCCATCCAACCTTACAGCGGGTGGGCAAATCGGCCAGGCGGACTTTGCATTTTTCATGAAACCTCATCCAAGGGCGGGATGAGGTTTCCGTTACTAAAGTTAAAAAAAATAAAAATCTATGGACAGCATTTTTATCATGTATATGTTCAGGTGACTAATTGTGATGCTTGGACATTTTTCTCCTGATTTTAAAAACTTTATTTAATTGTTCTCAAGTCTTCAGCTTCCTGAGGCAGCTCTCTGCCTTCATGGAGCTTTCATACAGCACTTGCCCACGCTTATGTCAGTGCCTACCCTCCTCCTGCCCCCAACCCAGGAGGGCTGGGCATTTCAGCATGCGCTTCACGCTGACTGCCATTAATTGGCCAGCCAGCATGAAATTGCAGTGAAGGGCCAGTCGTAGTCGGTGGCCTGTTCCCTGGCCGATCCCAGACCCGCCGATTGCGGTCCACTGACCTAAAAATTCTGTCCAATGTTACCATTCGCTTTATTTGACACTCCTCTTTGTAGCACATTTTGTATGGTAACAGAACTATCAAAGTGCAGGTTGATGTTGTATAATCTAATTACATACATAGGGCTTGCAGAGTCAGGGAGACTCCAGAGAACTTTAAAAATGGCAAACAGTACTCTGATCCAGAAGTTCTGCCCCCTCCATTTCCGGCACACACCATTTTTGTGGGTTGGGTAAAGGGGGTGGGGCAGGAAGCATACTGGCATGAATTATGAATCAACTAGGCTATTGAAACTCAGTGCACAGAACAAACAGACATGATTTTCACTCCCTGAATGACCTCAACTCACAATTTGTGTTCCTTCATGGTGGAGACCTAAATGCTTGTGAGGGGTGGGTGGAGGGTATAAGGTACGTAGAACTGTCAAGCTGTCAAGTTATTTAAATCCCCTGCCCTTTACATTTTGAAATAAAAACTATCTGTGTCTCTGAGTGTGAAAAAAATGGTTCTAATAGTTTCAATAGATGTTCGTTGACATAACACTAAGGGGTTATTAAAGGATTAGCTGTCTTAGATGTAGATTATGAGTACAAATAGTAGTTTTTATATGGGATTAAGTACTTAAGGAGATTTAAATGTATTGAAGGGCTTTCATGAACGGGAGTGTTATTTTATATAATGATGTAGGTAAGAGATACTCAGAACTTTATTTTATTTCATCTCAGCATGACTTCTGAGGTCTACCCATGGTGGATATTGGAAGGCTGTAAGGGAAAAAAAGAGTGGGGCGCATGAGTTGCTACTAAGTTAACACAAAAGCAGTAGGGGCCATGGGGGTGGTTGGAAGGGAATGGATTGGCATGGAGGATATGGGAGGCCTTTGTGGATGGATGGCATGTGTTGGCATAGATGGGGCATGGGGAGTGGGTGGGGGGGGTGGGGTTTAGGGAATGTGAGGGGAGATGGCTAGAAGGCCTAATATTGAACAAAATAATGGGGACAAAGTCCCAGAAAACCAAGGCAGGCCTTTTAAGCAGCATATCCTGGCAATTGGCAACTACTGTGGTCGCCTCCGAATTGTTTCTGGGGCTGGCGGGCCTGACTCCATCATACACCGACCTTCCCCGGAACGAAAATTGAGCCTTTTGAGGCACTATCCCCTGAGGCAGGTGTGCCAAGCCGGGATCTTTCCTGATTCCTGTTAGCCGCTTCTAATGTAACAATCCAGCCCATAATCACTGCCATTCTGAATGAGCTTTTTTTTATGCGCTGGATGAGAGTATATGGACTCGATTTTAAGACTGTATGGTGGATGGTTTTTGAGTTAAAATCTTGCCCTGAATATAATTTTTGGAGTACATTTGTATTGCATCTTTAATTTAATCAGCAGTGATTACATGATCTCCCTTTGGAACTCTGACATAGCTAAAATGTGTGAGGATTTACATTTTTGATTGACACTCAAAAGCTGTTTCTGGAAGGAGACTTAATCTTGTACAAACAGTATTAAATCCTTGGAGTTCAAGAGTTATAATTAAATTGTCTTCCTTTTCATTCTTTTGATTTGTTCCTGTCATTAAAATTTACTACAGTGGGTCAAACAACTTTTTCTTTATCTTACTGACAATTCATTTCCCTTTTTTAATCTGTTCTGTTCATGCATCATCCAGCAATTGGGAAAGCAGAAAAAAAGGTCATGGACTCCCTGAGACTTTTGACAGCTGTTCAGCCCCATGACATGGTAGCAAATAAGCATTACAGGTTTTACAGTCTGTCATGTGTAGAATTGAGGAAAGTCACTATCAAAATAGCTGGTGTTAAACATAAAAGTTTGACATTTAAAATGCAGAGGGAAATATGTATAATATAGTTATGTTTGTGTATGTGCTTGGGCTTAGCTGTTGTTTATGTGAGTGATCAGTTCATTACATATAACCTGTTCTTCTGTCTGGTATGTTAAGCCCTACATGTGTTACACCCACAACAACACTAAGTCAGCAGTGAGAGCCTGTTCATCACTTTGCTTTTCTGTGCCTTGATTAGACATCAGTGACACAATCTGACGAAATCTATCAACTCCCAGGACTAAAAATGAATAAAATTGATGAAAGGAATCAGTGAAAATTTTAAATAAATGCATATATCACAATGTAAATATATGAGACGATTTTACAAAATGTTAATGGATTGAGAAACATGGGGAAGAACTTACGGGTCGTCGGACGGGCATGGTGGGCAGACCCAGGAAACAGCCCGCCATCGCGATCAGCACCCGAGAACGATTTCACGTTGGCTGGCATTAATTGGCTCAGCGCTGCTGGGTGGGGATGGGAGGAGGGCAAGCGCTGAAGTCAGCGCAGGGGAGCGCGCAATGAAAGCTCCCTGAAGGCAGAGAGCAGAAACCACCAAATAAAGATTTTAAAATGCAGAAAAAAATATCCACACATTGGACTCACTCACCTAAACATATAGATTATAAAAATTTTGCCCATTTTTTAAAAATCAATATCGGAAACCTCATCCTGCCCTTGGATGAGGTTTCCTCAAAAATGCAAAGGCCGCCTGGTCGATTCACCCGCCCGCCAACCATAAAATTGGACAGGCAGCAAAAATTCGTCATCACTTGCCGTTTTCTTGGTCTTAATAGGCCTCTTAAGTGCCGGCGGGTGCGCTGCCGACTCTCGCATGTGCCAGCCGAATGAAATATCACACGAGTGCGCGATGACATCAGGACTCTTGCCTGACTGCATTGCGCACTATTTTACGCCCAATCGGATCGAGAGTTCACCTACCCAAGGGACATAAAATTCTGCCCATAATATCCTTCCAACAGATTAAACTATAAATGCTATAAGTCTAAAATAAAATGGAAAAAACCAATGAAAGGATCAAGAACGAGAGGGCACATATTTAAAATGATTTGCAAAAGAAGCAAATGGGACATGAGAAAAATCTTTTTCACGCAACAAGTGGTTCAGGCCTGGAATGCAATGCCTGGAAGTGTGTGGGGGCAGGTTCAATTGAGGCATTCAAGACTGCATTAGACAATTATTTAAATAGAAACAACGTGCAGAGATACAGGGAAAAGGCAGGGCAGTGGTACTAGGTCATCGTGCTCATTTGGAGCGCAGTGCAGGCACAATAGGCTGAATGGCCTCTTTCTGTGTCGTTAAAATTCTGTGTTTCTGTGAAATGGACAGCAGGTCAGTTAGCAATTGAAAGAGAAAGATAGGTTAAACTTTCAATTGGGACCTTTTTAATTGTAATATATAATCTCTTCAATGAACATTCTGATAATATTCTCAATGAATTCACCCACATTTTTATTGAAATATTTTCTTTAGCTGTGTCCAAAGTGTTCCATATGATAACCTTATTGAAGGTTGTAGGGGACGCCATTATCCTGTTGTATTCCTGCCCCTAGGAGCTGCTGGCCAATCAGTACCAGCAACGCCACTGGGAGCAGTGACTACTGCCTGTATTGCAAGCAGGCCTTCAGGAGGGATCACCAATGGAGCCCTGGGTTCGAATTTCCATTCTCAAGTAGGGAGCACAGAGCAGGGAAAACTCCTGACTCCACAAACCTGGCTTGGGAGTAAGTGCCCCAAACAGCCCGACTTTCATCTCGGTGGTAGGGAGGTGGTGGTGCCAAGGTAGGCTGTTTAAAAAGTCCACCTCAGTGCTTAGGGACTTGGTCCCTGTTGTAAAAAGAACAATAAAACCAAAAGACAAACAGCCTTTTAGCCCTATTTGCTCACAACCCATACACTCCTCATGCCCTGTCGTGCCCTCCACCCATCCCCCAAAAGCTACTCATAACCTCCATGCAAATCTATGTCCCTCTACCCACTCAGTGAACCTTTATAGCCTCAATGCGAATTTAGTGCCAACTCATGTCAACCCATCACCCCTCCACCCATCACCCTTTGCCCTTACATCATTCATAATTTCACTTAAAAAACACTCTCATTGATAAAAACCCATTCAATACATTTAAGTCCTTTCAACGTCTTAATCGCTTATGAAAACAAACATTTAATTTCAAGTACTTAGTCCCTAATAAAACAAGTATATGTATTCATAGCCCCACATCAATGGTTTTTTAACCACTTGGAGCTGTCAGTCAAACTGTGAACTTACAGGTTCCCCACTGTGATAATGATAGGTTGTGTAATCAGTCATGAAACACTAATTGTATAATGATAACCCCCAGGCTTATATCAACAGACATAGTGAAATTGCAAGCAGACACAGCAGGCTGTTTTTAAAAGAAAATCTAAAGGGCATGGGGATTTAAATGCCTTGACAGCTTGACAGCTGCAACGAGTTTATCCACTTTCAATGCATATTGTCCACTATTAACAATCCTAAAGAGTACTTGACCTCTCTCAAAAGGCAGTTTACTTCTCCAAGGGACACCTTACTGCTCCCAAAGGGATACCTGGACCTATCATAAAAGGGTCCCTTATCTCTTCCAAAAGGGTACCCTACCTCTCAAATGTCTAAAGCCCATGCGTTTTGCACATCGCACTAAAGAAAGTTACACCTGTTTGAAGGTAGCTCCACTTTTACATGTGCAGCTGCCTCCGTGAAACATGGATGTGCAAATTACTACCTGTCTATGGTCCCCCCTGCTTCCTACCAAAATGGTGGGTGCTGGGCTTGGGTGCAGGATTTCTGGAACTGGGGCTCCAGTGTCATTTTGGCTAAGTCCGAGACCTTTTCTGTCCTTGTGAAAATTCGGACACTGGAGAGAATTGAGTGTGGGTGGGATGGGAGTAGGCGGGAAGAGGCCACTGGCAAGGGGGCATGGCAGTCGAAAGCAAGGGACAGGCGGTAACTTTCTGTGGGCCCTGTCCTGATTATGGGTTTCTTGATTGGGCACAGAGTGCCTGAATATGATGGACCTCCTATTCGGCTGCACAAAACTCAACGTCTTCTGGATGGGGAGTTCCTTGTCTGCCAATGGTTGAATACCACCGGTGATAGGATAAGGCCCTTAAGTAGCTACATAAGGACCTCAGTTGGACTCTGAGTGGGAAGGCAGCCCCCCAGAGTTTGACCATGGGAAGTTTGGGAGATGGCAGGGTCTCTATCCCACACCCTACTGCCTGAACGAACAGCAACCTCCCACCTCTAAACCTGCCTCCGCAGGGGGCATTAACTTTTGCCCAATAATGTTCCTCACTCCAAGTGGGGAGCTTCTGAACAACCAAAAGTGCTTCTGCTCAACTCTCTATATAATGGTAATATCCTAAGCTGTTATTTTTATAAAAGCAAACTCCAAATGTCAAAGGGAGGCTCCTTTATTTTGAATAGTGAAACAAGGTGAAATCTTCTTCTGCCATTTTTCTCAAAAATACAGAAATCTATAGATCATACCAGCTCACAGCTAATAGCTTAGGTAGATTTGCCCTATATGCTGGCAATACCCATTATATATTCAGCAATACATGCATCCACCTTTACCAAATCACAATACAATTCTCTACAAGTCAAACTTTTGGTCAATAGCAAAAATATACAACATGAAATGCTGCTTTTCTCTGTATAAATGTTTCATTAATAATTAACTGAAACATCAGTAATTAATCAGCTAACTAGAGTTGTAAAATAAATGTGCTGTGTTAATAGTTTTAGTGAGTTTAAATATCCTAGCAACCAGAGTTGTTTAAACCAGGCAGTTTAATCATAAGAACATAAGGAATAAGAACAGGAGTAGGCCATTCGGCCCCTCGAGCCTGCTCTGCCATTCAATAAGACCATGGCTGATCTTGTATTTCGATTTCCACATTCCCATTTAACCCCAATAACTTTTGATTCCCTTGCCTAACAAGAATCTATCTACCTCTGCCTTAAAAATATTCAATGACACCGCCTCCAGCACCTTCTGAGGCAGCGAATTCCAAAGTCGCACAATCCTCTGAGAGAAAAAAATTCTCCTCATCTCTATCCTAAAAGGGTGATCCCTAATTTTAAAACAGTGCCCCCTACTTCTGGACTCACCCACAAGAGGAAACATCCTTTCGATGTCCACCTTGTCAAGGCCATTCAGGATCTTGTATACTTCAATCAAATCACTCCTCACTCTTCTAAACTCCAGTAGAAAGAAGCCCAGTTTGTCCAAACTTTCCTCATAAGAATGAATTTAAAGCCACCATTTCAACAGGGAAATAAAGATTAGGAAATACAGATAGGATTAAGAGAGAAAAAGATAAAAGAGACAAACCGTAAAAGTAAAACATATATTTTTTAACTCTACAACACTAATTAACTTCTGAAAGAGAGAGACTCTACAAATGTTAAATTGCATTTTTAGGGCCAGAGAACTTGTTTGACAATAATGGTCACTTATCATGCTGTTAAAAATTCAGTTACTTTTGAATGCACCAACCAAACTTTTTCTGGTATATTTAGCGAGGGACTAGTGGGTAAGTATCCCAAATTCATATCGTCCGTAATTTCATTGTCGAATCTCTCGGTCAGGATTATTACAGCGTACTCTGCGCAGGAGTGGAGTATCTAACAATGATCCAGATTTCCACTGTAACTACACATAAGCAGAAGCCAGAAGTTGCTACCAAATTTTCTTTGTCATTATGGTGAGTCCTGTTATACTCATTGTATTTGGGAAAAATCTAGGCCTTTGTTTCGTGCATCACATGAAACTGAATTCATTTTCACACATCTGGGGTCCAGTTAGAATTCTGTTGAATGTTTTATTTTATTGCAAGAGTAAAGCTATTAGGCAGAAACTTTTCATAGAAATGTCTTGGGGTAGAATTTTGCCCTTGGCGTGTGGGCTCAGCAGGGGTGGTCAGGAAGCCAACCACTGCCTGCGATCGGGCCCTGAAGGCAATTTCACGCTGGCGGGTCAATTAAGGCCAGCCCAGCGTGAAACGCAAGCGGCAGTGCTCAGCGCTGCCTGTGAGGACAGGGGGAGGAGGGCAAGCGGGGTGAACGTGACCTTCACACGTGCGCAAGTGCATGCTACATAATTGCCAAGCGGCTTTTGCACTTTTTTGGCGTGGATGAGGTTTCCAAAAACAAATAAAAATCAAATAAAAACTTTATTTTTTCATTAATAACATGTCCCTGCTCATGTGACAGAGAGCTGCCTCAGGGAGATGAACTGATTTCAATAAAAAATTAACGATTTTATAAATGTTATGAAGCGTGCTCCCTCATATTACTCTGAGGTTTCCAAAAAAGTGGAAAGACTGCCTATAAGGCTGGATGGGCAGAGAAAACTTTCTTTAAATTAACTTTTTAATGGCCTTCATAGGCCTTTTAATTGCCAGTGGGTGCGCTGCCAACTCCAGCACACGCCCGCCAACTGAAATATCGCGCAAGTACATCGGGCTGCACACCCGACATCAGCGCGCGTCACTTTACGCTCAGCCAGGTTGAGCGCACGCCTGCCCGCTGAGGTAAAAACTTTACTCTTGGAATCTTTCTCATTTCATAGCTTAGTTGCTAACTGTCTCTTTTGGCATGGACATTCGCTTTTACAGTCTTTATTTGAAGCATTCTGACTTGGGCTAGAGGCTGGTTTGGGTTTGAAGTTCAATTGGTGTGTGAAGCTGACACATTCGAATCAAGTGAAAAGTGGATAGAGATTGCATTTTAGGGAGACCCATTGGGCAGTTAGGGTTCATACAGTCAGACAGAGAACAGGCAAACATTTCGAATTGAACATGTCGCAACAAAACAAAGTCAAGAAAATGTTTTGTTGTGTGGATGCCAACCAGAAGCTGAATTTTCCTAACCCTGTGGAAATGGGGTTAGAGGCAACAGGGGCCAGGAAAATGGGGGGGAGCCGCTTTGGGACGGCTCACTGATGCATTCCCATCTCTAGGGGCAGAATTTTCTGCCTGTCGGGCAGGTGGTGTGGGAGTAGGGGTGGGCGGACGTGGAACTGATCGCCACCCCGATCGGGTCCGCGCCGCCATTTTACACGGGCTGGCCAATTAAGGCCTGCCCAGCGTGAATCGTGGCTCCCGAGGACAGTGGGAGTGGGTGGGCGGTGGCGGGACTGCTATAACCGCCAGGTCCAATGGCGACCCAGCGGCCTGTTTAAAAAGCTGCTGCAGCCTTTCAAAGGCTGTCAAACATGAGCAAGCCAGGCAGGAAGGTAGGGCACGGGGGCACTGTGCCTGTCGTTTTTGGACAATTGCCTCGTTGCCTACCTCGAGGAGGTGGCAGCACGGTGAGAGGTGCTCGTATCCCAGGACAGGAGGAGGAGGCCCCCCCCACATGACGAAATGTGCCTGGGAGGAGGTGGTGAGCTCCCGCGACCTGGTGCGACGCACCTGGATCCAGTGTCACAAACGCTTCAATAACCTGCTGTGCTCAGGAAGGATGAGTATCATGTTGGCATTGGTCACTTAACCCAGCAGGTAGGATTTCCCCCCTGACGCCACCACCCTCACCCTCACCCCCCCCCCCCCCCGTCCCCAAGTCTGAGTGTAGTGACCGCATTGAATCATTGACGGTATGTGTCCTTCGCTGGGTGGGCTAGCAGATATTGCCCCTGCCTAGGCCACCCTGAGAGGGTGGTGAAAAGATGGGTTCTGCCCCTGCAGAATGTGGTACACTGAAACCCACATGACTGTTTTGGGGACAACCTGGAGGAGCTGCACCTAGGGGCTGTGCTGGAATTCCAGGACATGTCAAAGTCAGAGTGATGACATGCTGGGAGGTGAGCTTCAAGATGGTGTGGCACCGATTGATCTGCTGCCCTCTGCGCTCCACGTGCTCGCACCTCCTTGCTATGGAAGGTTAGACCATGGGGTGCCACATGTGATGTAGGCAGCATTTGGCCAAGGGGGTGGGGGGAGGTGGCAGGCCTGGCATCTTTGTGTGAGTGTTCGGCAGCAGTGGGGTGAGGAGGCACTGGAGCCCTGATATGTCCCACTCTGGTTGGGGTGGGCCATCTGCGAAGAGAATCCAGGTACAAGTAGCACTAATCAATGCTCTTCTCTCCTTTTCAAGAGAAGAATGCACATAATGCTGCCCAGCGGGTGAGGACTGGTGGAGGGCCAGCCCAGCTGATGATTCTCAGCCGCTACGAGCAGGATATTTGGAGAGGCGCCATGCTTCCAGGTCCAGTGTTGTCGGTGAGGCTGGGGTGCCATGGGCAGGTATGTATGCCCAGCAGTGAGGTCACCATTGTTCTCCCAACAGCCATAGCAGTGCTGAATGCTCAGTGATTGAAGCTTGCAACATGATTTGACCATTGCTTATGGAAGGATGAGCGCATAATGATCCGGAGGACAGGGATGCACATTGACGTTGTCTCCACATTAACTGATCCAATGTCCTTGTTCTTCCTTTCAGTATCAGCGAAGCAGGGCCGGGAGGAGCACCAGGGCCCCCCTCTCACACCTGAGGGTCCTGAAGTCACGAACTCACCAGCGTCACACCACCTCTGCCAGGCAGGCATCAGCGCAGATACTAGCACCTCGGTGGGACTTAGATCATTGGCTAGTGTCCTGGTACTTCACAGTCGCTGGAGGAGCTGGCAGAGACAGAGAGTGCCCATGGCGCCAGCTGTCGGAGGACTGCAGGGGACTAGGCACATGTTCAGTCGATGCCTGATGATGTGCCTCTGGAGTCGTCTGCGACGCAGAAAACGCATGAAATGCGGCCACGTGTGCGGGAGCATCTGTTGGGGATACATGAGGCTATGCATGGCTTAGTGTCTGTGTGGAGGAGTCTACGCGGACTATCGCTGTTGCAATGAGCCTCATGGCCGAGCGCCATGCCTCCTCCATGGAGAGAGCAGTGACTAACGTGGAGTGGCTCCTTCAGGAGACCAATCAGGGCTTCCTGGGGATGTGCTCTGACAGCAAGCCCTCACCTCAGCTGGTCAGTGCCAGTGTTTGAGATGTTCTGGGCACCAAGATTCCCAGCTTGGTGCCCATCCATCCACAGTGAGCAGGGAGGTCCGAAATGACCTCATGTCGGCATAGCAGCTGCCTATTGTTTCTGCAGGCTCCTCTCAGGGTGCCCTGGATGAGGGCGGCAACTCCTCCGCCCCTCTGCCAGTGACTGTTGCATCCGATGAGGCTGTGATGATGACTGGGGAGATGCCAGCTGTGGAACTGGCAGCTCCCTCCCTGGGGGGGCCAGCACAGGCTCCATGGGTCAGGGGACGACTGCCAAGGTCATCGAGGCCAACGAGACAGCAGAGTGAGCAGGCTGTCTCAGATGCCAATCCCAGCAAGGGGGCAGCACCAAGATGTATCACCCAAAAATGTAAAAATAAGGCACCTTAGGCACACCATGGGTTTATCACGTGCTTTTGTGTTGACCCACAGTGAGGCCTTTCTGAGTTGGTGTGATGTTTAACATCTTTGTTACTTTGTTTTCTTAAGTTCCTTTGGTTGTAATATTAAATTCATGTCACCATGGCTGAGGGTGCCTCTTTTGTTCTGCAGGTGCATGGTTACCAATAATGTTATGAGTGCTTGGTTGGACATTCAGCTTTATTAACAAGGCCCTTAGTTAATGTTCCTATCCAGGCAGATTTTGCACTTAGGTGTTGAGTATTGAGCCTGCAGCCCAGGCTTGGTCCTGGAGGTCCATATGTGTTGTGCTAGCTGAAGGGTCGTTGGATTAAAGCCTCCCGGGTGTCCCTGCCTTCCTGCAGTATGCCCGGGTCAGCGTCTACCCCCTCAGCATTTCCCTGTGCACGCTCATCCTCGGACTCACTGCTGGACTTATCGTGTGCAGACTCAGCCAGTGTCTACATCTTCGTCGTCCACAGCGTCCCCCCTTTCTAGCGCAAGATTGTGGAGAGCGCAGCATGCAACCACTATCAGCGACACACAATCTGGGGGATACTGGAGTGCGCCCCATGAGTGGTCCAGGCATCGGAAGTGCATCTTGAGAAGACCAATGGCTCTCTCCACCACAGCCCTTTAGGAGGGATATCTCTCTATTGTACCGCTGCTCAGCCTCTGTTCTTGGATAGCGGAGAGGCGTCATGAGCCACCTTCTGAGGTGATAGCCTTTGTCACCCAGCAGCCATCCATCAAGTTGGGGCTGGAGCACTGAACAGCCCCAACACCTGGGAGTGTCTGAGGATGTGGGTGTTGAAGGAGCTGCCTGGGTACCTTGCACAGACTTGTAGAATCTGCATCCTGTGATCACACACTATCTGCACGTCCATGGAGTGGAAGCCCTTCCTGTTGATGAAGGCACCGGGCTCACCTGCTGGCACCTTGATGGCCTCGTGTACAGTCTATTGCACCCTGGGCGCAGGGGAAGCCAGCAATGGCTGCGAAGCCTCTGGCTCGCTGTGTCTGGCTTGCGTGGTCCCAACGGTAGTGGATGAAGGTCAATGTACACCTAAACAGCAGTCTGTAACTTGTTTGACACAATTGTGGACAGCTGATTGGGAGACACTAGAAACCACCCACCGACCCCTAGAAGGAGCCAGAGGCACAGAAGTTGAGGGCAGCTGTGACCTTAAGAGCCACTGGCATACAGTGTCCACCCACACAGTTCGCGAAGATCTCAGGCCCGATCATCTGACAGATATAGTTGACTGTCTCCCTTGAGAGATGGTGCCTTCTTCAGTACTTTACCTCAGTCATATTGAGGTAGCTGCTTCACTGCCTGTAACCCTGGCAACAAGATAGTGGCATCTTCTGCGGCTCCTTCCACCTCGGATTACCTCTTGGCCCTGCACCCCTTGTGCCTGCACCTGTCCTCCCAAAGGTGGCTCCTCTGAAGACTGAATGTGCACTCCTGGCCTCCTTCCCCTTCTAGCCCTCCCTTCCTCCTCAGAGGAGGTGCCTCCAGTGGAGAGTTCAGCTCCCATTCCCAGGCGAAGGGAAGGCTTCCTGAATCCTGTAGGCCCAAAAAGATTCCTCACTGCAGGAAGCTGACCTGAAGGTTAAGAGTCCAGACCAAGTAGCTGGATTGCGTTTTGAATTATTGCAGATCATACAGGCAAGTTTCAGTAATTTTGAAAAAACAATATTTGACAGAGCACACTCGCAACCCCACTGAGTCCTCTTATCCCGCCCATGGGTGAGTTTTGTACAAATGTGTCCTACCCACCTGCCTGTTGCGCCCCTGCGCTGACTCAAAGATTGCACAGGCGCCGAAAAATCGTTGTAGACTGGCGCCTCAAGGACCTTAAGTGGTCCATTAATTAATGGTGGGTGCACATCGGATATCATTTTGCCTGCCCAACAAAATATCGCAATGGCGTGCGGTGATGTTGGGACGCCCGCCCAATGTCACCGCGGGTCATTTTACGCGTCTTGATATAGGTCCCGCCCCTGCACGTCAATGGGAAAATCCTGGCCCAAGAGATTTTCCCAGGGTCGGCTGCCCATTCCACAGTGGTAGGCAGCCAATTAGGACATATAAGGCCCTGCATAGGGACCATTTTTCCAGAATGCTGGCTGTTTCCTGCCATTAGCCCCTCACCTCCCACCCTAAAGGGTGGGGAACTCAGCAGTTCCTAGGACCATAGGAAATAGGAGCAGGAGTTGGCCATTCAGCCCCTCAAGCCTGCTTCTCCATTCAACTAGATCATGGCTGATCACTACCTCAATGCCATTTTCTTGCATTATTCTCACATCCCTTCATGTCTTTAATAGCTAGAAATCTATCCATCCATTTTGAACATACTCAATGACTGAGCCTCCATAGTCCTCTGAGGTAGAGAGTTCCAAAGATTCATCACTGTCTGAATGAAGAAATTCTTCCTCATCTTGGTCCTAAATGACCTACCTTTTATTCTGAGACTGTGTCCCCTGGTTCTAGACTCCCTTCCCCCAGCCAGGGGAAACATCCTTCCTACATCTACCCTGTCAAGTCCTGCAAAAATTTGTATATATCAATTAGGTCACCTCTCATTCTTCTAAACCCTAGAAAATACAGGCCAGGTCTCCTCAATTTCTCCTCACAGGACAATCCCGCCATCAGAGGAATCAGTCTTGTGAACCTTCATTGCACTCCGTCTATGGCAAGAATAGCCTTCTTTGGGTAAGGAGACCAAAACTACACACAATACCTCAGGTGCAGTCTCACCAAGGCTCTATACAACTTCAGCAACGCCTTTTTACTCCTGTACTCAAATCCTCTTACAGTAAAGGCCAACATACCATTTGCCTTTCTAATGGCTTGTTGCACTTGCTTGTTAGCTTTCAGTGACTTGTGAACAAGGACACCCAGTTCCCTTTGGACTTGAACACTTCCCAATCTCATCTCATTTGAAAAATACTTTACATTTCTGTTTTTTTTAACCAAAGTGGATAACTTCATTCATCATGTTCTTCCCATTCACTAGTCTGTCTAAATCCCCTTGAAGTCTCTTAGCATCCTCCTTATAACTCACATTCCCACCTAGTTTCATGTCATCAGCAAACTGAGAAATATTACATTTGGTCCCCCAAATCCAAATCATTGGTATAAATTGTGAATAGCTGGGATGCAAGCACTGATCCTTGCAGTGCCCCACTTGTCACAGGCTGCCAACCTGAGAATGACCTGTTTACTCCTCGTTATGACACAACAGTTTGTAAAGACTGAGTTATTTAAATTCCCAAAGGGGAACTTTAAGCAACTGTCATAACCTATATTTTCAATTGGAATGTTTGAGATGCAGCTCTAAATTCAGGAATAAGACCACCAGTTCTCGAGGGGTTTTTATATCAAACTAAATGAAATATTTGTTAAGTTACAATAAATTAAACACATACACATGGCTACAAATTACTACTTTCATAACTTTTAACAAATTCCCAAATTAATTTCCACTATGGCAACAGCAACCCATAGACTTAACCAGACACCAGGCAAAGCATTTCCATCTTATGAATTCAAAATGTGGTTCCTTTCAATTTGTTCCTTCATAGACACAGTGGTAGGTTTACAGCTGCTTAGATATTACATGCCTCTGATCTGCACACACAAACTCCTGTCAGGTTATACCTAGTGGTCCCTTTTGAATGCAAATTCTCTTGTATCACCAGGCCCTTTGAACTCCACCTCTTCTAACAATAAAACCCCTTTCATAGTACCAATTTTATTAGTACTATAAACATTTTGCTTGGTGTCTTCTAGCTAGGTGCAAGATGTCACTCCCACTCTTGAATGCTCGATTCAACAAAATGCAAATGTACCTCTACATCTGTTTACATCTCAGAACTACTATACATCAAAGCACCCAGACTAGCTGGCTTTATCCATTTAAGATAACACAGACACACCCATAGACTAAACCTCTATTAAAGAAAATAATTTCCAATAACATTATATACATTAATAGCTTCATGACATTCCTACTCTCTGCTTTCTGTCTGTTAACCAATCCTCAATACATGTCAGTGGTGGTGGCATAACAGTGGTGTTAATGTCACTAGACTAGTAATCCAGAAGCCCAGGCTAATGCTCTGGGGACAAGGGTTCAAATCTCACAATAGCAGCTGGTGGAATTTGAATTCAAGCAACAATCTGGAATTGAAAATGCTAGTCTCAGTAGAGGTGACCATGAAGCCATTGCCATAAAAACCCACTTAGTTCACTAATGTCCTTTAGGGATGAAAATCTGCCTACATGTGACTCCAGATCCACAGCAATGTGGTTGACTTTTAACTGCTTCTGCTATGGTGTGGAAAGCCACTCAGTTGAAGGGCAATTAGGGATGGGGAATAAATGCTGGCCTTGTCCAGTGATGCCCACATCCCATGAATGAATAAAAAAACTCCCATGTGCTGTAATTTTGCTTTCCTTGTGTGGAACCTTATCTAAAGCCTTCTGAAAATCCAAATACGCCACATCCACTGGTTCTCCTTTATCCATTCTGCTTGTTACCTCCTCAAAAAACTCTTAACAGGTTTGTTAAATATGATTTCCCTTTCATAAACCCACATTGATGCTACCTAATCTTACCATTATTTTCTAAGTGTTCAATTATCACATCCTCTATAATAAATAAATGTCTGGACCATTTTCGAATTCAGCAAAGGACAACCAAGAAACTGATAAATGAAGAGAAAATAGAATATGAAAACTAGCGAGTTGATTTGAAGCAGTGTCCCAACAGCAGGCCAAGGTCCACCAGGGCCCGATGCACATTGTCCATTGACATGGCCACTGCAATGAAAATTGCAACTATGTCCAAAACCATGTCCTGCACAGGAGCTTCTCTCCAACCTGACAGCCATATTGGCTTTAAGTCTCTTCATTTGCTGACGTCTTTGCAAAAGGAAATTGGCTGCCGAGGGCACCCCATTTTGAAGTGCTCTCATGCTGGCCTTTGTGCCTTAGCAATGCCCACCTCTTCCAGTTGACCTGCCAGCTGTTCTGCATTCAGGGCCCTCTGATTGAGCCTCCAGCCTTGGCAACCTGCCCACTACCCTTATGAGGACAGCAAGTGCAGAAGCAGCCAACTAGGAAGCTGTCTCCAGGAAGGTTGCACCAGCGAGTGCAGTAGCAACGTGAGAGGGCAGCAGAGCCTCACATGTACCAGTGTTGGGGTCCTGACACCCGCTGGAAAATTCAGCCCTTTGCATTGGATTCAGATAGGCATTAAGGATGTAAGTTTTTGGTATCAGTTAGTTTAAATTAGCACGGTATGTTTAGGCTATAAAAGCACATTTCAATGCTACCTGTCCTCTGAAACCTCAGAGTTGAATTTAGATAATTAGAGTGCAGGCTTACTGTATAGATCCTTATACATGGTAAATTAGAGCATTTATTATAGTATGTAATGTTGGAACATTGGTGATGTAACTGTATAAAATTTAATCAGATGTATAAATTATCCATGTTGAATTCATGGTATAGCTTCCCTGCCTACATGGAGTAATGTCTTTACGGTAACGTGGATAACACATTGAGCACCGGGCATGTGGCACATTCAGTACATTTCTGGCACATCTGGATGAGCTGCTTATGTTGTCATTTTACAGGGTAACTGAGTGGGCTACTGTGAATGGGTTAAATTATTCAATGGAGATACATCCTCTTGAACAGTCTCTTGTTCTATCTTCAGGAGGTTTGAAACCTCTGTTAGTAAATGAGACACATAGAAATGCTTTTGTATTATGAGATTCAAACACACACACTGCGTGGAAGTTATTCCAATAGCATCAAATCTTTATTACACTCTTGAAGAAGTTTAACTAATAGAACAAGCTAATTACAATGGACGACCATGGCCCCAGTGCGCCAGACACATTAGGAAACCATTGAGAGCTCAATTCCTGGTCTCTAATCAGCCAGGTGGCTGAGTTGTAGAGCACTGAGAGCAGGGATGCTTTGTATTCAGCTGAAGCGTTGGTTCATGGAGCTTTTATTGCTAATCTTATCAATTGTGTGAGCTAGATTAGCTTGCCATCCAGACCATGAAGGGTATCAACTTTATCTCGGGGGTTTCTCAGACTCAGGGGATTCTGTATTGTCCAGATTGTCCTCTTTGGTTTCTAGCAGCTGTATGCCTGCTCCAGTTTCACTGGTTCTCCGGACACCAAAAAAGGCTTCAGGATGCTCTATTCGTCCGTGGATCTTACTCCGACCGTACTGCAGCTCCCTTTTCAAAGCCCCCACCTTCTTCTTTTTGCCTGCTCCTCATGGCACCTGGCTCTGCCCTCCAGCCTGCGTGGAGGAGACCACAGGGACAGACCAGTTCGCTGCCTGCTGCACTCCCCCACCAATGCCACCTGCTACATTTTCATCTTCCAAGAAAAGAAACAAACTCAATTGCAGGACGTAGTCCTAAAATTTTATAAATTAGAATTAAAACTAAAAGAAGTTTACCTTATTCAGCTATTTTAAGTAATAGCCTTAGTTATCAGCCTTTACCCAGAGCTGTTTTTGAGTTTTGTGTTTTCCTTGAGTTACCAGCTTGTCTGAGGCTCTGCCAATTTTGTTTGAAGTTGCCCAAAAGCTTTTCTGAGTTCCATGCTTCTTTATGTAACTATCTCTACACGTAAAGGAAGGTTCTGCTTCTTAAATCAAATGTGGATTTGGCTTCCAGTTTCATAAAGTATTTTTGGCCCCAAAATGCTAGAAATGCAGATATTCTTGCTCCTCCTGACCCACAAGAAATCTAAAAGAAAATTAAAAGCTTAACTGACTGGGCTTCATCAGGTTCTGGCTCCTGTTTTTCAGCCTGTTTGGCCTTGTGGGCAAGCTACCACTGCGCCCCTACTCAGGCCTCAGGTTGGAAAAGCGGATCGAACTCCAATGACATTGCTCAGTGCCTGATCTAAATCCATTAGCTTTAAGCAGGTATCTTTGTCTCACGAAATTTAAAATTACAATTGGCCAAATGGGAACAAAGTCCTGTACTCTATTTTAACTGCCCCCACCTGGTTTCTGCCAATTTCTGGGAGTGTTGATTTGTTCAAATCCAAAATGGACAGATATCTTTCCATTGTAATCCTATGTTTCACACTTTTTCACCAGTGGCACATTTTCCTCACCCCATGTCTGAGCATGTTGCAGATTAATTGATAGAGATTGATTTCCATATTCCCATGCTTAGTTTTTAACTCTTATTGTTGTAATGTGCAACTACCAGGATGATAGAGGTGAACAAGATGAACCTTGGTCTTTTCTTCTGACGATTCCTTTGTTCTTATAACATGCTCTGTATACAAGATATATATGTAAAAAATATCCAGAATTCAATGTTTTCTTTTTACTCCAGAAGTATGCTGATAGTGTTTTTTTCCCCAAGTGAACAGGACAGTAAAATTCAGGGCACAACTACTTGCAAGCCTGTTCTCTGGACTGCACAAGTTTGATTTTAAAGAACATCTCCAAAGTGCCTGCTAATAAAATGAAATGCACCTTTAAAAGAGAACCAAATTCTCATATGGTTCATTTGCATACCAGCTGCATGCTTAATTCTTCAAAATATTCCTTTGAAGTTAAGAAAACTTTGTTGTTTTGGTATGGTGTTGGAAATGGTATCAGCAGTGTGGTCTTTAGCATTTGGCTGCAGTCCAGCATTGCACTACAGTGATTGGATCATTTCATCTGTATGTTTTCTATTTATCAAATATTACCATCAGTTTCCCTTGTTTCTTGTTGACATTAAAATTTATGTTTAAACAAACAAATCTGTAATTATCCTGAACTTTTATGCGGTAACAGTAATGAAATTCTATGAATTATATGCATAGATGGTTTCTTTATTCAGAAACAGATTATTTCTTACTTTGCTATATCCATGAGCCTAACATTCTAAAATCTTATTAAGTTAACATTTGCAAATAGTGTCTGCCTGTTAAGACACATTTTAAAATATTACTGTGGTACATTCCTCAACCCTATACATATATTTTGGACAAAAAACACATACAATTTTCGAACAGTTACTTAATTGATAAAAATAAAAATATACTGAAAAACAGTGAATTCAGCAAATGTTGAGTTTGATAGGATGTTGTATGCAGGACTTCCATAGCAACGGATAATCACAGAAAACCAAAAGCTTGTTTGCCTAAAATA
The DNA here is from genome assembly GCF_017639515.1 of Carcharodon carcharias. Taxonomy (NCBI): domain Eukaryota; kingdom Metazoa; phylum Chordata; class Chondrichthyes; order Lamniformes; family Lamnidae; genus Carcharodon; species Carcharodon carcharias. The sequence continues at coordinate 81,647,204 of NC_054472.1, read as the reverse complement.
AACCACACATGAGTCATCAGCATTATGTTCTGTGTTACTACACTATACTTTTATGATTTTGACCATTTGTGACCAAAAGATGCTAGGATGTTTCAGAACAGTATTAAACAAAATGTTCCTTCATAGGAAAATTGTAATGACACCAGTAGGGTTCTCAAAAGGGCAAATTTTATGAATTTACACTCCCAGCACAGATTTTGTGTCATTTCAGCACAATATATCCTCAGCATTCACAGCACTCCTGGTTGTCAAAGGCAGGCCTTATGCAGTGCCTAATTAGGAGTTAAAGGAATCATTCAGCTTCACTTTAGCACTATTTTGAATTCCGTTTGAACAATGCATTTCATTGAATGCATTTCTTGATTGTTTGAAAGCAATTGTCAGTTCACAGTGGCAGTGACTCTGTAGTTTGCTGCAGCTTATGTCACATTGACTTGCACTTGGAGTGAGATCACCTCACTCACAGATCAAAAAACTAATCATAGACCAGACATTTAATCTGGTACCTTCCTAATTTTTATACAAGCTTTTCCACAGGAAGCATCAGAACAACAATCCGTAAGCTTTCAAAAGTTAGCTTTATATGTATTCTGTCTCAAAACTCATGCCAAACCATGCATAGGCTACTTGTGTGGACTAATGGACTAGTGAACAATATGTGTAAGGGTACAAACTGATATCATCTGTATTTATACCCAAATGTTCACACCACAAAGTAGTGGAAAATCACACCCATGACTTCACAAAGTTCAAAATGGATGCTGTACTTGAGCAACATATATAATATTAATTTTAAATTTATTTTAGATTTAAATCAGGTCACAGCAGTGCACCTTTAACTAGGATCCCTTAAAGAACAGTTATTCAAGAAATACTTTATTTGCAGCCTGATGTTTTTCCAGTGAAAATATAATTTATATTTTATGCACTTGAGATATAATAGGCCAATTTTGCTGTAGTAGGAATTTTTTTGGCGTTTATCTTATCTAGATATGCCCATGCACATTTTTTTATGTGGAAAGTTACTGCAAGTGCAGGCAAGTAGCATTATAATGAGGGAATTAGCATTTGGGAGTTGAGTGAACGTGGCAACCACCAGTGCATCTACTAACCAATCAGATTAAAGGATTGTGAGAGTAACAATGCAAGACCTAAGAAGGAGGTATGTTAGATTGAGTGAATTCAATGTCAAATAAGGTACAAAGAGAAAAAAAATTAGAGTGAAAGAAAGATTGAATCAAGAGGGAGCAAAGCAGAATAAGAAAAGTAAAACCAAATTAACATTTTACATTTTTAACATCTCCAACAACAATTAAAACCCAAAGGAATGAGACTTCATACTTATAATGAAGTATGGAATTACTTCATTATAGTCATAATGAAGAGAGGTTGTGTGATAGTAATTAACATTTATCTTGTTATTAATAGAGTACTTTAATGGGAATGGACAAGACATAACTTTCTGTGACATATTTAATTCATATCAACTGTGCAAATACAGCAACTTCACACTTGTTTTGTCATGTGTTCAGGGTCTAGACTGGGTTTTGTTGGGCTTGTCTATTATACCAAAGAAAGAAGCTCGAGACTGTAATTTGCTAAAACCATTACTCTTTATTTACAGCTACTATATATATATATTGGTACTCAGTACAACGTTGGAACTTCTGCTCCTTCCAGATCTGTAACTCAGTCATGTGATGTTACATCATTATTACATCAGCATCATGTGCTTCTGATGTTAACCTCGTACGCTACATCTCCAGCAAAGTCTTTACCCCTATAATAAATCCTCCTACATCTCCCCGCAAAGTCTCAGACTTCACAGGGTTAGTCTCTGAGGTGCCTTGACTAATCTCCCTGATCGTGTTCTGACCTCTTTCTGAAGTTGAGGATATTCCGTACTCTCCCTTCTTTTGTTATGAGTGTTCTTCTCCTGGGTGGTTGTTGTGCTGTGTCTTACTTCTCCTTCTTTCTCTTCAGGATCTTAGTAGTAAGCCCAAGTTTCTATTGGCTTTCTTTCCAAGGATATTAAGATGCTGCGGTTTCTCCTTATGACACGCAGGTCTGTCTCAATTTTGTATGATCTCGGTTGTGGAGTTCTTTTGATTATTACGCCTTCGCTCTGTTGATCTTGTACCCATACTCTCTCCCCAGGTTTCAGCACTGGCAATTCATGTGCTCTATGTCTGTGTTTAAAGTTACTTGCCTGCTTGTTGCTCTTTTCTTCATCATGCTGTTTTACCCTCTCGTACTCGTTCGAGGTGATATTGGATTTAAGATTCTATGTCAGAGGTAGAAGTTGTGTTCTCTCAATCTCCTTCCCATCAATAATTCAGGTGGTGAAAAATAATTTTGTTGTGGTGAAGTTCAGTAACTCAGAATAGCTAGATTAAGGTCTTCAATCTTCTTCAGCAAATCTTTCTCAGCCTCTCCAGCAACTTGAGGCTAACGGTGTGAACTGGTTACATGAATGAATCCATATTCCTGAGCAAAATTTTGGAATAACTCTATAGCGAATTGGCGGCCCATTATCTGACACCACAACATGCAGAATGCCATGTATTGCATAAATTCTCTTCAGTGATTGAATGACTGCTGCCACCCTGATGCTATGCAAACTGTTTACTTCAAACCACCTTGAATAGTAATCAATGACAATAAGGAATTTTTTTCCCCTTAAAATCAAATAAGTCCATTCCCAGGCTTTCCCTGACCTTGATGAAAAATTAGAAGGTGATGGTGGTTATTTTTGCTCTTGGCTGTTTTATAGAACGAGTAATGCCTGGCCACCAAACTGATTGCTGGGCTCTCACTGAACATTTTTCTATCCCTAGGTGACCTTGGTGAGGTCTTTGAACAATATCAAGCAGAAGTGCTTTCGGCATGACTGTTCTTTCATTGAAGACTAGTAAATTGTCAATGACTGTGAGGTGCTTGCGCTCTACAAAGTATTGGTGTAATACTGGATTATTGGGGATATAGCCTGGCTTTCCAGACAATATCCTTTTGATCTTTTTTGTTCAAACCAGAAGCAGCCCTCTTTCTCATGTATCTCTTTCTCCAGTTGTCCCAGTTCTGGGCCTGTTGTAAGCCATCAGTGCTCATAAATGGTTCTGGGAGTGGCAGTGTGGATTCTATGCTTCTACCGAGCCCTGGAATTGTTGCTGCTTCATTGGTGCTGCTTATTGCTTCGCGTCTGTGCTCACTGCTGTCCAGACTCTGGGTCTATGTCTCAGCTTGCATCTGCTGCATCCACTTGAATCTGTTCCATCGTCCTTTTAAGGATCTCTTGATTTGCCAGGTCGGTAGCTGCTTCTTAAAGTTTTCTAGATCTTTTACTCACTTTCTGCTGCCATCATGCTTTGTTGTGTGTTCAGAGTCTAGCCACGGTTCTTTGGGGCTTGTCTATTGTCCCAAAGAAAGCTGCTGGAGACTGGGGCTGGTGTTTTCTGGCCCCAACATGCCAGGACCCGCTGGAGCGGGGGGATGCGGCGGGACAGCTGAAAGTCCATTGACTTTCAGCGGGACTGGATGATCCTGGAGGTGGGCAGGGTCAAAAGATCCCACCATGTAGTTTATTAAAACCATTACTCTTTTTTACAGCTACTATATATGTATAGGGACCTATGCATGAGGTTGGAACTTCTGCTCTCCCCAGATCTCTGTTACTCAATCATGTGATGTTCCATCATCATTAGATCAGCATCATGTGTTTCTGATGTTAACCCATTACAACACTTTACAATGTATTTCAATGCAGAGGCGGATATTTATATGCTATTTTCACAAAGCTAACATTGGAATAACTCAGACAGCACTTTGGATCTTTGACTCTAACCGCACATTTGTCTCTCTTCTGAAGATGCTGTAGCATTTATGCATATATAACAGCACCATTAACTTCACCATTACTTTGATAGGAAAATCTGGACCAATGTACTTTCACTCATAGCATTATTGAGCTCAAATTGATATCCTTCCCTAACAAAGAACACTTCATTTTCATAGATGCTTGTTGATTGATTATACCAAAAAAATAAGCTTTTCAAACATTTTCTTGTAAAGGTGAACCTATGTTTAACTATTAAGAGATAAAACTTTATAAATTGTAATCACAAATATTTCACCTACTGAAGTACAAAAATAAATTATCCATATACCTTAATCATATGACAGTTATTAGCTTTCTGCTATCTGGAATTAATATTTCCATATATCTTAAATCATATGACAGTTATTGGCTTTCCGCTGTCTGGAATTATTGTTTCCAGTGCAGTGCTTGGAGTCATATTTTGAGTAAAATCATTTGGCTATGCAGTATGATGCCAGACATTAGTTGCAGCATTGAGAAGAAAATGAGGCATTATATGCTGATCATCCAGAAGTTAGCTGGTACTCCTAATTTTCCTGCAATATGTGAGGTTACCCACTTATAGAGGTAATTAAGGCAACAGGCAAACAAGACTAATTCATTATTTATGTTTATATTACTATTTATATGCCACAGATGGCTGCAAATGCAGTAACAGCCAGCAGAATGTATAGTCTTTGGTCAGACATTCCCACGGGCAGTTAACAAGAATCTACAGCTGAGCATTTTACATGCACTATTTTGGATCAGTCATTGACAGCAATATCAAATATTTCTACCAGGGATAAAAAGCAAATGGGATACTTGGTTTAGTAAACAGGGGCTTTGAATACAAAGTCCAAGGAAGTCATGCTAAACCTTTGCAAATCACTGGTTGTGCCTCAGCTGGAGTATTTTGTCCACTAGCACCACACTTTACGAAAGATGTCAATGGCTTTGGAGATGGTGCAGAGGAGGTTTACTAGAATAACAATGTGAATGAGGGGATTCAGTTATGTGGAGAGATTAGAGAAGCTGTGGATTGTTCCCCTTAGAGCAGAGGTTAAAGGGAAATTTCATTGAGGTATTCAAAAATTATGATAGTTCTTGAAAGAGTAATTAGGGAGAAACTGTTTCTTTAGGCAAGTAGGTTGGCAACCAGAGGACAGAGATTTAAGATAATTGGCAAAAGAACGAGATGGGAAGTGAGATACCTTTTCACATAGTGGGCTAAGTCGGAGCTTTTCTACTGATTGACTGACTACCACCATCAGGACATTTTCCTCTATACCCTTGCCATTAATTGGTGATAAGTCATCTGTGTTATCATTTTAAAATCATTTAATAATTCACATACTACAGTCATTGTTTGTCCCATATGACATAGTTACAACTTTATTTGTTCGCATAATATAATTAGAAATAAATAATATGCTAATCACATTGGATATATTCAGTGAAAATAGATTTTAGAATGATACTGCACATTTAGGTAGTGCTTATGTTTTTTGGGTATTGCAGTAAGTTGCATTACATTGTTAATGGAAAACATTTGGAACAATTTTAGAAAGCATGTTCCTTTCTCCGATTCAACCAAGGACTTCAAAGAGTATTAGCGGAGAAATACAGAGAGCTTTATGGCTAACATACCGCACATTTTATTTTTATGGGCAGAATTTTACGTTCCACGGGTGGCCACACGCCCAACACGATTGGGCGTAAAATCGTGCAAGATGACATTGGGTAAGTGTCCCGTCGTCATCGTGCACTCACGTGATATTTCACTCGGCGGGCGCGCGCTGCAGTTGAAAGTATGCCTATCAACAATTAAACAGGCAATTAAACCTATAAATGGCACAATTGAACGTGATTTTTCGTGGCCTGTCCAACCTTACAGTTGGGGGCCTTTACATTTTTCGTGAAACCTCATCCAAAAGATGAAATCTCTGTTAGGAAATTAAATATAAAGAAGTAACTGGGGACAGCATTTTTATGAGAAATGCTTTCAGGTGTTTGATTGTGCTGCATGTCTATTTTTTGCAGCTTTTTTATGATTTATTGCGGGTCTGTAGCTCCCTGAGGCAGCTGTCTGCCTTCAGGGAGCTCACTCGAAGCGCTCACCTGCGCCTGCGCCTGCGGTGATGTCATTGCCTGCTCTCTTCCCACCCCCACCTCGGCAGCACTAAGCTTTACAGCGCACGTTTCACGCTGGCTGGCCGTTAATTCTCCAGCCAGTGTGAAATCGCGGCCAGGGGCCGATCGCGGTCAAGGGCCCGTTTCCTGACTGCTTCTGGGCCCGCCAATCGTGTGTGCCCAACGAGAGAAATATTCGGGCCTATGTGTCTACAGCTCATTTGTATCTATATGAATATTCAAGAAATCAGAGCTTTGGATCCTGGTTGCTGTGGAGCCCACAGAAGTTCATATGTCACCTAAGTGTCCAGGCATAATTGTTTCCTAAATGCCTGCAAGAGTTTGCTTCTAATCCCTCGACCAGATGCTCTTTAGTTTATGCAAGCATGGTATCAAAGACAGTACAGCAGAGCATCTGTGCATTTTAGAATATCCCATAATGTGTACAAAGATTAAAATTCCATGTTCTGTTAAGGCAATCATCACACCAAATTTTGGAGAAATCAGTGGGGTAGATCTCGCTTTGTGTGATAATGTAAAACTGATAGAGAGTTGGCATTCAATTTTTACACCTCTCATCTAAGTCAGTCGAAATAAAAATTGGGAGAGATGTAAAACGGGCTGCTGTCCTGCTGTTAAGTTCAGCTGGATCTCCACATATATAGCTGGTTTCCTTGGCTGTTTTGAACCATTCCTAAGCACTCTTCGTCTGCTTGTGAATATCAGGGCTATTATGGCAGAAAATTCAAAGGGCAGAATTTTTACGTCGGCAGGCGGGCACAAATAGCAGTTCCAGGATCGGCCTGGGAACGGACCACGGACCACAATCAGCTCCTGATATTGATTTCACGCTGGCCGGCCAATTAACGGCCAGCCAGCGTGAAACACATGCTGAGAAGTTCTGCGCTGCCGGGTGGGGGCAGGAGGAGGGCTGGCACTAATGTCAGCGTGGGCGCAGGCCAGCACTGACAGAAAGCTCCCTGAAGGGCAGAGAGTTGCCAAAGGGAGCTGAAGACCTAAAAAGCATTAGCTAAAATTTTTGACATCAGGGAAAAAATGTGCAATCAACACAATCAGTCACCTGAACATATGATAAAAATGGTGTCCATGGACTTTTATTTTTCATTCATTTGATAATGAAAACCTCATCCCACCCTTGAATGAGGTTTCATGAGGAATCCAAGATCCACCTGGCAGATTCGCCCATCCGCCAACTGTAAGGTTGGACAGACCATGAATAAATGGAAGACAGTTGCACCTTTAATTACCTTAATTGGCCTCTTAATTGTTGGTGGGCGCGCTTCCGGCTTTTGTGCGCTCCCACTGACCAAAATATCGCACGAGTGCATGATGATGTCAGGACGCTCGCCCGATGTCATCTCATGCAATTTCACATTCAGTTGGGCTGGGCGCACACCTTCCTGCCAAGCTAAAACTTCTGCCAAAAGTGTTGCAGGAAGTAAATGTTAGGACAGAATTTTGCCCTAGTCGGACGGACTCGGTGGGGGTGGGCTGGAAGCCAACCACTGCCCGCGACCAGGGCCAGACCACAATTTCACGCTGGTGAGCTAATTAAGGCCCGCCAAGCGTAAAACGCGAGCGGCAACACTCAGTGCTGCCTGTGAGGGTGTGGGAGGAGGGTGAGCAGGGCGATTGCGAGCTTCACGCATGCACGCTTGAAGATCCCCTGAGGCACAGAGCTGCGTCAGGGAGATGAAGAGTTTTCAACAAAAATAATAAAGATTTTAAAAATGTCATAAAATGTGTCCCCTCATGTGACTGTCATGTTATAAATGAAATTTGAAAAATTTTACTTTATTTTTATTTGATGTTGGAAACCTCATCCCGCACGTGAATGAGGATTCCAAAAAAGTGCAAAGGCCGCTTGGCCTTTTCACCTGCCCACCAACCGTAAGGTTGGAAGGGCAGCGAAAAAGTTGTTAGAATTATCTTGTTAACAGGCTTTTTAATTGTCGGCAGGTGCGCTGCCAATTCTCGCACATGCCCGCTGAACTAAGTATCGTGCGACTGCGCGTTGATGTCGGGACGCTTGCCTGACTTCAACGCACGTCCTTTTATGCTTGTCCGGGTTGGGCATGCACCCCCCCACCGAGGTAAAATTTCTGCCCATAGACAAGATTTAATGTACAGAAGTGAATAGTTCATGGCATTGTTTACAGTGAGTTTGAGACTATGCTCTATCTTATGTCAATCATGTTCAGGTTGCTTGTATGCCGCCATTTTCAATTTTGCTCTCACTCTTCTGGTCTAGCCCCTATTTCTCTCGCTTTCTCCTCTTCTTTGCTTCTCACCAAGTTCCCTTCTTTTCCTCTTTCTCCTACCTTTGGCATGACATGCTGATTATATGTGCAGCAAGGACTGGAGCCCCTGAGGGACATTGAGCATTTTCCAGTGGCAGCAATGGGTGCCCCTTAGGGATTGATCCAACTGCAGGTGGGTGCTCCTAAGGGATGAAAATATTGTCATGAAAATTTCCTCCAGGAATCAGGAAGTACATGCTAGACATAAAATCTTGTCAATGATTTTTCTCAGGGGTTCTCACATTCATTTGCCAACATTTGAGTGTAAGAGCTGCAAAGACTCCAGAAAAAATGGATTAAACCAAGAAACCATGTGGAAATTCAAATCTGTTGAACATTTTAATGGAGGATTTCTCAAGATGTTATGTTATTTTGAAGTAATATGTGCGTTTATGCAATATGCATGAAAACATCAGGGCTGGTGATTGCCAGCAAATGAATAAGATAAATTGCTTTCTTATTAAATGATATTCTGTCATATTTATTGGCATTTTGGAATCAAATTTTATTGCAATCTACTTTAATCTGCGAAATATGTAAATACGTGATATTCACTTTATATATCTTCATTTGTATGCAATTTTTATCCCTGCCCAGTATTAAAGTGTTGATTACACAGCTCATTGGTATGCAAAATCCATCAACTGGGCTTTGATATCTGTAAATCAGCAGTACTGGGTTGTGGCATGGGGTTTAACTGCACTACACTTGTATAACACTAGGGCTTGATAATATTAGGGTGAGGGTCCTTGAGTTTGACAGAGTTACAGTGAAGACACCGAGGTTTGACAGCATGGAAGAAGATGCCTTTGGCCTGGTATACGCTGAGACGTAGCTTGAGATTTGGTAGAACATGCGTGTGAGTGAGGGTTGGGGTTGAACCTGGGGTTGACTCACTGGTGGAATGCTGTGACTATCAGCAGTAAGAGGAGAGGGAGAACATGAGCTTGACAGCACTGGAATGTTTGGGGACATTGCAGATATGCCAGTAATGATTTCTAACTGGAAACCTTAAAGTTGATGTTTTCTGATTGTACAAGAGATGCAGAGCAAATAGAATGCTATATTACAGAGGTCATTTTCTGCATACGTGCTGGCAGTGAAGGTCCCTCAGGTTGCCACATCGGTAGGATTTATGTGGGAAGCCTTCACACTGCAGCTGTATCATGCTCTGTTCAGCTTGCACTTTTCATTCATTTCTGGTCACCAAGCTACAAGAGAGAATCCAATGCTTAGGTATAGTGCAGAGATGAGGCAAGAGGCTGAGACTGAGTGAAGTACTTGGACTTCTCAGCCTTGAAAGAAGATCCTATCAGATACAAAACGTATTACAAAGAGTTAACCCAGAACACAATTTCAAATTAAACTACAAATGATATAGGTATAAAATGGTAAATGATAAGTTCAGAATTAAGGTCAAGAAACACTGCTTCACGCAAAGTGATATCTTCCAGATAAGACAAGGATGTATAAAATTCAGCAGCAGTCAAGAAAATGAATCAGTCAAGCTAAATAATATCCCTACTCAGTACTAATCTTTGTGACGGGCACATTTTGCTCTGCAACCAGAGCAGTGGCTTCAGTGTGTGTAGTTCTCACCTGCTCAAGATATCAATCAATCCAAATGTTTCCAAAGCCATGACTATAACTGCATTGATGGCTCACTTGTTAAAGATAGTGAATCACTGAGTTACATAGAATAAGGCAGGTCTCAGGTTCAAACCTTAAACTGTAGTAAATTGTATGATTTCAGATGATGGAGTAGTGCTCCTTGGCTAGGGAGGCACAAAATTAGCATGGGTTCCTGTTCCTGTTCTTGAGTATTATCCAATGACCCTTGATGGCAAGCGTGCAATTCTAGGGACTAGGTGAAGAAAAGATTGGGCTCAACTATGGTGCACTTGCATTGTATGGTCAAATTGCCGGCCAACACACACTGTGTATTCTCATACTGCATTCTTGCATACAGAATGAGGTTCTGGAGGGCAATCGGTAACCTAGACAGGGTCGCAATTTAACATGTGATACATTGCATGGAAATTTACACCTCCCCCTTCCTCCATCCTTAGGAGTGGCTGGAAGGTGGGGGATGGGAGGGGGTGGGGCGAAGGCACCATACCCTTCGCCTACCCACCTCCACTGGTATTTTACCAGTGGTAGGGGAGGTACCAGACAGCCCACACCACCCCCCCCCCCCCACCTTGGGCCACTTGAGGCCCTTAAATAGTCAATTATTGGCCAATTAAGGACATTTTCCCATGGACGCTGGTACTTGACCCTGTGCCCACAGTACTACACGCCCATGCATGTTCCCCCCTACCTTGGCCTCCCAATCCTGGCTGCCCATTTCCTCGCAGGCGTGCCAGCCTGACCCCAGCAGAATTCCCTCCTCTTACCTTCTAATCCAGCTCCGGCAATGATTGCCATTGGGGACTGGATGCAATCCCAGCAGTAGCCACTACTCCTGGTGGTGCTGCTGGAACTAGAGAGCTGACAGCCACTTCATTGGGGTGAAAGTTTCACCCTGAGCCAGCTAAATCAGCTCAATGTTTCCTGGTCCTGAGGGGGTGGGCTAACACCCCCACTATTAAAAATTCCAACCATTAAACTTACCCCTGTCTTCCTGTTCATCTTTCACTTGAGCTGAGACTCCTGTGGCACAATTTAAACAAATGCAGAAAATTCTCTGGGGCTGTGTCCAATATTATTCCCTTGACCACCACTGCCAAAATCAAATGGTTGCCCATTCAACCAATTGGTTTTTACTTGTGAAAAATTAACTGACATATTTGTCCACATCACAAGTTTCAAAGTAAATAATGGGCTATTTTGAGAGTTTCTTTGAAATCTGACAAGATATCATATAAATTCAGGTCTTCAATGGAAAAGAAAATTGAGCCCAGTGTGATAAGGGCTGCCGGTTCATTATTGAATGTGTCATGCTTTCAGTGAATTCCAAATTCTCCCTCAATGTGTTTTGTTTGGCGTAGTACCATTTCCAATAGGTTATTAGTCTTCATTCACAGATTCTTTTTAAACACTAATTAAATTTAAAAGGCATCTTTCCCTCCCTGGCTCTATCCTGCATCAATTGAAGTCAGCAATAACTGCCAGTGCATCAACTAATGTTTACATAGGCTAAAATCTCCAACTATCAATTCCCCTTTTGAATCATGGCAACTTTGACCACGGTCAGCCCACATTCTGCAGGGAGCCTTCAAACTGGGAATGAAGTCTTTGCAATGCTTATCCCCTTTGCACAATGGTTCATCATACTCCATCTGCCATAGCTTTTCTGTTAATTAAAAATCACTATTCTCGGTCTCTATAGTTTCATGGGTCATAAAGTTGTCTTTCCTTCTCCATTCAAGCAGATGCAGTTAATTAATAGCTGCATCATTTGTGAAGTGAATGTGCAGAATGTTCCTAATTTTAACAATTCCCTGATAGCATCTTTGACTGACATTTCTAGGGAAGATGCCCTAAAACAAAGTTTACAAAATAATACTATTCTCTTACAATTATAAATAAGCATATTCATGAGAATTTGCAGTTTGTGTTATGACTAGAGGTTAACAGGAATTAAAATGTTACTTATGATGTATACAGAAGCTTTTTAAAACACTTCACTCGAACCAGCAGATACATAGGGCAGCATTTAATGAATGGTGAGGTTTCTGCCCTGCTGCAGAAAATGTCAGCAGGGAACTCATCCCCATTTCATATGGCAGCACAGCAGCCATTTAATACTCTGAGGAGCATTTGGCCGGCAGCTCCTATGTTCCAGAAGCATCATCAGGAGCGGTGGTCACTGGTGGGACTACACCAAATCCCAGACATCGAGGAGCCAGGAGCTAGATGTGAGGTGAGTACTGAGAGGCTCTCGGCGGGACCAGGACCACAGGCCCTGGGGGAGCCCCGGCACAAAGGCCAGGCTGGGAGGGGGCATCAGGGGGAGAGGTTGGGCAAGGGGCACTCCAATCACAAAAAGGGCCACTGAAGGAAGCATCTCCCCTTTCCAACCCAAGGCCTGAACAGGCTACCCTGCCAGGCTTCCATCTCCCCTATCCCTGACCCCCTGCCAACTGCAAAATTGTGATCTGGGTGGGAAGTGGCCATTAATTGGTCACTTAAAGGTCTCAATTGAGTTGAGGGCAGGTGAGCCCCTCTAGGCCTCATCTGTCACTCTATAATTCCAGCGATGCTGTGGGTGAGTGAGCAGGGGACAGGAAAGTAACATGCAGGATTTTACAGTGCCCCACCCAGCCTGCAAACCCGCCTATGGGGGGGCCGTAAAATTCCGCCCATCGGGAATGAAAGTGGCTAGGGCACATCTCTTTTCATCTTCATTGTTCAGGGATCAGGACACAGTATCCTATTTCCACGATTTATCCCTACGACCTCAAAACTATCAAATTGTCGGTTACTGATCAAAATCTTTGACAAGGCTTTGTACTTCATTGTGTTTGAGTGTAAACAGACATGCCAACCCCACCATCTAATAAATCAAGAGACAAACTCTTAAAAATCAAAAGATTTGATATAAAAATCATTGCCATTTGATAGCTAGTATTTTCCTTTAGGCAGAACCTAGATTTACGGTTGGTTTATAAACCTCATTAGTGGTTTATTGAATCTCTGACAGAAATTTAAGTGCTCTCTGCTCTTGTGTCACAGGCACACATGCACCTAACAGCATCAAATAACAATGTAATTTGGTAACACGTGTTTCACAGTGATAGTCAAGTGGCTATCGGGAGTGGGAAAACAGGAGTGGCTGTTCCTGGATACAGGGCCAGAGCAGGATGTGGCAGCCTGCAGAAGGCATGTTTTAAGAATGCCTGTGAAGTATCCTGAGATTTTAGAGCTTTATGGCGAGATTGCAAGTGAAGCTTAATTTTAAATGGAAATTATAGCTGGAATTTTTCAGCTGCTCAATCAGGCGGGATCTTCAAGTCCCGTCGATGTGAATGGAAATTTCAATGAATGGAGATTTCAATGGCTTGCTGGCCCCACTGTTGGGGAGCCTGCCGCTGAGCGGCTGGAAAATTCCGGCCCAAGTCTCTTGTGGCATGCCTGTAAATTTGTGAACAAAGTTGCTCCTTTTTTCTGTGCACATTGGTTAATTAATTTCTCCTGTCCCTGCTTCAACAAAAGCTTATTTTTAAAGGGTTTTCTCAACTCAGTGAAGTACAGAGATGCCAAAATTCAATGACCTACTTCAATAATTTACTGAATAGTGAGGAAGTCCTGGGGGAAATTTTACTTCCCCCAGTTGAACGAAACAGAGTAGGTGAAGAGTTAAAATGGAGCCACTCTATTTCCCGCTCTGTTCCTGCTAATGTCAGATATTAACACCAGACCCCTCTTCTGGTGGGAAATTAAAATAATGGAGCGGATTTAATGCTGGTTGTAGGAGAAGAGAAAGAGCATTGAATGGGGCAAGAAGCAAAGTTTCAAGTTCCCAAAGTCAGGATAGAAGCACCAAATTCTTCAGGCAGTGTGTTGGAAGCGGGGCAGCATCGTCAAGCACAGAAGGTAATTGTAATGGATTTGCATGTAATGAATACCCATTAAGACACAAGGTTTGCAATTAAATGCTACTTTGAAGAGTAGAGAAGAGGCTGAGAAGCATTGCAGGTCAGATCAAGGGCAACCAGGGGAAGGTCGAGGGTGATCGAGGAAAGGGCAAGGGTGAATGATACAGTGTTGCTTTGGTACACTGACTAACGCAGTAGTGAGTGATATGGCATTCTGACTGTATATGCGTGGTTCCGAAATCAATTTGAAATAATATAACAGTATAACCAAAAAACTTTATAACCCTGTTGCCAAACAGAGAAGCACATTGGTTGGTGGATTACATTATGTATTATTGCCAGTTGGCCAGGAGAATTACCTTGACAAATAATTAATTCACAAATAATTATTCCACTTAATATCCCAATTATACAGGTCCCAATGGATCTTTGCGCAGTGTGAATTTCAGGCATCTCAGTACTTTTAATAGCTTTCCTACATTAGATCATCTATGCCTGTCATACTCATGCGTCTTAATTTATGGCAATTGAATGCAACATTTTTGGAGCAATTCTCGCAGGTTAAGTTTTATTACAGTTAACATAGAGTTATGCATTTTATTATAGTTAAGTTTGACTAATAAATAATGCAAAGGCGGAAGCTGAGATGTTAATTTCATCTGAAGAAATGGGATACTTGTGTAATTCCTGTGTTAGCCCTACTTCAGTCAAAATAATAAGTGTTATACAAGGCTGAAAAAGGAAAGCTAGCTTGGGTTTCTTTGAAAAGAAAAAGAAGAAAATAATTTTCCAGATTGCTTAGATAGCCCTTACCTATGTGTTACATGAACAAGACTGAAGAAGGATAAAATGCATGACTTTCAGGAGGGGAAAGGATGCCATAGTGTTAATGTAATTGGATTAATAATCCAGAGGGTCAAGCTAATGCTCTGGTGACATCAGTTCAAATGCCTCCATGCCAGCTAGTGGAATTTAAATTCAATTACTAAATCTGGAATTTAAAGCTGGTGACAACCTATCTGGTTCACAAATGTCCTTTAGGGAAGGAAATCTGCCATCCTTACCTACATGTGACTATTGACCAATATGGTTGACTCTTAACTGCCCTCTAAATAGCCTAGCAATTAGGGATGGCAGTAAATACTGGCCTTTCCAGTGACACCTATATCCCCTGAAAGATGGGAAAGAATGAGAAAAATTCTACAAATTAATTATTCAAAGCAGATGATAAACATAAAGTTCTGTGACAACCACTGAGTATTTTAATCAATCCGAGTATGTTTTGGAGGGTGACAATTTAAACAATTAAAACTATTGTACCAACACATGAGTAGGTACAATACTACCTACTCATTTATAAACACTATATACCTTTGTATGTTGCGTTATGGCCTCATTTACTGAGCTCTGAGAATTTATAACAGAGGGAATATTAATCCATGCTGTTGAAGGAGCACAGATTGTAATTGTTTTTCAGTTTAATGTAGATATGGTATTTGGGTGGTATGGGAATGATAAAATGACACAAGTAGTCAACTTGCTGAATTGAAAATACACTGCTGAAGTACAATGTTCCCTCTTGCAAGGAATAGGTTCATAAGACCAGGAGAAAGAAAATCTGATATTTTTTCAGCATGCTTATCTGAGTCCACCTGCAGAGAAGCAGTGACTGTCATTATAAAGAAATACTCAGGTCCAACCATCCTGCTAACCAAGCTGAGACATTGTTTGTTTGTGAGAAAAGTGAAAGAATAAAATATTTTCATTGAAAAAGAAATTGAATAAAAACTTGCAGGTGCACATTCAGTAATTTCAAATATTCTCTTTCTGAAAATTCAAAAAAATACCTCAGCAAATCAGACATTTTTAGCAAAATTATTGTTATATTTTCTATATTGTAGATAATTACAGATTAAGAGATAAAACCTTTGCAAGAGGGAAGACAGAACCACCTCCTCCCTTTCTAAAAATGTAATATTCTTCCAAAAACGCATTACCTTAATTATAAAAATAAAAGAGCACAGTGACTATCAGAAGGCAGCTCCATTTATTTATTGGTGCCAAAAAGAACCATTATAAATTCTTAACAGCAGAAAGGTTATTATGCAGTACCATTAGCTGAGAATAAAAAGATCTCGCAGAATTATGCTAAAGCTAATGCAACTGTAACTTTACATAATGCTATAATCCTTTGGAAATCCGTAGTCTATAAATATTATAACTAAATGCTCAGCATCACACCCTGTAATTTTATCGGTATTTCTAATTTTATGGAAAACTACACTGTATATAAGAAAAATATTAAATGCAGATCCTTTTGCGAAAACTATTTTGCAAACAGTCTACTTCATTTTGTGGCACAGAAAGAAGTACATTTTCTTACCCCTCCAACCCCCATTGATCAGTGTTTTATTTTTACATTATTCTTTGTTAACTTCTGCCCTGGATCCTCAGGTCGTTCTACAGTATACCATTCTACAATAGAGCCAGTTGGCAGATCATGGGCGTGAAATTGGGATCGTTTACATCCATTTTTTGCACTTAGAGCTCCAAAATGGCATCTGTGGAACGCACACACTCTTGTGGGGTGAATCGTGCCGGATGCAATATTGGTGAAGGCACTAGACTGTGCATTGGATGTTTGCCAGATATATGCAGAGCAGGGTGATCACGATGTCAAGCAGCAGGCAGTGAAGAGGAGCAGCAAGAGGAGGAGACAACCTAAACAGCCTCTTTCTGCATGGGCTGTCCATGAAGTTATCCAAGTAACTGCAACCGGAATTCCCCATTCACAAACTAGACCATACCTTACATTCCTTCTGTCACTGATGATGACAGAGTCCACTTGACCACATGCAAAAATAAAAGCCACCACAAAATAAAGCTTCCAAACCAAATGTATAAATGAATTCATTCCATATTGCATACAAACATCAACTAGTCATCCTTATGCATCCCCTTAATGCCTGTTTTCCTTGTGCCTTTGTTTACCCTATACACTTAAGCATTGCTATCCAAATCGCTGCCACATGACTGGTGAAAGGCTGCTATCTTTCAGTAGAGGAGACTGCAGATGGCCTTACAAGATGACCTTGAGCAGCTCTGTTCTTGGAAGGTCCAGCTGCGGTTTGCACCATCTAAACATGGTCAGCAGCAGGTTGGACTGGCTAGCTAACAGCAAAGGCACTGGCAGAGTGGCAGGGGTGGGAGGATACATGCGATTTCCCTGAGAGAGGGCAGCGGATTCATGCTCCAAGGAGCCACTGCCACTCCCCCAGGCAATCCTAGTAATCTGTTAAAGCAGGCTTGTCCAATCTTTTTGAGTGGGTTGGGGTGGTGGGGGGGGGACACTTTTCCATTTTCTTCTCACTCAAAGTGTTCATGAGCAAATTTCGGGAAGATACATGAATTTCAAAAAGAAGTTGAGTATGAAGAAAAGAAACAACTTGCTGAGCAAAAATAAAGCAATGTCAAAGCAATAAATAGATGATTAAAAAAGAGTAATTAATAAAAATGATCATTAGAGTGTGAGAAGGTCAGAGTATGTGTGTCCAGCTCACTCCCAGTCTCAGTGTGTGCACGTATTCACCCTCACCCACTTCTGTTGGTGTGTGGGGATGAGGGTGATTGAGAATTGTAAGACTGGGAGTGAACCAAACACACACACACACACACACACACACACACACACACTCTTTCTCTCTCTCTCTATCTCTCACCCTGACACACGCTCTCTCCCTCACTCTAACACACTCTCTATCTCTCTGTCACTCGTATCTGACACACACTCTCTCCCTCACTCTTAAATACAGTATCTCTCTCAGTCACACACACTCTCTCTCTTTCACACTATCTCACTCACACACACTCACACTCACTCAGACTTAAGGTCCCACCAAAGTCAATGGACATACTCACACTCACTCACACACACACACACTCACTCTCTCTTGCACACACAGACACACATTCCCACATACACAGATACTTTCACACACAAACACTTTTTCACACTCACTTTCTCTCACACACACCAGCCAGCCTTTTCCCCCAACTCGACCCCGGGCTCTACAACATCTCCCCACTGGCCTTGTATGCAGCTAGCATCTCAGTGATGGGCCCCTGCCGTCTCTCCTTCCCATGGGCCCTGCAGTTTCTCTGTTCCCAGTGGCCCCGCAGTCTTTCTCCTTCCCCCGTGGTCCCGCAGCCTCTGTCTCTCCTGCCCCTGTGGCCCTCATAGCCTCTCTCTCTCCTTGCCCCGTGGCCCACGTAGCCTCTCTTCTTCACTCCTTGAAAACCTTTGTTTTCCCTGCAAACTCACTACTGCTGGTGCTCACTGCTCCTCCAATCACAGCCTGTTTCTCTCCCGCATTTGCTGCTGATAGGCTCACTTTGAGCCTATAAGCAGCAAACACAGGAGAAGAACTGCTTGTGATTGGAGGAACAACCCCTTGCAGAACCTTCAAGTTCGCTTACCTGACTGACCAGCATTTTGAAGAGTGGCTCTGGAGTCACATAGAATGGCTTCGGGGGCCACAATCCGGCCTGTGAGTCGCGTGTTGGACAAGCCTGTGTTGAGGATAGGTTGCTGGACTGTTGTGACATCCTGCAAACCCCTGTGAAAACTGTAATCCACACAGCAGTCTGAACTTGCAGAACAGCAAGTTGAGTTTGTGTGCATGACCGCAGTCAGAGCGGCCCAGGCTGTATCACACCCTGCTTTATTACATTTTATGCGCAGCATAGCTTTCATTATATGCCTTTTGTCGACGTGTGCTTAGCTGTGCATTGGAATTCATGAGCCATATAGTCAGTGTTACCTAGTGGCCACTTTCTGGTTTGTCATGGTGTCTCAAATGCAGATGGTATAGGGGACTGCTGTTGTGCAGAACGAAGGCATCACGACTTGCTGGGATGCCAAGCCTTCATCTGCATGATACAGAGTATGATGACATACCAGCTGCACATTGAGGGAGTTGAATCTCTTTTGGTTCTGAAATAGAACAGAGTTGAGTGATATACATGCAATCAGTGGTGCCCTGCACCATAGGGAAACCTGCAATCCTCACTAAGCTTTGTGCCACTCGGCATGTTTTTTTCTGACCAAAGTGAACAAAATGTATTTTGTTCTCCTTCTCGACAGAGCCTCAGTGACCTCCCTTGCGCAACAGTGGATGGTGAGCTGGGAAAAATTGTCTTCTCCAGCCTGGAAGGAACCAATCACATAAAAGGTCGTTGTCACGTTCAGCTTCAGAATCACTGACAATGCTGTCCTTTCCCTTCTCAGGCTGCAGCTGTGTCTGCAGCAAGTAGCAGATTTCAGTAAGCACCTCCTGAGTGAAGTGTAGACATCTGACACATTGGTTGGAATTTTCCATAAATGAGACTAAGTGCGGTGGCAGGCAGTTTTTGCTGCCCGGACTGGTGAAAACTCATGCCTGATTCTGCGCTTGGAGGGTCCTTGATTATGCAAAGAGGTGTATCAGTCCGAATCACCTGGCAGGTCGGGAGTTGATTCGTGAGGCTGCCATCGGCTGGTGGGTTCAAAGGTCCAGGCACCATTTTTAAAGCCCAGCCCAACACACAATCTCACTCTTTCCAGCCCATCAGAGATACCTGGCAGCCAGAAGAAGAAGGCCGAGAGCCTAAAGAAGAAGGCAGCACCCCGCTACACCCTCCAGGCCTTGATCAAAGGGGCGTAGGCGCAAAAGCACGTGCTCTATACCAGGCAAAAACAAAAATATCTGGAAAAACTCAGCAGGTCTGGCAGCATCTGTGGAGAGGAGCACAGTTAACATTTTGCGTCCGAATGACCCTTCAACAGAACTAAGGAAAAATAGAAAAGAGGTGAAATATATGTTGGTTTAAATGGGGTGGGGGGGTGGGACAAGAAGAGCTGGATAGAGGGCCAGTGATAGGTGGAGATAACCAAAAGATGTCACAGACAAAAGGACAAAGAGATGTTGAAGGCGGTGATAATATCTAAAGGAATGTGCTAATTAAGGGTAGAAAGCAGGACAAGCAAGGTACAGATAGCCCTAGTGGGGGTGGGGTGGGGGGAAGGGATCGAAATAGGCTAAAAGGTAGAGATAAAACAATGGATGGAAATATACTTACAAATAATGGAAATAGGTGGGAAAAGAAAAATCTATATAAATTATTGGAGAAAACAAAAAGGAGGGGGAAAATCGGAAAGGGGGTGGGGATGGAGGAGCGAGTTCATGATCTAAAATTGTTGTCTAGAATTTTTCTTTTTCTTTTTGTTTTGGATTTCCAGCATCTGCAGATTTTTGCTTTTTGCTCTTTCCCAGGGATGGCTGCAGAATACACAGCAGCCTCATCTCTCTGGCCTGGGAGGCTGTCGCGGAGCAGGTCAGAGTGGCTGGCAACTGCGCTCGAAATGCCACCCAGTGCAGGAAGAGGATGAATGATCTTATCCGCTCCACCAGGATAATTCATCATTCAATTCCTTCTAGCATCAAACTCTCATCAAAGCATCATGCACTCAAACAGCTACTCTCTTCAGGGGTTTCACGCAGCCATTAGCGGGGGACATATATCAATTCTTGTTCTCTTACAGAGACTTTCACATCACCACCATCCCATCCATCATGTTGCTCACACTCCATCCTCTTGCCGTTCTGGGTTCACCACACACAGGGGACATGCATCTCACCCAACCTCTGCCCCATCCCTTCTCATCACATGCCTTTCTTTCTTCCTCACATAGGCCAAACTGGCACACAACAAGCGCAAGAAATCACACACCAGGGGAGGGACGGCCGACATCAATGCCCTCACTGAGTTTGAGGAAGCTGCAGCTGAGCTGGCTGGGGAGGACAGGGATCCCTCCTGTGGGGAAGGGGAGATTGGTCTCTCCCAGCGACTTAGTACAGATCACAGCTCCATCACCTCATCAAATCCTGACAATCACAGTGAGTCACATGTAGTCTTATCTAGCTCATGCTCATTAACTGAAACTCTATTTTCTATTTTCTGGGCACCAGATCGAGGCCCCCATGCCAGTTGAGCACCAGTGCGAGCCCCAGACCACGTCCGAAGAGGAAGCTCTGGAAGAACTGTCACGGCGCACACACTCACCCTCCACCGGCTCAGAGACACACGTCGGTGGGTTATAGATGTAGATTAGGCCCGGGCTCACTTTCTGGGAAACACTTCACTGACACGTCCCCGCAGCAGTCGGAGGCAGGGACAGCCCAGGTCTCTGGCACTCAGAGGGCTACTGGCTACTAGCCACCCAC
This sequence comes from Carcharodon carcharias, assembly GCF_017639515.1. NCBI lineage: Eukaryota > Metazoa > Chordata > Chondrichthyes > Lamniformes > Lamnidae > Carcharodon > Carcharodon carcharias. The sequence goes on along the minus strand of NC_054472.1, from coordinate 81,626,095 downwards.
TTAATGATGATGAGCCTCTAGAAGCGGCCACCAACTCAATACTAGAGATGCAACAACAGGTGGCAGAACATCAGGCAGAGATTTGGCAGTCGCTTAGCACGCTAGAGCAAATGATGGAGGAGCCCACCCGTGTCCTGTCTGATGTCATAGCTTAGAGATGCAAGCACCTTGAGGTCACCATGGCAAGGTTGGCAACACTCATGGAGACCTTGGTCCAGCAACTCTTGCTGGATTTGCACATGGCCCTCCACTCCATGGCCGCACATTTTGGTAGGCACCATCAGGATGTAGGCAACATGGGGACGAGGCACCTTGACCTCCCTCCAGTTGCACTATCTCCTGCAGGAGTCAGGGTGGGGCCCTCAGGCACCCACAGGGAGGATGAGCATCATCTGGACACCCCAGGGGTCTCTTCTCAGGACACTCCAAGGCTGTGCAGCCACTCATAGCCCCCTCTCCCTGTGACCCCCTTCAACTCCAGCTTCTCAGGCCGCCGAGGGCGCTTTTGCCCTGAGCAGGTGACCCTTATCAGGCCAGGATCCTCCAGGCCATGGGACACGAGAGGACATCTGCCAAGGTCATCACAGACATCAGGACGTAGCAGTCAGCAGGCTGCTTCCACCTCTGCTGTGGATGTTGGGGCTGCACCCAGGCATGGTGATAGAGTTAGTGCTTTCCCCTTTTCTTTGCTTCTCACCAAGTTCCCTTCTTTTTCCCTTTCTCCTACCTTTGGCATGACATGCTGATTATATGTGCAGCAAGGACTGGAGCCACGGAGGCACATGGAGCATTTTCCAGCGGCAGCAATGGGTGCCCCTTAGGGATTGATCCAGCTGCAGGTGGGTGCTCCTAAGGGATGAAAATATTGGGTTTGCTGGGCATGTAAATAAATTTCACTTTCATTAATACATTTGAAGGTTATGTGAATGTTCCTGTCTACTGAAGGTGTTGTGATTTTGTACTTCGGAATACTCTTCCTTTGATGTTTAGCCTTGCTCCCACTCAGTGATAGTGTCCCACTGTGAGATTAACATTCTTGTGATGTCAACCTAAGTTAAACTAGTATCTTCACTCCTTGTGTGATGTTAGGAAGATGTGTTTAAATCTTTATTGGAAATGTGTGATATAACTGTTTCTCACCCTTCTTCCTCAAGGAACACCAGTGAGTGAGGGCAGCTCATCAGCATTGATAATCTAGTGGCATGTGTGTTGCCTCAGTGGTAGTGGCGAAGAAAAGACATGCACGGGAGGAGGAGATCCCTTGGCATGTCCATATCTCAATCGCAGCAGTGTTTGCATCATTAGATGGGGCGAAGGCTTCAAGTCTTCTCTTGCATCGCTCTTGATCCTAAGTGGACTCTCAGGTCCCAGAGTGAGCTCACTCACAGAGCTCCACAGGCAGGCCAAAGCAAAGATCATGGCCTGACGATTCATGAGGTCAGAATGCGCAAGTGTGAATGAGGGATTTGTTCTTGCTGCAAGTGGGTGGACTTCTCAAATTATAAGAATTGAGGGCTAGAAGAGGTGTGGCCATATTCCTTCACTTCACATTAGTCTTCCTGGAACATGTCAGCAATTGACTAATCACAGGCACGTCTCCCACGTCTTACTTCCCCATGGCGTATATGCGCTCATACTGACCCTCAGCAGCCTCCTGAGGTCCCTGGGTCTCCGGATCTTCATCCTCCAGTGAGCTTTCATCCTTCTCCAGTTCATTCTCTGGCTGGGGTTCACCTCTTTGCATAGCCAGATTGTGAAGGGCGTAACCAACATCTATGGTCTTTTCCATAACGGAGCTGTGGAGCTATGAGCAGCGTTGTACCTCTCCTCAGAACAACTCTGAGGGTGACGCACCAGTGTCATCAGCCAAAGTTTCAGTTGGTATCCCTTATCCCAAGCAGCCATCCTGGCAGACGTAATGGCCCCTTGAAAATCTCAGACACCTGGGAGTGACTCAGGATGTAGGCGTCATGGAAACTGCCAGGGTACCATGCACAAATGTGCAATAGGTACATCTGGTGATCACACACAAAGTGAACATTGATGTAATGATAACCCTTGCAATTTATAAACATTAGCGCCTGCTGCTATGGAGCTCATATAGCCACATGGGTGCAGCCTATTTCTTGGGAAACCTGAGATGGTAGCGAAGCTGGTGAATCTCACAGCCTGGCTATCTTCGTCCAGAGCAAGCCTGACATATTGATGGGCCTTCCTGTGAAGGACATCTGTGATCTCCTTTATGTATCGATGTGTTGTGGACTGAGAGATACCACACAAGTCGCCTGTTGATTCTTGGAAAGAACCAGAGGCCAAGAAATTGAGTGCAGCAGTCACCTTCAAAGCCACTGACAGGGGAGACCCTCCAACTCCACAGGGCGTCAGGTCTTCACGAAGAATGTGGAATATGTGATGTACCAGATCTCGGGACAAATGCAGGCATGCACGGCATTGCCTCTCACTCATCTGTAAATTGGAGACTGTTCTACAATAAACCCTAGGTCTGGCGAGTCAACTCAGTTGTCTGGGTCTCTCCTCCTGACCCTCCTGTTCATGCTCTGGCTCTGCTTGACTATGCCCCTCCTGCTGGAGCTACGCGCGGAGTCATCTCTCCCTCCTCCCTCCCCCACTAACTCCTCTACTGCATTAGGACCCTGACAAAGGCAGCATTAAGCCCTGGATCTATATGTACTTTTGCCTTCTCTCTGAAAGGAAACATTAAAGACATTAATGATTAAAGGGGCGAGAAAGTAAAGCTCAGAAGATGGCATGTTTGGAAACTGTGAGGTTCCATAGTTTTTACTGACCTACTTGCATGGTGGCTGATGCTGCCTTGTCCCTGAGTCACTAGCACACACATCAAGGTGACCAAGATGGCACTGCATCTTGATCCCTGCAAGGGATGCTAAAGTTTCAGTGAGTTGAGTGACCTAACCTAGCTCTGTGCTGCAAACTCTGATGTGGCATATTAATGACCAATCACTTGCTCATGGTCAAAGAGTGGCTGCTCTTTGGCCCTTTCAGAGTGTCACATCTAGGGAACATGTGACAGGCCTTTATTGATGGAATGCCATGTATGATACAGCTGTGCCTCCTTCACTATTGCCAGCATTTTCAAATTCTATATTCCTATGTGTTACTTTTGAGATGTAGTGACTGTGATGTGAAGCCACCGTGTCCTGAGCAGCCCTTTAACAGTGCTAATGAAGCCATTGGCTTTCAGTGGTTTTCATCACAAGGAGGTCTTCCTTCTTTCTTTCTAAATAGACTCCTGCTCACTCCTGTGGTAACAAGAGTTTAGAGACCTCAGAAAGGACCCCCACGTGTCCGCCCTCCCCCCTATTGCCATTCCACCACTTTCCTTCCCTATTTCACCCTTTGTATTCGCCCTTCCCCCTGACTGCCATTCCACAGCCTTCTCTCCCCCTTTCCCACCTCATGTTCGCCCTTGCCCCTCACTGGCTTTCTACAGACTTTCCTCCCTGTTGCCCTCCTTGTGTTCATCAGCCCCACCTTAACCTCACAGCCCAGCCCATTGAAGTGCTAGTTTCTGAAAGTGGAGGCCTGCATGAGTGCCACAGCACAGTGGTGTTCTTAAGGACAATGTAGGCAAAGGTCAGAAGCAGACCAACCCTACAGCCCCAGCAGAGTGGTGCTCATTGCAACAAGACCGGTGCAGCACTATGGCAGGCTATGTATGTTCCAGTCACCTCGAAGTTACCAGCAAACTGAGGTCTGACTCGTGCACACCACCCCTTTTCAAATGGATTTGAGGCTGACTTAAGTTTCCGCTGGCGTGATGCAAGATTGGAAGGCCTGGGAAGATTCTGACGAGCAGCTGTTTTAATGAGCATTCATGACATGTTAATGAATGCAAATGGCTTTCTCACCGGATAACCGACCCAATATAAACACATCATTGGGAGAATTGCAACCTATTTTTACGACGGGGGATATGTAACGTTTTGCCTGCGGCTGGATTCTCTGTTCCCGCCCACCACAAAAACCACCACAGGCAGGAAGGGAGAATTTTGCCCATTGTTTCTCACTGAGATTGAAGTTGGGGAATTTATTTCTGAGCACCCTTGGTAGACATAGCCAGCTGCGGAAAGCTCTTCTTCTCCCTTATTAATTTAGAAGCTTCTCCTGCTCCGTGTGGCTTCTCTTCATTATCCCAGTCATGTTCAATTCCATTTAGAAGGTCTATTAGGGCACCCATATCTTGGAGCAACTGGTCTCTGCTGAAACCTTGAAGTTAGCTAGAAAAGTCTTTCAGCACGTGCCACAGCACCCGCTTTAGACTTCAGAATCTTTAAATAATGGTATAAACATCCAAACACTTCTATAAGCTCAGCAACAGTAGAAGTCCATTAGCAGCTAACCTGAAAGTGGTTGATGACACCTTTAAATAGCATCAGTGTGAAGTCCTGCCTGCTGCTGAATGCATGTTCAGCTGTGTGAAATTAAGAAAGGACATTAGCTAACGTTGAGCTCCAAAATGGCACCACTGTCATCAAATGATCATTACATGTTGATTGATGCCATGTTCTGTCTACTCTGCATACATCTGGCACATGCTCCCTGCACCTGCACTAACACCTTACCCAAGATGACGTCTAGCATGGCCCCCACCAGAAGTGTGTGCAAAGCACAGATGCCACTTTGGAACACAAACCGCACCCATAGCACCATAAAATGGGCGCTACAGAATTATATTTTGCTGACGCTATAATGGAGATGTTGTGCTCCTCCAGTGGCAGAGTGAGCTTACCAACCGAGTTATTGAACTATACAAACTAGTTTTCATATTTCAGCCAATGCATCGGTAGAGTACTACAGCTGGCCTCGGTATCCTTGGCTTCAGAAGGAGAAAATTTAGAATTCTATTGAGGGTGGATGAGTGCCAGAGTATTGGAGAATGGCCAAAGTAATGCTCATTTTCAAAAATGGAAACAAAGCTGACCCAGCCAATTAGTATAACATCTGTGATAGGAAGAATGTTGGAATCTTTAACTGAAGTTGAAATTACCAAGTATCTAATTGAATAGAAAATAATTAGAAGCAGCAAAAATAGATTTCAGAAAGGAAGGTATGCTTGAGAAGCCTGATAAGAGTACTTTGAGGAGCAGGGGAAATGCAGTAGATGTGATGCACTTGAACTTTAAGAAAACATTTGATAAGATGCCACAAAGGTGCCTATTTTTGTTTTCTTTATTCTTTCATGGGATGTGGGCATCACTGGCAAGGCCAGCATTTGTTGCCCATCCCCAATTACCCTTGAACTGAGTGGCTTGATAGGCCATTTCAGTGGGCCATTAAGGATCAATCACATTGCTGTGGATCTGGAGTCACATGTAGGTCAGACCAGCAGATTTCCTTCCCTATAGGCCATTGGTGAACCACATGGATTTTTACAACAATTGACAAAGGATTCATGGTCATCATTACTGAAACTGATTTTACAATTCAGATTATTAATTGAATTTAAATCCCACCAGATACCATGGTGGGATATGAACCCTTGTCCCCAGAGCATTAGCCTGTAGGATACTAGTCCAGTGACATTACCACTATGCCACCATCTTAAGGTTCATGGAACTAGGAGTGGGTGGGAACCTGGATTAAAAACTGATGCCAACGGGTGAAACAGAAAGTAAGTGTTAAGGACAGTGTGTTAGGACTGCTTCTATTCAATGGTGCATCCATGATTAGGACATAGGATTCAAGAGAGTGGTATCCAAATTTCAGCCAGTGCTAAAACAGGAGGTCTGGTGAATATTCTGAGAAACCAAGGAAACTGCAAGAGGATAGTGATATGAAGGTGATTGAGCAAACAGTAGCAGATGGAAATCAATGTCAGTAAATGTGATAAGGTACATTTTGGTAAAAATTTAAAAGTAGTAACAATGGCTCATAATTTGCTGTCAAAATAAAGAAGCTAATAATTGTTATAAAAATGAAAATGCTACAGGAACTTTAGGTGAGGGCAGTGGTTAAACTTGGAAATCCAAAGGTTGATGTCCATAGTGTGCCATTTGCCAAAAGCTTCATAAAAAAATTGCTGTCTGTCTCAATATTGAGATGTATTGAAAGGTGTGAAATTCCTATATTTGCTGGGTAGAGATGAACTGAGCTTGTCGCAGAAAGTTAACTCTTACCCATTTCCTCTAAGAACCCAATGAACAACAATTAATTACTGCCCAGCAACCTCTCTGGCACTGTAAATTAGCCAGTACATGTATAGTCTGACAGTACCTGCGGAGAGGAACACAGTTAATGTTTCGAGTCCGTATGACTCTTCAACAGAAGAGTTTTAGATTTCCAGCATCCGTAGTTTTTTGCTTTTATCTACATGTATAGTCTTGTTGTTCAAGATTTCAAAAATATAAGTTATTTTTAACCTTTCCCTTCTCTTTTTTTCTCTCCCTTACTCCAGTCTTTCTTTTCCTTTATTTCTCTTTCTGTACCTGATTTAACATTGAATTCACCCAGTGTAACTTACACTCCCTACTCTGCTTGTACTATTAGTTCCATAATCCTCCCACTTACTTGCCCTGCTCACTCAAATTACAGATGCCTGTTTTCACTCACTGCGATATTATCATCTCACACTTTCTGCAATTGAACATTCAAAACTGTTAATAGCCCAAACATGCAAAGGCAAGTTTAACTAATGACTGACAACCATTAGATACCCTGCCACAGCATATTATGGCAGATTATTTTGAGTGAGGGAAAGGCTGAGTGACTTGGAAGAGCAGAGGAATGGAGGTTTAGATTCACAGACATTAAAAGATGCATCTCAAGTGGATAAGGTCATAACAATGCTAGTGGAAAGGAATATTAGGCCCATCGTCAGACGTCAACACTTTGGCTTGGGTAACAGGAATGTGGGTTGACTGGCTGAGGGGCGACAGCTAGGTTACTGTTGGAGTGGCAGTGATGGGAGCACGGAGTCTTTGCCATTGCCCCAGGGTGGCGTCTCAGAAACCCTAGCAGTGTACTGGTGGACAGATTACTGGACTGCTCTCATAGCCTGGAAATCTCTTTGAGCTTTGCACGGCAACAAACTGAAATTGCATGATCTCTGTCTTAGCTTCCACTGCAGTGCTCAGATGTTGGGTGATTTCTGCTTTTAACAAAATGAAAGCTGAGATATCAATCACTGCATCATGGCAAGTGTTTTCATGGAGTTGGTCAGAGCTTCCAAACTGGAGGCGATGGGCTGCAATGTCTGCACAAAGCCCTGTACCTATTTGGTGCCAGGCACTTCTTGACAGTGACAGCAGGTTTTCTGGTATACACATCAATGCATCAAGCAATTCATTGTGCATGCCCGTCAACCGTTTTCATTATGTTGCCTCTTTGAAGTCTTCATCTGAGTTTTCTCTAGCAGAATTATTGTGCGACGTCGCCCTCTGGGAAGCTGGCACCTGTGTGACCCTCTTCTCTTGCCTTGGCTACAGGCCACTTATATCCACTGGTTCAGCACATGCAGATCCTGCCTCTATGCTACCTTCTAAAGAACATGCAGTACCGGTATCTGAGCTGCTGGCTGCAAATGTGAGGTCAAGTGAGGGTTTTTCATCATCACCAGTCTCCTGCTCCTGTTGGACTTCGTGCTCCCATGTCACTGCCTGGCCAGGCAGCAGTTCTTGAGTATCTGAAAGGAGAAAGGCATAGCGGTAGCATTGCAGCGAGTGAAGTGGGGGAAAACAAGAGGTACATACTTGTAAATTAGAAAGGATTGGGAGATGAGGGGGAAAGGAGATGTGAGAAGGCAGATTAGGTAGGAACATAACACCATCTTTTTGGTTTTAGTTCTACCACTGGCTAAGGACTGAGCTGTGGCCACTCTGATCATGGCAAGCACTGTCATGAGGGTGAAGACATGAAGTGAAGCCCATCCCCCACAGGCCCTTGCCTGTAGTTGTGCGCCACCTTGTCCTGCAAGAGGTAGGCAAGTGTGTCAATCAGCATGGTGCACTGCGTTTGGGTGATTCACCTGTTATAGTTGAATAGTTGGCAGTATGCCCAAGCTGAAATGTGGTTGTGGGGCTGGCAGCAGTACGAAGTGTACGAGGGAGAGGTGAAGTTTTGAATGCTAGGTACAGGTCCTGTTTGATAGAGAATGTTGGTAAGTGATTGAAGGGATGGTGGTGAGTGGAGCAGCATATGAGGCTAGTGGTTATAGTAAGGATATGACAATTAAAGATGCGTTAAAGGGTCTAGGGAGAATGTGGAGTTGAGGCCACAATCAGATCAGCCATGATCTTATTGAATGACAGAGCAGGTTTGAGGGGCTGAATGGCCTAACCCTGCTCCTAACTCGTATGTTCATATGTGTGTTCATATTCACTGGTCTTGACCACTTGTGTGAGTTCTTCCTGAACTGCATTATGGTACTAAGGATTAGACTGCTTGCATTGACAGAGATGGCTTTCTGGTTCCACTTCCTCTTCAATGTCTGCCTGGAGGGCCTCCTGGCCCTCCCGTGGTTAGAGGACCTCTTTCTCGTCCTGTCGACTTGCTGTATACAGGCCTCCACTGCTACGTCTGGGAACTTTGGATCATGCTCTCCATCATGTTGTCCTATTTTCACCCTTCTTCCTGCCCAGAATTTCTTCTGCAACCATTTCCAGTGCCTGTTACAGTCAAATGCACCTTCCCTTTAACGTGTTAAGGCTGGCTTTAAGCAGCACAGGCACTAGCCTCCCACAAATATTGACCTCCTGCTAAGGTGTGCAGCCACATTACAGTGCATTTAGCGGTGGACTGCACACTACTATCATTTAAATTATTGGAGTGAACAGGCACAGTTTATTCGTTTTTGGGTCTTATCCAATTTTCCCCCACAGAATAGCACAACATACAAAGAGGCCATTTCACCTGTCAAGTCTATGCCAGTTCTTGCAAAAACAATCCAGTTTGTCTCACTCCCCCATCCTTGCAACTTATTTCTCCTACAAGGTACAATTACTGCTTTTGTGGTATGATGAGGAGTCCAGCTATATTTTTACAGGCCTTGCTTATCCATGGCTGGCTGCAGGTCCCTTTCAAATTGTTCCTTAATTCTTCTATTTATTGATTTTCCATGTGCAATATCTTGCAGATTTTAACATTCTTTGCAAATTTTTAAAAAAGCATTTTGTTAAACATGCTTTCCTCTTGCATGTTATCAGAGGTAGATTACTTATATTTGTTCTTATGCACCTGTAATGTAGCATTATATCTTCTAATGTTATGATTTCAGTACCACCCATTGGTGCAAATGTTAGAATATTGTGATTAAGCACCATTTTAAATATATAAACGATTGTATTTAATTCCCAGTTTGTGATCCATATCAATTATAGTCACTCATATCTTCCCTCCCTCTTCTAAGGCACACAAATCAGAAAATTTGATTGGAATCCATTGAGCATGTTCAAAGTTATAAGATGTGCAAATTAATCTTTGTGCTGTTCTACACAGCCCAGTCCAAATAAAACCTCAAACAAAATTCAACAGAGTTGCAGTAAAATGCTAAGTGAAGCGTATTATATTTGCTCCTTTCGAGTATGGCCGATACAGGAGTTACAGGAATACAAACAGCATACAACGAATATGTGGGTTCTTATTGTATCTTGAACTGGAACATACATACACACAAGTACAGGAGCACATTCTACATACAGCTTATTCTGTTTGTCTACACCCACAAGTCTCAGGACATGTGAGAGGTGACATCACTTCCTCCAGTGACGCTCCCATTACAGTCTTTTAAAGTGACTCCACAACATTGCCCTTCTTTTCCAAAGATATCAAAATATCCCATTAATCAGAAAACATGTTTATAATATACAATGATTTTGTGTTTCAGAATAATTATACAGGAATAAAACAAAATGTAATTTACAAGTACACAAGACTAAGAATCTTGAAAACGTAAACTTATTCGACCAGATCTTTTGATTGTAAACCTCTGCTCAGCACTGTGATCATCTTCACGATTCTTCTGATTCATTAACTCAGAACTTTTGTCAACCTATTATTCTTTCGAACACGTGGCATCCATCTCCTTGTCATTGGACAATGACCTGAATCTTCCGAGCAGCGACAGTGCTGAGCACGAAGATTCTCCCAACCCGACGCTGCTGTGTATTTCTTCCGGGATCTTCCAATTCCGGCTGACAAAGCAATGCACAGTGCAGTGTTGCTCGGGAAACTCAGTCGGAGCAGAGTAGGGTCGGGAGAAGAGAGGGGACACCTTTTTATGATATTAGCTGCCGTATTCTGGTAAGTTTAAAGGTCCAATCTTTTCATGAATAGACGAGTGAATTGGTGGGTGGATGAATGGGTGAGTGAGTGATGGGTAGGTGGGTGAGTCGGCGAATTGGGTAAGTGGGTGAGGTGGCTACGTAAGCAGGTGGTTGAGATGGGTAGGTGGATGAGATGAAACAAAAACAGAAAATGCTGGAAAAACTCAGCAGGTCTGGGCATCTGTGGAGAGAGAAACAGAGTTAACGTTTCGAGCCCGTATGACTCTTCTTCAGAACAGTTAGAACTGTGTTCTGAAGAGTCATTGTTTTTTGTTTTTGTTTCAGATTTCCAGCATCCGCAGCATTTTGCCTTTATCTAGGTGGATGAGTTGGGTAGGGAAGTGAAGTGGTAGGTGGATGGGTGAGTGGATAGGATGGGTAGGTGGGTGAATGAGTAGGTGAGTAAGGTGGGTGAATAATTAGGTGAATGAGTGGGTAGGGTGGGAAGGCGGGTGAGTGGGTAGTTGGATCAGCTGCGTGATCGGGGTAGTTGGGTCTGGTCAGTGGGGTAGTCGGGTGGTTGTGGGGTAGTCAAGTGGTCAGGGGTAGTCGGGCGGTTGGTAGGTAGCCGGGTCAGGCTGGAGGGGTGGCCAGGTCAGGGGTGTCGGGTCAGGAGAAGTTGGGATGGTGGTCATGTCAGGGATAAAGTAAAGTGGTTGGGGTCAGGTGATGACTTGGGGCCTGGTATTGGAGTTACCCAGTTGTTAGATCAGGTTTTAATCTATCTAACATTTCTTGTTAAGTCCTGTGGATGTCTCCCAGGTCTCTGATTCTAGCTCAGAGTCGGAGACATTTGCAGAGGGTACAGGAGAGCTGGGGTTTTGCCCATCAGAAGTTTAAACTTCTTAGGCAATCCCCACATAGGCCCGCAAATCAGGGTTTCTGCAGGGTCCTGACACGCATCTTCGGTCTCTGACGATCCAGAGACCAGAAGATTTGGTCCCTTGTCTCTGACCCTTGTCCATGGTACGACAAAGGTGACAGATGCAGTGACATTATATAACTCTCCAAGTTGACTTCAGTTCCATCTGAGAATCGTACCATATGGTATCTTGACCTTGTACGATCTGGGTTGGTCGCACCCTCTGTAGGATGCCAAGTTCCTGATGAATGAGCGAGAACTGTGACCTTCTGTCCTATTGGTAATCAAGACAATTCTGGTCCTGCTTGCCAATCATATGACACTTTCATCTTCTCTTGTTTGAAAGGAGTGCTTCTCTTACTGTTGAAAACGTAGAAAGATGGTGACTCAACAGGGTAGTCCTTATTGCCTCCCAAACATCAACTCTGCAGGTCACATTATACCCATGTCCAAAGGAGTAACTCGGAGGTGCAGCATTGCAACCTTAATATCTTCTCCTGTCTGCCTACATTTTAAAATTAATGATTTGATGGTACAAACCATGTGTTCAACCATATAATTAAATTTTGGATAATGTGACAATGATGTCACGAGACAGATTCCCCACCTGGCACACATGTCTAGAAACAGCCTGCCAACATATTGCGGCCCATTTTTGGAGATTATTTCTTCTACCATGCCAAATAAGCCGGTCGTATCCACAACTACCGCACTTGATGTATCGTGTAGCAGGCTGATCATAAATTTTGTGAAGTAATTCGTAACAAGGAGAAAATTATTACCTTGAACATGAAATGAGTCTGAGCCAATCTTTGTACATGGATGTGGAGTTTCATGCGGAATCACGGGTTTCTGTTGATTTGGTTGATAACTGATATGCCTCACAGAAACTCACCACTTTCTCAACAAAACTGTTGATTCCCAGCCATTAAACCCTCTCTCTGGCAAGACACCTGAAACATTTGAACCCTAAATGCCCTTGATCTAATTGGATTAGAATATTAGAACACAGAGCTTTGGATATCAGGGCACGTTTCCCTTTAAAAGTCATCCCTTAGGATATACCAAGCTCGTATCAATGCAGCAGAGCCGGAAACAGTGTAGACATTCAGTTACTTCCTGTAAGGTGTCAGGCCATCCTTCCAGAATCACCCTCCAAAACAACAATAAAGTAGAGCCATGAGCCTTCTGATCTGTTATTGCTCACATTTGTGGGGTCCCTAAGTTCACTGGCGCTATTTTCAAAGCTCGCACGAAGCAGGGATATTGCCTGGTCCACTTAGTCAAAAAGTCTCAGCTACTCACAACTTTTCTTACCATTCGGACTCTGTGTCGGCCAAGACATATTCCAACAATACTTGGACAGAATAACAGAAGATGTCCCGGAGTGGACCTGTATAGCCGATGACATTGCATTTTTGTTTTTATTTCACTGTAGGCAGTTGACTGATCAGCCAAGCCATGGTGAGTTATACCATAGATTCCCATCTCTCTAAATACATAGCGTTCAACATACAGAGAAGCAAAATAGTAGCACTTGCTCATATCGATCTTAGCCTCAAGAAAATGCTTACCACTACAATCCCAATAGTGGTGAATGCCTCAGATTGCATAATAGCATCAACATGTTGATCCACGTTGACAATATGGAACGCTTGTCCTGAACATGGCTCTCATTCAGATTCTCTTCATCAACCTGGTGTATCTGCTTAGACTTCTGCCGTGTGTTGGCATACCTTTGACTGCAGTTCCTGCTGTGTTTTGCAAGCTTTTCCTCTCCACGTGACTTATCACCATTTTTAGATGCATGCTCTGAGCTTGGCCCCCTGCATTGCCTTTCCCAGTGTCCACATGCAGTGCACAAGCCCTGATATGCTAGTAATTGCAAATTGTATAAGTCAAGCCAAATTTACCACAAGGTTTAGCATATTTCTAAGCCTTGGTTACCATACCAATTGTCGTAAGCACCCCCAACACTTATAATTGTTGGTGGCCAGCTAAGATGGCTTCAGATTTCCTTCTGTTGTTGAGTAATGCGTCAATGCTGTATTCTTTCTTCTTCTCTAAAGGTCTTTTTGAAAGATCTGTATTAGGGTGGACAAGGTGATTAGTCCCAAAATCCGTTCTGACAATTCAATCTCTAAAAAGTCACGCTCCTGGACTTTGTTCCAGCGCGTTACCACAATCTGTTTGACGGACTCATCTTGGCCCTTGTGTCATCAGCTCTAACCTATGGATCTGGAAGTTGACCTTTATTTGAGAGCTGATTTCCAGGTTTGTTGATATCTTGCTAGAGTCCTTCTGATCCTCAGCCATCAATCCTGATGTGTTGATCCAGAGCAGCCCTTCATTGCCCATTGCAGTCTTATTTTTACAGCTTGTTTCTTTGGTATGCTCACTCCCTGATCCAGGAAACACAGTTCATGAGTGAGTATTTAAGTGCCATGTTCTCAGTGTTCTTTCTTCTTTAAAAATACTGGCTTTGTCAGTTTTTTTCCTTTTATAGGCACAGTATTTCTACAGGCTTGCCTTTTTTTATTTTTGGGGTATCTTGTGCACTGGCTCGATTTTTATTTAGGCTTGTTTTGTTTCAGGCCCGTCTTTTTAGAGTGCTGCACCACAACTCCTCCGATGGCGCTGTGAAACCGTTCCCATGCTTTCAGAGCAGACCCCGCCCATGAAGTGATACAGAGGGGAAATCCAAGGGCAGCAATTGCAACCCGCTGTTGTTTCTGATTTCTGGCCCACTGCCAGAACATTCGAGGACACCAATCACACCAATAGCATGGCTATTAACTTGCCCACAATGCCCTTACCCCCACAACTCTTACAACTTCCGTTTGGCTACTGTACTCACACAGTTTTTAACCTCCTGGGGTCCCACAGTTCCATCCATTGGTGGAATAATTTGAACTCATGCATTTTATCTGGTTACATTAGTTATTTATTGTAACTTAAACTGGAGCATAAATACACACCATAGCTACAGGAGCACGCTGTACGCACATCTTACTCTGTTAGTCTACACCCACAACTGACATCACTTCCTTAAGTGACTCACCACTTAAAGTCTCTTACAGAGATCCCACAACAAAGTGTACTTAACTCCTACTTGTCAGACTCATGAAAGGACACCGTGGACACAAAGGTTCACCTCATCAGTAATATCTATGATTATACAATCAAAACCATCACAACGCTAAGCATTGAGAATTGTATAAAGTATTTCGATATGTACTACTAATTGACAGAGTATAGGCCTTCACAAGCACAACAGTAACTTAAGTGTTATGATGTCTTAACATTACTTGGGTTTTATATAATACCACTATGACAGACGTTCAATGTCTAAGATTACAGAATGGCTTAGCAGGATTAAGTTGACTGGCATTTAATGTATCACTAATACATTTCAAGTATTCAGGCTATCCCTCTGCGTAATAGGATAAGACATACAACCTCATCTTTTGTAATTGGTTGGCTGCTGTAGCATTGGGATGTTCTGCCTTCCCCTGAGATGCTTGGAATTTACCTCTGGAAATGCCTGCTGCAAGTCACTATTTATAGTTATTCTTCAGTCATCTTCTCCTATCTTAAGTAACCATGCACACGTGTCTTTTTAAAATTTGTTCATGGGATGTGAGCAACACCAGCAAGACCAGCACTTATTGCTCACCTCTAATTGTCCTTGTGAAGGTGTTGGTGAACCACCTTCTTGAACCGCTGCAGTATATTTGGTGAAGGTAGACAACACTGTTAGGTAGAGAGTTCAAGAAATTTTGATCCAAAGATGAGGAAGGAACAGTGATATATTTCCAAAGGACGGTGTGTGATTTGGAGGGGAATTGGCAGGTGGGGGCGTTCCCAACTATGTGCCTTCTACTCTTATTGTTCCTTAGAGGTCACATGTTTGTGAGATGCTGTCTAAGAAGCCTTGGCAAGTTGCTGCAGTGCATCTTGCAGATGGTACACACTGCAATCATGATGTACCAGTGGTGGAGGGAGTGAATCTTTAAACTGCTGGATTTGGTGCCAATAAAGTGGGCTGCTTTGTCCTGGATGCTATTGAGCTTCTTGGGTGTTTTTGGAGCTGCACTCATCTAGGCAAGTGGAGAGTATTACATCTCACTCACGGTGACCACCACCACCCCCCCCCACCATCCCAGGAAGTTGATGGGGGATTCAACAATGGTAATGCCATTGGATATCAAAGGGAGTGCTAAAACTCTCTCTTGTGGAGATAGTCTTTGCCTGGCACTTGTATGGAGCAAATGTGACTTATTATCCCAATCCTGAAGGTAGGTTTCACCATGTGCAGGCCCATGGACTGCTTCATTATCTGAGACATTCTAAATCAAACAGAACACTATGCAATCATCAGTGAACACCCCCACTTTCAGCCCTTATGAAGAGAAGGTGATTGGTGAAGCAGCAGAAGATGGTTCTGCCTCAGACATAGTCCTCAGGATCTTCTGCAGCGATAGCTTAGGACTGAGGTAATTAGCCTCCAACATAACAACTAGCTTCCTTTGTGTTAGGTATGACTACAGCCATTGGAGAGTTTTCTCCCTGATTCCTATTCACGTCAATTTTAGTAGGTCTCCTTGATGCCATATTTGCTCAAATTTATTTATTTATTCTTTCATGGGACCTTGGTGTTGGCAAGGCCAGCATTTATTGACCACCCCTAATTGTCCCTGATAAGGTGGTAGTGAGCCGCCTTCTTGAACCGCTGCAGTCCATGTGGTGTAGGTATACCCACAGTGCTGTTAGGAAGGAAGTTCCAGGATTTTGGCCCAACAACAGTGAAGGAACAGTGATATAGTTCCAAGTCAGTGTGGTGTGTGGCTTGCAAGGGAACTTGCAGGTGGTGGTGTTCCCATGCATCTGCAGCCCTTGTCCTTCTAGGTTGTAGAGGTTGTGCATTTCGAACGTGTTATTGAAAGAGCCTTGGTGAGTTGCTGCAATGCATCTTGTAGATGGTACACACTGTTGCTACTGTACGTTAGTGGTGGAGGGAGTGAGTGTTTAATGTGGTGGATGCGTTGCCAATCAAGTGTCTGCTTTGTCCTGAGTGGTGTTGAGCTCCTTGAATGTTGTTTGAGGTGTACTCATCCAGGCAAGGTGAGAGTATTCCATCACACTCCTGACTTGTGCCTTGCAGATGGTGGATAGGCTTTGTGGAGTCAGGAGGAGAGTTACTCGCAGCAGAATCCCTAGCATCTGACCCACTTTAATAGCCACAGTATTTATATGGCTGGTCCAGTTCAATTTCTAGTCAATGGTTGCCTCCAGAAGTTTGATAGTATGGGATTCAGTGATGGTAATGCCATTGGTTGCCTCCAGAAGTTTGATAGTATGGGATTCAGTGATGGTAATGCCATTGAATGTCAAGGGGAGATGGTTAGATTCTTGTAGGAGATGGTCATTGCCTGGCACTTGTCAGCCCAAGCCTGAATGTTGTCCAGGCCTTGCTGAATATGGACACGGACTGCTTCAGTATCTGAGGAGTTGCAAACGGTGCTGAACATTGTGCAATCATCAGCGAATATTACCACTTCTGACCTTATGAAGGAGGGAAGGTCATTGATGAAGCTGCTGAAGATAGTTGGGCCTCTGACATTACCCTGAGGCAATCCTGCAGTGATATCCTGGGACGGAGATGATTGATCTCCAACCATTGTCCATTGCGCTAGGTATGTGACTCCAATCCGTTCCCATTGACTCCAGTTTTGCTAGGGTTCCTTGTTGCAATACTCAGTCAAGGGCAGTCACTCTCTCCTCACCTCATGAGTTCAGCTCTTTTGTCCATGTTTGGACCAAGGCTGCAATGAGGTCAGGATCCAAGTGATCCAGCAGAAACCAAACTGAGGGTTAGTGAGCGGGTTATTGCTGAGTAAGTGCCACTGGACTTTTGACAACCCCTTTGCTGAAGATCGTGAGTAGTCTGATGGGCCAGTAGTTGACCACATTGGATTTATCCTGCTTTTTATGGACGGGACACACCTGGACAGTTGCTGGGTTGATGCTGGCATTGCAGCTACATTGCAACAGCTTGGCCAAGGGCGCAGCTGGTTCTGGTGCAAAAATCTTCAGATTTATTTCCAGAATTTTGCAGGACCCTTTGCAGTATCCAGTGCCTTCACCCATTTCTTGATATCAGATGGAGTGAATCAAATTGACTGAAGACTGGTAATTGTGATGCTGGGGACCTCATGAGAAGGCCAAGATGGATCAATCAGCACTTCTGCCTAAAGGTTGTTGCAAATGTGTCAGCAATGTCTTTTGCACTGATGTACTGGGCTCCCCCATCATTGAGGATGGGGATATTTGTGAATCCTCTTCCTCCAATTAGTTGTTTAATTGTCCACCACCATTCACAAATGGATGTGGCAGGTCTGCAGAGCTTATATCTGATCTGTTGGTTGTGGGATCCCTTAGCTCTGTCTAGCCCATACTACTTCTGCTGTTTGGCATGCGAGTGGTCCTGTGTTGTAGCTTCACAAGGTTACCAATTCATTTTTAGGTAGTATGCCTGGTGCTGCTCCTGGTATGCCCTCCTGCACCCTTCATTGAACCAGGGTTGATCCCTAGCTTGATGGTCATGGTAGAGTGGAGGATTTGCTGGGCCATGAGGTTATAGATTGTGGTTGAATACAATTCTGCTGCTGCTGATGGCCTACAGAGCTTCAAGTTGCTAGATCTGTTTGAAATCTATCTCATTTAACACACTAGTAACGCCACAGAACACGATGGAGGGTATTGTCAATGTGAAGATGGGACTTGGTCTCCACAAGGACTGTGCAGTGGTCACTCCTACAAGGACTGTCATAGACAGATGCATCTGCGACAGATATATTGTTAAGAATGAGGATTGACAGTTTGTTTCATCTTGTTGGTTGTCTCATCACCTGCTACAAATCCAATCTGCCGTCTATGTCCTTCAGGGGTTGGCCAGCACTGCTACTGAGTCATTCTTGGTGATGGACATTGAAGCCCTCCAACCCAGGGTTTTTTCTGTGCCCTTGTCACCCTTAGTGTTTCCTCCAAGTGGCAAGCTGAATTAAAAGCACCTCGTAATACTAGATTCTGAATCTTCTGGTTGGCGTGCGGGGGCCGGCCCCGCTCACCAATGTGTAAAATGATGCTGGGTGGCATCGGGTGTGCATCTTGACGTCACCACACATCATTCCGATCCTCAGTCCAGCGGGCACACAGCGGAGTCGGCTGTGCACCCACCCGACTATCAAAGGCCTATTAAGACCATTAATTAACTAATTAAACTGATTCTCAGGCTGTCCATCCAACCTTAAGGTTGGTGGGCAGGCAAAGAGCCCAGGCGGCCTTCGCATTTTTTATGGAACCTCATCCAAGAGCAAGATGAGGTTTCATGAATGTTTATAACTTTAATAAAAATTTTTAATAAAATTCATAGACATGTCCAAGCTCAGGTGACACTGTCACATGAGGGGACATGTCTGATTAATTTCTTCAAATTTTTTTTTAGGTTTTCGCAGTGAAATTAACCTCCCTGAGGCAGCTCTGTGCCTCAGGAAGATTTCTGCGCTCTTTTGCGCACAGGCCCCGACTCTCCCTCCTCCCCCCGCCCACGCAGGGAGGGTTCAGTGCTTCCGGGTGCGCGTCACACTGGGCTGGCCTTAATTGGCCCGCCCACGTAAAATGGAGGCGCACAGCCGAAAATTCTCCCCTAGGATGCATTAGCTCCTTTTCTATGTTCCAGATTTTCTAGTATACAGGATTAACTATTATGGCGAATTTCAGAATGTCTTTAATATGTACAGAATGTCATACCTCGTACAAATGTATGCAGAATGCCCTAGTTTTCATGAAGCAACCTTCCTTATTTTTCTTCATTTTTTTCAATATCGCTTTCTCATTGCTTTCCCCTCCTATTCTTTAAAATCCATAATATATATATATCATAATACATGGTTTTCCTCCTTTCCATAACCTCATTGTGCTAAAATTCTCTACTCAAGATCATTTATTCCCCAGGGCCTCAAAACTGCCTTTTATTTCTTGTACAGTCTTCACTTTCAAAACCCAGATTAAGCAT
Organism: Carcharodon carcharias; assembly: GCF_017639515.1. Classification (NCBI taxonomy): domain Eukaryota; kingdom Metazoa; phylum Chordata; class Chondrichthyes; order Lamniformes; family Lamnidae; genus Carcharodon; species Carcharodon carcharias. The sequence goes on along the minus strand of NC_054472.1, from coordinate 81,606,855 downwards.
CAATTGCTTCCAGATTTATCGCATAGACTCTTCTACTTTTTTTGCAGATGTGGCAGTAATTTATATGACAGAATTTCACCTAAGTATCTGAATTTTAAAAAAGTCTTTAATCTTCTATTAGTCACTTTCACTCTTGTGAAAACCCATTTGCACTTGAAAGCACTTCCATAATGTAGATTATGGAGTGGCCATTTGCATTCTGGAACAGTTCAATTCACTAACACAGAGATCAGTATTTTGAACTGGGATGGTAGCCAATGTATTGATATCAGAGCAGGTAAAGTTTATTATCAGCTCAGTACAGCCACGTACTAACTTTGCCTGATCCAGACTGACGATCTTATTCTTGGTGAATGGAACTTTTCTGACACATTGTTAGGTCCCCCGATAATCTATAGCATCAGAACAACTTCAGCTTCAAGCGGAGACCCTAATTGGTTGTTTTATCTAGTACTGAAAATACTGCACTTAAAGCTTTCTTACTCCATGTCTGTAGGATTGTTTAGCTGCCTATTCACCCACCTTCACCTGAAGCCTGTTTTGAAGATAACATATGCTAAAGTGCCAAACACAATCTGAAGACCCAGGATAATTATGGATAAGAAAGGCCATTCACCCTATTTGATTCATGAGAGATGCAAACAATCACCACCCCATCCCTCCACACAGCTCCCCTCTCCCCACCCACTCCCATCTGTACCCCAAGATTCTTCTTTAGCATTGTAGCATCCAGTTGTTTCTTAAATAATTCCAGGGTTTTATCTTTGCTCCTCTCTCTGGAGTTTAAAAGAAATAAAAATGTACCTATATATAGCTCTTTTCACAACCTCAGGGTATCCTAAAGGCTTTACAGCCAATTAAGTACTTACTTATGAAGTGTGGTCACTGTTGTAATGTTGTAATGCACAACAAGGTCCCACAAACATAATCTGGCTTTAGATGTTGCTTGCAGGATAAGTATTAATTCAAAGGAGAATTCCTTGCCATTCTTTAAAATAGTGACACGGTATCTTTTATGTCCACCTGAGTTGACAGACAGGTCCTTGATCTAGAATATATAAACATAAAATGGTTACAACACAGAAGGAGGCAATTCAGTCCATTGCGCCCATTCGGCTCTCTGAAAGAGCAATCCAGCTTGTCCCGTTACACTCCCTTTCCCTATAGCCCTGCAAGTTGTCTCTCTTCAGATAATGTTTCAATTCACTTTTGAGAGCCATGATTGACCCTCCCTCCACCAGACTCTCAGGCGGTGCATTCCAGATCCCAGCCACATGCTGTCTGAAAATGATTTTCCTCATGATTTCTTTGGTTCTTTTGCCATTGATTTTAAATCAGTGTCTAATGAATCTCAATCCTTCTGCCAAGGGGAACGGTTTGTCCCTATCTACCCTGTCCAGACTCCTCACCATTTTGAGCACCTCAATCAAATCTCTTCTCAACTTTTTCTTCTTGAAGGAGAACAGTCCCACGTTTTCCAATGTATCCACCTAACTGAAGTCCCTCGACCCTAAAGCCATTCTCATAAGTCTTTTCAGCATCCTCTGCCTTCATGCCCTTCCTAAAGCACGCTGCCTAAAATTGGAAACAATGCTCCAGCTGAGGCTGAACCAGTGTTTTATAAAGGTTTGCCATAACTTCCTTGCTTTTGTACTCTATGCCTCTATTTATAAAGTCTAGTATCCTGCTTGCCTCATTAACTGCTTTCTCAACCTACCCGGCTACTTCCAATGACCTGTGCGTATATGGTCACAGGTCACCCTGCTCCTGCACCCCCTTTACTTTAGAATTATATCCTTTATATTGTTTTTTCTACCAAAAGGTGCATTTCTCTGCATCAAATTTCTTCTACTACGTGTCCACTTAGTAAGTATACCAGCCTATCCATGTCCTCTTGAAGTCTACCACTATCTTCCTCATGGTTCACAATACTTCCAAGTTTGGAGTTATCTGCAAACTTAAAATTGTGTCCTGCACACACAAGTCCAAGTCATCAATATAGATCAAAGAAAACGATGATCCTTGTACCAAGCCTTGAGGAACCCCACTATATGCCTTTGTCCAGTCTGAAACACAACTGTTCACCACCGCCTTCTGTTTCCTGTCACTCAGCCAACTTAATATCATACTGCCACTAACCCTATTGTTACACGGGCTTTAATTTTGCTGACAAGCCTATTATGCAGCAGTTTATCAAATGTCTTCATTGAGTGCAAGTATACCACATCAACTGCATTGCCCTCATCAACCCTCCCTGTCATTTCATCAAAAAACTCAAACAGGTTAGTTAAATACAGTTTGTCTTCCACAAATATGCAACGGCTTACCTTAATTAATACACATAAGGCCATAAGAAATAGGAACAGGAGTAGACTATTTGGCCCCTCGAGCCTGCACCACCATTCAATAAGATCATGGCTGACCTTCTTGTGTTTCAATTTCCACGTTCTCATCTAACCCTGATAACCTTTGATTCCCTTGCTTAACAAGAATCCACCTACCTCTGCCTTAAAAATATTCAATGACCCCAACTCTACCACCTTCTGAGGCAGAGAATTCCACAACCCTCTGAGAGAAAATATTTCTCCTCATCTCTGTCCTAAAAGGGTGACCCCTAATTTTAAAACAGAGCCCCCTAGTCCTGGACTCGCCCACAAGAGGAAACATCCTTTCAATGTCCACCTGATCAAGGCCGTTCAGGATCTTGCATACTTCAGTCAAATCACCCCTCATTCTTCTAAACTCAAATGGAAACAAGCCCAGTCTGTCCAACCTTTCCTCATAAGACAACCCACTCATTCCAGGTATCAATCTAGTAAACCACCTTTGAACTGCTTCCAATGCATTTACCTCCTTCCTTAAATAAGGAGACCAAAATTGCACATAGTATTCGAGGTGCGGTCTCACCAATGCCCCGTATATGACTGTTGCTTTTGTATTTAATTAGAGTTGAAGTACTTGCAACTTCTGGAATGCTTTTTTTGAATTAACTGAAGCATAACATCCTTTTATGTTCAATCCCTCTTGTAATAAAGGATAGCATTCCATTAGCCTTCTTAATTGCTTGCTGTACCTGCATATTAACTTTTTGTGACTCATACTAGAACACCTAGATCCCTCTGCACCTCAGATTTATGCAGCCTTTTTTCATTTAAGTAATACTCTGCTTTTTTATTCTTCCTGCCAAAGTGAACAACTTCACATTTTCTCACATCAACCCCCATTTGCCAGACCTTTGCCCACTCACAACCCATCTATATCCATCTGCAACCTCCTCATGTCCTCTTTACAACATACTTTCCTATCTATCTTTTGTCATCTGCAAATTTAGCTACCATGTCTTCACTCCCCTGATCTAAGTCATTGATGTAAATCGTAAAAATTTAAGGCCCCAGTACAAGACCCCTGTGGGTCTCCATTCATCACATCCTGCCAATCAGTAAAAGACCCATTTATGCATACTCTCTGCTGTCTGCCAGCCAGCCAATCTTCTGTCTATGCTAATATGCTACCCACTACATGATGCGCTTTTATTTTCCATAATAATCTTTGATGTTGCACCTTATCAAATGCCTTCTGGAAATCCAAGTATAATGCATCTATCTACAGGCTCCCCTTTATCCACTGCACATGTTACTTCTTCGAAAAACTCCAATAAATTGGGTAAACATGGTTTTGCTTTCACAAAATCATACTGACTCTTTCCTATTGCCTTGAGCTCTTCCAAATGCCTAGCTATAATCTCCTTAATGATCGATTCTAAAAATTTTCCCACAACAGATGTCAAACTAACTGGCCTATAGTTTCCTGTTTTCTACCTCCCTCCCTTCTTGAATAGAAGGGTTATATTTGCTAGTTTCCAATCTGATGGAACCTTTCCAGAATTTAGCAAATCTACACACATTTATTCAAGTGACTTGATTTTGTCCCATATTAACTTTTCTAAAAGCTTTCCCACACTGACATTAAACTGACTAGCCTGTAGTAACTGGGTTTACCTTTTACCCTTTTTTGAACATTTGAAACCCTTCAATTTTCCTGGCACCGCTCCTGTTTCTAAGGAGGCTTGGAAGGTTACGGCAAGCACCTCCATAATTTCCACCCTTAATTCCCTCAGTATTCTCAGATGCATCTCATCCAATCCCAGTAATTTAAGTACAACCAGCCTTTCTAATACTTCTGTTTTATCAATTTTTAAGCATCTAGCACCTCAACTACTTCCTCTATTACTCTGACGTTGGCAGCAGTAAAGATGGATGCAAAGTAGTCACTTAGTACCTCAGCCATGCCCTCTGTCTCCATGTGTAAATTCCCCATTTGGTTCTGAGTTGGCTGCACACCTTTTACTATGCTTTAACTGTTTATATACTTATAAAAGACTTTTGGATTCCTTTTTATGTTAGCTACCAATTACTTCTCACATTCTCTCTTTGCTTCTTTTATTTCTTTTTGCACTGGCCCTCTGAACTTCCTGTATTCAGTTTTGTTCTCATTTTTTTTTATCAATTGTACATCTGTCAGAGAGCCACTGTTTCTGCTTCATATGACTCTCCATTTCTTTTGTCATCCAGGGAGCACTGGCTTTATTAGTCCTACCTTATTCCCTCAGGGGATATAACTCAACTATGCCCAAGCCATCTCCTCTTTAAAGGGCAGCTCATTTTGCCATTAGAGTTTTGCCTGCCAATCTTTGATTCCAATTTACATGGGCCAGATTCATTCTCACCCCACTGAAATTGGACCTCCCACAATTTGTTGTTTTAACTCTAGATTGCTTTTTGTCCTTTTCCATAGCTAACCTAAACCTTTTGACATAATGATCACTGTTCCCTAAATGTTCCTCTGCTGGCACTTGATCTACTTGACCCATCTCATTCCCCAGAACCAGATCAAGGGATTGAGCCAGAAATGTACTGATTTAGAAAATCCTCCTGAACTCACTTCAGAAACTCATCCACCTCTCTGCCCTTTACACAATTGCTATCCCAGTCTATACTAGGCTAATTAAAGTCTCCCATTATAGCCACACTATAGTTTTTTGCACCACTTTGTAATTTCCTTGCAAATTTGTGTTATTTCCTGTTAGATGGTGGCCTATACAATACACCCTGTATGAATCAGTACCCCTAATGTACCTTAGCTCTAACCAAATAGATTGGATTGGATTTTTCTCTTAGCAGCAAACTGTCAGCATTCACCACCGACTACCCTAAAACAATCCATACTTACTTTGTCCATAGACTGCAATGAAAACATCCTCTTGTTTTCAAAGGGCTGAATGGCTTACTCCTGCTCCTAAGTCCGATGTTCCTAGACTCCCACAGCAGAGCCTAAAGTCAGGATAAAAATTGAGGTCTTCCAGCTTCATTGTTATGAAGCAATGCCCCCTCTTGATGTCATGAGCTGAAGACATGTCCCTTAGGATTAGCCTTCAGTTCAGTGACTGGTAAATTTTGTTTTAATGACTCTTAATATTTTCAAACATTTAGGACACTTTTTAAAAACAGTTATAAATTTTCAGATATATTTAACATTTTTGTAACAGCTTTTAAAAGTTTACTGGGGTATATCTCTCAGTCATTAATGACACTGAGCTCCTCTCCACCTCACTGCATTGTGCCCCTGCCATCCCCAGCTCCTCTACCCCTTTCCCCACACCTCTGGTTCCTCCACGGCTCCCCTGCAACCTGCAGCTAATGCCCTCACTCCCTCAATTCCCTTTTTGGTTCATCCATTCCAATGTTGGACACTGCATTTGATGGAGAGGGAAAAGTTTTTCCTTTCCATCAACTGCTATTTCTCATATCAGCAGGCCTGGGGAACGAGGATGGGGGGAGCTGGAGCAAAGCCAGGGTTGCCAGAGCCAGGTGAAGGTGGGAGGCTGCATTTGGAGGAGTGGGAGGAGGGATGGAAGGAGCCAGGAGGTGGGGGGGCTTAGAGGTGTTCGGGGGAATCCAGGGGTGAGGGGGTTGTGGGGGAAGCATGACTTTTATTCACAACTACCATTTATCTGTTTAATTTGTGGAAATGCCCATAAGCATTTGGGGGGCTGACTCCTTGATTTACACCTGTGATTATCAGCCCTAACCTTTTGCATGGAAAAATCCAGTTGAGGACAAACAGGCAAAGTTTTTGAACTAATGGTCTCTACTGCTTTAGAAATAGGACCTGCAGGGGCATCAGCGTGGCAGAGTCCATTCAGGCGCACCACAACTTCCGGACCTCAGCATAAGTGAACTCACCAGAAGTTGCAGTACAGTTGTGTCCTTCAATAGCAGTGAACTTCTCAGTGTTCACCACTATTGAGAAAGGAAATACAGGTCAGTTTGTCCTTGACCCATCCAGAACATCCTCTCTCATCAGCGCTGTAATATTCTCCTTAATTAATGCTGTCTCTCCTTTTTTTTCCTTTCCATCTTTCTTAAGGACCTTGTATTATTTAATATCCCAGATCTGCCCATTTTTGAGCGAGGCCTCCATTATCGCCATGACATAATATTCCCATGGCAATCTGTGCCGCACCACAGCTACCTTATTTAGCATGCTCCATGTGTTCATATACATGTCTCATCTGAAAGACTTTCCCTGCAATATTACAACATTCTCTCAATACTGCACTGAATGTCAGCCTAGATTTATGTGCTCAAATGTCTGGAGTAGGACTTGAATCCACAACTTTCTAATTCAGAGGCAAGAGTGCTGTTACTGAGCCACAGCTGACACCTAACTCCACATATTGATTGATCATTTGTAAATTACCTATTATAAATGCAATCAAGACTCATTTGCCTAAGTTTCAAGGTTGGCAGATGCAGTATAATGTGGGAAAATGTGGATTTGCCCACTTTGGCAGGAAGAATAAAAAAGCAGCAATTATTTAAATGGGGAAAGGTTGCAGAACTCTGAGGTACAGAGGGATCTGGGTGTCCTGATACATGAATCACAAAAAAGTAGTATGCAGATACAGCAAGTGATTAGGAAGGAAAATGGAATGTTGTTGTTCATTGCAAGGGGAATAGGATATAAAAGTAGGGATGTTTTGCTACAATTGTATACGGTATTGTTGAGACCACACCTAGAGTGCCATGTACAGTTTTGATCTCCCTATTTAAGAAAGGACATAATGGCATTAGAAGCAGTTCAGAGAAGGTTCACTCGACTGATTCCTGGAATGAGGGGGTTATCCTATTGAGAAAGGTTGGACAGGTAGGGCCTTTACCCATTGGAGTTTAGGAGCATGAGAGGCGATCTTATTGAAACATATAAGATCCTGAAGGGTCTTGACAGGATGGATGCTGAGAGAACGTTTCCCCTTGTGGAAGAGACTAGAACTAGGGAACACAGTTTACAAATAGAGGGTCTCCCATTTAAGATACAGATGAGGAATCTTTTTTACTGTCAGAGAGTCATGGGTCCATGGAACTCTTCACCAGAGGGTGGTGGAGTCAGGGTCATTGAATATTTTCAAGGGTGAATTAGATAGATTTTTGATTGACAAGGGAGTCAAAGGGTGTAGGGGGTAGGAAGGAAAGTGGAGTTGGGGCCACAATCAGGTCAGCCATGATCTTACTGAATGGCAGAGCAGGCTTGAGGGGGGCCAAATGGCCTACTCCTGCTCCTAATTTGTATGTTTGTATGCTCGTATGAAACCCCCTAATTCTTCTACCCTTCTATGGGCAATCATTGTGGTTTGATTTAGATAAGGCTGAGGTGTATTCCCAACCATGTCCTCCAACCCCTACCATTTGTTTGTGGCCAGTTTTTACAAAGTCACTAGTAGCAGACTTGAATGGATTTTTAAACCAGGAGCTTTACTCTATACACCACATACAAGAATGATACAGTAAAAGGAAAGAGTTTTACTTCTACGAATACTAAAACTAAACAGAATAGTTAACAGTGCATGTGTTTGTAAGAGTCCAGTGAGAGGGGTTTTTCCACTATGGAGCTGAAGTTCAGTCCAGACAGCTGAAGACAGGATTTTGCAGAGTTTCTTGGGGATAAGAGATGCACAGCAAGTGGAGTAGATAGCCTTGATAATACTTGTAGCCAGAGGATCAGTTTCCTTTTTCCAGGCACACTTGGGATCTTTTGGGAACAGGCTTTTAAGGAGGCTTTAAAACTTTAAGCCTTGTGTCTTGGTAGGAGGCTAGATATCATAGCCTTATTCCAGAAGTGATGTTCCTTCTCATATTACTCCTGCATTCTGAAGTTGGTGATCTGCTGTAAAAAGCAAGCAGGGCTTATAATAATGTGAAGATGGATTTCTTTTTCAATATTTTTGGGAATATGGTGGTATTCTGTAAAGAGGCTGTGAGTGTGCGTGTGTGTGTGTGTGTGTGTATGTGTGTGTGTAATTAAGCTAGGGGAAAGTTAGTAAAGACAGCTTTCCTGTGGGAGCAGAGAGATAAAAGGTAAAGGAGCTAAATACATGCATTTGTAATGAGAGGTTATGGTGAAGTTGAATGTGTGAGTAAATAGGTTGGGTTTGAAATTTGCATTATAAGATAAGTAGGAACTTAACTTCTCAGCTGTTAAGCTTCAAGGGGAGTTTAGAAGTCACCAGGGACTTTTAGAGCTTACAAAGGTTTCATAGGTAAATGAGAGAAGGTTTATTTTTTACCTGAAAGCGGTGGCAATAGGAAGGCATGAAAATTTTTTATATTTTGGAAAAATTGAGTCCAAAGAAGTGTATGGAACAATGGAATCTAAGATCAAAGGGGAAAAGGATATTTAAGGAAAGGTGTTTTGTTCAGTTACATTGCCTGTGTGAGGGAGATGTCCTGAGGCCAGCTCTGTGCTGAGAAAAGTTGTGAATTTGAAGCAGCCATCTAGTTTCAAGCCAGAGAAGTCTTTGTGTTCAGAGAGTAGTCTGTTGCTGAACTTTCTTTGTTTTTTTTTTCAATAGCAGAGTGGGAGAGTGTGAACAGTTGCAGCTGTTTTGGCCTTGGGTAATATTATTGGATTTTTATGGTTAATATTTTATAAGGGAGCTGTTACCAAGTAGTTTACTTGTGTGTTTTGGCCAAGCAGTTTTTTTTGTGGGAATGTTTTATAGGACTGTTCCAACTGTGTAATTTTTATCTTGTGTGCTTAAGTTTTTTTCCTATTGTTAATAAATCTTTTAATTTTAAAATCCTAAAAGTGTTACTAGGATTCTTTGTGTCTGCGATTAGTAATTTTCCACTAATTTTCAAAATGCAAAAAAAATGTTATGATCAGTAAAACAAGTCTCCCCCTGGGATTTGGCTTGCTCAGTGAATAACATTGGCTGCGGTCATAACAATAAAAGAGTTTTAAAAATCAAAGGGTTTTGGTCATGTGGCGACTGGCTATTGATACACGATGGAAAACAATCAATAGTCCATTCATGTTAACGAAGGAGTTTCCATCTCCCATAGTCAAAAACCATCAACACACAATAGAGGCAGATAGGGCTCCTTTACTCTTCCTTGTGCATAATCAGTTTTGTTAGTTCTACTTTGTTACCTAGTGGTCCTGAGGACAAAATGTCTGAGACCTTATTGCCCTTGCTGTTTGGAATAAGTCCTGATAAATGTAGATGTGACATTCCACAAGAATATGGTCTAGACATGTTCATTGTAATCCACCTTTTAGAAGCTACCGCAGAATCTATATAGTGCAGAAGTCCGCACTGGCTCTCTGAAAGAGCATTCTCCCTATTGCCACTCCCCTGCCTTAACCCTGTAACCTTGCACATCCTTTCTTTTCAGATAGCAATCCAATTCCATTTTGAAAGCCTCGATCGAACCTGCCTCCAGCACCCTCTCAGGAAGTTCGTTCCAGACTCCAACTACCCTCTGGGTGGAAACATTTTTCCTCACATCACTTCTACTCCTTTTGTGCATTATTTTGAATCTGTGCCCTCTAAGTCTTGATGCTCCCTTGAGTGGAAATAGTTTCTCAATATTTACCCTGTCCATACCCCTTAGAAACCTTAATACCTCTATCAAGTCTCCTCTCAGCCTTCATTTCTTCAAGGAAAATTGTCCCAACCTCTCCAATCTATCCTCATAGCTACTGTTCTTTATCCCTGGAATCCTTCTTGTGAATCTCCTCTGTACTTCCCCCAGTGTCTTCACATCCTTTCTTAAATATGGGGACCAAAACTGTACACAGCACTCCAGCTGCGACCTCACCAACATCCTGTACAGTTGTAACAAGATTTCTCTATTTTTAAACTCCAACCCCCTAGCAATACAGGCCAAAGTTCCATTTGCCTTCCTAATTATTTGCTGCATGCATGCTAACTTCTTGTGTTCCATGCACAAGAACACCCAGATCCCTCTGGGCTGCACATTTTTGGAGTTTCTCTCCATTTAAATAATAGTCTACCTTTTGATTCTTCCTACCAAAGTGCATGACCTCACATTTTCCTACATTAAACTCCATCTGCCAAGTTTTTGCCCACTCACTCAAACTATCTACACCCCTTTGCAGATTCCTTATGTCCTCATCACAACATGCCTTCCCACCTATATTTATTGTCAGCAAATTTGGATACATTACACTCTGCCCCTCCTCCAAGTCATTAATATAGATTATAAATAATTGAGGCCCTAGGACTGATCCTTGTGGCACTTCACTAGTTACATCTTTCCAACCTGGAAAAGACCCATTAATCCCGACTCTCTGTCTTCTTGTGTGTTAACCAATCTTCAATCCGTGCTAATACATTACCCCCAATACCGTGAGCTCTTATCTTGTGCTATAATCTTTTATGTGGCACCTTATCAAATGCCTTCTGGAAATCTACCATTTCCCTTTATCAACTCTGCTTGTTATATCCTCGAAGAACTCTAGCTAATTTGTCAAACATGATTTCCCTTTCACAAAACCATATTGACTCTGTTTGATTGTGTTAAGCTTTCCTAAATGTCCTGCTATTCTTCCTTAATAACAGACTCTAGCAATTTCCCAAAGTCAGATGTTAGGCTGACTGGCCTATAGTTTCCCACTTTTTGTCTCCCTCCCTTCTTGAACAGGGACGTCACATTAGCGGTTTTTCAATCCACTCGGACCCTCCCGGAATCCACTGAGTTCTGGAATACTTCGACCAATGCCTCCACTATCTCTATAGCCATTTCCTTTAAAACTCTTGGATACAGGCCATCAGGTCCTGGCAATTTGTCTGCCTTTAGTCCCATTAGTTTGTCAAAAACTTTGTCTCTCGTGCTAGAGACTGTTACAAGATCTTTCCTCCCATTAGCTCCTTGCTTATTAGTTATCTTTGAGATGGTTATAGTGTTCTCCACCGTGAAAACCAATGCAAAATATTGGTTTAAATTATCTGCCATTTCCTTGTTCCTCATTAACAATTCTCCAATCACATCCTCCAAGGGTCCAACACTCATTTTAACTACTCTTTTTTATATACCTGTAGAAGCTCTTGCAATTTGTTTTTATATTTCTTGCCAATTTACTTTCATAATCAATTTTCTCCCCCTTTATTAGCTTTTTAGTAATCCGCTGCTGGTTCCTAAAAACTTCCCAATCCTCTGGCCTAATATTAGTTTTAGCTGCTTTGTATGCCTTAGTTTTTGATTGGATACTCTCCTTGACTACCTTTATTAACCACGGGTAGTTCATCCTTCTCATTGAGTCCTTTTTGACCAAGATAAATTTTTGCTGAGCATTATGGAATACCTGCTTAAATATCCATCACTGCTCATTCACTAACCTTCCCCTTAATCTATTTTCCCAGCCCACTTTAGACAACTCTTTCTTCATACCTCTGTAATTGCCCTTATTTAAGTTGAGGACATTGGTTTGAGACCTGAGTTACTCACTCTCAAACTGAATTTGAAATTCTATCATGTCGTGATTGCTACCCCTTAGAGGATCCTTATCTACGATAAATCTTATTAATCCTACCTCATTGCACATTACTAGATCTAAAATAGCCTGTTCCGAGGTAGGTTCTGCAATGTATTGCTCTAAGAAACAATCCCTGATGCACTCTACAAATTCATCTTCTATGCTGCCCCTGCCAATCTGATTTGTCCTGTCAATATGCAGATTAAAATCACTCATGACAATTGTAGCACCCTACCTCTATTATTTCCTGATTTATACTTTGTCCTACAGTAAGGCAACTCTTTGGGGCCCTATAGACGACTCCCGCCCGTGACTCCTTCCCCTTGCTATTCCTTATTTTCACCAAAACTGATTCCACATCACGACCTATTGCACCTATATCACTACTCACCACCACACTGATACCTTCCTTTATTAACAAAGCTACCCCACTTCCCTTTCCTTTTTGCCTATTTTTCAGGAACGTCGAATTCCCTTGGATACTGAGTTCCCAGTCTTGGTCACCCTGCAACCACTTCTCTGTAATGGCTATCAAGCCTTTTAATTTATTTCTATTTGTGCCATCAACTCATCTTTCTTGTTACAAATGCTGCATGCATTCAGATAACAAGCCTTAAGCTTTGACTTTTTACCATTATTACTCTATCTGGTTCTAATTTCTGCTGCACTTTTCTGCTTATATTTTCTGTCCCTTCATGTCACACTTTGATTATTGTTCACTCTCTTCACTACCCTGCACCTCTGCTCTCTCATCTCTTTTTGATTTTTTAAACTTTCCTTCGATTGAATCCTCCCCCCACTAATTAGTTTAAAGTCCTACCTATAACCCTAGTTATACGATTCTCCAGGACACTGGTCCCAGCATGGTTCAAATGAAGCCCCTCTCAACGGAACAGCTCTCTCCTTCCCCAGTACTGGTGCCAATGCCCCATGAATTGAACCCATTTCTCCCACACCAATCTTTGAGCCATGCATTTACCTCTCTAAGCTTATTTACCCTACCCCTGTTTGCACATGGCTCAGGTAGTAATCTGGAGATTATTACCTTTGTGGTTCTGCTTTTTAATTTAGCCCCAAGCTGCTCATAGTCCCTCAGCAGAACCTCTTTCCTAGTCCTACTTATGTCATAGGTACGGACATAGACCCCAACAACTAGATCCTTCCCGCCCCACTCCAAGTTCCTCTCCAGCCCAGAAGAGATGTCCTTAACCTTGGCCCCAGGTAGGCAACACAGCCTTCAGAACGCTCTGTCATTGCTGCAGAGAACAGCATCTATTCCCCTAACTATGCTCCCTATTACTCCTACATTTCTCTTTTCTCCCCTCACTTCAAATGCCTTTTGAAAATCCATGTACACCTCATCAACAACATTGCCCTTATCAATCTTTTGCTGTTACCGCCACAAAAACTCGAGCAAGTTAGCTGAACATGATTTTCCTTTAATAAATCCATACTGGCTTTCCTTAATTGTCCTGTACTTGTCTAAGTGACTATCGATTTTGTTCCGAATGATAGTTTCCAGGAGTTTCCCTACCACTGAAGTCGAACTGACTGGTCTGTAGTTGCTGGCTTTATTCTTGCACTCCTTTTTGAACAAGGATGTAACATTCGCAATTTTCTAGTCCTCTGGAATCACCCCTGTGTCTAAGGAAGAATGGATGATTATCACTAGTGCTGCTGCAATTTCTACTCTCACTTCCTTCGGTACCCTTGGATACATCTCATCTGGTTCTGGTACCTTGTCTACTTCAAGGGGAGAATTTTCCCCCCGTTGGGAAGGTTGTGTGGGGATGGGAGCGGACATGAACCCGATCGGCACCCCTGATCGGGTCCATGCTGCCATCTTACATGGGTGGGCCGATTAAGGCCCACCCAGCATGACACTCACCTGGAAGTGCTGAGCGCTCCCTGTGCAGGTGGGGGAAGGGGGGATTCCCTGACTCAGGGCCTGTGCTCTTTCATGCATGCGCACGAAAGAGCATAGAAACCTCCCTAAGGCACAGAGGTGCCTCAGGGAGATTAGTTTACGTTTTAAACATCTGAATAAAGAAAATAAAAAATTTTAAGACATGTCCCCTCATGTGACAGTATCACATGAGCTGGGACATGTCAATGAATTTTTTAAAAAATTTTCATTCAATTTTTAAACACTTCATGAAACCTCATCCTGCCCATGGATGAAGTTCCAAGAAAAATGCGAAGGCCACCTGGGCTCCTCACCTGCCCGCCAACCTTAAGGTTGGACGGGCAGTTCAGTTTATTAGTTTAATTCATTTTTAAAAGGCTTTAATAGGCATTTGACAGGTCGGTGGGTGCGCAGCTGCATGCCTGCCAAACTGAAAATCTAAATGACACTAGGTGATGTCAGGACACACACCTGATGTCACCCTGCATCACTTTACGCCTCGGCAAGTGGACCCCTCCCCCGCTCGCTGAGCTGAAAATTCTGGCCCAAGTAAAGATAGCTTTTCTAAAACCCGTTCCTTCTCAATAGTAAACTATTCTGGTGTACCAGTTACCTCCTCTCTCACCTCAACCTGGGTAGCACCTTGTTCCTTTGTAAAGACAGATGCAAAGTACTCATTTAATACCTCCGCTATTTCTCCTGCCTGCATATGAAAGTCCCCTTTTTTATCCCCAATTGGCCCTTTACTTTGTTTTATTATTTCTATGCTTATAGAAGCCCTTAGAATTCCCTTTTATATTAGCTGCCAGTCTCTTTTCATGCTCTCCCCTTGCTTTTCTTATTTGTTTTTTTCACTTCCCCTCTGGCCCTTCTATATTCAGCCTGATCCTCCATTGTATTTTCTACCTGTCATCTGTTGTGTATGCATTTCTTCCTTTTCATCTTCACCTCTATCGCTCTTGTCATCCAGGGCGCTTTGGATTTATTTGTCCTACCTTTCCCCTTCATGGGAATATACCTTGACATTTCCTGCAATACTTTTTCTTTGAAGGCAGCCCATTGTTCAGCCACTGTCTTCCATCAACATTTGATTCCAACTCACACAACTAAGATGCATTCTCATCCCATTGAAGTTGGTTTTCCCCCAATTAACTATCCCTGCTCTGGATTGTTCCTTGTCTTTTTCCATCGCCAACCTAAACCTTATGATACAATGGTCACTGTCCTCTAAACGGTCTCCCAGTGATATATGATCCACTTGGGCCGGCTCATTCCCCAGAACCAGGTCCAACTATGGCTTCCCTCTCTTTGGACCGGCAACAACCTGCTGCAGAAAATTGTCTTGAACACATTCCAGGAACTCTCACCCTTCATGCCCTTTTGCACTAGTCCTATCCCGGTCTATATTTGGACAATTGAAGTCCTCCATTATAATGACTCTATAATTCTTGCACCTCTCTATAATTCCTTGGCAAATTTGTTTCTCTACATCCGTTCCACTAGTTGGTGGTCTATATACTACACCAATAATTGTTATTGCATCTTTTTCATTCCATACCTCTAGCCATAGAGATTCTATCCTTGACCTGTTTGGGACATCCTCTCTCTCCGGTACTGTAAAGCTATCTTTAATCAATACTGCCACTCCCCAACACCCTCCCCCAACCCCCAGTTTCTTTCTTTCCTGTCTTTCCTAAACACCTTGTACCCAGGAATATTTAACACCCAGTCCTGCCCTTCTTTGAGTGAGGCCTGTGTTATAGCAATAGTATTATAATTACATTTGTTAATCTGTAGTTCACCAATCTTATTAACTACACTCTGTGCATTCACATACATGCACATTAGGCCTGATTTAGGCTTTTTTACTTTCCCCTTTACCCTGACCCCATCCAATGACTTACTATTGCCTATTCTAATTCTATCAAACTCACCAAGTATTCTATCTAACTTGATACTACTCTGCTATATCCCCCTTAGCAGTTAATACTTCTCTACTTCCCACTGCCAGTTTCTCTCCTCTCCACTCTGAATTTTCCCTCAGGTTCCCATTCCCCGTCAATCTAGTTTAACCCTCCCCAACAGCACTAGCAAATCACCCTGGGAGAACATTAGTCCCAGTTCTGTTAAGGTGTAACTCGTCTTTCTTGTACAGGTCCCACCTGCCCTAGAACTGATCCCAAGGCCTCAGGAATCTAAGCCCTCTCTCCTATTCTGTTTCTCCAGCCCCATGTTGAACTGCTTGATCTTCCTATACTTATGCTCACTAGTACATGGCAGTAGGAGTAACTCTGAGATTACTGCTGTTGAGGTCCTACTTTTTAATTCCCTTCCTAACTCCCTAAAATCTGTTTTCCAGACCTCACACCTTTTCCTACCTATGTCATTGCTACCAATGTGGACAATGACCTCAGGCTGTTCACCCTCCCCCAAAAGAATGCCGTGCAGCCACTCTGTGACATCCTTGACCCTGGCAACACACCATCCTGGAGTCACGTCTACGGCCGCAGAAACGCCTGTCTGCTCCCCTAACTATGGAATCCCCTACCACTCTAGCATTTGCACTCTTCCTCCTCCCTTCCTGTGCAGCTGAGCCACCTGTGATGCCACATACTTGGCTCTTACTACAGTCCTTTCACTCAGTATCCAAAATGGAAAAGCAATTAGAAAGCGAAATAGCCTCAGGGGAATCCTGCACTACCTGCCTGTTTCTCTTAGATATACTGGCAGTCGTCCATCCTTCTCTGCCTGCATGCTTCTTAGCTGCGGTGTGATCACTTCTCTAAATATGCTATCCATCTAATCCTCAGCCATGCGGATGCGCCACAGTGACTCGAGTTGTCGCTCCAGCTCCAGAAGCTTGGCCAACTTGCAGTTCCAAAAAGTAAGGGACCTGTGGCAGCCATCTTAAAGTTCAGCAGTGTCCTTTTTTAAAACAGGCAGACAAGTTTTGAAGCATTTGTAATGTCCTCATGTCTGCTTGTCATGACAAAAAGAACAATTTATTTTTATTTAGCCTTACCATAAGTATGCTTTTCTTTACTTTCTTACATTCATTGAAATCATATTTATAGCACCCGCCATGTTCTTATCAGTTTACCGACGATTTCATGTACCCTAGGAATCATGTAAAATGCCAAACATGGCAGTGAGTTGGTTGCATTCAACACTAACTTTGCATTGTCAGGTTGCAAAACTGCAGGTACATAATCAATTTATCAGAGACTGCTTTCCTTCAAAAAAGATTCAAAATGCTAGCCCTAGTAAGGAGGAGAGCTAAATTTTACTTTGCTTTTAATATTTCAACAATTAATTATTGTTCAAAATCGTGTGATGGTAACTTATTAAATAACAGATCTTGAAATCCTGAAAACAGGAAAAAGATATCTTATTTTAAATGTACCTATTGCTTTCCAGTTTGCTGCTTAATATCCCCAAGACTGTCTTTCTCTGGCATCTTTTTTCTTTAGAGTTGTGGCTAGAACACAGCCATCATTGGTGCTATTCCAGAACTCACCATAAAAAAAAGCCTTACTTGTGTTGTACTCAAGTCAGAGGACAACATGTCAACTTTTAAAATGTATTATTGCTCACTGATCTGATTCTCATGGTGTTTTATGTTATTTTGAGCATTGGGCATTCAATTTTTGTGCAATAATAGGTAGCCTAAAATACACTTTACACAAAACTGTGGTGTGAATTTAACGCTTGGCGCGGGAGTGCAATCCGTGGATCGATGGGAAATCCACTCCTGCCCTCCGTTGGCTCCCAACAGCGATTTCACACTGTCTGGTCAGTTAAATGCCGGCGCCAATCACACAAGCTCTCTGAAGGCTGACAACTGCTATGAAGATGAGTCAGGAAGCTGCAGAATTGTTGGAGGGATATCAGCACACAAAAAATGCCCCAAAAATCAATAATGACACAATGAACAACCGACAGCAATGTTCCTGAATCATCAAACATCAAGTATATTCAAGTCTTTTATCCAGCCCTGGATTGAGAATGGTGAAAAAAAACACGAATGCTGCCTGGCTGACTGGTCTGTTCACGAAGTGTAAAAGTGCACGGGCCACCTAAAATTTGTGACGATTGTACGTTTAATGGTCCTAATTGCCCTTTTATTGTCAGCGAGCGCTCTTCCGATTCCTGCATGCACCTGCCCCACCAGACTATCTCGTGAGGGCACCATGACATTGGCACGGGTGCCCGAAGTCTTCTTACACGAGTTTGGATTGGGCGTGCGCCCACTCAAGCTGTGTACAATTTTGGCCTTTCAGTATACAGCCTCACAATTCACATTGAAACATACCTGTCATGTGACATCCACTTTGTAGGAGACAAATTGCCATGAATTTTTCTATCTGTTTTACTGATTGGCCTTTTTATCCTTTTTCATTCCTTTCTTATGTGTTTAATGGGCCATGCAGAGTGAAATCAAATCATTGTGCAAATTAAAATTTGCTACCAGTATTCTACTTTTTATGTAACAGTATGTGATTGTGAGTGCAGTTGTCTGAATTCATACCGGAGTTTGTGAATGTTGTTGTATTTACAAAGTAAGTCAAGAAAGTTCCACATGTCAGAATAATAGATTGCACATACAACACTTTGGGGAGTAGATTATTGTGGGACAAAGGTTGGGATTTTCCGTGACCAGACAATATGGCGAGAAGGCCAAAAATCGGTTTCACAGCATTGTGAAACCAGTTTGTGATTGTCCACTCTGCCTGCCGATGGCATATCATCATAAGCCCAGCCTGCCGGAATTGTCCACCCCCCCGCTGGATCGTCCTGAGGCCATTGCCTGTGTGAGGACTTGCAGGTCCGAACACAACCCCAGGAACCCCTGATTCTGTCCCTGCAGTTACCTCTCCATGAAAGTTGCCGCTCTCTCAATGGAGGAGGCAGTACGCTCAGCCATCAGGGTTAACGCAGTGCTCATGCTCCGCGTGGACTCCTCTACAACTGAGAACATGGCATTCATACCCTCATGGATCTCCGCCAGATCGTACTGTGCATTCCGGTGGACATCCAGCATCTGTGGCTAATGGACGACTCCAGGGGATTATCATCTGCCTTTGAATCAGCATCGTCCTGTTCTCAAGCAGTCCTCCGATTGCCAGCGCCTTGGGCAGTCTCTGCCTCTGCCTGCTCCTCAATCAAGTGTGAGATGCCCTTACTGCTATGCACTGACATTCTAACCAATTATCTAATGCCCACTGAGGTGCTGGTACCTGCACAGGTGCTTGGTTCAGAGAGGGGGTGCATATAAAGTCCGGTGGTCCTCTGGCTTCAAGGGTGGCTCTTCGGGGCCCTGCATTCATGGGCGAGCTGACAATTCTAGGGGAGGACAACGATATGTCATTAGTTTAAGTCATCACACGGTCACTGCATGCCAGGTGCCCTGGCGAGACAATGGAGATCTACATCATGGTTGCCATCATCTTTCAATGATCAATGGGGACTCCAGGTTTGAGGCTCCCATTAATGATGAGACTGCACAAGAATGTTTGCACAATCGGACACTGTCACTTCTGTGCACTGCACTGTTACCTTCATCAGAGAACCCTGCCTCTCCACGACCTGCTGAATGAGGTGGGTGGCGGCAATCCAACTCCAAGGCATCCATCTTGTACCTCGTCAAAATGAGGAGGTTTGGGGGCCTCTTCATTGGTGTTATGGTTTCGCTTCTCCTGAAATGACAGAGGAGCATTGATTTGTCTGCTCTCTACCTGTAGCATCATTGCAGCCTGGCAAACCACCACTCCACCCCACCACCCCCCATCCCCAACCTCGGACATCTTTCAGAACACATCCGAGTCATGCTCTTGACCCACAAGGCACTCAGGCCAAGCGGCCAGGGCTCACCCCCTTGGCCCACGCCGGTATCAGTGACAGTTGGCACTCAGGCTCTAACACCCCTGGGCTCCACAGGGTGATATCCAGCCCTTAACACTTCTCCACACTGATCCATGCCAACTCGGTACTCACCTTTGTCGAGCGCAGCAGATCATTGAACCTCTTGTGGCACTTCACCCATGTGCACCGCACAATTCGGTTGCTGTGGCCCGGTGGCCTCCTCCTGCCATGCCTGGGTACTAGAATGTCCCGCCTGACACCGACCTCCTCCACAAGGACTGGAGGCACAACGTCCGAGAAACGGAGGGCCGAGTACCCACCCGACTTGCCCTTCCACCTGACGTCTCCAGCTGCTGGTGAAGCCATTGTTCGAATGAATTGGTTTCTTCGACAGACTCCAAAGATTCTCCCCTGGCAGCCTTCAGGGAGCTGCCTGTGCCTGTTTAAAAGCACCCGCTGGGTCGCCATTAGAGCTGGAATCCGACAGGCTCCCGCTCCCGCCTGGTCCTTCCTGACCGTTGAGAAGTTTCATTTCACGCAGGGCAGACCTTAACTGGCCATCAGCGTGAAATAGCGTTTGCAACGTGACCATGGCCAGGACCGCACCTGCTGACAAGTAACAGGCCTATTAAGGCCATTAACGTAATAATTGACTGAAATTTTTCGCTGCCTGTCCAACCTTATGGTTGGCAGACAAGCGAAAAGGCCAAGCGGCATTTGGAATTTTTAGGAAACCTCATCCACAGGCGGGATTTCCACTGGAAGTTTCCAACAGCAATTAAAAATTAAATACAAATTTTAAAATTTCATTCATAACTTGTCCCTGCTCATGTGACAGTTTCACATAAGGGGACATGTTTTTAACAGTGATAATTTTTTTAGTTCTGATTTTTAAAATCGTCAGTTCCTTGAGGCAGCTCTGTGCCTCAGGGAGCTTTCACTGCACGCACTCACACGCATGTGTGAACCACCGTGCTCGCTTTTCTCCCACCCCCCCACCCTAGCAGCGCTGAGAGCTACAGCACACTTTTCACGCAGGCTGGCTGTTAATTGGCCAGCCAGCATGAAATTGATGTCGAGGCCCGATCATGGACGGCAGTTGGCTTCGTGATCACTCCCGGACCTGCCCACCATGTCCACCCGACAAGACAAAAATCCTGCCATTGTGTTTATTTTTCCCAAAGATTACTGGTAAAATTGGATTTTTATAATTAGAGAGGTAAAGTCCAAAGACATAGCGAAACAATGGGAATTTGCATTCAAAGGGGAAAATATGTATAAAGGAGAGAGGGCTGTGTGTAAGGGCAGGAATACTACAATGTAACAAGTGTGAAAAGCCTCCAGCATCTAAGCTTGAAGCTGCTGTCTACAAAGAACTGAAGTTAAGAAAACTCACTTTGAATTCAACTGTTCAGGGTATTGTGTGTTACTTTGCACGGATTTAAAAAAATCTTTGTGTCTCACTGTTCCTTTATGGGCATGTAACTGGGGTTTAGATTATTTAGGGGATTTAAAAGTTATCAAAAGTAGATCCCTGTATGTGCTTAAAATCATTTTTTCTATTAATAAAGGTTTAATTTAGTTTTGTAAGAAACCTATAAGACTTGGTGGCCTTTTTACTGAATTTAAAGCCCGCATCTTGAATTATATACAAAATTGCAAAACAGTTGTGGCAGTTGTTCCAAGTTTCCCTTTGAGATTTGAGCAACTTGGCATTTACAAACCACCTGCCATAACACAATGGTTATATATTTCTAAGTCAGGCTTGGAGGGTAACTTCCAAATGGTGGTGTTCCCTTATGTCTGCTGCCCTTGTCCTTCTAGATGGTGTGGCCATGAGTTTGGAAGGTGCTGTCTGAGGAGGCTTGCTGAGTTCCTGCAATGCATCTTGTAGTTGGTACACATGGCTGCCACTGTGCATCGGTGGTGGAGGGAGTATATATTTGTGGATGGGGTGCCAATCAAGTGGGCTGCTTTGTCCTGGATGCTATTGAGATTTTTTAGTGTTGTTGGAGCTGCAGCCATCCAGGCAAGTGGAAAGTATTCCTACACACTCCTGACTTGTTCCTTGTAGATAGTGGACAGGCTTTGGGGAGTCAGGAAGTGAGTTACGCGCCATAGGATTCCTAACCTCTGAGCTGCTCTTGAAGCCACAGTATTTACCTGGCTAGTCCAGTTCAGTTTCTGGTCAATGGTAACACCCAGGATGTTGATAGTGGGGGATTCAGCAATAGTAATGCCATTGAATGTCAAGGAGCAATGGTTAGATTTTCTCTTGTTGGTGATGCTCATTGCCTGGCACTTGTGTGGCACAAATGTTACTTGCCGCTTGTCAGCCCAAGCCTGGATATTGTCCACGTCTTGCTGATTTTGGACATGCTCTGCATCAGTATATGAAGAGTCTCGAATGCTGCTGAACATTGTGCAATCGTCACCGAACATCCCCACTCCTGACCATATGATGGAAGGAAGGTCATTGATGAAGCAGCTGAGGAACTCCTATAGTGATGTCCTGGAACTGAGATGATTGATCTCCAACAATCACAACCTTTGTGCTGGTTATAAATCCAACCAGCAGACAGCATCCCCCTGATTCCCATTGACTTCAGTTTTGCTAGGGCTCCTTGATGCCACACTCGGTCAAATGCTGCCTTGATGACAAGGGCAGTCACTCTCACCTCACCTCGGGAGTTCAGCTCCTTTGTCTGTTTGAACCAAGGTTGTAATGAGGTCAGGAGCTGAGTGGCCCCTGGTGGAATCCAGGCTGAGCGTCAGTAAGCAGATTATTGCTAAGCAAGTGCCGCTTGATAGCACTGTTGATGACCCCTTCCATCAATTTACTGATGATCGAGATTACACTGAAGGTGTAGTAATTGGCCGGGTTGGATTTGTCCTGTATTTGTGTACAGGACATACCTGGGCAAATTTCCACATTGCCAGGTAGACGCCAGTGTTGTAGCTTGGCTAGAGGCGCGGCAAGTTGTGGAGCACAAGTCTTCAGTACTTCTGCTGGAATATTGCCAGGGCCCACAGCCTTTGCAGTATCCAGTGCCTTCAGCTGTTTCTTCATATCACGTGGATTGAATCGAATTGGCTGAAGACTGGCATCTGTAATGCTGGGAACCTCAGGAGGAGGCCGAGATGGATCATCCACACGGCACATCTGGCAAATGATTCAGCTTTATCTTTTGCACTGATGTACTGGGCTCCTCCATCATTGAGGATGGAGATTTTTGTAGTGCCTCCTCCTCCAGTGAGTTGTTTAATTGTCCACCACCATTCATGACTGGATGTGGCAGGACTGCAGATTTTAGATCTTATCTATTGCTTGTGGGATTGCTTAGCTCTGTCCATTGCAGGCTGCTTACACTGTTTGGCATGCATGTAGTCCCGTATTGTAGCTTCACCTGGCTGACATCTCATTTTTAGGTATGCCTGGTGCTGCTTCTGGCATGCCCTCCTGCATTCTTCATTGAACCAGGGTTGATCCCATGGCTTGATCATAAAGGTAGAGTGCCTATCGCAGATGCATCTGTTCATGACAGGAAATATGCTGGAACATAAGGTTACAGATTGTGGTTGTATACAATTCTGCTGCTGCTGATGGCCCACAACGCCTCATGGTTGCCCGGTCTTGAGTTGCTAGATCTGTTCGAAATCTATCCCATTTAGCATAGTGGTAGTGTCACACAGCCACAATGGAGGGTATCCTCAATGTGAAGACAGACTTTGTCTCCATGAGTACTGTGCGGTAGGCAATCCTGTCATGAACAGATGCATCTGCAATAGGCAGATTCGTGAGGATGAAGTCAAATATGTTTTTCTCTCTTGTTGATTCCCTCACCACTTGCTGGAGATCCAGTCAGAACTCGGCCTGCTTGGTCAGTAGTGGTGCTACTAAGCCACTCTTTGTGGTGGACATTGAAGTCCCTCACCCTTAATACATTCTGCACTCTTGCCACCCTCATTCTTCCTCCAAGTGATGTTCAACATGGAGGAGCACTGATTCATCAGCTGAGCGGGGGTTGGGTGGTAGGGGGGTGCAGGTGTGGGTGGAGCACGGTACATGCTTCAGGAGTTTTCCTTGCCCATGTCTGAACTGATGCCATGAGACTTCATGGGGTCCAGAGCTGATGTACAGCACTCCCTGGAGAACCCCTCCCAACTGCGCCGTCACTGTGCCGCCACCTCTGTTGGGCCTGCCCTGCCGGTGGGACAGGACATATCTAGGGATTGTGATGGTAGTGTCTGGAACATTGTAAGGTACGATTTTGTAGTTATGATTATGTCAGGCTGTTGCTTGACTAGCCCGTGGGACAATTTTGCTATAAGCCCCCAGATGTTAGTAATGGGGACTTTGCAGAGACGACAGGGCTGAGTTTGCCATTGTCATTTCTGGTGCCTAGATTGATGCTAGGTACTCCACCCAGTGTCATTCCTTATAGGCTTGCTAACCCATTTCAGATAGCAGTTAAGAATCAGCCACATTGCTGTGGGCCTGGAATCATATGTAGACCAGACCAGACCAGGTAAGGACGGCAGATTTCCTTCCCCAAAGGGCATTAGTGAGCCAGATGGGTTTTTACGACAATCGAGAATGGTTTCATGGTCATCAATAGACTTTTAACTCACTTTTTTTTTATTGATTGAATTCAAATTCTACTATCTGCTGTGAGTGGAATTCAAACCTTGATCCCCAAAGCATTACCTGGGTCTCTGGATTACTAGTCCATTGACAATACCACTGCGCGACCACCTCCCAAGTTGCCTCCAATTCAATGGGTTTCAATAATTACTAGTAATTTTTTGTGCAGAATATTGCCAAATATTTGAAAATCTGTAGATATGACACTATATATAATTTCTTTGTCTAGCATTGAACCATAGAATTCATGGCAGAGGAGGAGATTGTTCAGTTGATCATGCCCATGCCAGTGCTAGCACTTCAAATGCAGCTAACTACTTTAATCCCATTTCCCTATCCCCTCATCCATATTGTTTGATATTCTGAGGTAACTTTCTAGAGGGATTCCCCAATTCACCGCTGCAACATTAGCAGATGATTGGCAGAAACCCTGAGAAATTGGATAGCTGCTCATTTACAGTGATCAGAAGCATTCCTTTGGAAAATCTGATTGTCTTTCTTTTAAAATATTCATCCAGTTCCATTATTAAGTTATATTATAATCTCTGCCCAATTGTTACTTCTAATAATGCATTCCGTGTTTCAAAATGTATGAAAACTACCCCATTGTGCTTCTACTGAAAATCATTGCTATGGCACCCTAACAAATATTAGCCATGTATTTAACTACCAAATAAAACTTGATAGAGTCACTGAGATGGTCCTGAAGAATGGTTTGGAGCACAGAGATCGAGTGATGATCTGAAGTGTATCTCCAGGCTTTGATCCTGACTAGTTTTAGGCAGTTAATGGTTAACATTGTTCTGTAAACAAAATAATTAAGATACATTTTATGTTATTTCAATGTCAGACATCACCAAGGAGGGTATTTAATGGAAGTGATGGGAGTCTCGCTTGCCGGATCTGCCAGTTCTGCCCACTGATAGCTGTGCCACTTAGGCACTTAACTAGACAGTGGCAAGCCTCCCTCTAAGGACCCAGAGGGCAGAAACCCCACCCGCTGAGAACTGCTGGCCAATCAGAGGCTGAACGCTGTATTGAGCAGCAGCGTCATTGGGGAGGTGGTGGGTGCTGCCAGTATGCACCCACCCGAGGTCTAACATCATCGCTGGATCCAAAGTCACGGTGGAGTGATGGCAGGAGAGGGGTCACAGGATGGAGGTCAGGGTAAGGAGGAAGGAGGAGGGTCAGTAGCAAGGGTATGGGGAAGGCTGTTAATGGGCACCCCCTTCCCAATGTTGGACTCTCAATCATAAGAATGTAAGAACATAAGAAATAGGAGCAGGAGTGGGCATTCAGCCCTTCGAGCCCCATTCGCCATTCAGTGAGATCATGGCTGATCTTCAAATTCAACACCATTTTCCTGCATTAACCCTGTATCCCTTGATGTTTTTAATATATGTAATTCTATCACAGAATCGCAGAAACTTTACAGTGCAGAAGGAAGCCATTCGGTCCATTGAGTCTGCACTGGCTTGCTGAAAGAGCATTTTACCTAATCCCACTCCCATGCCTTATTCCTGTAACCTGCGCAGTCTTTCTTTTCAGATAGCAATCCAATTCCCTTTTGAATGCCTCGATCAAACCTGCCTCCACCACCCTCTCAGGAAGTTCGTTCCAGACTCCAACCACTTTTGGGTGAAAAAAAAGTTTCCTCACATCACTTATGCTCCTTTTGCCCATTATTTTGAATCTGTGTCCTCTATTCTTGGTGTTCTCTTAAGTGGGAACAGTTTCTCGCTATTTACCCTGCCCATATCCCTCAGGATCTTGAACACCTCTATCAAGCCTCCTCTCAGCCTTCTCTTCTCCAAGGAAAACAGACACAATCTCTCCAATCTATCCTCATAGCTACAGTTGTTTATCCCTGGAATCATTCTTGTGAATCTCCTCTGAACTCTCTCCAATGACATCACATCCTTCCTCACATATGGCACCCAGAACTGGAAGCAATACTCCAGATGAGGCTTAACTAGTGTCTTATACAAGCTTAACATGACCTCCTTACTCTTGTACTCAATGCCCGTATTAATAAAACCTAGGATAGCATATGCTTTATTAACTGCTCTTACAACATGCCCTGCCATCTTCAATGACTTATGTACATGTACACTGAGGTCCCTTTGTTCCTGCATCTCCTTTAGAGTTTCTCCCTTTATTTTACACTGTGTCCCCACATTCTTCATGCCAAAATGAATCATCTCACACTTTTCTGCATTGAACTTCATTTGCCATTTGTCTGCCAATCCACCAATATGTCTATGTCCTTTTGAAGGTCAAGACTATCCTCACCACAGTTGAGAATGCTTCCAATCTTCGTATCATCTGCAAATTTTGAAATCATGCCCTGCTCTCCACCCCCCTCCCTTTTTTTGCTTTCCTGTCTCTCCTAAATACCTTGTACCCAGGAATATCACAGTCTAGGTCATTAATATATATCAGGAAGAGCAAGGCTCCCAATACTGGCCCCTGGGGAACTCTACTACAGACCTTCCTCCAATCTGAAAAGCAACCATTTATCACTACTCTCTGTTTTCTGCCACTCAGCCAATTTCTTATCCAAGTGCCCACTTTTCCTTTTATTATATGAGATGGAACTTTTCTCACAAGCCTGTTGTGTGGCACTATATCAAATGCCTCTTGAAAATCTATATACACCACATCAACAGCATTGCCCTTATCAACCTTCTCTGTTACCACCACAAAAAACTCCAGCAAGTTAGTTAAACATGGTTTTTCCTTAATGCATCCATGCTGGCTTTCCTTAATTATCCCACACCTGGCCAAGTGACTCTTGATTTTGCTCCGGAAGTTTCCCTACCACTGAAGTCAAACTAACTGGTCTGTAGTTGCCGGTATTATCCTTGCACCTCTTTCTGAACAAGGGTGTAACATTTGCAATTCTCTCATCCTCTGGCACCACCCTTGTTTCTAAGGAAGACTAGAAGATTATCACCAGTGTCTCTGAAATTTCCACTCTAACCTCCCTCAGTATCCTCAGATGCATCTCATCCAGTCCTGGCACCTTATCAATTTTAAATAAAAATAGCCTTCCAATTCCTTCTCCTTCTCAATTGTAAATTTCTCGAGTATACCAGTTACCTCCTCTCTCACCTCAGCCTGTGTAGCATCCTCTTCATTTGTAAAGACAGATGCAAAGTACTCGTCTAATACTTCCACTACTTCTCCTGTCTCCACATGCAAGTCTCTTCGTTTATCCCTACTTTGCCCTACCCTTTCTTTTACCACCCTTTTATTATTTACATGCTATTAAAAAAATCTTGGGATTCCCTTTTAGGTTAGCTATTAGTCTCTTTTCATGCTCCCTCATTGCTTTTCTGATCAGTTTTTTCACTCCCCTTCTGGTCCTTCTATATTCAGCCTGATCTCCATTGTATTTTCTACCTGACATCTGTCATACACACACTTCTTCCTTTTCATGTTCACCTTTATTTCTCTCATCACCCAGGGTGTTCTAGATTTATTTGTCCTACCTTTCCCCTTTCAACTCAGTTGACTCAGATGCATTCTCATCCCATCAAAGTTGTCTTTCTCCCAATTAATTACCCTTACACTGGATTGCACCTTGTCCTTCGCCATGGCCAAATAAAACCTTATGACACAAAGGTCATTGTCCCCTTAATGCTTTCCCACTGACATTTGATCCACTTGAGCCCACTCATTCCCCAGGACCTGGCCAAACACCCAGGCCTCTCGTTGGACCGGAAACATACTGCCGTGGAAAATTATCTTGAAGACATTCCAGGAACATTCGTTTCTTGTCCCTTTGCACTATTCCTAACCCAGTCTATGTTTGGATAATTGAAGCCCCCATTATAATTGTTCTATAATTCTTGCACCTCTCTGTAATTCTACCCATGGCGTAAGAGCATTGGCACCTGGTCCAGCAACGCTTCAGTTTTAAAACTCCCATCATTGTCAGCAAATCCTTCCATTGCCTTGTCCCCACCCCAACACCCCAACACCCCACCCCATCTCTGTAGCATTCTGTAGCTTAACAAACATTTCAGATCTCAGCATTCCTCCAAGTCTGGCCTTTTGTGGATTCCAAATTTTACTAGCTCCACCATTGGTGGCCATATCTTCAACTGCCGAGACCATATGCTTTCTGATATTATCTCCCTAAACCTCACAGCCTCTCTACCTTCTTTTCCCCCTTTAGGACACTCCTTAAAACTTACGTCTTTGTCCAAGTTTATCTTTATCTGTCCTAATACCTCCTTATATGGCTCGGTGTCAAATTTTGTCCATTAGGCTCTGTAAAGCACCAAAGAATATTCTACTACATTAAACACTTTATAAGTGCAAGTGATTGTTGCTGACAATGTCACATTTGTTTCTTCAGTTGTGTGATTTATAATTTGAAGTTTGCAGTAAATTAATATGTAATCATTGATTAATTACTGCAAATAATTTCTTTAATAAAGTTAATGAAATGCAACTGAGCACTGATTTATGCCATGACTGAAGTCAAGCTCTTATCTTTGAAAAACGGTGGAAGCCGAAGGTCTTATTAACTGAGTCATTAGAAGTTAAATTAAATTAATTTCCTATATATACATACACCTACATTTTAAAAATAAGTGTACACTGTGCCTTTGTAGGTACATCAATGGCCTAAGTATAGCTTGCTGTTTTGCCTCAAAAAATCTGATTAACAACCTGTCAAATTCTCTGAAAGGTTCACAGTTACTACTGCACAATCCTACACAGTGGCAAGATAAGAATATAGATGATGAACATAAATTCGCCTTTATCAACCCACTTATATAATCATTATATAAACATTATGATAATTTTAAACTTTGTCTTCACATTGGGTAGAAGTTGCTAATCCGCAGCACTTCCTTCACATTTCTGTAGTTTGATGACAAGTGGCATTGCTGCAGCAGATAAACAAGAAATACAGACATATTATTAGTTGTTTCATTGGAGCAGGTCCAGGAGGTAAGAAATTGGGCTCATTAATGCCAGATGTTTGGGTGCTACATGTGTTCTTAGACTTCCAAAATAGCATTCGCACCTTGTGCCCACATTTGCGGGGTGAATCATGCTGAATGCCATAGTGGTGAGGGCATTAGTGTGCATGCAATGAACGCCCATCAGAAGTAAGCAGAGTAGGCAACTCATGATATTGGGACCAGTTCTGGGGGAGGTGGGACCTGTACAAACTGGATGGATTGCACCTCAGCAGAGCTGGATCAATGTCCTCGCAGGGAGGTTCACTAGTGTTGATGGGGAGGATTTAAACTAATTTGTCAAGATGTAGCATTAGAAAGGTAAAACAGGGTGCACTAAGGATTGAGAGAGACAGATAGCATTACAGAAGGCATTAGGTGGGATCAGACTAGGAGAAAAAAGGACTAAGATAGGTTTGCAGTGCATGTGTGCAAATGCGTGAAGTATAGTAAATATGGTTGGTGAGCTGCAGGCTCAAATAGCCACAGGGGAATATGATGTTGTGGTGATAACAGATGCCTGGCTCAAAAAAAGGCACATTTAGATACTAAATATTCTATTCAAGAAAGATAGGGAAGGTAGGGGGGATGTGGTTGGGCAGTACCGATTAAAGGAAAATTTGCTTTTTCTTATGATCTTCTTAAACCAAAGCGTGTGTATCTGAGCTGATGGACTGTGTGCATGAGTCCAGCTGGTGCATCCTCAGAGCAAATGACCTCCTCTGAGGAACCTTCATCCCCCTCCTGTATTACCTGCTGCAGGATGCTTGAAGGGCCTGTAGGAGATGAAAGAGATGAATAAGAACTGTCAAAGAAAGGCGCCATTGTACACATTAGCTGCTGACATCAAGACTGTGAAGCATGGTACAAGAGGGTAATTAGATTAAAGTGAGTGTTGGCTGCTCAGCTGGGGATGTGAGGATATGCCTGAAGTGAGCGAAATGAGTGGAGCTGCAAGGTGTAATGTCTTGATGAGCGCTATATGTGAGAATGCTGGGAAAGTCAGTGTAGGGCTTGGCACCTGTAAGTGCTCTGCCGCTTCTCTTTGCTACCCTCTGTGGTCCAGGATCCTCTTGGTGCACTGTCTGCAGGTTGCAGGGACCACAATTCTGTTGCTGCCTTCCTCGACCACTTCCACCATGCCTGTTTGACGGGGGTGGGGGGGCAACATTCTCCATTCTTCTGCTTGCTGCCACCTGAAAGACAGTGCTGGTGAACAATTGTAACCCATGTCATGGTCCCCTTACTCAGAAATACTTCCTTTGACAGATCCAGCGGGTCATCCCGCCTGCGCTGCCTAATTTGTCTAGGAACCTGTAGGCAGAATAGATTGCTGTAGATCAGTTACAGTGCCTTGGCAAAGCCCACTCTTTCAGCATTGGGGTTCCCAACATGCAAATGGTCCCAATGTTTGGCCCAAATTGGGAAACTTCTACCCAACTGCTAAATTTTGAGGTGCTGGAGCGCTAAAAAAGTGTGTTGACCGTATTATTTCTAAATCTGCTATTACATTGTTTACTTAGGTATTAATCATTTGAGGACCCAAAAGCCAGTAAAACTATACATTTCAAGGGAAAAAGATTAGTGCCGCCATTGCTGCCAGCCTTTTTCTCACCCCTCCCTCCAACAACTGTTCAATGGCATTACCATCGCTGAATCTCCCACTACCAGCATCTTGGGGATTACCATTAACCAGAAACTGAACTGGACTAGCCATATAAATACTGTGGCTACAAGAGCAGGTCAGAGGCTAGGAATCCTGTGGCAAGTAACTCACCCCCTGACTCCCCAAAGCCTGTTCACCATCTACAAGGCACAAGCCAGGAGTGTGATGGAATACTCTCCACTTGTCTGGATGAGTGCAACTCCAACAACATTCAAGAAGCTTGACACCATCCAGAATAAAGCAGCCACTTGATTGGCACCCCATCCGCAAACGTTCGCTCCCTCCACCACCGACACACAGTAGCAGCAGTGTGTACTATCTTCAAGAAGCACTGCAGGAACTCACCAAGGCGCCTCAGGCAGCACCTTTCAAACCCACGACTGCTACCGTCCATAAAGAAAGTGCAGCAGATACATGGGAACACCGCCACCTGGAAGTTCCCCCTACAAGCCACTCACCACCCTGACTTGGAAATGGAAACATAGAAACTTGGAACAGAATTAGGCCATTCGGCCTTTCGAGCCTGCTCCACCATTCATTATGATCATGGCTGATCATCCAGCTCAATAGCCTGCTCCCGCTTTCTCCCCATACCCTTTCACTCCTTCTTGAAAACATACAATGTTTTGGTCTCAACAACTTTCTGTGGTAACGAATTCCACAGGCTCACCACTCTCTGGGTGAAGAAATGTCTCTTCATCTCAGTCATAAATGGTCTACCCCATATCCTCAGACTGTGACCCCTGTGACATTAAATTGCAATGTAAAAAGGAGGCATATGATAAACCAGGGCTAACAATACTAAATATGATCATGAGGAAATAGAACTTGTTGTGCAAAAATAAACTGATTATTTGTTGGTTATTTGTTTGGCTAGAAATATGCTGATCTAGGAAGCAATTCTAAATTAATTCTAATCTATTTTAGAACAGATAAAACTGCCCAAGTGTAAGATGAGAAAGGTTAAAGGGGATGTGACAAAAGGTTGGAGAGAATGACATGGATTTTCTCAGGCCTGATCTCACTCAGATGACAAAACCTTCACCAAGAGTGCAGCACAAACTCCATTGTGGATCTTTCTTCACTTCCAGCAAAGTTACTCAATACATGACATCCTTAAAATAAATTAAGAAAATGTTTTGTTTTAAAAAGATTAATTAGAGCATACAAATATTGTACAAGACATATGAGTTAAAAATATATTTTTAAAGATATGTTTTATTGCCTGCTTAGTACAAATATATTTCTGTTCTGCACTTTACAGACTGATTTTTTATTTGGTTGTGGAGGTGCGACTGGAGGCAAGTGGGCCAATAATTTTCTGAGGCTAGTCTGCTGGCATGTTCCTGCCTTTAGGCTATTTTAGAACAAACTGCTTAGAGAAGGTAACAGCTACCTACTTGCAAGCAGCAGTTAGTTATTTTAAGCTAATTATGGGGCCCGTTGAGGCCACTCTTCTGACACAGCCTGGAAGTTTTCAACCTGCATGCAGGTTCTCTACTGAGGCTGCAACCCAGCCGATGAATGGAGACAACTTCCTGGTGACAGAGGAGGGCCCAGTACTCCATCATTAAAGTTAACCACCTGCAATTGCCAGAGGTACATAGCTACAGCTGTAGGACTTCCTGCGGTGAGATTCCCTCTCCTCAATGATAGCCTGGAAAATGTGACCACTTTTTTATTTTTATTCTTTGGGACACTCTTCAGAGGCCAGCACCATCTTGAAGAGCCTGCCCATTCCCTTACCTACGTCTGCAGCTCCCACCTCTGAAGATGGGGCTGCTGATCTTTTAGTGCTGAAGGGGCTCATTGGCCTTCCAGCCTAAGGAGCCCGCGCTTCATCTTTAATTGGACAGAGCTCACAACTGGCTGCCTCCACGAAAATTGTCCCCGTGTCCCCACGTGAACTTTATCGGTTCCCGACTCACATTTCCTTCTGATGGCGGGATCTGTACTTGGGAAAGAAAATTCAGCCCTACATCTCAGTTCCTTTGCGATAAACCATCAACATTATCACCTGATAAAATGTAAATGCTGCAGTAATAAATAAATGTAAAATTTACGATATGTTTCTCCTCTCGAATATTTATTTAACACGCCACAGGATGCATTTATTTTTATTACCAATAATTGTTAAAGTGACATTGCCTTCATAGCAAAAGTGCTCAACAGCTCTTTTTACTTTAGGGGCTAAGAGCCAATAGAATTGTGTGAGCTAATTTCATCATGATGTTGCACGCTAGTGATATGACATATGACAGTGCATTTCATTGTGATTTACTTCATCAGGCAAAAAAAGTCAAACAAATTTTTATAGACTGTGGTCCATTACACTTCTTCTAAATTGCGCATTAGCATTCAAGTATTTTTTTTATACCCAAGACCATTGCACTGAACTAAGGTGAAACAAAATGCAGCACCAAAAATGAAAAATAAAACAGCACCAAAGTTATCTAATGCCATATTTGATTCCTTAGAAATCAGTTTGTAATTCTGTTGCATTGGCTACAGTATCTCTGTAATGCACTATAATTGCTTGTAATTGAGTTAGAATTTCTGCACAGGCATCAATAACAGGGAACTGAGGAAAAACAGAAAACTGGAAACCAATAACCATGAAAGCATTAACATTTTTACTGAACTGCCAACCTCCCACTTCGACTCGACAAATGTTCATTTAATTCACTTTAGTAATTGCAGTAGTGTTCCCCTACACATTGTGTATGCGTTTTGTATTCTGTCGCTGAACTCTTAGTTATAATTAGAAATTCAATTTTTACTGTCTTTCTACAGTTGCTTTTAATGGAACTGACCTATTTATATTTTGTTATATTGTTAGATTGGTTTATCCTTTTTCATTTTTGAGGTGATGCACCCTATGTCCCATCCACCCTCTTTTTTTTCCAATTTTACTGTCCTGTAAATATCCCATCAGCCACACACTTCCTACATGTGATTCAACAGGCAGTCTGTTCCCAAGCCTCAAATGTAAACAATTTTAGTGTATTACAATGTCTCCAACAGAATTACAAACTGATTCCTAAGGAATAAAATGTTTCTCTCAAACCCGGCCCCAACAAGAAGCAGACAAAGCTTCCAATTTTGATGGAGGCGAGAAGTTAATTGGTGAACTGTTGAGAGTGACGGCCAATTAGTGGTGGGGATGATGGGATTGGAGGTGGGACATCAGGGAAGCAGGCAACATTCTGGCCTGACTCAGCAGCCATTGCTGTGGCTGGTTTAAAAAAAGGAAAGCATCTGAATTGGCAAGTTGGCCAGGGCAGGTGGAGAGCTAGAATTTGGGATGGGGTAAAGAAATACTCGTGTTGTTAAAATTCATTGCTGTGGAAGAGCTTTTCTTCAAAGCTTCTACTTTTTTCAATCAAGTAAAACTTCTTACATGCTACCAACCCTGTTCCTGACAGGTTGGAGCTGTTCAACTCTATGCAGCTCCTAACAGACACCCGGCCAGTGAAACGTTTGGGACATTAGAAGGTGAGCTCTTAAGGAGCTGCTTAATTATCTAAATGCACCCAATTAACAATGCAGATTGTTTGGTGATTTAATTTTCCCACCCGCCCCCCCACTCTCCTTGCAAAAATCATTAGGGTTGGGAACAGATGTGCAATGTCATGATGCATGATGTCAATGCCATTCTTTTCATCAGCTGCCTCCATTCTGAGAGAAAAGAAACCCAGCCTGTCAATCCTTTCCTGATTATGTATACACATGTTTTTCTGGTATCATCCTTCTAGATCATCTCTGCAACCTCTCCGGTCTCCACATCCTTTTTATAGTATGGCGACCAGAACTGCATGTAGCACTCTAAGTGTGGTCTAACCAAGGATTAGCATAACTACCCTGCTCTTCAATTCTATTCCTCTAGAAATAAAGCCCAGTGCTTGTTTGTTTTTTTATGCTTTGATAGCCTGTAATGGAACTTTTTGTGATGTACCCCATGATCCCTTTGTTCCTCTAACCAGCAAGACTTGCACTAAGCAGGAATAGTTTTTCATTGTCTTTGAGCACTTTAAAAAAAAAAAATAATTACTTGTAAACATCATTAATTTCCCTCTTCCTGAAAAGGTTGGAAAATAAATTACCCCAATGATGAGTTCGGGAAGCCTGTCATTTAAAGCACATTGCTGTTAAGCAGTAATTGCTGATTTTAGTCAGCATTTACAATATCAATGATGATTGCACTTTAAATTACAAAGGCTTCCCCATTTAGGTAATGCCCTGGTAGATAGCAAGGAAACGTCTGAATTTAAGTGAGAAAGTATGATTAGAGGCAGTGGAAGAGGCAGGAAGGGACCATGGGCTATAGGTCTGATTTTGCCACAGATTTGAAAACAGAACTGGAAGGACTAATTGCAAGATGAATTTTGTGTATGAAATAAAGACTTACATTTATCTAGTGCTTTTCATGACCACCAGACATCTCAGAGCACTTTATAGCCAATGAAGAACTTTTTGAAGTGTAATCTCTGTTATATGTAGGAAAGGCGGCAGTTAATTTGCACTCAGCAAACTCCCAGAAACAGCAAGGTGACAATAGTCAGATAATCTGTTGTTTGTGATGTTGATTGACTGATAAATATTGGCCAAGGTACTGGGGATAACTCTCCTGCTCTCCTTTGATATAGTGCCATGGGATCTTTTGTATCCACCCGAGCAGGCTGTCAAGGCCTCAGTTTAATATCTCATCCAAGAGACAGCGCCTCCAACAGTGCAATGCAGCTGAGGTGGAGGCAGGCTGCTGTTATTGCTGCCCCATGCCTTGGGATGACCTTGGCAGCCCTCCTTTGGCTGTCTGACACCTGATGGGTCCTGGCATGCTAAGGTGTTCATGCCCAGGTACAGGACCATCTTCTAGCATTGCAGCTACTGGAGGCACCAGGGACACCGGCAGAGGGGCTGAGGAGCCTAAGTCCCCAGCAGAAGCACCCTGAGAGGAGCCCCCAGATGCAGAAGGCAGCCACTGCTCCTCCCTTGCAAGACACACTTGCAACTCCCAGCTCACCTGAGAAGTATGAACATCTGGTGGAGACTCCAGGCACCTAGTCTCCCTCTCGCCTTGTTACTGCTGCATGGAGCTAACGGGCAAGGTTATGGTTTGAAGGTCTGCATGCATTTCTGACAGCCACTGACTGGTCTGCTGGAACTGGTTCTCCATGAGGGTTGTCAGCCTCTTGATGGAGGAAGACATGCATGTACACGCCTGATTCATGGCAGTACTCATCATCTGGATGGACTCCTCCATTGTCTGTAATGGATGCACATAGCCTCTGGTAGCTCCGCCAGATTTTTCCTAACCTCTCCCTGCAGCTCCAGCAAGTGTCTTGCTGCGGACAACTCAAGAGGCATGTCATAACCCTGGGGTTCAGCATGGTCCTGGACTCCCACAATCCTCTGCCTGTCACTGACCTCAGTTCCACAGTCACTGACAGCTGCTCAATTTGTCTCTGATGTGTTTACCAGCTTGTGACTCTGATTCTAATCCTGAATGCATACACGCTGACGTGAGAATATCTGTGCTGCTGAAGGGTACGAGGGAATGATATGATAGTGCACCCTCCAAGGTCCCCTCCTCCTCCTCAGAGGTGAAAGGATGATCCTTTCCCCTCTGGATCTCTCCAGTTGTCCTTCAGGAATCAAAATCTGCATGAGAAAACACAAACATTTAGGGATTAAGGCATTTCCTCATCTCAAACAAACCTGATATGGAACTCCATATATCCAATGGTGGGCACATGAGCACTGAGCCTCATGTCACCACAATGCACCCTTGTGCCCCTGTACTCTTCACTCAGTGTCTTAGGTAAACGCTCCTGTTTTTCCATCAGCAGTCGCTCAGCCACCCCACAATTCAACCAGTTCCAAGTTCTTGGCCTCTGCTGGGGTTAGAACTTGGATGACAGAGAGGCCTCCACCAGTCTTGGTTCATTTTTTATTGTTGTGTGCCCATTTCTTCTGCAAGCAGAACAGTGTTTGTTTCCCTATGTAGACTAGCACAACACTTATACAGGTGGCAGGCCTTTGGCCCATGATGAGGACTCACAAATAGCTCCTTCATATGTTCGCTCTCCAGGGACTCAAGACACCTTTGGAGGAGGTAAAGTGCCCTTTGGTGAGGGCAGGTGCCCTTTGGAATTGTTAAAAGTATACATAAATTTGTGTAAAAAGTGCACACATTCATTATTGTCAAGCTCATTGGAATTGTCAACAGACCAGTCAAAATCAACTGTCAAAACTGTCAGAAGCAACTGTCAAGAGGACTGTCAAAGGGACCTGTTAAAAATGTCAAGAGGATCTGTCAAAAGTGTCAAAAGAACCTGTCAAAGGGAGCTGCCAAAAGCACCTGTCAAAGGGAGCTGTCAAGCTGTCAAGGCATTTAAAAGTCCTGACCTTTAAATCTCTGAAAAACTGCCTGGGGTGTTAAAAAAAGATGAATGCTTGTTATTTCACTGTATTAGTTTAAGTCTGAGGATTTCCATTACTGGATTAGTGCTGCATGACTGATTTAGCAACCTTCCATTATCACAGTAGGGTGCCTGTGGTGTCTGCCATTTCACAGTTTGACTACAACTATAAGTGGTTATAGACGCTTTGATGTGGGACTATGAATTCTAATGCATGTTGCTATAAGACTTTGACCTTGAACTTGAATGAAATGTTTATTATAAGGCTTTATTTTATGAAGGAATATAAATTAAATAAATGGTTTTTTATGAATGAGGGGTTTTTTTCAATATAGTGAAGTCTGCAATAGACATTTAGAACTTCATTTTATCTCATCTCTGCTTAGGTTCTGAAGTCTGCCCATGGTGGATACTAGGTGAGTTGGCATGGTCGGTATAAGGGCAAATGATGATATGTGTGGCACATGGATTGGCACTAAGTAACCATAGGGGCTATAAAGGGCCATGGGGGTGGGTGGGTGGAGGGGCATTGGTTGACAGGGACTAAAAAGGGCCAGTAGGAGTTGGTGGAAGGCATACGTTGGCATGGGGGCATAAGGGTCCATAGGGGTTGCTAAGAGGGTGCGCCTTTTTAAAAATTCATTCATGGGATGTAGGCTTTGCTGGCTAAGCCAGCGTTTATTGCCCATCCCCTTAATGCCCTAGAGAAGGTGGTGTTGAGCTACCTTCTTGAACCACTGCAGTCCATGTAGTTTAGGTACACCTGCAGTGCTGTTAGGAAGGGAGTTCCAGGATTTTGACCCAGCGACAGTGAAGGAATGGTGATATATTTGCAAGTCAGGATGGTGAGTTCCTTGGAGGGGAACATCCAGATGGTGGTGTTCCCATCTATCTGCTGCCCTTGTACTTCTAAGTGGTAGTGGTTGTGGTATTGGAAGGTGCTGTCCTTGGCATGGAGGGTATGAGTTGCCATAGTGGATGAGTGGGGGCATAGCTTGGCATGGGGGAATAAGGGGCCATAAGTCGTGGGGGAATAATTTGGCATGAGGGACCATGTAGGGGTGGGTGGGGGGCATGAAGTGGCATGGGGAGAATGTGGGGCACTGAGAACTGGAGGGATATTTCATTTTTAAAAAATATTTTGGACACAGTGCCTGAGCCCCAAGGCCTACCGCCCAACCCGCCTCTGCACCTGGCATCCTCCTCACTTTGCCTGCCCTGACATCTAATTCGGCCTGGGTGCCTGGATTGAAAATCTGTGGCATTGCTGGATATAAAGCACCTTCTTGACCTCAGTAGTCATCAAACAAGGAGTTGAGTGTTAAGCTGCTCCCTTACTTGTCTGCAGTTGAAGTTAGCACCTTGGATTTCCTTTATTTTTTCCTGCCTGCCATGTTTTAGTTCACTCTAGTTTCAGCCCTGAAAAGGCTTCTAATGGGTTGAGATCCGTATTATGACATTAACCCATAATTCAGTAGCATGTTGACACTTCTGGTGTGCTCCTTTCCTCACCTGTATCTGAAGTTATGCTAATAAACTAACCATGCAAAATTGGATAAATACAGCACTTTACCATTTGAGTCAGTTCAAAACATTGACAAACGTGGGCCAGACTCCATTAATAGCTATGCACTGTAGCAGGCAGTGGTAAAGAAGTGGAAATCCAGTGGATAAGGCTCTGGGCCAACTTCAGACATCCCTTTGCACCAAAGGTACACTAAAATTATATGAAAGTTCTACAGCTTGCAAAAACATTTTTTTAGGGAGTGATAATTTCTTGTTTAAAGATTGTTTTAAAGCCTTAGTTCTGATTTTGACTCATTGATATGTACATTTTACTCCAGAATCAACTATCCCTTCAAACAAAAGTTCTTGATAATTACTGCTACCAAGTATTACAAGTGCTGTAGCTAGTTGTGTGTAACCTAATAACTAGCCTATTATAGACTGTTACAAAAATAGCTGAAGAACAATCTAGTAGCTGCCACCTGTTTCCGTGGTTACAGCTATCCTTACCAAGATGACCTATAGCTCTTCATGGAGGGTGGGGGGGGGGGAATATTTTGAAGGATTTTTTATGAAGGTTCACATATTTAATTTGCTTCATTTATTAAGACTTGACAAAAAAAATTACAAAATCCCACCATATATCTCATTGAGGCAATTTCAGAATAGATTTTGAAATAACATTTATTCCGTACCCAATTTTTTAAAGCAACAAATTAAGTATTTTGTGTAATACATAGAAAGGACTGAATTCTCTGCATTAAATTGAAAAATAAAAGTGCTTAATACCTATATCTGATTTCAAAATATGTTATCATTTAGTTGTGAGTCACAGGAGTGTAATAACCAGTCTTCAGCCATGATAATTGTACTAAGGATGCTGCCAACTCTCACTCTTTCTCATGAGTTCCCACACACTGTTGACCTCATCTTCCAAAAGCCTTGCTAACAAACCTTTAACAAAAACAAATAACTGCATACCATTCTCTTCAGGCTACAACCCAACTGATACTTGAGATCAGTTTTATAAGCAGCATAAACTTCACTTGTATATTTTATTTGGATCCTGAAGTATGTTGAAGCCTGGAACATAGTCATCTGTTATCCAATCCAACTATATCTGTGGTTATATAAAAGTCTGATATATAAGGCAGGTGTTTCCCTCCAGGGGGGAAGCAGAATTTGGTACTTTTTCCTGGTCCACCTGCCCCTGGTGGGGAAAGGTCACCAGCACTGATTTTCAGGGGGGCACACCATTAACTGTCCTGGAGATGGGCACCCCATCCAATTAAGGACGATGAGCAGGCTTATGAAGCTGGAGGGTCAGAAGCCTTCCAGTTTAATAGGAGCAGCAGACTGCAATTTGGGAAATAAGGGAGAGGGTGCTTCAAAATGGAGGTGCCCCTCTCCAATTTTTTTTTAAACTTAAATTATAAAATAGATCTTACAACCAGGTCTTCACTGCAGGCTGCTACTGGAGGCCTCTTTCAGACAACTAAACTGATCCCTGGAGGTGTCTGGTAAATTCATTCCAGTGGACTACCTTTTAATTGGCCTCATTAGGCTCTCAACAAGCCATGTTGACTTCCTGCTGCTTGCCCCCACATCCCCGTTCTCCATCCCCCCCCTCCACAAAAATGGCCTGGGGCCGGGATAAAGTCAGAGAACTGACACACCACCCAACAGGGCTATTTTTAGCATCTGCCTGCCTACGATCCTGACCCCCATAGAGGCTGAAATTCCAGGCCATTGTGTTTGCCCATGGAGCATCACACCTCTAAAGTAGATAAAAATACAATTACTTTAAATATCAATTAAAACATTGAAATGTCATAAACTACATTGTGTTTAATAGCAATGCTGAGTGAGTAAAATTTTGCTTTCTGGTAGGAGAAAACTACAGCAAGGAATCACCCTACAATTTACCAAACAGCTGGGTAGCAGCTAGCAATGAGCAACCATCATCCAACAAGCACCAAAAGTCAAACCAATGAAATAATTCAAAAGGTATTTTCATACCGATTCAGCTGCAATTTGAACTTTTAAGCCAGACTACTTCATGCCTAAATAAGTAGCATTTATAACATAATAAACCTATAAAAGTAGGTAATTTAGAGCAAAATTATTAAACCTCCTGATAACAATGTCTCTATAGTGTTGCAAATCTTTGTTATAAAATCCTATCTTTTTCTCAGAGGCCTGTATGTGATGGGACCTCAATTTGCATAAATTCATGAGTGTCCTACCTGATTAAGGCTCTAAACCCACCGCTATGATTTTAACTCCTTTACAGTCCTGTATCCACTGGGCAAACTTGAGCTTAAACGTGACTTTAGGTGTGCCTTAATATCTTTGTGAGAGGAGAAATGGAGAAAATTTGAAAAGGAATGCATATGTGTGTTGCAAGAACAGTTGTTCCCTGTGGGTTGGATTTTGTCAAGGTCATCAGGACCCCAGCATTGGGGGTAATTCCGGGTCAAGAACCCAGATTTGGTGTTGGGGGGACATTGGCCTCCAGGAAAATTGCAAACAATTCAGAAGCCAATGAACCCCTGCACAGGATGGCCTGCAGCCACAGCTTTGGCAGGTGCATCCCAGCTAGTTCAAGCTGCGCCGATGAAGAGGAGGCATTGATGGCCCTGCAGGCCTATGCTAGGATGCCTTGTCCAGTTCGGTTGTGAGCTCCAGCCTCAACACATAGCTAGGCTGCTGTCAGGAAGATCACGGTGGCAGCAGCATCTCTCCCCCATTTGTCCAATAATGGGTGTAATTGCCTATCTGCTGCTGCTGGGCATCTAGCCTCTGCCACGTTCACCTCACCTTTGGCAAGATCACTTCGATAGAGGAATGTGTCGGGTAGCTGACCCAACGTGTTGTCTTCTCATTTTGCTCTTGCTCTTGGTCCTGGCTCCTATCCTGCTACTGCTGGACTGGGAAAATTCAGCCCATTATTATGCTCTCTTACATTTCAGATTGAATGACAAGCAATAAATGGCCCACTAATCACCCTTGACTGACAGTTTAGCACTTTCAATTTACAACCAAGTGAGGCAATAAAAATACAGCTTTTTTTTGATGAGTGTAGTTATCTAATTAATGAATTTGGGTCACTGTCAATCACGGATTGCACATATGTTTTCATTTAGAAGTAATGTCTTTGATGTAAAATTCCTAA
Source organism: Carcharodon carcharias (assembly GCF_017639515.1). Lineage (NCBI taxonomy): Eukaryota > Metazoa > Chordata > Chondrichthyes > Lamniformes > Lamnidae > Carcharodon > Carcharodon carcharias. Next base: position 81,564,856 of record NC_054472.1, on the reverse strand, counting down.
AAGTTTTGTTATATATCATAAAATGGCCCCTCACAATAAGTAGTAGTTATATGGCAGCCCAGTGAATCAGTTAAAGGCAGCTACTTTAACCAGTAGGCTTGTGCAAGTCACATAAAATAAGCCTGTCCCTGCTCCAGTTTTTTCAAGGAAAAAATTCTGACAAACTTAGTGTTTCAGCATAGTAAAAAAACAAAAATGGAATAAAAAGTATAAGTTTAGTACAAAAGATCTGCAAAAAAATTGCAGTGGAATTCTTTTGAAAAATCTTAAAATGGCAGAGGCAAATGACAGAGATACAGTGCATTTGGAACTTTAATATGTTGTGCCATTAACAGTGGGTTAACAGTTTGTGACCAGGAGTTCACGTCAAACTGTGGAGGTATCATCCCAGATTTGCACTAAGTGCAGTAGCAAGCAGGAAAAAGAAAGTTTTTCCTGCTGGTCACAATGGCAGTTTTCGCACTGTATTGTCCAAACACCACCTCATTAATCATGCATTCCCAGGAAACACACCATTTCGTTGGTGGGCGGGCTCTCATTCACCTGCCACACCATCACCTCGCCGCTTCATCACACCAGATGCCACATTTAAAGTGCAGCCATGTGCACACCTCTCAGTGTTTCCAGCCCAGGACTGCTGCACAGAAGACCCAAAAAGCAAGAAGACTACAGCCCCCTGGTTTAATGAAGTGTCTCTCAAGCACCTTTTTGATGTCGGGAAATGCAGCATGTCATTGACGTGCAGAGCAGACGGCTGCAAACTGGTTTCACGAAGTCGTGAAACCTAGTTTTGGCCTTCTCACCACTCATGCCGCTGAACGCGCCCAATGCCAATAGGCACAGAAAATTCTGCCTTGTGTTACAAGAGGCAAGATATCATGCAGATGATTCTCCATAGGGTCAGAGGTACTTTTCATTCCTTGCCCCTCGCATTTACTTGCTACCAGTTAGCTTAAAAATGGCGTTGACAGAGACTAGGCAGTGAGCTTGCAAAGTCCTCTTTGACAAGGAAGCTGCAAGGTGTAGGAAAGAATATCAGAGGCTAGCGGAGAAAATAAAAATACATTACAATTAAAAATAAAGAAAAGATAAATGAAAGGAATCAGTAGCATTTTCCCTTTTATTGACCTATAGTCTATTGGAAGTCAACAGGCACAATTTAAACTCAGTGACATTTTTAATGAACATGTAAAAGTCGAATAGTTGGTCTTTTGCTACAACCTCACCCTCCAGATTAAACAACTAAGAACAATAAAACCATTGCAACTAAACTGAATGTTTACCACAACCTCAATGTGATAATTAGAATTCTCCCTTGATTTTATTTATAATCCATGGTTGGATGTTTAATATCTAATATTGAATTACTCTAAAATCATACAGTAGTAGTACATCATACTTCAAGTGAAGAGGGCACTCAGTAGAGTGCATACCTCAGCCATGATGTCTTAACTCAATGTTATTACAATTACGCAGCTCTTCCTGGAGGCTATTCCCTGCCTGGTTGGTGCTCTGTAACTACAAAGCCGGAAGAAAAAACCTTTTTGATTAAGAGCTTCCACCTCACTGTGAGGCTTCAGACTAAACCACAGCCAATTAAGTAGCTAACCAGAGGAGCAGGCACCACAAATGTCCCCATTCTCAAGGATGGGGGAGCCTAGCACATCAGTGCAAAGGACAAGAATGAAGCATTTACAACCATCTTCAGCCAGAAGTGCCAAGTGGATTATGCATCTCAGCCTCTGGAGGTCCCCAGCATCACAGCTGCCAGTCTTCAGCCAATTCGATTCACTCCATGTGATATCAAGAAACGCCTGAAGGCACTGAATACTGCAAAGGTTATGGGACCTAACAACAGTCCAGCAATAGTACTGAAGACTTGTGCACCAGAACTAGCCGCGCTTCTAATTCCGCTACAGCTACAACATTGGCATCTGCCGAGCAATGTGGAAAATTGCCCTGGTATGCCCTGTGCACAAAATGAAGGAAAAATACAACCCGGCCAGTTGCCATAGTCTACCCTTGGATCATCAGCAAAGTGATGGAAGGTGTCACTGAGAGTGCTATCAAGCAGCACTTGCTTAGCAATAACCTGCTCACTGAAGCTCAGTTTCGGTTTCGCCAGTGTCAGCTGGCTCTTGACCTCATTGCAAACTTGGTTTAAACATGGACAGTAGAGCTGGACTCAAGAGATAAGGTGAGAGGGACTACCCTTGACATCAATGCAGCAGTTGACCAAGTGTGGCATCAAGGAGCCCTAGGAAAACTAAAGTCAATGGGAATCAGAGAAAATTCCCCACTGGTTAGAGTCATGCCTATCACAAAGATGGTTGTGGTTGTTGGAGGTCAATCATCACAGTTCCAGGACATCACTGCAGGAGTTCCTCAGGGTAGTGTCCTATGTCCAATCATCTTTAGCTGCTTCATCAATGACCTTCCCTCTATCACAGGATTAGAAATGTGGATGTTCACTGATGATTGCACAATGTTCAATACCATTCGCGACTTCTCGGGTACTGAAGCAGTCTGTATGCAGCAAGACCTGGACTGATGAGTAGCAAGTAACATTTACACCACATAAGTGCCAGGCAATGACCATCTGCAACAAGAGAGCATCTAACCATCTGCTTGATATTCAACGGCATCACCCTTGCTGAATCCCCCAGCATCAACATCCTGGGGCGTTACCATTGACCAGAAACTGTACTGGACTAGCCATATAAATACTATGGCTACAAGAGCAGGTCAGAGACTGGGAATTTGATGGAGAGTAACTCACCTCCTGACTCTCCAAAGCCTGTCCACTATCTACAAGGCATATGTCTGGAGTGTGATGGAATGCTGTCCACTTACTGGATGATTGCAGCTCCAACAACATACAAGAAGCTTGACACCATCCAGGACAAAGCAGCCCGCTTGATTGGCACCCTATCCACCTTCTCAAACATTCACTTCCTCCACCACTGAGACACAGTGGCATCAGTGTACCATAGACAAGATGTACTGCAGCAACTCATCAAGCCTTCTTTGACAGCACCTTCCAAACCACAACCTCAACTACCTAGAAAGACATGGGCAGAAGATGTACGGGAACACCACCACCACCTGGGAGTTCCCCTCCAGTCCACACATGATTCTGACATGGAACTAGAATACCGTACCTCCACCGTCGCTGGATCAAGATCCAGGAATTCCCTTCCTAACAGCACTGTGGGTGTACCTACACCACATGGACGGCAACGGTTCAAGAAGGCAGCTCACCACCACCTTCTCAAGAGATGGACAACAAATGCTGGTTGTTGTAGGGTTGCTGAATTATGCTATTAATGATAGAGTTGATCTGCAGACACTTCTTTGGTGGAAACATTTAAGTTAATTGACAATATTCTCAGCAGCAACTACATGTGCGCTTTCAACTCCCTCAATCTGTACACTGACTGCTGAGGTAGCCTGCGCTACTCTCCTGTTGGTTACTGCAGATCATGTGATCTTGCCTAACAAGTGTTATTCTTAAAAGGTACATTGCACACTAAATAAAACCATAATTACTACATTCCTCCCCCTTTAACTCATCTATACATATTATATCTACAAGTACATATTTTTCAAGACAACATAATATTTACACTGGGTAAGGAATTTACAAGTTCAGTTTTCAGGTGGTTTCCTGGTACATGTGGAACGTAGCACCTCCACAACTTCAGATTCTTTGTCAGGAAACTCCTTTTCCAGAGTTGCCTGAACATCAGGTGCTTTGGTGGGCACTTGCAGTTCTGTGTCCTCAACTCTTTCAGGAACATCAGATATGTCAGTCCTGGGTTGAGTATTCTCAACAGGAAACTCATCCGGTCATGATCACTGGTGGAACCATATCTTGGTGATTTGTTTCTCTCATCCTTAAATGGCCCATATGTTTACAGATGATCCTGCCTTCTGCCTCCATGTGGTAAGACAGAGGTCCAGTCACCGCACTTGTTTCACCCGGTAACCACTTTAGTCCTTCCCTGAACTTTTTCACAGATACCGGCTTTCCCACAGTAACTTTCCTCTGGCGACTATGCCAGTCGTATCTAGTTTTCTGGCTTCCCTGACTCCATTCCACATTCCCCTCTAAATTCGGAATTATTGAGCTCAATCTTGTCCTCAGACGAGATTATTTCAACAATAACTCCTCAGGTGCGACACCTGTTGTTGTGTGAGGGGTAGTCTTGTAATGAAAAAGCATGCTAGCTTGGTTGCCAAGGAATCACCAGTTAAGTTCTTCATACCTGCCTCGAACATTTGAACTGCCCTTTTGGCCAGTCTGTTTGAGGAAGGATTGTATGGTGCAGTTTTCACGAGTTGAGGATGATAAACTGTTGAAACTCAGCACATTTAACTGTGTACAGCCGTATATGTACTGGTGAAATTTCTTAACACCAAAGATGATGGACAGGCCTTTTTCTATCTGCGAGTATCCCTTTTCTGCTGTGGTAAGTGTTCTTGATACATAACCTATTGGTTGTTCTGTGCCATCATCCAGATGAGAGAGCACTGCTCCCACTCTGGGGAAATGCGTCACATGTCAGCACTAATTCTTTCGTCTGGTCATAATGCACTAATTGTTTGGATGAGTTCAACAATTGTTACACCTTTATGAAAGCTTCTTTCTGGGGCGTCTTCCAAGACTAGCGTTGGTTCTTTTTGAGTAGAGAATGCAGAGGGACCAGCACTATAGACAAATTGGATAAGAACCACCATAATAGTTGATCATTCCTAGGAATGATTTGAGCACTGAGACGTTCTTCGGCGCAGGTGCCTTTCACTTTCTCCTCAACCGCGTGGAGGCCCTGTGAATGTACCCGGTGACCCAAATAGATTAACTGCCTCGCTTGGAACGTGCACTTTTCTTTTTTTTTTAATGCACTCCAGCTTGCTAGAAATGTTTTAAGATTTCTAAGTTTGCTAAATGCTCTTTTTCAATGAATCCTGTCACCAATACATCATCTAAACAGACTACAACCTGGGGCAGTCCTTGCATTAAGATTTCCATTGTTCTGTGAAAGATGGCACAAGGGGAGGAGACACCGAAAGGCAATCATGTATATTGGTACAGCACTTTGTGGTTATTAATTGTGATAAATTCCCAGGAGACATTATTCAATTCTATTTGTTGATAAGCATGACTCATGCCAAGCTTTGTGTACATTGCCCCTTCTGCCAGCTTGGCCTACAGGTCTTTGATTTTTGGAATAGGGTGCCCGTCTAGCTCAGCTACTTTATTAACTGTCAGTTTGTAGTCTCCACAAATTCGGATGCTTTGGTTGGGTTTAAGGATGGGGAATGTCCATTCTGAGAATTGAACAGGTTGTAAAACGTCCAGTTTCTCTAGTCTGTTCAGTTCAACATCGACTTTTTCCCTCGCAAGGCATGTGGCACCGACCTCATCTTCATGAAGTAAGGGGTTGCTTCCAGATCCACATGAATCTTGGCTTGCAGGCTCTGGATTTTCCTCAGTTTGTCCTTAAAAGACATTGGCGTACATTCTAAGTAGCTCTGGTAGCCCACTTGCACTCAACTGGAAAATTTCAGCCCATTCTAACTTAATTTCCTTTAACCAATTTCACCCCAGGAGGCTTGGCCCATCACCTGCTACCACTGTCAAGGGTAGCTTTGCCGATTTGCTTCCATAATGGACAGCTACTATGCTTATGCCTTTTATTTGAATGTCTTTAGCCATGTGTGTTTTTAGCTTGGCGGCTGTTTCTTCTCAACTTAACTGATGTTCACCATTATTCAGATATCTGAATGTTCCCCAACTACTGTAGTGGAAGCCCCTGTGCCCACTTCCATTCTAACAGGTTTGCCATTAACTTTTGCTGTGACAAACATTGTTTAATCTGGAAGTTTGAAAGACAGAACCAATGAGTAAATGTCTGAATTTGTTGTTTCAGGCTCTTCTACACTGTAGATTTCATTGGGCTTCTTCTTTTGTTCACAAACCTGCTTGAATCAATCTTGCACTGCCTTGTCATATCTCCATTTCTAAGGCAATAGTAACATGCGATTTTTTAAAAACTGTCAATCGCTAAAAGACTGCTTGTTTCCACCTCTGTTAAAATTATTCTTCTATTTCGCTGCTAAGTTATTTTTCTTTATTCTTCGGCTTGCAGGGGCTGTTTCCCACTTTTCAGCAGAGTCACTTTCTCGCGCCATTTTTGGTTGATGTTCCACCCAATGTGGGGGCGGTGCAATTTTGCGCACCCTGTGTTGCTTTTGAATCTCTTACTGCACTTTCCATGGCCATTGCTATCTCTAGTGCCTTTTTGAAATCCAGATTCACTTTGGGCGATAATCTTTTCTGAATAGTGTCCTCTTTCACACCACAAACTAAACGATCTCTGAGCATGTCAGAGTCATACTGAGTTCACAATGTTCCATTAGGTGCTTCAAATTTGCCACATAGCATGCAGTTGTCTCACGCATTGCTCTATTCCACCAATTAAACCGGACCTCTGCATTGGGACGGAGGGCTTTGGTTGAAAGTGACCCTTCATGAGGTCCCAAAATTCTTCAAATCCAGGGCACTGGGTTCCATCAAACTTCGAATCAGACTGTAGGTTTTGCTCCCAAGAGGATCGCTCGCCTCTTCCCTTCCCCCATAATCTCGTTCACTTGAAAAAAGAACTTGAGGCATTCTGTGTATGAGACCAATCATCTGTGGCAGGTTCAAAAGGATCAATTCACCAAAATTGTGGCATTTTGAGAGGGGATAACTTCTTCAATTCAAACAGAGCTTGCTACTCACAATCACTGGGCGAGGTACAGTGCTGATTTATTTTTAAGTTGATTTCTTCTGCTCAATCCTGTTTCATCCTCATCGCCAGTTTGTTGTAGGGTGGCCAAGTTGTGCTATAAATGATAGAGTTGATCTGCAAACACTTCTTGGATGGAAACATTAAGTTTATTCACAACATACTCAGCAGCAACTACACGTGTGCTTTCAACTCCCTCTGTCTCTATACTGACTGCTGAGGTAGCCTGCGTTACTCTCCTATTGGTTACTACAGACCATGTGGTCTTGCCTAACAAGTATTATTCTTAAAGGTACATTACAAACTAAGTAAAACCATAAGCTACACTGGCCTGATCAGTGACACCCACACCCTGTGAAAGAATTTTTAAAAAACAACCTGTTCTGAAAACTCCATTCATAGCAGTATTGTACTCAACTACAATCTGTAACCTCATGGTTCAGTGTATTCCCTATTCTACCATTACCACCAAGCCAGGGGATCAACCGTGGTTCAGTGAAGAGTGCAGGAGGGTATGCCAGGAGCAGCATCAGGAATACCCAAAAATAAGGTGTCAACCTGGTGAAGCCTACAACGCTTGCGTGCCAAGCAGCAAATTATAGAGCTAAGTGATTCCACAACCAATGGATCAGACCTAAGCACAGTAGTCCTGCCACATCCAGTTGTGGACGGTGGACAAATAAACAAGTCACTGGAGGGTTCCACAAATATCCCCATCCTCAATAATGGGGGCGCAAAACACATCAGTGCAAGAGACAATGCTGAAACATTTGCAACAATCTTCAGCCAGAAACGCCAAATGCATGATCCATTTCAACCTCCGCTGTGTTTCATAGATGGATATCCATTACCGAATCAGGCAGTAGAAGATATTCTGTGAATCACAGCTGCTTTATTGGTAAACTATAGCTCAGTACAAATACCAGTTTCTACTCTTCACTTCAGGATCCTCTCCCATCCAGAAGGAAACATCCCCCACTGGGGAAAAACCCAGCTCTTAACTACAGGCTTTAATGAGCATCACCTACTCTCAATTCACTCTGAAGCTTGTCCTGGTTTACTCTTAAAGGGACCTGCATTTCTAACATTGTCACTTCAGAGGTCCCCAGCATCACAAATGCCAGCCTTCAGCCAATTCGATTCACTCCACGTGATATCAAGAAATGGCTGAAGGCACTGGATACTGCAAAAGCTATGGGCCCTGACAACATTCTAGCAATAGTACTGAAGACTTGTGCTCTGGAACTTGCCACACCCCTAGCCAAGCTGTTCCAGTACAGCTACAACACTGGCATCTACCCGGCAATGTGGAAAATTGCCCAGGGAAGCAAGACAAACCCAACCTGGCCAATTACTGCTCCATCAGTGCACTTTCGGTCTGCATTAAAGTGATGGAAAGGGTCATCAACAGTGCTATAAAACAGCATTTGCTCAGCAATAACCTGCTCACTGACATTCAGTTTGGGTTCCACCAGGGCCACTTGGGTGCTGATCTCATTACAGCCTTGGCTCAAACATGGACAAAAGAGCTAAACTCAAGAGGTGAGGTGTGAGGAACTGCCCTTAACATCATGGCAGCATTTGACCAAGTGTGGCATCAAGGAGCCCTAGCAAGACTGGAGCCAATGAGAGTCGGGGGGAAAACTTTCCGCATTACCTGACACAAAGGAAGATGGTTGTGGTTGTTAGATGTCAATCGTCTCAGTTCCAGGACATCAATGCAGGAGTCCACCAGGGGAGTATCCTAGGCCCAACCATGTTCAGCTGCTTCATTCATGACCTACCTGCCATCATAAGGTAAGAAGTGGAAGTGTTTGCTGATGATTGAACAATGTTCAGCACTATTCGTGACTCCTCAGAATCACAGATTGGTTACAGTACAGAAGGAGGCCATTCAGCCCATTGTGGCTAAGCTGGTTCTCCAAAGGAGCAGTTCACCTGGTACCACTCGCCCGCCTTATCCCCTAGCACTGCATAATCTTCCTTTTCAGTTAATAATCAAATTCCCTCAAATTACTTGATTGAACCTGCCTCCACCACACTCTCAGCAGTGCATTCCAGATCCCATTCACTCGTTGCATGAAAAAGTTTTTCCTCATGTCACCATTGTTTCTTTCAGCAATTAACTTAAATCTGTGCCTTCTTGTCCTCCATCCTTGCAGTGGGAATAGTTTTTCCCTATCTATGTTGTCCAGCCCTCATGATTTTGAATACCTCTATCAAATCTTCTCCCAATCTTCTCTTCTCCAAGGAACACAGTCCCAACTTCTCCAATCTATCTACGTGACTGAAGTTTCTCATCTCCCATTCTCGTGAATATTTTCTCCACCCTCTCTAATGCCTTCACATTCTTTCTAAAGTCTGACACCCAGATCTGGAAGCAATACTTTAGTTAAATGCCAAACCTGTGATCTTTACAAATCCAACATAACTTCCTTGCTTTTGTGCTCTATGCCCCTATTAATAAAGCATAAGGTGCTATATGCTTTATTAACCATTCTTTCAACGTGACCTGCCAGTTTCAATGATTTCTGCAGGTATACACACAGGTCCCTTCACCCTCTTTAAAATTGTATTCTTTATTTTATATTGTCTCTCTGCGTTCTTTCTTCTAAAATTAATCACTTCATACTTCTCTGCATTGAATTTCATCTCTCACTTATCCGCCCGTTCCACCAACTTCTCCATGGCCTTTTAGGTTCTACACCACCCTCCTCATAGTTCACAATGTTCCCAAGTTTCATATAATCCTCAAATTTTGAAATTGTGCCCTGTACACTAAGGTCTAGGTCATTTACATACATCAGGAAGAGCAGGGGTCCTAAAACCAACCCTTAGGGAACTCCACTATAAACTTGCCTCCAGTCCAAAAAACATCCATTAAACATTACTCTCCTGTTTCCTATCACTCAACCAACCTTAAGTACATTTCATCCAATCCTGGTGCCCTCATCAACTTTAAGTACAAACAATGTATCCAATAACTCATCAATTTTAAACCCCTCTAGTGTCTGAGCTACCACCTCCTTCACCATGGCCTAGGTAGCATCTTCTTCCTTGCATTCATTTAATACCTTAGCCATGCTTCTTGCCTCCATGCCGAAATCCTCCTTTTTGGTCCCTAATCAGCTAGTGCTCCTTTTACAACCCTTTTATTACTTATATACCTACAAAAGGCTTTTGGATTCATTTTTATGTTAGCTGTCAGTCTCTTCTCATACTCTCTCCTTGCTCCTCTTATTTGTCTTTTTTTATTACCCTCTGTATCTTCTATATTGGTTCTCAGTTCTATTATTCACCTAACATCTGCCATAAGCACACTTTTTCTTCTTCATCTTAATCTCTATCTCTTTTGTCACCCAAGCACCTCTGGATTTGCTTGCCCTACCTTTCCCATTTGTGGAAATATACCTTGACTGTGCCAGAGTTATCTCGTCTTTAAAGTCATTCCATTGTTCAATTACAGTTTTGCTTGCTAACCTTTGATTCTAATTTATCTGGGTCCGATCCAGTTTTCTCATGAACAGACTCTTGGAACTCTTGCCCCTCTCTGCCCTTTACATTACTACTATTCCAGATTATATTCGGATAATTGAAGTCCCCCGTTATAACTACTCTATAATTCTCGCACGTCTCTCTAATTTCCTTGCAAATTTGTTACATCTTTCCTACTAGTTGGTGTTTTATAGACTACACCATGCAATGTAATTGCACTTTTTTTCTTTCTTAGTTCTAGCCAAATAGATTCTGTTTTTGACCCCTCTGGGACATCCTTCTCTCTCCAGCACTGCAATGCTCTCCTTGATCAATATTGCCACCCTCCTCCTCTCTTTCCTTTCCTATTATTCCTGAACACTTTATACCCAGGAATATTTAACACCCAGGCCTGCCCTTCTTTGAACCAAGATTCCGTTATAGCCACATCATCATACTTCTACATGGCTATCTGCACCTGCGACTTATTGCCACACTCCGCACATTCACATACATGCACAGTAACCCTAATTTCGACTGTATTATTCTATCCCTTATTCTGACCCCACCTAATAGCTTAGTATTTCCTACGCTAGTACCATCTGCCTTCCAAGTATTCTGTGCACCTTGGTATTCCTGTCTGATATTATCTCCTGGTTCCCACACCCCTGCCAAGTTGGTTTAAAACCTCCCCAATAGCACTAGCAAATAGCCCCACAGAGAAATTGGTCCTCGCTCTGTTTAGGTGCAACAATTACAGCTGTACAGGTCCCACCTTCCCCCAGAGCTGGTCCCAAATTTACAGGGAATGTTCTTCCCTCCTGCAGCATATTTCCAGCCTTGCACTCATCTGCTTTATCCTCCTATTTCTATACTCATTAGTGTGTGGCACCTGGAGTAATCCGGAGATTGCTATTTTTGACGTCCTGCTGGCAAATTTCCTACCTAGCTCTCTAAATTCTGACTGCAGGACTACATTCCTCTTTCTGCCTATGTAGTTGATACCAATATGAAACAGGACTGCTAATTGTTCACCCTCCCCCTCGGGGTGCTCTGCAGCCTTATCAATTACTTCCTTGATCCTTGCCCAAGGAGGCTACATTCCATCCTTGATTCATGTTTGTGGCTGCAGAAAAGCCTGCCTGTTCCACTAGCTATTGAATCTCCTACCATTATTGCTCTTCCAGTCTTTTTTCTGCCCCCCCCCCCCCCCCCCCCCCCCCCCCCCCACCACTGTACAACTGAGTAAACTGTGGTGCCATGGGCTCTGGCTGTACCCCCAGAAGATCTATCACTCTCATCATTATTCAGAACCAAATACTGGTTGGAAAGTGAGATGCACACAGGGGATTCCTGCACTAGCTGCCTGTTTCTTCTTGACTGCCTGGTGGTCACCTATTCCTTCTGTCCCTGCGCATTATTAAGCTGCGGGGTGACCACATTTACAAACCTGCTATTCACGAGGCTCTCAACCTCACAGACACACTGCAGTGATGCTAGCTGCTTCCCAAGCTCCAAAACCTGGAGCTTGAGCTGCCGCAGCTGATGACACCATCTGCCCCTGTGGTTATCTAGGGCACAGGAAGCGTCCTTGAATCCCCACATGGCACAGGATGAGCACTCTAAAGGTTGAAGCAGCCCTGCTATCCCTCTAACACGTAAAAACCTTGCTACTATTCATAAGCTTTGCTACTTAAAAAAAAGACTCACCAACTACTCACTTCCCTTCTGTTGATGTCATTTAAATATAGGGATGCTAATTGAATGCCTTACTTAAAAATTAACATGTTTAATTTTAATTTCCCAGCTGCTTAGACTCCATCCCTAACTTTGGAGAAAGGGAAACAGTAGTAATATTCATCAGCCAATCAGCTAACAGCTTTCTTGTGATATCACTGTTTGATTTTTTTCCCCCAAACTCAAGGGCTCCTAGGTCTGCTGCTGTCTCCTCAGCCAAGTGCATTAACAAACATAATAACGAAAACAATCACTCCACTCTTCTTTGAATTGTTTCCAGGGCCTTAATATCCTTTGCCATGTAAGGAATCCAAAATTGGATACAGTATTCTTGATGTGGCTGAACCAAGGCCTTGTGCAAGAATTGTAGCTTTGCTTTTAATTATCCTGGTTATATGCCCTAAATCCTACTTACTATAGCAACAACCTCATGCAATGCTTATGGGCCTTCAATGTTTCATGAGCTATAATAATTAAGCCTTCTTCCACTCAGCTGCTTTGAGTAGGCAATCCTGTATGGTGTACAGAACAACTGATTTTTATCTAACACCTTTAACATAATAAAATGTTCCAAAGCACTTCACAGGAACATTATAAAACAAAGTATGACATTGAGCCACATAAGGAGATATTAGGTCAGAAGAGCAAAGCTTGGTCAAAAAGATAGGTTTTAAAGGAGGAAAGCAAAATAGAGGGGTAGATGTTTTTTTTCTTTATTCATTCATGGGATGTGGGTGTTGCTGGTTAGGTCAGCATTTATTGCCCATTCCCAATTGCCCTTGCTTAGAGGGCATTTAAGAGGCAACCACATCACTGTGGGTTATGTGTCACATGTAGGCCAGACTAGGTAAGGATGGCAGAATTCCTTCCTTAAAGGACATTAGTGAACCAGTTGGGTTTTTATGACAATCAGCAGTGGTTTTGTGGTTGTCATCTGACTTTTAATTCCAGATTTTTACTGAATTCAAATTTCACTATCTGCTGTGGTAGCAGTTGAACCTGGGTCCCCAAAGCATTACCCTGGGTCTCTGGAATACTAGTCCAGTGACAATACCACTATGCCACCGCCTCCCCAATGTAGGGAGTGTAGAGCCCAGGCAACTGAAGGCGCAGCTACCAATGGTGGAACAATAAAATCGTGACTGCTCAAGAGGCCAGAATTAGAGGGTTGTGGACCTGGATGAAACTTCAGGGATAGGAAAAGGTGAGGCCATGGAGAAATTTGAAGTCAAGAATGTTAATTTTTCAATCAAGGTATTGCTTGACCAGGGTTTGCCAAGTGCAAATCAGCATGCACAGATAGATAAACAGGACATGGTGAAAGTTAAGACATAAACAGCTGAGTTTTGAATGACCTCAAGTATATGGAGAGTAGAATGTGAGAGACTAACCAGGAGTGCATTGGAATAGTCAAGTCTAGAGGTAACAAAGGCATAAGTGAGGGTTTCAGCTGCGAGGACTACTGAAGCAGCCCAAGTCCAATACAGCAAGACCTAGACAACATCCAGACTTGGGCTGACAAGTGGCAAGTAACGTTCGTGCCACACAAGTGCCAGGCAAAGACCATCTCTAACAAGAGAGAATCTAACCATCGCCCCTTGATATTCAATGGCATTACCATCGCTGAATCCCCCAATGTCAACATCTTGGGGGTTACCATTGACCAGAAATTGAATTGGACTAACCATATAAATGCTGTAGCTAAAAGAGCAGTTAAGGGTCTAGGAATCCTGCAGCAAGTAACTCACTTCCTGACTGCTCAAAGCCTGTCCACCATCTACAAGGCATAAGTCAGGAATGTGTTGGCATACACTCCACTTGCCTGGATGAGTGCAGCTCCAACAACAGTCAAAAAGCTTGACACCATCCAGGACAAAGCAATCCACATGATTGGCACCTCATCCACAAATATTCATTCCCTCCACCACCGAAGTACAGTTACAAGATGTACGACAGGAACTCACCAAGGCTCCTTAGACAGCACCTTCCAAACCCACGACCACTACCATCTAGAAGGACAAGGGCAGCAGATACATGGGAACACCACCACCTGGAAGTTCCCCTCCAAGCCACTCACCATCCTGACTTGGAAATATATCGCTGTTCCTTCACTGTCGCTGGGTAAAAATACTGAAACTCACTACCTAACAGCACTGTGGATGTGCCTACACCACATGGACTGCGGAGGTTCAAGAATCCAGCTCAATACCACCTTCTCAAGGTCATTTAAGGATGGGCAATAAATGCTGGTTTAGCCAGCGACACCCACATCTCATGAATGAATAAAAAAATAATTTTGACAGCTGTGACAAATTGCCCCACCGTGAATCAATCCACACCATTCTAAAACAATCAACAGCAATCTAAAAAAAAAGTTGATCCCCCTATCTCCCAATGTTAAGGAATCCTTTAAAAAATTCCAGGATCCGGAACTGAACATTTGCCAAAAACTAATCAGACTCTCCTTGGGCTATAGCATATTTGTGTATCAAATTTTGTTGAAACCTGTCCATTAATTTTTGAGATATGTTGTTCATAGACAAACAGACTAATAACCAGGGGCGAAAACATTACCTCTGCCCACCTTCAGTGGCAGAGTGAAAAATAAATGAATAATTCAATATTGAAGCATATATTAATGCCGAATGCTCTTGATTATCAGTTGCCATCTGGCATTTCAATTATCATCTATCTAAATGCAGTGCTTAGTTTGTATTTAAAATTGTTCAAATCCTGCGCAATATCGTCTCCTAATCACATCAAGCTACATTTTGTAAAGGTGCCATAATAATTCCATAACTGTAATTAAAAAATCTCGGTAGAACAATTTATAAATGGCTGGAAGGTGCTTAATTTGGCATCAATGCACATGCTTTGAAATGCTGGGTATTAAGACCATTAAATTATAAAACTCTTTTCGCCCCAAAAACCTGTCACAGGAGCGTGAAGCAGATTCCAGCATATATACTGGGATGCCTCCCTCTGGGACCTGCACTGTTGACTTTGTTTTTTACTTTATTCTTTCATGGAATGCGGGAGTCAGTGGCAAGGGCAGCATTTGTTGCCTTTCCCTAATTGCCCTTGAATTCAGTAGCTTGCTCAGCTATTTCAGAGGGCAGTTAAGAGTCAACCACACTGCTGTGGGTCTGGAGTCAGATGTAGGCCAGACCAGGTAAGTATGGCAGATTTCTTTCATGAAAGGACATCTGTGAATCAGATGGGTTTTTATGACAATTAATGAAGTTTCAAGGTCACCATTACTGAGACTAGCTTTCAATTCTAGATTTTATTAAATGAATTCAAATTCCACCAGCTATCATGGTGGGATTTGAACCCGTGTCCCCTATGCATTAGCATGGGCTTCTGGATGAGCTTGTTGGATTGTCCAAGTCAGAACTGTTGCACTTGTCATGACCAGGTAGAGGTCCTCTGTTTAGCTTGTAAATGACAGGTGACCGCACTATTGGCAGAGCATCTTGGGAGTCAACTATGTTAGAGGGCTCAAAAATTGGAAATGTTCATTCGTGGTGCACAGGCTGGCGATGAAAAATGCAGGACCCTATCAGAAGGAACTTATAGATGCCTCCTGTTGCTCCCATACAAAAGGAACCATGGCCAGGATATTGAGGTCAGCAAGCGGGGGGCGGGACCCGCTCGCCAACACGTAAAATGACACGGGATGACGTCAGGAGGAACTCCCGATGTCACCCCACGTCATTTCAATTTTCAGGTTGGCGGTGGTGCAGCCGAATCAGCTGTGCACCCGCTGACCTGTCAACGGCCATTGAAGCCATTTAAAAAGTAATTCAAGCAATTAATGGACCTGCCTGTCCAACATTAAGGTTGGCGGGCAGGCCGGGAGCCCTTATGGGCTTCAGAAAAAGCATGAAACCTCATCCACGGGTGGGGTGAGGTTTCATGAGGGTTCTTTAAAATTTATAAAAGTTTGACCATTCAGGGTATTATATACTTCAGTAAAGTCACCCCTCACACTTGTAAACTCTGTGAAAACAAGCCCAGTCTGTCTATCCTTCCCTCATAAGACAACCCATTCGTTCCAGGTATCAATCTAGTAAACCTCCTCTGAACCACCTCCAACCAATTTCCACCCTCCCTTAAATAAGGAGACCAAAATTGCACACAATGTTCGAGATATGGTCTCACCAATGCCCTGTATAACTGAAGCATAACATCCTTACTTTTATGTTCAATTCCTCTCATAATAAGGAATAGCATTCTCTTTGCCTTCTTAATTACTTGCTGTATTTGCATACTAACGTTTTGTGACTCATCCACGAGAACATCTAGATCCCTCTGCAGCTCAGAATTCTGTAGATGTTCATTGTTTAATTAATACTCTGCTTTAATTCTTCCTGCCAAAGTGAACAACTTTACTTTTTCCCACATTATACTCCATCTGCCAGATCTTTGGGCACTCACTGATCCTATCTATATTCACCTGCAACCTCCTTATGTCCTCTACACAACATACTTCCCTACTTAACTTTGTATCATCTGCAAATTTAGCCACCATTCCTTCACACCCCTCATCTAAGTCATTGATATAAATTGTAAAAAGTTGAAGCCCCAGCACTGATCCCAGCGAGACTCCACCCTTCACATCCTACTAATCAGAAAAATACCCATTTATGCATACTCTCTGTTTTCTGCCAGCCAATCAAGCTTCCATCCATGCTAATATGTTACGCCCTGCATCGTGAGCTTTTATTTTCTGCAGAAACCTTTGATGTGGCACCTTATCAAATGCTTTCTGAAAATTCAAGTTCAGCACTTCAACAGGTTCCCCTTTATCCACAGTGCCCATTACCCCTTCAAAGAACTCCATTAAATTGGTTAATCATGATTTCCGTTTCACAAAGCCATGCTGAATATTCCTGATAACCTTGAGTTTCTCTAAGCGCTTCGCTATAACCTCCTTAATGATCAATTCTAACACCTTCCCCATGACAGACATCAAGCTAACTAGTATAGCTTCCTGTTTTCTGCCTCCCTCCCTTCTTGAATAGAGGGATTATATTTACTACTTTCCAGTCTGATGGAACCTTTTCAGAATCGAGGGAGTTTTGGAAAATTAACGGCAATGCATCTACTACCTCATTAGCCACTTCTTTTAAGACACTAGGATGAATCCCATCAGGTCCCGGAGACTTGTCAACTTGTAGCTCCATCAGTTTTCTCAGTACTGCTTCCCTGATTGTAAGTTCACCAAGTTCCCCTCTCCATTCCATCTCCTGATTTACAGCTATTACTGGATTTTTTTTTTCTATTCTCTATTGTGAAGACAGAAGCAAAACATTTGTTCATTTCATCTGCCATTTCCTTGTTATCTACTATTAACTCTCCGTTGTCACTCCCTAGAGGACCGACACTCACTTTACTTACTCTTTTCCTTTTTAAATGCTTGAAGAAGCTCTTGCTATCTTACATTTCTAGCTAGCTTCCTCTCATACTCTAATTTCTTTCTCCTGATTAACCTTTTAGTGATTCTCTGCTGCTTTTTATATTCTCACCAATCATCTGACTTGCCACTCACCTTTGTGCAGTTAGACATTTTTTCCTTAAGTTTGATCCTTTCCTTAACTTCTTTAGTTAACCACAGATGGCAGGTCCTTCCTTTAGAATTTTTCTTAGGAATATAGTTATTCTGAGATATCCCCTTAAATGTCTGCTGCTGCTTCTCTATTGATCTACCCCCTAGCCTAGTATCCCAGTTCACTTCAGCTAGCTCAGCTTTCATCCCCACATAGTTGCCTTTATTTAAGTTTAAAATACTAGTCTTAGACCCACTATTCTCCCTTTCAAACTGGATGCAAAATTCAATTATATTGTGGTCGCTGCTGCCTAGGGGTGCCTTCACTCTGAGGTCAGTAATTAATCCTGCCACATTATACAATACCAAGAGCAGAATGTTATGTCCCACAGACAGGCACACGCCTGACCCAATCAGGACTAAAATAGTGCGCAATGACATCAGGCGAGCATCCCAACATCATCGCACACTCGCACAAAATTTCCATTGGTGGGCGTGCGCAAGAGTCGGCAGTGCGCCTGCCAACAATTAAGAAGCCAATTAAGGCCATTAAACTAGCAATTAATTTGTATTTTTCGCTGCCCGTCCAACCTTGCGGTTGGCAGGCAGGCAAATATGCCAGGCAGCCTTTGCGTTTTTTAGGAAACCTCGTCCACAGGCGGGGTGAGGTTTCCAACAATAATTTAAAACAAAATAAAAACTTTTAAACATCATTTTTAATATGTCCCTGTTCACGTTACTGAGTCACATGTGGGGACATGTTTCCCTTATTTTTAAAATCTTTATTTTTCATTGTAAAAATCTTCCAGTCCCTAAGCCAGTTCTGTGCCTTCAAGGAACTTTCAGTGCGTGCTCCCCCTCGCATGTATAGACTTTAGTGCTCACCCCCCACCCTGGCAGCACTGAGATTTTAAGCATGCATTTCACCTGGCTGGTCGTTAATTGGCCAGCCAGCTTGAAATCGCTGTCGGGGCACGATCGCGGGTTGCGGCCCATTTCGCAGCCGCTCCCGAACCCGCCCGTCTTGCCCATCTGATGAAGGGAAAATCCTGCCCCAAGTCTAATATAACCTGCTCTCTGGTTGGTTCCAGAACGTGCTGCTCCAAAAATCTATTTCAAAAGCATTCTATGAACTCCTCATCCAGGCTAATACTGCCAATGTGATTTTTTCCAGTTTACATGTAGATTAAAATCACCAATGATTGTTGCTGTCCCTTTATCACAAGCACCCGATATTTATTCTTGCATACTTTGTCCTGCATTGTGGTAGCTGTTAGGGGGCCAGTAGACCACTCACACAAGTGATTTATTTCCCCTTCTATTCCTCATCTCCACCCAAACCGCTTCTACATCCTGATCCCCTGAACTTTCCTGCTGGCTTTGAGAAGAGGGAAACCTGTAAAGGACATACTCATTAAATGTATCACTTCAATTCATTCACATGTCCACTAAGGCGTCGATGATGTAGGCTGCAGGCAATGCTGTCTGCCTTGGTAATGGTTCTCATCCAGAGGAGGAGAAAGTGGGTCCATTGCCACTTGGTATAGGGCCAATAGGAGCAAGGGCCTGAGCAGCAAGAGGCAGTTAGGCCTCTATAAGTTCAGGATGCTGGTGAACATGGAACACTGCAACGAGGAGCATTGGGTTGACCATGGGTGTATCGCTGGCAGTGATATTATCTAGAGATGAGTGAAAGGCAACGCCAGAGGTGCCCTGTTATGTATCGGGATGCGGATGCTCACATCTGCAAACTTCTGTGCGAGCTGCAGCCGCAAGGACTCTGGAGGAGTAACTAAGAGCTCCTGGTTTGCAATGGGTGAATGTGTTTCTGGGTGCCCTTTAAATATGGTGCCAGGACCATTGACCCATGAGGTTACAGCAGGGCGGGCAACTTACTGCTGCAAGATTTGCTAAGTTTCTCGCAGATACATAATTAATGAGCTGAAAAGTGGAAAATCACGTGTGTTCGCCTGCCCCACTACCCAGTGGGGATCACGGCGACTTTCCCACCTGCCACCAGACTTAGTCAATAGAATGGAGAATTCCGCCCTAGTCATAAATCCCAGCCATGAGCCTTAGGTGGGCCCCATAATCACACATTTTGGAGGAGGTATGCTTAGAACAATCATATTTTGGGTTTTATTGAAGGCTCAGGATGGTTGTAGTGCCTGCCCACCATGTGAATGACCATGTTTGGGGTGATCCAGAGACTTTGCCAATGACCCATCAAGGAAAATTTGGCACAAGATCAGAATTCAATGTATCCAGGTCCCAGCCTGCTTTCTGAAGAAGCTGTGACTGATTATAGTTTAATTATAAGACACACAAAAATTCGATGCAAATTTCAAATATATGTTTGCTGTGCAAATTTGCCTTTTCAGTTTTGTTTAATGTGATAGTAACAGGGAAACAGGATATTTGGGAATCATTAACTCATGTCTGTAATAGAGTTATAAGGAAACGTTATGACAAAGCTAATTAAATGGTTCTGCTGCTGTAAGATGCAAACGTTTATTTTAATGGATCAAAGGATGGAATGACTTGTAACTTGTGACAGTTTAAGATTCCCCAGCTGATATTTTATTCTGTGTTTTGGTTTTAACAAATTTGCAAACATTTTACGAAATAATTCATTTACTGATTTAGTAAAGCTGATTCATTCATAACATCAAAGTTCACTACTCTTGTCCAAGCCCAGTTGTACTGACATGTCCTGCCCCTGGACTTTGTTAATCTCTACACCCAGCTCTCCAATTAGCACTGCTGTCAGATGAGATTCCCCGTTGAAGAAGGAGTTTCACATGTTATCCTTATATTTACAGAAGTGTATAGAAATTCGTATTAAATTTTTTAAAAATTGACCTCCATTGTATTGTCCCAGAGAGACACAGGATGCCGGCGGGGGTTGAGCCAGCCTCCACTCCAGCAGGCTGTCGCACAGACATTTAAAGGCTGTTGGTTCATTATTTGGTTTACAGCAGGACTTAAGCCCACATCTGAGATTCCACCCACCTCTGAGATCAAATGACAGCCAGATCTCTGGTCACAGCAGCGCCCACGTGAGAGGTGGCCACCGTTGGGATTGCAACATTCCACAAAGGCAAGGATCAGGAGTTAAAGATAAGTGGAGAGAGGATGTAGGGGTGGCTAAAAGGCCCAAGTAAGTGGATTGGGGTCTGAGGTAGACAGGCCAGGGGGAGGGGGACTGAGGGGCTGGGAGAACAACCTGGGGGATGGGTTCCAACGGGCCTAGAGGCCTGTCAAGAAGACACCCCTGCCATCAGCCCACTCAGTGAAAGCTGCCAGGCTGGATGCTTGGCATGGGCCTCTCCTGCAACTGATTAGATCCCACCAGCAGTGGGATGATGCCCTTAATTGGCCATTAACTCACCCCTTAAGGCCTCATTTGGCCCACAGAAAGGTAGGCCACCTGATGCCTCACCCGCTACTGGTAAAATTGCAGCGGGTCAGGGGCAGGCAGGTAGGTAGCAGGCACAGTACCCATGGCATTTTACAGACACCTGCCTACAAACCTGCTGCTGGGGGGCTGTAAAATCCAGCCCAGAGCATCAGTATAACATTCACAAAGAAATCTTAAAAATCGAACAGTATACATTTCACTAACTATAAGGGTAACATGTGAAACTCCCTCACCAGTGTGAAATCTCACTCTACAGGAGTGTTGATTGGAGAACTGGGTGCAAAGGTTAACAAATTCTTGGTGAAGGACATGTCAGTGCATCTGAGTTTGGACAAGAGCAGTGCACTTTGGTGTTATCAGCAAATTAACTTTACTAAATCAGTAAATTAATTATTTGTAAAATGTCTCCAGTATAGACTTTCTGTTCTCTCTAGGAGAAGGATGAATAATGACAGACTTCCCGTAAAGACAAAAGGAAGAGAAAACAAAATTCTAGTGGCAAAGAAAATGTGGTTATACCAAGGTAAAAAAAAACCCATGCAAATGTAGAGCTGCTTGTAATAGAACAGTTTTTTTTAAGACGCTTCCTCCTCATAGCGTTATTATTAGCCACTTTGCCATTTCCGTTCCAGGCAACTGTTGCCAAGCATACTTACCCATAGCTACACAGAGCTATATAATTTGGCTCCGCATTTAAATGCATTACTTGGCAGCACTGAACATAATTATTAAATATTAACTCAGTGAAGATTGTTGCAGACCTGATGTTTTTTGGCTCTAACATATATAACTAATTGAACTCTATACACTGTACGTACAACAGAGAAAGAGAAGTTGATTTTTTTTCCCCAGTTTCTGCTTTGGTTTAGTGCAATAGTGACAAATAAGGTCTTGATAGGCTCAATTATATCAAAACTTGGTACTATGGCAAAGTCTGATTGGGAGCAGTGGCCACTGCTGGGACTACAAGCTGTCCACAGATTCTAAGGGCAGAATTTTGCCCTTAGCGTGCGGGCTCAAAGGGGGTGGGCAGGGACAGTCGAGAAGCCAACCGCCACCTGTGATCGGGCCCGGAAGGCAATTTTACGCTGGCGGGCCAATTAAGGCCCATCCAGCATGAAATGCGAGTGGCAGCATTCAGCACTGCCCATGCAGTTGGGGGGGAGGAGTGCGAGCTGGGCGAGCGTAGCCTTCGTGCATGCGGGTGAGTGCGCCCTACATAATTCCCGGAGCTGCCTCAATGAAATGAACTGATGCAAAAAAAATATAAATGTTATGAAACATGTCCCCTTATGTGACTCTGAGACATAAGCAGGGACATGTTATTTATGAAAAATGAAAGTATTTATTTAATTTTTATTTGCTTTTGGAAACCTCATCCCACCTGTGGACGAGGTTTCCAAAAAGGTGCAACGACTACTTGGTCTTTTCGCCTATTCGCCAACTGTAAGGTTGGGCGGGCAGTGAAAATTTTACTTCAAGTACCTTTTAAATGCCCTTAATAGGCCATTTAATTTTGGTGGCTGGAGCACGGCTGACTCCGGCGTGCGCCTGCCGAATGAAATATCGCGGGACTATGCGATGATGTTGGAACGCTCACCTGACATCATCGCGCATCATTTTATGCTCAGCCGGGTCGGGCATGCATCCGCCCGCCGAGCTTAATATTCTGCCCCAAGGTAGGATTTCCTGGCCCCGCCCGCAGGCAGGATCTTCCAATCTCACCAAAGTCAATGGCCATTTGGCTAGCTCGCCACATCTGCTGTAGCAGGGCCCACTGCGCCAGGGCCGGAAAATCCCGGTCTATATGCTGGGAGCCCAGGACAAAGGTAAGTTGAGGGGTCTCGTGGTGGGGACAGGAGGGTGAAGCCCCAGGTGAAGGGAGGCCCAGGGGTGGGGGGGGTGGGTGGGCGTAGTTTTGGAAAGGCCAGAAGGGAGATGATATTCAGAGGGCTAGACTTTAGGTGGGGTGCCCGATCGGGAAACGGGGACCAGTGATGGAGATGCCTCCCCACTTTTCCACCCAAGGCCCCAGTAGGTTTGCTTGCCAAGTTTCCCTCCAATCTCTGACTTCTTCCTGCCGGCCTCAAAATTGCAGCCGGGCAGCGAGCAGCCAAAAATTGGTCACTAGGGGCCTCAAATGGGGCCATAAGATCATAAGACACAAGAGCAGAAATTAGGCCATTCGGCCCATCAAGTCTGCTCCACCATTCAATCATGGCTGATAAGTTTCTCAACCCCATTCTCCCGCCTTCTCCCCATAATCTTTGATCCCCTTACCAATCATCCTATTTATCTCGGTCTTAAATACACTCAATGACCTAGCCTCCACAGCCTTCTGTGGCAATGAATTCCATAGATTCACCACTCTCTGGTTAAAGAAGTTTCTTCTCATCTCTGTTCTAAAAGGTCTTCCCTTTACTCTGAGGCTGTGCCCTCGGGTCCTAGTTTCTCCCACTAATGGAAACATCTTCCCCACATCCACCCTATCCAAGCCTTTCAGTATTCTGTAAGTTTCAATCAGATCCCCCCTCATCCTTCTAAACTCCATTGAGTATAGACCCAGAGTCCTCAAACGTTCCTCATATGCTAAGCCTTTCATTCCTGGGATCGTTCTCGTGAACCTCCTCGGGACCCTCTCCAGGGCCAGCACATCCTTCCTGAGATACGGGGCCCAAAATTGCTCACAATATTCTAAATGTGGTCTGACCAGAGCCTTATAAAGCCTCAGCAGCACATCCCTGCTTTTATATTCTAGTCCTCTCGAAATAAATGCCAATATTGCATTTGCCTTCCTAACTACCGACTCAACCTGCAAGTTAACCTTAAGAGAATCCTGGACTAGGACTCCCAAGTCCCTTTGCACTCCAGATTTCTGAATTCTCTCCCCATTTAGAAAATAGTCTATGCCTCTATTCTTCCTACCAAAGTGCATGACCTCACACTTCCCCATGTTGTATTCTATCTGCCACTTCTCTGCCCATTCTCCTAACCTGTCCAAATCCTTCTGCAGCCTCTCAGCCTCCTCAATACTACTTGTCCCTCCACCTATCTTTGTATCATCTGCAAACCTAGTCAGGATGCTCTCAGTTCCTTAATCTAGATCATTAATGTATAAAGTGAAAAGTTGTGGTCCCAACACTGACCCCTGCGGAACTCCACTAGTTATCGGCCGCCATCCTGAGAAGGAACCCCCTTATCCCCACTCTCTGCCTCCTGCCGGACAGCCAATCTTCTATCCATGCTAGTACCTTGCCTCTAACACCATGGGCTCTTATCTTACTGAGCAGCCTCCTGTGCGGCACCTTGTCAAAGGCCTTCTGGAAGTCCAAGTAGATAACATCCATTGGCTCTCCTTTGTCCAACCTACCCGTTACCTCCTCAAAGAATTCTAACAGATTTGTCAGGCATGACCTGCCCTTGATGAAACCATGCTGACTCTGCCCTATTTTACCATGCACTTCCAAGTATTCTGAAATCTCATCCTTAATAATGGCCTCTAAAATCTTACCAACGACCGAGGTCAGGCTAATCGGCCTGTAATTTCCTGTCTTTTGCCTCGCTCCCTTCTTAAACAGGGGGGTTATATTAGCGATTTTCCAGTCCTCTGGGACCCTCCCTGACTCCAGTGGTTCTTGAAAGATCACCACTAATGCCTCCACTATCTCTTCAGCTATCCCCTTCAGAACTCTGGGGTGTAATCCATCTGGTCCAGGTCATTTATCCACCTTCAGACCTTTCAGTTTTCCTAGCACCTTCTGCTTGGTAATGGCCACTATACTCACCTCTGCCCGCCGACTCTCTTGAACTTTGGGGATGTTACTCGTGTCTTCCACCGCGAAGACTGACGCAAAGTACCTATTCAGTTCCTCCTCCATTTCTTTATTCCCCACTACTACTTCTACAGTGTCATTTTCCAGTGGCCCAGTGTCCACTTTAGCCTCTCTCTTACTCTTTATTTATCTAAAAAAACTCTTGCAATCTTCTTTTATATTACTGGCTAGTTTACCCTCATATTTAATCTTCTCCCTCCTTATTTCTTTTTTAGTTGTCCTCTGTTGGTATTTGTAGGCTCCCCAATCCCCTGGTTTCCCACTGCTCTTCGCCACATTATATCCTTTCTCTTTAGCTTTTATGCTGTCCCTGACTTCCCTTGTCAACCATGGTTGCCTCGTCCTCCCTTTAGTTTGCTTCTGCTTCCTAGGGATGAATTTTTGCTGTGTCTCCAAAATTACTCCCAGAAACTCCTGCCATTGCTGTTCCACTGTCTTTCCTGCTAGGCTCATCTCCCAGTCAATTCTGGCCAGCTCCTCCCTCATGCCTCTGTAGTTGCCTTTATTCAGCTGTAATACCATTACACCTGATTCCAGCTTTTTCCCCTCAAATTGCAGGATAAATTCTATCATATTATGGTCACTTCCTCCTAAGGGTTCCTTCACCTTAAGCTCCCTTATCAAATCTGCCTCATTACACATCACTAAATCTAGAATTGCCTGTTCCCTTGTGGGCTCCACCACAAGCTGCTCCAAAAAGCCATCTTGTAGACATTCCACAAATTCTTTTTCTTGGGATCCACTACCAACCTGATTTTCCCAGTCTACCTGCATGTTGAAATCCCCAATGATCACTGTAACCTTGCCTTTCTTATATGCCTTTTCTATCTCCTAGTGTATCTTGTGCCCCACATCCTGACTACTTTTCAGAGGCCTGCACATAACTCCCGTTATGGTTTTTTTTACCTTTGCGGTTCCTCAACTCTACCCACACAGATTCTACATCACCTGACCCTACGTCATTTCATGCTATTGATTTAATTTCATTTCTTACTAACAAAGCAACCCCACCCCCTCTGCCAAACTGCCTATCTTTTCGATAGGATGTATATCCTTGGATATTTAGCTCCCAGTCCTGATCCCCTTGCAACCATGTCTCGGTGATGCCCACCACATCATACCTGCCAATTTCAATCCGTGCCACAAGCTCATTTACCTTATTTCATATACTGCATGCATTCAGATACAACACCTTCAGTCCTGTATTTCCCATCCCCTTTCTCATTGTCGTCCCTTTATCTGATGTGCTTGAAGTTAGATTCCTAGCCCTTTCCAAACACTCTGTCCTATTTTGTGTTCTGGGGACTTTAATAGCCTCTCCTGGGCTCTCCTTTCTTTTCAGTTTTTTCATAATTTTCCATGAAGTTGAATCCACCCCCCCCCCCCCCACAACACACACACACACACACACACACACTAACCTGCTGCTTTGTTTCCCATTAATCATACTTCTTGGAGTTTTACCCTTCCTCCCTGCCCCCACTTTCCAGTTTATAGTCCAGTTGACCACCCTATTTACCCTTTTCACTAGAACATTGGTCCCAGATCGGTTTAGGTGGAGACTGTCCCAATGGTACAGATCCCTCCTGTTCCAATACTGATGCCAGTGCCCCACGAAACGGAACCCCTCTTTCCCGCACCACTCCTTTAGCCATGAGGGCGAGGGCAGCTCACCTATCCAAGTCATGCCCACCCACTGTAAAATTTCTGACAATTCAGGTGCAGGCAGGTTGGAGGTGGCGAGGCTACCCGGGGAATTTTATAGAAACCCCTGCCCCCCACTCCCACCACCACACACCCAGTGTCAGGACCCATAAAATTCTGCCCTATTTATTTAATTTTTTTGCCCTATGCAGTGTATCATAACTTCCAACTCTGAGTCAGGAGATTGAGTTCAAGCCCCTCTCTGAGGGATACAGAGCAAAATCTAGAGTTAAGTGTTAATGTAACACTGAGGGAATGCTGCATTATTGGAGGTACCGTCTTTCAGATGATATGTTAAACCAAGGCCGTCTGCCTTCCCAGGTGGACGTAAAGGATACAATGGCACCATTTCAAAGAAGAGAAAGGGACTTTATTCAGTAGAGTGGTCAATAGTTAACCTCCCTGCTGTACCCCCCTCCATGCCCAACAGGAATGGTGGATAGGAAGGATTATATCCAGCTTATTCCACCTACTGGCCTGTTCCACCCAGTAGCATTCTCTCTTGACTAGGTTGGATGATATCTGGGATTGCTGCCTTAGAAAGTGGACCAAATCTCACCACTGGAGTACAGCACTTCCAACCTTTCCCCAATCCAATCCATACAATTTATTAGAACAGAGACTACAGTTCATAAGCTCATAAGAAATAGGAGCAGGAGGAGGCCATTTGGCCCCTCGAACCTACTCTGCCGTTCAGTAAAAGCATGGCTGATTTGATTGTGGCCTCAACTCCACATCCCTGCCTGTCCCCCATAATCTTTGACTCCCTTTTTGAGGGGTAAGATCCTCTCATTATCTAGCCTGTCAAGCCCCCTCAGAATTTTATATGTTTCAATAAGATCACCTCTCAT
This sequence comes from Carcharodon carcharias, assembly GCF_017639515.1. Classification (NCBI taxonomy): domain Eukaryota; kingdom Metazoa; phylum Chordata; class Chondrichthyes; order Lamniformes; family Lamnidae; genus Carcharodon; species Carcharodon carcharias. The sequence continues at coordinate 81,537,491 of NC_054472.1, read as the reverse complement.
TCTTTTAAACTTCAATGAGTTTAGGCCAACCTGCTCAACCTTTTCTCATAAGACAACCCTTTCATCTCAGAGGTCAGCCTAGTGAATCTTCTTTGAACAGTTTTCAATGCAACCATATCCCTCCTTGTGTTAGGAGAAGAAAAGTGTACACAGTACTCTAGATCAGGTCTCACCAATGCCCTGTACAGTTGTCGCAAGACTTCCCTACTTTTATCCTCCATTCTCCCTTGCAACAAAGGCCAACATTTCATTTGTTTTCCTATCTATTTGCTGTGCCTGCATGCTAACTTTTGGGACTCACGTACAAGGACATCCAGATCCTTGTGTACTGTAGCATTCTGCCATCTCTCTCCATTTAATTAATATTCTGCTTTTCTATTGTCACTGCCAAAGTGGACAACTTTGTATTTTCCCACATTATTCTCCATCAGCCAATTTTTTGCCCACTTACTCAACCTATCTATATCCCTTTGTAGACTCTTTGTGTCCTCTTCACAACTTGCCTACCTACCTATTTTTGTATCATCAAATTTGGTTACAATACTGTTGGTCCCTTTATCCAAGTTATAAATATAGATCATTAAATAGTTATCTAAAAAGTAATGAACTCATTGGCTGTGAAGCACTTTGAAGCCCTGAGGATGTGAAAGGCACAATATAAATGAAAATTCTTTTTTCGCACATTTGTTAGTTGTTGCAAGGTGTTGGGTGTAATTCGGTAGGTCTTATTAAGGAATTCATAGTCTTAGGAAGTACAACAGTAAATATTTATTAACAACTAGCAACTATATACATGCACAGTAAAGGTCCAAGCTAGGATCCGTCTCCATGCTTGCTTCTACACACGGCTCTGTCCAACACTACACTGATCCCTAGGTGCGGGTCATGTGTTCTCTTACATCACTGTGTGGGCAGTACTGTACTAAGTCCCACATTAACCCTTTATGTGCCACACCCTTGTACTATATTATTGTTATCCCTTTTGATTTCAGACAAGCGGTGTCAGAAACCATGCCCCCAAGCCAGTATATTGTGGCTAGATGCAAATAAATCTCCCTCTGTTCAGCCTCATTCCCATCACTGCAACAGTTCTCCTGTGCTACAACAGCCACGCTGTGGGACTAGTTGAATTAGATTGCCAGATTAGTAGTAGTTAAGGACAATTTTGTATCTTCAGTCAAAACCCACTTAGAAACCAATCAAGCTAATTTTGTATTGGCTTTTATTGCTAGTTATTATTCTAGGTCAGATTTGAACCCAGATCTCAGGATTGAAAGACCATTGTATAACACATTGAATCACTCAGTCCCTTCATTCACATGAAAATGGCATACAGGAATAGATTGACATTGCTTCAGGATTTGCTTTTCTGCAGGAACACACCACTTTGCTGGGTTACTCTTATTTTTGCTTTGTGAGTGTGGCACCTTGCAAAATGTGTTTCATTTACATTGAAATAGTATTAATTTTATGCCCACTTCCCCAAATTCCAATCTACTTTGCTAAATCATGTGTGTTCGAATTAGAATAGACCCTATAGATTTTCTGATGTGCTACATTACCTATTATTAATGCAGAGGGCCACTGAACAATATGTATTTGACACAGCTTGCTTAATTCAAGGTAAATCTAGGAGCAACAACTAATGATAGGGTGGCTCTGTAGGACAACTGGGTGATAGAGAACAGAGACAAATAAAACATTTTACTGAAATGCTACTTGAATAAACAGTGTGATTGCCTGGTGAGCTAATAAAATGCTGTATCGACAAGCTCATTGTTAGTAGAAAGCATTTGTTTTCTAAAACTTTCTGTAGAATTGAATAATGTGTGAAATAATCTTATTTAAATGTGCAGTAAGCAGTTTGGTTATCAGTTTAACACTTGCATATCAGCTATAGAATTCCACTAAGTTGATTATCGAATAATATCATGAGCAAAATGGCACATAACTGCCATCAATGACCTCTCTACTTTGGGAAATGACAACACTATGCTGACACTGGACAGTCATTTCATGTTGTGTTATCATTTAGTAGAAAAGAAAATAGAAGTATTGGTCCCATCATCAATACATTAATCGCCTGTTTTGCTGCAATCACAATCAGCAGATTGGTTGATACTGCGCATGATTCCTGTGCTAGCTTGAAAGGAAGCAGAGGCAAAGAATTTGAGGGGCAAGGTAACCTTTACTACCATTGTCAATGCCGTGTGAATTGTACAAGTTAGCTGCAGGTGTCCTTGCTACAGATCTGCAAGTAGCTGCATGCTGATCTAAACCCTGGGGAGCCAATTCACCACAATCATTGTCGGAAAGTTATGCCAGTTATAGTTGTTGGTGTAATGGTGGGTGCAAGCAAACAAGCTCTATTACCTTTTGATCTCTGTCGTATGGTTTCTTTCAACTTGCCGTGTTTGAAAAACAACCTTCATCACTTCACTAGCCAAACACTAGAGACTCTTCACTTTGATGCTTTGTTGACACCTGAGTTCCAGTGAAAGTTCATATTCCAAGAACTCCTTTATCAGCTCTTATCATACTGAAGTCTTAGAAATGCTTCAATTCCATCTAGTTTTATGGTGAATGAGGAGACAACGTTAGGCTATTTTAAGTTCCATGTAAATGTTACATAAGGGACTGAAACAAATTTCTGAAAGTGTGTTTTTAAATTTATTTAATAAAAATGGCAGAAAAGCTATCAGAAGTATTGGGAAATAAGAGTTTCATTAGACCCACTTCAGATGGGAAAAGGGAGTCCTCAACTTGATCCTATTTTATGCTTCTTTTGGCAAACTCACCTTAGATCAGTCTAAATGGCCAAAAAAAATCACAGTTGCACATCTGCCATTTCCCAAGATGTTCTCCCAGTAAGTGCCAGTCCCCTTTGGGAGTATCATATTGCCTAATTACCCCTCATGTCATCAATTCATGGTCTATGCAGCTCAGGGAGGGAATATTTATTTTTCACTGCACATTTCTATGTAAAATTCTGTTTTCTCTTATTTTTTAATCCAAATTAAGGACTGTGGATTTTGCCACAAAAGCAGTTGAATACTTAGACCAGGATTGGGGCCCGCTGCAGGAGATGTGGCAGGCCAGCCAAATGTCTATTGACCTTCGGTGGGACTGGACGATCCCAGTGGCAGGCGGAGCCAGAAAGTTTCACCCTTAGAAGCATTAGAACGTCTTATTCAGTTTGCCTTGCATAAATTTTTGAATTATAGTCCATACTGTATAATGCTGCAGTTCTGATATCTAATGGATATTATATACAAGCAATATGATTAGGTAGTAACCTGGCACAACTTGATTTCTTAATGTGCTGTTATTAGCTGATCGGCTCTTGTCCCACCCAATAATAAAGTAAACCCTCTAACATGTGTTAAGCTAGATTACTAAATTTCATATCGATTTAAACTGTTCAGTTTAGTACACTTCATGCGTTAATCATCCCTAATAATCATTCTATTTTAAACATAATTTAAAAAAAATATTTTATGTTAAGCCATTTCCCAAACTAAATTACCTTTATAGGTTGTTATCAAGGGAAGATTTTTCTTAGGCTGATGTTTGCCATTTCAGGTGGACATAAAAGATCCCATAGCACTATTTTGAAGAAGAAATATTTATCCCTCAATCAACATCACTAAAAAATAGATTATCTGTTCTTTATCACATTGCTATTTATGGGAGTTTGTTGTGCACAAATTGACTGCCACATTTCCTACATTACAACAATGATTAGAATTCAAAAATACTTCATTGTCTGTAAAGGGCTTTAGTATGTCCTGAGGTTATGAAAGGCAAGTCTTTACTTCCTTTTTTTCTTTCTCGGAGGTGCCATCTTTTGAATAAGACTTTAAACCAAGTGCATAACTGTCTGTACAATTAAACATAAGGGATCCTGTGGCATTTTTTTGTAGAAAAGTGTCCTAGTCAATATCCTTCCCTCAACCAACATTACCCAAATGGCTTGGTGACTGATCATTCAATGCCACAAGAAACTGAAACCTTTCCTCTTATGCCATGGCCTCAATGTTTACTCAAGACTATGAAGGAAGCGGGAGGGAAGATTTCCGGAAGGGAAAACTACTGGTGTGTGTTTCCTGGGCCCCTTGCTGAAATTAACTGCAAGATGTCTTTTAATTTTTTCAGCAGGATGCCCGCTAAATAGGCAGTTGGAGGGACTAGTGGGAAGTCAAAGACCGTGGAGGATGTGGGGGGACTTGGAGATCGTGGGGATGGAGGGCTTGGAGATCATAAATCTCAATGTGCAGTCACTTTCGGGATATGGTTTGACACATCTCCCTTACATGAGACAAGGGGCGAGTAAAAAACATAAGTCTGCTAAACATCTCATGAGTCTGAGGCACACAAAAGGGAGGCAGTCATGGAGTGGGATCTCGGATCACCCTTGCAATAAGAGGGCACAGAGATTCATATGCAAGAGGCATTCACATGATGAGACCATTATCATGAACCCAAAATATATTTCCAGAGGTGCATGATATATACAATGACAGAATACCCACCACTGTGCGCTCAGTATTTCTTAGTTTTTCTTGCCCTATCGGTACGTCTAGGTGCTTCGCAACATCCACAGTAGAAGTGGAGGCAGCCTGCTGACTGCTATGCCCTGTTGTCTGTGATGAACTTTGCAGATGTCTTCTTGAGGGCCAAGGCCTGGAGGGCCCCGGCCTGCTTTGAGTCTTCTGCTGTGTGGCATGAGTACCCTCCTCGGCCTGTGGAGCTGGAGCTGATGGGTCACAGGCAGAGGGGATTGGGAGCAGCTGGAAAGTCTCGGAGTCTCCTAGGTAGATGGCCCTGGGGTTTCCAGCTGATGGTCCTTCACCCTTTAGGTGCCCGAGTGTCCGTGCCTGACTCCTTGCAGAGAAGGGCACTTGGAGGAAAGTCAAGGTGCCCTGCCCCCCTCTTGTCTATCTACTGATAGATCCCACCTATTCCCATAACAATGGAGAGCGGGTCCATGCGTAAATCTGGCAGAACCTGCTGGATCAAGGTCTCCAAGGGGGTCACCATCCTTCCCATAGTTACATCAAGATGCTCACATGTCAGAGCCACAACATTAGACAGAATGCGGATGGATTCTTCTGTCCTTTGCTCTAGTCTGTTGACTGCCTCTTGCAACTCTACCTAATTTCCGCTGTCTGTTTTTGCATCTCCAGCATATGTGCTATGGCTGTTTCCAGAAGCTTGTCATCTGACTCAGGTGATTGAGTACTGACTTACCCTAGCGGAGTGGATTTGATCATCCATCCTCTTCCTGTACTGCACAGCCTTTCTTTTTTGGGTCCCAGTGACGCAAACCTCAGCTACAACCTCCTCCCAGGCCAAGGTGAGGTTGGTGGATCTCCTGGTTCCTTCCCTCGGGAAGAGGACATTATGGCATTTGCAGACACCATTGAGGAGATCCAACAGGGAGTCATGGCTGAACCTTGGGTGCATGGCTTCTTTCTCCTGGGGTCATCTCAGAATGTGCAGACGACACAGCTGGGCTGCAGAGAGTGAACGTGTGTTCAGGTGGCATTTAAATATGGTGCCAGGACATTCGACCCCATAAGGTGATAAATCAGTGCCCGCCCAGCCATGTGATTTGGAGAGCGGCTCGCAAATCATATTTAATGAGATTCCAAGCGTATAATCGGACGCGAGAACCCACCCCGCCAACCTGCGGGAATCGCGCTGCTTATCCAGCCAGCTGCCACACTTAGTCTCCAGAACAGAAAATTCCACCCAATCTCTCTTCATAGAACAATCCCCTCATCCCAGGAACCACTCTAGTAAACATTCATTGTACTACCCCTAAGACAACTATGTCCTTCCTTAGGTAAGGAGACCAAAACTGCACACACTATTCCAGGTGTGGTCTCACCAATGCCCTGAATAATTGTGGTCAGACTTCTTTACTCTTATACTCAAATCCCTTTGTAACAAAAGCTAACATACATTTTCCTTCTTAATTACTTGATATATCTGCATGCTAACTTTCTTTGATTCATGTACAAGGACATTTAGTTCCCTCTGAATGCAAACATTTCCCCCATCTCTTGACATTCAAAGTATTCTGCTTTCTTTATTTTTCCTACCTAAGTGGTAACTTCACACTTTGCCACAATGTATTTCCATTTGCTATGTTCTTGCCCACTCATCCAATCTGTCTTCATCCATCTGCAATTTATTTGCATCCTTCACAGTTTAGTTTCCCATCTAACTTTGTATTGTCAACAAACTTGGCTATGTTACACTTTGGAGCAGGAATCAGGAGTCGACATCACAATTCTGCCTTCTACCCACCAATGCCTCCTGACACTATTTTCATCCGTGGGAGATAGGACGACCTGGTGACAGGCAAACTGATGTTGAGGCAGTAAGGTTAACAGACCTACCTCTGTTCACTGAGACAGTGGCCCAGTTCTAGAAATTAGTGTGAGTCCCTCTACCCTATCTACCACACCCCGCAGACACCCCATACCCACCTCATCTCCCCATAGCCCCTTCACCTCCATAACCCCCTCACCCTTCCATATGTTCAAACTGCAATACCCCCTCACCCCATTTTCCCCTCATCCCCCCATACTCCTTCAACCACTTACTCAGTATCCACTATAAACAGAACTCAGGAGTCCTATAATAAAATTTGGAAGTCTTTGAAAAGAACTTAAATCTATCAAAATTACTTGAATATCCAGTTTAAAAGCAGTACTCTCTTTAAAGCTCATAAATCTGTCAAAATAGACAAGCTCACATTCCCTTGACAGCTGTGTAAACAAACCCTGATGACCAGAATCCATAGGTTGGAAGGACTTACATTCCATTGAACAACTGTATAAACAATCCCTGCTGAACAGAAGCAATTAGAGCCTTTGAACACAGCCAGAATCCAAGCCTTTTGTCAAATCTTTAAAATAGCCAAACTGGTGCCTGAGCTGAACTTCAAGGGAAAAGTTAAAGCAATGGGGAAATTTCACATAATCTGATCTGGATTTCAAAAGTGTGCACTGCAGAATAACACTTTATCCATGTATAATGTATTCTAGTGCATCTGAAGACTTTTCCACTTTCATAGTGCTGTTCTTTCCCTTGACAGCTTGCCAGTTGTCATAAGTAACAACCTGGCAACCATGTTATTTAATGGTGACTTACCTTTTCAAGCAAAAAGCTAGTATGATCAAACACTGTATCTAAAACAGATAAAATTTATGCTGCAACATTGCATTGTTGTGAAATAGGCAACACATTTTTCACTTATCTTTCATACAGTTCCCTCCTCCAAAACATGGTTTGCTATGGTTCACAATACTTCTGTGCTGGTGTGATTCACATTGCCTACCAAAGTCTGCCCTCCTCCATCAAAGTTGCAGAAATTTGGATATGCCCACTTCTGCAATGGTTCCAGCAATGATAGGACAGCAACCTAAGAGATCCCAACCCACCCATTTATCCTGCATTGATGAAAATTGCCAGCACCAGGAGTGGGGATGGAAATCCCAGAACCTGCCATTTTTAAAGTTGCCCAATGCACTTCGGCCCTGCATTGGGATTGGAAAATCCACCCCAAAGTATTTGTTTAATTTCTCTGCCATTTCCTTATTTCCCATTATAATTTTATCTCTGTCTCTAATGGGCTGACAATTTCCTTCTTCAATTTCCTAATTGCATTCCTGTAGAAACATTTAAAATCTGGTTTCATTTCTCTTGTGCGTTTACTCTCATTTTTTTTTCTGTTTATCAATTTCTTGGTTTTGCTTTGTTGAATTCTAAAACCCTCCCAAACTTAAGGCTTACTGTTCTTTGTGGCAACATCCAAAGCCTCTCCTTTGATTTAATACTATCTCTAAATCCTCTTTTTAGCCAGGTTGGACCACTTTTTCCGTGGGGCTTTTGTGCCTTATAAGAATGTATATTATTGCAAATTATCTATTCTTTAAATGCTAGTCATTATCATATCTTTTAATGTGATTCCCAATCTACCTTAGACAAATTGCTCTTCATGCCCACATTGTTTGCTTTGTTTAGATTGATTACCCTAGTTTTGCACTTAACTAAATCACTTTCAAGCTCAGTGTAAAATTCTATCGTATTATTCTTACTCTTCACTGAGGTCCCTTTATTACAAAGTCATTAATTAATCTTTCTTTATTGCACAATGCTAGACCAAAATAACCTATTCTCTAGTTGGTTCTTCGACATACTGATCTAGAAAAACTATCTTGCATACATCCTATGAACACATTCCCCACACTATTACTGTAAATTTTGTTTGCTTAGTCTATTTGAAGATTAAATTCCCCCCAGCCCCATGATTACTGTATCACCCTTGTTACATATGCCTCTAATTTACTGATATATTTTTTGTGTTACACTGAAACTATTAGGTGGTCTATAAATTACTCCCTCCAATGATTTCTGACCTATATTGTTTCTTAGCTCCACCCAAATTGATTCTGCTTCTTGATTTTCTGCATTAATATCCTTTCTCTTTACTGTCTTTATCCTGTCCTTTATTATCAGGGTACCCCTTCTCCTTTTCCATTTTGCCTATCTCTTCGAACAGTTCTGTATCCTGGAATGTCAAGTGCCTGAGTGGCACAAGATGCGGAGACCTTCTCAAAAACAGGCAATGCAGAATTCTTGCCATCTCTGCAACTAGTGGGTGACCAAGACTCTCAATGACTTCACAACATTCTGTCCCATTATTGGCAGCTGCACAAATGTATTTAAAGGGTACGTAAAAGTACATAAATCATCCATGAACTCCAACAAAATTCGCAGGAATGTTGCTCATGAATACAAAAGACTTGGCAAGCCCTGATAGGATTGAAATCTGTTACCCTTAGAGCTTAAGTTCAGCTTCATCTAGTTGAGCTAATTGACATTTGACTTACTTCATTGACCCTTCTGAGGTATGTATTGCGTGCAGTTACATCAGAACAGAACACAGGATGTCCAGAGCAAGAAAAAACCATTCATCCAATTAAGCTCACCTTCCTATCTTTGTAACATACTCCAGTCCTACATTCTTCCAAGAAATCAGGGTTCCACTTTTTTGCACCTTGTACTTCCCCGCTTTCTTTTGCCTTACTAGTGCCAGCCGTGCCTTCCATCTGTCTAGACCCCAAGCTCTGGAATTCCATCCGCAAAACCTCTTTAGCTCTCTTTGTTCCTTTAACGTGTTCCTTAAAACCTAGTTCTTTGACCAAACATTTGGTCACCTTTTTTCACATCTCCTTCCTTGGCTTAGTGTCAAATTTTGTTTTATGAAGTTCCTGGGAAACACCTTGGACATTTCACTGTGTTAAAGATACTATATAGAAGCAAATTGTTGTTAAAAGACCGAAGAAATAGCTCATCACTGTAACTGTCACGGAAGAGCTATAAAAATCCAGGAAAATTGGCACAAAATGGTATTTACACAATTTTTCCATGGCTTTTATGGCTTTTTTGACAAAGTTATGACAAAAGACCAGGAGGACCCTCAAAAAAATGCACCCTTTAATCTTATAAGGCTTCAAAGGTTTACAAAATGATTTTAAAATTATTTTATAGTAGTATTGTTAAGGGAATGAAAAAGATAAACCCAGAACTCAACTTCAAAGTGTGAGAGTAGGACAAAGAGCACTAAATAAATTCAATAACTTTTTAAAAGCTTTTCCACAAAGATCATCACATAGAATGGGCTCCGAGCTAGAGCGGTAGAGGCAAAATCCTTGAAAAAAATACAAAACAATTAGATGCAGCAATAGGAGGCATTTTGTGTCTTTGTAGATGGATAAATTAAGATATCAAGTTGCCTCCCTCGTCCATAATTATCTTGTGCATTTAAATAACTTTATTGCAAATGTAGCTCAACCAACTTCGCTGAACTGGGAAAATCTGTTTGAAAATCTATACATAGAAAGCCTGCAATTAGGTCTGAAATTAAAACAGAAATTGCTGGCCAAGTACTGTAGCTCCAGTTCCAAAAAGAGAAAAATATAGGCCAACTCCATTTTAGTTTAATGAGTGTCATTAGCGTCTGTAAGAGATTGGTTGTTTGACTGCTTCTAGTGATTACATTTGAAAAAATGCAGGACCTGTTATACAATGGCACTCATTAGTCTAAAATGTACGTGTACATGTAATACTCTGGAGGAGAAATTGGGGTTTGCAGTGCCCATCAGTGTTACATTGGAAAATGGGGTCTAGGATACACGCATTTTGGTCAAGTGATTTAGCATGCATCTAACAACCGTGGGCAGCATATAAAGCAGGCAGATTATTAAACAATCATTATGAAGCACTGCCACTTTTAAACACCACCCTTCTGCCCACACCAAGGTCTTGACTTCACACATCTGAACATGACATTGAACATTATTAAAGTGCTATTTAAAGTGATCATGAACTATTTGCAAGATAGTCGCTGGCTTATTTCTTCTGGCTGCTAGTGCAATGGCAAACGTTTTTGAAGCTTTATACATTTACCTATATTTTGAATAGTCTACAAGGATTGGACTGAAGTACTGATTCATTTTAAAGCTTCCAGACATGGGTGGTCTGAGAGACTAGGAGTGTGAAAAGTGGCCACAAAGAGCAGGACAAGCTGCTAGAAGAGGGAGAGGAGGAGGATAAGGGCTCTGAGCAGGAGGCCACATCCATTGAGGGTCTTCAGGAAATGTTGACCTGCAGCGACAGAGCCTACCACTTCTCCGACAGTGGTGCAAATCAGATATGGAAGGCTGATAAGGCCTCCAGATCGCCTGAATCTAAGAACTCAAAGAATTGAAGGGGAGAGATAGTGTAGCAATAACAATGTAAATACATGGGGTAAACTAGATTAACTTGAAATACATTCGATAAAGACTTGGGAGGAGGTGTAGTATAAGGGTCTGGCACATATAGGGTTAACCTGGGACTGAGTACAATACTGCCCGCACAGTGATGCAAAAGAACACATGACCTGCACTTCGGGGTCAGTCTCATGTTAGACAGAGCCATGTGCGCAAGCATGGAGACAGCTCGAAGCTTGAACCCTTATTGTATATATGTACATAGTTCTTGTAGTTAATAAATACATACAGTTAAAGTACTTAAGACCATGACGACTTCATTAAGACCTACTGAACGGTATCCAACATCCTACAACATGGGCCACTACTCCCCAGTCTCCATCGCTTCCTCTAGTTCCCAACCCCCAGACTCTATCTCTCTTCCCAGCCTCCCATTGTCCTGTCACCGTTTTTCTCCCAACACCCCCAACCTGCATGTTTTCATTCCTCCCCTCACTCCCATTGCCCCAGCCTCCACCTTTTCCTGATACCTGAGCAATCCCTGATTGCTAACTTCTCAGCTCCCTCCCCCCCACCCTAACTCCTAATCCTTAAATGTTCCCGAGGCTCTGCGACGGTGGGTACAGCGTCACCGGGCTAGGGGTGGGAAATTATGCACTTGGGCCCCATGCAACTGGCACCTGAATGAAAACTGAAGGGAGCATAGAGTGGTGTCCCGGAATATATTCACACTGCAACAACAACATTTATATAGCACCTTTAACCAATGTTCCCTCTAACTTCTGTGTGGCTGGCTTGTTACACTACATGGTCCCTTTCAGATTGCCATACATGCTCAAATCTTAAAGGGAACTTTGTTTGAATGCAGCCTGTTTGTTCGCTGTGCAGCATATTCCCAATTGCTGCATTCCGTAGAGGGAACAATGCCATTTGTTTACAAGAATGGTTTCAGGAATGAGACACTTCAGTTATGAGGAAAGATTGGAAAAGTTGGGACTGTTTTCCTTGGAGAGGAGAAAGTTGAGAGGAGACCTGATAGAAGCCTGGACAGAGTAGATTGGGAGAATCTGTTCCCACTCATAAATACTGAAAGAGTCCTTATCAAAGTCACAAATGACATACTATCGAGAACCAGAGGGCACAGTTTTAAAGTGTTTTGCAAAAGAAGCAAATGCGGGATGAGAAAAAACTTGTTCATACAGCGAGTAATTAGGGTTTCAAATACACTGTACACTGCCCTGGAAGTGTGGTGGAGGCAGGTTCAATTGAGGCATTCAAGAGGGCATTGAATGATTATCTAAATAGAAACAATGTGCAGGGTTATGGGGAAAAGGCAGGAGATTGGCACTAAGTCAAAATGCTCAGAGAGCTGGTGCAGACAAGATGGGCCAAATATCCTCCTTGCACACCATAACAATTCTGTGATTAACATAATAAAACATCACAAGGCACTTCACAAGAGCATTAGCAAACAAAATTTGATACCAAGCCACAAAAGGAGATACTAGGGCTTATGACCAAATGCTTGGTTAAAATGTAGCTTTTGAGGAGCAGCTGAAAGAAGGAAAGAGGTAAAGGGGCAGAAAGATTTAGAGAGGGAATTCCAGAGTTTAGATTTTTGTCAACTAAAAGCAGTCATCAATGGTGGACTGATTAAAATTGGGGATGCTGTAAAGGCTAGAATTAGAGGAGCAGTGATATCTCAGAGAGCTGTAGGCCTGCCAGAAGATTCCAGAGATATGGAGGGGCTTGACCATGGAGGGATTTGAAAACCAGGATGAGAATTTTAAAATTGAGCAGTTGCTTAACCAGGAGTCAGTGAAGGTCAGCAAGTACAGGGGTGGTTGATGAAGAGGACTTGGTGCTGAGTCATGGGCAGCAGAGTTTTGGATAACCTGAAGTTTACAGAAGGTAGAACATGGGTGGCTGGCAGGAGTGCAATGGAATAGTCAGGTCAAGAGGTGGCAAATGGATGGCTGAGGGTTTCAACAGCAGATGAGTTGAGACAGGCGAGGAGTTGGGTGATATTACATAGGTGGGAATAGGCAATCTTAGTGAATATATTCAAGGCTGCGTTAAACAGATTTTTGATCGACAGGGGAGTTAAGAATTATGGGGGACAGGCAGGAAAGTGGAGTTAAGGCCACAATTAGATCAGCCATGATCTTATTGAATGCTGGAGCAGGCTCGATGGGCTGAATGGCTTACTACTGTTCCTATTTCTTATGAACTTATGATAGCACAGACATGTGGTCAGAAATTCACCTCAGGATCAAATTTGACACCAAAGTTTTGAACAGTCTATAAAGGCAAAATACTGTGGATGCTGGAAATCTGAAACAAAAACAAAAATGCTGGAAAAACTCAGCAGGTCTGACAGCATCTGTGGAGAGAAGGACAGAGTTAACGTTTCGAGTTCTTTGAAGAAGAGTCATACGGAATCGAAACATTAACCCTGTCTTTCTTTCTACAAGTGCTGTCAGACCTGCTGAGTTTTTCACCATTTTTTGTTTTTGATTGTGAACAGTCTAGTTCAGCCTAAGACAGTTACCAGAAAGAGGAGTGGAATCAGTGGTTAAGGAATGCAGTTTGTGGTGAGGACTAAAGAAAATGTTGGTCTTCCCAGTATTTAGTTGGAAGACATTTCTGCTCATCCAGCACTGGGGATGTCAGACAAGCAATCTGACACTTTAGAGACGGAGGGGTAGAGGGGTCAAGAGTGAAGTGGAGCAGGGTGTCACCAATGTACACATGGAGTTTTACATTATGCTTTCAGATGAAGTCACCAAGATGCAGCATGTAGATGAGAAAGGGGAGGAGACCAAGGATAAATATTGAGGAACATCTGAGGTAATGGTATGGGACTGGGAAGAGAAACCAATGCATGTGATTTACTGGCTACAAATTGATACAGATGAATTAAACCAAGAGAGGGCAGTTCTATCCAACCAGATGACAGAGGAGAGATGTCGGAAGGTGATGGTGTAGTCAACTATGTCGAAGGTTCAGACAGGTCGAGAAGAATGAGGAGCGATAATTTATCACAGTCACATAGTACGTCATTTGGACTTTGATAAAGACTCTTTCAGTATTGCAGTACAGCCAGAAACCTGATTAGAGAGTCAGACTGCAATGCTGGAGCACATGTGCAAATTAGTGATACAAGAAATCTCTCTCCCAAATTGCCAGCAGCAATGCTTAGGAGAAGAATCACCAATTTCTTGAGGCTCCAGTCAAACCGGGAGGGTTGGGAACTCTAGTGACTGTCAATCTTTTAGAAACTCACTGTCTTGATTGTCTCACTTCTAAGCTATTAGATACTGCCAAATAAATTCAAGTCTGATTAATATTCCGTCCTGCCGCCACCATCCTTTTTTTTTAAGTTTTTGCTGTGGACAATAATAAACAGAAGAAGGGAAAACTCATAATGTAAAAGATGTGATAATAACAGCCACTGCTCTACAGAACTAATTCACTCTGTGAAGTGCTTTGAAGTATTTTCCAAGTGATAGTTATGTGGTCCATAGGTACAGCAGAGTTTTACAGTGTAATGTAGCCAACCCCCCAGGGTAAATATGGTTGTTCTCACAGTGAGGATGTTTTAAATCTCTGGCAATGGAGAATGAGAAGTCTCTAAATTATTTTCTCAATTTTTTCTCTGTACACAAGCAATATTCAACATTTTAGTCCTTAAAATGTCAAAATACTACTGGCAGAAAATTAAATAATGTCTGTATCACAATACCCCAAAATTTTGCTTTATTGTTAGTTAAAGTGAAAACAAATATTGGTTTTCAGTTTTTTTAGTACTTTTTTCTCTCTTGCAGCCCACTTACTTTCACACATCCTGATGCTCTAGCTTTAGCCACGACCAATCTCTGTGGGTCTCTGCAACAAGAAACATGAGCAGCAATCCAAGCCTTTTACCTTCTTGGATGGGAGCCGTAATATCAAAACCAGTTCACTAACAGCCTGCTGAGAGTTCCCACTTAAATATAGATAAGTCTGAATGATGGGTACTCCTGGAGCTGGGTCGTAAGATCTTCCAGTAGGAAGATACAATGGAGGTGGCCACTTTAAAATGTTTTCATGGAACTGTTTAGTTCATCTTTTACCGTGTGTCAGAGGTTTCAAAACAGCTATTCAAGTATAATTTCACAGACTGGCTCATGGGCCATTACAATGATTTTCTTAACCCTATGTAATTGTCATGCTTTGTTGTCAAAAAAGGAAAATCACAGCTGGAGATCTTCAGGTGTCAAATTCCAAATGCAAAATACCAAGCTCTGGAAGGTGTCTATATTTGGCAGGCAGAATGCTCCCTAGTTTTGCACTTTCATCCAGCATTAACAGGGTAGTCACAGTCTGAAAGTTACACCTACTGACTTACCACCCTGTTCGCACTAGTGCTTCAGCTGCTGCTATCCTGAGAAGGGCATCAGAAGTACCCATCAGCAGGCATAATGCTGCTAGTGGTAAGGAAACTTGCTCCTTTGGCCTGTATAGGACTCCGATTGTATTTTGACACACTGTGAGCAGATATATGGCACTACCACTTTCTCCATTTGTACCAACCTAAACAGTGGTTAAAAAAACAATATTTTAACCTTATATTTTTGTTGGGCTCCTTCTGGCCTCAGAAAAATACCCTGGCCCATTATCAGACTGTGTGCAGCTCTCCCCTGGGATTGTCTTTTGCTCTCCTTTTGTACTGTCTGTACCTATTTATATTGTCTAGGATTTCATATGTCTTTTTTTATTGATTGATACTTGATACTTGGTAAGGTTTTCCTTCGTAGTCTTCCACTTTTTCACAGGAAGTGCATAGTGAGTGACCACCTACTGTGCATCTAAACTTAAAATTGCCCACAATGAGTCTTCCCAAAATTTAAAAAGAACGCTTGTTCGTTGAACTTACATTTTTTTATTGTGGATAAATTGCCCTATTTCCAACTTAAAGGTGATATTTATTATTTAACATCCAAAGAATGACCAACACACAACAATCCACAAGGTATCTGCACTGGACTTTCAGCTATAGAGTAAAATCCTGCCAGATGCAATCTGTCAGAGTTGTCACAGTTATCCACAAACATTTAGAAATGGCAATGTTCTAATACTGTAATATTCAAAAATAAATTGAGTAGCAGCAAAAGCTTCATTTTATGAGTTTATAGTTTACGTTTTACACTCACTGCGGAGCATAAATTTTAAACTAAAACATATCATAAATACTTCAAGAAGGTACGACATTCATGATGGTGTGTCGATAACCAGGAGGGAACATTTATTTCATGCACCACAGGTGAAATTTTCTGAGCTCCTACACCCTCAGTGAGCCTCACATGCCATGGATAGGAAATCATGAACACTTCTATCAGTTTTGCTCACAACCTTCTTTCTTCTCATGCGTGGAGTTCCAATCACTCTAGTATCTCCTTGTAACTAAAGTCTTCCTTGATATATTTTTTATAAATCGATTCAGTGCCCTCCCCATATCCTTGACAAGCTTCTTATGGAAGGGCACCTAAAACTGGGCACAGTACTCTAAACAGTACTTTGTATAGGATTAGCATTACTTCTCTCCTTTTGTACTCACTGTACCTGTTTATTTAGACCAGGATTTCATATGTCGTTTTTTATAGCTTAATATTTGGTACTTGAAAAGCTTCCCCTCCATAGTCTTCGCCAGGGAATTTTCACACCAGGTACACAATGAATGCACTCGGGTTGGAGTTGTTGGTTATGAACTCTTCAAGCTCAGTCACTTTTGGCCTTATTGTACTGCTTAGAAGTATTTAATTCCTCATTCAAAATTTTAATGGGCTTTTCTTCGGTTCTGGAGACTGTGCCAGCCTAGTGACATGATGATCTGAGAGGCACCAGAATCTTGCGAGTAACTAAACAAGCTGCTTGGCGTTGAACTTTCTCAAGGAGGGTAATGCTTTTAGCAGTATATGGTTCCCGTGTGGCTACACCATACTCTAAGGGTGGAGTTTTCCATTCTGGAGACTAAGTCTGGTGGCAGGCGGGAAATCTGGCATGATTCCTGCTGTGTGGCGGGGCAGTTGAACACACATGATCTTACGCTTTTTAGCTCTTTAGTTATGCATCAGTGAGGAGCTCTGTGAATCTCGTAGTGGGGCGGGCAGGGAGCCATATGCCCTACCACTACCTTACGGGTTCAAAGGTCCTGGCACCATATTTAAACTGCACCCGGACAGATACACACTCACTGCAGACCTGGGCATTGTTGTGGAGAGGAAAGCAATGGCCCCGAAGAGAAACAAACCCCCTGGCCCATGGTTCAGCAAAGCGTCCCTGGGGATTCTCCACCAGGCCATCCAGGAAAGACAGGAGGTCCTCTTTCTGAGGGATGGGAGCAGGAGGTCCTCCCACATAACCACTCCGGCCTGGGAGAAGGTCGCCGGGGATGTTAGGACCTGTGTTGATGTCCCCATGTCCTTTATTGATCTAACCTCACCCCTTCACAAGGCCACATACACCCTTACTTTTCGAGAACCCCCCCATGAAACTATCCAGTATCCCCCCCATGACATTGAAGGGTTCAGCAGGAAGAACAGGAGCACCAACATGTACAATGATGGGGTCAAGAGTAATGGGAAAGCTGTATAATTACAGGAGGAATGTGTATTAGGAGGTGGTGACTATAGAAGAGGATGGGAGGAACTTGGTGGGTGACAGGAGGAGATTGGAAGCTGGCTGCACTTACAAATGTGATGAGTAGCATGTTTGCATTCAGTGATCAATGGTACCGTTGAAAGAACAAGCTTGTCTTGTCTCTGTGCACCTGATATTTACCAGTGACGGTATCAAAGGAATGTGAAAACAGCATCTACTGACCTCCAAGTCATAGATGAAGTGAAACTCGTCAGGTGCACGCCACTTATATAAGTTGTAAAACAGAACATTCTAATTATCCACTGGCAGGGCACTTAATTTAGAGGGGGACCGTGATTCCAGCAAGTTGGCCTTTTAATGAACATTCATGAGATGCAAATGAATGCAAATTTAGGTCCCAACATTGCTCAGTGGTAAGCTCCATTTGCCTTGAAAGCTGGGAGAACAAAATTCCAAACTATTTTTTCACCTACAGGAAATTGATTTTTTCATTCATGACAAATTTAGTGCCCACACCTGCCACGATTCTCACCACTGACAGGAGTGGAAAATTCTGCCCTAAGTGTGGTCTAGCCAATGTCTGGTACAGCATTTCCTTTAGTGTAGCTGAGTATTGATGGAAGTTCCATTTTACAAACTCAAGCATCTTGGATGCCTTGGAGGCTACGTATTGATTTTGTACATTCCACTTTAAATTATTTTGCATGTGGATTCCGAAGTAATGACATTCTTTAGTAAATTCAAGCGCGAGTCATGCATTGTGTAGTTTAGTATTGGTGGACATCAAGTATTGCTGATTTGCATGATGTTACATTTCTCTACATTGAGTTTCATTCCCTGTATATTGGCCAATTTGACAAGATTATTTAGATCTCCTTGAAGGCGAACCTCATCTATTGCTTCAGTAATGGCTCTATAGATCAAGCAGTCATCTACAAAGATGTCTGGATGTCATTTATAAAGAGTGGAAACAAATGTGGACCCAGGACAGTACCTTGGGGCACAACACTTAAGACTGGTTTCCAGTTTGAGATGTCCCCATTCACTGTGACTCTTTGCTGTCATTTGATAAGAAACACTCTTATACATTGCTTAGTACTTGCTCAAACTCCATAATGATCTAGTTTGGAAAGTAGCTTCACCTGTCGTACACAGTTGAAAGCCTTGGAAAAATCTAAAGTATCCAGGTCTGTGCTGATGTGATTGTCAAATTTATAGGTTGGATCGTGGATGTTAAGAATGAATTGTAATTCTATTGATCTAGCTTTAAGAAAGGTATGCTGTTCATCAAAAAGGATATTCTGCCCTTCAAGATGTCTTATTAGCTGACATTTACAGCAGACACTGGTAAGCAAAAGCTCATCAGCTTGCCTTCCCAATTTTAAATACTTGTTTACCAATACCCATGAATCTACTCTTGTACAGAAAATGCTGAGAATTTCAGTAACATAATATGGAGAGGAATTGTTCTCTCCAAATGACTGGAGATTGGAATCTCAGCTACCTGCCACTTATTGCCCCAGCCACAATTGGTCAACCTGAATTAGTTCTTATAACTGGCCATCAGTTAGAGCACCTTATGGCCACAGAGTTACTGATCAGGGAATGAACCAATGAAATTTTTTTTTAAAAAGGCATGTGAAAATTTTAGCTTCCACAGTTCTGCTGCTCCAATCCATATGAAGGAAATCTCTTTAAACTTAGCTTGCAGGGCCTCTTCGATGGTCTGACCAGATTCTTGCCGGACTGACTTTCTGGTTAAGGTAACATCAGGATCATATTGATCTAATAGGGCAATGATAAATTAATGAGAGCTCCGCCAGTCTCAGGCAGGCATATGCCTGAGTACTCAGTTATTTTACCACTGGAATTGCTTGAGGTTGGAGCAAATAATTCATCTGCTCCATATGCTTTCCTCCAGCCCCTGCATTTGGTTTCCACAGATGGGGTAGTTGAATTTCCACCAGAGAAGTTGTTTTGAGATTGTTATAATATGGAGCTGCAGGTCTGAAAGCCAGAAGCCATATTGGAAAATTGCAGCTACTGGCAGCATATATCCTGTCGTTACTTAAATGGCTAGATATTATGTCTTGTTTTTATTTGTTATTCTTTTCTGTCTGTCTAAAATGCAGCATTTTAGCTAAATGGAAAACTGAGTTTTGTAGGTTTATGTCACATTGTTGATGTTTGGTTAAACACTAACTTTTTAACTCAGTTATTCTTTTGTAACTTGCCAAAGAAAAGTGCTTCTTTGCTGTTTGCCTAAACATTGCAATGATTAAAATTACAGAAAACTGAAAATAATACTTTGTGAAATGTACTTATCATAAACCTTTTGAGTTTTGAACAGCCATTCTACTGAATGTGTTTTAAGTAAAAGCCAAAGGCTTGGAGGAATAGTTATCGTGACCAAAAAACAATTTTTAAAGTGGATTTTATTCAGAATGATATTGCCTTGATCTTGACATGGAATTCTACTGTGGCTGCTCCAGTCTTCCATGTAAATATAGTATTTGTTTTATGTAGGCATTGCTAACTGTTTGGTCTGGAAAACCTAGTACATTAATCTATGAACAACTGTCGAAGGTGTTAATTTATGTTGACTTAGGTTTCTTTTCCATTGATTTTTCATCTGCTCTTTACTGTGAAAAATGCCCAGTAGTCTAGAAATTGGATTGCATCCAAATTGGGTCATGATCCAGATATTGTATGTGAGCAGCAGGACCACAGCAGATTTGTTTATTGCAGGTGAGCCATGAGCATTAGTCACAGCCTCAGAGGCAGATCCTAGTCATGCCAGGTTAGAAAAGTAATCCACCACTGACACCTGTCAAGGATCTCAGAGAAGGCAATTGGGAGGGGAGCAAGCAGTGGTCGGCAGCAGCCCAGGATTTGATGTAGAACTTGGATGAATATTCCTACTGTCCCTGGCTGCACATACAGGAAAAAGAATTCTTATGCACTTACCTCTTTGGTGACATCCTCTAGTGATCCCATTAATGACCACTAGTTAGGCTGTATATAGATCTGGTAATCCTGAATGAAGAAGACCCAATAACTGCTGCTCTTAGTATATGTTGGTTTGTATCCTAAAACAGGCATCAAACCCCTCATTAGCATATTGAAGGGAACTATCATCTGTTTTAAGTAGCTGCTGAGGCAGTGTGTGATCCAATATGGCAGTGGATGTGTTTTCAATGCTATTTGGATATTTTTCCTAAATTGGACCACTTTGTACTTGCATCTCCCTTAGAAAACGGCCACCATATGATCCAATTTCTAGGGCAGAATCTTCCTGGGTAAATGTCTTCTGTTAAGATATTGAAGTTACACACACACATGTTCAAAAACTTAATTAGTCAATACTTTAAGTTCTTCCTTGTCATAAAGCTGCACATAGGTGAAAGGTTTAGAATTCTATAAAACAGCTGTGTCATCCTTGATGTTTTCTATCCTGTGTGAGTGATGTGATTAAAACCAGTAGTGATTCAACTAACATACGGAATGGTAGCAGATGTAACTTACCCCTCCAAAGTTACTTATGTGTGAAAGCAAAACATAGAAGTGGTTATTTTTCTTTGCATTTCCAATACACAATATTTGTACATCAGAGACATCTCTAAAGTTGTGTGTTACTAATTCTGAATTCAGAAACCCATAATCTGTTTAAATGGAGAGCAATCCAAAGCTTTCAATTAATCTTCTTACTGCAGTCCAGTCAGATGTTCCAAGGACTGCAGGAAAGTGCAGGTCACGGCTCCTTGTGTTGATGTACGCAAAAATAAATAAATAAACACCTGAAAAGCTGGAAAATTACATGCAACTGAAAAACTGCCCCAGTTGAAGGCCAATGATCAAGAATACTGCCTCAAAGCAATTAAATAAAATTAAATAGAGTTTTTATTGTATTAGCTTTCCTGTACCCTGAAAACTACATAGTATGCAGCAAAGTCAAAGTCCCAGGCTCGACAATACTGCATGCAGGTCCTGACTTTGACAGATTTTCATCTCTAAAAACAATACTCCAATATCAGTAACATTAAGATTTCCAGTTGAAACCGCAGGACAATATTAACTTCATGAAACTGAGGGCAACATTGACTTACAAAATCCCAGGATGACATTGACATACATGACTTTAAGTAGATAGTACATGAGGAAAAAAAGATTATAAGGATTTGATGGGCGAAGTGAGATGAGCTAAAGAGAGAGGAGGCTCATTTGAAACATTAAAACTGGTGAAGATTTTTTAGGCCGCATGACCTATTTCTTTGCTGTAAAAGTATGTAATGCCATGGAATGTTACCTGTGCAGTCAGATTTGGGAGATACTGAGACTGATGATAACTCAGAACCAATCACATGAACGGGGGTGGGAGGGGAGGGTGAAGGATTTTGAGGGAAACCGAAAAGTATGAATTTAAGTTCTGAAGAAGAGTCATCTGGACTCGAAACGTTAACTCTTTCTCTCCACAGATGCTGTCAGACCTGCTGAGTTTTTCCAGCAATTTTTGTTTTTGTTTGAATATGAATTTAAAATTTGTTCAATAGGCTTGCCGCTGATCAGCCAGCCAAACTGTCAGGTTAGCTGTGTTCAGGCTGAAAAGCAGCTTAGAAGCAGATATCAGATAAGTCCTGGGAAGTGTGGTGAGAGGAACTTGATGGGGTTTGGTTGGGGAAATGGGACATCATGGAATTGGGCATGCATTTGGGATTTTCTCATTTTATTTATTTTTTGCCTCATGTAAAGGTGGGGTATTAAAATTACCCCCACAGAGTCTGAATGTGATATCCCAGACGGAACAGTTTTCATGTATTTTTTTTAAAAAGTACTGCCAGAGTAATTCAGGAGCAGCTTGATGGATGCATAGCATTAAGTTTTTAAATCAAAATTTCGGTTCACTTTTCTCTTGACCCTGTTGCAAGTGCTGGCTAAGATCCTGGAGCCACAGTTGACTTAGCCGCCTATGTACTTCTGCATTGCAAGAGTTGCCACAGCTTCTCCCGTTTCAACCTGGCCAAGATGAAAATCTTTAGAACCTGCGAGCATTTACCTGGCTCCCTCGGGCACTTGGATGTAAGGCAGGCTGGGAGATGGTTGAAAACAGCACATAAGCCACTTTCCTTCCCCAATCGGAGGCTGGCAGCTTTCCAATACTTCAGGATGGAGGTGTGCAGCATTGGATGAGGATTTGGGTCAGTGTTTTTATTCTTTCATGAGATGTGGACATTGCTGGCAAGGTCAGCATTTGTTGCCCATTCCCAGTTGCTCATGTGAAGATGATGGTGAACCACTTTCTTGAACCGCTGCAGCCATCTGGTACTGTACACCCCACTGTGCTTCTTGGAAGGGAGTTCCAGGCTTTTGACCCAGCAACAGAAAGGAATAATGATATAGTTCCAAGTCAGGATGGTGTATCACTAAGGAAGTGGTAGCATTCCAGATGCATCTGCTGCCTTGTCCTGAATGGTAGAGGTTAGGGGTTTAGAAGGTGCTGTTGAAGGAGGCTTGGCAAGATACTGCAGTGCATCTTACATATGGTACACATTGCTGCCACTATGCGATGGTGGTGGAGGGAGTGAATGATGAAGTTAGTGGATGGGGTGCCGATCTAGTGGGCTACTTTGTCCTGGATAGTGTCGAGCTTCTTGAGTGTTGTTGGGGGTCTCGCCAGATGCCAAACTGGCAGGCCCCTCAATGGGAGGATGGGAGCTGGATTTAAAAGCCAATGTGAGGAGGGCAACTTGGGGGTGTGATAAAACCTTTGGGGGAGTCACTTCAGTGGGCCCAAGGGCCCCATTAAGGGGGATCCCTCTCATCCTCCACTAGCCTGCACTAGAAAACCTGCCAAGCTGGCCAGTTGATGAGGGCTGGTTAAATCCCAGCAGCAGCATGAGGTCCTCAAGTGGGAATTAGTTGCCCACTTAAGGGCCTCAATTGACCCACTGGCAGCGGGCCGTCCGACACCACCCCCACCACTGGTATAATTGGAGTGGCAGCAGAGGCGGGCAGGTAGGTGGCAGGCAGGTCACCCATTGGATTTAGCAAGGGCACCCGCCTTCAAACCCATCACAGGGAAGTATAAAATGCAATCCCAAATGTGAATGATAGACAACGATGTTGATGATGGATTTAGTGTGCAAAGACTGCACACTATCTAACTGCCAATCTCTACACAGTCCTATGAAGACTTCATGCAACATAACCTAGTGGAAAGATTGATATTACAATAAAATTTCTGTAACCTGTCATGCTCCGGGAATGGAGCGTGCTGATTAATCAAAATGCTGGTTAACTAATAGGTAAGATGAGTTCTGTGTTTTCATCCAATCAGAAAGCTCCTGGGTGATCTCATGATGATGAGGGTGTTGAGATCTCACGAGAGGTGCAGGAGCATGCAAATTGAGTGAGCAGCACCAAGGTATCGTGGTGCTGCGGAACCGTGGGAGGCTGAGACCAGAGAGAGGGCAGGCCGCCGATAACAACTCCCCATGAATTTCGCAATTATGAATGGTTGGGTGGAATCGTCCCAGATTTGGAATCGTCCCAGATTTGCACTAAGTGTGGTAGCAGGTGGGTGAAAGAACGTTTTACCTGCCAGCTGCGATGGTGGGTTTTCCTGCCATATTGTCCCAAACACACCGCATTAATTATGCGTCCTGAAATACACATCATTTTGATGGCAGGAGGGCTCCGATTCGCCTGCCACACCATCACCTCGCTGCTTCATCATGCCAGGCACAACATTTAAAGTGTTGACGTTTTGAGTCCTCATGACCCTTCAGCAGAACTGAGTAATATTAGGAGAGGGGTGAAATATAAGCTGGTTTAAGGTGGGGGGGGCGGGGGTGAGAGAGAAGTGGGGGGGTGGGTGTTGTAGGGACAAGCAAGCAGTGATAGGAGCAGATAATCAAAAGATGTCATAGACAAAAGAACAAAGCGGTGTTGAAGGTGGTGATATTATCTAAAGGAATGTGCTAATTAAGAATGGATGGCAGGACACGCAAGGTACAGCTCTAGTGGGGGTGGGGTGGAAAGACTAACAGGGCATAAAAGGTATAAATTTAAAAATAATGGAAATAGGTGGGAAAAGAAAAATCTATATAAATTATTGGAAAAAACAAAAGGAAGGGGGAAGAAACGGAAGGGGGAAGAAACGGAAAGGGGGTGGGGATGGAGGAGGGAGTTCAAGATCTAAAGTTGTTGAATTCAATATTCAGTCTGGAAGGCTGTAAAGTGCCTTGTCAGAAGATGAGGTGCTGTTCCTCCAGTTTGCATTGGGCTTCACTGGAACAATGCAGCAAGCCAAGAACAGACAAGTGGGCAAGAGAGCAGGGTGGAGTGTTAAAATGGCAAGCGACAGGGAGGTTTGGGTCATTCTTGCGGATAGACCACAGGTGTTCTGCAAAGCAGTCACCCAGTTTACATTTGGTCTCTCCAATGTAGAGGACACCGCAGTGGGAGCAACGAATGCAGTAGACTAAGTTGGGGGAAATGCAAGTGAAATGCTGTTTCACTTGAAAGGAGTGTTTGTGCCCTTGGACAGTGAGGAGAGAGGAAGTGAAGGGGCAGGTGTTGCATCTTTTGCGTGGGTATGGGGAGGTGCCATAGGTGGGGGTTGAGGAGTAGGGGGTGATGGAGGAGTGGACCAGGGTGTCCCAGAGGGAACGATCCCTACAGAATGCCGATAGGGGAGTTGAAGGGAAGATGTGTTTGGTGGTGGCATCATGCTGGATTTGGCGGAAATGGCGGAGGATGATCTTTTGAATGTGGAGGCTGGTGGGGTGATAAGTGTGGACAAGGGGGACCCTATCATGTTTCTGGGAGGGAGGAGAAGGCGTGAGGGTGGATGCGCGGGAGATGGGCCGGACACGGTTGAGGGCCCTGTCAACGACTGTGGGTGGAAAACCTCGGTTAAGGAAGAAGGAGGACATGAGGACTCGAAATGTCAACTCTTTTCTTCTCTGCCGATGCTGCCAGACCTGCTGAGTTTTTCCAGGTAATTCTGTTTTTGTTTACAATATTTAAAGTATCCACACTCAGTGCTTCCAGCCCAGGACTGTAGCAAAGAAGACATGGCCCGGAAAGGCAAGAAGAGTGCAGCCCTTGAGAGACTTTTGGATGCCGTGGAGGCCCGCTGTGATGTTCTCTACCCCTGCTCTAGCTGCAGGAGGGGCAGCTACATTACCACTCCAGCTTGGTAGGCGATGGAAGTGGTGATCAGTACCAACGTTGCACAGAAGAGGTTGGCCACCCAATGCAGATAGAGGATGAATGATCTCATCTGTGCAGCCAGGGTATTACAATCATCTCATCACCCTAAACTCACACACTCAAGCCCATCACATATTCACTGGCATCTCGTTCACCGCCAGCTCAAGGGACAATCATCACCCATTCTCACACAAAACCCTCACATGTCCATCTGGCCTCATCTCCTCTGGAGACTGCCTCCTCAGCCCTCACCATCTTGAGGCCACTTGCACAGATCAACGTTTCCCCTCCATGTACACCCTGGGATACCCCCTTCACCAGTACAGCATTTGTCCTTCTGCCTCTTCTCTTGGTTGAAGCCAGTTCTCTCCCCTCCCCAAGCAAGACCCAGCCCTGCAGCCATTGAAAAGCCACCCACATGTGGCTGATCTGGTAGGTAGAGACCTATGCATGAGCCCTGCTAAAAGTGATATGGTGCTGTCTGTGAAGCCTGGCGCTGATGACAGCAAGTGCTGACCGAAGCAAGATAGGCAATTGAAGTCCCGAGCGGAGTGCAGACCGCTAAGAGCATGCCTTATATATGCTGTTGTGAAACATGTCGGCGTGCTTTACCACTGATGTGGGCAGACGATCCACCGTGGGGGAATGAGTCCAGAGCACTGGCCTTATAATCATATGCTGATTTATTACAATGAGGTTTCTGACGTTCGATGGTGGGAAACACGGCCTGCCATTGGCAGGCAGAGCGGACAATCGCAAACTGGTTTCACAACGTCGTGAAAACGATTTTTGGCCTTCTCGCCATATTATTTGCTCACACCACCGAACATGCCTGATGCCGGCAGGCATGGAAAATCCCGGTCGTTGTGTGAGAGTGGGTCAGACGGGGAATGGTGAACATATGTTTCCGGTTACTGGAGCATGCCAATTGGTACAGTGCCAGATAACAGAAATTTTACTGTAGTTAGAACCTAGATTCAATACAGAAAGCTACATTATACCTGCCTTAAAAATAATAAATGATGTAACAAAAAGGACTTGCATTGATATACAGCAACAACTTTCATTTATTTGACACTTTTAACATACTAAAGCATCCCAAGGAGCTTCACAGGAGAGTTATGTACTGTTATGACGTGGCAGATGATGTGTGTCAGGCAGATCAAATTCACGAGGGAAACTTGATCACGCTATCACAACGGTTTTGCAATTTGTAATTATTTCAAGATGTGTGCCCCAAACTCAGAAGCAATAAGTCCACTAAGACTTCAGATATTTTTTTAAAAACTAAATTAAACACTTATTAACAAAAGAAAAGATTTCAAGCACATACATAGGTCTGCAAATTACTACTATAATAACTCCTAAAACCCCTAATTAATCTGGCTACCAGTTACACCCCTGTAAGGCAACAGTAAAAAAAAAAATAGATCTTGAACAGACCCAGGCAAATCAACACAATACCCTAGACAGTAGAATCCAAAGTGGCTTTTCCCAGCTTTGGTTTCTGTTGACAGGAGGCTTAATGCACAAATACTGGAGGCTTCTCACACTTCTGGTAGATCTTACAATGCCTTCGTTGACACAAAGTCTCATTCTCTTTTATAAATGTTTCTCCCTTTTAATGTAAATTAAGTTGTTCCTAAATGTCTTTGGAACTTTACCTTTCTCATAATACAAACCTTTTCATGGTGTTAATATTGTCAGTAACCTTGTGAAAAACAAACACACTGTTTGGCCTAGCTTCCCTGGCTAGCTGTAAACAGCCTACCACCTCTTACAAATTCAAACTGCCCTGATTTATCTAAACACGCAAATTCTCCTCACCTTACATTCTAAGAATTCAGCCATGTTTACATATTTAGCATTTCAAACCTAGCTTCTTACGATGAGTCAAAGAATCCAGATCAGCTGTCTCCAATTCAATTAAATCCCCCACACACGCAAGGAGAAACTATCTAAACCCCGCTATTAACCTACTTTTACATTAAATCACAATAATATTATGAGAATTATTATACTTTTATGACAGTACTACAACTTTACAGCTTGCCATGTAAGGAAATAATTGGGTAGCTGGCCAAATGGTTGGTCAAGGAGAGCAAGAATGCCTTCCGCGACCTCAGGGCTTTTCAGCCAATTAAATACTTTTTGAAATGTAGTTTCAGTTGTAATAAAGGGAAATTTGGCAGCCAATTTATGCAGAGCAGGGAACCACAAACACAATGTGATAATGACCAGATATTGGGTACGAAATTCAATTGCACAGCATCGCTCAAGACAGTGACACAGAGGTATAGTGCCACTTTCTGGGGGCACACAAAAGCCCAAAAGACTGCCAAGTCCCTTGGCATTCAATAGCATTACCATCACTGAATCCCACACTATTAACATCCTGGGGATTACCATTGACCACAAACTGAACTAGACCAGCCATATGAATACGGTGGTTACAAAAGCAGGTCAGAGGCTGGAATTTCTGCCTCCTGACTCCCCAAAATCTTTCCACCATCTACATGGCACAAGTCAGGAATGTGATGGATGGGTGAGTGCAACTCCAACAACACTCAAGAAGCTTGACAGCATCCAGGACAAAGCAGCCTCCTTGATTGGCACCCTATCCACCACCTTAAACATTCACTCCCTCCAACACTGATGCACAGTGGCAATAGTGTATACCATCTACAAGATGCACTGCAGCATCTCACCAAGGTTCCTTCGACTACACCTTCCAAACTTCCACCAACTACCACATAGAAGGACAAGAGCAGCAGATGCATTGGTGTATTGAAAATACACTACCATCTGCAAGTTCTCCTCTAAGCCACACACTATCCTGACTTGGAACTATAGTACTGTTCCTTCACTGTAGCTGGTCAAATCCTGGCACTCCATTTCTAACAGCACAAAGGGCATACCTTCACCACATCAACTGCAACGATTCAAAAAGACCACTCACCATCACCTCAAGGGCTATTAGGGATGGACAACAAATGCTAACCTAGCCAGTGATCTCTACAGCCCATGTAAGAATAATTTTTTTTAAAGTTGTGCTGTCCTGATGTCGCACAGCCTAACCCAGCAATTGCAATGCCAGGATCCCAAACTTGGGCAAAATTAGACCTGACGAATTCCCACATCACTCTGCAAACAACAGGTGTAACATTGCCGGATGGTCCTTGCACTGGTGTTCCTTAAAGGGAAAGGCATCCAAATTGCAGGTAGGGTCCATTCCCATCTCCTGGGGGATCAGTAAAATTCTCTACTTTGCTTCCTCCTCACAACATGCTTTTTTACCTATCTTTGTATCATCAGCAAATTTGGCGACAATACACTCAGTCTCTTCATCCAAGCCATTAATATTGACATAAATAGCTGAGGCCCCAACATTGGTCCCTGTGGCTATTACTGTTACTGTTAGTTACTGTTACCATTAGTTACTGTTTACCAACCTGAAAATGATCCATTTAACCCTAATCTTTGTTTCCTGTTGGTTAGCCAATTCGCTATCCATGCTAATATATTACCCCCAACACCATGAGCTATTATAAAATCAAAAAAACTGCGGATGCTGGAAATCCAAAACAAAAACAGAATTACCTGGAAAAACTCAGCAGGTCTGGCAGCATCGGCGGAGAAGAAAAGTGTTGACATTTCGAGTCCTCATGACCCTTCAACAGAACTGATTTTTCTTTACAATGAGAGGGGTGAAATATAACCTTAAGCTATTACCTTGTGTTGTAACCTTTTATGTGGCACCTTATAGATTGGCTTTTGGAAAACAAAATACAGTACATCTACTGATTCCCCTTTATCCACTATGCTTGTTACATCCTCAAAAAATTCTAATAAGTTTGTCAAACATGATTTCCCTTTCCTAAACCTTGTTGGCTCTGCCTGATTAAATTATGATTTTCTAAATAAACTGCTACTACTTTCTTAATAAGCTTTCACTGGGACCTTTCTAGAATCTAGGGAAATTTGGAAGGTTATAACCAATGCACCCAGTTTTTCAGCAGCCCTTTTCAGGGCCTAGGATGCAAGCCATCAGGTCCAGAGCTGTTGTCAGCCTTTAGCCCCATTAGTTTTCCTAGACATTTTCACTGTAGTGATGGAGATTGTTTTAAGTTCCCACTCTCTTTAGCCCCTAAATTTTCTATTATTATTGAGATGCGTTTTGTGTTTTCTACCATGAAGACAGATACAAAATACAAAGGGCGGGATCGTCCCAGATTTGCACTAAGTATGGTAGCGGGTGGGAAAAGGAACTGTCCATTAACGGGAATGCAGGCAACATGCCAAATGCTTATTTGAATTATCTCTACGTCTAGCCAGCACTAACTACACTGTTCATTGGCTGGACGCATCAGCAGGAGGCCAGTATTGTGAGTGGATAGCACCATTTAAAGCAAGCCTGCACCTCTTAAAGGGGTAGTGTATTTTGACGGGAGCAAGTGCTGGCAGTTGTGATCAATGAGCTCCAAAATGTCACTGATAGTGTTGAATCGACACTGAACATTGATTGATATCATGACCTGCCTGCCCTGGATATTTCTGACGCACTAACGGTATGCGATCCACCTCATAATTTGCGTGTGCACTAATCATACCATTTTGGAGCTCTTGTAGTACATACAAAATGGTGCTAACAAGTCCAATTTCTCACCCAAACTGTCTTACGTCTCACCTGGGCCATGTTGAGTGACACAAGAAGGCCTGAGGAGAGTAATATATAAACTGCTGGGGTTTTAAAAATATTCATATTTGACAATATAAAACTGAAATCACATTTTATGTACAACGTGGTTTTATGAACTGAAACTAGTTTCTTATGTTAACAATTTTGGCACTTTTTTACCTCTTATCGGCATGGATTGTGCTATGATACCACTGGAATGGTTAATCGGCTTGTTAGGAATAACAAATGTATTCTTGACACTAATTATCACCTCAGAGGAAACCACACAGCAAGACAAATGAGGGGTTGCCATTTGTTATCATCATAACCTAACATAATTTAAGCTACAGGCAGAAACTAACAATTCCCTCCAAGCTGGTGCATCAAGTGAAGAAGACACTCTT
Organism: Carcharodon carcharias; assembly: GCF_017639515.1. NCBI lineage: Eukaryota > Metazoa > Chordata > Chondrichthyes > Lamniformes > Lamnidae > Carcharodon > Carcharodon carcharias. Next base: position 81,506,763 of record NC_054472.1, on the reverse strand, counting down.
AGCTGCTCTTTACAGGTGTTGGCTGATATGTACGCTGTGACCTTGACTGAGATTAGAGACACTTGACGTGTTTTTGAGCAACGCATCCCTAGAATTCTAAATAAATTTGAACCTAATAAAGTCTAATCCTCCCAAAGCTGAGAAAGAATAAATGAGTGTCATTTTAGCATATTCTACAATCTCAGTTAACCAGATCTTTCATCTAAAATGTTTTCTTTGTATTTTCTAATTTATTTTTCTGTCAAATAGACCATTCTTACATTACATTTATAGCATTTACCACTCAGTTTTGAATGATATTGCCATAACTTGAGAATTTGAAACTATAAGTATTTAATGTAAAAATATTGCAATGCACATTCTAATCCAATTTATAGTTTCACTCAGCACTCAAATCTTTGACGGAAGCTGTTTGTGATGGAAAGTAAACTGTTTGTGCTACAATGGAAGCTGTGATGTTGGACACCAGATGCTGAAATATGGGGGGCATATGTCTGGAGGGACTCCTGTACCCCTGCGGATACAGGATGCCTTCTCATCTTGCACCCAGACCAGTGCAACATCAGAAAACTTTGATGCACACTCTCACATTTCAATGAATGGGCACAGATTAGTCATGTACCCTAATCCCCATGCCTTTTTTCAGAGTTATCCAATTTAACCCCAACAGCTATTCTGGATTTTCATCTATTACTTTCTATAGAAAGTATCTATAGGCATTAATAATACTGCAGAATGTTATCTTTTGATTAATCTTGTGGAACTCCCACAAGTGGAAGTGAAACAACTTACACAATCCTTTAGAGTTAATCTAGCTAACAAGTGTCTCTGTGGAATTGGAAGGTTTTCCTTTGCAGTTGTTAAGTTATTGGAATATGATATCCAGTACTTAGTTAAGCAATTGATATTTCAGGCAGCATGTTAAATTGGTGCTGCCTCTGCTTTATATAATTGCTGCATTCAACCAGAGCTACGTATGTTTTTCATTGGTTGCAAACTTCAGTAGAAAGCTCAATTTCACAAGTAAAACATTATTTAAAGGCAGCCTGCACACTTGAAGGGGTGGTGCATTTTAGCTGCAAAAAGTCATGGGAATTGTTTGATAACTATCTGTGCTGTGAGGAATGGCTGAATATGTGACAGCTCGTGTGCACCAAGTTGTACAGGGTGTTGGTGAGACCACATCTGGGGTACTGTGTACAGTTCTGGTCTTCTTACTTAAGAAAGGATACAAATGCATTAAAAGCAGTTCAGAGAAGTTTCACTTGACTGATTCCTGTGATGAAGGCGTTAGCTAATCAGGAAAGGTTGGACAGGTTGGGCAGGTTGGGCCTGTATCTGTTGGAGTTTAGATGAATGAGAGGTGATCTTATTGAAACATGTAGGACCCTAAGGGGACTTGACAAAGTGGATGCTGAGAGGATATTTCCCTTTATGGGAGAGAATGGAACTAAGGGACACAGTTTAAAAATAAGGGGCCTTCCATTTAAGTTGGAGATGAGGAGATTTCTTTTCTCTCAGAGGCTTGTTAGCCTGTGGAATTCTCTTCCCCAAAGAGAAGTGGAGGCCGGGTCATCCTAAGTTGCTTTAAAGCAAATTAAAGACTTTAGAAGTGTAGTCACTTTTGTAATGTAGGAAAAGGTGGCATCTAAATTTCATACAGCAAGATCCCATAAACAGTAACCAGATAATTTGTTTTCTTTTCGAGATCTTGGATGATGAGTGAAGACTGGCCATGACACCAGATGAACATCCCTGCTCTTCTGCAAATAGCACCATGAAATCTTTTACATCACCTGACGGACCAGACAGGGCCTTTGTTTAACATGCCATCTTTAAGACAGCACCCCCGACAGTGTAGCACTGTTTCAGTATTGCACAAAGGTGGCAAACTAGATTATGGGCTCACTTCTCTTGAGTGGACTTGAACCCCTATCTTCTGATTCAAAACTGAGTTAGCTGATTTTAATCATGGTGTGGTATGGCTTCGGCACATCTGGATTAGGAAGGGGAAAATTGACCTAGGTTCCTGGTCTCGATTGTTATTCAGTAAACCTCTGCTTGAAATGTGTAAATGTCAAGTGTATAATTTGGCTCCCCTTCTGCTTCAATAGTCTGCATAACTCATTATTAAGTTCACATAGAAATCATAGAAATGTACAGCACAGAAGGAGGCTATTTGGCTCATCATGTTCACGTCAGCCGACAAGTAGTCATTCAGCATAATCCCATTTTCAGCTCTTGGTCCATAGCCTTGTAGGATACAGCACTTCAAGTGCGTATGCAAGTACTTTTTAAATGTTATGAGGATTTCTGCCTGCTCCACCCTTTCAGGAACCGAGTTTCAGATTCCCACCACCCACTGAGTGGAAGAAAATCCTCCTCAAATTCCCTCTAAAACTCTTACCTCTTCCCCTAAGTCATTATGGACCCTTCAACCAAGGGGAATGCGGCCTTCCTTTACACTCTATCTAGTGCTCATCATTTTATACATTTCAGTTAGGCGCCCTCAGCCTCATCTGTTCCAAAGAAGAAAATCCTAGCCTATACAATCTTTTCTCATAACTGAAATTCTCCAGTCCAGGCAACATCTTCGTAAATCTCATCTGTACTCTCTCTAGTGCAATCACATCTTTCCTACGGTGCAATGACCAGAACTGCACGCAGTGCTCCAACTGTGGCCTACTCAGTGTTTTATACAGTTCTTTGCTGCACTTATATTCCAAGCCTCAGCTAATAAAGACCATATGCTTTCTTGACCATCTTATCTACTTGTCCAACCACCTTCACTGATTGGTAGACATGCACTCCAAGGTCCCCCTGTTCCTCTACACTTCTCAGTATCCTTCCATTAATTTGTTTATTCCCTTGCCTCATAAGCCTTCCCCAAATGTAGTACCTCATGCAACTCCAGATTGGAACTCCATTTGTCATTGTACTGGCCACCTGACTAGTTAATTGCTATCTTCCAGCATTCAACATCTTTCTTATTCATTATGAATTACATGGCCAATTTTGCATTGACTATAAATTTTTTAATCATACCCTGACATCCAGTCCAAATGATACGTACCACAAAAAGGGATCTAGAACGGGGCCCTGTGGAATCCCACTGGAAACTGCCTTCCAGTCACAAAAACACCCATCAACTATTGCCCTTTGTTTTTTGCCTCTGAGGCAATTTTGGAAACAACTTGCCAGTTTGCAGTGGATCTCGCAGCTTTTACTTTCGTGACTAATCTGCCACATAGGACTTTATCAAAAGTCTTATTAAAATCCATATAGATTACATCAAATGCACTATCTCCATCAATCCTTGTTACCCTCTCAAAACATTCACTCATATTAATCAGACACGACCTTCCCTTGACATATCCATGCTGACTGTCTGATTAATTCAGTCTTTCTAAATGAAGATTTATCCTGTCCCTCAGAATTCTAATTATTGACTACTTGAGAGAGGCTGGTGCTAAGTTCTCAACAGCTTAAAGAGGAGATGTGAGCAAATTAGTATGAGGAAATAAAGAGCCAACTGCAGAGCCAAGAACAGAGCAAACATTTCAGCGAAAATGGAACAGTCTCTTTGACAGTTCATCAGGCAAAGTATATGAGTTGCAGTACTAGGATGATTCTCTGAGTATATGGAATGCCATCCTCAATGTTCAAAGACCCTGCCTAAGTTGTCAGATTTTTTCTTTTTATTGAAAATTTTGCTTAATAAGGTGAGTAATGATACTGCTAGGAAAAGGAACATTTCCATATTTGTCCAATTTTCACACCCCTTCACTGTTCTTTTACTAGTGGATATTCAATGGAATAAATTCCACAATCTTGTTTTCCCATTGGGAAAGTCACGCTCAAGGGCAGCGCAAATTGGAGATAGGGCTATAACACTGTTTTTCTGATCCACACTCCCTGGGAACATTGTTCCCTGAGAATGTGGGATCATGGAATTTACCCTTACATGCATTTCCATATTTACAAATGAAAATACAAACACATAAATTAGGATCAGGAGTAGGCCATTCGGTCCCTCGAGCCTGCTCTGCCATTTTATAAGATCATGGCTGATCTGATTGTGGCTTCAACTCTACTTTCTTGTATACTATAACCTTTGATTCCTTTGTTAATCAAGAATTGACCTAGCTCAGCCTTAAAAATATTCAAGCCCATAATCTAGGCTGCCATCTTTGTGCAATACTGAGAGAGTGCTGCATTGCCGAGGGTGCTGTCTTAAAGATAACATGTTAAATAGAGGCCCTATCTGGTCCCTCAGCTAATGTAAAAGATTTCATGGCACTTTTTGAAGAAGAGCAGGGACATTCACCTGGTATCATGGCCAGTATTCATTCATCATCCAAGATCTCGAAATTATCTGGTCATTATCATGTTACTGTTTTTGGGGTCTTGCTATATGAAATTTAGATGCTGCCTTTTCCTACATTACAAAAGTGATTACACTTCTAAAGTATTCAATTTGCTTTTTAACGCAACTTAGGATGCCTTGAAGTTGTGAAAAGTGTCATATAAATGAAAGTAGTTTATTTATTTCTAACTGAACATGGACCAGGGATTTAACATAGGACTTTCTTGCTATATATGGCTTAGCTACTCAGTCAGTGAAGCCCTGATTATTCATAATAAACGGAGACCAGAGGATTTGGACGACATCATTGTTGCCCCAAGACAAGGGAGACCAGCCAAACACTGAAAGCTCAATGGGGTTAATTTTGGCTTTGGATAGTAATGTAACAAGCAATATCAATTCATCTTCAAAATATATTTTTTCCTGCTGAAAAATAGGTGAATTGATAACACCCATTTTACAACTCCAGGTTATCACTTAAGGTTAAAATTACCACCAGTTTTTTGGCATTGATAATAATTGTAAACACTACAACCACATAGCAGAGTAGTTATTTCTCATTGACATGTAGATGAAAATTATAGGCCTGTTGACTTGACATCTACAGTGAGAAAAATATTGGAGTCTATTATAAAGAAAGCCCAACTCAAGTGCATTTAACTAGAATAATGTCAGTAATTACAAGCCAGTGGAAATTTATCAAAGGCAATTCATGCCTAACAAATTTATTGTCATTTCTGAGTTGATGGATGACAATGTTGTGATTTGATGTTATAAAGTCCTTCAGAATAGACAAATGGATAGTGTGAAGGGTCTCAAGATAAACCAAGACATTAACCCCAGTATTTTCAGGGAAAGAGTGGAGAAAGCTTGTCAGCGACTGGGAAACAATAAAGTACCAGCTAGATGGACCTCATTAGAACCGCCTTGCCCCATTTCTGGCTCAGCAAGCAGTCAGATTGAGAGGTTGTCCGGCTGCCAGGTAGGAAGGCCTGCAATACAAGGCAGCAGCTGATGGCAACCAGGTAGGTCATGGATAGTTGTGGTGAGGTGCAGTTGGTGGGAAGAGGGACAGATCACGGCTGGGGGCGGGGGGGATGGATCCGAAAGATCATGGGGGTTTGTTGAGATCACTTGGTGAGAGAGAATGGAGGGCTCAGAGAGATCACAGGGGGAAAAGAAATCATTGGGGGAGGATGGAGAGATTTTTTGCAGATGACCCATGAAATCTCAAGGGGAAGAGAGATTCCAGCAGGGAGAGTCATGGGGATAAGAGATATCATGGGAGAGAGAAAAATCATAGACAGAGAGATTGCGGAGGCAGATCACAGGGAGAAGAGAGATTGTGGGTGGGGAGAGTTGGGGGGGTGCGTTTCTGAGGGATTTACTTGGGCAAGAGATCATGGGGCATCTGTGAGATCATCAAGGAGTAGGAGAGATTGCATGGGAAGTGGAAGAAATTATGGGAGCATTTGAGAGATTGCAGGGCAGTCTGAGAGATTGGGGATTGGTGAAAAGAGAGATTGCAGAGCTCCGAGAGTTTATGAGGGTGGGTAGGGGAGGAGATCATAGTAGGGCAAATCTGCAGGGGCAGAGAGATGATGCGAAAGAAGAGATCAAGGGGACATCTGGGAGATCACAGAGGATCGAGAGGTAGGCAGGTGAGGAAGACTTTGCAGGGGTTTCCAAGGGATCCAAAGCAGAGAGGAATCTTGGGCATAGGAGTAAAGAGATCAAAGGGATGGGAAAGATTACAAGAAGGTGGTGAAGAGATTGTGTGGGCATCTGAGAGATCAGGTAGGGAAACATTCTTGGGAGAGTGAAAGATCGTGGGGTTGAGATTGAGGAAGGAGAGATCTTGAGGGGAAAGCAATCATGGAATGGTGGTTAAGAGATCATGGGGAAGAAGAGATCACAAGATCATCTAAGAGATTGCAGAGTCCAAGAGATCGTTGAGAGTGGGTGAAGAGAGATCGTGGGGAGGGAATTATGAGTTGAGAGAGATGGCGGGAGTTCAAGAGAACTCCTTGAGGAGCTGGGGGAAAGCACAGCTCCTTTCCTGGCCCACGTGGTGCTGGAAAAGCACTTACCTGCAGGATCCATCAATTCTGCCAACCTTCAGCTGTTAAATTTAATGGGCTGCCAAAATTTGAGAGTAGAAACCCTTGTAGCACATGGAGTAGTGCCCCTGCCTCTGATTCAGAAGCTCTGGGTTTGAGTCCCACTCTAGGATTTGATAGCCAAGGAAGGTGCATTCATAACGTGGTCAAAAAGATTGATTATCAGCCTGTAAATCTTTCCAATTCACCAATGGCAGATGGTAAGAGTGAGAGAGTCTCCTGGTCAGCCATACCTAATGTGGAATGGCGCCCCTCAAGCTATAGCCTCTGGTGACCTGTCACAAGAAAAAGCTAGCTATGGAAACTGACAGAAGCATGTCCTTTGCCTGCTTTATGCATCCCTAGGCATGGGAATAGAATCAAGAAAAAAAGAATTTGAAAAATGCGAACTCATTAACATATTAATATATCTCTGAGGGGGATTTACCTAGCCATCCCCAAACCCTCCCTTGTTAACTGGGAAGTGGGTACTGGCAAATTGGGGGTTGGGTTTTACATTTTTACCAAGTTATTCATGCCCCACCCACCACCGTCTCCCCAATCCCACCCTTCGTGGGAAGGTTTAAAATATTTCCATTGCATATTAGCTAATAAATGGCTGAAGTAAAAACAAAGGGTAGAGATCATTGGTATTAGCTAAGTGCAAAATTGAGCAGGTGGGCCCTCGAAGGTTCAGTGCCATGCCTTCCAATCTTTGTAATATTTTTAATCACAAAATTTATGAAAATCAATGAATATATTCAGGAAAAAAATACAAAGAATATCATGACCTTGCTGGTGTGAGATATACATTTACACAAAGTTATTAATATTGGCTCAATGACGCAGTCACCTGTGGATCAAAAGATTATGGGTACAAGCCCTACTTTAATAACTTGAGCCCATAATCTAGGCAGTCATTTTAGTGTAGGGGAAGCGATGCATAGTGATATTGTCACTGGACTAGTAATCCAGAGACCCAGGGTAATGCTCTGGGAACCCGGGTTTGAATCCCACCATGGCAGACAAATAAAAAAATCTGGAATTAAAAATCTAATGATGACCATGGGCAGAACTTTGCCCTTGGTGGGCGTGCGGGCTCCACCAGCTCGGCGGTGGGCGGACAGCTGACCCCCGCCGCTGAAACAGGGCCCGTCGCCATTTTGAGTGGGCAGGCCAATTAAGGCCTGCTTAGCGGCCTTCCCGACAGGAAGCGCTATGTGCTTCCTGTGCCGGGGGTGGGGGGGGATTCTCCATCTGTCAAAGTGCGCTATTTCGCTCATGCACGCGAAAAAGCGCAGTGCTCCCTGAGACCGAGTGCTGTCTCAGGGAGATTAGTGAGAGTGCACAAAAGTTAAAAAATAGAAAAATAAAAATATTATTAACATGTCCCCCTCATGTGACATTGTCACACAAGATGGGACATGTTAATAAAAAGGACATAAACTTTATTAAACATTTTAAAAACAGACATGAAACCTCGTCCCGCCAGTGGATGAGGTTTCATGTATTATCAGAAGCCTGCTGGGGCTCCTGGCCTGCCCGCCAACCTTAAGGTTGGAGGGCAGGTCTTTAATGATCTTAATTAGCCTGTCATTGGCCTTAATTAGCCATTGACAGGTCAGCAGGTGGACATCCGCTGTCTGCCCACATTCCTAAAAATTTAAAGGGACCAGGATGATGTCAGGGGTTCCTCCCGATTTCACTCTGCGTCATTTTCCCGTCGGCAAGCGGACCCCACCCCCAAATCACCGATGGGAAATTTCTGGCCCATGAAACCATTACCGATTGTTGTAAAAACCCATCTGGTTCACTAATGTCCTTTAAGGATGGAAATCTGCCGTCCTTACCTGGTCTGGCCTACATGTGACTCCAGACCCACAGCAATGTAGTTGACTCTTAAAATGCCCTGTGAACAAGGGCAATTAAGGATGGGCAATAAATGCTGGCCTAGCTAGCGACACCCACATCCTGTGAACGAATTAAAAATAAGTACTGTGGAAGTGCTGGACTTCAGAAGAGACATTAAACTGAGGCCTTTCTGCCTTTCCAAGGTCCCATGCCACTATTCAAAGAAGAGCAAGAGGTTCTCATGGTGACCTTATTAATATTTATCCTTCAACCAACGTGAGTAAAACTGTTTCTTTAGTCAAAATTGCACTATTGAAGCTTGCTTCTTTAGTGTATTTTTCAGAGAACATTCTGACCTGCCACCAGATTCTACAAGTGATAGGTACACTTGTTGACTAGGGTAGCGATGTGCTCTCAGGCTTGTTTTTTGCTGTGTTAGTTGCTAACCTCCTGACCGGTACTTCTACAATGATAGAGGCAGTCAATGTCACTAAAACAAGTCTTCCCTCGTGGTTTCTGAGGTTATCAATTGCCTCCTTTTAAATTTCTGATGAACAAATTTTGGAATTGGACCCCAATTGTTTCAAGTGATATGTGTTCCCTCCTGAACTTCTGTAGTTGTTGCCTATATTGGATTGTTTCATTAAATTCTGTTAACAGTGAATATCAATGTGCTGTTCAGAGGAATGGCTGTGTTCACACAAATTTTTTAATTGCTTTTCCTGCACAAAAATGTTCTATTTAATTGGCTGAAACCAAGAAACTTAAACTCCATAACCTGTGCTCCAATTTGTGATTATTATTCAGATTTCTTTTACGCAATTTGTTATTCAGTCTCAAAGATTGAAATATCTCTTTCTACAGAAAACAGGAGAATTGCAGCTTACATCCATAATTAACAAATAGCACATTTTAAAGCTATACATTTCTGCTCACATCAGCGGGTGATTAATTAGAGAAAAAACACAGGGGTTTTTGCATTTTTGTTGGCAAAGGATATTCAAGCTCTATTGAATGGAATTGTTTAACCCTCTGCTATCACCTTCTCAGTCGTGCTAAAGGGTAGTTTTAATTTCAATTGTTTTATAATTTATGTCATTCTTTAATATTAAATTCACCAATTAGTATGACTAAAAGCACTGCACTTATCAAGTTACTTTTCATTCTACAAAACAATTGATCCTACGGTCTTAGTACACAGTTGACAAACCATTGGGTTCAGTACAATCAATATACTTCAGTGACAAGGTATCACAACATTCAATCACATAAGACAGAATACGTTAGCATGTTCTGGGCATACGATTGGTAAAAGCAGCAATCCTTTTTTGAAAGATCAATGGCAATATTCATGTCATAATGATACAATAAATGATCATCTTCTTAATGTTAGAGTTATTGCAGTTATCTGACTTGTTTTATCTTTAAAAATTCTGTTAGAAGATTTGATTTTAAATACATGATTGACAATCTGTTGCATCCAGCATGTTATTAAAAATGTAATACACATTGGGATCAAAGGTCTTATGTACTGGAAGAGCAGTCCAAAGCTTGGTGTTGATTTATGTTCCTTTATCATTTGAGCTCTGGGGTTTTGCTTCTTTGCATGGAACCTAGATGCTAAATTAGCTTTCCAGGCATGTATTTAAATTCATACTTTCTTAAAGCCTGTAATTATAACTGGAACAAATAGCGGGTTTACCCCACATGACTCCTAAGGTGCATTGTAAGCACTTTTGAATTTTCCTGAAGTCTCTCACTGCAGTCTTTCTACAAACTTCCAATGATTAAATCTATTCATTTTCATAACTACAGCAATTTTTACAGACTAGAAGATACGCTGGATGAATTGGCATTATTTCTGGTGATCTGACGTAAGGCATTGTGAATCACAAGTTTTTTTCTCTGAACTCGCCATTCGGGGTGCCACCCCTCTAATGTCACATAGGGCTGGACTTTACAGTCTCTCCAATGGCAGGCGTCATGGCAGGCAGGACTGGAAAATTCGGAGTGCGGCCAAAAGGCAGTTTCCCGCCAATGTAAAATAGTTTCAAATTTTACGCTCCCGACTTTCATGGTAGGTCAGATTGTCGGGAACCACATTTGCATACATTTAAATCTCATGAATACTCATTAAAAACCCAGATTGCTGGAATCACGCCCCTACTCCAGATCAAATGGCCACACCCTAATCAGACTAATTAGGCCGGTGTGATTCATGGCCGCAAATAAGTGATGTGCACCTGGCATACGGCACTTCTTTTGTGATCTCGAGGTGTTTGTGCACAGCGCTCGCGTACCTTTCACTGCACTAAGCTCGCATATGCTCCAACTCCGTGCCAAGGCTGCTCAGGCAAGACCAGGGGAAGGTAAGGTGGGGGCTCAGTGCCAAGGCTTCTCATGCAAGACCAGCGGGAAGGCGGTGATGGGGTGGTGGGGTTGGTAGGCAAAAGGCTTGACTGGGATGGGTGTGACAACAGACAGAGGCAAGGGAAGGGGCTTGACGCAAAAACTTGACTTGGACGTGGGGGTGGTGAGTGAGTGGAGGGGTGTGGAAATGGAGCTGGGGAAAGGGTGCACAGAGGTATATGACTTGGCTGGTGGAGTAGGAGAATGATTAGGGAAGAGAGCACAGAGACATATGGCCGGGGGTGGGGGTGGGATTGGAAATTGTAATCAGGGCCAGAAAGCAAAGACAGTCCTGGGAAATAATGCAAGAAGTAGTCAGGGCTAGGAAGCATAGTTTGTTCTGGAGATTCCTGCCACAACTTAGAGGGCTATGCTAGGCACGCCTGTGCTGGCCCTGGCCTAGGGAGATAGAGGACTTGTCAGATTGGGTCAGTCATGCCAAGCATGGTGCACAGGGCGTGGTCAGTCCCTCACATATGTCAGACCTGGGGATTGGTAGCTTGATTCTGGGCCCCAGATAGCACAGTCAGGGGAGGCATCAGTAGCCTGTTTATGGGGAACAGATAATCTGGTGTGGGGGAGGACACTCAGTGGTCTCATGAGAGGGTGGGGGGGGGCATGTCTCGGAGTGAAATGGGCCTCAAGTTGGGGAGGAGTTAGGATTACATGGGGCAATGAGACATCAAAATCAAATGGTTCGGGGGACAACAGGAATATCAATGACAATGGCATGGGATCAAGGATGAGTGGGGGAGGAAGGAGACTGATTGGAGGGAGGGAACCTTGCACATGATGCTCTTCAATCGCCAGAGGAGGGCACTTAGGGCTCGTAGGAGGAGTCGGCCACTGCACTTTTGGGCCCTACTAATTTCTGCTTTACCGAATGGAGAGGAAGGCACAGCTGAGAAATGTTAGGAACAGCCAAATGCCAATTAAGGAATTTTGGCATGTTACTTCATGTTGCGAGAGCCTATTGCTAATTGAGGCCATTTTTAAATTGGCTTCAAAAGATCCCTTGTCTCTGTCTTAGGAAATCACGAGTGAGAAGGAACCAACTGTAAAGGGGTAATGGCCAAAATGCATATGCGAATGGCTCAAATACCTCCAGACCTCGCAGCTCGCAGGTTCAGGCTTTGCAAACCACCACCTCCTCCGCTCCCCCTGACCCCCTCTCCCCGCCCCACAATACCGTGGTAACATTAATGCAAGTTGGGGCTGCTGTGCAATTCAGGGTTCAGTTTGACAGTGCCCTCACTGAGATTGCTATCACATAGCAGTGCTCAGTCAAATCGAAGCCCCTGTGGGAAAACCCTGACATGTCTGTGGTGTTTCTGGGGATGCTGGGTGGGGTTGTGGGGGACAGGGGTCCCTACTAGTGATCCTTGAGGCAGTGATACGGCCGCAAGGGAAGATGTGGGTATGGAAAGTTTGGGATGAATGCAACCCATGGGCTTCACAGTGACTCCCCAGCTTGTGAATGGAAGGTGACCATTGTACTCCTATGTGCATTCCTATATCTGTCCAATGTTTCTGCAGAGAAAAGCATGAGGGCATAACGAATGGAGCAGCCAATGTTCTGTTTAGCCTGGCAATCAGGCAACTGAGGAGGAGGAGAAGAAGGGCCCATTTCTGACAGGCTAGGCAAAGGGAAGAGCCTCACCCTGATGAACAAGTGCCAGCGAGGCACCCTCAAGACCCTGAAGCCCCATTCAATGGAGGCCTTTGGAATGACCAAGGTTGTACCAAAGATGCTCCTCATATTTACAGTTGAGCAAGAGACAGTGCCATAGATGCCTTTGCTTATCAAGGCACGTGGTGGCTCATACCTGCCGCATTCTCCAGGAGGAGCTGACGCTGCAGGGACTGGGAGACCCTCCATTGCCAGTGGCTCTCAAAGTGGCCACTGCTCTGAACTTTTAAGCGAGTAACTCATTTGATGTTTGCAATGAGGACCTCTGTGGAATTTCTCAAACATCTGCTCGTAAGTGCATCCGAGAGTTATCAATGCCCTATTTAGCAAGGCACACAATTACATCCAGTTTTCCCTGGATGAAGACAGCCAGGCTGCCAGAGCAGTGGGATCTGCAGCGATCTCCGGATTCCCATGGGTGCAGGGTGCCTTTGACTGCACACACGTGTCTTTAAGAGCTCCCTTGGAACATCCACTACAATTCATCAACAGGAATTGGTTCCACTTCAGCTCACCTTTCAGTGGACTGTGAATGCTTCAGCAGCATCGTAGTCTGATCTCTGTCAAGCACGCATGACATGCCTTCATTTGGAGTCTACAGCCTAGCCTTGGCATCTGAGGGCCCAAAAATGCTGACACTCCATTTTTCATTGAATACTTTAACCTTTGATAACAAAGAGCACACATCAGATGTATTGGAGCTTCGCTCCCATTTGAAGGCTCCATATTTTCATTCCACCAGTTTGACATATTGGCCGGAATTTTAAGGCCCTGTCACTGCGGGGCCATAAAATGCGGTGAGCCATTCTAAACACCATTCAATTCAATGGAACCGTAAAACCCCACTGCAGAAAAATTCCACCCATTCACAGGGAAACCAGGTACACTGATGCCATTGTAACGAGCACATAACTATGTCAGCTGACCATCTGAGAGCTGGCACAGGGTTAATGTTAAGAGACACTAACCCAGTGTCAGACCTTCTGGCTCAGCACAGCATCCTCCCATATCAAAGTCCAGCACAAGTGGCTTTTATGCACATCTCCAATCTCACCTAGTTTTAGCCCTCTAGTAGGAATCGCAAGGCTCAACATGTGTCAGCAAGGTCCATAGCTCTGCATCATGCAAGTGGAAAAGTGCGGATTACTATTGGGTTGATCTTTAAATGTTCTTGTAGATATGAGATAATGCTGCAGGCCGCCAGGGACACATGAGAGACCCAAGTTCTTGTGGATATGTATACCAGACTCAAATCTGACGGACCCTACATGGAGGCCAATGAAAGATGCACCGACTGTGAATGACAGCAGTGCACGTCACCATTCAACCCTATAAGATCCACTTAGGGCTGACGATGCAAACTGTATAGAATATGACAAGAGATGAAGCTGTTACAGTGTGTGTGAGCAAATCAGTACTGATGTCCCTAGTGTTGGTAGTGTGTGAGATTCCTGTGGCTTGTAACCCTGTGAATGCCTGACGGGCTTGTGAGTGTGAGTTGAGAGTGAGGAGAAGGTGGACTTGCCCTGGTGGAGCGGATGAGATCATTCATCCTCTTCCTGCACTGGATGGCAGTTCTTTTCTGGGGTGCGTTAGTATTGACCGCACTGGTGACCTACTCCCAAACTGGCATGGTAATGTTGGTGGACCTCCAGCTCCCATCACAGAGGAAAAAATATGTCTTGCTGGCCCTCTTCTCAGTTTGTATTGGATTTGGACTCAGGTCCCAAAGATATAAGACCAGTGCTCTTAGCCAACAGGCAACCTAGTCTGCATGACAAAAACAGAATTACTTGGAAAAACTCAGCAGGTCTGGCAGCATCGGCGGAGAAGAAAAGAGTTGACGTTTCGAGTCCTCATGACCCTTCGACAGAACTTGAGTTCGAGTCCATGATGTTTATTCTATTTTAATTTGCTCCCAGTAAAGAGAGGTTCTTACAGGAATTACATCTCAGGAAATCATAGGTTTGCATCCCATAATTTTCCATCCATTAATATTTGTGGACAGAAAATGACCAGTTGCGTAACCTCAATTACCTGAGGTTATCAATTGCCTCCTTGCAAATATTACTCTTATCGGACTAAACATGGAACTCCCCAGTTTAGTGTGAAACTGAATAGGCAAATGTTTCCAGGGATTATTGATTTGGACCTGTCATTAGAATATAAGTCTGAACCTTTAAACCAGTTATGCAGTCGCACAGCCCACAAAAATTAAGCACAACCAACTAAAATCAGGATTTTTTTTTGGTTGTAAGTATAAGTCCACCTTGTCCTGAACCTTAATTTTCACATCTGTGTTACATAGTAATCCATTTTTAATCCTATAGCTTCTGCAAGGGATCTGAATTTTGTATTAATCCATTTAATTTATTTTTCACTTTGTGTCATGTTGTGTCCAGCCACAACAATGCCAAAATACAGTATAGAAGAGACAAATGCATATCGATGTTTGTAAAGATGTCCAAAAAGATAAGCAGTGGTTTCAGTACAATCGTAGCTGGTGCAAAGTCTCAGCAAAAGAGATAGATAAAATGAAATACAAATTCTGTTTTTAGCTAATTCTCTGCTAAAAGCTTATTTAAAACCTATTTTTTACCATAATTTTGTTTCCGCCTCAGAATTTCTCACCTTCTCCCCTTTGTAAAGTGCTTTGTGGTGTTTTTATCTGCAGGATCTATTTTATATTTATAATTGAAAGACAGTGTTAAATCATTGAAAGGAGCTGATGACCTCTTCACCTCTGTACAGTTATTAAAATTGACTCCAATGATAAGAGGACAGTCATTACACATTCATGAGCAATACTTCCCTTAACTCCATGACAATGTGAGCATTGAAAGCATTGCTCTTCACCAACATCATTGTGAAATAGAACCCATGCTGATTCCTACAGTGTAGTATGGAAGTGGCATTTTATCCCTTTCCATTTTTCTGTGATTTCTTCTGTCATGTTCTTTCTCTTTTTTTCATTTTCTTCATTCTTCACTACCTACTTGACTATTTGACTTCCAAGTGTTATTTTTTAACACTTAAAAAAATGGTGGGATTATGCCAGCATCCATAATCAAACTAAAAGAGCTTCACTGAGAAGACATTCTGGGATCCTTGAGGAGTATACTTTAGAAAATTAATTAGTCACAAATTATAAACATTTTTATCCAATCTCTTTAGAATGATTTATTGTTTTTAACCCTCTGCCCTGAGGCAAGATGTATCTAAACAACTGCTATACTCTGTGGAGAAATGAGCATCCTTAGTAACTAAAAATGGTAGAAAAGTGCAAGTTACTTCACCTTCCCAAAAAGATTAACCTTCAATTAATAAATGGAAGCTGCTTATGGTCGATGCTGCAAAGACAGCCACAATAAGAACTAATTAATATTTCGTCTGTACCCAGCATAAAAATGAGGTCAGGCCAAACAGGCTCTTGATCTGCCTGCCAGTCTTTCTCCTGTATTCCATTTGATCTGTCTTGTGCTGTTTCCCAAGCTTGCCTCCCTGCCTCTTTCCTGACCTCCTCTTTATCCTTATATGGTTTTTCCTGAATCCCACCCAGTATCCTTTGCTAGTCCCTCTCTGGTCAAATCACTGTAATGGAACACCACTAGAAGGCTACATCTTGCCTCCATTGCAGGTGGAACTGATATTGAAATAATTGGCTAATTCCACTTCAAAAAGAAAGTTCCGATACTTCAATTGAGAAGATTTCACTGACTTACTACAAAAGCAGAAACAAAGACAGGTTCAGGAGTGTGGTAACTATGTTATGAGACTAGTAATCCAGAGCCATGAGTTCATATTCCATAGCCGAGGCCCAGAATTTTTAGGTTGGCGGGTGGGCGCGCACCCAACCCGACCCAGCGTGAAATGACGCGTGATGACGTCAACCGAGCGTGCCGATGTCATCGCACAATCGTGCGATAGTTCAGTCAGCGGGTGCGCACTGGAGCCAGCAGTGCGCCCGCCGACAAATAAAAGGCCTGTTAAGGCCAGTAAGTTATCAATTGTCACTAAAAGTTGGCGGGCAGGTGAAAAGGCCAAGCATTTTTTTGGAAACCTCATCCACGGGCAGGATGAGGTTTCCAAACTCAAATACAAACAAAACAAAAATGTTTTTTTAACTAAAAACATGTTCCTGCTTATGTGACAGAGTCACATGAGGGGACATGTTTCTTACATTTTTCTGTGCTTCATTAATTTTTTTCAATATCTTCTTAATCCCCCGAGGCAGCTCCGTGCCTCAGGGAGACTATTCAGCGCTCTCTCGCGCGCATGCATGACGTTCGCCCCAGGCCTGCTCGCCCTCTTCCCCCTGCCCGCACAGGCAGAGCTCAGTGCTGTCGCTTGCGTATCACACTGGATGGGCTTTAAGTGGCCCGCCAACGTGAAATTGCAGTGCACTGTCGATCACGGGCAGTAGTCGGTTTCCCCCCCACCCCCGCCAATCCCACACACCAAGGGCAAAATTCTGCCCAAGGATTTTAATTCAGTTAATTAAATAAACTTGGAATTTTAAAGAAACCTAATATCAGTAATGGTAACCATGAAACTACATGAAATGCTCGAAAACCTCAGCAGGTCTGGCACCAGCTGTGGAGAGAGAAACAGAGTTAATGTTTCGAGTCTGTATGACTCTTCTTCTACTGGTCAGTCTCTGCACCTGCATTGTATACATAGGGCAGGATTCTACACGTCAGCGAGCGGGGGTGGGGCCCACTTGCCGACACATAAAATGACACTCGGTGACGCCGGGCGGAACTCCCGACGTCACTGTGCCCTTTTAAATTTTCAGGAAGGCGGGGGCGCAGCAAAATCAGCTGCGGGCGCGCCAGCCTCTCAATGGCCAATTGAGGCAATTGACAGAGTCAATTGAGTAATTAAAGGACCTGCACATCCAACCTTAAGGTTGGCGGGCAGGCCAGGAGCCCCGACACGAATTAGAAGCAGCGTGAAACCTCATCCACAGGCAGGATGAGGTTTCATGTAGGTTTCAAAAAATTTTAATAAAGTTTTTGTAAAAATTATGGACATGTCCCAACTCATGTGACAATATCACATGAGGGGACATGTTAGGAATTTTTTTTTTCTTTTTTGAGTTTTTTTAAATTTAGAGCCAATCTCCCTGAGGCTGCACTTAGCCTCAGGGAGATGAGTGCGCTTTTTCGTGCACATGCACGAAAGAGCGCACTCTTGATTTTGGGATGTCCCCCCCCCCCACCCGCACAGGGAGTGCATGGTTCTTCCATGTGGATGCCACGCTGGGCGGGCCTTAATTGGCCCGCCCACGTAAAATGGTGCCACATCCCCGATTGGGGGCGCCAATCGGAAGCATGCCTGTGTGCACCCGCCCTTCAACTCCACCCCCAACGGGGGGAAAATTCAGCCCGTAGCCTTCAAACCGTGCAGGCCTCTTAATGGTACGCATGCTTGTATGAATGGTTGTTCATCTGGGTGATGTTCCTTGTCTGTAGAGTGTCGTTCCCATGACACTTGTTGCCATGATAACTGTTGTTGTTCCATTGCCGTTGTTGGGAACACATGGACCTCTGGGATTGATGGTATTTCTTTACTCAGTACAGCTGGTGAGATCCCTTCTCCCTGGCCAGCCTATTTCTGTGAAGGAACAGCTTTGTGCTGTGAAAGAACAGCTTCGCTAGCTGTGCGCATATATCTGCGGTTGTGCCAGTATATTTGGTCATTCACTTCTACCGTGTACGATTGAGGTGATAATTTCGCTACTCGTGTCCAAGTTTCCATGAGGGCTGACTAATGTTGAGAGTGTTGAAGGTTTGTACCCTGACTGGCTCTCTAATGCTCAGCTCTGGCAATGGTTTGGCAGTCTTCCCAAAACGAAATTTGGCTTTCTGCCGTTTGACCTTGATTTTTTAACTCACGCCTGTTACAGCTTCTGGATGCTATTGCTATTGGAAGAATAGTTTTTTTTTGCTTTTGGAAGAGTAGTTTAGGTGCGGTATGACATTAGTCTTTGGACTGGACTACATTCCATGCCTTCAGTCAGACTACATTCCATGCCTTCAGTCGGTGTGTTTCTCCACTCCAGGATTGTCTTGTATTTACATGTGCTAGATTTGCTCGGTTTCTTGATGATTCCTTTGGCGATTTTCACTGACACCTCAATTTTCTATTTAACTGGGAGATGATGAATCTGTTGAATTTTCCAATCCTTTGTGAAGCGACTGAATTCTTCACTTGTGAACTGAGGGCTATTGTCATTCATCATAATGTCTGGGATGTCGTAATGACTGAAGTGTGTTTTCAGGCATTCTACTATTTCTCCTGTCATCGTTGAAGTCAGCTGGTCTAACTCCCATTAGCCAGAATAATAGCGTACTGTGATAAAATAATCTGTTCCTGTTATAGTGCAGAAGTCTACTCCCAGCTTCATCCATGGTCTGTCTCTCCTAAGCAGGTATTGATAAAAATAATTACAAGCAAAAACAAAAGCCAGGCACTCTCTCGATCTGAGCATAGCGTTGTTCAGTTTACGTTAGTGTCCTGGATGCAGATGCGACTGGTTATCCATGCTGCATTAGGGTTACTCCAAGACCACCTCGCTGGCATCACACTGCAAGGTGACTTCATCGTTGATGTCATAGTACTTCAGCGTTGGTGTTGTTGTCACTTGTTGTTTGATTTTAATGAACACTGCTTCTTGTTCTATTGCCCAATATACATTCTTGGCAATGAGCTTGCGTCATGGGTCACATTTTGACAACAAATTAGGCAAAAACATTGCTAAATAGCTCATGAGTTGAACAAATGGTTGTACTGCCTTCAAATCTGTTGGTCACTGCATTGCTGCTACAGTTCTTACCTTGTCAGGAACCAGACAGAAACCTTTTGCTGTCAATATATGTCCCGTAGAAATCATAGAAAAGTTATGGTGCAGAAAGAGACCATTCAGCCCATCAAGTCTGTGCCGGCCAGAAAAAAGATGAAAAAGAAACTAGCCGCTCATTTTAATCCCACTTTCCAGCACCTGGTCAATTGACCCCTCAGCTAGGAGAAACAGTTCTTATTGTCTACCCTGTCTAGGCCCCTCATAATTTTGTACACCTCAATTCGGTCACCCCCTCAGCCTCCTCTGTTCTAAGGAAAACAGACCTAACCTATCCAATCTCTCCTCATAGCTGCAATTTTCAAGCCCTGGCAGCATTCATGTAAATTTTCTCTGTACTGTCTCCAGAGCAATTATGTCCTTCCTGTAATGTGGTAACCAGAACTGCACACAAAATTCCAGCTGAGGCCTAACCAACATTTTATACAGTTCCATCATTACATCCCTGCTTTTGTATTCAATACCTCACCCATTAAAGGAAAGCATTACAAATGCTTTCCTTACCACCTTATCCACCTGTCTGGCTACCTTCAGGGACCTGTGGACATGCACTCCAAGGTCTCTCACTTCCTCAACCCCTCTCAATATCCTCCCGTTTATTGAGTATTCCCCTGCATTGTTTGCACTCCCCAAATGCATTACCTCACACTTTTCCGGATTGAATTCCATTTGCCACTTTTCTGTCCACTCAACCAAACCATTGATATAATTTCTGGATACAACAGCTATCCTTTTCACTATCAACTACATGACCAATTTTTGTGTCACCTGCAAATTTCCCAGTCATACCTCCCACATTTATGTCCAAGTCCTCAATATATATAAAAAACAGCAAGTGTCCCAATAATGAGCCCTGTGGAACACCACTGAAAACTGTTATCCATTTGCATAAACATCCATTACCCTTTGTTTCCTGTTACTGAGCCAATTTTGGATCCAACTTGCCACTTTCCCCTGTATCCCATGGGATCTCAAGTCCTATGTACTTGACTTCAGGCATCTTCAATTGCAAACTTTCCTTGTTCAGTTTCATGTTTATCTGGCAAGCTCTCTCTAGCAGTCCTAATAAATTCTGATCATGGTCCACTATGGCTTTTTCCATTGTGTCTCCACATCCATAGACTAGCAGATCATCCACTATGGCTTCCACTCAGTTAAGTTCATTGACTATCTCATGCTGCCTGTGTTGATACTCTTCTGGAGCTGTGGAAATACCAAACGGCATGCACAACTATCTGTATCTCCCGAACAGTATCCAGAATGTAGTTAGAAAGCTGCTGCTTCCATCCAGCATCATTTGCCAGTAACCATCTTTCGCATTGAGGGCAGTAAAGATTATTGCCTTGGCACGTTTCAGCAAAATTTCTTCGATGGTTGGCATGGGGTAGTGAAAGCTCTTCAGCGCTTTATTTATTTAGATCCTCTGGGTCTAAGCATACTCTCAGCTTTCCAGGGTGTTTTACTGCTACCATGCTGCTAATCCAGCCTGTAAGAGTTGTCACTTTCCTGATTACTTCCTTCTTTTTCAGCTCTTTGATCTTTTCTTTTAGGTTTGACTTGTGGGTAGCTGCAATTCTTCTCAGCAGATGCTGAATTGGTCTTACACTCTCATCTACTTCTAGATGATATTCTCCTGATAGACATCCAAACACTGTAAACACTCTATGATCTGGTTGGCAGTCAATGGTTTAGTGTGCTGCAACATTGTAAATCTCTGTTGGCACACTCAGGGTTACCAGTCCAAGCTTTAGACTTGCTTCATCTGAAATGAGTGGCCATTGCATAATTTCTATGATGTGGAACACTAGGTATTCCTTCTTGCCATTGCGTTGGGCCCTCAGACTAATTTGTCCTCTTGGTTTGAATATTGTGCCATCATATAGCCACAACCTCACTTTCGAGGGCTTCATTGTTGGATCGCCATGTTGAGCCACTTCACACGGGCCTGTGAAGGTCATGATGTTGCATGACACACCAGTGCCTATCTGACACTTCTTGTTCATTTGATACTTTCCTTCTACAGTCATCATTCTAACAGTCACAAACCATTTATCACTGATAGACTTGACAAAACAAACCTGTTGTATCGGGTATAGTGCTTCATCAGACTCATCTGCTTATATCTGTAAAGACTTGCTTTGCCTCTTTCTAGTCAAAATTTTGTGTGTGAAATGATTCAACTTCTTGCAGTTAAAACACTGCGTTCCCCATGCTGAGAAATCCTTCTTTTCCCTATTATGATTTTTTCCATATTTTTTGTATCCTGCCCTTTGTCCACAATTGTTCTGCTCTTTCAGCTTGGAATGTCTTTCAGCATTCATGTGCTCTACCTGATGTTTTACAAGCTCCACATTTCTACACATGTCTATCACTTTCCTGTCTGAATTCACATGATTATGCAAGCTGTACTACTGAGATCACATACTATGTAATGGGCTTGTTTGCACCTTGAGCTCTAGAGTTGAACACATAGCATTCATAGCAACGTTCACTGAGGGTTCAAAATGTGTGGTCAAGGGATTCAAAATCTCTGTCATCCATTTCCTTTGTTCATCAGATAGATTTAGGGTGGAATACAATTTGTAGCAGTCCCTCCCCAGCAGTGTTAGAAGTGTGGCTACTCTTATTGGCTCTGGCATGCTCATTAAATCTATTGCCAGTGCGTAGCTTTGTCATTGCAAATGGGAAAACTGCCAGCTCTGCCACATAGCATCTTTCATTTCGACAGGAGCTGAGATGGGGAAGTTTAGAGCCATGTTCACTCAGCCAGTATTTTACTTGCAGCCTTTGGTTTGCGTTTTCATTTCCTTGTCCTTTTTCAGCAGCTTTTAGCAGATTTGAACATTTCTATTTGCCTTTCAGAGCTATGGTTTTTCTGCAGAATTTCCAGGGTCTCAAAACTCTATTTCAATCTCCACTTACCACATCATGTTTCGAGTTCAATGATTTCAGTGCTTTCTCACTGAGGGTCTTTATTAAACTCATGTAAAATGCCAGCTTGCAGAGAGACTGCCTCATAGTAGGGGTCACATGGCTATGGCAAGCCAGTTAGGACACATAATACTGTTGCACTTCAGAGCCCAAACAAACAAGTCACATATACTCCTAATCTCATACATCCAAATCTACCTCTTTTCACAGTGGTCTTATCTCTCTCTCTTCAGAGGATCATTCTACCTCTGCTTACACAATCCATTCTCCCCCTCCTCAAAAGTCGCAACTACCACTTCATACATGTTCAATTCTCCCTCTCCTCATACATCTCAATCTACCACTCCAGACAAGCCTCATTCTGTCTCAACTCACACAATCCATTCTGCTTCTCTTCCTGCATTTCATTCTACCTATACTCTTGCTTGTCCCATTCTAACTTTCCAGTCACTGGTCTTATTCTCCCTCTCCTCGGCTTCCCCTCATATATCGCACGTTTAGGCTTTTAGCTCCCCTTTCCCAAAAAAAGATTTCACCCTTTCATGAGACATGATGAAATATGAAAGGAGCAGGGAGAATGCACACAGCTTGAAAGTCTCAGCCTGGATCATAAACAACCTTGAAAATCCATTCAACTTGCCAAACAATGAAATGAAACTCATAGGGCTGAATTTTTCCTGTAGGCATGCGGGGGTAAAATGACGCATGGTGACATCAGGCAAGCGTCCCGACATCACCGCGCACCATTGCGATATTTCATTGGGTGGGCACGTGATGATATCTGCTGCGCACCCGCCATTAATTAACGGGCCACTTGACTCATCAGTCGATGCCAATTTTTCGGCACCTGTGCAATCTTCAGGTCAGCGCCAGGCACAAGGGCAGGTGGGTAGGACACATTTGTATAAACCTCATCCACGGGCGGGATAAGAGACTTCACTGGGGTCACGAATATGCTCTCTCAAGTATTGATTTTTCAAAGTTATTGAAACCTGCCTGTGTGATCTGCAATACTTCAAAACGGAAACCAGCTGCTTTGTCTGGATCCTTAACCTTCAGGTCAGCACTCTGCAGTGAGGAATCTTTTTGGGCCTGCAGATTCAGGAAGCCACACTGCCCCTGATGGGTGTCCTGGAGGAGCGTCTCCACAAGAGTCGCCACTCTCTCCATGGAGGACGCATGGCGCTCGGACATGTGGCTCATTGCTTTGGCGATCGTCCGCATAGACTCCTCCACCAAGGGGACCAAGCCAAGCATAGCCTCATGTATCTCCCCCAAATGCTCCCACACACTCGTCCACATTTCCTGCCCCTGCTGCATCACAGACTACTCCAGAGGCACATCAGGCACCGACTGAGCATGTACCTGGCCCCCTGCAGTCCTCCAACTGCTGGCGCCATGGGCACTCTCTGTCTCTGCCA
This sequence comes from Carcharodon carcharias, assembly GCF_017639515.1. NCBI lineage: Eukaryota > Metazoa > Chordata > Chondrichthyes > Lamniformes > Lamnidae > Carcharodon > Carcharodon carcharias. The sequence continues at coordinate 81,483,134 of NC_054472.1, read as the reverse complement.
GCTCCTCCAGCGACTGTGAAGTGCCCTCACCGCTGTGCCCCAGGACACTAGCCAATGTTCTAACTACCACTGAGGTGCTAGTATCTGCACCTGGTGCAGATGCCTGGCAGAGATGGTGTGACGCCACTGAAACTTCAGGGCCCTCAGGTGTGAGAGGGGGCCTCTGCTGCTCCTCCTCCCAGCCCTGCTCCGCTGATGCTGAAAGGAAGAACAAGGACATTGGATCAGTTAACGTGGAGACAATGACAAAGTGCATCCCTGTCCCCCAGGTCATTATGCGCTCATCCTTCCATAAGCAATGGTCAAGCCATGTTGCAAAATTAAATCACTGAACATTTAGCAGTGAAATGGCTGTTGGGAGAACAATGCTGACTCCGCTGCTGGGCGTACATATCTGGCCGTGGCACCCCAGCCTCACCAACACCAGCGGACCTCGGCGCATGGCACCTCTCCAAATCCAGGGCCCCTGCCCAAACCAGCTGAGAATGGCTAACTGCGCCTGGCCACCGCCAGTCCTCACACGCTCTGCCACGTTATGAGCATTCTTCTCCAGAAAATGTGAGAAGAGCTTTGATTTGTGCAAATTGTACATGGACTCTCTTCACGTACAGCCCACCCTAACCAGAGTGGGACATATCAGGGCTCCAGTGCCTCCTCATCTCGCTGCTGCCAAACACTCACAAAAAGGTGTTAGGCCTGTTCCCCACCCCCCACCTTGGCCACTTGCTGCCTACCTCACATTAGGCACCGCAGGGTATATCCTTCCATAGCAAGGAGGCACAACCAGGTGCAGTGCAGAGGGCAGCAGATGGTTCAGTCCATGCCACCTTGAAGCTCCCCTCCCAGCATATCATCACCCTGACTTTGACGTGTCCTGGAGTTCCAGCACTGCACCTAGATGCAGATCCTCCAGGTTGCCCCCAAAACAGTCATGTGGGGCTCAGTGTGCCACATGCTGCGGGTGCAGAACACATCTCTTCACCACCCTCTCAGGGTGACCTCGGCATGGGCAATATCTGCTGGCCCACCCAGCGAAGGACACGTACCGTCAATGATTCAATGTAATCACTACACTCAGACTTGGTGGGCGGGGGGCAGCAGGGGTGGAAAAGCCAACCTGCTGGGTTAAATGACCAGTGGCACACTGGAACCCCACCCTACCTTCTGGCCTGGCCTACCCCGATGGCCTACTCTCCGGACCTGCGTAGCCTCCATTGCCCCTCTGAGAGCCCTTTGCCCAGCCATTGCTAGCAGCCTTTCCAGGAGTTGTGAAGTACGCTGGGCGGGCCTTAATTGGCCCGCCTGTGTAAAATGGCAGCGCGGACCATGATTGCAAGCAGTGATTGGACCCGCGACCGCTCCTGCTCCACCCACCCGCCATCCAGAAAATTCTGCCGATAATCTGGCCACTCATTCATTATCCATTAACCTAGGCAGCTTCAATTAACCTCTGTTTCCAGGCTGGTATAAATCTACAAATTAAAGCCGCCCAACAGAAAGCATTAGGTGCTCACTGAGATGAAATTCATTGATAATCTTCACCCCAGACTGTGTGTTTATCTGGCCATGATGCATCATTCCCCCTGAGTTTGTAACCCTTCATTGTTATGGCTCTTTCTGGGCTATTCAGCTGCAGTTTGAGTCCTGGGCAGTGCGAGTTGCTGAATGGGAATCACTTCTGAGTCCTGCTCTGATTCAGGGCTCACAACCAGATGCTCCGTGGGCGCCATCACTTTCATGTAGCTCAGCTACTGGGGAATTTTCTGCAGTGTCTCTCCATCCCTAACTAATGAACCCGGAGCCTGAAATTCACTCTCTGCTAGAACACTGAGGCCCTGTCTCGGCTCCAGGCCTTCTGCCATTCGTGTTGCAAAGTGCTCACTTCTGGATACATCTGCTGCTCCCCACACTCGAACGCAGTGCTCCTTCAATCAAAGACACCTTCTCTCCCATCCTCATTGCTCCTCGAATCACAGATTTCCTCTCTCCCATGCTCACTCCACATCTAACCAAAGATTCACTCTCTGCATACTGTTCCTCCAATCATACCTGCTGTTTTTCTCGCACTCTCTCTATTCGCTCTTGCTTTGCCCATTGAGAGTTGATGCTCAGCCATCCTCCACTCGAGCTTGTTGTTGTGAGTGGCCTCTTTATTAGTAATTTATTACTAGCTTTTTACTGTTTACCAGTAATTTCAGATCGCTATGTGAGCATGCACATGCATGTCTGATATGTAAATCCAGACGCACAGTAATGTGTATGACTCTTAACTGCCCTCTGAAGTAGAAAGCGATTTAGTTGTATAGGGATCGGCGATAAAATGTGACCGTGCCAGTGATGCCTATAACCCATGAAAGAAGAAAAGAGTTTTCAGTAATTTAAGCTGAGCTTTCTTTAGAAGATGAACAGATGGAAGGTCATTCATATGCACGGGATAGGAGACATGAAGAGCTCTAAATATTGGAAAGCATTATACAAATTAGAGGCATTAAAGATAATGTTATAAAGGGGCATTGGATGTTAGAAATAAGAAGGACATTAAGAATAAAGATATTAGACACAGCACAAAGGAAAGAGCTGCCAGATAATGTATATCATAGGCATGGATACACCAAATATTAATCATTAGGTCTTCCAAACCAGAAAACTATGGCCTAAATTTTTCGATGGCAGAGTCTCCCTTCCTAGCATCCTAAGAGTCTGTGGGGAACACATCCCACCAATTCTGAGTGCCCTGCAGCCATTTCACACTCAGTTGAGCGTTAAGTGACTGCAGGCGGGACTTCTGCCCCCTCACTCGGGAGGAAGTCCTGCCTTAGACAGCTGCCAGCCAACCTGATCGGCCAGCAGCTCTCCCGCCCCTGCAGCGACAGAGCTGCAGTGGACTGAAGAGGAAGTGCACCAACGTGTCTGAGCCCGGGACCGGAGGACAAGGTAAGTTTAGGGTGCCCTAGGGTGGGAAGAGTAACAGCTCTTCCAATCACAGGTTCGCTCCCTCCCACTCTTGCTGCTCCTCCAGAGACAGAATCTATGCAGCAAGGGAGGGAGCCTGTGATTGGTGGATCTGGAACAGCAGCAAGGGAGAGACAAGAGAACTGAAACCAAAAAAAAAACTTTCCCCGACTCTTAAGAGAGAGGGAGAAAGAGACAGAAACAATTCTGTTCACAGCAGAAACTCAGAACTTGGGAGTCATTAGACAGTGGACACTATTTTTCATCCTTTTGGAATTATTTATTTTTTAAAATCCTTTTAGAGGTGTGTTTTTTATTGAGTGGGTTGTTTCTGGCAGCTGCCAAGGAGGATGCACTGAGGTGAGTCTTCTTAAAATTATTTATAAATAAACAGTCCCATCCCTAGACCCCATCCTTCTCCCAGTTACACCAACCCTCTTATTTCAAGATAACAGACAAAGAAAAGAAGGGCATTGGGTATCGGCACCGCCTTTGGTGGATCCAGAGGACAGAGGGAAGTGTTATGACCAATGCAGTTGGTAAAGCGGAGTTATTTTAAAAATCCCAGAGGGAAACTTTAAACAACTGTCATAACCTGTAATATTAAGTGTTATGTTTGAGATGCAACTCTAAATTCAGGAATCAGACCACTAGTTTTCGAGGTTTTACATTAAAATAAATTAAACATTTTATTAATTTACACAGGTTAAAATATATGTACATGTGGCTACAAATTATTGCTATCATAACTTTTAATAAATCCCCAAACTAATCTCCATTAAGGCAACAGCAACCCAAAGACTTAACCAAACACCAGGCGAAGCATTTTCACCTTATGAATTCAAAATGAGTTTCCTTTCACTGGGGAGCCAGTTGGAGGTTTGCAGCTGCCTTTTGATCTTACAGTGCCTCTGCCCTGCATACCCGAAAACTACTGAAGTTATACCTACCAGCCCCATTGAATTCAAATTCTCATTGTATGCACAACCTCTTTGAACTTCACCTTTTAACAATGAAACCCGTTTCATAGTACCAACTTTATTAGTAATATAAACATAACGCTTGGTAACTTCTAGAAAGACCTCAATTTCCACCCCACTTCTTGAATGCTGTATTCAAAAAATGCAAATGCATGCTATCTCCCGTACATATCAAAACTAGTAGATATCAAAGCACCCAAACTAGCTGACTTTAATCCAATTAAGGCAGACCTGCAAACTAAACCTTTAATTTAAAAGAATTTTTTTTTCTAAAATATTATATACATTAATAGCTTCATGACAGGAAGCCAAGATGGCAGCAGGTCCAGTGCAGATAAAATGTCTCCAGCTGTGTCTGTGAAAGAGGAGGAATGTGAGAAGAAGGGAAGAAGGGAGAGAGCGAGAGACACATGCACTCTGGAAGTAGAGGATGGATTGTGGGGAAGAAGGAAGCCTCTCAGGGCAAGAGGGACAGAGAGAGTATGGACAACAAGCAATATTGCTCACTTTATTTTATTTATTTCCTAATTCTTTTATTTTTCCTTCTAAAGCCCTCCTCCTGGGCCTGACATTTGAGTTTATAAGCTTTACTGTTAGAACAACAATTGCCAAACAAAAAAGAAAAAAGTTAAATCCTTTCCAGTGGCTTTCTTCCACTTTTATACTTGCCCACAGGAGACTCCCTCCCACTGTTCCCAACCTCCCCCCCTCCTCTTGTCCCATCTGCCTTCCCTACCTCCTCTTCCCCCCGCCCCCCACCCCACCATCCCAACAAACTCCTCCTCCCCTCCCCCCGGGTATCACTGATACGTCACTAAGAATCGTGTTCTGTTCCTTTATAATGAGGTAACTGGGAAGTCCGCATTCTGGCCAGATCAGGTGGCTGTTAGATTCAGGGTCCAAAAATGATCCCAACTGCATCTGTCTCATGGTATTTTTACAATTCCACCCATGTGAAGTGACTTAGAAGCATCTGCATTTCCCCCAGATGATAATAAGTGTTATAATTTTCCAGATCCTCACTCTGCAGTGACTTTGCTGCTTTGGGCTATAATGTGTACGTGATTCCTGTCACAAAACATTTTCAACCCTTTTTGTCTTCAGCCACTCTTATCCGTGTTGAAAAAGAGCAGGAGAGTTATCCCACTGTATTGGTCAATATTTATCCCTCAATGCATATTACAAAAAACAGATCATTATTCCATTGCTGTTTGTGGGAGTTTGCACAGTGCAAATTAGCTGTCTCATTTACTGAATTATAACAATGATTGCTCTTCAAAAAATATTTCATTGGCTGCAAAACACTTTGAGACATCCAGTGGTCATGAAGAGATCGATATAAATTCTACTGTGAACTCGGTCACAGCAGGAAACTCCCTGGAGGACAGCAGAAATGCTTTAGGGATGTCCTGAAAGCATCCTTGAAGAGGTCAAACATACCTGCCAATTCATGGGAGACCCTGGCTTGTGATTGACCAAAATGGAGAAGGCTCATTTGGAAAGGCACCAAACACATTGAGAGACATCATCAAGAAGGTACAGAGGTGAAAACAAGGCATCAGAGAGAGTTTACAAACCACGAAACAACTCATGTACCTAACCTTTCAAGCACTGCCTGCCCTACATGTGGCAGAGTCTGCAGATTGCGCATTGGACTTATCAGCCATTTCAGTCCCATCGAACCAGTGGAAGCAAGTCACCTCAAGGGACTGCCTAAGAAGAAGGAGAATATTTCTTTCTATGAGTTTGCCCTACGTATTCCTGCTCCATTTAATTGCTTTTCTGAGTTGTTTATTGTGGATACTAAGGTTAAACTCAATACTTCTTCAAGAGGTGGGAACATTATTAGAAATTGCCTCCATTAAAGGTTTGTTTGCAGTTCACAAACCTGCCCTCTCAGCCATGGTAGATGTGCTACTCAGCAAGACCTGAACAATAGGAGGAAGTAAATTAGTTCAGCTCTCTACCCAACAACAACCACCAGTGCCATCCTCCTCCTCACCCACCCCAAGTGAGAAAAGAAATACAGCCAGGAGGAACAAAAGACAAAAAAAAAAAATTTAATTACCCCCTAAAGTAACAATATGAATTTTATTGAGTGCCTCTTTCCCTTCCCCGGGTTCCAAGCAGAGAGCTATGCATGGAAACAACAAGTTTAACAAAATTAATCACTTAGCTAATGTCCAGCATTATGTTATAATAAATACTAGCAGAAGGGGCTGATTTCAAATGCAATCTAATCTTGGGCTTCAGTTGATGTTCCTGAGTTGCTCTTACTTCACTTTTGTGATTCGATCTCATGTAGTTTTTTTTTTAAATGCTGCACTCACTTTGCCAGTCTGCCTCCAGTAGCATCTATACCCTTGGAGGCAAGCCAGTAAACAATGTGCAGGTGCTGCCAATGGAGATTGTTCCACCAAAAGAGGCGGTCCCCATTGGTTTTTCTGGCAGCAGTAGAAACAGATTGCCACATGTGCTGTTCAGAAATAGGATGAGCTCGTCAGGCTGGCAATATGCCAGAGCAAAGCCATTTTGTACTCACTAATTTCCATGGACTTTGTCCAGCCATTAAGCATGTTCTAGCCATCAGCTGCACAGTTAAGCTGATTTTTCTGAAAACCACTGTGCAATATAAATGAGATGGTTTCTACAGCACCCAGGACTAAAAGCTAGTATCAAAAAACTGCTTCCTACTGCCTTTGTGAACCATTGCACATAGATTAAGAAACTGACTATATGTATGACTCCTCAACTGTCAGGAAAGTGCTTTCCAGCATTCTGCTTAGCTTTACTGTGTGAGTTATTAGGAGCGTAGCTTAACCCAGTTGTTTTCAGGTGAGATTATCATTTCATGTTGTATAATTGTTGCCAGTGGAAGTTCTCTTCAAATGAAAAATGGAATAAATCTCTTCCAACATTGACCATTGTTTTATTTGAATAGTTCAAACAGATAATAAAGATCTTCTGTAACTTACTTTCCTTTAAAAATTAAAAAAAAGATTGGTGAAATATAGACCTTAATTTGATTCAAAAATGTTCTGCCTCCCTGAGTAGATGTATTTGTACAAAATGTAGCATTTGTAGACAGCAGTTTTTAGTTGTTTTGCCAGCTAAAAAGAAATTGGGTTAGACTTTCAACCTACCACCCCGATGTAAAAAATTTCCATTATGGAAATGAAAATTGGGCGCAATATCTAAAGCATTGTGATCTACTTTGCCAGTCTATAGCTGAAGATGAAAATTGCCCCCATTTAGTTTATGAGAATGTGTAAGTTCTTTATGCAATTGCTATTTTTTCTTTCATCCTTTCCTCCATCCTGGGCCTGTTTCTCTAGAGATTAGAAGAAGGAGAAGAGATCTCATTGAAGTGTACAAAATTCTACAGGGTTTGATAGGGTAGATGCAGGAAGGATATTTCCCCTGGCTAGGGGGTCTAGAACCAGGGGACGCCATCTCATAATAAAGCCATTTAGGACTAAGATGAGGAGGAATTTCTTCACTCAGAGGGTGGTGAATGTTTGGAACTCTCTACCCAGCGGGCCATGGAGGCTCAGCCATTGACTTATATTCAAGACAAGAGATCGATTGATTTCCAGATATTAAAGATTTCAAGGGATATGGGGATAGTGCGGGAAAATGGTGTTGAGGTAGAAGCCATGACCTAGTTGAATGGCAGAGCAGGCCAAATGACCTACTCCTGCTCCTATTTCCTATGTTCCTTTCTTTTTGCCACAATAGCCCCAATAATAACGCGGAGCCAAGATAAGAGCAGGAAATGAGAATTTTTAGAATGGAAACCTGCAAGTGAAGATTTCCTGCATGTCCTGCTGTATTTAACGGCTGAACTTCTTTTATATTTTTCAACAGGTTTCCTATGTGACAGCCAGAGTTCGGGTGAATTGGATATCCCAGTGGGGAGGGGGGAGGGGAAACATGGGGCACAATTCAGCCCTTGTCGGGGGTGGGGGCGGGCAGGGGGAGGTCGGGAAGCCATCGCCGCCTGCAATTGAGGCCAGAAGGCGATTTCACACTGGCGGACCAATTAAGGCCCACCCAGCGTGAAATGTGAAGGCAGCGCTCAGTGCTGCTTGTACAGGTGGGGAGGGGAGAGTGCAAGCGGGACGAGCACAAACTTCCCACATGCACACAAGTGTACACTTGAGAATCGCACTGAGGCACAGAGCTGCCTCAGGGAGATGAAGGGCACAATTTAGCCATTATCAGGCGGGCTCAGTGGGGGCAGTCGGGAAGCTGACCACCGCCCACGATCGAGGCCGGAAGGCGATTTCACACTAGAGGGCCAATTAAGGTCCGCCCGGCGTGAAACACAAACGGCAGCACTCAGCGGTGCCTTTGCAGGCAGCAGGCAGTGCGGGTGGTGCGAGTGCAAACTTCGCACATGCGCGCTTAGGAATCTCCCTGAGGCACAGATGAAGAGTTTTGTTTTAAAAAAAATGAATTGAAAAATGTAATAAAACATGTCCTCTCATGTGACTGGCACATAAGGGCATATTGTTAAGTAAATTTTAAAACTTTTATTTTAGGGTTGGACAGGCAGCGTAAGGTTGGACGGGCAGCGAAAAATTTAACTTAATTGATTTTTTAATGGCCTTAATAGACCTCTTAATTGTTGGCGGGCGCGCTGCCAATTTCCGCAAGCACCCTCTGACTGAACTATCATGCGATTGTGCGTTGACGTCAGGACGCTCGCCTGATGTGCGTCATTTTACGCTCGAGCAGGTTGATGTTTGGTGTTTGTTCATGGGTGTCCAATTGCATGACATGTTGGAATCTGGAGGAAACACTCCTGCTGTTCCTAGCCTACAGAAATTACAATAAAAACATTCTGGCTCCTTTAAACTGTCCAGATTCACAAATCCTAACGTCCATGTGTTAAAAATAAAAATTCAGTTTAAATGGAGGCAAACAGCCTCCTTAAAAAATTCTAGTGACTGACCCGTCTCGTGAGAGCAGGTTGCTCACTCCAACCGCCCCCGTGGCCCCCCCTCTATAAAAATCAAAAGTGGGCAGGTTGAGGTCAGGTGTGAGAATTTTACCTTCCCACCTGCCCCCAACCTATACCAATCCTTGGAAATAAAATTCCCCCTTTGTGCTTTGTTTCCGTGTCTTGTAACTGCCTTGTTACAACTGCCTTGTAAAAGCAGTAAGCATGCTGGGATTTTGCTCGTCCTCACCTCATTCTTGGCTGTCAGTACGAGGGTTCAGATGCTCTCAGAATCTTTTAATAGCCAACAGTTTACTAAGCTGCAATACTGTATGTGCTATCATTGTCCTCTGGCTATCATCTTAAATAAGTTCCAGGATTACTAAAACTATATAACAGCGGATTCTAATTACTATGAACTAGGATGAAATTTTAGTTTTGTGATTCAATATAATTTTCAAAACAATGAAAGCTATATTACCATGCAATTTTGTTATAAAATTTAAAAAGGATTTAGCAAGATAATGACATCCTGAAAAATCTAATTAAAATTCCATTTTGTAAGAGAGATATACCCATTAAAAATAATCCTATACTTATTATACATGATCCTGTAGTCACTAAATAAACAGGGAGAATTTTCCAGCAGTTACTGTGACAATGATTCTAAGTCTGGCTTTTTCTCAGGCTCTATTTTCATTTTTAATCTCTCCTGTTTTGCATCACTCTCAAATGCTACCATTTTCATTGTACTTCTTAGTTTATTGTCATGTTTCTATCTATTTCTCCCTCAGGGGAGATTTCCTCCGTGGACTATTTATATATCTGTATTCATACATCAGTATTCATATTATGTTCTGTCTTCTGTTTTCATGCTACTTGTTGAGTGACTAGCAAAGCTGGGACTGTTCTGTTTGGAGAAGCGCAGGTTGGGTTGCAGTAAAGGTTACTGTACGTCTTTGGATGTTTTCATTGCTTTCCATTTAGAGGACACTATTATCATCTGCATACTAATGTATTGCCCTAAAACAGAACTGTCAGAGAAATGATTTACCTTCCCATATCGCAAAATTGTTTCAATTGTGTGAAGCCCAGGGATGGGTGCCTGGGGAAGGGGCGGCAGTGGGATTTTATGGGGCCATCAAGGGCAGGAAGTATGGCATACGAGGTAACTTAATTAGGTGGAATGGGAAATTTCAGTTTCCCAAAGGCAGGTTGAGATGCAGAGATAAAGTCGGTGGCATGTCGGGTGTTATGCCAGCCCATGGCGAGTTTGTACTTGTAATATATTTGCATGCCATGAATACTCTAACATAAAATAGTTTTCAATAAAGTCCTACCCTCAGATAAAGTTAACGATGCACAAGAATCTTGTGGCACCCGGTTCACTATCATTTAAAAGTAGTATGCATTATTCGGTTTTGTGCTGTTGTGACTATGGTAAACGGTTGTTCATCTTGAACTCTTTGCACAAGGCGGTGTGTGTTGAAAGGTTGGTGTTCATGTGCAGGGAAGTGCAGTGGAGGGAAGGGCCTAGCACCCTGGTTGTGGTGGTCTTGTAAGGTGGTTGTGTGGAGGGGTTAGGGACAGCGGTCAAGGCAGTGGTTGAAAGTTGGATGAAGGGTATGAAGGTCAGGGTCAGTGCTATCAATGGTGGGGCCTCAGGGTCAAATTGAGGATGCTTAGTGATGGAGGGAATAGGCACAGTCAAAAAATGGGGGAGTTGTATTCGGCATGGGGGCTGGTACAGAGTCAAGGCCAGGTAATGGAAGGCTTCATGGGGTGGGTCATGTGAGTAGCAAATGCATGGAGAAAGATCGCGAGATGTTTCAAGATCAGAGTAGGCATTGGGATGGTCACGGGTATAGGCACAGGGAGGAGAGATGGAATATACAAGGATATGGTAATAGGGTCCAGGGTAACGGTTGGATGTTCAAGCGTAACAGAAGGGAGAAGAAAGGTTATGTTGGGTGAGTCAAGGGTGGAGGAGGGTAGAAGGTGTAGCTGTGAAGAAGGGTCACACGGACTCGAAACATTAACTCTGTTTCTCTCTCTACACATGCTGTCAGATCTGCTGAGCTTTTCCAGCATTTTCTGTTTTTGTTGTAGGTGTAGGATCAGGTTTCAACTTTAAAACACACCATTATTATGTTGTCTTTTTTCAAGCATAGCTTTTCCAAACATAAGTTCGATTGAAATGGAAGGACGGTCATTTTGGGTGGGTGGAGTTAATGTTGTGCACAACTGGCCAATTAAAGGGACTGCTTGATAATTAGTTAAATGGATGAGAATCTTGGGCAAGCATGATCTCGCGTGTATGTGTGCCCTTTTCACACAGTGCAATTACTGCCATTACCATGGTCTCATTTATCCGACATTCCTGCAACCTTGGGAGCAGGAGGAGAGAAAGCGAAGGAGAGCTCTTGCTGTCCAACAACAGAGGCCACAAGATTAACAGCAGGCAGCACCAGAGGCTGGTTTGGATGCAGACATCCAGGGAAGGCATTGGTGAAGACAGGCATTGGCACATCAACACATCCAGAGGACAAGAATAAACTACCTCCAGATGTCACAAAGACATGTTGCATTGTTTATCAAGACATGCAGCCATATGGATTTGGTGGGAGCCCTATGCCAGTGACCCTCAAGGTTACAGCGGCAGTCAATTTCTATGCCAGTGGTGGCTCCCAGGGTGTGATGGCTGACATTTGACATCTCACACACTGCCACACAAAGGTACATAAAGGAGATGAGTGACACCCTACTTATGATTTTAACCAATTTGCCACAGGTGAAGACAGCCAGGCTCCAACGTCAGCCAAGTTTGGTGGCATCACTGGCTTTCCTCAGGTGCAAGGGTCATCCACTGCTTGCATGTGGCCATTAAAGCTCCCTGGGAACAGCCAGTTGCATTTGCAAATTGTAAGCGGTTCCACTCTTGAACATATAACTGATGTGCGACCACAGGAGAAGAATAATGCATGTCTGTGCTCATTTTCCAGGGAATTGTCATGATGCATACATCTTGTGCAACTCATGGATTCCCAAAGCTTTTTGAAGCCCCAGCCCAGATTGATCCTCAGTGACAAGAGCTATGCCCTGTGGTAAACGCTATTGAGGCATTCACAGACCAAGGCACAGGAGCACCACACTCAAGTATATGCATCCACCAGTCATCATCGAGCATGTGACTGGGTTTCTTAACATGCGCTTCTGTTGCCTTGACCAGTCTGCAGGGGCTTCGCAATGCACACCCCAAAGCGTGTCACAAACAGTAGTGGCCTGCTGTGCACTGCACGACCTGGCGGCGGAATGTGGACAGATGTTGCAAGAATAAGAGTATGAGGAAAATCAGCCCTTCTCAGATGATGAAGATTTATTGGGGCATGAGGAGGAGTCCATAAATCCAAATGAGCCTTTCCTGGATGCTGGGGCCATGAAGAGGTAGGCAATGCATGCCACAGACAACCTGAGCTACACACGTTTCACACAACAAATGATGCATCTGCATGACCATCACTCCATTGCCTGACCTCTATCGCCTTCCTGGGGTGTAGACCTAGACCTGCCATCCTCCCTTGCCGAGTAAACCATAAATCTTTATCTTGTATCACCACACAAACCCACTAATGAGTGCTGGTCCCAAGGGCATCTTAAGCATATATGAACACCCATGTAACAGCCTGCCTTGCCCAAATATTCTGGTCCAGCACCATCTTTCAAGTGTTTTGAATGCAATTGCATTTGTGTCATTTATACCCAATGAGAGTAAAGTGGGTCAATATCCTCCTGGGTGCATAGATGAGGGGCCAGCTTGCCTGCTTTGTAAGCCATGTTCCACAGAATGATCATCATAGAAGTAAGAATTCACATGAACATTGAAGAAAGCACTTAAACGCAACACATCGCATTCAGGAATAATGCCTGTGTCTTTGTCCCCTCTCTAGCCATCACATTATATGAAGCATGAGCCGGAACATGACTATTACATCTGATGCTCTGACATGCCCCAACAATTCTCAATAATTATGAATGATTACAGGAAACAAATTATATTGTGTGTATTGACCCCTCCACAGACTGTATGGGTGTAACTGTGGTGGCAGGGGTGGATGGTGAGGCAGATCACAGCGCATCCTTTAGGGCACTGTCTTCTTCATCCCCAGAGATGGAGTCTTTGGGCTCCACCCATGGCTACAATCTGGTCCTTGGATGTCCTCTGCCTGCTGTGGAGAACAAAAAGAATCACATTAAGAATCATCACTGTTTGAACGCTTCACATTTCATCGCATCCGTCCTGTGTGCCTGCATGCCACCACCAGGATGGTGTGTCTTCCTCACTGGTTCAGCCTCACCGTCTGTGACTGGTCATGCTCCTTCCACCAAAGTGATCTCCATTGCCTCCTCCTCGGCTGTGAGGAGCCCGAGTTCAGGAACTCCTCCTCTTGTGTGTCCCCTCTTCCTGGCATTATGCATGACAAAGTGCCGAATTAGTGACCTGCCAACTGACACCCAACTCCCTTGGCTGCATGTGCCCTCATCACGTTCATGTCATTCACTCTTCTGGCATAGCCAGCCCACTTGCACATACACATTATTGATGACCGCATGAGAGACTCCCGGTGAAGATGCGACACTGGCACTTACCCATGTGGATCGGAGCAAGTCATTGACCATTTTCCTGTACTGGACCCAGATTTGATGCATGACCCCACATTTGCTCACCTCCTCTGTCACCTCTGTCCAGACCACCTTGTTCTGGTGGGAGGGCCTACTGATGCCATCTTCAGGAAAAAGCACCTCTCCTTTTCCCTGGTAGCCTGGAGGAGAACATGCAGGGAGACATTGCTGAACAGTGGGGCTAGCCTGACTCAGCAGTCACTCATCTTTCCAAAGAATATGGCACTCTGAAATAGTGGAGCATCCTGGCTGTGATGCACAGCCTCGTTGCTTGAACAAGAGGCTTTTTAATAGGCCCCTTACGATGCAGCATTGTCAGCTGATGGTGGGTTTCGCCAATGAAAAGCTTCCTCTGACCTGAAATTGCATGTGTTTTCCATGCTTGCCGCTGGCACTTAGAATTTTAATTATAATCGCGTGAGAAACAGCAAAAAAAGAATGTGGAAGTGGCACAAAGTTCCAGTTATGAGGTCGCAAATGGCAAACTGTTGACAAAGTCTCAGTCGCACTGTCTTTCCTGTGTAAAATTTATTTACAGTCAATCCAAAAGAATCAATGGAAATAAGCAGTCAACAAATAATAACTAATGAAAGTCTCCTCTTAAAGCATCTTATAATGTTGGGATAGATGTCTTCTTTTGCAGGCAATTAAGAAAGAAATTAAGTTAATCTTATTCCACTTCCTGATAGATGTGACTACAGTACAAAACTGCCTTTAATTCAACAATAATTAGCAGAGAATGAACAATCCCACTTTGGGAAGAATCGTGAGGCAGCCACAAGATGAGGCAGCCACAAGATATAGGATAAGTTACATACAGTGTGAGATTTATAAATGTGGACAAAAGTCATTCAGGGCTTTTAAATAACTGATCATGTGTAAGTGTGCTTACTTATTGCTTCTCCATTTCCCCTAGTATTGTGAAAATTTGGCCACAGCATAATAGGATGAATTGCACAACAGCTGAGGGTTTTGTTCGTTGTAAAAGCAATATGGCAATTTAACTAGCATAAGATTTACTATTATATAATCCTTGACATTTTGAAATATAACATTTTTACAACCTTATGTTACAGTTTAGGCCTGCTGTAACAAGACCAACTGTTCAGAAAAATCTGGATAGGCATGACAGCGTAGACACTGTAAATGGGTCCTTTCACTCAGCCAATCACTCAGCCAAGCTATTCTGTAAAATGACCAGCAAGGCTGCAAATCTGCAAGGAGGGAGCATCTGCCTTAAATGTTGGGAGGTGTCCACTTGGGACCTCCAGTGCAGATGCCATCAAAGTTAGTGACATTTGTAAGAATTTTCTTAATTAACTTGGCATAACATCCAAGCCAATAATAGGGCACTTGCCTTACCCCAGAGCAGGGCCCAGGCTCAGTGTTGTAAATAAAGTTTTTCATCTTCCACGCTGAGCAGCCAGAACTGCAAACCTGAAAAATAATGGATCTCCCAGGCTGAGAGTGTCAATATTTTTAAGACCAGTCTCTCAGCACCTGGTCAATTTTGCTGAGTTGCTGCGCTGCTTCTTCCAACCTTCAGGCAGCTTTGAGATTCCGAGTTTTTTTTTAAAAGCCTGCCAAAAAAACCACAAAGCTGCCCATAAGTCAACAGCAATAGTGCAGCAACTGAGAATATTCATGCTCGAAAAATGATAAATCAAATCCCTGTAATTTTATAACCAATTGAACAGTGTGTGTGTGTGTTTGTGTGTGTGTGTGGAGGGAGCTGTGGTGCAGAAGGAGGGATGTGGCTGGGGGGGTGGTTGAGGTGGAGGTCGGGAGGGGAGATTTGAGGGGGTTGGAGTGGGAGATTTGAGGGAGTTGGGGAGGTTGGAGGGGGGTTGGGGGGAAATTGGAAAGAGGTTGGGGGAGTGGCTGGGGAAGTTGGAGGCAAAGTTGGAGGGGGGTTGTTGGCTGGAAATTGCGGGTAAAGGTTAGAGAGTGAAGGTTAGCCACAGCGTTGAATTGTTTTTGTAAATGTAGTAATATCTTGGCAGAAACCAATCCTAATATCAGTTGATTGCTCTGTGATTAATTATCCTTAGAGCATCAGCATTAGGCCTCCAATTTCACCATTGCTAGTCACTCTGCCTACTGCATGCAAATGTAATGAAAGAAAGACAAAACATTTACATAGCACCTGTTACAATGTCCCAGATCGTTTTATGACCAATTAAGTACTTTTGAGTTGTAGACACTGGTATAATGTAGGCAACATTATCAGGCTCGAGAGGCCAGATGGTCTACTCCTGCTCCTAATTCACATGTTTGTATGTTATCCTGGGATGGATGAGATGAACTGGGCTAGATGGCCTTTGTCATCCATTATTATCTTACGAACAGAGGCTGGAATCATGGCTGGAGTTCTGTTTATTTTGTTGCTAATGAAAGTTTACTGTAAGGGGGCTTTGTGGAGTGAGATTGCCAGGACAGGAGTGGGTAATGAGTGAATCAGTAACCTGTTTTACACCGCACATGATTCTCAAGAGTCTTTTCCATTGACTTCAATCTTGTGATTTTGTCTACTTACCTATTATCCCATTCTATTGTGGTGCTTTTCATGAGTTTTTTGTGGTATTGAAATATCATGATAAAGTTGTTTTGCATAGTAGATATTGAAAATATATTGTAGTGAGAAGCAGCAATCAGCAGAGACTTCAGACTTGCTGATCAAGAAAGCACAGATACAATTGTGAACCATTCAGTCTTTGTCCTCTGGCCTCTTAAAGGTGTGTTGCAGAGACACCTGAGGGCTTCTCATTGACAGTGAAGACCTATGTTGTTCAATCATTCCACTTTGTTGTTCAGGAGTCATTTCATTAGCAAACTTTTTAACTCAATGGGCAGGCGCATGCCCGACCGAGCCTAAAATGACATGCAATGAAATCGGGCAAGCACCCCAACGCCATCACGCACTTGCACGATATTTCAATCGGCGGGCAGGCACGGAGTGAGCAGCGTGCCTGCCGACAATTAAAAGGTCTATAAAGGCCGTTAAAACATTAATTAAAAGAAATTTTTTGCTGCCCATCCAACCTTACAGTTGGTGGGCAGGCAAAAAGGCCTTTGCACCTTTTTGGAAACCTCATCTACGGCCAGGTTGAGGTTTCCAAACGCAAATAAAATTAAAATTTTAAAACTTAATTAATAACATGGCCCTGCTCATGTGACAGAATCATTTATAAAGTCTTTTTTTTAGAAATCTGTTCATGTCCCTGAAGCAGCGCTGTGCCTCAGGGAGATTTGCAACTGCGCACTCATGCGCATACGCGAAATTTGTACTTGCCCCATTCACACTCCTCCCCCCACCCGCACAGGCAGTGCTGAGCACCTTAATTGACCTGCCAGTGTGAAATCGCCTTCCAGCCTCGATCGTGGGCGGTGGTCAGCTTCCCAACCGCCCCCACCAAGCCCGCCCGACAAGGGCATGATTCTGTCCCATCTTTCTACCCTGCTGATAAAATAGAATCCAATTATACCCTTTATATGAAATAATTATATTGAATAATATCATGCACCCAGGTAGAAGAAAGTCATCTTCTACAGAATGGAAAAGATCTTGTGCAGTTTATCTGGGTTACAAGTGTTGAATCGTCCTCCCAAATATAAATTTACTGACACCGTGTCCATATGTTGCAATGTGCATACCATGTTAATGAGGACTGAGACAGTCACCAAAATCAGTGTAATTAAATAACTAATGGGATATTTTCCTGTCAAATTAACACTGTTAAAGTAAAATTTTTACTCTCTAGTTTGTTTAATAGTCACAGTGGGATCAGCCATAGGGTGCATATAAACTAACATTGCATTATATCATTGCTGCTCTTAATATTAATATTAATGACCCATGCTGGTCTGCACAGAAGTGCTGTGATTGGCTGCAGTAGAGAGCTTCAGTTGGAGATTGGTGACTGAGGGAGTTTAAGGGTTAAATTCTACCTAAAGTCTAATCTTTCTTTAATTTAGCAATTAACTAAAAGTTTCTGTTAGGGTTGAAAGAAGGTGAGTTTTAGACCAGAGAGGAGAGGCCAGCGAGAGCAGTATAAAAGAACGCGAAAAACAGAGGCCAAGACCGGAGAGGAGAGGCATAACTTCAGGACCTTCAGGCAGTGGAGTTCAAAGTGACATCATGATTCAAAAAAGTGACATGAGACAGCAGAGGCAGCTAATTGTAAGTAGGATCAGGTGAGTACTTCTACTTTTTCTACTAATTAAACTGCTGCAGTCCATTAGCTTAAACAAAATAAGGTGAGGACTTTGGACTGTGGGGAGAGTTTTTGGAGTGTAATAAGGCTCCTAGCATTAGTTAGTATTCATTAAAGGGAGTAACTAATGAGCTTAATCTAAAGGGAAGTCATGGCAGTAGAGCTTGCACCCATGATATGCTCCTCCTGCACTATGTGGGAAAGTCATGGACACTTCCAGTGTCCCTGGTGACCATGTGTGCTGGAAATGTGTCCAGCTGCAGCTACTAGCTAACCACATTTTGGAGCTGGAGATACAGGTGAATTCACTGTGCAGCATCTGCGATGCTGAGATTGTCATGGACAGCACATTCAGTGAGGTGGTCACACCATAGCTAAAGACTGAACAGGCAGAAAGGGTATGGGTGACCACCAAGCAGAGTAGAGGAAGGCAGGTAGTGCAGGTGTCCCCTCTGGCCATCCCCCACTGCCAGATATACCATTTTGGATACTGTTGGGGAAGACGACTTCTCAGGGGAAAGCAGCAGGAGCGAAGTCCATGGCACCATGGGTGGCTCTGCTGCACAAGATGGAAGGAGGAAGAGTAGCAGGGCTACAGTGATAGGGGATTCAGTAGTAATGGGAACAGACAGATGTTTCTGTGGCTGCAAAAGAGACTCCAGGATGGCATGTTGCCTTCCTGTTGCCAGGGTCAAGAATGTCTCAGAGAGGCTGCAGGGCATTCTGAAGGGGGAGGGTGAACAGCCAGTGGTCGTGGTACATATTGGTACCAATGTCATAGGTACCAATATGTATATGAATATAGGGAGTTAGGACGTAAATTAAAAAGTAGGACCTCAAAGATAGTAATCTCAGGATTACTACCAGTGCCACGTGCTAGCAAGAGTTGAAATAACAGGATATATCAGATGAATACGTGACTGAATAAATGGTGTAGAGGGGAGGGATTCAGATTCCTGGGGCATTGGGACCGGTTCTGGGGAAGGTGGGGCCAGTACAAACAGGACGGGTTGCATCTGGGCAGGACCTGGACCAATGTCCTCGGGGGGTGGGGCGGCGGGGGGGCGGGGTGGGGGGGGGTGGTGGTGGTTTGGTGTTTGCTAGTGCTGTCGGGGAACGTTTAAACTAGAATGGCAGGGGGATGGGACCCTGAGCAGGGAGACAGAGAAAGGGGAAACAAGGATAGAAACAAAAGACAGAAAAGTAAGAAGCAAAAATGGAAGGCAAAAAAAACAAGGGTGCAAAATAATTAGTGCAAAATAAAGTTAAGATGACTAACCAAGGTTAAAAAGTTAAGTCTAAAGCTTTGTAGCTTAATGCTCGGAGCATTCGCAATAAGGTAGATAAATTAACAGCAAATAGGTATGAACGGTTCATTATAGTTGCAATTACAGAGACATGGCTGCAGGGTGAGCAAGGATTGGAACTGAACATCCAGCGGTATTCAATATTTAGGAAGGACAGACAAATTGGGAAAGGAGGTGGAGTAGCACTGTTAGTAAAGGAGGAAATCAATGCAATAGTGAGGAAGGATATTTGCTCGGAAAATCGTGACGTGGAGTCTGTTTGGGTGGAGATAAGAAACACCAAGGGCAGAAAATGCTGGTGGGGGTTGTCTATAGGCCCCCAAACAGCAACGGAGATGTAAGGGAAGGCATTAAACAGGAAATTAGAGACGTTTGCAATAAGGGTACAAATGTAATCATGGATGATTTTAATCCACATAAAGATTGGGCAAACCAAACTAGCAATAATATTGTGGAGGAGGATTTCCTGGAGTGTGTACGTGATGGTTTTTTTAGACCAATATGTTGAGGACCCAGCTAGACAGCAGGCTATCCTAGACTGGGTATTGTGCAATGAGAAAGGATTAATTAACAATCTTGTTGTGTGGGATCCCTTCGGGAAGAGCGACCATAAAATAATAGAATTGTCTATTAAAAAGTTGAATCCAAAACAAGGGTTCTGAATCTAAATAAAGGGAACTACGTGAGTATGAGGTGCGGGTTGGCAATGGCAACCCTTACTAAAAGGGTTGACAGTGGATAGGCAATGGCGAATATTTAAGGAACGTGTGCATGAATTACAACAATTATTCATTCCTTTCTGACACAAAAATAAAACAGGAAAGGCAGCTCAACCATGGATTACAAAATAAATTAGGGATGTTATTAAATCTAAAGAGGAGACATATAAAATTGCAAGAAAAAGCAGCAAGCCTGAGGATTGGAAGCAGTTTAGAATTCAGCAAAAGTGGACAAAAAGATTAATCAAGAAGGGGAACATGGAGTGTGAGAGTAAACTTGCAGGAAACATAAAAACTGACTGTAAAAGCTTCTATAAATAATATGTAAAGAGAAGAAGATTAGCAAAGACAAATGTAGGTCCCTTACAGTCAGAAACGGGGTAAGTGATAATGGGGAACAAAGAAATGGCAGAAGAATTGAACACATATTTTGGCTCTATCTTCACAAAAGAGGACACAAATAATTTCCCAGAAATGTTAGGGAACTAAGAGTCTATTGAGAGGGAGGAATTGAAGAAAATCAGTATTAGTTAAAAATGGTGCTAGTGAAATTAATGAGGTTAAAGACTGAAAAATCTCCAGGGCCTGATAATCTATATCCCAGAGTACGAAAGGAAGTAGCCCTGGAAATATTGGATGCATTGGTGGTCATCTTCCAAAATTCTCTCGACTCTGGAGCAGTTCCTACAGATTTGAGGGTAGCAAATGTAACCCCACTATTTAAAAAAGGAGGGAGAGAAAAAAAAACAGAGAATTACAGACCAGTTAGCCTAACATCAGTAGTGGGGAAAATGCTAGAGTCTATTACAAAAGACGTGGTATCAGAAAACTTGGAAATCATTAACAGGATTAGACAAAGTCAGCATGGGTTTATGAAAGGGAAATCTTACTTAACCAATCTACTGGAGTTTTTTGAGGATGTAACTAGTAGAATAGATAAGGGAGAACCAGTGAATGTGGTGTATTTGGATTTCAAGAATGCTTTTGATAAGGTCCCACATAATAGGCTAATGGGCAAAATTAAAGCACATGGGATCAGGTGTGATATACTGGCATGGATTGAGAATTGGTTGACAGACCGGAAACAGAAAGTGGGAATAAATGAGTCTTTTTCCGGATGGCAGGCGGTGACTCGTAGTGTACCGCAGGGATCAGTGCTTGGGCCCCAGCCATTCGCGATGTATATAAATGACTTAGTTGAGGAAACCAAATGCAATATTTCCAAGTTTGCTGATGACACAAAACTGGGCGGGGTTGTGAGTTGTGAGGAGGATGCAAGGAGGCTTCAGGGCGATCTAGACAAGTGTATGTGGACAAACATGGCAAATGCATTATAACTTGAATAAATGTGAAGTTATACTCTTCAGTGTGAAAAACAGAAATGCAGAATATTATTTAAATGGTGATATATTGGGAAATATGGATGTACAAAGGGATCTGGGTGTCCTTGTACACCAGTCAAGGAAAGTAAACAAGCAGGTGCAGCAAGCAATTAGGAAGGCAAATGGTACGTTGCCCTTCATTGCAAGAGGATTTGAGTTCTGAAATAGGGATGTCTTACTGCAGTTTTACAGGGCCTTGGTGAGACCACACCTAGAGTATTGCATGCAGTTTTGGTCTCCTACCTAAGAAAGGATATTCTTGCCATAGAGGGAGTTCAATGAAGGTTCACTAGACTGATACCAGGGATGGCAGGACTGTCGTATGAGGAGAGATTGGTTCAACTGGGCATTTATTCACTAGAGTTTAGAAGAATGAGAGGGTATCTGATTGAAATATAAAATTCTCACAGGAACTAGACAGACTAGATGCAGGGAGGATGCTTCCTCTGGTTAGGGAGTCTAGGACCAGGGGTCACAGTCTCAGGATGTGAGGCAGGCCATTTGGGACTGAGACGAGGAGAAACCTTTTTACTCACAGGGTGGTCAACCTGTGGAATTCTCTGCCACAGAAGGCTGTGGAAGCCAGGTCACTGAGTATATTCAAGAAAGAAATTGATAATTTTTTGGATATTAGGGGCATCAAGGGGTATCGAGAGAAAGCAGGAATATGGCATTGAGATAGAGGATCAGCCATGATCATATTAAGATATATAGCATTATCATTTTCCTAGAACCTTAATGTGATTGTTTGGTGAATTGATTGGTGAATCTTGAAAGGGGAAAATATTTTCATGCCTGATTGAGGGGGAGGGTTAAAATGTGGGGGAGAAATTAGGCACCCAGAAACAGGAGAAGCACCAGGGTTCATGATTTCTCTCCCTGGCCCAGCCCGAAATGTTAAGTTCTGCAGTGCAGTTGCCTGTTGTTAAAGAATGCTGCGCACCCCTCCAAGGAAAACTAAAGTGATGGGTTGAGAGGAGCTGAGCTGCTTCCTGGATTGACCTATGCCCTACTCCTGCTCCTGTGCTGAGTGCATCTCCTGTACTAGTCTCTGACTGTGTCAGCAAGTTTACAGTTGAGTGTACCACTGTACTACAGTGCTGCCCTCTTCCTGTTCTGTTCCCCAAGGAACGATTGGAACTTATACATCTCTCTCATTTGTGGTCAACATTTGTGCCCATCCCGAGATGCCCTTGAGGTGCTGAGCCTTCATCTTGATCTGCTGCAATCTGTGTGGTGATGATACTTTCACAGTGCTGTTAGAAGGGAGTTCCAGGATTTTGATCCAGCACCAGTGTAGAATGTAGCTCCAATTCAGGATGGTGAGGGGAAGAAAACTTAAAGGCAGTGGTGTTCCTATGCATCTGTTTTCCTATTCCTTCTATGTGGTAGAGATTTTGGGTTTGATAGGTGCTGTCAAACAAGCTAAAATGGAAGAAAGAGTTAGTACTTAAGCAGAGACAGATGGTTGGCTGTTGAAATCAGAAGCAATTTGTCATGCATCATATGTAAAGATGAATTTAAGTGAGAAGAGAAGAAAGGAAAGATGGTTTAAAACTCTATAGGACTTGACAGCAGCCCTTCCAAATGTCACGCTCTCCACACACAGTCCCCTGCTCACAATGTCCATGACCTGTTTTCAACTGGGGATAGCACGTGGCCCTCCTCCTTTGGCTGCCTGCTTCTTATTATTGTAAACAAGCTTGTCCTGCAAGAAAGAAGGAAAGATTTTCAGTGTTAGAAGCCTTGAGGACATGCATATCAGTGTAGATTAATGTTTCTGGCTTCTACAGGATGGCAGAGATGTAGGGAGGTGAATGGCTGAATAGTGAGGAGACAAACAGATGCAGTTTGCTCAAGTAAAAGCAGAAGGAGGAAGAGTGTGCTGCAATGAATGCTGGTAATTTGGCGATAGAAGGGTTGATACTGGTGGGGACACAGATAGTGCAAGACTAAGAGAGTAATGAGAACAGAAGTTAGGAGGCTTACCTTAGTTATCCTTGTAGGTCATTAAACTTTTCACCATTACAACCATGTCAATGAGGTGATACATCTGGTACTGATGCACTCTACTGCCTCTGCCCGCTCGTGCTAGGCACATTGTCTGGAAATCTTCCTGCTAGCTGGTAGATAAAATAGATAAAAGATGTCCATCCTCCTACTCAACATCCTCCACCAAAAGCTCAAAGCAAAAAACTACCAGGCCTCTGCAGTTTCTTTAGTGACAGCTGTCTGCCCCAAAGTACACCTCCCCTTCAAGAGATACAGGCTGTCCTTAAATGGCATCGGCAATGTGTGAAATTGACACTCCCAATTAAGCATACTGCCAGTAAACAGCAAATGTAATGCTGGCAATCTGCCTATTCTAAATTCATGAGGGGAATTGATTGGGGTTTCTTCATTGTCACATGACTGGGCACAGAGTTCAAGCACAGAGCCCATCCTGTACACTTAATACCCCCAATTTGTCTACATTGAATATTGTATCTATCATCAATCTTCTCACCCAATAATCTCTCAACACTTGCCTAAAATCTGATTCATTCTTCCTCATAGTTTGTTATATCTCCAGTTTGATATTTTAGTTTTCAATTGGCCTGATTGTTTAAATAAACCTTTGCATATACAACAAGACTAGAACTAATCAAAATTGATACAAGCAGAGGATATACACAATTTATGAAACTTTAATTGTAATTTTCTCTATGGTGGTACTTACAACTTTAACAAGGGCATAAAGTGGGTAATACCACATTGGCTTCGCAGAACATACCTTATCTGTGCACACCCTCCACTTTAAATTCATCTGACAGTGGGTTTTTCATGCCCTGCACTGCCCGTTGGACTCAGCCAGCCTTGGGAACTTCTTGCCTTGATCACTCTGTCTTGTTACCTTCACCCAGTTTTTAAATATGTCCTCCACACTCTTCTATCATATCTTCAGCACCATGCTCTGTCTATTTTCTCTTTCCCATTCCATGAGGAATTTGCTGGTTCTCCCCCTTAATGTAAAGCAATTTCTCTTCACACATGTGAGAAGCACTGTAGAAATGTAGATAGTTGCTGCAGTGAGCATACCATTATGGTGCTTTAGTTATATTATGCCAGTATCACAAAGCTGGAGATATTTTCCATGCTTGACGGTGGTAACAAGAAAATTGAACATACAAATTTGTCGATCTGAATGGAACAGAGGATTCCCAATGGGAAACTTTCCATTAATTTTTCTCACCTCTATGAAGGTAATTTCCACCTCAGTATCATCTTGTTGTCCTAATGTGCCAATGCAAAGTTAGAAATGCCTTTAAGAAACCTTAACAAACTGGTGCTGAACTGCAGTTTTTAACATTAAATAGTATTATTTTTTTCCCTATGAAATGTACGAATATATCTGAAATGAAGTTGGGCAGTATTTTAACTGCCAAGAGAAGGCGGGTTTAGGATTGGGCAGGAGGATTAAAGCCCCAAGAGTTGGTGTCGGTCCAGTAACCCAACATGATCCCACCCACTTCTGGGTAGGTTTGCAGGTGAGCAGGGAATCCTCATGGAGCTATTGGGTGAGTAATTAAAGTATTTCAACTGAGTTGAACTTAGCATTCTGGCTTTGACAGCCAGTGCACAGGTTTCCTGAGCTTTGTGGAACTTGCCAGCGCTAACCAGGCAAGAACACAGTGAGGTATGCTGACAGGCTGGAAAGCCTAGAAAAGGTGAAACTGACTAGCTGCAGCCTTGCCTATGTGAGAGGCTGGTGCTCATAGCACTTCCTCTCTGAGTATGTTCTTACTGCTTGACAAATGATTTCCATCTTCTTGGATAATAAAAACAGTAAATGCTGGGAAAACTCAGGGGGAGGGTGGTGGTGTGGGAGGCAGCCTTCCCAAGTCTCTTTTCTATTGCTGTAGTTGCTGAAGCTACAGGCATAAATGTACAGTTCAGCCATTCTGACCCCAGCAGGAGACCTTTTACTTTCTTAGATTCCTCTGGCTGATTTGGCACATCATCTGCCTGCCCTCTCTGATTGATCAGGAAATCTGGAAGCAGGATGCTAATACCATGGCTGAGTTAAAGACACACAGCAGATCTTGCTTCATGACAAACGGGTTCCTAACCCACTACCAGCTTCTTCGCCACGTGTGGGCATGTCCTGTTATGATCCGCCCATTGTGTCCATAAATTTTAATGGCCTCTCATGCAGAGGGAGGTTTACCCTCCAAATTTGATGAACACTGTGAATAGGCCATATTAATGGCCATACTAGCAAAGAAAAAATCTACGTTGCAAAAAAGTACTTTTAAATACAAACAATATCATTAACCTTCAAGAGTAAAACATTCAGTTACCCAGAGAAATTCATGCAACATAAAGCAAATTATATTTCAGAAAAATAGTTTTTGGTCATCATTATAATAGATAGCTAGAATCAGGTTGGTTAACCCCACAGGAAGAGCCATTCATGCATACACTCACTGAAGTTCATCTAGATTCACATTTAGAACTGGATCCAGATTAATTTTTTTGCAGATGAGCAAATGTGAAGCAGCAGCTTAATGTTGAGGCTGGCACTACAAAGCACCTCTAGAAAGGTTGCCTATGGGTGATCTTCAAAACTGGACTCAGTCTGTTCAGAGACCTATTGTAAAAATCATTGAAGAAAGGTTGCTGTGTTCTGCCTGAGGATATTTCAGGATAATTGTAATAGGCTTTGCTTCCTATATTTAGCATTTAGGTGATGAAGCTCTTAGTAGTCACTTATCCTTTCCTTGAAGAATTGACAACTAATCAGGTCTTTAAAGAAATCATTCTGAGTGCTTTAGAAAATTCTGAATTTTAAAAGACATATTCCATGGTTTCTATGCAGATTAATATAGTTAGTTTTATTGTTAATGTAGTTTGAAAGAGGATTTTTACAAGACCACCATCTTAAATATTCAGTCCCTTCACCACCAGCACACCCTGGCTGCTGTGTATACCATTACAGGATGCACTGCAAGAACTTCAACAACACCTTCCAAACCCATGACCTCTATAGCCTAGAAGAACAAGGACAGTGAGCAGACGGGGATATCACCGTTTGCAAGTTCCGGTCCAAGGCAGATGCCATCCTGATTGAGAAATATATCAAAGTACCTTCACTGTCACTGGATCAAATCCTGGAACTCCCTCCCCTAACAGCACTGGGGGTGCAGCTATCCTATACAGATTGTGGCAATTCAAGAACAGCAACAACAAATGAAATTTATGTAGCATCTTTAATGTAACAAAACGTCCCAAGGCACTTCACAGGAGCATTATAAAACAAAATATGACAGCTTGGCACATAAGGAGATATTAGATCAGGTGACCAAAAGCTTGGTCAAAGAGGTGGGTTTTAAGGAGCGTCTTACAGGAGGAAAGTGAGGTAAAGAGAGTGTGGGGAGGGTATTCCGGAGCTTGGGTAAATGAGGGCGCAACCACCAATGGTGGAGCAATTAAAATTGTGGATGCTGACAAGGCCATAATTAGAGGAGTGCAGATATTGTGGAAGGTTGAGGGGCTGGAGAGAAAGGAAAGGTTGAGCCCTTGGAGGGATTTGAAAACAGGGATGAGAATTTTAAAATCAAGACATAACTTGACCGAGAGACAATGTAGTGAGCACAGATGTGATAAGTGCACAGAACTTGGTGTGAATTAAGACATGAGCAGCTGTGCTTTGGATGACCTCAAGTTAGCAGAGGGTAGAGCCAGAGCCATAGCCAACGGCCATAGCATTTGCCATAGCCTCCGGAGCTATGGGCCAAGCGCTGGAAAATGGGATTAGTGCAGTCAGATCTTTGTTGACTAGTGTGGACATGATGGGCCGAATGGTCTCCTTCTGTGCTATAGACGTCCATGAGTCTATGAGCAGAATTTTCCCTTTGCCATGTGGGGGCAGGCTCCGCACGTCCTCAAGTAAAATGACATGTGGTGACGTCAGGCGAGCATCCCGATGTCACTGCGCACCATCCCAATATTTTGTTGGGCAGGCACGCGATGATGTCTGATGTGCGCCCACCATTAACTAACGGGCCACTTAAGGCCCTTGACTCACCAAGCAACACCGATTTTTTGGCACCCATGAAATCTTCGGGTTGGCGCACAGGCTCAACGGGCAGGCAAGTAGGAGACATTTGTATAAACTTAATCCACGGGCGGGATAAGAGGGCTCACTGGGGTCATGAGTGTGTACTGTCAAGTTTTATTTTTCAAAGTTATTGAAGCTTGCCTGTGTGATCTGCAATACTTCAAAATGCATTCCAGCTGCTTTGTCTGGATCCGTAACCTTCAGGTCAGCACTCTGCAGTTAGTAATCTTTTCCGGGCCTGCAGATTTCAGGAAGGCTTCCCTTAGCCTGGGAATGGGAGCTGAACTGTCCACTGGAGGCAGCTCCTCTGCGGAGGAAGGGAGGGCTAAAAGGGGGAGGAGGCCAGGAGTGCACATGCATCCTCTAGGGGAGCCACCTTTGGGAGGACAGGCACAGGCATTAGGAATGCAGGGCCAAGAGGTGGACCAAGGCGGAAGGGGCCACAGAAGACGTCACTATCCTGCTGCCAGAGTATACAGGCGGCGAAGCAGCTACCTCAATATGTTTGAGGTGCACTGCTGAGGAAGGCTTCAGCTCTCAAAGGAGACAGTCAATTATATCTGTCAGATGATTGGGCCTGAGATCTCCGATGTGTGGGTGGGCACCCCTGGCCAGTGGCTCTAAAGGTCACAGCTGCCCTCAACATCTATGCCTCTGGCTCCCTCCAGGGGTCAGTGGGTGATCTTTGCTGTGTCTCCCAATCAGCTGCCCACACGTGTCAAGCAGGTGACAGACGCTCTGTTCAGGCATGCATTGACCCTCATCCACTACCGTTGGGATCAGGCAAGTCAGACACAGCGAGCCAGAGGCTTTGCAGCCATTGCTGGCTTCCCCCGCGTCGAGGGTGCAATAGACTGTACACATGTGGCCATCAAGGCGCCAGCATGTGAGCCCGGTGCCTTCGTCAATAGGAAGGGCTTCCACTCCATCAACGTGCAGATAGTGTGTGATCACAAGATGCTGTTTCTACAAGTCTGTGCAAGGTACCCAGGCAGCTCCCACAACGCCTACATCCTCAGACACTCCCAGGTGCCGGGACTCTTCAGTTCTCCAGCCCGACTTGATCAATGGCTGCTGGGTGACAAGGGCTATCCCTCTCAGAAGGTGGCTCATGACGCCTCTCCACCATCCAAGAACAGAAGCTGAGCAGCGGTACAATAGGAGCCACACTTCCACAAGGGCTGTGGTGGAGAGAGCCATCAGTCTTCTCAAGATGCACTTCTGATGCCTGGACTATTCAGGGGGTGAACTCCAGTATCCCCCAGATCGTGTGTTGGTGATAGTAGTTGCATGCTGCACTCTCCACAATCTTACGCTGGAAAGAGGGGACGCAGTGGATGTTGAAGACGTCGACGCAGTGACTGCCATTGCTCACGATGAGTCCAGCAGTGAGTCTGAGGATTAGCATGCACAGGGAAATGCTGAGGGGGTTGATGCTGACCTGAGCATGCTCCAGGGAGGCAGGGACACCCAGGAGGCTTTAATCCAATGAACCTTCAGCTAGCACACCACAGATGGACCACCAGGGCAAGCTTGGGCTGTAGGCTCCATACTCGATACCAAAGTGTCAAATCTTCCAGGTTAGGAACAGTAACTAAGGGCCTTGTTAATAAAGCTGAATGTCCCACAAAGCACTCATAACATTTTTGGAAACCATACACATGCAGAAGAAAAGAGGCACCATCAGCCATGTTGACATGTCTGAATTTAATATCAAGGGCAAAGAAACTTAATCCAAAAAATGATAATGGTGTTCCAATTCAAAGCAAATCATAAAGACTTCATCTCAGGCCAACACAAAAGCACCAGTGATAAACCCATGGTGTGCCTAAGGTGCCTTATGTTTACATTTCCAGGTGCTATATCTTGGTGCTGCCCCATCGCTGGGAGTGGCATCTGAGACAGCCTGCTCACTGTGCTGTCCAGTTGGCCTCGATGACCTTGATGGTCGTCCTCTGGCCTGTGGAGCCTGTGCTGGCCCCGCCTGAGAGGGAGCTGCCAGTTCCACAGCTGGCATCTCCCCAATTGTTGCAGCCTCAGTGGATGCTACAGTCACTGGAAGAGGGGTGGAGGGGCTGCCACCCTCATCTGGAGCACCCTGAGAGGTGCCAAGAGACGACAGGCAGCTGCTGCGCCAACATGAGGTTGCTTTGGACTCCCTGCTCACTGTGGGTGGATGAGCACTGAACTGGGAAACTTGGTGCCCAGGCCATCTCCCACACTGGCACTGACCAACTGAGGTCAATGCCGATGTGAGGGGATTGCTGGTCAGAGTGCATCCCCGGGAAGCCCTGATTGGTCTCCTGGAGGAGCCTTTCCACGAGAGTCACCACTCTCTCCATGGAGGACGCATGGTGCTCCAACATGTGGCTCATTGCTTTGGCGGTCATCCGTGTGGACTCCACCACCACGTGGACGAAGCCAAGCATAGCCTCATGTATCTCCCCCAGATGCTCCCACACATCCGGCTGCATTTCCTGCGCTTGCTGCATCGTGGATGACTCCAGAGGCACATCATCAGGCATCGACTGTGCATGTGCCTGGTCCCCTGAAGTCCTCTGACTCCTGGCACCATGGGCACTCTCTATCTCTGCCAGCTCCTCCAGCGAGTGTGAAGTGCCCTCACCGCTGTGCCCCGGGACACTACCCGATGTTCGAACTCCCACCGAGGTGCTAGTATCTGCGCTGGTGCCTGCCTGGCAGAGATGGTGTGACGCCGGTGAGACTTCAGGACCCTCAGGTGTAAGAGGGCCTCCCGGCCCTGCTCTGCTGATGCTGAAAGGAAGAACAAGGACAGTGGATCAGTTAACGTGGAGACAATGACCAAGTGCATCCCTGTCCCCCGGATCATTATGCGTTCATCCATAAGCAATGGTCAAGCCATGTTGTAAAATTAAATCAGTTAACATTCAGCACTGCTATGGTTGTTGGGAGAACAATGCTGACCTCACTGCTGGGCATACATACCTGCCCATGGCACCCCAGCCTCACCAACACCAATGGTCCTGGACGCATGATGCCTCTCCAAATCCAGGGCCTCCTGCTCAAAATGGCTAAGAATGGCGATCTGTGCCTGCCTGCCGCCAGCCCTCACATACTCTGCTGCATTATGAGCATCCTCCTGAAAAGGAGAGAAGAGCATTGATTAGCGCAAATTGCACATGGACTCTCTTCACGCACGGCCCACCCCAACCAGAGTAAGAAATATCAGGGCTCCAGTGCCTCCTCACCCCTCTGCTGCCGAACACTCACACAAAGGTGCTAGGCCTGTTCCCCACCCCCCCCACCCCCTTGGCCACATGCTGCCTATATCACATTAGGCACCACACAGTATATCCTTCCATAGCAAGGAGGCGCAAGCACATGCAGCGCAGAGGGCAGCAGATGATTCTTTGCCACCTTGAAGCTCCCCTCCCAGCATGTCATCACCCTGACTTGGACATATCCTGGAGTTCAATCACAGCGCCCAGGTGCAGATTCTCCAGGTTGCCCCCAAAACAGTCATGTGGGACTCAGTGTAACACATGCGGCGGAGGCAAAACCCATCTCTTCATCAGCCTCTCAGGCTGACCTCAACATGGGCAATATCTGCTGCCCCACCCAGCAAAGGACACATACCGTCAATGACTCAATGCTGTCACTACACTCAGACTTGGTGGAGTGGGCGGCGGGGAGGGGGAGGCTGCAGGAGGTAAGCTGACCTGCTGGGTTAATTGACCAATGCCAACATGGTACTCACCCTGCCAGAGCGCAACAAGTAGTTGAAGCGCTTGTGACACTGGATCCAGGTGCGCCACTCCACATCGTTGGAGCTCACCACCTCCTTCCAGGCATGTTTCGTCATGTTGGAGGGGCTCCTCATCACATCCTGGGGAACCAGCACCTCCCGTCATGCTGCCACTTCCTCGAGGAGGGCGGCAAGGCCGTCATCAAAAAACAAAGGGCATACTCGCACCCCGCCCCTGGCCCTACCCTCCAGCCTGGCCTGCCCCAATGACCTACCCTCCGGCCTGGCCTGCCTTGTTGGCCTACCCTCCAGACTTGCATGAACTTCATTGACCCTCTGCACAGCCATTGAGAGCAGCATTTCCGAGGCTGTCAGGGCCTTCCTTTATGCAGGTCGCCATTGGACCCAGCGGCCTGAGCGTGCCCGCAACCGCCTGCCTCCCTCTGTGCACGGGAGTCGTGAAGTACCTTAATTGGCCCACCCGTGTAAAACAGCAACACGGACCCAATTGCAAGTGGCGATCAGGTCTGCCCAATCACGCTCCGCCCCTTCGCCAACCAGAAAATTCAGCCCTGTGAGTCTATAAAATGTGGGAGATCAGCCAGCAATGTGTTGGAATAGTTAAGTCTAGAGGTAATGAAGGTATGAAAGAGGGTTTCAGTAGCAGATGAGTTGATACAGGGACGAAGTTCAGTGGTGTTACAGAGTTGAAAATAGGTGGTCTTAGTGATGGTACAAATATGAAATCAGAAGCTCATCCCAGGGTCAAATGTGACATCAAGGTTGTGAACAGACTGGTTTAATCTCAGACTGTTGCCAGGGAGATGGATGGAGTCGGTCACAAGGGAATGGAGTTTGAAGCGGAGATCAAAAGCAATGGATTCAGTCTTCCCAATATTTAATTGGTGAAAATTTCTGCTCATTCAGTACTGAATGTGGGATAGGCAGATTGATAATTTATCAAATGTAGAGTAATCGAGATGTAGAACGGGATTTTGTCAGTGTACCTGTGAAAACTAATGCTGTGCTTTCAGATGATGTTGTTGAAGAGCAACGTATAGTTGAGAAAAAGGAGAGAGCCAAGGCTGGATCCTTGGGGGACACCAGAGGGAACAGTGTGGGAGCATAAAGAGAGACCATTACAAGTGGTTATATGGATAAGAATTAGATAGATAAGAATGGAACCAGTAGAGAGCAGTCCCATCCAACTATATGACAGTGGAGAGGTGTTGGAGAAGGATGGTGTTGAACAGCCGCAGACAGGCTGAGAAGGAGGAAGAGGGAAAGTTTACCTTTGTCACAGTCACATGGGATGTCAGGCAGCACACCATTACCTTCTCAAGGGCAATTGGGGATAAACAATAAATGTTGGCTAGTGCTGCCCATGTTCCACAATTTTTTAACTTTTCCCCTGTGGGTTGTTTTTAAAGGTTTAATGGCAGTTATTGCAAATTATGGAATAGTAATGACGACTGCATATCATTGAAACAGCCTTATATCCAAAAGTTGGTCACAGATAACAGCACTATTTCAGAAATGCTTTATGCCCCTAGAGTGAACTATACTAATCAAATTAAAATCCACTGCACAATCTGAAGCTAATTATTTTGTTTGTTTTAAATTCGTCCTTCCCATTTTGTCTTTCTTCCCCTGGGTCCTCTCTCATACTTCCACGAGGATGTTCTGAGTAACAGATTTCTCTTTTAGCTACTACTGGCTGGCAGAAAATAATCTTATGTAAGGAAGAAGCAGTTTTTTTTGGTCACAGCCTTCTAGTTGTGTGATTTTTGGATATGTCTATTCCCACAAATAGGCAAGAGGTCATCAAATGGGGTCACAATGCAAAATACTACCCAAATCAATATAGAAATCTGCAGTTATTGATGTGCTACATGTAGAAAAATTGGGCTGGTTGTAATGGAGGTGAGCAGGATCTCACCCACTGGCTGGAGAGCCGGTCACCTCCTTGAGGGAAGATCTACCAAATTAAATACCACATAGGCACTTAACTGGTTGGTGGCGGGCCTTCCCCAGGATCAAAGACACAGGGGACAGAGGTCCCACCTGCCAAGAACGGCCCGGCAATCAGAAGCCTCTATTGATTGATAGCGCCACCAGGGAGGCAGTGGCTGCTGCCAGAATGACACCTACACAAGGCCTAGCATTGTTAGCGAATCCTAGACCACAAGTGAGTGATGTCAGGAGGGGCGTCTGCAGCAAGGGCAGGGGGTAACTCTTAGCTGGCCCCTCCTTCCCAATGCTTGGTCCCTCGATTAGGCACAGAGTGCCTTTGAACAAGAGACACCCCTGTCCCCTGCAAACAATCCTGCACGGGTTTGGTTGTAATGCTCCCCACATAGTGAGGCCCCCACCCACCCCTGGCTTAATATCAGCAGTGACGGGATGAGATGCTTAAGTGAGCATTAATTGCCCACTTAATTGCCTCAATTTGCAGTCATCCATGGGCTTTCTCACCTCAGAATTAATCAGGGAGGAGGCAGAAAGGCAGCAGGATCCCCATCCGCCACCCTCCTTCCTAATTAAATGCCCTCCACCACCAAACATGCCATATTGATTAAATTCTGCCCATTATGTGCAGTTGAAAATAGTGCATGTGGAGCTCTTGGATCTGGCCTGGGATTTCATTTTATCCTAAATATGCATCACCTTTATTTTTTCCTTTGAATCCACACAAGATACTGACATAAGTTGCAGCAAAACAAATCCCTGGAGCACTCACATGTGATATTATGTTGAAAGTAATATAGGGCAGAATTTTCGGCTTGGCGAGTGGGGGGGCGGGACCTGCTTGCCGAGGCATAAAATGTCGGGCATGCATCCCAACATTAGCCCGCATCATTTAGATTTTCAGTTTGGCGGGCGGGCAGCCGACTCGGGTGCACACCCTCCGCACTGTCAAAGGCCTATTAAGGCCATTAAAAAAGCCACTTAAGCAATTACCTGAGCTGCCCGTCCAACCTTAAGGTTGACAGGTAGGCAAAGAGCTCAGGCGGCCTTTGCAGTTTTCATGGAACCTCATCCACGGGCGGGATGAGGTTTCATGAATGATTTTAAATTTTCACAAAAATTTTTATTAAAATTAATGCACGTGTCCCAGCTCATGTGAAACTGTCACATGAGCTGGGACATGTCATGAAAATTTTTTGACCACTTTATTAAACTGTTTAACCTTAAAACTGATCTCCCTGAGGCATCTCTGTGCCTCAGGAAGATTTCTGTGCTCTTTTGCGAACTCCCACTATACGGAAAGGCAATTTTAAGGAGTAGATATCTAAAAGAGTCTTTTTTGTGCCTTCCTATTAATAGGTCCTTATCTAATTTCATATTTTTAGTACTGACGTGTATACAATATGTTCACCATATCTTTTGGCAATGTGCCTGTCTTAAACTGGTGAGTTTAAAATGCATAGGATCCATCAATTTTATATTAAAGTCCATCTGATAGCCTCAGTAATGTTAAGAGGAGACAGTAGTTATATCAGCAACAGTCAATTCTTGTCAATAGCCATAAAAATGAACTGCTAAGAACTTCCAATATCACTCCACTCTAACATCAGTGAACTTTTATGAATTCTGCTGGTTGCCCCCTACCACAGTAGAGTTGAATTAGCTGAAAGCCTAGATCCTCCACAAATGGAGCTTGCTTAAGCTATACAAATTAGTTCAACAAATTAGTATAATAATCACCATTTACACTGTGCCTTACCACATTAAATGCCTAAACCACTTCAAATTATTTTTCAATTAAAGTACACAACAAACACATTCCTATCTCTCCATGTTTGAGTACTTTCAACAATCACTTAATTTGTCAAAATTGCAGCACATTCATTCAAAGTAAAATATCAAGATCCTGAATTGAAAATTGCTAGAGGGCGCCATACACCATCTAATACTTCAAGCATATTTAGTGTAGCTTTGCCATGGATGGAATTAGAATGTAGCATTTAAAATTATTTCAAATAAAATAGAGTGGGAGCTAAAACAGAAAATGCTGGAAAAACTCCGCGGGGAGAATTTTCTCCCTGTCGGGTGGGCTGGGCAGGAGCAGTTGTGGGTGGGCGCACAGCCAATCACCGTCCGTGATTGACTGCGCACCGCCATTTTAAGTGGGCCGGCCACTTAAGGCCCACCCAGCATGACGCGCACCCAGAAACACTGAGTGCTCCCTTTGCGGGTGGGCGGAGTAGGGTGAGTCGGGGCCTGCGGTTATGCATGCGAAAGAGTGCAGAAATCCCCCTGAGGTACAGAGCTGCCTCAGTGAGATTAGTTTGATTTTTAAAAATGTAAGTAAAGGATAAAGAAATTCTTTAAGAATTGTCCCCCCATGTGACAATGTCACTTTAATTGGAATTTAAATGGCCTTAATAGGCCTATGACAGTTCAGCGAGCCCGATCCAGCTCGCCGACATGAAGATTCTGGTCAGCAGGTCTAACAGCATCTGTGGAGAGAAAAACAGAGTTAACGTTTCGAGTCTGTATGACTGTTCTTTAGAGTTGGAGCTAATTTGATTTTTCTTCTTTAAGAAGGCAGCTTATAGTCTATTGCAGCTCCTACATTTTGTTTATATACAAGTTTTACAACTTGAAAGGATAAGACTTATGTCATATTTAGTGCCAAGATTGTGGGGTTGATTTTTTTTTTCATTATAACCCATGTGCGTGGAGGGGGAGCAAGAGAGTGTAGAATTAGGCTGCAAATTCTGTTAGGTTTTAAAACAGATAGGAAGTCTGAAGCGGTTGGGAACGTTATTACAACATGTAAAAGAATGTGTGGAAGTCCCACAGTAGCTTTTTGGTGGATATTGGGGACCAAATCCAATCCATGGCCAGGAAACCTGGAGTGTAGAAATTGCTTTGTGCTTTGCTCCTTCCCACCCTGTGATGATTTCAATGCTGCTGTTTTTCATCAGAATCAGGTGAAAGCACCATGTACTGGTGCAAATTATAGTCCTATAAAATCCATGGAACTCCAGTGGCATTGTAACCACTGAATGGGTCACTAACAGCAGCCATTCTGCTTAGTAAAACCTAGTTTGTAAAATGAAGAGACTCTGTAAGGCACATGCAGGCACTCTGAAATGTGTGGTGTGCCAGATGCCTCCTGAGGTGACTTGTAAGTGACTTGGCTTGCATGGTCCAGAACATATTGTTGTGCAGCAGGCCCTTGACAGGCTGTCTTGTGAAGTGGAGGCAGAGAACACACAAGGCAGTGAAGATGGACATGTCCAAGTAGGCACTGAAGTTGTTATGTTTATGGCTAGAACAATGCTGGGATTGTACCATCTGCATTTTTTGACCCTTCGTGAACTCCTCATCTTCACAGTTACACAGCATTTTTGAAACACCCGAGGAATACCCATCCTCACCTCTTTGTAAGGTATCATTTCAAAGCTATTCCAGAGTAGCAATAAAAACTATTGATGGGGAGAACAAAATAACAATGAAGGAATGCTGCGAAAATATCAACTAATAAACAAGACAAAATTCAGCACAGGGAAAATTAAAGCTCACTAAAAAAATCTTACCTTCTTGCTTTAAGAGGCCTGCTTCAATATGAACTCCCCAAATTCCTATGCCCATGTAATGGGCTGTCTTACCTGACATCATAAAATTCAGCAGGGCACTGTTGTAAGATTGTTTGGTGTCTCACTAAGAGGTCTGGAGGCTTATATGCTTGAACGTAAACCGTTTATTGGTAACCCATAACTATATACATCTCCAGCATGGGTGCTGTCTCCATGCTGGCTTCTTTCAGACCATTACTACACACAGTCTACCATCATGTGGCCCTCTACATCATACCATGAACGGTACAGTTTCCTCAGTCCCACATTAACCCTTGCTATGCCTGAACACCCTTATACTAGAAGGACCGTCTTGCCTTTATTTAGTTATGTTGGTGAGACCCACACATGAATATACTGCAGCCTCTAAAATGAGCCAAATGATGCCTCAGAAAATTAAGTGTGCAATGCATCAGGCAAACAAGGTTATACACTCAATTTTATTATTTACACCTGCAGAATATAAGGCTGCCCTGGTGGTGGTGGACCTCTGAAATTTACATTGATATCATCACATCTGTTTTCAACGTATTAAGAATAAAATTCCGAAGTATCGCAAGGCATAATTATGACCAACAAATAAGTCTGATAAAGCGGATATCTGCTATATGTGGTGGTTCTAATTTTATTAATATTATTTTGAGACCATTATCAAAAATATATCAAAGTTAAAATATGGGAAGCCTCCTAGCTTAGAGAGCATTGTGGTGCACAGATTGCACCCTACATCATACATAAAGTGCACTATACATCATACATAAAGTGCATAAGTTTTGGAGGGCATCAGAAATACGTGGCTGAATTTAATCATTGTGGGAGTTGGCCCATCCAACTCTGCTGCAGCCATTTCCTGGAGCCCCTTTGGGATTAAGTCTCAATCAGGCAGCTCATTGGCTGCCTTCAAGGTTCCCAGATCCACCAGGGGCAATTTCATACTGCACTTTCTGGTGTGGGGTTGATGTCCTGCCTCCAAAGGCTGTTGGCCAATCAAAGGCTAGCAGGTCTCCTGTGCTGACATCGCCACCAGGAGTGGTGGGCACTGGCAGTACTGCAGGAGACCCAAGGCTGTGGATTGTCACTGGAGCCTTAACACTGTTATGACCAGTCCCTGGATGAGGTCCCACAATATGTTGTGATCGCGGACAAGTTACCCCAAATTGTTATGTTCTCAGGTGAGGAGGGATGAACTGGCTCCCCTTCTTTATTCAACCCCATCGGCTGGTCGCAATAATGTAGTTTTAAAAGGATCCCTTACTTCGTGGATACTTTTTCTCAGTCCAAATGTATTTATGGGCAGAATTTTCTGATCGATGTGCGGGGACGGGCCCCACACACTGACGCGTAAAATAACACGCATTGATGTCGGGCGTGCGTCCCAACGTCACCGCGCATCATTCAGATATCCAGTTCAGCGGGCACACACCAGAATCGGCTGCGCACCCACCGAACTATCAAAGGCCTATTAAGGCCATTTAACTTCCAATTGAAATAACTAACTGAGCTGCCTGTCCAACCTTAAGGTTGGTGGGCAGGTGAAGAGCCCAGGCGGCCTTTGCATTTATCATGAAACCTCACCCATGGGCGGGATGAGTTTTCATGAAGGTTTTAAAACAGTAATAGAAATTTTTAATAAAATTCATAGACATGTCCCAGCGCATGTGACAGTGTCACATGAGGGTGCATGTCTTTAAATTTTTGTTCCTTCATTAAATTTTCTAAAAACCAAAGTACTCTCCCTGAGGCAGCTCTGTACCTCAGAGAGACTTCTGCACTCATTCGTGTGCCTGTGCGAAAGAGCGCAGGCCCTGACTGAGCCTATTCCCCCCGCCCCACTTTTGTGTGCATGTCACGCTGGGTGGGCTTTAATTTGCCCACCCACATAAAATAGCAGCCCACATCCAATCACAGGCGGCAATCAGCTGCACGCCCGCCTGTGCCCGCTCCCGCCCAACCTCCCAACAGGGAGAAAATTCTCCCCTATGTTTTAAAAGGAGCCAATTTAATCAGGCTTTCTTGAACCAAAGAAAGATTGAGTTTATTAGTTAATAAAATGGGAGAAAAATAATAAAAATGCAACACATATATATACAGATTAGAAATGAGAAGTGAGTCCAGAAATATAAGCTTAAAAAAGATATACGAATCAGTCTATGGCTTGTCCGTAAGGAGTAGATTATGAAACATTGCGGCTGTTAAGTTTGATGATTCCAGTAGAGCTGACTTTGGGCAGTTGAGCAGTGGGTTTGGAGATTCTTGCTTCTGCAGGTTAGCTGAAAGCAGTTGTCCTGTTTCCTTTTTGAATGTGACTTTGCTGACTTGAGACTTGCCTCCAGCAATCAGAGAGAGGGGACTTTTTTACCTGCAAGCACAGGGATGCCTAGTTGAATTTCTTCAGTTGTGATCTTCACAGCACACCAGGCGTGGAACACCAAAACTAGCACACAGAGACCAGGTTGTAGTCGGCTTTTAACTCCTTTTCTTGCGTATTCCTTGACAGGAAAAAAAAACATGTCTTTTGCCCAGAATTTGCTTTCTTTCAACTCAGTTCATGTCCACAGTCTGGGATATAACTCAACAAGAGATGGTTTTCCAGCAAGTGGTTACTTTACAGTCTCAACCAGCTTTTGTTTGTTGGTCCTTTTTTTAAAAAAAACATCTTCCTTAAAAAATTTCAGTACGCCCGTAAGTAATTCGGGGCTATGATCTGCTGTTCATGACAACACAAAAGTGAGTGAGGTAGGAACGCCAGGGCCAGTCTGTTAAGGCCCTAACAAGGAAGGGGAAGGGGTTCATTGTAAAGGGCAGTGAGTGTCTTTGCTAGGGTCCTTCACTTGCCACCGGCAGGTCCTTCCATTAGGCATAGGATGTCCAAGAAGGAGGAACTCCATCTCCGTCCACTAGGCTGTTGGCATGCCTGCCAAAGCTTGCCTTGAAGTTTGCCCACATGGCATGGACCCCGCCTGCTGCTAGTTGAATATCAGTGGTGACTTGATGAGGCCCTTAAGTGGCCTCCAAATGGGAAGGCCTTCCTCAATTCTCCCCTTCTAGGGTGGGGGCAGTAGGGAAGGCAATAGGGTCTTCACCTTTCTGTCCCATTACATGTTCCCAACCTGACTGCCTCCCAGTCCGTCCACAAGGGGAGCATTAAATTCTGAAGTGGAACATGGGAGATATCAAAAGTATAATGACAGGCTGGGTCTCCTCTCTTGAAAAAAGAAGGTTGAGGGTGAAATAATCTTTAAAATTATGAAAGGTTTTGTTAGAGTGGATACACAGAGAATGTTTCCTTTTGCAGGGAAGAGCATAACTAGGGGCCATTAATATAAGATAATCACTAAGAAATCCAATAGGGAATTCAAAAGAAATAAGTGCGCCCTATGGTTGCCAACTCTGGCTGAACATATTCTGGGAGGTGCCAGTTGAAGTGACGTTATGGAAAGCTGGCAGCATGAGCAGCTTCTAAAGGAGCACAAGAAAGGAAAACAAGTCCCTGGAGAAAGATTGTGAATGTCCCTGTTCGTGCAGAGTTGGAAATATATCTCTTTTGTACAGGGCAGACTTGAGGATTTAACATTGTCCATTCATGGCAGCTTTGTGTAAACCAGCAATAATGCAGGATTTCAATGAACTGCCCTGAGGTTCATCTTTTCCTAAAGCGGAAACTTGAAAAACATGTAAATGCTTCCAGTTCCTGCCTGGATTAAAATCTCATCCATTTTTTCCTCCCCCCAAAATAAAATCCCATTCCCATCAGTTTCTGCCTAAAAGATAAAGAGTCAGAAAGTCATTCTACCAGCACTGCAGATTCATGTAGTCTGTCCCTGGGGAATCACTCATTGGGCTGGATTTTCAGCTTGGCAGGCGGGCAGGTGCCCAATACGCACCAGCGTGAAATCGCGCGCAATGACAAGCATCCCAACATCATCACGCACTCACACGATATTTTGGTCGGCGGGCACGCACAGGAGTTGGCAGCGTGCCCGCTGACAATTAAGATGTCTATTAAGCCCATTAATAAATTAATTAAAGTGAACTTTTCCCTGCCATCCAACCTTACAGTTGGCGGGTGGGCAAAAAGGCCAAGCGGCGGAATGAGTTTTCTGATGTTAATTAAAAATAACATAAAAATTTTAAAATCTCATTTTTAACATGTCACTGCGCATGTCACATGAGGGGACATGTTTACCTTAATTTTAAAATCTTTATTTTTAACGTTAGAAATCTTCAGCTCCCTGAGGCAGCTCTGTGCCTTCAGGGAGCTTTCTGTGAGCGCACTCACACGCATGCACTGACTTCTGCACTCACCCTCCTCCTCCAACCCCCCACTCCAGCAACGTTGTGCATTTCAGTGTGCAATTAACGCTGGTTGGCTACTAATTGGCTAGCCAGCGTGAAATTGGGGTCAGGGCCCAATCACAGGCAGCGGACCGTTGTGCGGCCGCTCCCAGGCCCCCCGCCACATCGGCCCAACAAGGGGAAAATCCTCCCCATTGAAACCATTGAAGATGTCCAGCAGCGTTGTCTGTCCCTGGGGACTCAATGTAAATCTGCACTACTGGTACAATGGGTTTCTCCCCAAAAATCCCCTTAAAATCAGATTCTCTTTCCCTCAACCCAACAAAAAATCTCTCTAGGATCAACTGCTATCCTGTCTGTATCCTGGGATCACCTGCATTAACTCAAAGTCCCATGAACCATGGGCAATGAGCAGGAGGAGGGTGAAATGTCCCAGATTCAGCGCCTATTCTCCAGCGCCATCCATGGCTCAGCATCCAGCTCCGCTCTGTGTGGATTGCAGGGGTCAGAGATTGAGGAGTCCCCCAAACCTCACACACGCAGTTAAAAACAAACAGAAACTAATGGCACATGCTGTAAACCTTTCTCACCAGTACTCAGTTTAACATTTTGAGTATTTTCTCACATCATTAAAACCAGGACATCCAATAGAGAAGAGAATCAGACACTTGCCAATTCTATTAGGTTAGATTGCCCTCGCAGCAGCATTTGCTCCTAATTTTACCTCCTCCTATCCACAATGTCGAGGCTAAATGCCGGAGGGAAAACAGGCAATGCAGTGATGTGCGTCAGTTCAGTACACATATGGGTCAGTTTACCTTTTATTTCATGACACTATGAACGCATTCAGATCACCGTTTTAAATGGATTAATACTATCCAGAGGTTCTGTATGAATTATGAACATCATTTGCTTGAAATATTGTTTTAAAATCTCCTGGATTGATTTTAATAGCCGCCAGAGATGGATAGCAAATCCGATAGACTCCCGGCCATTCCAGGAGGGTTGGCAACCCTACTTCACCCAAAGATTGGTGAGAATGTGGAACCACTACCACAGAAAATGGTTGAAGCAATTCGTAGATGCATTTATGGGGAAGCTAGACAAGTATATGAAGGAGAGGGAAATAGATGGTTTCTATGCTAGATTTAAATAAGAAAAGATGGGAAGAGGCTCGAAGCATAAACAATGGCATGGACTGGCTGGGCCGCATGGCTTTTCTCAGTGCACTGTATCCTATGTAATCCTATGTAATGGAAGATGTGGGAAGAACAAGTGGCATCAGTCGATCATCAGAGATTG
This sequence comes from Carcharodon carcharias, assembly GCF_017639515.1. NCBI lineage: Eukaryota > Metazoa > Chordata > Chondrichthyes > Lamniformes > Lamnidae > Carcharodon > Carcharodon carcharias. Next base: position 81,440,942 of record NC_054472.1, on the reverse strand, counting down.
AAAGACAGAATCGGATCAGAAATAAGTATGTTGATTAAACTCATACCAAGAAACATTAAGAGAAGAAATATATATGTTTAATGGTAATTCCATTTTTGATAAATGTGATACTGTACATGAAACGCAATTAAAATAAACTAGGCAGTGCCTGTGTCCAAACCTTTGCACTGTTTTTGGTTTGAATGTAAATGAGTTTAGATTAAATTTTTGTATTATTAATTTTGTCAAATATATTAAGAAATACTTGGACAATTTACAATTTAACTTGTTTGTATTAATGCAGGATGAGTTTGAGGTTTAGCAAGCTAAAGGAATACACAGGGAAGATAGTGATCACTTTCTGGGGACACTAATTCAGATATAACAGAAATTGTAACAGCAGTTGCAACAAAATTACTGCATTACCTATCATCCTACTCACCCCAGTGTATAAACAGGGCAAATGACAAGACACTTTTCCATGGCAACACCACCCCTTTAAAGACTAGGTTCAACATTGTTATTATCATCAGTGAAGCAATGATCAATTGTTACAGATTTTCCACTCTATAAATTGACCAGAGACTAACATTATCAAGTAGCTGAAGTTTCCTGACATTTGCAACTTCTTGTTAAAAGAGGCATTTTGGTTGGCACACCAGGTATGTAATTAATGAACATTCCTACTAGAGTTCACTGTTGTTTACTGTTACAATCATGCAGTTACACCACAGAGAAGGTGCATTGGTCGTACAAGAAGCTCTTCAATTGCTTGTGCACATACTCACTGCAGTGATACTGCTGTATTACATTCTTTTATCAAAGGTGCAGTTGGAAAAATAAAGTGGAAGATGTCCAGTTTTAAACTATGTGAAACTATGGTTCAAACTACTAATGTTGATGAAAATAATGAACAGATGTAGACACCTCATTTAGATTTGCATAACATGATAGCACAGAAAATTCCAGTGTCTAAACTGATTAAAGTGCAGCACTCTGCTATTCAGCCCATGCTCCTTATTCCAACACCAACATAAACCATAGCATACTAAAATGTTGTTATTGCCATTAGTAGCTGTGTTTGGAGTAGTAAACGTCAAGCATAAAGCCACTAGGGAGAAACAAAATATGGAAAAATTATTCCTCCCAGAAAGCTGTATTTGAAGCAAATGGTTTTGGAAAGAGGTAGCCAGCACAATTAACTGTAATAATGGCCATATTGTGTTTCTTTATCATGGCCTAATATCCAATGGTTAACCCAATCAGATGACAACTTCCTTAACCCATTTCCATCATGTTCATTGTTTATTAAGACAGCAACACAAATCTGACCAGCACCAGCTGTGACACATGCACAGATCTCACATCTTACTGATGTATATTTTTATTAATTTTGTTTTACATTTTAAAAAAATCACTGCAAAGTTAGAGAAATTCTCAAGTAGATGAACAGATTATTTATTGACTCCAAACTATGTCTTCAGACTGAACTAAAGTTATACCGAAGCTGGTGAGAATTCAGAAGATTTTTCTGGTATCACACTGCATGGATTTGGTGTGCTCAGATGTTAGATCAGGTGACTCCTGAGCCCTCTAACCATTTTTCATGTCCTGAGGCTACATTGCATCAATCCAAAAAGTTGCAATATAATTTCCCTAGTGGAGCCTTTTGTTTCACTTTTACCCTAAAGTACCCCTTCAGATCAAGTATGTTAGAATGTTCATTCAGGCATTTGGCAGATAAGTAAGGATATAGTTATTGAACCATGATGGACATTAGATCTATCCGAACTCAGACATTTACTGCTTATTAATAGCTGCTGTCTCATCCAAAAGGTAAGTAAAGGTTCGGCAATCTGCAGTATGCTTTAAAATTTGACAGTCCTCATGAGGCTCCTTCAAAATATTGCTTTAATACTTTCCTTATTATAAGCATTTTAATGAAACATCATATTCAGATAGATAAAGCTGTGGTACTATACTTTTGCTTAATAGTTGAAACATTTAGCCTGTTCGTAAAAGCTGGTTATTTTAAGCTTGAATGGGAACACCTGGGACCAAAAATCTTTAGGGTCTGACACCCTTGGAACTTCCATTCCTGACTGCAAGATTTTTTGGAGTTGGAGGAGTTGTTCCCTTGTTATTTTTACTTAAAGGCTGTGGTTTGAATTCAATCCTCAGTCTTTATCACTGTCTCTCCTGCATAAAGTTAAAAATCAATATTTTGTTTTGGAGCAACAAACTGTCCAAATTTGCTCATGTCCACTTTCAAGTATGGCATAGTGGAATTCACTTAAATTATAAAATGTAATTTTCTTTTGTAATGCTTTCAGTCTTAAATATTCAAAAATGATGGTATACTAAGGGCTGAATTTTCTGGTTGGCGGTGGGGGAGTTGGAGGGCTGCCATTTGTCACGGGCCGGCCAATTAAGGCTTGCCCAGCGTACTTCACGGCTCTCATTCGTAGCAGGAGAGGGCGGGTGGCAGTGGGCACGCTCAGCCCGCCGGGTCCAATGGAAACCCGGCGGCATGTATAAAGGAAGGCCTGGCAGCCATGGAAAGGCTACTTGCAATGGCTGGACGAAGGGCTCTGCAGAGGGGCAATGGAGGTGACGTAAGTCTGGAGGGTAGGCCATCAGTTTAGGCCAGGCCGGAAGGTAGGCCATCGGGGCAGGCCAGGCTGGAGGGTAGGGCGGGGGGCTAGTGTGCCTCTCGTTTTTCCGATGACTGCCTTGTTGCCCTCCTCGAGGAGGTGGCAGCATGGTGGGAGGTGCTGGTTCCCCAGGATGGGAGGAGGAGGCTCCCCACATGAGGAAACGTGCCTGGGAGGAGGTGGCGGAGGTGGTGAGCTCCTGCGACATGGTGTGGTGCATCTGGATCCAGCGTCACAAGCGCTTCAACGATTTGTTGCGCTCTGGAAGGTTGAAGACAATGTTGGCATTGGTCACTTAACCCAGCAGGTTGGCTTTCCTAGGATATACCGTGTAGTGCCTAATGTGATGTAGGCAGCATGTGTCCGTGGGGGGTAGGTGGGGAACAGGCCTATCACCTTTGTGTGAGTGTTTGGCAGCAGCAGGGTGAGGAGGCACTGGAGCCCTGAAATGTCCCACTCTGGTCGGGGTGGGCCACTCGCGAAGAGGCTCCTTGTACAATTTAATTTGCACAAATCAAAGCTCTTCTCTCATTTTCAGGAGAAAAATGCTCATAATGCTTCAGAGTGGGTGAGGACTGTGGCTGCCAGGCGCAATTAGCCATTCTCAGTAGGTTTGGGCAGAATGCCCTGGATTTGGAGAGGCGCCATGCCTCTTATCAGTGAGGCTGGGGTGCCACGGCCAGGTATGTATGCCCAACAGTGAGGTCACCATTGTTCTCCCAACAGTCATAGCAGTGCTGAATGTTAAGTGATTTAATTTTGCAACATGGCTTGACTATTGCTTATGGAAGGATGAGCACATAATGATCCAGAGGATAGGGATGCACTTTGTCATTGTCTCCATGTTAACTGATCGAATGTCTTTGTTCTTCCTTTCAGCATCATCAGAGCAGGGCCGGGAGGAGGAGCAGCAGGGGCCCCCTCTCACACCTGAGGGCCCTGTGGTCTCACCAGTGTCACGCCACCTCTACCAGGCAAGCAGCAGCGCAGATACCAGCACCTCGGTGGGAGTGAGAGCATGGGCTAGTGTCCAGGGCACAGCGATGAGGGCACTTCACAGTCGCTGAAGGGACTAGCTGAGACAGAGAGTGCCCATGGCGCCAGCAATCGGAGGACTGCAGGGGACCAGGCACATGCTCAGTCGGTGCCTGATGATGTGCCTCTGGAGTCATTCGCGATGCAGAAGGGGCAGGAAATGCAGCCGGTTGTGTGGGAGCATGGGAGCATCTTGGGAAGAAACATAAGGCTATGCTTGGCTTGGTCTCTATGGTGGAGGAGTCTACGCGGACGATCGCCAAAACAATGAGCCACATGTCTGAGCGCCATGAGTCCTCCATGGAGAGAGTGGCAATTCTCATGGAGAGGCTCCTCCAGGAGACCCATCAAGGCGTCCTGGGGATGCACTCGGGCCTGCAAGCCCTCACGTCGGCATTGACCTCAGCTGGTCAGTACCAGTGTGGGAGATGGTCTGGGCACCAAGTTACCCAGCTTGGTGACCATCCATCAATGGTGAGCGGAAAGGTCTGATGTGACCTCACGTCGGTGCAGCAGCTGCCTGTCGTCTCTGCGGGCATCTCTCGGAGCGCTCTGGATGAGGGCGGCAGCTCCTCCGCCCCTCTCCTAGTGACCGTAGCATCCAGTGAGGCTGCAGCGACTGGGGAGATGCCAGCTGCGGAACTGGCAGCTCCCTTCCAGGCGGGGCCAGCGCAGGCTCCACGGGTCAGAGGACAACCACCAAGGTCATCGAGGCCAACAGGATAGCAAAGTCAGCAGGCTGTCTCAGATGCCACTCTCAGCGATGGGGCAGCACCAAGACATAGCACCCGCAAACATAAACATAAGTCAACTTAGGCACACCACAAGTTTATCACTGGTTCTTTTATGTTGGCCCGAGATGAGGTCTTTTTGATTTGCTTTGAATTGGAGCACCATTGTATTTTTTTGGATTAAGTTTCTTTGCCCTTGATATTCAATTTAGACATGTCATCATGGCTGATGGTGCCTCTTTTCTGCATGCGCATGGTTTCCAAAAATGTTATGAGTGCTTTGTAGGAAGTTCAGCTTTATTAACAAGGCCCCTAGTCACTATTCCTAACCTGGCAGATTTGGCACTTAGGTATCGAGTATGGAGCCTACAGCCCAGGCTTGTCCTGGAGGTGGTGTCCTTCTGTGGTGTGCTAGCTGAAGGTTCATTGGATTAAAGCCTCCCGGGTGTCCCTGCCTCCCTGCAGTATGCCTGGGTCAGCGTCTATCCCCTCAGCGTTTCCCTGTGTGTGCTCATCTTCGGACTCACTGCTCGACTCATCATGTGCAGCCGCAACCACTGCGTTGATGTCTTCCTTGTCATCAGCATCCCCCCTTTCCAGCGCAAGATTGTGGAGTGTGCAGCATGCAACCACTATCACTGGGACACGATCTGGTGGGTACTGGAGTGTGCCCCATGAGCGGTGCAGGCATCGGATATGCATCTTGAGAAGACCAATGGCTCTCTCCACCACAGCCCTTGTAGAATTGTGGTTCCTATTGTACCGCTGATCACCTTCTGATATTGAATGGCAGAGAGGCGTCATGAACCACCTTCTGAGGGGATAGCCCTTATTACCCAGCAGCCATCCATCCAGCCAGGCTGGAGCACGGAATAGCCCCGGCACCTGGGAGTGTCTGAGGATGTAGACATCGTGGGAGTTGCCTGGGTACCTTGCACAGACTTGTAGAATCAGCATCCTGTGGTCACACACTATCTGCACGTTCATGGAGTGGAAGCCCTTCCTGTTGACAATGGCACCGGGCTCACCTGCTGGCGCCTTGATGGCCACATGTGTACGGTCTATTGCACCCTGGATGTGGGGGAAGCCAGCAATGGCCGCGAAGCCTCTGGCTCGCTCTGACTGGCTTGCCTGGTCCCAACGGAAGTGGATGAATATCAATGCATGCCTGGACAGAGTGTCTGTAACCTGCTTGACACAAGTGTGGACAGCTGATTGGGAGACACCACAAAGATCACCCACCAACCCCTGGAGAGACCAGAGGCATAGAAGTTGAGGGCAGCTGTGACCTTTAGAGCCACTGGCATGGAGTGTCCACCCACACAGTTAGCAGAGATCTCAGGCCCCATCATCTGACAGATATAATTGACTGTCTCACTTGAAAGACAAAGCGTCCTTCGACACTGCACCCCAGACATATTGAGGTAGCTGCTTCGCCGCCTGTCTACCCTGGCAGCAGGATTGTGGCATCTTCTGCGGCCTCTTCAGCCATGATCTACCTCTTGGCCTTGCTCCCCTTGTGCCTGTGCCTGACCTCCCAAGGGTGGCTCCCCTCGAGGCAGAAAGTGCACTCCTGGCCTCCTCCCCCTTCTAGTCCTCCCTTCCTCCTCGGAGGAGCTGCCTCCAGTGGAGAGTTCAGCTTCCATTCCCAGGCTTAGAAAAGGCTTCCTGAAACCTGCAGGCCCAAAAAAGATTACTCACTGCAGAGTGCTGATCTGAAGGTTAAGAGTCCAGACAAAGCAGCTGGTTTGCGTTTTGAAGTATTGCAGATCACACAGGCAGGTTTCATAACTTTGAAAAATCAGTACTTGAGAGAGCACATTCGCGACCCCAGTGAACCCTCTTATCCCGCACGGGCGCAGAAAAATCAGCGTCAGTTGATGAGACAAGGACCTTAAGTGGCCTGTTAATTAATGGCGGGTGAGCAGCAGATATCATCGCGTGCCCACCCAATGAAATATCGCAATGGTGCGCAGTAACATCGGGACTTATTCATTCTTGACAGACACCCACAATTCTGGAATAAACCTATCACTGCTCCACAGTTGATGCTTAATGACTTGATTTTCTCCCTGCTTTCACCCCTTATCCATTGATAGGAGTTACGTTTTTAACTAAAATTAAGTAAAATAAACAAAATAAAACGTACTGTAATTATAAAATTAACTGACATAAAACCAATAAGTATAAAAGAATAATTAACAAAACAGCTTTGCCTGAAACAACAGATATCACCATGCCTACCTTACCCCCCACAGCCTAGTACTCACTAATGCAGGACCCTCAAGGCAGCTTAATGATCTGTTGGTGACAGACACCTGCTCAGTCTACTACAAAAAGAAGTGACTTTCTTTGAAGCTGGGCTATAATTTTCTTGAGTTTACCAAAACCAACATATGCACACGGTATAAGGTGAGGTTTGTTTCACAGCAGTATTGGTTTCCAGTGGTCATTCAAGTATTATACAGTTTGTCACTGTGTGTGATTCTGACTGATGCCATGTCACTCATCTTGTACCTTAAGTGAAAATTAAGTCTCACTCTATCATGAAAATGAAAGTTTGTGGGATATTCATTGAGCTAATCAATTTCCAGCAGAAATGTGATTCAACTTGTTAACATGGTTATTTCGCAGTACCTTAGATATTCCAAAATGGAATTTAGTGTCAGAGGATAATTTTACAAGGGGAAAAAAATCTTCAGAGGGGTAATTTTCTGACTTTACACTGCTTTCAAGTGTTAAGGTCTACCACGATCTCACTGAATGGCAGAACAGGCTCAATAGGTTAAATGGCCTATTCCTGTCCCTATGTTCCTATACAGTGTGGAGGTGGTACACAGGCTGTCCATGATTTTACAGCCAATTAAAATAATGGGCCAAATCTTCCAGCCTCCAACATATGACCTAAGATGTGCGTCAGGACCCTGTGGAAGTCCTGACGCACGGACCTATGTGGGAATTGCCCAGCACATTTCAACTTCCAGTGGGCAATTCCCACGCTCCCTGGGACCCTCCATGAATGTCTCCAACTCTGAGTTAGAGTTGGAGGCTTGGACAGTTGCATGATACTTACCTGAATAGTTACCCAGGGAATGTCAGACAGATTAAAACCTAGTTTAGCTCTGGGTAACTCCAGAACTGATCCATCAATCACCCACTGACCCTCCAATTACCCCCTTGATTCCCCCAAATACACCCCCAACCAACCCCACTCCCACTACCCTATCTGACTAACCCCCGACCAGCTCCCGACCTGGCCCTACCCAACTACCCCTCCCGACCATGCTGCCTCCCAGACCACCCAACTACCCACCTGGCGTAACCACCCTCCCCCGATTCCACCTGCCTTACCCCTCACATGACCCAACTGCCCTTGTCCCAACCAAACCTGACTACACCACACCACCCAACTACCCCCCATCCAGATCTGACTAGCAACCCAACCCACCTATCCACTCACCCACCTAACCGCCCTATGCACCTGCCCAGTCACCCACCTACTCACCTCACCCACCTAGCACCTACCCACCCTCCTACCTACCCACCATACCCATTTACCCACTCACCCATCTCACCATCTACCCTTACCCACTTACTCATCTCACCCACTTACCTCGCCTAGCCTATCAACCTACCCACTTGTCCACTTCATCCACCTTACTCACTTACCCACCTCACCCATCTACCCACCTACTTACCCTCCCACCCTACCCATTTACTCATTTATCCACTCAACCATTCACAATGTTCAGACTGGACATTTAAATTTACCGTATGTCAATTAGTGCCATATAAAGGGAATGTGTCCCGTCTCCCCCACCTCTACTCTGCTTCAACGGACTTCCTGAATGGATGCTGCGCTCCACTTGTCTGGAAAAACCAGACTCGGAAGGTCCCGGAAGAAATGTGGAGCAGTGTCGAGTTGGGGAAATTTTTGAGCAGAGCGGCAATCTGAAAATGGTTGCCGCTCCTCAAGAAGATCCGGGCCAATAGTTCAAAAATCAATGCAATAGACCCCTAAAATGTGGATGAGACTCTAGGATGGCCATACATAAAGCAGAAAATTATCCCTTAGAAATATTAATCCTTTTTCCTTTCCTACAAGCAGACTAGGAATGTAATTGAACCATCCAATTAGTCTATTCTCTGGCAATGATAAGCTTCACAGTTGCAAGCTCCATTGCATGAATGCTAACAGATGTCAGTCAATTTACTGACTAGATTGGGTGGAAGCCAGCAATGTTGTGGGGGTGGAAGAAAGTGGTTTCGATATTTAAAACAAAAACAGATGTATGGAAGAAAGTTGTGCCTTGGGTCAAACAGGCCAGGATTTCTGCCTCAGGTTGAGACAGCAACGGCAGAGATTCATAGTCTCACAGCCAGGGGATTGGATGTACTAAAGGACATCAAATTGGTTGACCTAAACAAAAACAAAAATACCTGGAAAAACTCAGCAGGTCTGGCAGCATCTGTGGAGAGGAACACAGTTAACGTTTCGAGTCTGAATGACCCTTCAACAGAACTAAGTAAAAATAGAAGAGAGGTGAAATAAAAGCTGGTTTAAGGGGAGGCGGGACAAGTAGAGCTGGATAGAGGGCCAGTGATAGATGGAGATAACCAAAAGATGTCACAGACAAAAGGACAAAGAGGTGTTGAAGGTGGTCATATTATCTAAAGAATGTGCTAATTAAGGGTAGAAAGCAGGACAAGAAAGGTACAGATAGCCCTAGTGGGTGTAGGATGGGGTGAAGGAATCAAAAAGGCTAATAGGTAGAGATAAAACAATGGATGGAAATACATTTTAAAATAATGGAAGTAAGTGGGAAAAGGAAAATCTATATAAATTATTGGAAAATAAAGGGGGGTGGAATCAGAAAGGTGGTGGGGATGGAGGAGAGAGTTCATGATCTAAAATTGTTGAACTCAATATTCAGTCCAGAAGGCTGTAAAGTGCCTAGTCGGAAGATGAGGTGCTGTTCCTCCAGTTTGCGTTGAGCTTCACTGGAACAATGCAGCAAGCCAAGGATGGACATGTGGGCATGAGAGCAGGGTGAAGTATTGAAATGACAAGCGACAGGGAGGTCTGGGTAATGCTTGCGGACAGACTGAAGGTGTTCTGCAAAGCGGTCACCCAGTCTGCGTTTGGTCTCTTCAGTGTAGAGGAAACCGCATTGGGAGCAACGAATGCAGTAGACTAAATTGAGGGAAGTGCAAGTGAAATGCTGCTTCACTTGAAAGGAGTGTGAATAGGATGACCTGTTTTACTGATAGTCAGCTGGATGAAGTTTCAGCTTATCCCAGTCTTCATGTTAAGCAGGCAATTTGAAAATGTGACAAGAGCCAGCAAGGTATAGAACTGACCAATGTCAGCATATGTTGAGGGTAAATCTATATATCCAAATGATGGGCTGAATTTTACCAGACACTGCTGGCAGGAGTGGAGGCAGCCTCCAGGACAATCCCGTGGCAATGCCATTGCTGGCGATTGTACGCTCAGAATCTGCTCTTTACCCCAGCGTTGGGATCCCGAAGCCCGCAGGAAAACCCTACCCAATGTTGCTAAAAGGTCATGTTGATAGTAAAAAGAAAACCAAGATTAGACGTCTGGGATATGCGAGAGGTGACCATGTAAGCAGAAGCGTGTTTACAGCAATTTAATGGCTGCATTAAGTTAGGTAATAGTGAAATCAAAAGAGAGCCGTGCCTGCAGGAACTGCAGAGAAAGAGACATTAGCAGGTGGGAACCTTGAGGTGGTTGAGTAGAGTCATGGTCACATCTGCACAGAATGATATTTGTAACTTTGGCCAGTGGAGTCTTGGTGCTGTGGTCAGGTTGAAACCAAGTTGGAGGGATTTGAATAAGAAATGGTGAGATAGGTAGAAATATAGTCGCGAGGCAGCATGTACTGGTTTCCCTTTATCTGCCCTACTACTTACACTCAAAACAGTAATAAATTTGTCAAACATAATTTCCCTTTTGTAAAACCATGGTGACTTTGTCTGGCCATGCTATGATTTTCTAAATGCGTTGTTAAGACTTCCTCAGTAATAGATTCCTGCATTTGCCCGATGACTGATGTCAGGCTAACTGGCCTGTTGTTCCTTTTCTTACTCCCCCTCCTTTCTTGAGTAGCAAGTAATCAAACTGTGGCCCAGTGAGCTGAGCCCAGGTGTCTGCAGGCCTCAATAGGCTGGGCCTACCTCTCAATCATAACTATACACTAACAGATATTGAGCAGGGAGCTTGTTTCTATATTCTTCCATGGGACGGTGGCATTGCTGGCTAGGCCAGCATTTATCTTGCCCATCCCTAATTTGCCCTTGAGTAGGTGGTGGTGAACCACCTTCTTGAACCGCTGCAGTCCATGTGGTCTAGGTACACCTACAGTGCTGTTGGGATGGAGTCCCATGATTTTGACCCAGTGAAAGTGAAGGAATGGCAATATAGTTCCAAGCCAGGATGGTATGTAGCTTGGAGGGGACCTTGCAGGCGGTGGTGTTCCCATGCTTTTGCTGCCCTTGTCCTTCCAGATGATAGAGGTCGTGGGTTTGGAAGGTGCTACCTAAGGACCCTTGGTGATGCAGTGCATCTTGTAGATGGTATACACTACTCCCACTGTGCATCGGTGGTGGAGGGGGTGAATGTTGAAGGTGTTATATGGTGGGCCAATCAAGCGGGCTGCTTTTTCCTTAAATGTTAAGACAACAACTTCTGTTCCATGATACAAAAATTACACATAAACTCTGGATAGAGTGAACCTGGTGAACACATTTAGAACAGATTATCTGGTCATTGCTATTTGTGGGCGCTTGCTGTGTGCAAATTGTGTGACACATTTCCTACATCACACCTGTATCTAAAATTCAGAACTACTTTATCAGCTGTAAAATGCTTAAGTTCTAATCTGCTGGGACAATTTAGTATCCAAAAAATTTTGGAAAATCAGAACCAGTGCATCCGCTATCTCTGCAGCTACCACTTTAGAATCCTTAGATGCAGGCCATCAAGTCCTGGGGATTTGTTGGCTTTTAATCCCTTAAGTTTCTCCATTACTTTTTCTCTGCTGATATTAAATACTTAAAGTTCTTCACTCTTCTTAGCCCTTTGGTTACCCTATATTTCTGGTATGTAATTTGTGTCTTCTACTGTGAAGACAGGCACGAATATTTGTTCAATGATTCATTATCAACCCATGATAATTTCTCCTGTCCAAGAGATATCTAAGGAACCAAAGTTTGCTTTAACTACTCTCCTCCATTTTATATACTTATAAAAGCTCTTCCAATCTGTTTTTTATATTCCTGGCTAGTTTACTTCATTCTACTTTTTCAGTTTTTATCAAAATTTTGGTCACCCTTTGCTGCTTTCTAAAACATTCAGCATCCTCAGGCTTTTTCAATAGTATAAGCCTGTTCTTTTGATCTAATACTATCTTTAACTCCCTTAGTAAGCCACGGATGAATCTTTCTTGCTGGGTTTTTGCTTTTCAGGTGTAATTTTGTTGAACGTTTTGAATTGTTTTGTTAAATGTTTTCCACTGTTTATTTACCACCATACCTTTTACTTAAATTTACCCAATCAAACATATCCAGCTCTCCCCTGATTCCTAAAAAATTGACTTTGTTTAAGTTTAAATTTTTTGTTTGGGACTGGAGTATGTTATTTTCAATTATGGAATTCAGTTGTATTATGATCACTTTCCCCAATAGGATCTTTTGCTGTGAGATTACTAATTAACCCTGGCTCATAATTAGATCTAAGTTAGCTTTATCCCTAGTAGGTTCCATCACATATTGTGCTAGGACTTCCAGAGAGCATTTGATGAAGTCCCTCATAAGAATAGCTAGCAAAAGTCGAAGCCTATGCAATTGAAAGCAAATTATTGACCTGGTTAGGAATTTGGCTCAGCGGCAGTAGACAGAACATAGAGATAATGGGCAGATACTCAAATTGGCAGGATGTGACTATTGGTGTCCTACAAGGGTCTGTGTTGGGACTCCAACTATTCACCTTATTAATTAACGACTTAGAGATTGGATAGAAAGCCACATATCCAAAATTGCTGTTGACATAAAGATAGGTGGCATTGTTGTCAGTGTAAACGATAGTGTAAAATTACAAATAGATAGATTAAGTGAATGTGCAAAACTTTAACAAATGGATTTCAATGCGAGCAAATGTGAGGTCATCCACTTTGGACCTAAAAAACATAGAACATGGTACTTTCAAAATGGTGAAAAGCTAGAAAAAGTAGAGGTTCGCTGAGACTTTGGAGTCCAGGTACCTCACAGAATCACAGTGCAGATGAGGCCCTTCGGCCCATCGAGTCTGCACCGACACATGAGTAACACCTGACCTACCTACCTAATCCTATTTACCAGCACTTGGCCCATAGCCTTTAATGTTATGATGTGCCAAGTGCTCAAGCAGGTACTTTTTAAAGGGTGTGAGGCAACCCGCCTCCACCACCCTCCCAGGCAGTGCATTCCGGACCGTCACCACCTTCTGGGTAAAAAGGTTTTTCCTCACATCCCCCTAACCCTTCTGTCCCTCACCTTGAACTTATGCCCCCTTGTGACTGACCCTTCAACTGAGGGGAACAGCTGCTCCCCTATCCACTCTGTCCATGCCCCTCCTAATCTTGTACACCTCGATCAGGTTGCCCCTCAGTCTTCTCTGCTCCAACGAAAACAACCCAAGTCTATCTAACCTCTCTTCATAAATGTTTCATCCCAGGCAACATCCTGGTGAATCTCCTCTGCACCCTCTCCACTGCAATCACATCCTTCCTATAATGTGGTGACCAGAATTGCACACAGTACTCCAGCTGTGGCCTCACCAAGGTTCTATACAACTCCAACATGCCCTCCCTATTTTTGTAATCTGCCGCGATTGATAAAAGCAAGTGTCCCATATGCTTTTTTCACCACCCACTAACATGCCCCTCTGCCTTCAGAGATCTATGGACATACGCGCCAAGGTCCCTTTGTTCCTCAGAACTTCCCAGTGCCATGCCATTCATTGAATACTTCCTTGTTAAAGTACTCCTTCCAAAGTGTATCACCTCACACTTTTCAGGGTTAAATTCCATCTGCCACTTATCTGCCCATTTGACCATCCCGTCTGTATCTTCCTGTAGCCCAAGACACTCAACCTCTCTGTTAACCACCCGGCCAATCTTTGCATCATCCGCAAACTTACTAATCCTACCCCCCACATAGTCATCAGTGTCATTTATATAAATGACAAATAATAGGGGACCCAGCACAGATCCCTGTGGTACACCACTAGACACTGGCTTCCAGTCACTAAAGCATCCTTCTGTCATCACCCTCTGCCTCCTACAACTAAGCCAATTTTGAATCCACCTTATCAAATTACCCTGTATCCCATGTGCCTTTGCCTTCTTTATAAGTCTCCTATGTGGGACCTTGTCAAAGGCTTTGCTGAAATCCATATAAACTACATCAACTGCACTACCCTCATCTACATACCTGGTCACCTCTTCAAAAAATAAATCAGATTTGTTAGGCACAACCTCCCTCTGACAAAGCCATGCTGACTATCCCTGATCAAACCTTGCTTCTCCAAGTAGAGATAGATATTCTCATTCAGAACTTTCTCCAATAGTTTCCCTACCACCGACATGAGACTCACTTGCCTGTAATTCCCTGGCTTATCTCTACAACCCTTCTTAAATAGCAGAACCACATTAGCTGTTCTCCAGTCCTCTGGCACCTGCCTCCGAAGCCAGAGTGGATTTAAAAATTTGGGCCAGAGCCCCTGCGATCTCCTCCCTTGCCTCCCTCAGCAGTCTGGGACACAAATCATCCAGACCTGGAGATTTGTCCACTTTTAAGCCTGCCAACACCTCCAATACCTTGTCACTCCCTATATTAATTTGCTTAAGAACCTCGCAGTCTTTCTCCCCGAGTTCGATACCTGCATCCTCATTTTCTTGGGTGAAGACAGACATGAAGTTTTCATTCAACACTCTAGTGATATCCTCTTGCTCCATCCATAGATTGCCCCCTTGGTCCCATATGGGCCCTACTCGTTGCCTGGTTATTCTCTTCCCATTGATATACTTATAGAATATCTTGGGATTTTCTCTACTTTCCCTGGTCATTCCCTGGTGCATTCTCCATGGCAATGCCTCAATCAGCCAACTAATCAGCACCCTTTTTGCATGCAGTGTAAATTGTTGTTCCATTTGAAATTTGGCATTCTTGAGTCTGTCCTGATGAGTGCAAAAAAAGATTCAACATTCTCTTTTTTCAACAATACTTAATTCACAGAATCACAGAATCACACAGAGATCATTAAAATACCATGAATAGGCACAGAAAATAATGAAAAAGGTAAATGGAATGCTGACTTTTATATTTAGAGGACTAGAATATAAGGAGATAGAAGTCATCCTTCAGTTGTACAAAGCTCTGGTTAGATCACAACTTGAGAAATATGAGCAGCTCTGAGCACCACACCTTGGGAAGGATATATCAGAAAGACTGCAGCATAACTACACTAGAACAATAGTTGGACTTCAAGGGTTAAATTACACGGAGAGATTGCACAAATTAAGGTTAAGCTCCCTGGAATTTGGGTGGTTAAGGGATGATTTGGTCAAAGTTTTCAATATATCGAGGAAAGCAGATAGGGTAGATAGATAGAAACTATTTCCAATATTTGCGTGGTCTAGGACTAAGGAGCATATAGCCAGTCCTTTCAGGAGCGAAATTAGGAAACACTTCAATGGACAAATGATTAAAGAAGTTTGCTACTCTGTTCCGCAAATGACAATTGATGCTAGATCAGTTGTAAATTTTGAATCTGAGATTGATAGCTTTTGTTTACAAAAATATTAAGGGATACGGGGCAATGGTGGATATTTGAATTTAGGTCGCAGAGAGGCCATGATCTCACTGAATGGCAGAAGGGGCTGGCGGGGGGTTATGTGGCTTACTCCTGCTTCAATGTTCCTGCATACTCTTCATCCATATAAACTGGGTCATTGGACACTTAATACTGTCAGGCTATCAAGCAAGTAACAAACATTATGTGCTGGCTGCATGCTACAATCATTTAAATGAGCAGGCGCATGAACTTTGCTTGTCGCCTGCGGCAAAAGCAACAAATGCAAGTTAATCATGCATTGTGATTCCCATGCCCATTCTCGGGGATTATCCAATGTCGCTCCTGTCACAGTGTTCTCACCATCATGGTGTATGGCTGGCTTGCTAGACCAGTAGGTCTTTACCTGCTCATCAATTTCAAAAGCTCGAAATAGAAAGGGAAATTAGAAGCTAGTCCGACACCACCAGCTTTTTGCCCATGCTTGAAAGGGGCCGCATCGATAATTTTTCTTAAGGAAAGAAGCTACAGCTTTCACAAGTTAGCAGTGTTGGATGCTATTGAAGATGACACCCTTGTGGGCATAAGGGCTTTGTATTATCCAACCCATTTTCAACATGGACTGAAAGAATTTGTAATGAATCACTATTTAAGTGGTATCCACTCACAGAAACATCATTATGCATGTATACTTTCCATAAAGCAGCCTTGACATTTTCATTGTGTAGTTACCATGGTTTCAACATTCTGTAAACAAGAAATGTTAGGTGCTGATTCTTGCAGAACAGGGCTATCCTCTGCATCCTTTGCTGCTGACTCCACAGAAGAGCACCCCAAAGACAGAAGCATAGCCAGACACCTAAGCTCCAGTTTACTTTTCCACGGTTAAAACCTACATCTGAAATAAAACAATGAAATGCCATTTTGCCACAAGAAATGACTGTGGATAACAGATGAATAGTTATTTTGAAAGGCATTGAAAGTACTGCGAGTACAACAGTTAATGTCCCCCTCAAGAAATATGATAGAAATGGAGAAGTGCAATTGTTTTGAGTTTCCTCCTGATGCTAGCAAACTACTTCCTTGTTTGCAGCCAGATATAAGGGAACTGTTAGTGGCCTCCCTCCATGAAGCTTGTGTCTCTGCTATTACTAAAGGTGTCTTTAGCCCTAAATTGACCACCCTGGCCTCTTTCTCCCAATCCCTTCAGAGGTGGTTCTTGAGGACCTCCTGCCCACCTCCCCCCACCCCCTGGCAGAAACTTGACCTCCCTCCTCCTGTTGACCTCCACCACTAGAACCTCCAGTGACGCATTTGTGAACTTAAGAACCCTCTCCCTGTTGCTTCATTTGTGTAGGTCTTAACTTGCAGCCGGTGTCTTATAGAGAGTGAGCGGCAGCTTCCTCATTACGAGTGGAGTTGTTTTCCTTGGAGCAACAAAAGTTGAGAGGGAACCTGATAGAGATGTATAAGATGTATAAGATTATGACCGGCATAGATAGGGAGGATAGGATAGCACTTTTTCCATTAGTGGAGGGGTCAATAACCAGGGACCATAGATGTAAAGGTAAGAGGTAGAAGGCTAAGAAGGGAATTGAGGAGAAATCTTTTCACCCAGATGGTGGAGGGAGTCTGGAACTCACTGCCTGAAAGGGTGGTTGAGTCAGAAACTCTTGTAACATTTAAGAAGGATTTAGATATTCACTTGCGTTGCCATAGCCTCCAGCGTTATGGGCCAAGCACTGGAAAATGGGATTAGTGTAGTCAGATCTTTGTTAACTGGCACGGACACGATGGGCCAAATGACTTCCTTCAATGCTGTAGATGTCTACGAGTCTTATAGGTCTATGAGTGGAGCTCCTCTTTAAGAGGGCAGGCTGCCTTTAACAGGTGTAGGCCAGATGTACCACATGATACCAGTGTATGCTGATGAGCCTCCTGCTAAGCATTTAACCAGCCAGCAGCACAGGCTCCATTCAGCCCAATTGTATAATCATTTAAAAGAGTAGATAATGCAAAGTTTGCCTCCTACCTCAATGAGACTGGGCACAAGCTACTCATGTCTTGCAACGCACATTCTCAAAAACAGGTCCAATGGAATTTTTAGCCCATCATCAGCTATATTAATAAAATTGTACCAGGTTATCACTTGTAAATATAACATGGAATATTTTTTAATGCAAGAAAAAAAATTGCATCCTAAAATATTGCTGGGTTGTACTGGTTCATGGATGGTTTTAAATTTGTGTTTATACAATTGTGTTTGAGTTGAAACTGTAACCATAAAAACAATTAGGAAACTAGCACTGTTTGTGCCCAAGTTGTTAAAGAAGCATATTTTGATTCCTTTGGTGATTTTGATTTCTGTTGTCCTCCACTACTGGAACCTCCATGATGCATTTGTGAACTTAGGAGCCCTCTCCCTGCCTTCCTACCCTCCCTATCTATGCCCCTCATAATCTTATACACCGCTATCAGGTCCCCTCTCAACCTTCATTGCTCCAAGGAAAACAACCCCACACATAGTGAGGAAGCGGCTGCTCACTCCCTATAATGACATTGGCTGCAAGTAAGAGCTGCACAAATGGGCGCTTGGTCCATAACGCTGGAGGCTATGGCAACGCAAGTGAATATCTAAATACTTCTTAAATGTTACAAGAGTTTCTGACTGAACCACCCTTTCAGGCAGTGAGTTCCAGACTCCCACCACCATCTGGATGAAAAAATTTATCTTCAACTCCCCTCTTAGCCTTCTATCTCATATCTTTAAGTCTATGCTCCCTGGTTATCGACCCCTCCACTAATGGAAAAAGTGCCTTCCTATCCTCCCTCTCTATGCCTGTCATGACCTTATACACCTCTATCAGGTCCCCTCTCAACCTTCATTGCTCCAAGGAAAACAACTCCACTCATAGTGAGGAAGCTGCTGCTCACTCCCTATGATGACACTGGCTGCAAGTAAGACCTGCACAAATGGAGCACCAGGGAGATGGCTCCTAAGTTCACAAATGCATCACTAGAGGTTCTAGTGATGGAGGTCAACAGGAGGAGGGAGGTCATGTTTCTGGTGGGGTTGGGGGAAGGTGAGTAGGAGGTCCTCAAGTTCCACCTCTGAAGGGACTGGGAGAAAGCGGCCAGGGTGGTCAATTTAGGGCTAAAGACACCTTTAGGTAGATTAGGCAGGTATTAAAATCATGTTAAAGGATAAATTTTATCATAATTTCATTGCTTTTTTAAAGGTAACTCAAAAATTCAAACATTGAAATATGATGCCAGTTGTCTGATTAGAGAAAATGCTGGGCTGAATTTCCAGGCCTATTTTATGGCCTACGAGGGTTCAGGGCCTGGGAAGGCCACATCTTCCCCCCCATCATGCAGCAGGTAAGCAATAAGGGTCGGTAAGAGACTTGTTGAGTGGGGATCTTCCAGTCAGTCTCCAGTTTCCCAACACGACAGAGCAGATCAACTGCCTGAAGGTGGACACCCAGCAACAAGCTGACAGACGTACAAGCCTCCCTGCCTGCCAGGATAGAGGTGCAACCAAAGGCCACCCCAAAGATGGGCTACCCCCCCAGCATGGTGGCCTGGCTCCTTTTTGTGCTTTTTAATTACATTTTAAGAAGTGGCTGAGAGGATCTTATCAATGAATTGCCTCCCCATTTACCAGGTACTGCTGCCAGGTGCTATGATTGAGACCTCTCATTGGCCCTCAAGCTTCTGGAGCCCGCCCTCCAGCTTTGAGAGTCTGCCTGAGAGGAAACCTGTCTTCATGCCAATTAAGGGCTCATCCACATGAAAATCTTGACTTTAAACAGTTTCCCACAAAGGTGATTCCAGGACTTGAAAATTGCCCCGGCTCATGTTTTCCGCCTCTGAGATGAATATTGAGGAATTTTACAAAGAAAGGAAAACTGGTTCAGGATGTCCTCTCCAAAGACAGTTAATAATTAATAGCTGCACTCTGATTTTTAACTGGACCAATAAGTTTTGAATAATAAACAAAATATTTGCATTTTGTTTGCATTATATATTCGCTAAATAAAGATAGAGAATAGACTGGCGGCTTGTCAAGTTTTGTCTGCCAAATTACATATCCTAATACAATACAATTCTTCTTTACTACCCACAAATCTTTATAACCTTGAATTTTATTGACCTTTTTCATAATTGCATTTATTAACATACAGCCAATGCTAACAGAGTTTTGCGAAAAGTTCTGCAAAGCCTGCAAAGAATTTGTTGCTTTGTATTTGTGATAGATCAGAGTATTTTGTTTTCCCTTATTCATGAGTTGTGAGCATCACTGGCAAGGCCAGCATTTCTTCCACACCTCTAATATCCATTGAGAAGGTGGTGAGAAGGTGATAATGAGCTGTCTTCTTGAACCTCTGCAGTCCTTATTGAAAGTGCAACCATAGTGCTATTGGGAAAGAGTTCCAGGAATTTCTTTGGTCCATTGATGAATATATTTCCAAGTCATTATAGTATATGACTTGGAGGGGAACTTGGAAGTGTTAGGGTTCCCACATTTCTGTTGCCCCTTTTCTTCTGGGTGGGTTGGAAGGTGATGTCAAAGAAGCGTTAACGAGTTTCTGCAGTACATCTTGTCAAAGGTACACACTAGCCACGTGCACTGGTGGACAGAAAATGAATGTTTAAGGTGGGGAATGGGGAGCCAAACATACGTCACCAACGCTGAATCTCCCACCCATCATAGCAACATCCTGTGGATCGCAATTAACCAGAAACTGAACCGAACCATCCCAAAATACTGTGGTTACAAGAGCAGATCAAAGGCTGGGTTTTCCATGCTGAATAATTCACTTTTTGACTCCCCAAAGACTGTCCACCATCTACTAGGAACTAGTCAGAGTGTGATGGAATGCTCTCCACTTGCCTGGATGAGTGCAGCTCCAATAAGACTCAAAAAGAACAAAGCAGCCCACTTGATCAGCACCCCATCCACAAACATTCATTCCCTCCTCTATCAGTCCATCATGGTTGCTGTGTAAACCATCTATAAGAAATTTCTGCTCCATGGAGCTACTGTTACCCCCATGGGGCACCCCCCAGCAACCTTCGTAATATGCTGGAGCACAGATTGTTGAACTGCTGTGAGCCCAGAAGGAAGAGAACAGTTTGGACCAGTACTCTTATTTCCCAGTTTTTACTGGTGTTCCATTTTAAGGTATACAGGGCCAATTCAGACCAGTATCCTTATTTCCCAGTTTTTCCTGTTCTTCCCTTCTGGGAGGGCCTGCAAGTCTGAGATCTGAATCCATGATGGCAGCTGTCTGAGCCTACATGACAGCAGCCAGGGATTCCATGAGCTTCTGCTGCAGCACTGCAACATTGGGAGGCTTCTGTCTGTGCTCCACTGGAATGTCTGATGGAGTTTCATTGTGGATCGAATTGCCAGCTCTGCCATGTAGATATTCACCACTTCCAAGGTGGAGAGGATGGATTCCAAGCTCTGTGCAATGCCCTCTGCCACTTTGGTGCCAAACTCTTCCATTCTTCTAACCAGTGAAAGGAGGCTATCTTGCAGTTGTGCTAATGCATCCTATGTTTTGGTATATATTGTTAGCATTTTCCTGTAGATCCCTACCACAAATAGATCTTCCTCTGTGTCCCTCACAGCAAAGGCAGTGTGCAACCTTGCCCTGCAACAAAGTTGCACATGAGGTGACCCATCACCCTGTCCCGTCTGCAGCCCAGCCACACCCAGTGATTCACCACATGCAGATCCTCACTCTATACTAACCTCTAAGGTGTACACAGTGCCAATATATGAACTAGTGGCTGTGATTCAAGTGGTGGTGCTTCTTCCTCAAAGGTTGGCTCTTTCACCCTCCTGAGGCTGCAGTGGCTGACCAGGTGGTGATACTCGATTATCTGAAAGTCCAAAAGCATAAGCGGAGGAAATGAGTGAAGGGAGGGTGGGGAGAAAAGCAGGAGGTCTATGGCCACTCCATCTGCAGTTACTTTCAGAATGAAGGTAAGAGTGAGTGGAGATGGTACATAAGACAGCAACTTACCATCATGCCAGATGGCCTCAGCAGAGATGGGCACCACAGGTTCTGTGACTGTTACTGATAATCCAATGCACCAAGGCCATGATGGGATACATGTAATTTGATCTTCCAATGAACTTGTGAGTTACCCTCCTGTTGTGGGCACCTTCTCCTGCAAGAAAGAGGGCAGAATGTCAGTGACTGTGTGTTAGTGTGGTTGGGTGATACGTCTGCCATAGATGAATAGCTGTAGGTATGTGGAGGCATGTAGAGGTATGTGTGAAGCTGGCATGATTGGAAGGTATGGATGGGTGAACAGAAAAACTCAAGAACTAGGAGCAGGAATAGACCATTTGGCCCATTGAACCTGCTCTGATATTCAATATGATCATGGCTGATCTTGGGCTTCAATTCCATTTCCCATCTGCTCCTCATTAAATCCCTGAGAGACCAGGTGAGGTGTAATATAAGGATGTTAGGCATGAGCCCTGTAGGTCAGGGAGTGCCGCTGATGGGGGTGTGATGCATTGAGCAGTGTGAGAGGTGGGAGGTGGGTGTTGTGGTAGGTATGAAATGTGATGCATTTGCTCACCTTGACTCCCCAATTGGGGTAATTTAACTTTCTTTTATCACCGTTTCATTCTCCTAGGTGCCAAATTCTGGGAAATAAACTTTCTTGTCACATGCTCTCATTCCCTCTGGAGGCTCAGTCTTGACGGTTTCCTGCCTCCTGGTGGGAACAAAGCCACCTTCCTGGCCTCCACCTCTCTGAACAGTGTGACCAGTGTGTCCAGGGCAGCATCACTAAAGTGGGAAGCTCTTTCCTTGGCACGTTGTGCCATTCTAATTTTCCTTCAATGCTGCAATGTAATTATTCAGCAACCTCCAGTGGAGTGCTACAACTCTCTTATAGGGACTGCACCTTTCAAAAGGGAAGGCTGGTTGGAGCACACGGTTTCTTCACAATACTTACCCTTCCTGCAGTGTGCAGAGGATGTGGCAGTGCAATGGAGACCAGTACAAATAGAGCTGCTCGTGGCCACGCTACAACCAGAGAAATGAGACGGATACACAAACTTTATAAACGAATATACGAGTTAGGAGCAGGAGTAGCCCACTCAGCTCTTCGAGTCTTTCACATTTTCCCACATTATACTCCATTTACCAGATATTTGCCCACTCACTTAACCAAACTATGCCCCCTATAACTTCTTTATGCCCTCTACACAACTTACTTTCCTACCTATCTTTGTATCATCAGCAAATTTAGCAACCATGCCTTCTGTTCCATTGTACAAATCATTGATATAAATTGTAAAAAGTTGAGGCCCCAGCACTGATCCCTGTGGCATACCACTTGTTACATCCTGCCAACAAGAAAAAAGACCCATTTATGGTTACCATCTATTTCCTGTTAGCTTGCCAATCTTATATCCACGCCAATATTTTACTCTCAACACCATGAGCTTTTACTTTCCACAGAGTGTGATGGTCGAGGGGTGTTTTTGTGACTGTGTCCAGTGAGGTTCCACAGGGATCGGTGTTGGGACCCTTGCTGTTTGTGGTATATATAAACAACTTAGACTTGAATGTAGAAGAGTTGATCAGTAAGTTCGTGGATGACACGAAAATTGGTGGGGTGGTAAATAGCGAGGAAGGTAGCCTTAGATTACAGGAGGATATAGACGGGCTGGTCAGATGGGCTGATCAGTGGCAAATGAAATTTAATCCAGATGAGTGTGAAGTGACGCACTTGAGTAGGACAAACAAGGCATGGGGATACACAATGAACGGTAGGACCCTGGGAAGTACCGAGGATCAGAGGGACCTTGGTGTGCATGTCCACCGGTCCCTTAAGGTAGAGGAACAGGTAGATAAAGTGGTTAAGAAGGCATATAGGATACTTGTCTTTATTAGCCGAGGCATGGAATATAAGATCCGGGAGGTTATGTTGAAACTCCATAAAACGCTGGTTAGGCCACAGCCAGAGTATTGCGTGGAATCCGCTTTATAGGAAGGATGTGATTGCACTAGAGAGAATGCAGAGGAAGATTTACCAGGATGTTGCCTGGGCTGGAGAGTTTTCATTATGAGGAAAGATTAGATAGACTGGGTGTATTTTCCTTGGAGCAGAGGAGTTTGAGGGAGGACAAGATTGAGGTGTATAAAATTATGAGGAGCATAGATAGGATAGACAGGAAGGAATTTTTCCTCTTGATGAAGGGATCAATAACCAGGGGCTAGATTTAAGGTAGGGCAGAAGGTTTAGAGGGGATGTGAGGAAGAATTTTTTCACCCAGAGGGTGGTGGGAATCTGGAACTCACTGCCTGAAAGGGTAGTAGAGACAGAAACCCTCAAAACATTTAAGAAATATTTGGATGTGCACTTGCGATGCCATGGCATACAAGACTATGGGCCTAGTGCTGGAAAATGGGATTATAATAGGTATTCGTTTGACCGACGCAGACTCGATGAACCGAAGGGCCTTTTTCTATGCTGTAGACCTCTATGACTCTATGATTCTATGACTCTATTTCTACAATCCCCTTGTCAAATGTCTTCTGGAAATCTAAGTACAGTATATCCACTGGCTCCCCTTTATCCACAGCACATGTGACTCCTTCAGAGAACTCCAATAAATTGGTTAAATATGATTTCCCTTTCACAAATCCATGTTGACTCTACCTGATGCCTTGAATTTTTCCAGGTGTCCTGTCATAATATCTTTAACAATAGCTTCCAACATTTCCCTATGACAGATGTTAAGTTAACTGGCCTGGAGTTTCCTGCTTTCATTCTCCCTCCCTTTTTGAATAAAGGAGTTATGTTTGCTACTTTCCAAACTAATGGAACCTCCCCCAAATCTAGTGAACTTTGAAAAATTAAAACCGACACATCAACTATCTCACTAGGCAATTCTTTTAAGACTCTAGAATGAAGTTCATCAGGACCCGAGCACTTGTCAGCCTGCAGCCCCAGCAATTTGCTAAGTACTACTTCCCTGGTGATTGTAATTTTCCTGAGTTCCTCCCTTTCTTCCAATTCCTGATTTACAGCTATTTCTGGGATGTTACTTGTATCCTCTAACAGACTGATGCAAAATACTTCTGCTCTGAAGAAGGGCCATATGGACTTGAAACATTAACTCTGTTTCTCTCTCCACAGAGGCTTTTCAGATATGCTGCGTTTTTCCAGCGTTTTCTGTTTTTATTGTTATTGATGTGAAATACCTGTTCAATTCATCTGCCTCCTCCTTATCTTCCATTATTAATTCCCCAGACTCACTTTCTGTAGGACCAACACTGACTTTGTTTACTCTTTCTTATTCAAATATCTATAGAAACTCTCCACCTCATTTCCAACCAAAATAGGCAGGTTGTGACTTGTAGCTCTCTATTCCTAAAATAGGCCTAGTCTAATTTCTCTGCTATGTTTGCTACCAGGGCCCGGAAAAGGGGAGTGCCGATAGTACCAACAATAGGGTCAGGGGTCCGGGGTTTGGGGGGGTGGTGGGGGGGGGGGGGGGGGGGGGGGGGGGGGGGGGGGGGGGCGGTGGGTGGGGGGGGGGGGGGGGTACAAGCCTGTACCCGGGCTCAGTGTTTCAAACAGTTTCTTGTTGTCCACACTTAGCAGCCAGAGTTACAGACCTGAAAGACCGGCTTTAAAAAAAATGACCTGTAAAACTGAATGCTCCAATATTTTTTAAGCTGGTCTGTCAGTGTCAGGTCAATTTCACTAGTTGCTGCTTCTACTTCCAACCTTCAGGCACATTCCTGATTCCGATTTTTATTTCTGAAAAGCCCACGAGGAAACCACAAAGCTGCCTGAAGGTGAGAAGCAACAGCAACAACTGAGAGTGTTCCTGCTTGAAAAATGATAAATCGAATCCCTGTAATTTTACAAACAGTTGGATGCTGTGTGCATTTGTGTGTGTGTGTGTGGGGTTCGGGGTAGAGTGCTGGGGATAGGGAGGGGTGTAGGGAGGTTGGGGGTTTAGGGGGGATTTGGAGGGGTGTTGGGGGAGGGAGGGAGTGTAGGGATCTGGGGGGTTGGGGGAGTGATGGGGTTTAGGGATGTGGTAGGTTGGGGGAGGCTGGAGGGGGTTTGGGGGAGGGAGTGCAGAGAGGTGGGGGGGTTGTGGGGATATTGGAGGTGGGGAGGAGGTATAGGGAGGTAAGGGGTTTGGGGGGAAGTGGGTAGTTGGATGGGGAGATTCAAGGGGAGTTGAGGCGTGAGGGAAGGTTGGAGGAGGGGGGAAGTTTGGAGGGGGTTTGGGGGAAGGTTGAAGAGGGGGTTGGAGGGGGTTTGGTGGGAAGGTTGAAGGGCAAGTTGGGGAGAGGGTTGGGGGAAGGCTGGAGAGAGGCTGGAGGGGGGTTTCATGGAAGGTTGGAGGGGGTTGTGGGAAAGGTTGGGGGGAAGATTGGAGTGGGGTTGGGGGAAGGATGCGGGGATTGAGGTGGTGTTAGAGGGGCAGTTAGGGGAAGAACGGAGGGGGGTTTGGGGAAGTTAGAGGGGTGGTTGGGGGGAGGATGGAGAGATGTTGGGGGAGGTTGGAGGGGAGGTTATGGGAGAGGGTGGACTGGGGATTGGTGAACGTTCGAGGGAGGTTACAGAGAGAAGGCTATGGGGGCATTCCGGGGAGGTTAGCTACAGAATTTGAATTGTTTTTGTTAAGTATGGTGATTTCTTTGTAGGCAACTTCCTAACATCAGTTGATTGATCTATGATTAATTATCTTTAGTGAATCACCATTGGTCCTCAATTTTTTTCTTATTCGCTCATGGGATGTGGGCGTCGCTGGCTGGGCCAGCATTTATTGCCCATCCCCCTAATGCCCTTGAGAAGGTGGTGGTGAGCTGCCTTCTTGAACCACTGCGGTCCATGTGGTGTAGGTACGCCCAGAGTGCTGTTAGAGAGGGAGTTCCAGGATTTTCACCCAGCGACAGCGAAGGAACGGCGATATATTTCTAAGTCAGGATGGTGAGGGCTTGGAGGAGAAATTCCAGGTGGTGATGTTTCCATTGTCTGCTGCCCTTGTTCTTCTAGATGGTAGTGGTCATGGATTTGGAAGATGCTGTCTAAGGAGCATTGGTGAGTCCCTGAAGTGCACCTTGTAGATGGTACACACTGCTGCCACTGTGCGCCAATAGAGGAGGGAGTGAATATTTGTGGATGGGAAGCCAGTCAAGTGGGCTGCTTTGTCCTGGATGGTGTCAAGCTTCTTGAATGTTGTTGGAGCTGCACTCATCCAGGCAAGTGGAGAGTATTCCATCACACGCCTGATTTGTGCCTTGTAGATGGTGGACAGGCCTTAGGGAGTCAGGAGGTGAGTTACTTGCCAGAGGAATCCTAGCCTCCAACCTGCTGTCATAGCCACAGTATTTATATGGCTAGTCCAGTTCAGTTTCTGATCAATGGTAAGCTCCAGGATGTTGATAGTGGGGTATTCAGTGATGGTAATGCCATTGAATGTCAAGGGGCGATGGTTAGATTCTTTCTTGTTGGAGTTAGTCATTGCCTGGATATTGTCCAGGTCTTGCTGCATTTGGACATGGACTGCTTCAGTATCTGAGGAGTTGTGAATGGTGCTGAACATTGTGC
This sequence comes from Carcharodon carcharias, assembly GCF_017639515.1. Classification (NCBI taxonomy): domain Eukaryota; kingdom Metazoa; phylum Chordata; class Chondrichthyes; order Lamniformes; family Lamnidae; genus Carcharodon; species Carcharodon carcharias. The sequence continues at coordinate 81,414,072 of NC_054472.1, read as the reverse complement.
AATCATCAGTGAACATCCGCATTGCTGACCTTATGATGGGAGGAAGGTCATTGATGAAGCAGTTGAAGATGGTAGGACTGAGGACACTACCCTGAGGAACTCCTGCAGTGATGTTCTGGAACTTATTGGTCAACCTCCAACAACCATAAAAATCTTCCTTTGTACTAGATATGATTCCAACCAGAGGAGAGCTTTCTTCCTGATTCCCATTGACGCCAGTTTTGCTAGGGCTCCTTTATGCCACACTCGGCCAATGCAGCCTTGAAGTCAAGGGCAGTCACTCTCACCTCACCTTGGGATTTAAGCTCTTTTGTCCATGTTTGAACCAAGGCTGTAACGAGGTCAGAAGCTAAGTGGCTTTGGCAGAACCCAAACTGAGTGTCAGTGAACAGGTTATTGCTAAGCAAGCATCACTTGATAGCACTGTTGATGACTTCTTTCATCACTTTATTGATGATGGAAGGTGGGGTGGTAATTGGCCGGGTTGGATTTGTCCTGCTTTTCATATATGGGACATACCTGCACAATTTCCATATTGCAGGGTAGATGCCAGTGTTGTAGCTGTACTGGAACAGCTTAGCTAGGGGCGCAGCAAGTTCTGGAGCACAAGTCTTCAGTACAATTGCCAGAATATTGTCAGCGCTCATAACCTTTGCAGTACCCAGTGCTTTCAGCCATTTCTTGATATCACTAGGAGTGAATTGAATTGGCTGATGACTGGGGACCTCCAGAGGACTTTGAGCTGGATCTTTAACTCGGCACTTCTGGCTGATGCTTCAGCCTTATCTTTTGCACTGATGTGCTGGGCTCCTCCATCATTGAGGATGGGAATATTTGTGGAGCCTCCTCCTCCAGTGAGCTGTTTAATTGTCCACCACCTTTCATGACTGGGTGTGGCAGAACTGCAGAGCCTACATCTGATCCATTGGTTGTGGAATCCCTTAACTCTTTCTATTGCTCTCTGCTTAAGCTGTTTGGCACACAAGTAGTCCTGTGTTGTAGCTTCACCAGGTTGACCCTTCATTTTTAGCTATTCCTGGTGCTGCTCCTGGCATGCCCTCCTGCACTCTTCATTGAACCCGGGTTGATCCCCTGGCTTGGTGGTAATGTTAGAGCGGGGGTTATGCCAGACCACAAGGTTACAGATTGTGGTTCAGTACAATTCTGCTGCTGCTGATGGCCCACATCACCTCATGGATGTCCAGTCTTGAATTGCTAGATCTGTTCAAAACCTATCCCATTTAGCATGGTGGTAGTGCCACACAACACAATGGAGGGTATCCTCAATGGAAGAACAGACTTTGTCTCCACAAGGACCGTGCAGTGGTCACTCCTACTGATTCTGTCATGGACAGATGCTTCTGCGGCAGGCAGGTTGGTGAGGATGAAGTCAAGTATGTTTTTCTCTCTTGTTGGTTCCCTCACTATCTGCCACAGACCCAGTCTACCAGCTATGTCCTTTAGATATCAGCCAGCTCATTCAGTAGTGGTGCTACCAAACTGTTCTTGGTGATGGACATTGAGTCCCCCATCCAGAGTACATTCTGCACCCTTGCCACCCTCAGTACTTCCTCCAAGTGGTGTTCAACATGGAGGAGTACGGATTCATCAGCTGAGGCGGTGGGGAAAGCAGCAGTATGTGTTAATCATCAGGAGGTTTCCTTGCCCATGTTTTGCCTAATGCCATGAGACTTAATGGGGTCCAGAGTCAATGTTGACGAATCCCAGGGCAACTTCTTCATGACTGTAAACCACTGTGTCGTCATCTTTGCTGGGTCTGTCCTGCCATTGGGACAGGACATACCCAGGGATGTAGATGATGGCATCTAAGACATTGGCTGTAGGGTATGATTCCATGAGGATGACTATGTCAGGCTGTTGTTCGACTAGTCTGTGAGACAACTCTCCCAATTTTGGCACTAGCCCCCAGATGTTTGTAAGGAGAAAGGATTGACAGGTTTGAGTTTGCCATTGTCATTTCTGGTGCCTAGGTCAATGCCAGGTGATCTGTCCAGTTTCATTCCTTTTTGTAGGCCTCGTAATGGTTTTATACAACTGAGTAGCTTGCAAAGCCATTTCAAAGGGCAGTTAAGAGTCAACTACATTGCTGTGGGGTTGGAATCACATGTAGGCCAGGCCAGGTAAGGACGGCAGATTTCCTTCCCTCAGGGGACATTAGTGAATCAAATGGACTTTTATGACAATCAAAATCCATTTCATGGTCACCATTAAACTTTTACTTCTAGATTCTTATTGGATTTGAATTTCACCATCTGCTGTGGCAGAATTCAGATGCTGGCCCCAAGAGCATTATCTTGGGTCTCTGGATTACTAGTCAAGTGACAATACCACTATGCCACCACCTCCCCACAACAATTTCACCATTGCTAAGGTCACTCTGCCTACTGCATGCAGGCGTAATAAAAGAAAGACAAAGCCTACATTTATACAGCATTTTCACGATGTCCAAAATCGCATTCAAGCCAATTAAGTACTTTTGAGTTGTGGTCACTGGTATAATGTAGGCAATGTTATCAAGTGGCAGAGCAGGCTCAAAGGGCCGAATGGTCTACTCCTGCTCCTAATTCGTATGTTTGTATGTCATTCTGGGATGGGTGACATGAACTGGGCTAAATAGCCTTTGTCATCCATTACTATCTTGCGAACAGAGGCTGGAATCATGGTTGGAGTTCTGTTTATTTTGTTGCTAATGAAAGTTTACTGCGAGGGGGCTTTGTGGGGCAAGATTGCCAGGATAGGAGTGCGTAATGGGCTCATAGTGAATCAGTAACCTGTTTTACACTGCACATGATTCTCAAGTCTTTTCTATTGACTTCAATTTTGTCCTTTTGCCTACTTAACTATTATCCCACTCTAACTTGGTGCTTTTAATGAGTTTTTTGAGGTACTGAAATATCATGATAAATCTGTGTTGCATAGTAGATATTGAAAATATATTGTAGTGAGAAGTAGCAATCAGCAGAGTCTTCAGACTTGCTGATCATGAAACAGATACAATTGTGAACCAGTCTTTGCTAAGTGCACAGACACACCTGAGGACCCGGAAATAGAAGAAGTATTGGGGCCCATAATTTCTCTCCCTGGCCCTGTTTCCTACACATTAATATTCAAGAGTGCTCTTAGACTTAGGTCTTTTTTGTAGAATTCTCAACTGGTTAGTGCATCAGAAGACTGTACTCCGCCACTACCTCCCCCCAAGCCCCTTGGAGACTGTTGGAGACATGCCAGCATCTGGCAGAAAACTCGCAGCCCACTTCCACTTGGGGAACATCATTGTTTGTACTCTTGATTTTTTTTTTTGCAACTGTATTCTTTCAGACAGCCTCAATTAACATTTGTCACATTAGACATATAAAGAAAGTCATTAGTGTGCTATATTCAGGTAGTCTTCACAGTTTATTTACTTCTTCATGGAACCTGCAAGACAAAAAGAGTGAGCAGTGCAATTTATAATTTGGTAGGGTTCCTACTTTCAAGGAGCAGTTGACAGAACATGTAGCATTGAAAGCTGCATAAGGCAATACTCAATTTGATTAAGAGAAAATACTATAAATATCAAGCTAGTTTATGTGATACTAATCATTTTCACAGCTGACATTGCAGTAACTATTTCAAGTACAAACACCTTTCCATCTGTTCCTATTCAGATGAAGTTACATTGTTTCATAGTTTGCCATTGAGAGATTTGAACTCTTGATCTTGGGGTTACAAGCCCAGTACCATAACCACTTGGCTATTTAGGTCAAGCCCCTGACATTGCAGTAACTCTTTTGAGTACAAACCCATTTCCATCTGTTTCAGATGAAGTTACATTGTTTCATAGTTTGCCATTGTGAGATTTGAACCCTTGATACTCTTTTGAGTAAACCTGTTTCCATCTGTTTCAGATGAAGTTACATTGTTTCATAGTTTGCCATTGTGAGATTTGAACTCTTGATACTCTTTTTGAGTAAACCTGTTTCCATCTGTTTCAGATGAAGTTACATTGTTTCATAGTTTGCCATTGTGAGATTTGAACTCTTGATCTTGGGGTTACAAACCCAGTATCATAACCACTTGGCTATTTAGGCCAAGCTTTAAAAGGCTCTCTCTGTAACTCTTTCGAGTACAAACACATTTCCATCTGTTCCTATTCAGATGAAGTTACATTGTTTCATAGTTTGCCATTGTGAGATTTGAACCCTTGATCTTGGGGTTACAAACCCAGTACCATAACCACTTGGCTATTTAGGCCAAGCCCCTGACATTGCAGTAACTCTTTCGAGTCTGACATTGCAGTAGGTGCACAAGATCTTAAGAACATAGGAAATAGGAGCGGGTGTAGGCTATTTGGCACCTCAAGCCAGCTCTGACAATCAATAAGATCGTGGCTGCTCTGATTGTGGCCTTAACTCCACTTTCCTATCCGCCTCCCATTGCATTTTCACTATCATTAAAATCAGCAATAGCTGGTACCATTTTTTACAGGTCACAGACTCAGCTGTGCTACCGGACAATGTCATTACACACTGACTAGCTATGACAATCCATCTGGAAACATTTCCAAAAATAATGGTGATGTAGATTAGCTGTGAAGCACATTTGAACAACCCTCCACTCTCCCACAATTTCATGTATGTTGTTAGCACCCTCTTCAAGATAACTAGGAACCTTATGAAAAACACAAAAATAAATGTCAGCTTATGCTTAGGGTTCTGGGGTATATCTTCTTTTTGAAACAAAGCTTCCTGGTTGGAGTGTGTTGTTTGTGATCATCTATTTAATGGAAACTTTCTAATTAGTTTCAACATTGGCGTGGAAAGCTGGAATACAAATAAAATTTTATACTAAGTCTTCCTGTCATTCAACTGTATGGGATTAGGTGGGATTTTTATTTAATTTTGTTTTCTCTAAATTCAAGTCACAAATAAACCCACGAGCTGGAAAATCACTTATGATTATACATCTGTTAGCTGGCTGTTACCTTGTCGACCTTGATTTTGCTATATTGATGAATGCATTTAAAGCATCACAAAATATGCAATACAAGCTTGATGCTTCATTCCACTAAATTCTTGAGCTAATAAGAGGAAAGGGGTTAAATTGGATAACACCTGAAAATTGGCATGGGGATTCCAAAGTGTTCAATGTAATCTAGGTAACATGTCATCTTCATGCTGTTCATTCTCATGATTGTTGTATGCAGCCAGTGACAATAGTGTTGTTCATTTGCTGCTTGGTGTCAGCTGTTGGCTGAGTTGGTAGCATTCTAGCCTCTGCATTGTAACGTTGTGCCTTCAAATCGCAATCCAGAGATTTGAGCATAAAACCCAGGCTGACACTCCAATGCAGTACTGAGGGAATATTGCATTGTTAGAGATGCTTCCTTTTCAAGGTGATGTTAAACTGTCTGCTCTCGTGGGTGACTGTAAAAAAAAATCCCATGGCACTATTGCAAAGAACAGGGGAATTATCCCTGGTGTCCTGACCAATGTTAATCCTTCAATGAATGTCACACCTTGCTAACACTTCCTGTTATTTGACCAACACACCAGCCAAACATATTGCATGACATGCACTGACACACTTCCCCTCTCTTGCAATAGAAGATGACACACAACCGGAGACAACATGAACTAACACCAGGGGGAGAGGCATGAGAGAGAAAATGCTGGCTATATTCAGAAGGCCTGCTGATTCCAAGGTCAATGATGTGGTGAATCCATTGAAGATGATAGTATCCTCATAACTAATCCTTCTTCTCATTTCCCAGTTTCCCTTCATCCCACCATTTATTCTGCCTTGCAAATTGCAGATGGTGTAAGCATTCATTTCTTACTTTATCCTCTCTCCTCACCACAACCTTCCCCTTGTCCCTTTTTCACTTCCAGGCACCCAAGATGTCAGGCAGTGAAGGAAGATCAAGAAAACAGTGATGGTGAAAATATACCATCAGTTGGTTTCTCACTTGCAACCACCAGCTTAACTACTGGCACTGAATATATCTTACAGGATAGCATAGAGGTGAAATGCATGAGGTAAGAAAATGGGCACAAGTGCACTGCAGCCAGGGGGGGGGGGGGGGGGGGGTGGCAAGGGCAATGCACATGCCAGCTCACCATAGGGTGAGGCCACACACAAATTCAGCTGCACAGGACTCAGGTGAAGACTTTGAAAGTCTAGACTGCAGAAAATGGCTGATAGGTGCACACAGCAGAATGCTTGGTGCATTAGGAAGCATGCTAGGAAGCTTGCATTCAGCGTCAAAGAGTCCGTCACAAACTTGGCATAGGGTCTTGCACAGTATCCTTTCTAGCAAGGAACTGGTAGCTAATTCCATCAACACTCTTGTGGACTCAACCATCATGAAGTGTCAGCTTATCTGATGCTGAAATCCTCACCTTTTTGTTTGTTACCTCGTCCAATGAAGAATGGCAAGCAGGTTCCTGATGCTGCCAGCCCTATCAGGGAGCCAGCAGCTCTGAAGCCTCATCGAGATACATTCCCATGAGGATGAAGGTTGGACAAACAAAGTCAGAGCCCCCTAGATGACAAATGATAGAGAGTAAGATGAAGTAGAAAAGGGATGCATATGATAGATGTCAAGTAAATTATACAAGTGATAACCAGACAGAATATTGACAATTCAATGGGGAAATTTAAAAAAAGATAAGAGCAGCTAAGAAAAAATATGAGAAGAGACTGGCAGTCAACAAAAAAGGAATCCAAAAGTCTTCAATAGGCATATAAATAATAGAAGAATGGTAAAAGGAGCAGTGAAGCTGATGAGTGACCAAAAAAAATGTACAGAAGCAGAGGGCTGGCTGGAGTTTATGTGCCCCTGCCGGGTGTGTTTTTGGAAAAAGCAGGTCGAGTGGCTAGCATGCCACCTTCCTGCCCACCCCTAAGCTCACCCCTATAATACGCAAGCTGGGCAGGCTCTGAGATTGGCAGCCGGCCCGCCATATGTAAGTAAATAATTAAAGGTCATTTAGGCTTGTTAACAAGCCTAGTGACCTGAATATTACACTACCCATGCCATAACACGGTTGGTATGGGCAGTCAGGCGGGAGTGGGCAGGCCATTTTTAAAGGTCGCATGAACAAAGGTGGGAAGGAAGTGGAGCGCACCACATTTGGGGGTTGCCCTGCATACATTGGGGGCATCGCCCCAACAATATGTCAAATCCCTTTCCTTCTACACCACTTGCCTGACGGAACACGGCCCTCCACCCCTCTCTTTCCCCTCCCTGGGCTCTGGGATCCCTCCCTGTCCTGAAATCCCAGGACTTACTTTCTCATGGCAGCCATGGTCCTCTTCGGCTTTCTTCCTGCAGTTCCGGCAGCGCCCACTACTCAGCTGTAGCGCTGCCAGGAGTAATGGAGCTGCTGGCCAATCGATTTGACTAGCAGCTCCTGAGGGTGGGACTTCTTTCCAAGTAAGGGGCAGAAGTCCCATTCTCCACCAAATTAGACTACCTGCAGCTGTGTTATGGCTGACTTTACTTCCGGGTGTGGCATGAGCAGTCCGCCCTCCTGTAAAATGCAGTCCCAGGTGACTGCTTTGCATCTGTTTTTATCAAGGAAGAAGATGGTGCCAAAGTTGTAGCAAAAGAGGAGGTTTTGAGAAACTGGATGGCTAAAAATTGATAATGAGGAGGTTAAAAAGGCTGGCTGTACTTAAAATTGATTGGTCACTAAGACAGATCAGATGCATCCAAGAATACAGTAGGAAGTAAGGTTGGAAATTGCAGAGGCACTAGACATAATCTTCCAATCCTCCTTAGATACAGGAGCGGTGCCAGAAGACTGGAGAATTGCAAATCTTATACACTTCTTCAAAAAAGAGTGTAAGGATAAACGTAGGGACTACAAACCAATTAGTTTAACCTCAGTGGTGGAAAGCTTTAGAAATGATAATCCGGGACAGAATTAACACTCAATTGGAAAAATATGGAATAATTAAGAAAAGCCAGCACAGGATTGTTAAGGGCAATAATAACTGAATAATTTGATTGAGTTTTTCAATGAAATAACAGAGAAGGGTTAGCGGTTGATGAGATGTATATTGGCTTGCAAAAATTATTTGATAAATTGCATGATATAAGGCACAGAAATGGGCCATTTGGCCAAATAAGTCCAGCCAGTGTTTATGCTCCACTCACAGCTCCTTTCATCTTTCCTCAGCTAAATCTCCCACCATTACCCTCTATTCCCTTCTCCCTCATATGCTTGTCGAGCTTTGCCTTAAATGCATCTATGCTATTGGTTTCAACCACATACTGTGGTAGCACCATTCTTTGGATAAAGAAGTTTCTTCTGAATTCCATATTGGATTTCTTGGTGACTATCTTATATTGGGGGGTCGGTTAGCTTAGATGGCTAAAGTCAGATGCAGAATGACACCAACAGCATGGGTTCAATCCCCATAACGGCTGTGGTAGTTCATGGAGGCCTTGCCCCATACTTGTGGAGTGGCACCCCTCAAGCCAACAGTAGCCAAAAATGTCTTCTGATGAAGAGAGATGCCTATGGTCCTTTAGAACTGTGGCTAGATGCATGCATCTTATATTGATGACCTCAAGTTGTGCTGTTCCCCATAAGTGGAAACATTCTCTCTCTATCCACTCTATAAAAACTTTACTTAATTTTGAAGATCTCTATTAGGTCGCCCCTCAACCTTCTTTTTTCAAGAGAAAAGAGACTCAGACTGTTCATCCTTTTCTGATATATATGCCCTTACATGTTATGGTATCCTCCATGTAAATCTTCTCTGCACACTCTCCAGTACCTCTATATCCCTTTCATAATATGGTGACCAGAACTGCATGTACTCCAAGGCCGGGATTTTCACACCCCAACACCGGCAGACATCATCATGGGCAGGACGGGAAAATTTGGAGACCCATCAGCATTAGAGAGCCTGTGATGATGCCCACTGGTGTCAGGGCTGGAGAATCCTGCCCCAAGTGTTGCCTATCCTGTTTTGGTACAGGTTTAACATTACTTCCCAATTTATCAATTCTATCCTTGTGGAAATAAAGCCTACGGTTTGGTTTGTATTTTTTTAATGGCCTTGCTAACGTGTGACAGAACTATTACTAATTGGGGCATTTGTACTCTTAGGTCACTTTATTCCTCTACTAAACCTGGACTTGCCCCCTCCAAGTAATAAGTGACCTCACTAATCTTCCTACCAAAATGCACTGCCTCACTTTTATCCGTGTTGTCCATCATTTGCTAATTATTTGCCTATTCTGCAAGTTACATTAATGTCCTCCTGTAATTTATTGCAATCCTCCTCAATATTCACTATTCCTGCCAATTTGGTATCATCCACAAAATTAGAAATTGTGTTTGTGATTCCAAAGTCCAAATTATTAATGTAAATCATGAACACAATGAACCCAGCACTGATCCTGTGGAACGCTGCTTCTCACCTTCTCATTTTGAATAACTAACATTTACTCCCACTCTCTGCTTTCTGTCTTACTGCTAGCTAGCAATCCATCTTGCCACTTGTCCCCTTGCCCACATTCTCTGACTTTATTCATTCATTTATTTATTCTATTATCAAAGGCCTTTTGAAAATCCAGATAAATTACATTTACTACATTACAATTATCTACTCTCTCTATTACCTCCCCAAAGCAATCAATAAAGTTGGTCAAGCAAGATTTTCCCTTTTGATATCCATGCTGACTATTCATTATATATACTTTTTTGTTTCTAGATTTCTTCTATTATCTGCTTCAGAAGGGATTCTATTATTTCTCCTAAAACCATTATTAAGCTGACTGGTCTATAATTCTCTGGGCATGTTCTGTCCGTCTTCATAAATATAGGCATCACGTTAGTTGTCTACCTGACCTCTGGCACTACAGCTTTTTCTAACTAATTATTAAATATGTGAGTATCAACTTTGCTATCTCTTCCCCAGATTCTTTTAAAATGTGTGGATGCAATCCATCCAGAAATGGAGCTTTATCCTCTTTGATTTTGATTCATATTTTTTTTATTTTAATTGCACTTAACTCATTGCTCATCTCATCCACATAACAGGCTTTCAGCAAATTTGAAGCTCAAGGAATAAAGCAGACAATGGCAGCATGAATGCAAAGTTGGCTGAGTGACAGGAAGCAGAGTGGTGATGAACAGTTGTTTTTCAGACTGGAGGGAGTTATATAATGGGGTTTTCCAGGGGCCGGTGTTTGGACCACTGCTTTTCTTGATCTGCATTAATGGTTTAGACTTGGATGTGCAGGGCACGATTTCAAAATTTCCAGCTGACAGAAAACCTAGAGGTACTGTGAACTGTGAGGAACATAATTATAGACTTCAAGAGGATATAGACAGGTTGGTGGAATAGATAGACACATGGCAGATGAAATTTAATGCACGGAAGTGTAAAGTGATACATGTTGTTAGGAAGAACAAGGAGAGGCGATATAAAATAAAGGATACAATTCTAAAGGGGGTGGAGGAGCAGAGGCACCTCATTGAAGGTGGCAGGGCAGTTTGAGAAAGCGGTTATAAAACGTACAGGGTCCTGGGTTTTATAAATAGAGGTATAGAGTACAGAAGCAATACTGAAGTATTGTGTTCAATTCTGGGCATGAAATTTTAGGAAAGATGTAAAGGCATTGAAGAGGGTGCAGAAAAGCTTTACAAAAATGGTTCCAGGGATGAGAGACTTCAGTTATGTGGATAGATTGACGAAGCTGTGGCTGTTCTTTTCAGAGAAGAGATTTGATAGAAGTGTTTAAAATCATGATGGGTCCAGTCAGAGTAGATAGGAAGAGGCTGTTCCCATTGGTGGAAGGATTGAGAACCAGAGGACATCAATTTAAGGTGATTGACAAAAGAACTAGAGACGACATGAGGAAAAACATTTGATGCAGTGAATGGTTAGAATGTGGAATACGTTGCCTGTGAGTGTGATGGAGGCAGATTCAATCATGACTTTCAAAAGGGTATTGGATAAGGCAGGGACTAGATATAAAGATGTTACAGAGAGCCAGCATGGATATGGCTGGTTGAATGGCCTTCTGTGCTTCTTACCATTCTAATATTCTATGATTCTATTTTGTAATTGTTTTGTGGTTAGTGGTGGCTCATAACGCAGGACACTCTTGTTTTGTATTAAACATATGTCGAACTAAAAAAGGTGGATACAATCATTTCCACTTTAGCAGCAGAACACACAGACAGGCTGAGGCTCCGAAAGTTGGAAGCAACCAACTACAAAAGCTACTAAATGAATTTGCAAGTTAGCTGTAAAGTATCAGCAACAGCATGATTTTCTTCAGTGAAGGGTTTAAAATTATCATCTGAACATTAAGTATGATATATCGTTAATTTGTACCCAAAAATATTCAAGGCACATTGCCAATTGCAGGTGGGGAAAAAATTAAGGAAATTCAGTGATAATTGACTTAGAACTGCTGTTTTGTTAACTCTTCAATTTCCCAAAGCTTTTATAATGATTCTCCTAAATTTTAAATCACTTCCTTGACCACTCATCAGCATAGCAACCCTCCATCCCCCCACCACACACCCAACCAAAAGAGCATACAACTTAAATTTCCTTCATATATGTAGATTCAAAACAGGTCTGAACTTGCCCCCAAAATCTTCCTTTGCATTTATGTGCTTTTCCAAGAAGTTGGTAAACACAATGGAATTCATATGTTGTTACCACAGAATCTAGTCCCCTGAAAACAATTTAAAAAACAGTTCCTTCAATATTCTAAGAAATAAATTCACAGGGGAGATGTTTAAAAATAGTGGGAAAACGTGCATGTTCACATCTCAGACACTGGCATATTTTGTTTAGTGTGCGTTTGATTTGAATGTGAACATTGAGCATATATATCACGAGAACAATCAGCTGACTGATTTTGATCATCAATAATTACTTTGAAGTTGAGTTGAAAAATAATTACTGCTTGAAAGACCAAGAGAATAAACTGAAAGAAGATAAAATAATCTGTTCTTTTTTCAACGAAACTCCTAAGAACCAACATTAGTAGGAATTCTGGAAAACCTTAGTCACTTCATGTTAGATATTCCTGTATTCTTAACAAGACTAAATAGAGATTTTTGAAAACAATATTTCTGAACTTGTTTTCACGTATTTGGGGCAAATACTGTACCATTTTTGTTTCTGCTGGATACCAATACGGCAATATAAATAGATTGTATTTATGGCTGGAATCTTGTGCTCTCACTGGTAGTGAGCTTGAAGTCAGGAAGGGCATATATTTAGGCAGGATGGTGGCATACCCAGACCGTGCTACCTTCCTGCCTTCGTTAGAATTAACTTCTGGATTGGAAGGCTCATGGTCAACCTTCCCACCCTGCTGCCAATTGAGGCACTTATGTGGCCACTTAATGACCACTTAAGGGCTTCATCCCACCGCCTCTGGTATTAACCCAGCTGCTGGCAGGCCGGTTGTCATAAGGGATGCACAATATAAAACTGTACAGCCAGTTTGTCACCTCTGGGGAGGGGGGCCCTCAATCAAAGGCATTCAGTGCCTGATCAAGGGACTGAACATCAGGAGGGAGAAGGGGGCATTGAGACCCAACCGCTGCCCTTGCTGACCCCTAGCACCCATGTCCCTGTGACCTCAACCCTGCGAAATCAACTCCCCCACCCTCCCATATTATTTACCTCTGGACTGGGTTGCTCTGTAATCCTGGGGCTCAGGTGCCTGTCCTTCTGGTAGGACTCATGGCCTCCCCAATGGTGCTGCTGAGCACAAGCGCTTCTGGCCTCTGATTGGCCGGCAACTCTCAGTAGGCAAGATTTCTGCCCCTAGGGTCTTGATTCCAAAGAAGTTCCACACTGGCCTCACCACTGCCTAATTGGTTTGTGGTTCAGTGGGTCTTCTCAAAAAAAGGCAGTGCAGGTCTCTTGCCGGCTCTCCAGCCAGCAGTCGAGACCCCCAGTGCCTCAACAAGCTTCCACCAAATATGTGTGCTGGGAGAGATATTATGACTATCTTGGTAACAGACTGAGATGAGAATTGTTTCACAGAGAAAAACAGTTGGTTTTCCTTCACAGAATGTGGGTTCATCCCAACATCTACTCAAACTGTTTAGTTTCAGAATTGGACTTTTTAATCTGTCATGAATCCCACATCAATGAGAATGTAACCTGCAGAATTTGAAAGCACCCTGGGATACTAGCCTTTAGTCACCAAGGTTTTTACCACATTCCCAGAATGATCTGAAAATGTTGTCCTTCCGATGACAAATCTGTCACTTAACTGCGGCAAGCAGTTGAGAAAGTAAATGGTATGTTGTCCTTCATTGCGAAAGGACTTGAGTACAGGAGCAAGTATGTCTCACTGCAGCTGTACAGGGTCGTGGTGAGACTACACCTGGAGTATTGTGTACAGTTTTGGTCTCCTTACCTAAGAAAGGGTATACTTGCCATAGAGGGAATGCAGCGAAGATTCACCAGACTGATCCCTGGGATGGCAGGATTGTCATATGGAGAGAAACTGAGCCGACTAGACCTGTATTCACTGGAGTTTAGAAGAATGAGAAGGGATCTCATTGAAATATATAAAATTCGGACCAGGTTGGACAGACTGGATGCAAGGATGATATTTCCTCTGGCTAGGGGGTCTAGAACAAGTGGTCGCATTCTCAAGATATGGGGTAGGCCATTTAGGACTGAGATGAGGAGAAACTTTCTCACTCAGAGGATGGTGAACCTTTGGAATTCTCTACCACAAAAGGCTGTGGAGGCCAAATCATTGAATATATTTAAGAAAGAAATAGATAGATTTCTGGTCTTTAAAGGCATAAAGGAGTATGGGGAGAAAGCGGGAGTATGACATTGAGGTAGAGGGTCAGCCATGATCATATTGAATGGCAGAGCAGGCTCAAAGGGCCAAATAGCCTACTCCTGCAACTATTTTCTAGGTTTTTATTTTAATATGCATTGTGAAGTGGCTAGCAGTATATAGCTCCTTAACTGCAACTTTCCTTTGTCAAGGAAGTACTTTACAGCAGTTATTATGCCTTTATTCTGCACCACTCAACTCTGGCCACATCCGTCACAACAAACCAGAGGGTGTCTACTGGGTAATGAGGGCTACCCGCTGACCACCTGGTTTATGACTCCAGTGCATAATCCACGCACGCAGCGTGCACATAACAAGAGCCATTCTGCCTCATGAAATGTCATCGAACAAACCATTGAGATATTTAAGCAATGTTTTCATAATGTGGTAACTCCGCAGAAGCCCTGCACAACCTTGCCACCAAGAGGACACAGACAATGCGACCAAGTATACAGTGACCAGCTGAGGAGGTTACCAACATATCCCCTTGCTGGCCAGGCTGTCTGTGATTAGTACATCCACGTAGTGCCAAGATACAATCCTATCATCAACCATTCCACGTTTTACCTAATTCCCTTTGTTACTAAGCATCACAGTGTCCTCTGGGCCAAAACGGTGAAATAAAAACAAACACAAAACAAACATTCTAAAACAACTTTATAAAACAAACCATTCAATATTTCATGCAAAAGTCAATTCATCTCCCTTGTGCATTTCGTAAGTGCCTGTTTTCTGTGCACCTTTGCCTGGCCAAGTATTTCTCCTCAGTACACTCGAGTGGCGGCAGCATGGCTAATGGAAAGATGTTGACTTTCCATGGGGGATACTGTAGATAGCTTTGCAGGATGATCTGGTCCTAGAAGGCCTAAGTTTGGATTGCTCTACCTCAGCATGAGCAACAGCAGTCTGAACTGGCTGACAGGCAACAGCAGAGGCACTAGCAAAGTGCCAGTGGTTGGAGTCATTGCCATTGCCCCAGGATATAAGAATCCTAGCAATCTTTTGGCAGTCAATTGCTGTGAAAATCAGAAAGTTTGCTTGAACACTGATGTCTATAGCCATGATGGCAGCCATCTGAGCTTGCATGACATCCAACTGAGCTTGCATGATGCAAGTCTGAGCTCCAGTGCAGCACTCAGGCATTTCGTGGCATCTGCTTGTGCTGCATTAGAAGCTGAGACATTGACCATAAGACACTAAATCATGTTGGGTCCACAGCATGGTAGTGGAGTTGGCCACCATTTCCAGGATGGAAAGGAGGGGTGCCAAGCTCTGCACGAAGCCTTATGCAAGGTTGGTGCTGGACTCTCCATGTTCCTTGACAGTGACTGTAGGCTTTCTGGCAGGCTTGACAGCACCAAGCATTTCTGTGTGCAAACCCGTCAGTCTTTTCCTGTACCCACCCCAACAAAGTCCTCATTCGAGTCCTCTGCAGCAGATTCATGTGCAGCCTTAACATCTGGCAAGCTGGCACCTGTGCTACCATTTTCCCCTGCCCTGGCTGCAGACCACTTATGCTAAAGGCTCACTGCATGCTGGTCCCGCTTTGATGCTACCCTGTAAAGTATGTGTCTTGCCAGCATTTGAGCCTGTGGCTGAGTGTGAAAGAAAGAAAGACTTGCATTGATGTAGCTCCTTTCAAGACAACCGGACATCTCAAAACACCTTAAGGCCAATGAAGTACTTTTGAATTGTAGTCATTGTTGTCATGTAGGAAATGCAGCAGCCATATGTGCTCAGCAAGCTCACACAACAGCAATGTAATAATGACCACATAATCTGTTTCAGTGATGCTAATTGAGGGATAAATATTGGCTATGACATTTGCATTGACCCTCATAGTATTCATTAATGTATAGTGGCAGGTGCATAAATTGGGGCTGCCATCCCACAGGATGGTCAAGTAACAGTCTGACGTAGTTGTACGCAAAGTCATGTCTTCAGCCAATGTTCCAGACTGCTCCATCTTGAACAAAAACAGAAATGCTGGAAAAACTCAGCAGGTCAGACAGCATCTATGGAGAGAAAGACAGAGTTAACGTTTCGAGTCCGTATGACCCTTCATCAGAGCTCTGAAGCAGGGTTATACAGACTCGAAACGTTAACTCTGTTTTTCTCTCTCCACAGATGCTGTCAGACCTGCTGGGTTTTTCCAGCATTTTCTGTTTTTGTTTCAGATTTCCAACATCTGCAGTATTTTGCTTTTATTTTGCTCCATCTTGACTGAGATTAAGAAGTGCCTGAATGCGTTGTTCTGTGTTGTTTGACAACATCCTGGCTGTAGTGCTGAAGATCTGCACATTGTAACTAGCTACCCCATTTAGCCAAGCTATTCCATTGCAGCAGTTATACTGACATCTATCACTTATGTCTTATCCACAAAACAAGAGAAATCTAATCCAACCAATCACTGCTTTATGAGTGTCCTTCCAATCCCCAGCAAAATGCTAGAAGGAGTCATCAAAATCAAACAATAGTTACTTACCATTATCCTACTTAACAACACTCAATTTGGATTCAACCATAATCACTTGGCTGCAAACTACACCACAACCTTGTTCAGGCACGGACACATGCTGAATGCCAAAGGAGAGATTAAACTGACTGCCATTGATATCAAGGTAGGATTCAATTTGAGTATGGTACTGTGGAGGCAATGGGAGTTAAGGGAAAAGCTAGAGTTATACAAGTTACTAAGGAAGGAATTGGCTGGTGAAAGTCAAATATTACTGCTGCAGTTCCTCAATAAAGCAATCTTGGACCAACCATATTCAGCTGCTCCATCAATGGCCTTCCTACTGTCAATAAGGTTGTTTGCCAATGCTACCACCTTGCTCAGCTTCATTTCAACTCCTCAGATTATGAATCAACTCCTACAAGCCTATGACATGATCTGATCAACATTCAAGACTCCTTGTAAATGCAGTTAGCATCTTGTCACAAAAATGTGAGATGAAAGATCCAATTAGCCACATCTACCTTTCAATGGCACCATTGCTGAGTCCCACAGTACCATCTTCATGGTGATTATCAGTGATCTAAAACTTGACAGGAACAGCTCTATCAGCACAGTGGCAGCAAGACCACAGTAAAAGGTGAGTACTCTACAATTCATCTCCTGATTCTTTGAAGCCTCCCCATCATATAAAGCATGAAATACAGCAGCTTGCCAAGCTTATTTCAAACGCATCTTCCAGTCTCATGATGTCTACCACAAGAAAGATAAGCATTAGTATCATGGGAACATCATCACTTCCAAGGTGCCCTCAAAATCACATATCATCCTCATTTGCACATAAAATGCCAATTCTTTATCATCATGCATTAAAATCCTGAAATTCCACGATTAAGGGAGCGTCATCAGCACTGAGACTGCAGCAGTTTCAGGAGAAGGTTCACTATCACCTCAGGGCAACTTCAGATTGCAAGTAGATACAATCTTGCCAGCACCACCTACATCCTGAGATCAAATCAAATGTTTTCTACACAAATGGAACTTGAGTATTGCTGAAAAAAGACATTTTGTCAAAGCTTTTCATCTTGCACTCATCAGGACAATCAGAAGAATATCAATGTCGGGGAAGTAACACTTTATACTGTATGAAAAGAGAGTGCTGATTGGTTGGCAAGTGGATTCTTATTGGTAGAGGCATTGCAATGGAGAATGCACCAATTAATGGTGACTGACAGTTAATTGCCAAGCATTGTTTGAAATTTAAACAGGGCAACTTGACTGTGGTAAGTCAAGGCATTGATCTGAGGAATGAGCCAACAAATGGCTATCACTTATTTTGTTTAGCTGAAAGAGGTGCAATGTGTGTACATGTTCTTTCTGTCTGCAAAGAACAGGGCCCTATGTATTAATATATGTAGCTTCCAGTACACACGAATGCGCCACACTTCAAGCCCGACTGACAATCTTAAATTGGCGGGCCCTGCACGCCAACACATAAAATGATGCGCTGTGATGTTGTGCGAGCGTCCCAATGTAACTGCATGCCATCACAATATTTCAGTAGGCAGGCGCACGATGATCTCTGATGCACGCCCACCATTAATTAATAGGCCACTTAAGGCCTTTGAGGCAGTAATTGACGCTGATTTTTCAGAGCCCGTGCGATCATCAGGTTGTCACACAGACACAATGGGCAACCTCATCCACGGGCAGGATAAGAGGGATGAGTAGGGTCGCGGGTGTTATTTATAAGATATTTAATGCTTAAAGTTACTGATATTTGCCTGTGTGAGCAAGAATATTTCAAAACTCTTCACAGCTGCTTGGTCAGGAGTAACGGCCTTCAGATCAGGATTCTGAGTAAACATAATTTCTGGGGCTTTGCTGGTTTCAGGAAGCCTTTCCTTTAGCCTGGGAATGGGAGTTGTGCTCTCCACTGGAGGCACCTCTGAGGAGGAAGAGACGGCAAGAAGGGGTAAGAGGCCAGGAGTCCATATTCAGCCTCCAGGAGAACCATCTTTGGGAGGAGAGGAGAAGGCACAAGGGGGGCAGAGCCAACAGGAAGCCCAAGGCCGAAGGGGCTGCAGAAAACACCACTATACTGCTACAAATGTTAACAGGTGGTGAAACAGCTACCTCAATATATCTGAGGTGCAGTGCCAAAGGAGACTCAGTCTCTCAAGGGAGACAGTCATCTCCATTTGACAGAAGATAGTTCCTAAGATCTGCGCCAGCTGTGTGGGTGGGCACCCCATGCCAGTGGCACTAAAGATCATAGCTGCCCTTAACCTCTATACCTCCAGCTCTTTCCAGGGGTCGGTGGGTGATCTTTGTGAAGTCTCCCAGTTAGCTGTCCATGCTTGTGTCAAGCAGGTGACAGACATTCTGTTCAGGCGTGCATTGACCTTCATCCACTACCGCTGGGATGAGGCCAGCCAGACACAGTGAGCCAGAGGCTTCACGGCAATTGCTGGCTTCCCCCACATCCAGGGTGCAATAGACATGTGGCCATCAAGGCACCAGCAGGTGAGCCCGGTGCTTTTGTCAACAGGAAGGGCTTCCACTCCATGAAGGTGCAGATAGTGTGTGATCACAGTCTGCAGATTCTGCAAGTCTGTGCAAGGTACCCAGGCAGCTCCCACGACGCCTACATCCTCAGACACTCCCAGGTGCTGGGGCTCTTCCGTGCTCCAGCCCGACTGGATGGATGGCTGCTGGGTGAAAGGGCTATCCCCTCAGAAGGTGGCTCATGAAGCCACTCCGCCATCCAAGAACAAAAGCTGAGCAGCGGTACAATTGGAGCCACACCTCCACAAGGGCTGTGGTGGAGAGAGCCATCAGTCTTCTCAAGATGTGCTTCTGATGCCTGGACCATTCAAGGGGCGCACTCCAATAACCCCCAGATCGTGTGCCACTGATAGTGGTTGCATGCTGCACTCTCCACAATCTTGCGCTGGAAAGGGGCGACACTGTGGATGAAGAAGATGTAGACGCAGTGGCTGTGGCTGCACACGATGAGTCCAGCAGTGAGTCCGAGGATGAGCACACACTGGAGGACGCTGAGAAGGTAGAAGGTGACCCAGGCATACTCCAGGGAGGCAGGGACACCCGGGAGGCTTTAATCCAACAAACCTTCAGCTAGCACACCACAGATGTACCTCCAACACAAGCCAGGGCTGCAGGCTCCATCCTCGATACCTGAGTGCAAAATCTGCCTGGGTAGGAACACTAACTAAGTGCCTTGTCAATAAAGCTCAGTGTCAAACATGCCACTCATAACATCATGGGTTTCCGTCCACCTGCAGAAGTAAGGAATCACCGTGAGCCATGCTCACATATCAAAATTTAATGATTGAACAAAGTGAAGCAGAAAATAAAATGAATGCATCACACCAAGTGGTCATCAATTACTAGCGGGGCAACATAAAACCATCAGTGAGAAACCCGTGGTGTGCCTAATGTGCCTTAAGTTTATGTTTCTGGGTGCAATATCTATTTGCTGTCCCCTCACTGGCACTGGCATTGAAGACAGCCTGTCCACTGTGCTGTCCTGTTGGCCTCTATGACCTTGGCAGGCGTCCTCTGGCCCATGGAGCCTTTGATTGCCCCGCCTGAGAAGGAGCTGCCAGTTCCACAGCTGGCATCTCCCCAGTCGCCACAGCCTCATCGGATGCCACAGTCACTGGCAGAGGGGCGGAAGAACTGCTGCCCTCATCCGGAGCGCTCTGAGAGGAGCCCGCAGAGATGACAGGCAGCTGCTGCGCCAACGTGAGGTCACTCCAGACCTCCCTGCTCACCGTGGATGGATGGGCACCGAGCTAGGATACTTGGTGCCTAAATCATCTCCCACATTGGCACTGACCAGCTGAGGTCAATGCCGCTGTGAGGGCTTGCAGGTCCGAGCGCAACCCCAGGAGGCCCTGATTGTTCTCCTGGAGGAGCCTCTCCATGAGAGTCGCCACTCTCTCCATGGAGGAAGCATGACGTTCGGCCATGAGGCTCATTGCATCGGTGATGCTCTGTGTGGACTCCTCCAGCATGGGCACCATGCCACGCATTGCCTCATGTATCTCTCCCAGATCCTCCCACATACCCTGCTGGACCTTCAGCATCTGCTGCCTCACAGACGACTCCAGAGGCACATCATCAGCCACTGACCAAGCATGTACCTGGTCCCCAGCAGTCCTCCAACTGCTGGCACCATGGGCACTCTGTCTCCGCCCGCACCTCAAGCAAGTGTGAAGTGCCCTCATCGCTGTGCCCCAGGAAAGTAGTCGATGATCTAATTCCCACTGAGGTGCTAGTATCTGCACTGGTGCCTGCCTGGCAAAGATGGTGTGACGCTAGTAAGTCCAGTTGTTCAGGGCCCTTGGGTGTCAGAGGTGGCCCCTCTGCCGCCTCTTCCCGGCCCTGCTCCAGTGATGCTGAAAGGAAGAACAAGGACATTTGATTAGTTAAAGTGGAGGCAATGTCAATGTGCATGCCACTCCCCCGGATCATTATGAGCTCATCCTTCCATAATCAATGGTCAACCTATGTTGCAAGCTTAAATCACTGAACATTCAGCTGTGCCATGGCTGCTGGGACACACATGGTGACCTCAGTGCCCGGCAATCTTACCTCCCCTTGGCACTCCAGCCTCACCGCCACTGGTGAACCTGGGCGCATGGTGCCTCTCCAGCTCCATCGCCTCCTGTTCGTACCTGGTCATGATGGTGAACTGGGCCTGGCCTCCTCCAGTTGGCATCCACTTGGTGACATTGTGTGCAGTCTTCTCCTGAAAAGGAGAGAGGAGCATTGATTAGTCCACCCTGTATCTGGATTCCCATTGCATCCCTGCCACCCCAACCAGAGTGGGACGTTGCAGGCCTCCAGTGATTCGTAACCCTACAGCTGCTGCACACACCAAGAAACCAGGGCTGACCTCCCACCCACCCCCCCGCCCCTTGCCCACATGCTGCCTCCATCACATTTGACACCACATAGTCTAACCTTGCTAAGCAAGGAGGCACAAGCACGTGGAACACCCAGGGCTTCAGATGGATTGGTGCCCCGCCATCTGGAAGCTTCCCTCCCAGCATGTTAGCACCCTGACTTTGACATGTTTTGGAGTTCCAGTACTACACCTAGGTGCAGGTCTTTGAGGTTGCCCCCAAAACAGTACTCTGGGTGTCAGTCTAGCAGACACATCTCAGCACAACCCTCTCAGGGCAAACTAGGCATGGGCAAGATCTGCTGGCCCGCCCAGCGAGGGAAATATGCCATGAAGAATTCAATGCTGTAACTGCACTCAGCGTTGGGGGAAAGCCTACCTGCTGTGTTAAATGACTTCTGCCAGTATGGTGCTCACTCTTCCCGAGCGCAAGTTGAAATGCTTGCGGCACTGGACCCACGTGCGTCGCACCACATCTTGTGAGCTAACTATGTCTGTCACCTCCTCCCAGGCACGTTTAGTCAGGTGGGGGGGGCCTCCTCCTCCCGTCCTTCGGAACGAGGACCTCCCCCAGGAGGGCAGCTAGGCACTCATCAGAAAACCAAGGGGCACACTGCCCTGCTGCCCCACCCCCCTGCCTGGCCTGCTCTTCAGCAATGCTCTGGAGAGCCCTTCTGCTGGCCATGATGACCAGCCTTTGCAAGGCTGCCAGCGCTCCATTTGAACAGGCTGCCGGGTCTCCATCGGACCCCGTGGTCATTGCACTCCCGCTGCCGCCCACCCACTCCTGCTATCCTCAGGAGCCGCGCTTTATGCTAGGCGGGCCTTAATTGGCTTGCCCACGTAAAATGGTGGCACAGAGCTGATTGCGGGCAATCAACTCTGCGCCTGCCCGCACCCGCTCCCGAACGGCCTGCCCAACGGGGAGAAAACTCTCCACGTAAAACGTACTTTGCCCTCTATGTTCTGGAAGATTTGATGAGTTATGCTATGTTGAAAATGGTTGAAAATAGCATTATCTGCTTAAAACTTTGAGATTTGGATGTGTCTGTCATTTGATTCCACTAGGCAAAGGTTTAATAATCTATATTATCTGAAAAATTTCAAAAGAAACAACAACTTGCATTTGACCCCTTTAATGTAGTAAAACATCTCAAGGTGCTTAACAGAAGTGTAATCAATTGACAATGGGCCAAAATAGTAAACATTGGGGCAGGCGACCAAAACAGCTTCAGTCTGAAATAGTGGACAAGGAGCAGGAGGTAATTGGTCACTGGGAATGAAATTTGAAGTGATGACTGAAGACATGGCCCAGATTTTGCAATCAGCAGCAAAGCACTGTCACTCACCTTTGGCCTCAAAGAAAGCTGCCCACAAAGATCTAGTGACATCCATGGCATGGATTTCACCTGTCTCAACATTAATTTGAAGTTAGGAATCTTCAGACATCCAGAAACAATGATGTCATCAAGCAGGGTAAGCAGCTAATCACATCGAAGAATTCTCACATACAGCAAACCAGGAAATTAAAAGCACTGATAATCCTTCATTTTTTAATATCTTTTAATATCACCCAGGACTGAATATGAGGCAGGCAATGTGACAACAAAGAGGCAGTGCAGGGTTCAAAAGAGTTGGTAGCTAGGTAGACATTTGGTGGAACCTGACATCGCATTTTCAGATGATGTTGCTAAGAATTATAAGAGAGCCATGAATCGATCCTTGGGGAGATGACAGTATGGAGGCAAGACGCCACTGCAAAAAATTCCCTGCCTCTAAGAGTGGAACCAGGCAAGGACAGACACACTCAGCTGGACAATGGAGGAGAGGCATTGGAGTAGGATGTTGGAGTCGACTGTGTCAAAGTTTGCAGCCAGGTGAAAAGAATGAGGAGGGATAGTGCACCACGGTCACAGCGGATGCCTCTTGTGACTTTGATGTGGCAGGAGGAGATACCTGATTAGAAAGATTTAAATGTGGAATAGCAGGAAGGACTTGGGAGGTGATAACCAATGCAAGGACTTTGGAGCGGAAGGAAAAGAGGGGATTGGAGTGGAGTAGTGGTTTGCAAAGTCAGAGGCATCAGGGATGAATTATTTGAATTGGAGATAAGTGTTTATCTGTTCCCCATCTTATAAGAATAATGGTAGGTCTTCAATCAGATATAGCTGAGGTACAAATCAAGCATATTTGCTTAGGGAGAAAAGTTGGGGCATCCAAAGCTAGAGTTCCTTGGATAACAGAGGATATATAGATTAAAGTAAAACAGAAAAAAAGTTTGTGATAAATGTCAGATACAGAATACAATCAAAAGCTAGGTAGAGTACAAAGAGTGCCGGGGAAATTGAAAAAGGATATATGGACAAAGTGAGAGTATGAGAAAAGATCAGCAGATAAATGTACAGGGAAACCAAAAATCTTGCATAAACATATAAAATATGAAATTATAGTTAAAGGGCTGATTAGGGACAAAAAAAGGAAATCTTGTGGAGGCAGCGGGCATGATTGTGATACTGAACGAGGCATCTGTTTTCACAAAAGAAGACAATGGAGTTTATGTCAGAGAGGAAAAGAAAGTTGAGATATTGGAAAGGACAAAAATAGATAGAAAGGAGGTACTGAATAGACTTACTTAAAGTTAACAAGTAACCCAGTCCAGCTGAGATGCATCCTAGGTTACTGAGGGAAGCTAGGATTAAGATAGCGGAAGCTTTGACCACAATTTTTAAATCTTGCTTTGATATTGGAGAGGTGCCAGAGTACTACAAATGTTACACTTTTGTTCAAAAAACGGGAGAGGGATAAACCTAGTAACTACAGGACATTCAGTCTAACACCAGTTGTGGGAAAGCAGATAGAGATCATTGTCTAGGACAAAATTAATTCTCACTTGGAGGAGTATGGATTAATAAGGGACTGCCAGCACATATTTGTTAAAGACAAACTGATTGAGTTCTTTGATGAAATAACATGAAGGACTGACAAAAGTAGTGTAGTAAATGTATATGGACTTTCAAAAGGCATTTGATGAAGCAGCTCAGAAAAGACTTTTTAGAAAACTAGAAACAGATGGGCCAGAATTTTCCGTTGGCGATTTGGGGGGTGAGGCCCACTCGCCAATGGGAAAATGACGCAGCATGACATCGGGAGGAACCCCCGATGTCATCCCGGTACATTTAAAGTTTTAGGAAGGTGGGCGGACAGCGAAATCAGCTGTTCGCCCGCTGACCTGTCAATGCCAATTGAGGCCATTGACAGGATCATTAAGTTCATTGAAAGACCTGCCCATCCAACCTTAAGGCTGTCGGGCAGGCCAGGAGCCCCAGCAGGCTTCTGAAAAAAGATAAAATCTCATCCACTAGCGGGATGAGATTTCATCTCAGTTTTTAAAAAGTTTATTAAAGTTTCATTCATTTTTATTAACATGTCCCATCTCATGTGACAGTAACACACAAGGGGGACATGTTAATAATATTTTTCTTTCTCTATTTTTAAAGTTTTTTAAACATTCAGCGCTCTCCCAGAGACAGCACTTAGTCTCAGAGAGCAGTGCACTCTTTCGCACGCATGAGTGAAAGAGTGCACTTTGACAGATGGGGAATCCCTCCACCCCCTGCACAGGAAGCCGCTAGGCGGGCCTTAATTGGCCCGCCCACGTAAAATGGTGCCTGGCCCCGTTTCGGCAGCAGAGTTCGGCTGCCCGCCTGCTGCCAAGCCGGTAGGGCCTGCCCGCCCGCCCATCAAGGTCAAAATTCTGGCCATGATGTTAAAGGGCAAATTATAACAGGTTCTAAATTTGCTAAGGGATAAGGGGCAGGGAGTATTGGTGAAAGGATATTGCCTGGCTGTAGAGAAGTAAGCAGTGGGGTCTCCCAGGGGTCAGTATTAAAATTATTGTTTTTCTTGTTAAAACTAAATTGCCTGGACTTGGGTATAGAGAGTACAATTTTGAAGTTTGCAGATGATAAAAACTTGGCAACAGAATAAGTAGTGAGCATGATAGTAGGAAACTTCAGGATGACGAGACAAACTGGTGCAATAGCCAGACACATGGCCGATGCAACTTGATGCACCTAAGTGTAAAGTGATGTACTTTAGGAGAAATAACATGGAGAGGCAATGTAATCTATTTTGGGGGACGGACTACAAACAGCGGGATCGGGGGCTGCATTTCACAAGTCTTTGAAGGTGGCAGGAAAAGTTGAGATGATGCTTAGGAAAGCATATGGAATATTTGGCTTTGTAAATAGAGGCGTTGAGTTCAAAAAAAAAAGGAAGCATGCCCAACCTTTACAAATATCCGGTTGGTCTTCAGCTACAGTATTGTGTACAGCTCTAGGTACCCCACTAGGAAGGATGTTAAAACCCTGGAGAGGATTTCCAACTAGGATGAGAGTCAGTGATTTGGGGAGGTTGGAGAAGTTGGATTGTTCCACGTAGAGCCGAGATGTAATAGAGGTTTTGATCGAGTTACTAGGGAGGAACTATTTCTTCTAGCGAGTGGGCCAGTAATTCATAGATTTAAAATAATTGACTAAAAATCTAGAGGGAAAATGAGGAAGAATTTCTTCACACGGGGGGTTGTTAAGATCTGGAGCATATTACCTGAAAGGCATTGGAATCATATTTCATAGGAATGTTTAAAAGGCAATTGGGCATATACTTGAAGAGGGCTTTGCAGGCTTTGGGGAAAAAGCTAGGGCCTTGGGCTAAATTAGGCAGATATTTCAAAGAGTCAGCATAAGTGTGACAAGTTGAATAGCCTTCTTTGGTATTGAAAGATTCCAGAATTCTAGCCATCAGAATACTTTAATATGCATGAAATGACAAATTGGATGCATTCAGAGCCATTATTATGAAATAATTTATTTAATAAGTTTCATTTGATTTATAATTTAATTTCTGAGGTTATCAGACTTCCATATTAGTCATGCTATCACCTATTTCTATTTTGCTGTATTATTAAAGCACATTCAACATTTAAGTTCCACTCTAACTTGTATTAAAACAACCTACTTATTATTATGTTTTGTTTGCTCATTTGGCATATCTTGGTCCCAACCTAATTTTAGGTCTTTCTGTTGCATTTCTGCCAGAATAATAGCGGGAGTGCGCTGTAAGAGCTGCTGATTTCCTGCTCACTATTTCTACTTGTCCAAGTGATACTCAAGGTGTGAGCCTTGGCTCAGTGATAGAATTCTTGCTTCCAAATTAGCAGGTTAAGGTTTCAGATGACCCTGGCAAGTGGAGATGAGAGTTCCAGACTCTGAACGCTGGGTTCTGGGTTGACCGCCAGCAGGATCCTTGTGTCTGCTGGGAGCAGAGTGTGCCCACCATCTAGTCGGTCCTACTGGTAAGGAGTTGTGAGTTGGGCTGCCACATAAAAAGGGTCCTTGTTACAGAAACAACTCAGAACATGATCTGGCAGACATAAGAAGCAGTTGGAGAAATGAATGTACTAGTAAAACCTATCATGAGGCACAGAAGAGAGATGTGATCCTCACTTGATATTTTAAGTTTGACGTGATACTGCAATAATATCAACATCAGTTAAGTTCAGTTTTTAATACTTGTAGGCTCATAGCTAAAACTGCATTGTTCATGTTGTACTTATTATTATCCAAGCAGTGGTATAATGCAATTACCAAAAAAACAGAACACACTACAAAATATCCCATTGATCTGTGTCGAGTTAAACCCTTTTCTAATGTAATATTGTTATTTGCTGTCGTATCCTATCAAGTTCCCTGCAGAGGAGTTTCACATGGAAGGTTGTGATACATAAGCCTTCTATTTAAAACAATAAGCCCTGCGGTTTTAATAGAGGCCTTTCACTACTGCTGAGGAATGCTCTGCCTCCATAGCTGTCTTCCACTTTCTCTCACTGCCTGCTGAAGAAAGTACTAAAAAACCTGACACGGAGGTGGGTGCTGAAGAGAGAAAGCGCAAAAACAGCAGACAGAGAAAGAAACAGAAGCAAAAGAGAAAGTGAATACATTAATGCTATGTGGCCATTTCCTATAGCCTGGATGACAAATGTAACTTCCCATTTTGAACCTGTTTATGTTTTTCATGCTTTTTGATGCCCCAGGTATATAGTTCAAAACCGGAAATTGCACACCTGGGATCTGTTTCGTGTTAAGGTCTCTGCTTATATCAAACACAAAGACGCATCTTAATCTCTTTCTAACTTCCTACTCAGCTCCTTGCTTAAGTGGAAAACAAACACAAACTCCAACACATCTGAGCTCCACTACCTGCATCCTATTCCATACTAAGCCTCTGTCATCTATTACACTTGTCCTAGAGTCAGGGGCTGGGATTTTACATGAATCGCTCAAGAGCTAGGGCCAGAAATGGATGGCACTGATTCTCCTAACCCAATTGTACCTCTATCTCATGTCAGCCTATCAATTAACTGTTGGCAGGTTGGGGGGGCTAACCATTCAGCAGTTGGTGGCAGGTATTTAAGCAGTGACCACAGTGTCAGCTGATGCCAACGGATGTGTTGCCACCTTCTTTAAAGGGCTGTTGGCATCGAAATGCAGCCAAAGCTCCCTTGCAGTCAAGTCAGCCATTCGCTGAAGACCTAGCCAGCAGAGCAGCCCTAGTGGGAGAAGGCCAAAAGGTCGGCGAGGCAGGCATTGTGAAGGTCAATGGGAAGAGGAGTTTGTCAGCATTGGAGAAGGAAGATCCCGGTGGCCCCATGGTTCAATGACGACTCCCTGCATGTTCTCCCTCAGGCTACTTGGGTAAGGCAGGAGGTTCTCTTCCGCAAAGACAGAAGGAGAAGACCTCCCAAATAACCAAGCAAGCCTGGAACAGGTTTCAGAGCAGACAGTGAGGCTGGAGTCCAGTCGCAAAAGGGTGAGTAGCTCCATGAGTGGGCATGAGGAAACCTTAGGCAAGCATGAGGGATGGTGTTTCTCTGTCTTCCACTGTACATACATTGATCTGAGCATCAGCCAATTCTGAAGGACAAAAATCTGATCTTTCTGTTTTCTTGTGCAGGTCATTCACAAGAACAGAGCCCTCTCAAGAGGACAGTCATCCACCTTTGAGGAGGAGGAAGAGGCCTCAGAAGGTGCAGCATCACATCATTCCCCTGCACCCTCCACCAGTGCAGATATTTTCACCTCGGTGGTTATGTGTTCACCAGTAAATTCAGGGTCACAACCTGATACGTGCACTGCACATGCACCTAACCAGTTATCAGAGGCTGTGACAGCCAAGGCCACTGACACTCACAGGCCAGACCATTGTCGAGCCTAAGGCTGATGATGTGCCTTTTGAAACATCAGTAAGGTAGCAGATGAGGTGTTTGAAGATCTGGCAGAGATTCCAGAAGGTATGCACACCCTGGTTCAGACAGTGGATGAGTCTATCCAGGCCCTGATTGTTGGCATTTTCTGCTCATCTGCACACCTGACCTCCCCCCTTGAGAGAGAGATTGTTGACTTTCATGGAAAGCCACATCCAGCAGACTAGTGAGTGGATGCCAGAGGTGTGCACAGATCTGCATGCCCATCACCTTGTCCAGAAGCTCAGTGGTACAGTGGCAAGGCAAGAGGGGGATGAGGCACTGGAAATCTCCACCAGGTACTCACCCATCTCATATTAGCAGGGAGGTGCAAGTGTGCCTTGCAAGGGAGGAGGAGTGGCTGGTTTCCTCATCTGGGAGCTCCTGTCAGGGTTCTCCAAGTGTGGAAAGTGGCTTTTCAGCCCCTCTGCCAGTGACACCAGTGCCTCACGTTGCCATGATGACACCTGTGCAGGACCCCTGAGCATGCCAGGGTCCGCCAGGCCTCAGGCAGCCAGAGGACAGCTGCCAATTTCATCACAGGCCATGCAAAGTGCAGCAGATCAGCACAATCAGTGAGGCCCTTACTGAGGCATACTGAAGTGTCCCACCAGAACAATCCAGACACCTGAATCTCATCTTCAGGAGACCTTTGGTCTGCTTGATGGTGGTTCGGGGTACCGCGTGGCTCGTGTTGTATAACTCTCCTTCCATCCTAGGATTCCTCACTGGTGTCAGTAGCCATCTCTTTAATGGGTAGCTTTTGTCACCAAGAATCCAACATTGATGATGGGAAGGCGAGGGAGTGAAAGGCTGGGGCACCTGGGAGTGCCTGAGTATATAGATGGCATGACTACTTCCAGGGTACTGACTACACACCTGTAGGATCTACTGTCGGTGTTTGCAGACAGGTTGGGCATTGAGGGAATGGAATCCCTTCCTGTTAATGAAGGCTCTTAGCTGGCCACTGAGAGTCTTGATAGCCACAGATGTGCAGACTTTCACACCTTGCACCTGGGGGCATCCAGCAATGTAGTAAATCCTTTGGCTGCCTCACACTGACTGTCCGGATCATTAAGACACTTTATATATTAGCTGGCCCTCCTGAAGGATACCACTTTGATGCAATGATGTGCTGCTGACTGGGAGATGATACACATCTCAACTTGCCACCTGGAATGAACCAGAAGTGTAGAAATTAAGGGACTTTCACCAGCACTGGGATCGGGTAGCTACCAATGCCAATGGAACTCAGCTCATCAGTCACCATGGCACAAAGATGTTTGATGGCCTCTTAGGAGAGGCACAGTCTTCAGTGATACTGCCCCTCCGAAATCGGGAGGTAATTCACCCTCTGTCTGTACACCCTTGCTGTGGGCTATTCTCCACACTGGCACCTGCTCATGATCTCCTCTGTGGCCTTTTGCCACTTCCCCACCCCGAGGTTGCCCCTGAAGTTCGCCATGAGGTTGCTGTTGTCCAGATCCCTCCCTCTTAGGTCCTTCTCGTCTTGAGTGGGTGATGCCCATTGCAGGTCACTGCCAGTCCGAAGGACCATTCACCCAGATGCTTCCTCCAACCACCCCTCTCAGCTGCCTTTCAATGCATTCAAGTGCCAGCAGTCAGATAGAGGTCCAACCCCAAACCCCTGGCATCTGAACTCCCCCTCCTTGCTGCAAAATACTTTCCCCAGCCTTCCTGTAAAGGTGCATTTCTTCACCCAACGGCTTCAAAATGCAGCACTGACCTCTGCTATCCTGATATACTTACCAAAGCTCTAAAGCCCTGTGGTCTGCTTGTACTGTTTGGAAAATTTGAATTGACACATAAAATACCACTCAGTTACCACTTTAATTGCCTTAACTACCTTGTTGGAACCATTCACCATTCCCACTTGACTTGCTGTCTGCTAAATCTGTACCTCATTTGCTAATGTTGGAATACATGCGATTTTACGCCTACCCTGCCTGCAAGGCCATTGCAAAGGGTCATTACAGCACAAAAGGAGGCCCTTCAAGTCCATACTGACACTCTGTAGAGCAATCCAGTCAGTCCCATTCCCCTGCTCAATTCCTGTAACCTTGAAAGTCTATTTCCCTCAACTGGCATTCCAATTTCCTTTCAAAATCATTCATCATCTCCACTTCCACCGCCCTCAAGGGCAGCATAAAACAATTCTTTCTCACATCTCCCCCACTCCATCTCTTACCCAATACCATAAAATCATAAAATTATAGAAATTTGCAGCAAGGCTGAAAATCATGTCTGTGCTAGCTGACAGGGAGCCACCCAGCCAAATCTCAGTTTCTGGTTCTTGGTCTGTAGCCTTGTAGGTTACAGCACTTCAAGCGCGTATCCAAATGCTTTTTAAATGTTGTTATGTGGGTTTCTGTCTCTACCACTTTTTCAGTGAGTTCTAGATCCCTGCCACCCTCTGGGGGAAGAAATTTCCCCTCAAATCCTCTCTAAATCTCCTACCACTTACCCTTAATCTATGCCTAGGTATGGATCCTATAACCAAGGGAAAAAGGGCCCTCCTATCCATTCTATCTACACTGCTGATAAATTTATGCACTTCAATTAGGTCTCCTCCACTTTCCAAAGAAAACAACTCTAGCCTACCCAATCATTTGTCATAACTAAAATTCTCCAGTCCAGACAATATCCTCATAAATCTCCTCTGCACTTTCTCCAGTGAAGTTACATCTTTCCTATAGTGTAGTGAGCAGAACTACACGCAGTACTTCAGCTAAAGTGTGTTATACAATTTCAGCATAATCTCCCGGCTCTTATATTCTATGCCTTAGCTAATAAAGACATGTATCCCATATGCCACTTAACCACTTTATCTACTTGTCCAGCACCTTCAGGGACCTGTACTCACCAATATCCATTGGTTTTCCATTCCCTACAGCATATTTATTTCAAAATGCTCATTCCTCTTTGAAAATTCTTCCACGGTTTTATGCATGCTAATTTTGCAACCTTCTCCAGTCTTAAATTTCAGTTTATTTCTTTACACTAATGTACTATGCAATGCTGCCATTTTTCTACCAATATTGGCAGTGTCTTCAAGCATCACAACCAAAAACTCTGCAATTCCCTACCTAAACCTCTCAGCCTTGCTGTAGTCCTCCTCGCCATATCCTTCCTCATGCTTTCCTTAAGTCTACATCCTTGGTCATAACCCCAAAACTTTCTAAATTCTCATAGGTGTTCTAGCCTCCCCACTCACAAAGCACCTTGGGATATTTTGTTATGTTAAGAAAGCTATATAAGTACAAGTTGTTGTTAGAACTGTGTGCATCAATGTAGAACTTTTAAAAGTGTGTAGTACTCCAGCATAACTTACAACTTCAATTAGTACACCTCAGTGTAATGGCAACCAGTTCATCTGCTGGATACTCCTTTCAGCCATTTCCTGTTTACTGTTAAACTAGATTCTTTGCCACTATAATTTTAGAAGCATTTATTTCAATGAGTGAGTCTTTTATGTGTACATGTAAGTCTGTAGTAGTTGAGTTTGAATGAACTGCTCAAGCTTACCTTCAGACCAAGCTAAGGAAAAGTTGGTTCTGTTGAAGGGTCATGAGGACTCAAAACGTCAACTCTTTTCTTCTCCGCCGATGCTGCCAGACCTGCTGAGTTTTTCCAGGTAATTCTGTTTTTGTTTTGGATTTCCAGCATCCGCAGTTTTTTGTTTTTATATTAGGAAAGGTTAATGTTTGCTGAGTACCAGCTCGTACCCAGCCAAAATGATGTGGCATTCTTAGCTCTGCTTCTCCACATTTGTAACCTGGTTAGTCTCAACTCCAACTTCTACATCAATGAATAAAACCACTGAGGGTTATTCCAATAACTCATATCATTGAAGAACGTTGGATATGAGCAGAAAGCAAGGAGGGATAGAAATCACTTACTAAATTTAAATTTCTTAGATATCTTCTTAATACTGTTAAAATAGAGCATGCAGGGAGTAATTTTCATTGAGCATACTCACCGTAGCCTTACTCTTTATTCCTAAATATAGAAATAGGATCAGAATTACATTTGTCTGTGCAATAAATGGGTGTCTACTTTATGCCTGACCATTGCAGGCAAGCAATAGACATTCAAAAGCACTACAGGTGCTGAAAATCTGAAATAAGCACAAAAAATGCTGGAAAAACTCAGCAGATCAGGCAGCCTCTATGGAAAGAGAAACAAAGAGTTAACATTTCAGGTCAATGACCTTTCATCAGAGGCAAAAGGCACGTGCCTTAACTGACCTGAAGTGACTTGTGTTTCTTACATGTAGGCCAGACAAGTCTTCGTGCATTGAAGCAGGGTGAAAAGTCAGCCTGAGAGACCTGCTGCAACAGGAATGGCTGCTGACATCAGAACCTTCTGACTACTATCCAAAAACAACAAGTACCTCAGCTCATGCTGTGTTTGCTGCCTGCCTGTCTCTGATCCATTTGGAGAGGGGTTGGGTAGAGGCACTAAAGCTCATTTTCTATAGATGCCTTCAAAATGGGAATCCTTGTGGTGTTGGAGAAGGAAAATGTGGGCATCAACGTTGGAAACACCCTATTCTGTCTCATTGCCATGGCAGCCAATTGTAGCTGCAACCAGTCTGCTTCTCCTTTTCCCTCATAGGAGGCTCCAAATATCCTAGGGCAACAGAAAAGGGGAAGACATCTGGCATCCCCATCCCTTTCTTCTGTATGTTGTATCAGGGAAATGAGGCCCCAGGCACAAAGCACAGAAAAACAATCCCATTATGTTTTTTATGATATATCTTAGTGAATCAATTTTTATATTTACTCCATGTCACTTAAGTTTCACAGTTGAATTTTATCTGGCCTGATACATTTAACTTGAAATCAGAGTGTTTTTGTTGTATTATGAAGTGCCATTTATTAAATTGATTAATTATAATTATGATAAAAGGTTTGTTGCTGACCTCTTATACTGTAGGCCATTTAATCTAATCATCGTAATAAGATAACTCCATTCTAATGCATAAATGAAGATACTGCTTATGAAGAGCCTGCTCAGCAAAAATTCTAATTAAATCATGGTTAATTTGTAGCTGCCATAAAAGTTTTCTACCATGCAGGGATTCCTGCTCATCATGACAGCATGCTATTATTTTGTTAAGAAATGAGGAAGCCTATTTATTCAGCTTATGGTCAGGATTGATACACATCTCAGATTGCTTTGAGTCTAGTTCAAAGCTGCAGTGTACTGAAGGGAGCTTGGAAACACTACAAAGTAGATTTTCCTCTCCAGAACCCACTGGCCATGTTGGAGGTGTGCCACATTTTTCAAGGCCTGGGCACACGCTTGGAACATTGTAGCTGCTGCAGCTACAGAAGGAGGGGAGATAAGAGTGAGGAGAAGGGGAGAAGGGATAAGAGAATGGTGGGGAATGGGAAAAAGAGATGAAAGGAAGGGACAGAAGAGGTCATTCCAGAGAGATGGGGAGAGTCAGAACAGGGGACGGTGATGAGGAAGGAAATGAAAAGCAGAGAGGCAGAGGTGGGGAAGGATAGAGGAGAAAATGATAGAGAGCAGCAGAAGGCACAAGATGGAGAGGAGAGGTAAGGGTAGGGAAGTGAGGAAGGGGAGACAGAAGAGAAGTGGGGAGTAATAAGACAGGCAATCAGGAGGGGAGAGGAAAGGAAAGAGGGGATAGTGAAAGGAGATGGAGAATAAACAAAAAGAAAAGCAAAGAAAGAGAGGCCCGTTTAGAAGGGGAGGTAAAATGGGGAGCAATGAGGTGTGTGGGAAGAGGAGGAGAGGGTGAACGAGAGCAGCAAGAGGAAAATGGAATAGTAGAGGCAGTTACTGTGGAGAGTGGAGGTGGATGAGCGCAGTTGATGGAAATGGGGAATGGGCAGAAGGAAAATCTTGGAGATGGAAAAGAGGGGGCTAGTGGGGATCAGGCAAGTCACTGTTCAAGGGGGTCAGGGGAGTTATGCTGTCAGATAGCTAACATGGCCAGTAATGGGCTTATGATTGAGAAACTGCCTTAGTGAGAGAGGGAGCTGGGTAGAAAACTTTCTTGGTTACAGTCAAATTGCTTCACTGAGCAAGGTAGAAGGTAGAAATCTGCTTCAGTTGGGAGGCTGGTTTTGGGAGCCACAGTGTAGGCAGTTGAGCTTCTTCTGATACCTGCCTGCTCAGCAACCACACAGCATGGGGAGCTTCATTTCAACCAATGTGGTCAAAATAAAGAGTCAGCAAGTCCTGAAAGAAAACTTTGACCTCAGCTGGTATAGCTGCGCTGAAAGTTGAGCACTGACCTGAAAGTGCTTTGGCAAAGTCAAAGCTGGAAGCACAGTGCAGGAGAGCAAGGTGGCTGACTGATCATCCTTGGGGGTTGAAACATGATTCATTAATGATGACAGGGAAGGCAACTTCACGGAGGGACTTGAAAAAATATAATGGTGGGCCAAGACAGGGGTCTAGTTCAAAAGGCCGAATAGAAAACCGGATGAGAAGTTGAAAAATGCTCTCATTAGCAAAGGCATTAGGAAAGACAAAATTTAAAATATCCTTGATATCAATGAGGAGTGGTGGGTGGGGGGAGGGCTCAATTAATATCCTGCAGATGGAAAACGTCAGAACTTATTGATTTACATAAACAGATATTTTCCATAGTTTGCAAGCTCCTATGATCAGGGATGGAAACATTTTTTTTCTCTCAGAGGATCGTGAATCTTCAGAAGAGATGAACTCATTCCAGCTTCATGTGGCTTGTCCCAATCTGTAAAATGAGCATACGGTTATGAAAAATTTGACTTTATTTTTGCTCTGAAGTGAAAACTGTCCTAGAGTTCCATCTAGAATTCATTCTTTTGGTTCAAGCTCCAGGAGACGACAAAAGCCAGAAATATCATGAGATATGATTCTATGATTTGCGTCGAAAGTATGGTAATAGTGCAGAGTAAAAGATACAAAGTAAGATAGTTGCTATAGCTGTGAATTCACATAATCTGCAGGAACTCATATGAAACTGTAAAAGTCATACTTTTGATGAGCTAGTGATTTCAAATCTTATGGAGGGCAGATTGAAAAGTGGAGTTTAGACCACAACCAGATCAGCCATGATCTTATTGAATGGCAGAGCAGGCTTGGAGGGCTGAATGGCCTATTCCTGCTCCTATGTCTTATGCTCAAATTCTTTTTCCCAGACAGCAGTGGAAGCAGAGTTAATGAATATTTTCCAGGCAGAGGTATATAGATTCTTGACTAACAAGGGAGTCAAAGGTTATCAAGGGTAGGTAGAATGTGCAGTTCCGGCCACAATCAGATCACCGATGATCTTATTGAAGATCAGGCATGAGGGGCTGAATGGCCCACTCCTGCTCCTAATTCTTGGTTCAAGTTTGGACAAAACAACTGAACCAGAAGTGAGGTGAGAGTGACTGTCCTTAACATCAAGGCAGCATTTGACCGAGTGTGACGTCAAGGAGCAAAACTGGAATCAATGGGAATCGGGGGAAGCTCACTGCTGGTTGAAATCTTAACTAGGATAAAGGAAGATGGTTGTAGTTGTTGGAGGTCAATCATCTCAGCTCAAGGATATCACTGCAGGAGTTCCTCAGGGTAGTGTCCTAGACCCAAATATCTTCAGCTGCTTCATCAAAGACCTTCATTCCATCATAAGGTCAGAAGTAGAGATGTTCACTGATGATTGCACAATGTTCAGCACCAGTCATGACTCTCAATTACTGAAGCAGTCCATGTCCAAATGCAGCAAGACCTGGACAATATCTAGGCTTGGGCTGACAAGTGGAAAGTTACGTTTACGCCACACAAGTGACAGGCAATGACCATCTCCAACAAGAGAGAATCTAACCATCGCTCCTTGATGGTTACCAATGGTAATGGCATTACCATTGCTGAATCCCCCGCTATCAACATCCTGGGGGTTACCATTGAGCAGAAACTGAACTGGACTAGCCATATAAATACTCTGGCTACAAGAGCAGGTCAGAAGCTAGGAATCCTGTTACGAGTAACTCAGCTCCTGACCCTCCGAAGCCAGTCCACCATCTGCAAGGCACAAGTCAGGAGTATGATGGAATATGCTACATGAGTGCAGCTCCTGCATGAGTGCAGCTCCAACAACACTCAAGAAGCTTGACCCCATCCAGGACAAAGCAGCCCGCTTGTTTGGCAACCCATCCACAAACATTTTACTCCCTCCACCACCGACGCACAGTGGCAGCAGTATGTATCATCCATAAGATGCACTGCAGGAACTCACCAAGCCTCTTTAGACAGCACCTTCCAAACCCATAACCTCTACCAACTAGAAGGACAAGGGCAGCAGACACATGGGAACACCACCACCTGGAAATTTCCCTCAAAGTCACTCATCATCCTGGCTTGGAAATATATCATCATTCCTTCACTTGTCACTGGGTCAAAATCCTGGAACTTCCTCCCTAAGAGCACTGTGGGTGTACCTACACCACATGAACTGCAGTGGTTCAAGAAGGCAGCTCACCACCACCTTCTCAAAGGCAATTAAGAATGGGCAATAAATACTGGCCCAGCCAGTGACGTCCACATCCCTAAAGAAAAAAAATTGTATGCTTGTATGAATGTAAATACACACTTTTAAGGACAGTTGACTACTGCATGTGTTATTTGAAACATGTAATATTGCAGCCAACATTAACCTATCTTAGCACCACACATCTACTTAACAGGTACTGCGAAATAATGATGTGATTCAGCTAGCTGACTAGAGAATAAAATGGTTTCTTTATAAAGAATTGATGTTTGTTTTAGGGGTCTGGACATGGAAAAAATAGAGAAACTGTTCTCGTTGGTGGAAGGGTCAAGAACCAGTGGACACCGATTTAAGGTGATTGGCAAAAGAACCAGAGGCAATATGAGTAAAAAAAGAGATGGTTAGGACCTGGAACGCCCTGCTTTGACAGTACGGTGTAGACAGATTCAATCACAGTTTCCAAAAGGGAATTGGATAATTAACAAAAGAGAAAACAGTTGCAGGGCTTTGGGGAAAAGGCAGGATATAGGCTAAATGAATAGCTTTTACAGAGAGCCAGCATAGACATAAGGGACCAAATGGCCTTCTTGTGTGCTGTAACCATTCTTACCTGGTAATTTGTAGTTGTATGTATTTAGTTTAAAAAAAGCTCTCTTCTGAGGCTTATATTTTATTTAAAAAAACTCAAACTTTTTGCATTTTTAATTGATGAAGTATCTGAAAATTAAATTGCTAAAATAAGATGTCAGTTATCAATGAAGTCAGTCATTTGGCATTTAAAGCAATACATTAAAGCTTGCCTCCAACTCTCAAACTGCACTTGCCAGAATTTATTCTTAAAGAAAATAATTTATGACAATGATTAATTCCATTCATTGCTTTGATGACCATTTAGACTATATAATTTAGTTAGGTTCTTGGCAACAGGCATGGGAAGCTTATCACACAGGAATTAAAGGTCTGTGTTGGAAAAGCTGCTGAGACTATGCCTAAAAGGCTTGTAATTTAAAATACTGCTGCCTTTGACGAATTACTTAAATCATCTTTTACACTCATTTTACATTATACTTAGTGAGGTGCATGAGTGGTCCTCCAAACCTCACAAGGACAGTCCGGGCAATTATTACCCCAGGTTTCCTAGCTTTGAGACCACAGGATCACCTGCACCCCACGCCCTAGCAGGCTACCAGTAGGTGCTTATTGGCAGAAATGGCAAAGCAGCTGCGGGCTTCAAACAAAACCTGGCAGTTGAATCCTGCCAGGACCCTGACACACATTGCCATTGGAGATTGCTATCTGCTCCCAGGTGTTGAAATCAGCTCCAAAGGGGTAAAGCACAAACTGGTTACAGTGATACCTTTATCAATGATGGTAAGGAGAAGCCAATTCAGAGGAGAAAAGGAAAATACGGCGGATGCTGGAAATCTGAAACAAAAACAAAAATTGCTGGAAAAACTCAGAAGGTCTGACAGCATCTGTGGAGAGAAAGACAGAGTTAATGTTTCGAGTCCATATGACTCTTCTTCAGATCTAAAGAGAAGTAGAAATGTGGTGAAATATATACTGTTTAAGAAGGATGGGACAGGTGAAGCTGGTTAGAAGGCCAGTGATAGGTGGAGACAAAGGAGAGATTGCAAAAGATGTCATAAGCAAAAAGTCAAAGGAATGTTAATGTTGATCCCCTTTTTTCAAATATTTATTTTTTAATTTTTATATATATTTTTCAGGAGTTGAATGGCTCTGGCGGAACCCAAATTGAGCGTCAGTGAGCAGGTTATTGCTAAGCAAGTGCCGCTTGATTGCACTGTTGATGACCCCTTCCATCACTTTACTCATATCGAGAGTAGACTGATGGGGCAGTAATTGGTTGGGTTGGCTTTTTCCTGTTTTTTGTGTACATGGCATATCTGGGCAATTTTCCACATTGCCGGATAGCTGCCAGTGTTGTAGCTGTAATGGAACAGCTTGGCTCGGGGTGCAGCAGGTTCTGGAGCACAAGTCTTCAATACTATCGCCGGAATGTTGTCAGGGCCCATAGCTTTTGCAGTATCCAATGCCTTTAGCTGTTTCTTGATATCACATCGAATTGACTGAAAACTGGCATCTGTGATGCTGGGGACCTCCGGAAGAGGCCAAGATGAATTATCCACTTTGCACTTCTTGCAAATTCTTCAGCCTTATCTTTCACACCAATGTGCTGGCTCCCCTATCATTCAGGATGTGGATATTTGCAGAGCCTCCTCCCCCAATGAGTTGTTTAATCATCCACCACCATTCCCGACTGGATGTGGCAGGACTACAGAGCGTAGATCTGATCCATTCATTGTGGAATCACTTAGCTGTCTATCAATTGCTGTTTATGCTGTTTGGCAATGCAAGTAGTTCTGTGTTGTAGCTTCACCAGGCTATGCCTGGTGTTGCTGCTGGCATGCCTTCCTGCACTCTTCATTAAACCAAGGTTGATCCCCTGGCTTGGTAGTAAAGTTAGAGTGGGGGATATGCCGGGCCATGAGGTTACAGATTGTGGTTGAGTATAATTCTGCTGCTGCTGCAGATGGCCCACAGCACCTCATGGTTGCCATGTCTTGAGTTGCTAGATCTGTTCGATGTCTATTCCATTTAGCACAGTGGTAGTGCCACACAACACGATGGCAGGTCTCCTCAATGTGAAAATGGGATTTTGTCTTCACAATGTGCAGTGGTCACTCCTACCGATACTATCATGGACAGACGCTTCTGTGGTAGGCAGGTTGGTGTGGATGAGGTGAAGTATGTTTTTTCTTCTTGTTGGTTCCCTCACTACCTGCTGCAAACCCAGTCTAGCAGCTATGTCCTTTAGGACTCGGCCAGCTTGATCAGTAGTGGTGCTACCGAGCCACTCTTGATGATGGACATTGAAGTCTTCCACCCAGAGTGTATTCTGCACCCTAGCCACCCTCAGTGATTCCTCCAAGTGTTCAGCAAGGATTCATCAGCTGAGGGAGGGCGGTATGTGGTAATCAGCAGGAGATTTCCTTGCCCATGTTTGACCTGATGCCATGAGACTTCATGAAGTCCGGAGTCAATCTTGAGAACTCCAAGTGCAACTCCCTTCCGACTGTATACCACTGTGCTGCCACCTCCACTGGGTCTGTCTTCCAGTAGGACAGGACATACCAAGGGATGGTGTGGTGCTGTCTGGGACATTTTCTGTAAGGTATGATTCCATGGGTACGATTATCTCAGGCTGTTGCTTGACTATCTGTGAGACAGCTCTCCCAATTTTGGCACCAGCCCCCAAATGTTAGTAAGGAGAACTTTGCAGGGTTGACAGGGCTGAATTTGCCTGTGCCTAGGTCGATATCGGGTGGTCCATCCAGTTCTTAGACATTTTAGCAGATTGATACAACTGAGTGGCTTGCCAGGCCATTTCAGATGCATTTAAGAGTCAACCACATTGGTGTGGGTCTGGAATCACATGTAGGCCATTCCAGATAAGAATGGCAGTTTTCCTTCCCTAAAGCATATTAGTGAACCAGATGAGTTCTTATGACAATCATTTCATGGTCCAGACT
Organism: Carcharodon carcharias; assembly: GCF_017639515.1. Classification (NCBI taxonomy): domain Eukaryota; kingdom Metazoa; phylum Chordata; class Chondrichthyes; order Lamniformes; family Lamnidae; genus Carcharodon; species Carcharodon carcharias. The sequence continues at coordinate 81,373,460 of NC_054472.1, read as the reverse complement.
TCTATTGAATTCAAATTTCATCATTTGCTGATTTGAACCTGGGTCCCCAGACCTTGGGTCTCTGGATTACTAGTCCAGTGACAACACCACTACGCCACAACCTCCCCTTTCTACTTGCAATAGCAAAAATATGAATTTGCAAAAGATTTTATTAACAAGTCAGAGCCGATAAGAGTAGCCACACTTCTAACACTTCTGGGGAGGGACTGCTACAAATTGTATTCTACCCTAAATCTAACCGACAAGCAAAAAAAACAGCAGAGATTTTGAAAATCATGAAATGATTTGAACCCTGAGTGAACGTTACTTATGAGCACTATGTATTCAACACTAGAGCTCAAGGTGAAAATGAGCCCATTAATCAATATGTGACTGCAGTAGCGCAGCTTGCAGAATCATGTGAAGATGATCTCATTAAAAATTGAATAGTCTTAGGGTTATGAGATCTCTCAGTGAGAGCAAGTCTACTGAAAGAGGAGAAATATACACTCAGGAAAGCGATAGATATGTGGGGCATGTAAAACATCAGTTAGAGCACATGTATGGCAGAGCAGACAAGGAGATACATTATGCTGAGAGACGTTCCAGGTCAAAAGAGCAGAACAATTGCGGAAAAAGGGCAGGATGCAGATACTGTGGACGACACCCTGAGGTACCCTGCAGTGATGTCCTGGGACTGAGATGATTGACCTCCAACAATCACAACCATATTTCTTTGTGCTAGGTATGACTCCAACTGGTGGAGAGTTTTCCCCCTAATCCCTATTGACTACACTTTGCCAGGATTCCTTGACGCCAGACTCAGTTAAATGTTGCTTTGATGTCAACGGCAGTCACTATCACCTCTTCTTTTGAGTTCAGCTCTTTTGTCCATGTTTGGACTATGGCTGTAATGAGGTCAGGAACCAGTGGCTTTGGTAGAACCCAAACTGAGCATCAGGTAACAGGATTGGATTTATCCTGCTTTTTGTGGACCGGACATACCTGAGCAATTTTCCACATTGTCAGGTAAACAGCAGCACAATTGTCGCTATACTGGAACAGCTTAGCTAGGGACGTAGCTGCTTCTGGAGCACAAATCGTCAGTACCAGTGCCAGGATATTGGCAGAGCTCATTTATCCAGTGACTTCATCTGTTTCTTGATATCACATGAGGTGGATTGAATTGGTTGAAGACTGGCATCTGGGGATCTCAGAAAGAGGCCGAAATGGATTGTCTCAGCACTTCTGACTGAAGATGGTTGCAATTGCTTGAGCCTTGTCTTTTGCAATGTGCTGGGCTCTCCCAACATTGAGGATGGGGATATTTGTGGACCCTCCTCTTCCTGTTAGTTCTTTCATTTTCCATCTTCATGCACAACCTGATGTGGCAGGACTGAAGAACTTTGAACCATTGGTTACGGTATGTTTTATCTATCTGTCTATCGCATGCTGCTTCCACTCTTTAGCATGTAAGTAGCCCTGTGTTCTAGCTTCAACAGGTTGATACCTCAGCTATGCCTGGCACAGCTCCTGGTGTGCCCTCTGGCACTCTTAATTGAACCAAAGTTGATCCTCTCAGCTTGATGGTAATGGTAAAGTGGGGCTATGCCAAGCCATGAGTTTACAGATTCTGGTTAAATACAGTTCTGCTGCTGCTGATGGTGCACTGCCCCTATGAATGCTTAGTTTTGAGCTGCTCAATCTGTTCAAAATCTATACCATTTGGCATGGTGTTGGTGCCAAACAACACAATGGAGAATATGTTCAGTGTGAAGAAGGGATTTTGCCTTCACAAGGACTGTCACCGCTACCTTTACTGTCATGGGCAGGTGCATCTGTGACAGGTAGATGGATGACAAAGTCCAGTAGGATTTTCCTTCTTGTTGGTTCCCCTGCCACCTGCTGCAGTCTGGAAGATGCATCCATCAGGTCTCGGCCAGCTGAGTCAGTGGGCCGAATTTTCTGTGCCCGTTGGCATCGGGCATCATGGCAGACAACATGGCAGGAAGGCCAAAGATCAGTTTCATGACATCATGAAAACAGTTTACGATTGTCAGCTCTGCCCGTCAATAACGGGCCACGTTTCCCGTTGCCAAATGTTGGGAACTTCATTTTAAATACATCTGCATATCAATATAAGCCCTGCTTGCCGGAATCATCCCCCCATATCAATTTTACCACCCACGTTGATGGGAAAACATGTTGGTGCAGAACATTTATTGACAAGTGCTACATGCAGAAGTCAGGACTTACCATCAGGACCTTGCTCACATCGCGGACATCCGAGAAGCAGAAGATGCTGGAGCACTACAGCTACGAACACTGGAGGAACACATGGATCACACACTGGGTGGATTTAAGTGGACATGGCTCAGCCGTGAAGCAGCTTGTGAAGGGTGGAATGTCACCTTTGAGGGTCTGCTTTGCTACATCAGTATGTTGGCCATGGTCTGCTACGGATGATCGTCAAGGGGATGGAGGGGAAGGTCCAGCTGTGAGTGGGAGATGAAGTTGTACCAGGGAGAGTGGGGGAGGAAGGTCTAGGTTTGACTGGAAGAGGAAGGTATACCAGGATTGGCGGGGGTGGGTGGGTGTTGAGATTGGGAGGGGGGATCGAAGGTGTTGGGGGGCTAAGGTTGGAGGGGGAAAGGAAGTACGGGGGGAGGAGGGTGTAATGGGGAAAAATGCGGCGGCAACTGGGGAAGGAAGGTGCAAGGGAAGGAGTTCGGAGGGGGGAAAGACTTTGGGTGGAGGAAGAAGGAAGGAGGGGTGCAGGACTTCAGGAGGAGGAAGGTGTCCGGGGGGAGGAAGGAGTTCACAGGGGAAAGGAGTCCAAGGGGCTGAAGGAGTAAGGATGAAAGAAGGAGTAAGGGTGGAGGAAGGGGTAAGGGGGGGCTGTCCAAGTGAATGTGCAAGGGAGGGGTCTGTGGAGTCGCTGATTGCCTCCTGGGGAGCAAAATGAGGATTGGCATGGTAGGAAGGAATGATGAGAATGAGAGAGGGCAGGCTGAGCCAGTAGGTGTGGGGGGTGAGGATGCAACAGTAGCAGTAGAAGGGACAGTGAGGGTCGTTGATGGGTGACTTGGAGACAGACATGGACCCTGGGGGGTGGGGGGAGGGGTGGGGGGGTGGGGGGTTGCGGTAGGTCACTGTGGATGGGGTGGGATTCTCAGGAAGGTAGGGAATGTGCATGTTCACCTGAATATTTCTGGGAAAAAAAGGGTTCTGGCTGATAAGTGACGGTGAGGAAGTGGAAGATGATGCAATGGGGGGGTTCAACAGTGATGGGGGAAAGGACTTGGGTGACTGGAGGAGGGGAAAGGACAGGGGAGCTAAAGGCGTACGTCAGTATCATTTTACAAAAATGTCTTCATGCTGGATGGGCACAAGTGATGCATGGGAGTGTAATCAGTGGGTGGGTGGAGATGCAGCTCAGCTCAGATGGACAACTGAAAGGGAACCCCAGCAGGCAGTACTAAAAATGCTCAGGACATTGAGATAACTGTGATGGAGGAAGGATCTGCATGCATGGGAGAGTGCTTGCACAAGGGTCCAAAAGGCTCTGCCACACACACAAACACACAAACACAAACACACACACACTTCCTCTAGAATTACTTGTGGGCCGGCTGCATGTAGCTGAGCTGCTGGGGTGGGGCGGAGGGGGGATGCGGAGGGAAGACTCTTGAAGCCTGTAAGTGAAGCTGAAAGACACCATTACAGATTATATTTTCAGATTACAAAGTGTTAAAATGTGTTTACCCGTGCAACCACTTGTGATCAGAATTCCTTAACTTTTCAAGGCCTATCACTTCTTCCAGGTGCTCCCCTGACATTTGCAGCAGGGGTGGAGACAGCCTTTGCAATGGTTGGCCCTGTTACCTCTGATGATGTCTGCACGGGTCATCTGGAGAGCCAAGGCCTTGGGGGTCCTAGCTTGCTTTGGTTGTCGTCCTGTAGGCGAACTGCTCCCTCCGCAGTGACAGGGGACAAGGTTGAGGGGGTCACAGGCAAAGGGGACTTGGAGGGAGAGGACAGCCTCTGAGATTCCTGTGTGGATGACCCAGGGGTGTCCAGCTGCCTTCCTCCGGGTGCCTGAGGGCCTAGGCCCGATTCCTTGAGGGGAAGGAGCACCCGGACGGATGTCGAGGTGCTCCGTTTCCTTCTCACATTGCCACTGCAGGAACTCAACTGTAAAGAAGTACAGGTCTGCGCACATCTCACCTTTCTGCTGGACGAGGGTCTCCATGGCACCCACTATCCTTCTCATCGAGACCTCCATATGCGCACATGTAGGCACCCACTTCATCAGAGCACAGGCGGACTTAATCCTCCGAGTCATGTGCCACCCTGTTGAGGGCTTCCAACAGCTCTGAATGTTGTTCCCCCACCTTCTAATGACTCTCCAGGATGAGTTTGAAGGCCAAATCCAAAGGCTCATCATCTGACTAGGACCTCACAGATGCCCAACAGTCCTCCAATTGCCGGGGAGCTTGGCTGAACCTGCTTCCTCCGTCTGCAGACACGCCCATGCAGTGACCACCAGATAGTGAACCCGAGCCTGCTCTAGATCTAGGTCCCACTGAGGTGTGTGTCTCTGCGCTGGTGGAGGGTGTGGATAAGCACTGTGACAGATCTTCCAGGCTGCTTATTTCCAGCTCTTCAATGGAGGAAGTATCCTCTTGACTGGAGGTGAGGACATGGATGGAGCTGAGGGACTGGCTGGCTGAGATGATTAGTACATGGCAGCAGAGTCAAAAGCAGGAGAGACAGCACTTACAGTTGCATTGAGAGAGGGATGATGTGGTGCTGGATCCTCATGTGGGCGTTTGCAGCAGGCAGGCCCCACATCCTCACTGGTCAGTGTGATGGCACACTCCTCAAAGTGAGTGAGGGCCACTGGTCTGGGACCTCTCCCTGCTGCTAATGTGAGCAGGCTTCTCCTGCATGGAAACAGATGGAGAGAGTGTGAGCAGGACGCATGGCACCGCATGGAATGCTTTTGTGGTGAGCTGAGCCATGGATGGGATGAGGATGTGAACTCCAGAGGATATCAGCCTGATGGAGATGTGAGGGTGTGTTTGAGACTTGGTGCTGTTGTCCCTTGAGGTGTGAGATTCCTGTGGATGTGTGATGGGTTTGTGAGTGTGAGTTGCGAACAATGACAAGAATGACTTACCCTGGTGGAACAGAGATCATTCATCCTCTTACTGCACTGGGTGGATGTCCTCTTTTGCAGGGCATTGGTGCTGACCACTGCTGCCATTGCCTCCCATGCAGAATTGGTGACCTTGCTTGCTGGCCTTCACCCAGAGTGGGGTTAGAGGACATATCGGCAGGTCTCCAGGCATCCAAAAGGTATTCCAGGGATGCGTCACTGAATCAGGGGGCTGCAGTCTTCTTGTTTCCCCGGAATGCATGATTTATGAGGTGGAATTGAGATGATACGGCGTGAAAAGCCGCCATTGCAGCCAGCATGTAAAACATCCTTTTTCCTGCCTGCTGCGACTAGCTTAATAGGAACTAAATGAACTACTTACAAAAATAGATGACAAAAGAATTCTGATTACCCTTAATATACTTGTATTTGAGTATTGCTGATAGAAAGAGAAATGCTGTTGAAGCTGTTCGTCTTGCACTCCTCAGGACAGATTCGCAAGAATTCCAAATCTCAAAGGGAATAGCAATTTATACTTATGAGAAGAGAGTGCTGATTGATTGGCAAGTAGATTCTAATTGATAGAGGTGTTGCTATGGAGAATGCACCAGAGAATAGTTCACTGCCAAGCTTTTAAGTTAAATTATTCTATATTCACACACAGGGCCCTGTCCTTTGCAAACAGAAAGAACATGCCCAGCATTGTGCCTTTTTCAGCATTCTCCATGGCAGCGCCTCTACCATTGCAGAGATCAAAACTGCACACAGTATTCCTGATGTGGTTTCACCAAAGCCCTGTACAACTGTAGCAAGACTTCTTTATTCCTGTACTCCAATCCTCTTGTTATAAAGGCCGAAGTGCCACTGCCTTCCTAATTGCTTGCTGTACCTGCAAGCTAACTTTGTGTTCCTTGTACAAGCACATCCAAGAGTGCAATTATTCTGCAGTTGTATTAACAAAACTATTGAAGTCAATGTAAAAAAGAAAACTCTGAATACTGCATGTCAGCAATAAAAACAGAAAATGTTTGGATGGTCAATAAACATGTGAAAGAGAAAGATAGGCTAACAATTTGGGCATAAATCTTCATCAGAACCTTCTTAATGAAGGATCACATACACTGCTTTGACCTATCTGTCCCTTTCAGACCACCTGTACATATACTTCATTTTCTACTGATATTTAACATATATTACTAAAGCATCCTGTGTTGTCCTTACCTGTGTGAATTGAACTCTTTCATACATCCAAGTTCAACATTCCATTTTGATTATCTTGATTGTCTCATAAGAAGTCAAGGGGTTATTTTGGAGAAAGATGTGAAAAGGGGAGCTAACTGGTTGGTTTGCTAATAAAACTTAGCTGTTTGAAAGTCTGATTTTAACTCATAATCTTGGGATTAATTTGTGATTACCATGATTTAAACTGGAGACCTGCAGATTTAGTCTTCAAGCACTGTTTAGAAGCAATTTTCGTGGAATGATATACACAGTCTCCACTCACCCGTTTTGGGGCAGCCTTTCCTAGCTCAAGGTTCAACTCCTTTACCAAGATGGCACCTTGCGCTAACAGTGGGTTAAACAGACATTACAGTTGAAGGCCCTATCTTGGCTATCTCAAAGGCTCTTTAGTATCTAAAGTATATGATGAAAATTGCCTCCTCACACTGTAGAGGAAAGCTTCAAGACTTTTAAAGCTAATGAGAATGGTTTAAGCTTTTGGCCTCCGAAAGCATGAATCTGCGCATGCTTGAAGAAGCCAGTGTTTGTCATTCAAAGTCTACATTGACCTGAACTGAGTAAAGCTGTCTTTATTCCTGTTGATTATGCTGGAATACTGTTTGACATATTAGATGCACAAAAACACAATTGATGTAATAGTACAGCAGGCAGGAAGCAATAAAGCAATTTTGCACTGATGTGCTGCAAAGAAATACTGTAAAAGCTTCTGAATGTTTAATACTAGAGTGCATTCCATCAGTTGCCATGGCATTTACCTTTTATTGTAAAGTTAATTTTTAATAGAACTGCCTCAAGATTACATCAAAATCTCCTTAAAAGAGGCAGTCTCATCATTTGTACCTCTTTAAAACCAGTTAAAAGTACAATATTATGGAGAGCGGCAAGGTTGGCACAGTAATTTAGTACTCTGAATCTTTACTTTTGGGAATTGCAATCACAGTCAGCTCAGTCTCATGCGATGGCTGTTTCTTTTCTCTGCTGGCTAAAAACGACTTATGTAAATTCAGTTTGGGTAGTCTCCAAGTTCTGAGTGAGTATGAATCTCACTTAGAGGTCAAAAAGCTGCCTTTTGTGAAAAATTGAAATTTCAAAGCAGTTTAGCAGTGCCTGTTCTGCAAAAGTACAAAATAAAAGCAGGGCAGAACTCTGCAACTGGATAGGTACACCTAACCTGCGAATGCTTAATGCTGACACCTCAGGTAGGTTTTCTAAATTCTCACCCACCACTAACATTGCAAAATCTTTTGGGGACTTTGCGATATAGGAACAGAGGGCAGAATTTTCTCCCCATCAGGGGAGTTGTGTGGGGGGGTGGGCAGGAGCAGGCACGAACCCAATCAGCGCCCCCGGTTGGGGCCGCGCCGCCATTTTATGTGGCCAGGCCAATTGAGGCCCGCCCAGCATGACGCATGCCCGGAAGCGCTGAGTGCTCCCTGTGCAGTGGGGGGCAGAGGTTCCTTGAGTCGTGGCCTGCGCCCTTTCGTGCATGCATGCGAAAGAGTGCAAAAATCACTTAATGGTTTAAACTTTTAAATAAAGAAATTAAAAACTTTTAAAACATGTACTGACACATAAGCTGGGACCTGTCAATGAATTTTTTAAAAAAAATTTATCAAATTTTTAAACACTTCATGAAACCTTATCCTGCCCATGGATGAGGTTCCATGAAAAATGCAAAGGCCGCCTGGGCTCTTCGCCTGCCCGCCAACCTTAAGGTTGGACGGGCAGCTCATTTTATTGATTCAATTAGTTTTTAACAGGCCTTAATAGGCCTTTGAAAGTTAGGCGGGGGCGCAGCCGATTCAGCTGCGCACCCGCTGAACTGAAAATCTAAGGGATACGCGGTGACGTTGGGATGTCCACCCAACGTCACCGTGTGTCATGTTGTGCGTTGTCATGTCGGTCCCGCCCCCGCACGCCGATGGCAATATTTTGGCCCAAATGTTATTCAGAATATAATCAGACCTAATTCTATAACTATGTTTTTAATAGTTAAATCAATGCAGTATATTTGTGTGTGAACTATAGCCTTCACTTTTCCCAATGATAATTACTTGGTCAAATTATAAATGTTCATGTTGGTTTATTAAAGCCCAATAGTGTCCTAATTTGCTGTAAAAGTGAATGTAATAATGCCTACCATTAGACTTGCCCTTGCATGTTTAGGTTTGTGAAATTAATAGCATAAGGACTGCGAAGCATATGTTAGAGCAGACAAATTCACTGTCAAATCAGGTACAGAAGGAGAAAAAAAGAGAAGAGAAGCATCGAGTTAAATAGGAGTGAAAAAAAAGATTGTTATAGCAAAAAAAAATGGCTGTAACTTCTGTTCTAGCAAGTCCCTTGAAGATAATCAATCCGTGCCATGTTTTATTGTATCAGATCTGTAACAAACAACATATCCTTAAACCTTAAGATAAAAGCAAATTACTGTGGATACTGGAAATCTGAAACAAAAACAGAAAATGCTGGAAAAACTCAGCAGATCTAACAGCACCTGTGAAAAAAACAGGAGTTAACGTTTCGAGTCCACATGACTCTGAAGAAGTTATACAGACTCGAAACGTTAACTCTTTTTTTCTCCCCACAGATGCTGTTAGACCTGCTGAGTTTATCCATAAACCTTCATGGTTACAATTCTTTTAGGAGTGTCAATAAATCTTGTTAACTTATAGATTTCAATAAGTGTATTAAATTATTGATTTCTATCATTTAACATCTTAGAATACAAAACAGAACCATGTTTTAGTGCCTGTAGCGTACACACAGCATGAAATGACAAAATCAAAAGTCAGAACTATAATGTCTGACTGTTGTTGGCTCCTCACTGGTTTCACAAGGAAAGACAGGCTAAAATTTTTATTTCTATTTCAATAATTTTTAAGATACTGAATTTTAAATAGAGTGCCATTAAATATTAAATAAAGGAGAAAGCAGGAAAATTGCCACTTTCTTCTGCCATAATGCCATGTCTATATTTGAACTGTTAATCATAAAATAATTACTTATTTAATCCAAGGAAAATTATACATTAATGACAAGTTGATGGTGTCATCTGTATGTCATTAGTGCCAGCAGTTAATACATGGTCTGGAATATAATGCCCCCACCCCACCCCCCCCCACCCCCGCCACCGCAGCCAAGTTCAGGGGATGACCGTTTGATAGGGCAGGATGGTATAGGGTAGAGATACAGCCACCTTCCCACCTCCTTCTAATTAGATCCGGAGTGGCTGCCCAGCAAACCCTGTTGGGTTTTCCTGCAACCTTCCAGGGTTTGCCCCTTGTTCAAAAGTACTTTGTGCCTGATTGATTAACCCTGCATTGGGAAGGGGAGGGGCCCGCAGGAAATCACCCACTGCCCTTACTGTCAACCCCCTCCCCACTCTCCACCCAGCCGGTGACCGTCCTCCTTGGGATCCCAAATTCATCCCACCCACCCAACTCCAGAGGATCCATCGCCAATTCTCTGGGTAGATCTTAGCACAATACTGGCAGTGGCCCCCACCCACAGGGGTATTGCTGCTGCTGAAAAGCTGCCAGTCTCTAATTGGCCAACAGCTCTTGGGGGTGGAATTTTCCACCCATTTGAGGTCTTACTTCAGTGGGAGGCCCAACGCTGTCCAGAGAAGTGATTACCTCGGAATAATGTCGGGCCTCCCATGGAGAGGTGATGTGGGGCTCCCACTAGTCCTCTGACCAGTATATGGCACCACCATCACCACCACTAAATTCCATCCCATGGAGTGCAATGTGAAAACAAGGGTCATTTTTATACTCGCAGTTGGATCTTCACCTGCCAATGGTAGTTATCAGAAATGTTTGTGCGTATTGTGCACAATTTTTCAACCTTTATTTGTGCAACATGCAACATACATCTGAATTGCCAGCATGCATTTCTCGGCAGGGAAGTTTCCCCAAGGATAGAGAATTATGCTTAAGGATTAATAATATGATTCAGCTGCTATAAACCTGACTATACATAATTACGGCTGACCTTACTACATAAAGCACATTAGTCATTGCATAATTTACTGGTCTCTCATGATTTCCCTTGTGTACCAGAAATGTATTGTTAGGTGCTAATAAATAGTGAAAAACTCTGCTTGCCTGTTGTGCATTAGACACTTTACTGGGGTAGAGAGAGAAAATGGCCAGGGATCTAAGAGGAGCAGCAGGTACACCAAGTAAGGAGCTGCTAGGCAAGCCACAGTGACAAAATGCAGATTTTTAAAAAAATTGAATGGCAGTGTCCACTTTGTGATGACTTTGCTTTAAGATCAATTCAACCAGGTAGGGGGTCATGTGATTTTGTTCAACCAGTGTGTGGCTAGCGTGGGGGAATGAATTCTAGGGAGGGGTCCTGGGAAAAATGGCTGTATGAGAGGTTGGCAGGATACAAGCAGCCACGGAAGCTCTCATGTAAATAAGGTTCATTTAGTTTGACTAAGAAGCCTCCCAGAACGCATTTCTACACCCTTTCATGCCTATATTCCTCAAATTGGCTCTGTGTGGATGGAGAACTGCCCAGGATCTTCAGCCACATTGTGGGCAGCCATCCCATTTGCACGGAGTTCAGTGGCTTCATTGGCCAAGTGTCCAATTTGCCTGCAAGTATCTATTCTCTTTGTGCTGTCTGCTTGCACTGAGGTGCACTTACACATAATATAAGCCTTAGGCTCCTGCACCCAATGTTCTGGGAATAGGCACCAATCTGTTTCAGACCATTGTGCACACACCATCGTATTCTCTACCTCTAATGTCACTTGAGATAAATGTATCCATTTACAAAGAAAGCAAAGTAAGGTAAGTATGTTCTGCTGTTAAGTGCACAGTATTGTTTCTTATTATTATACCAGTTTAGTGCTGTTAAAATGATAAACATAATAGCCTGCTGAAAAATGTTGTAACTCTTAATATTGGGCACTTCCTATTATTCCTGTCAGGAGGATTCTTCTGGAAATACTATTTTAATTCAATAACAATGGATTTAACTAACTAAAAATTGTTTATTTCTTTAAAAGTAAAAATATTAGAGCCCATTTTACAAATGTGTACTACTGGCAAGTAACGCTGGTTATCATTTTTCACTCATTAATGGAGCCTTATTAACTGACAGAAAATTCTGTGCATTGCACTTGTGACTTTTTGATATGTGTTGCTACCAGCCTGAAAAATGATACCTAAAATTGCTCTGTTATGTATTAATAAATTACACAAACACCACTGTGAACTTCTGTCAATTTGTAAAATTTAATAACAAAATGTTAAAACTGTTGTTTTACATTGTCATGAAAATCAAGCTTTCTCCTTCAGAATAATGTTTCCTTGTTTCATTTACCTTTTTAAAACATTTCATAATGCTGCAATCTTTCAACAACATTCCCTGTCAGATATTCAAAAAACTAAATAGTTCTTTGTGTTTTGTTGTATTTTGCAGATTCTGGCCATCGTATCCATCCTATTCATTGTATTGTCAACTATTGCCTTGTCTCTCAACACCCTTCCTGAACTTCAGGACAAAGACGAGTTTGGACAAGCCAATGACAATCCACAACTTGCCCATGTTGAAGCAGTGTGCATTGCATGGTTCACAATGGAGTATCTTTTGCGTTTCTTATCATCGCCAAATAAGTGGAAGTTTTTCAAAGGTCCATTAAATGTAATTGATCTTTTGGCTATCTTGCCATATTATATCACAATTTTTCTCACAGAATCAAACAAGAGTGTGCTCCAATTCCAAAATGTTAGACGAGTTGTTCAAATATTCCGTATTATGAGGATACTGAGAATTCTTAAACTGGCCCGACATTCAACAGGACTGCAGTCTTTGGGTTTTACTCTCAGGCGAAGCTATAATGAATTAGGTTTGCTAATATTGTTTTTAGCTATGGGCATTATGATATTTTCAAGCTTGGTATTTTTTGCTGAAAAGGATGAAGATGCAACAAAGTTTACAAGCATTCCTGCATCTTTTTGGTGGGCCACTATCACCATGACAACAGTTGGATATGGGGACATATATCCTAAAACATTGTTAGGGAAAATAGTTGGAGGTCTTTGTTGCATTGCTGGAGTGCTAGTGATAGCCCTGCCAATACCAATCATTGTAAACAATTTCTCAGAATTCTACAAAGAACAGAAAAGACAAGAGAAAGCAATTAAAAGAAGAGAAGCTCTTGAAAGAGCCAAAAGAAATGGAAGTATTGTCTCAATGAACTTGAAAGATGCATTTGCTCGCAGCATGGAACTTATGGACATTGTGGTTGAGAAAGGGAAGGATAATATGATTAAACAAGAAAAACCCCTGGACAATCATCTTTCACCAAGCAACTGGAGGTGGAAAATGTCTGAAACAAGCTCCAATAAGTCCTTTGAGTCTAAATACCAGGAGCTAAGCAGGCATAACTCAAGTGAACGGTTGAATAACCCCATCCCTAGCCCACAGCGTCTGAATGCTCAGAAGCTGGAAGAAATATACAATCAAATGACAAAGCCACAGTCTCAACCAAATATTAATAGTGGCAAGACAGAACAGTCTAATAAATCACCTACACAAGAAGAAGAATTAGAAATGGAAAATGTTCCTTGCTCAACTGACCCATTGCTCACTGCTCCCACAGAGCCAATATTGGACATGCGGAGCATATCTAGCATTGACAGCTTTGCTAGTTGTATCACTGACTTTACTGAAGCTGAAAGGTCTCCACACCCTTCAAAAATAGCCGAGCAAGTGCACTTGAGATGGCTTGCTAGTCCTAGTCCCCTTAATGAGCATCAGCATTTCATTACTGGGGAAAACAGCATGTTCCAGGATGGTACTTGTGAGCTCAACGCAAATGAAAATTTCAGTTTTGCCACAGAGCAGCCAGGGTGCTCCAACTTAAACAGCACAGTGGAAAGCCCCAAGAGCTCATTGAAAGGCAGGAATCCTTTGAAATCTAGGTCACTTAAAGTGAATTTTATGGAAATTAAAAGTGGCATCCCTCAGACACCTAGTACAGCCAGACCATTACCAGTAATAGTGACAGACTTGTCATTGTCTACACCTAATCATATCAGCACCATTCTGCTAGAGGAGAATTCTCCTCAGGATGAGAGGCTACCCTTGAGTACCGATATACCAGCTTTTCATAAGACATCCAGTAAAGGATCACCACAACTATTGCCGAACCAGAGACTTTTTGCTTTCCAAACAAAAGCGAAGAAGGGTTGCATTGATATAGACAGTGGTGAAGATGAAGAGTTACTGATGGAAGAACCCAATAACCAGCAGGAAAACAGCTGCAGTGGGGGGCATGATAAACACAGCAAGGATGAAAATCACATTGACGATGTGTCTGTTGTGGATGCTGTTTCTCCAAAATACACCAGTCCAAATTGCACATATGGTGCAGCAGGAGATGGCAAAAAAGATGATAACCAAACTGGATACAAAATGGAAAATCACATGTTTACACCAGAAATTCATGTGACACCTGGGGAAGGAGGCTATTCATCCTCATGCGAAACCAGCATGTGACTATGGATAAAGTAAAATCAATTTTTTCTGGTTCTTTAAAACTGCTAGTTGGATGATGCCTGTTATTAATATAATAAAATGGCATAATTCATGTGCCTATGATATTTTTGCATGGCATGATGAATCTTTTAATCCAGCCGCTGTTTGACTCAAAACATCAGAGACTGCTTTTCTGCAGACAAGGGATTTGAGAACAGTGCGACAAAACTTAGGGTTCCATGTGGAGCCCATGTGCTGTAAAGTTTGGAGTTGTTTTCACCTTTCCAGTAAAAAGATGAGAATCATTTTATGCTACCACAAGTTCACTACACTGGAATATTTTAGGATTTGCACAAAGGGAGGACAGCATATACGTGCATGAATTGGAAACCAATGTGAAACAGAGGTGCTTAGAGCCTGTAAAATACAATTCTTTGTAAATAGTTGGGAATATGCCAAGGTTTCATAATATGAAGCAATTACAGAAAACGATTACTCTGATGCAGTTTTTTTCCTTCACAGCACGATGCCTGGAGGAAGTTTATAAAGTGTTGTTGCAAAGGCGCAACCAGTAAACAGAAATAACAAGTATATTGACCTGGAGTTTCCTCCTGATTTATGCACAGATAATTTGGGCGCAAACAAATTAAACACTGTAAAAGATTGCTAAAATTTGACCGTAAATGACTTATACTCACAACTGCAATATGCCCAAGTATCTGCTGTCTTTTAAGTGTGTCTTTTAAACTCTACTGCCCCCAAATGAATCCCCACTCACAAAATGGTTATACCCCCAGCACCAGAACACATGAGTTTCTTCCAGTTGTGATTTTTTGGGGGTGGGGTAATTCATTATGTTGTACACAGATTCTCATTTGCACAGGTACCGAAGGCCACATGAATCCAGCTCAAATCAGCTGACTGATAATGACCAATAGTGAAGTAAAGCCTCTGCTCTACTGACAGGAATCATACATCTTTAAAAGAAACTTGAAGGCCCACTTTCTGGCTGTTCCTCTGCTGGGACGGAAAAATTAAAAATACTTCAGGCTCTATACAGAACCATTTAAATGAATTATTGTAAAGTTAATGTAACAGAGAAATGAATGCTGATTACCTTGTAGTCTCAGGGTCTTAACTCGTGAAAATTTTTTCTTCACATTTATATTAACCCACCCGAGCACCTTGAGGACCGATGGGGTGGAATGTTCCAGTCCCACCAGCAGCGGGAAACCTGGTGGGAGGGGGAACCTAATTTGTCATGAGGCCAAAAATCAGTTCCCCAGTGTCAGGATTAACTTTAGGAATTAAGTTCTCAGAACTTTAAAGGCCAGTTAAAGTGGATTGAGCTTCCCAACAAACAATGTCAGGAAGCCCTTTTGTATGCATTAGCATGTCATGCGTACTCATTAAAAGGCCACTTCACTAGAATTAAGTTCCCCTGTCAAATTAAGTTCTCTGTCAGCGAGAAATCAGAATGTTCACTCTTACAATTGTAACTAAATGGCATGCACTTGGTGAGGTCAACTTCTTCCATGATTAACACTGAGTTGCTGCTACATTATCCTCTTTCGGGAGTGTCCGTAAATGTTAGCCTATGCTTGAGACCAGGTGGTTGCAGGGCAAGTTGAGGAGGACAACCAAGGAAGAGAGGGTTAGCCGGGAGGGGTGGGGCAGTGGCCGGGCAAAGGTGGAAGGGATAGTGCAGGCTGCCAGGTGCCCTTCAAGTATGATGCCCAGATCTTCGACCCCATAAGGTAACAGCAGAGACAGCGACTTCCTGTCCGCCCCGCCGCAACATTTGGTGTGATCCGCATGGATGTATAGGTAATAGGCTGACCAGTGCAGGATCAGACCACCCCCCCTCCCCCAACCCCCGTCGGAAATCATTCCCACTTCCACGCCCACACCGAACTTAGAGTCCAGAATGGAAGATTCCACCCAAGAGCTCTGCTCGAGTGACAAACTAATTACACTATTGACTGCACTGATTCATGGGAAATTTTACGATAGGGCTTATGCTTATTAGTTTACACGGAGATTGAAGTGCAAGTTCACCTCAGCTGTTTAGGCGCATTGTCAGATGCATTTTGGGCATAATTTCCTGATCGTGCCCATGGAGGAAATTCCAGGACATCATTTCATTCTATCCTGATTAGGTATATGTTCATTAAAAAAGGGGCAGAAACTATTTTATGTAGGCTATATTTATTTGTAATAAGAGGATATTAAGTTGAGATTTGCATAAATGTTAGTTTAATATATTTTTGTTAAAACTGAGTTTTGAAAGAGTGGGGAGGATTTAATGACCAGGAATCAGAATGCACAGCATTAGTCTCTCACTGGTTTATCTTATATTGATACTTGCCAAATAGTCATTATAAATGGATAAACTGTATTTTTCTTGTCAGAATTCTATTTTTATGGGTTATTTGAATAATATATTTGTGTATTTTGGAGGACCCAAGACTACCACATAAGTTTAAAGGGTTTTCAGGGGAATAGTTATTTATTGTTACCCTTCTAAACTTTGCTGACTCCACGATTAATGTTAAATGTCCATTTGTCTAAGTTTTTGTGCATCACAAGATAAGTAATTAAACATATAGTCCACTTCCTCAAAATTGATGACTACTCAGTGGTCAGAATTTAAATTATCTGCATTTGGAGATTTTCCTATGGAGCCATCTGGAGATTCCTGGTGTATGGTCATAAATTCTCATCATATTGGAAAAATTTCTTTCTAAATTATGTGTGACAGAACTGTAAAGCTATTCTTTACGAATGTGTTTACAGTTCTTTTGCACACAGTGCACATGGAAACTTCCCTATAGATTGTTAAGTTCTTGTCGCTGTAAAACCACTGTACTTGCTAATATATAAGATTTCACATATTTCATTTGCACTTTGGTTAATGTCATTGTTTAAGTGGTGTACTGTAAATACTTCTGAACCATTAATTAATGAGAGAATACAGAAAGCAAATCTTTTAGTTTGTTTTATTCAGTAAGTTTTATTTATAATTTTGATAGGATAGACATTTTTCCAATGAACTAAACTAATGCCAGTCAGACACTTTATGCCTGAATTGTTGGACCGTGTTTTCTGTACACATCAGTACATTCTAACACAGTAGAAGCATACTGTAATGGCTTTAACCTGTGTTCAACATGTGGTTTGATACCTTAAGTTGTGAAAGTGATATCATGTTTCTTTCTCACTGAGCAAATAATATCAACTTTTTTGTTTCTTAATTACTGACAAATAGCACTGCAGAATATTTTTTCAAATAATGGAACCAGATCTTTACATTTGTTGGCATTTTGTTACTGGCCATGCCAGACAGATTGCTATGAAAGCATCGGTAGATTGTGAATGATATTTGAATAGGTAAAATATAGCTTGAAACTGAAAGTAGCTTTTGTGGTTTTATGAAAAAATAGCTTTTGATGAAATGAAAATACCAGAGCACTCCTAATAGAAGTGTCTTCAGTGAGCAAGTTGGGGCATAAAAAGGAAAAGTGACTGGAAAACAATTAACAACTCATTTTTTATCTGCCGGAGCAGAAACACTTTGAATGAAAACAGGTGGGATTTTCTGTGTGTCTCTTAATGCAAGAATCATTCCTAAGACAGTCAAAATGTTAGCTTGTATTCCGATAAGCCACTAATATACACTGTTAATCAAAAACATTGAGGCAGTACTATTAAAATGTAAAGCTTATGTATGGAAAAACAAAATGCACTTTCTAGCACTAATAACACGTTTATAAGACCCTAGTAAATAATTTGTCTAATCCAAAGGAAAACCATGCTGTCACAATTTATTTATTTATTCAAGTGCCCATATATAAATCAATAACATCAGATCTGCAATACATCTGTAACATGCTAAGCAATCCATTTTATTTTTATGACAAAGTTAAGCTTTTTTTGCAATACACAATGTAAAACATGAACCTTGACTTTAACTCTGGCCAGAAGTTGTCAGTCTAAGCCCCAGGATGTAAGGCTAATGTGGGTATTGCAAATGAAGCTCAGGGGTTAATACTTCCCAGGGGAGGGTAGGCATAAACAACTGCCTCTTAACTCCCCAAATGGGGAGGTTGGGACAAGTCAGAAATTAAAATTCTGAAACAGGACATCAACCCATTTTGAACTTGCCCACCTGCAGTTTTAATGGAGGCAGAACAAGGCAGACCAATCGACTTGCAGATGTGTAGCAGAGGGATTGGGTATGTAAATGGTATAATGAGGCTGCTGCCTACACTTTAATAGTCATACTATTTTTTAACTCACTGGATTTCCAAGGCCTCAGGAAACCTGGCAGGTGAATGATAACAACTGAATCCATTCAGCACTGCTGATGGACCAGCAGGAGCACGAGTGTTTTCTCCTGGCTCTACAAACTAGCCAGTAATTGGCCATGCATTTTTTTATGCTACACCCCATCATCAGCATCCCTGGCCACCATCGGATTTCCCTGGACCACTATCAGATCCCCGAGCACCATTTGTTCCCCATTTCCCGCCTACCATCTGGTCCTCCCTTCCATCATTGGACCCTGATCAACATCTGCTCCTCAATCCCACCATAAAAGCCCCTGTGCCTCCATCCCTTCCCGCCACTTCACCATCGCAACCCCCTGTCCCCCGTCCCCTGGCCATCAATTGCTCCACCATTGCTCACCATTAGCTTCCCCAAATACTAGCCGTTTTCCCCACCCTTGACTACTATTGGATCTGTCCCATGCTAGAAAATCCGTGCACTGTGATCCCACTGCTCCCCCAATGATTAGGAATGCATCTGTGATTGGGCCAACCCCCCCTCCCCCCAATTAGGCTGAGTTGTCCTCCTCAGCTAACACTCAGTGTTAGTTACAGGCTTCACCACCCAACAGGCCTCCAATCTATCATTTGGGCTGACTGTAGACAGAAAAAAAAATAAAGGAGCCCTTCAGTTAAAATTTGTGGTACTTTAAGGAATCTGGTTCTTCTGCAAAACAGCACCTGCCCACATCACCCAATGCCCACACCACCCAGCCCCCACACGGAACATGGCTCCGGGTTAAAATCCAGGCCAAGGTTTCCACATGGGGCCTAGAGGAATGCTCATGCTCTTTCTGGCTCGCAAAGAAACCAAGTAAAATTAAATACATTTAATTAGCTATACAACACTTCTGGCCCTGTTTCTCTCTACCATCCGGTTGCCATCAGCATGACATTAGCAGACCTAATCTACATATTAGAGTAGGACTCTCCCCACTCTGCTTTTCTGCAGATTTCCACTCACTTGTGAAAAAGATCAGGTTAAAACACCTGCTGTAAGGTGAGAAGAGAAGGAAGCAAGACCACGGCTGCCAGGTCGCCACATGCATTTTAATTGACAACCTGTCCAGTTTACACAGTCAGACAGAGTTCAAATTGGCAATATAGCGGTTCAGTGCCATCAATTAAAGTATTCTTTTTTGTGGTAGAATTAGGGTTTTGCACTTGGCCACTTTAAAAGTATATTTTGAAAAGCCAATAGTATGCCAGCTCACAGCCACTTGAAGGCACCTGGCTTGTAATAATACGACCTCCACCCCCACTTCCCAAGTTACTGGTACTTTGCATTCATATGGGCACTTTGCACTTAAATAATGGCTGCAGCACAGCAGATGTAAATTACTGTCAAACATTAAAATGGCTTTGCTTACCAGTATGCCATATCAATAATTGATTTTTAACACTAGCACAATAATAAATCATTTTTCTATAGGGACAGCCATAATTAATTTGGTAATATGTCAGATATACGAGCAGTTACATGGGGTTTTGAAAAATCTTCTGAATAGTTAGAAAGGTAGTTACATTATTTTTCTGTAGCAGTACCATTGCACACCTTAACTGTAATATTACATCTCGGATACATGTGATTAGTGGCTACTTACATTGAAAATAATGTTGTTCATCTACAAGACAGTATACCTTTAGTATTTCAGTTTGTTTTTTGTTTAGTTACATTTGCTCATATGGAGAGCAAAAGCTTATCTATTTTAAAGTATTATTATATTCTGTTCCAACTGTTGTCATTCTTTGTCATTCACCTTTACTGAACATATTAAGTAAAGAAAGGCAGAAAACTTTGAGCCAGAGCTCCCGAGGAGTGGCAGTCACAGTCAGGTTGCTGCACCACTCCTTTTTATTTACCCAGGTTAGAAGATGCACATTTCTTGCCCATTCTTCCGGCTCAGGTCTGGTGAGAAATGTGCAGCGTACTGGTTCCGAAGGCCTCCAGGTGCAGCGTGGTGGGGGGTGGGGAATGAAGCCATGCCCCCTTCTGATGGCACTAGCTGCCGTAAACCAGGTAAGTTTAGGTCCCTGTGTTTAAATGCACTTTGAGAAACCAGGGAGAAGCAAGTGTATAAGGTAAGTGGGTAGGAATGGTGGGGTGGGGAGGGGTGGGGTGGGCGGGGTTGTTGGGTGTTGGGGTAGGGGATAGGATGCATTGGGGATAGCATGGGTCAGGGCATGTTGAGTGGTCAGTTGGGAAGTTGGAGGTGAGGTGGGGGGATAGTTGGGAGTTGCCAGGGGGTGGGGGTGTAGGGGGCAGTCAGGGAGTGGGAGAATGGACGGGAGGCTGGGATGGTAGTCAAGGAGTCCAGTGGGGAGTCGGGGTGGTCAGTACCATCGTTACCCAGGAGTTTGAAGTGGTTTTAATCCTTCTAACTTTTCTTGGGTAACTATTCTGTTAAGGGAGTCGGAACCATCCAAAGTCTCTGATTTTGATCAGAGGGTTGGATTGTTCCTGGTGCTGGGTAATTGCCCATCTGATGTTGAAACTTCTTGGGTAATTGCCTTGCAGTCTTTGCATGGGGGCTTCCGCGGGAACCCCCAGGGCAGCTTCTCTGGTACGACCAGATGGCCAGAATGGCCATTCAGTCCATGTGAAAAGGACTGTTAGTTAGGATGTGGAAGAGTTAAAATTCCATCAGTGCAAACAATGGGCAGAATGATGTTGCAGCAAATGTCCTGATGGCAGCACTGGAAGTGAGTAGGACTTCCACTCAGAGGCAGAAGAGCTGGTCACATGCAATCATGTGGTGGCCAGCCAATTAGCTTAGCACAGCTGAGAGGCATGGTCAATTGTGTGGTGGGTGGGGAGGAGGAGGGGGTGGTTGGTGCAAAAAGTTGCCATCACCCTGCACACTCTCCCAGTCACCTTTGACCATTTCTCCATCACCTTCGACCCTCCATCACCCTTGCCCTGTCTTCTGTGACCCTTAAGCCACCCATCATCACCCTTGATCAACTGTTAACTGTTATCTGTTCTGATGATGCCACTTTCAAAAACAGTTCCTCTGACATGTCCTCCTTCTTCCTTAACCGAGGTTTTCCACCCATGGTGGTTGACAGGGCCCTTAACCGTGTCCGGCCCATCTCCCGTGCATCCACCCTCACACCTTCTTCTCCCTCCCAGAAACATGATAGCGTCCCCCTTGTCCTCACTTATCACCCCACCAGCCTCTGCATTCAAAGGATCATCGTCTGCCATTTCCGCCTATTCCAGCATGATGCCACCACCAAACACATCTTCCCTTCACCGTCCCCCCCCACCTCCAGCGGCATTCCGCAGGGATCATGGGATCATTCACTCCGGGACACCCTTATCCACTCCTCCATCACCTCCTACAACTCAACTCCCTCCCACAGCACCTTCCCATGCAACCGCAGAAGGTGCAACACCTGCCCCTTTACTTCCCCTCTCCTCACCGTCCAAGGGCCCAAACATTCCTTTCAAGTGAAGCAGTATTTCACTTGCACTTCCCTCAATTTAGTCTACTGTATTCGTTGCTCCCAATGTGGTTTCCTCTACATTGGAGAGACCAAACGCAGACTGGGTGACCGCTTTGTAGAACACCTTCGGTCTGTCCACAAGCATTACCCAGACCTCTCTGTCGCTTGCTATTTCAACACACCACCCTGCTCTCATGCCCACATGTCCATCCTTGGCTTGTTGCATTGTTCCAGTGAAGCTCAACGCAAACTGGAGGAACAGCACCTCATCTTCCGGCTAGGCACTTTACAGCCTTCCAGACTGAATATTGAGTTCAACAATTTTAGATCATGAACTCTCTCCTCCATCCCCACCATCTTTCCGATTCCCCCCACTTTTTTTCCAATAATTTATATAGGTTTTTCTTTTACCACCTACTTCCATTATTTTTAAATGTATTTCCATCCATTGTTTTATCTCTACCTTTTAGTCTTTTTTGATTCCTTCACCCCACCCCACCCCCACTAGGGCCAACTGTACCTTGCTTGTCCTGCTTTCTACCCTTAACTATCACATTCCTCAGATAAAAGACCACCTTCAACAACTCTTTGTCCTTTTGTCTGTGACATTTTTTGGTTATCTCCACCTAACACTGGCCCTCTATCCAGCTCTATTTGTCCCATCCCCCCTTAAACCAGCTTATATTTCACCTCTCTTCTATTTTTACTTAGTTCTGTTGAAGAGTCATTTGGACTCGAAACGTTAACTGTGCTGCTCTCCGCAGATGCTGCCAGACCTGCTGAGTTTTTCCAGGTATTTTTGTTTTTGTTTTGGATTTCCAGCATCCGCAGTTTTTTGCTGTCAACTTAGAGCTACCTCCCCTCACCATCAAGCTTCCCCTCAACACTCTGGACCTGTACCCCCACCCCATCCTCAAACCGCTCCTTATCACCCTTGAATGCCTCAGTTACCCTTAACTTCCCAGCCTCACTACTGACCTAGCCTCAATCATCTTTGAACTCCCCTCTATGAGGTTTGAGCTGCCTTTGGCAGAGATTAACCTTCCCTCTGTAATCCAGCTCCCTCCCCCTGTCCCCCATGACTCTTCTTTGGGCCATCATGACCTGACCTCTCTCCCTTGGATAGCCATGCTCCAACCCCCCTCGAGACACCACCCAAGCTCAATGCTACAGCTCAGCCTCCTTTTCCCTCGTCCAGCAAAGACCTCCATAGAAGAAAAGCAGCTCCTACTCAGTCCAAATCCACCAGGAAGTCTACCTTGCCTGCTGAACACCACCTTTAACCAGTCATGAATCTGAAGGCACGTGTTTCTCATTTGCTGCTGACTTAATCGCAAAGGTCCAGTTTAATCTGGTAACCATGTGATTCAATGAATATACATGACATGCTAACCATGATTCATGTTTAATCTGCCGCCAACTTTCTTCTCAACTTCATCCCCCTGTCAAGAAGCTGACATTTCACCTCCTGCAAAATTAAGGGCCCTCCTCACTTCTTGCTCCCAGCAGCTTCACTAGATGCTGTTAAGAGTGTGTTCAGTCAATCATATCTCTTTCACAGGCACAAACCTATGTTGAAGTTTCAGTAAAATTGTTCTGGTTGTTATTAATCTATATAATCATGTCTTTACTGTAATATTTACTTTTGTTGAGTGATTATAATGTCACAACTGAGTGGCAGTCTGTGAATGAAATGTATTCAAAACCAAACTGAATCCAGCAGACAATTAAAGAAAAGGTTCTCAGCCATCTATAGACTAAAGGAGCACACTTGGGGTAGAATCTTCGGCTCAGTGAGCGGGGACGGGGCCTGCTCTCTGAGGCGTAAAATGATGCACGGTGACATCAGGTGTGCATCCCGACATCACCGCGCGTCATTTAGATTTTCAGTTCGGCGGGCGCACAGCCAACTCGGCTGCGTGCCCACCGAACTGTAAAAGGTCTATTAAGTCCATTTAAAAAGCCAATAAAGCAATTAGCTGAGCTGCCCATCCAACCTTAAGATTGGCGGGCAGGCGAAGAGCCCAGGCGGCCTTCGCATTTTTTATGGACCCTCATCCACAGGCGGGATGAGATTTCATGAATGTTTTTAAAGTGATTGAAAATTTTTAATAAAATTAATGGACATGTTCCAGCTCATGTGACAGTTTCACATGAAGGGACATGTCCTTCAATTTTTTTTATCTTTCTTCAATGTTTCATAAATGAAAGTAATCTCCCTGATGCAAAAGAGCGCACTCCCCGACTCAGGCAACCCACCCCCCACCCACCTGCACAGGGATCACTCAGCACTTCTGGGCGCGTCACATCGGGTGGGCCTTAATTGGCCTGCCCACATAAAATGGCAGCACCCAGCCGATCGGCTGCGCACCCACTCACGCCCACCCCCACACAACCCCCCCCCCACCCCCAACCAATGGGGAGAAAACAAAACCAGCAGAAATCTGTCTGAAAGTTTTTATTTCATTACAGCTCATCAGTAACTCTAATCTAATGTCAGTATTATTTGTAATGCCCCTTTATGTTATATTTTATTTATTTTACAAATTAGTTCTTTCTGATTAACCTGCAGTTTCATCTTTCTGGTTGCAACTAAATACTTCAATCCAGTTATTCAAAGATGTAGGGTACCCAGCAGTATATGAAAATGAAAGACTCCTTTATTATTCATGCATGAGAAATGACAGTTATATCAGCAAAGTGGAAAAATGGCACATCTGAAGAAAGAGTTTTCTGCACAGGCTTCAGAAGTATACATTTTATGGATTTAATCCAACCTGCCACAGCAGGAACCATAGCAACCAGGCCCGCTTAATCACTGGAGATCAGTCTCCCAATAGCGGGAGAACCTTCCCTATTAAGTCAGAGGACAGAAGGGGCTGATACGGGATTCCTAGCACCAGCAGCAGGATGTCAACTGGACTCATTAATGAGACCTATTACCTATAGACACCTATTATCCCTGAGACCACCGCAATTTAGTGGTGGCCCAAGGATTTAATGGGAGGCATACAGCTTTCCCTGTCTGGTTTGCCAGTGGCCTCCCAGTTGGGGGTGGGGTGGGTGGAGAGAATAGGGCAAGGGATCCCTTGTTATCAGGCACCTTGTGCCTGATCAAGAGACCTGGAATCAAAAGAGGGGGGTGCTGAAAGCTACCCTTGCCTCCAATTCCCCCTGCGACCTTCACCTCATGACCTCCATCCCATCCTCACTCACCTTTGGCCTGGGATCCCATGATGTTCCTGGGCCTCTGGTGGGCGCAGTGCTGCGGCATTCACCACTGGTGCTGGGGGCAACCTGTAGCTGCCGGCCTCTGATTAGCTGGCAGCTCTCAGTTGGCATGACTTCCACTGCAGTGCACCTCATTCACAGGGGAGGCCTGACAATGGCTCATTAAGTACCGGAAGGGCAC
The DNA here is from genome assembly GCF_017639515.1 of Carcharodon carcharias. Lineage (NCBI taxonomy): Eukaryota > Metazoa > Chordata > Chondrichthyes > Lamniformes > Lamnidae > Carcharodon > Carcharodon carcharias. The sequence continues at coordinate 81,348,388 of NC_054472.1, read as the reverse complement.
TTAATTCCATTGGGCCTCCCGTGTGTAACTGCCAGGAGTTCTCTGCTTCATTGATCAATGGGCAAGACCCCCTATAGATCAATCCATTTCACTATCTGTGAAGATCCAAGATGCAAGATTATGAAGTTAGGTACAAGTTCTGAGCCACAATAGAGTTTTCATTTAAAAAAAACAATGTAGAACTTTTTGTTTGTTTGGAAAGGTTACCGCATTGCCCAAGGATTAAGTCACTTGAGACTAAATCTTCTGATTCTTTTTTATGTAAATTATTCTACCAATTGTAACACGAAAAGTTTGAAATAAAAACAGAAAGTGCTGGAATAACTCAGCAGGTCTGGCAGCATCTGTGGAGAGAGAAAAACAGAGTTTATATTTCTAGTTCAATATGACTTCTTCGGAACACTTTGGAACAAAAAGGTTTGGTTCACTAAGAGTATTTGAATTAGTGATTTCTTAATTGTTAAAATAAGGCTTGGTACAGGCCAGGAAAGTGGAATGTTTTCCCTTTAGACAAGATTTTGTGAATCAATTTTGCTTTTTTCAGCACTTCACTATTAAATTATAAATCCGACTCCTCTCTCAGCCAATTTGTCTTGGTGTCTTCTATACTCCTGCATTTCACGTTGTTAAAACTACTATTATATACTTTTGTATTACTAGATTTTACTGAACTGCAAAGTGTTTCTGTACAAATCAGCATATTTATGTGCATGTAGCTGTCTATAAAACTCATGTGACATCAGAATACTTGTTTAAGTCAAAATGTATGTAAAAATTAACAGTATTGTTCTCCATCACAATTATTAGCGTAAACAGGATATCAAATAAAAGTGTATACAAATCATCATTCATACTGTCTATCTTGCAACACTGTTCACTCTGAAAAGCATTCATATCCAACTGATAGCAATGCCATAGTCATTGATTTGCTTCTGGAGTTAAAAATCAGTTGGTTATATCTATGTAAGAAGCAAAGAGCTCCTCCAGCACTTCATACAATACTTTGACATGGCAAACAATCAAATGTTCAACAACCATCACATTTGTTTCTATATGTAACTACATTTATTTAGGTTTCCACCGAAACTACGGCAGCAGAGCAGCAGATATTTCAGCCAGCAATATTATTTTGATTGAAAAGTAGTGTTGTTCTGCTGGGACCTGGAATTTGGAGTGTAAATCAGAAACACCAGTTCTCCATCTGTTCTGATAAACAAGCTAAATTTCAATAGAATTGCCATCTGTCAGAAGATGTGCCAACCCCAGAGTGGTGGATGTAAACTAATGACAGGATAAGGAAGGCAAAACCTTCTGCCCCTAAAATTCTTACATTTAAAACAAAATTGCATCTGCCTTAAGTTGACTGGCTAACTGTCGAGGAGTAGATTGCCTGCATGATTTGTCAAGTGTGGTGATGTAATTGCTCTTGAGAAATAGCATAAACATGCAATATGCGCCTTTACCAGAAATCATTGTGGAGCAGGAGTCCTTAGGTTTCCCCATTCATAACCTTCCCATTTCCCAGCTCAACCAGCAACAGCTCTGCAAGCTACCATAACCCTGAGGGCTTACCTCCTAATGGGTACCATTCCTGAAAAAAGAGACATGTCATCATTGTCTTGTACTCGTCAGAATACCAATATAAGGGGAAAAACAACAATTTATATAGGATGAGGAGTGCTGATTGGTTGGCAAGTAGACTCTGAATGGTAGAGCTGTTGCCTTGGAGAATCCACCAGTGATGGTGACTGACAATTAACTGCCAAGACAAAAACAGAAAATGCTGGAAAAACCCAGCAGGTCTAGCAGCATCTGTGGAGAGAGAAACAGAGTTAACATTTTGAATCTGTATGACCCTTCTTCAGAGCTAAAGAGAAGTAGAAATGTGATGAAATTTATACTGTTTAAGGGAGGTGGTGCAGATGAAGCTGGATAGAAGGCCAGCGATAGGTGGGCACAAAGGAGAGACAAAGATGTCATGAACAAAAGGACAAAGGGAGTGTTAATGTAAGTGGTAAGGGCTGAAAAGGTGCTGATCATGGCACAAAAGTAAGAAAGCAGAATGTGATAATAGCAGAACAAAGGGAAGCGCTGTGTGAAAGAACATGGAACAAGTAACAGATGGCCCTTTTGGGATTTGGGTGGGGGGAGGGGCAGTGGTGGGGACAAAAGTATAGAAAATGGGACAAAACAATGAATTAAAAAAATAAAAATAAGTGCATAAAAAATAAAAATGAATGTTGAAAAATTAGATTTAAAAAGGGGTGAGGATAGAGGTGGGAGCTCATGATCTGAGGTTGCTGAACTCAATGTTAAGACTGGAAAGCTGTAAATTGCCTAATTGGAAGATGAGGTGCTGTTTCCAGTTTGCATTGGGCTTCACCGGAACATTGCAGCAGGTCAGTATGGACATGTGGGCATGAGAGCAGGGTGGTGTGTTGAAATGGGCAAGCAACAGGAAGGTCTGGGTCATGCTTGCGAACAGACCGAAGGTGTTCCTCAAAGCAGCCATCCGGTCTGCGTTTGATCTCCCCAATGTAGAGGAGACCGCATTGGGAGCAGCAAATTGAAGGTGGTGCAAGTGAAGCGTTGCTTCACCTGAAAGGAGTGTTTGGGCCCTTGGACAGTGAGGAGGGAGGAGGTAAAGGGGCAGGTATTACAACTTCTGTGATTGCATGGGAAGGTGCCGTGGGAAGGGGATGGGGCATTGGGGGTGATGGAAGAATGGGTCAGGGTGTCTCGGAGGGAACATTCCCTATGGAATGCTGACGGTGGGGGGGAGGGGGGTGGTGGTGGTGAGGGGAAGGTGTGTTTGGAGTTGGCGGAAATGGCGGAGGATCCTTTGAATGTAGAGGCTGGTGGGGTGATAAGTGATGACATGGAGGACCCTATCATGGTTCTGGGAGGGAGAGGAAGGGGTGAGGGCAGAGGTGCGGGAGATGTGTCGGACACGGTTCAGGGCTCCGTCAACCACCGTGGTGGGGAGACCTCGGTTCAGGAAGAAGGAAGATATGTCAGAAGCCCTGTTTTGGAAAGTGACATCATCAGAACAGATGCAACGAAGGTGAAGGAACTGAGAGAATGGGATGGAGTCCTTACAGGAAGCAGGGTGTGAGGAGCTGTAGTCAAGCTAGTTGTGGGAGTCGGTAGGCTTGTAATGAATATTGTGGACAGTCTATCATCAGAAATGGAGACAGGTTAAGGAAGGGAAGGGAAATGTCGATATGGACAATGTGAAGGTGATAGAGGGGTGGAAACTGGAAGCAAAATTGATAAATTTTTCCAGGTCCAGACGAGAGCATGAAGCGGCACCAAATCAGTCATTGATGTACCAAAAAAAAGAGTTGTGGGAGGGGGCCTGAGTAGGACTGGAACAAGGAATGTTCCACGTACCCCATAAAGAGACAAGCATAACTGGGCCCCATGCGGGTAATTGGAAGAAGTGAGACAAGTTTAAGGAGAAATTGTTCAGTGAGAGAACAGGTTCAGTCGGGCGGAGGGGAGTAGTGGTGGATGGGGATTGTTTGGGCCTCGGTTCGAAGAAAGCACAGAGAGTCCTCAGACCATCCTGGTGGGGGATGGAGATGTAGAGGGATTGGACATCCATGGTGAACAGGAGGCAGTTAGGTCCAGGGAACTGGAAATTGTTGATATGACGCAGGGCATCAGAGGAATTGTGAATGTAGATGGGAAGAGACTGGACAAGGGTAGAGAGAACGGAATCAAGATAGGAAGAAATGAGTTCCGTGGGACAGGATTGGTCTACCGGTACAGTCCTGTTTGTGGATTTTGGGGAGGAGGTAGAAGCGGTCTGTCTTGGGTTGGGAGACTATGAGGTTTGAAGCTGTGGAGGGAAGATCTCCAGAGAAGATGAGGTCAGTGACAGTCCTGGAAACCATGGCTTGATGTTCAGGGTGGGGTCATGGTCTGGGGGATGTAGGAAGAAGTATCTGAGAGTTGGTGCTCTGAGAGTCTGTGAGGTAGAAGTCAGTACGTCCGACAACAACAGCACCACCCTTGTCGGCAGGCTTGATAACAAAGTCAGGGTTGGACCTAAGGGAACGGAGTGCAGCAAGTTCAGAATGAGATAGGTTAGAGTGGGTGAGAAGAGCAGAGAAATTGAGGCAGCTGATGTCATGCCAACTGTTCTCAATGAAAAGATCAAAAGCAGGTAAGAGGCCAAAGAGAGGGGTCCAGGTGAAGCGAGAATACTGGAGGCGGGTGAAAGGATCCATGGTATGTGGGGAGGACTTCTGCCCAAAGAAGTGAGCACAGAGACGAAGAGTTCAGAATCGTGCCAAGCCCAAAATTAATTGAGGTGAGGGCATAAAGGTTTGAAACTGAGTCCTTTACTGAGTACTGAACATTCAGCATCAGCGAGCAGAAGGTCAGAGGGTATAGTGAATACGCGGCAAGGGCTGGGATTAGAAGAAGGGATGGGATCCGAGGGATGGGAAGGGATGGAGGGTCCTGGATGGGCATTGGTATCAATAAGTTGTTGGAGCTTGCATTTCTTAGCACCTGAAAGGAAGAGGAAAGGTTTCTTGTTAAGGCGTCAGATGAGATGAAGAATAAAATGAAACTGGGTACAAGGACAGCTTTGAGATAGAATGAGTCGGTGCTGCTAGAGAGAGAGGTCAAGTGTGTTCGTATGGCAGCGCATGGCACTGAGTGTGGATCTCAGGATGCGGCGAGAATAGCAGTCTGAGGAACGTTGTATATCCGGGAGACACCTGTAATCCTGGATTCGAAACATGAGGGATGGAACTTCAGTTGGAAAAAATTAACTGCCAATCAGTTTTTGAAATTTAAATCAGGTGGCTTGACCCTGATTGGTCAAGTCATTTCCCTGAGAAATAAGTCAGCGAATGGCTATCATTTGTTTTGTTTAGCTGAAACAAGCGCAATGTGTGTACATGTTCTTTCCGTCTACAAAGAACAGGACCCTGTGTATTAATATATGTAGTTTCCAGTACATGCGAATGTGCCACACTGCGAGCTGACTGACAATCTTAAATTGGTTGTCAGCGTAATTCTTAGCACACTGAGGATTATTTAGCAAATGGTGTCCAGTCATGGAATTTGTGTGTACTGGAAGCTACATATATTAATACAGGGGCCCTGTTCTTTATAGGCAGAAAGAACATGTACACAATTGCATCTGTTTCAGCTAAATAAAATAAGTGACAGCCATTCGCTGACTCATTCCTCAGGGCAATGCCTTGACCAATCAGGGTCAAACTGCCTGGTTTAACTTTCAAACAATGCTTGGCAGTCAACTATCAGTCACCATCACTGGTGCATTCTCCTTGGCAACAATTCTACCAATCAGAGTTCACTTGCCAATCAATCAGTATTCTCTTCTCATATAGAATAATTTGTTGTTTTTGCCTTATATTGGCATTGTTGTAAAGTGTCCTGATGAGTGCAAGACAAAAAGCTTTGACATGCCTCTTTTTTCAGTAATACTCAAGTTCTGTACTACCAAACGACCATTTGGGTACCATTCCATTGGGTCCCCCGCTTCTCCTGTTCCAACCTACTAGCCCTAACATCAATCCCACTGGCTCTAAGAAGGAGACAGATTTAGTGAATTTAAATGAAACTGGATGTTATAATTGGCTGGGCCTCGCAGCCTTTGTGAATAGCTGTGTGTCCTCCATTTCAGACCCTTGCAAACTCCTCCTCACCCGAGGCAAAATCGATCCCTTACAAGTTTTAACATGACATTGTCCAACTTGTGCTCTATCAATTACAGAATCAATCTCATCTGACACCAATTGAAAGATCAGTGAGAACTGCCAATCTTGCAAGATTTAGTTTGCTGCTCCTGTGTTTTTCTTTTAAGTATGGTTATTTTTCAAAGCAATAAAAATCTGATTTTATTTGATTATTTTGTATTTTTGGAAATTACAAGAAATGTAAATAAATGTTATTTCTGATCCTAAGTCTAGAATGGAATGAATCAGAATTATTACAGCATAGAAGGAAACCATTCAGCCTGTCATGTCTGTGCTTGCTTTCTGAAAGGGCAATTCACTTACTACCACTCCCCCACTTTCTCCCCATAGCCCTGCACATTCTTAAATGCCTCAATTGAACCTGCTTACACTATATTCTCAGGCAGTGCATTCCTAACTCTTCACAGTTCAAGAAACTTCCAAGTCTTGTATCATCCACAAATTTTGAAATTGTGCCCTGCACCCCATGGTCTCGGTCATTTATGTATTTCACGAAGAGCAGGAATCCGACCACCGACCTCTTGGGAATGTCACTATCAACTTTCCTTCTGTCCAAAAAACACCCATTCACCACTATTCTCTGTTTCCTATCAATCAATTTTGTATCCATGTTGCTACAGCCCTTTTTATTCCATGAGCTCTAACTTTGCTCACAAATATATTTTATATTTTTATACTTTTCAACTGTTTCAGGAGAAATTTGGGAGATTTTTGACAAAGCTTAATTATTTTCCATTCTAAGCTGCTCTTAGATTTGTAGCCCCTGTAAATTGATACAAGACTTGGAATTTTTTGAACTGTGAAGTGTATAGTGTAGAGTTAGGATCTGGAATGCACTGCCTGAGTTTTTTATATTTTACCCCTTGCTTTCATAGCTACAAAACCTGTGAGAAAAAGAGTCATGTTTCGGGAAGTCATATCAAGAATCTGGGTGCATACTTCTCTACAAATTTTTGAGTGACCCTGTATCGAAGGGTCTTTCTCTGTGTGGTTTGTCTTAGAAGGGATTATTTCTGGGAGTACGGCACCTGATGTTCATAATCCTTCACATTAGCGTCAGGCCAGCTGAAGCTTGATGTTGCTCATACTACATAAAATTAGCTGATATGGCTGTCAGTCCGTGCTCACATGCAAACTCCAGCCCCTAATCAACTTTTAGTTGTAAGTCCAATAGAGGTTTAATGGCAAATTTTCCATCTGATTATTGTATGGAAGAACATTTTTATTCCTCTGATCCAAGATTGAGTAATTATACAGATAGCCAAGTATCTGTCAAAGAAAGGTATTTTTTATTTAACAGTTAGTTAAAAATTATTAACTGGAAAAGCATTGCCTGCAATCTATTTTTATACACACAGCTAATTAAAATAAAATTATTCCCTTTTATTTCTACTACTTGTTTTAATTAAAATCATTGTTCCTTTTAAATAAAAAGTGACTTATTTTATTTCCAAAGTTAACTGTATTTACCTGTGATAACGCTGAGGGAGCATTTACAAAACCAGAAGTGTCATGAGCATGCTCATTGATTTCCCATATGCAATAGCATTGAGATCTGAATCACTCATTAATTTTAAGTAGACAAGGCAGCTTAAATTATTGGTTAACTTACTTTCATGCACAAGTCTTTCTTTGCAATTAGATTTCTCCACAACAACAATGGAATGACTGACATTTTCACAGGCAGATACCGCAGAACCCCAAAGCACGAAAGGAAAAAGTGTAGGTGCAGTTTCTCACTCATACAAAATAATTACAGGGATCAACAGAGTACATGCAGGAAGGATATTTCCCCTGGCTGAGGGGGTCTAGAGCCAGGTGACACAGTCTCAGGATAAAGTTAGGCCACTTAGGACAGAGATGGGAGTAAATTTCTTCACTCAGAAAGTGGTGAATCTTTCAAATTCCCTAGCCCAGCGGTCTGTGGAGGCTCAGTCATTGAATATGTTCAAGACAGAGATCAACAGATTTCTAGATAGCAAAGAAATCAAGGGAAATGGGGTAGTGCAAGAAAATGGTTTTGAGTTAGAAGATTAGCCATGACCTAATTGAACGGTGGAGCAGGCTCCTATTTCCTATATTTCTATGATTTCAGAAGGAATCTATTGAGCATTTGGGGAAAGTAAACTTGCAAGATTACAAGGGTGGACTGGAAAAATGGATCTGACTGGATTTCTCTAAAGAGAATTGGCACTGACTCAATGGGTTGAATGGCCTCCTTCTTTGTCGTAATGACTCCATGACACTCCAATGTTATTACAAAATCAATTGGCCACCCACCTAATTAAATCTGTCATTGCAGGATATGAGACATTGGGAAATCATCTTCATCATCTATGAGTTCAAATGGTCACCCACTTCCTCCTTTCTACTGGATCTCTGAACTCTCAAACACTGGGCAGAATTTTGCGTTTGACGGGTGGACAGGCCCGACCGACTCGGCGGTGGGCGGGCAGCCAATCCTGCTGCCGAAACAGACCATGCCGCCATTTTGTGCAGGAGGGCCAATTAAGGCCCGCCCAGTGGGGTTTTGGGTCCCGTGTTCATCGGGAAAATTAAATCGGCGGCGGGCGTGTTCAGACCGCCGGTTCCAATGGGGAACCGGCAGTCTGTATAAGGAGCGGCCAGGCAGCCTCCTTTAGGCTGTTCACCATGGCCAGTCACCGGGCAGCACAAGAGGTGAGGGCAGAGGAGGTGGAGGGGGGCAGGCTGCAGGGTAGGCCAGCGGGAGGCCACTGTGCTCCTCGGTTCTCAGATGCCTTCCTTGCTGTCCTCCTTGAAGAGGTGTCCAACCATCGGGATGTCTTGTTTCCGGAGGATGGGAGGAGGATGTCACCAAGCAGGCGTGACAGGAGGTGGCAGAGGTAGTAAGTCCTCAAGATGCTGTGCCGCAAACGCGTCAATGATTTGTTGCGCTCTGGAAGGGTGAGTACCATGTCGGCCTTGGCCATTTAACCCAGCAGGTAGCCTTAGCCTTTGAGCCCTCCCGCCCACCACCCCCACATCTTAATGTCGTTACTGCATTGGGCATTTGGCGCATGCTGGGTGGGCAAACAGATAGTGACCATGCTTACATCAGCCTTAGTGGTTGAGGAGAAGATGGGTTCTCCCCGCAGCATATGTTGGTGTTTGTCACACTTGAGAAGTCTGGGGGCAACCTGCAGGGGAGGCAGCTAGGCACATACTCAGAACTCCAACACATGTCTTATTGATGGTGATGAGATGATGGAAGGGAAGCCTCAAGGTGTCGTGGCCAAGAGCTATCTGCTGGCTTTGGTGCCACACCTAGTTGCGCCTCCTTGTCATGGGCACTAAGACCCATGTGTTATTCAAAGTGATGGACGCTGAATGTGTCCAAGGTGTCTGTTGGGGGATGGGGTTGGGAGCAGCCGTACTATCTCCTGGTGACTGGCCTCCATTCCAATACTGTGTGGACAGGAGCCGCTGGAGGCCTCAGATGGGCCACTGTGGTTGGGGTGTGGCATGCGCGTGCAGAGTACATGAGCGGTTAGCCCCAATAAATGGTCTTCCCTGTTCTGTAGGCAAAAACAGAACACAATAGCCAGGAGCATTTGTGGACTGGTGGTGGGCATGCCGTGCTGCAGCATGTCACCACCTTTGAGGAGCAGGCCATGGACCTGGGGAGGAGGCAAGTGGCCAGTTCGGCAGGTGTTGGTGAGGCTGGGGTGCAATGGCCAGGAATTTGAGGCCCACGGTCCCATCCACACTGTCTCCCCACCATCCACTGATGGTTGCTGCAATTGTTAATGCAGCAACACTGCTCATTCACAGACTGATACACTCAGACGTGTGGGTCATACACAAATGTCCCTCGGCCCCTTGAGGATGTGCGTCTCTAGCACCTTCCAAAGTCACCTTATCCCATTTGTGACCACTATCCCCATGGCCTAACATGTCATGGCATCGCTGCTGCACATCCAAAGACTTATTGCATCTTAGGAGGGTTTGTACCTCCACCACCTTTTCAGCCAGTGCGTCCCACATTACTCTGTCCAAAAGGTCCTCAGCACCTCACCTGTCAACCTCATGGCACTCAACTTAAATAAATGCCACCACATGAGTCACCCCTGCACCAAGGGGAAACGCTTCCTTCTGTCCACCCCTTCTATGCCCCTCATAACGGTATGAAGGTCAATAACGTGACCTGTCAATCTCCTGTGCTCCACGACAAATATCACAAGTGTATGCAATGTGTCCTCATAACTCCAACTCTCCAGGCCGGCATGCATCCAGGTCAGGAACCTGTGCACTCTCCCCACTCCAATGCTGTCCCTCCCATGAAGCGCAGGTCAACTGAACGCAGAAGTGTAGATGTGGCCTCGATAGTGTTTTCTGCACTTGCAATATGACCTTCCTTTTCCTACATTCTATTCCTCGGCTAATAAAGGCAAGTCTGGCTTTTACCTTGTTAATTGCCTTATGTTTCTGTTCTGCTACCTTAACGGGTCTGCCCATCAAGGTCCCTGTAATCATCCTTACTTTCCACGGTCCTGCCATTTCTGCTGTATTCCCGTACCTTGTTTATCTTGCGCAAGTGCTTAACCACACACTTATCCACATAACATTTCATGTGGCATTCCTTAGGTCATCTGACTAGCCTGTCTGTATGCACATATAATGTTTGGGCCTCCTCTTGATTATTTACCACCCCACCAATGTTGGTCTCCTTAAGTTCTTGAAGGTTGAGCGTAGTATGAGCCTGAGGGGGGAAAGGGATGAATTGTGTTACTGACTGAATGCTAACTGATTCACTATCCTTGCTCATTTCAGTATCACCACCGCATGACTGCCTGCATCACATCCAGAGCCCCCACTCCACACCTGAAGGGCATTAATTGGCACTTATGTCACATCCTTTCAGTGAGCCAGGCACCAGCGCAGCGACTACCGCATCAGTGGGGAATATAACATCGGCTAGTGTCCCAAGCACAGTGGAGAGGGTACTTCACAATCGCTGGAGGAGATGGCACAGACAGAGAGTGCCAATAGCACCAGTAGCCGGAGGTCTGCAGGGGACCAAGCACATACTGAGCTGGGCTGTGATGATGTGCCTCTGGAGATGTCAGCCATGAAGCAGCTGCAGGACAAGCGGCAGGGTGCGCAGGAGCATCTGGCAGGGTTGCATGAGGGTATGCTTCACTTGGTCTCTATGGTGGAGGAATCCAGGCAGAGTGTCAGTGATGGCATGAACCTCAGGACAGAGCTTCAGGCTTCCTCCATTGAGAGATTGGCGACTCTCATGGAGAAGGGCTTCCAACAGATTGAGAATCATCTGATGGGGTTACGCTCTGATCTGCAAGCCCTCACAGCGGTAATGGTCACAGGTGGTCATTGGCAATGTGGGAGATGTTCTGGGCACCAAGTGTCCCAGCCAAGTGCCCATCCATCTGCGGTGATCAGTGAGGTCCAATGTGACCTCATGCTGGCGCAGCAGCTGCCTGTTGTTGCTGCGAGCTCCTCTCAGGGCACTCTGGATGAAGGCAGTAGCTCCTCCGCCCCTCTGCCAGTGACCGTGCATCCGTTGAGGCTGCAACAACTGGGGAGGTGCCAGTTCTGGAACTGGCCACTCCCTCCAGGCAGGGCCAGCACAGGATCCACGGGCCAGAGGACGGCCGCCAAGGTCATCGAGGCCAACAGGACTGCAGAGTCAGCAGGCTGTCTCACAAGCCACTCCAAGCAATGGGGTGGCACCAAGATGTAGCACCCGCAAACATAAGCATAAGGCACGTTAGGCACTCCACGGGTTTGTCACGAGTGAACTTGTGTTGGCCCTAGATTAGGGAATATATCATTATATACGTCAGAGCAACGTTTGTGCTTTATTTTGGTGGCAATAAAGTCCACATTTGTGACCGTGGCTGAGGGTGTTTCCTTTGTGCTGCATTTGTATGTTTCACAGACATATCATGAGTGTTTGAGTGGACATTGAAGTTTCTGTACTAAGCCCTTAGTTGCATCTGATGAGGTGGAAGATGTGGCACCTAAGTAGGCCACGTGTGGTTCTGCAGATCCATGTGTGTGGAGCTAGATGAAGGTTCATTGGATTAAAATGTCCCGGATGTCCCTGCCTCCTTGGTGTAGTAGCGGGTCGGCGTGCTTCCCCTCATCATTGCCCTGTGCTTCCTCATCCATTGAGCCACTGCTGGATTCATTATGTGCAGCCTCATCCACTGCATCAATGTCTTCATCGTCAACTCCATTCCCCTTTTCCAACGTAAGATTGTGTAGAGCGTAGCATGCTACCACTATCACAGAGATGTGACCTGGAGTGTACTGGAGTGCGCCACCTGAGCGGTCCAGGCAACTGAAGCGTATCTTGAGAAGACTGATGGCTCTCTCCACCACAGCCCTTGTGGTGCCATAGTTCCTATTGTAGCACTGCTCAGCTTCTGTTCTTGGACGGCGGAGAGGCGGCATGAGCCACTTTCTGAGGGGATCATCCATCCAGCTGAGTCAGAGCACTGAAGAGTCAGGGCACCTGGGAGTGTCTGAGGATGTAGGCATTGTGGGAGCTGCCTGGGTACCTTGCACAAACTTGCAGAATCAGCATCCTGTGATCACACACTATCTGCACGTTCATGGAGTGGAAGCCCTTCCTGTTGACAAAGGCACCGGGCTCACCTGCTGGCGCCTTGAAGGCCACATGTGTACAGTCTATAGCACCCTGGACACGGGGGAAGACAGCAATGGCTGCGAAGCCTCTGGCACGCTGTGCCTGACTTGCCTGGTCGCAGCAGAAGTGGATGAAGGTCAATGCACATCTGAACAGAGCATCTGTAACCTGCTTGACACAAGTGTGGACAGCTGATTGGGAGACACAGCAAAGATCACCCACTGAGCCCTGGAAGGAGCCAGAGGCATAGAAGTTGAGGGCAGCTGTGACCTTCAGAGCTGCTGGCATGGGGTGTCCACCCACACAGTTAGGGGAGATCTCAGGGCCGATCATCTGACAGATATAGTTCACTGTCCCCCTTGACAGTCAGCGCCTCCTTCGGCACTGCACCTCAGTCATATTGAGGTAGCTGCTTCGCCACCTATATACCCTGGCAGCAGGATAGTGGCGTCTTCTGCAGCCCCTTCCACCTTGAACAACCTCTTGGCCCTGCACCCCTTGTGCCTGTGCCTGGCCTCCCAAAGGTGGCTCCACTGGAGGCTGATTGTCCACTCCTGGCCTCCTCCTTATTCTATCCCTCCCTTCCTCATCAGAGGAGCTGCCTCCAGTGGAGATGTCACAACCCATATCCCCAGGCTAAATGGAGGCCTCCGGAAAGCTGCAGGCCTGATAAAGATTACTGTCTGCAGACTGGTGAGCTAAAGCTTCAAAGTATAGAGAAAGCTGCTGGAAATTGATCTGAACTGCTAACAAACACACAGGCAAGTATAAAACACTTTCTGCAATAAATACTTCAGATAAAACATTAACAACCCCACTGAGCCCACATATCCCGACCGTGGATGACGCTTGTTAAAAAGTCACTTACCTGCCTGCCCGTTGCGCCCGTGCACTGAGCCAAAGATCACGCGGGCGCCTCAAAATCCGTGTCAATTGCCGAGTTAAGGGCCTTAACAAGGCCTTTAATTAATGGCAGGCACATGTCGCACTAAATATTGTAATGGCGCGTGCTGATGTCGGCACGCAACATTTTAAGCACTGACGTGCGGGGTCCGCCATCTGCCCATCATACATAAAATTCTGCCCACTGTCTCTTGGGTGACCAAATTCTGGAAAGTACAATCCAGGAGCTAACTCTCTGATGTTGAAGCATTTTTTAAAATTTATTCTCAGGATGTGAACATTGCTGGCTAATGCAGCATTTATTGCCCATCCCTAATTGTCCTAGAGAAGGTAGTGGTGAGCTGCCTTCTTGAACCACTGCAATCCATGTGGTGTAGGTACACCCACAGTGCTGTTAGGTCAAGAGTTTCAGGATTTTGACCCAGCGACAGTGAAGGAACGGCGATATATTTCCAAGTCAGGATGGTGAGTGGCTCAGAGGGGAATTTGCAGGTGGTGGTGTTCCCATGTGTCTACTGCCCTTGTCTTTCTAGATGGTAGCAGTCACGGATTTGTAAGGTGCTGTCTAAGGAGCCTTGATGAGTTCCTGCAGTTCATCTTGTATATGGTACATACTGCTGCCACTGTGCGGCAGTGGAGGGAGTGAATGTTTATGGATGGGGTGCCAATCAAGCGGGCTACTTTGGCCTGGATGGTGTCAAGCTTCTTGAGTGTTTTTGCAGCTGCGCTCATTCAGGCAAATGGAGAGTATTCCATCACATTCCTGACTTGTGCCTTGAAGATGGTGGACAGGCTTTGGGGAGTCAGGAGGTGAGTTACTCGCCGCAGGATTCCTAGCCTCTGACCTGCTCTTGTAGCCACAGTATTTATATGGCTAGTCCAGTTCAGCTTCTGGTCAATGGTAAGCTCCAGGATGTGGATAGTGGGGGATTCAGTGATGGTAATGGCATTGAATGTCAAGGGTGATGGTTAGATTCTCTCTTGTTGGAGATGGTCATTTTCTAGCACTTGTGTGATGCAAATGTTACTTGCCACTTGCCAGCCCAAGCCTGGATATTGTCCAGGTCTTGTTGCATTTGGACATGGACTGCTTCAATATCTGAGTCGCAAATGGCGGTGTACGTTGCACAATCATCACCAAACTTCCCCATTTCTGACCTTATGATAGAAGGAAGATCATTGTTGAAGCAGCTGAAGATGGTTGGGTGTCGGACAATTGTTCTGCAAGCACTGAGATCTTCTGCTTAACAGACGCAATCTTCCTCCAATCAGTGTCATTGTCCTATCCTTGCATATGCTGAGATCTGTGATGGTCAGCATATCACACTCCACAAACATCACCAGGTCATCTTGTGCTGCCATCCTGTGTCCAATTGACCAACTTAAAAATATAGATATCCTATGTCTCAACTTCCATAAGCACCAAACCCTTAATCAGTATCAAACTCTATTTGTGTCATAGAAGCATTAATATTAGAAAGAAAATTTCTTTGCATCTCAGTGTTGAGGCCCCTGTAAAACTGAACTCCTGCTGAAGATAAATTCCACGCAGTTGGCCTATCACACTCCACTAAACTCTAACAGTTCAAGATTGATTTCTTATTAATAGGTCAAACTTTTAGTACAAAATTCAGTTCTCAAGTGTTACAGAAAAGTCCAAAAATTGGGAAATGGCAGCTGAACCACTTCTGGCAATTTTAGTGAGGACCACATGGTGTGCCATTCTTGTAAGGGTGCTCGTGAGGGCATACTGTGCATGCATCAGATGTGGACGGATCATGACATTAAATCACATCAAATTTTGATTCAGTGCCTGATCTGCAATTTTGGACCTCGCTGGTCCTGTTAATATCCTCTCTTAAACATTATCAGCTAAAGGTGCATTCAGCTCAATGTGGGAACCACCCCAAACCTGGCACCACTAGGGCTATTATAGAGATCAGCATGGGACTTTCAGGTGGTGTGCTTTTGACTCTGCAGGGTGAGTGGAAGTACAGTGTTCAGTGTTGTTGGAAAGAGTTCTGAGAGTTGTTGGTGTCAGAAGGGAGTGTTGCTGGACTTTGCCAAGGATGTTAGTGGAGTTTTAAAGCCTGTTGTTGCTAATAGGGGCAATAGTTGCAGTCCCTCTTGGAGCAGAATGACAGGGAAATGGATTTTAGGTATTAGTGAGGTGAAGTTGTGGACAGCTGGGAGGAGGGCTCTCAATATAGACCTTACCTATCTGGGATATTCAGGGGAGCACTTCTCCTACTTCCATCTTAGCCAGAAACATTTTCTGAGATGGCTTCATTTCGCCAAGGAGGCAGTAAGTTGACACGTCCTCCAACCAGCCCTACAGCCACACAGCAGGGCAAAGCCGGTGAGGCCAGTGGCCATGAAGATAACTACTGTCCTGAATTTCTATGCAAGCTGGTCCTTTCAGACAGGGCCTGGCGATGCCAATATATCACAGTTCACCATACATTGCTGCATCAGCAAGTGACAAAGGCCCTGTATGGCAGGAAAGGGAGGTTCCTAGCATTCTCAGGATCAGGAAAGAAGGGCCCTAGAGTAATTGATATGAAAGGTTTGATTTAAATGGATAGGTCATGGCAGGAGAGCTCAAAGCCGTGGTGTGCTCCTCGTGTTCCATGTGAGAAGCTGGGAACATTTCCAGTGCCCGGGACCAGCATGTGTGCAGTAAGTGTGTCCAGCTGCAGCTCCTGGAAGCTCAGGTTTCAGAGCTGGAACAGTGGCTGGGGACACTGCGGAGCATCCATGAGTCTGAGGGCATCATGGGTAGCACGTTTAGAGAGGTGGTCACACCACAGCTGAAGGGACTTAAGGAAGGAAGGGAATGGGTGACCACCAGGCAGTCCAAAAGAAACAGGTAGGTAGTTCAGGAGTCTGCTGGGGTCCCGTTCACAAATTGGTATTCCATTTTGGAGGCTGATGAAGGCGCTGGTTCCTCCAGGGAGTGCAGACAGAGCCAAGCTTCTGGCACCACAATAAGCCTGTCTGTACAGGAGGGGAGGAAGAGAGGAAATGCAATAGTGATAGGGGATTCTATAGTTAGGGGAACGGATAGGTGCTACTGTGGCAGTCAACGTGACTCCAGGATGATGTGTTGCCTCCCTGGTGCCAAGGTGCAGAATGTCACTGAACGGCTGCAGGGCATCCTGAAGGGGTAGGGTGATAAGGCAGAGATCATGGTACATGTTGGTACCAATGACATAGGTAGAAAGAGGGATGAGGTCTTGCATCAAGAATTTGGGGAGTTAGGCAGTAGACTGAAAAGCAGAACCTCTCAGGTTGTAATCTCTGGATTACTCCCAGTGCCACGTGCTAGCGAGCACAGAAATAGGAGAGTAGCACAGATGAATACGTGGCTTAAGAGTTGGTGCAGGAGGGAGGGTTTTAGATTCCTGGATCACTAGAACTGTTTCTGGTAAAGGTGGGACCTGCACAAGCGGGACGGTCTACATCTGAACCAGAGTGGGACTAACATCCTTGCGGGCGGGTTTGCTAGTGCTATTCAGAGGAGTTTAATCTAATTCAGCAAGGGGAGGGGACACAAAATGTTAGCAGAATGGGGACACATCATAATACAGTAAATCAATCAAGTCAGAGGGAGTACTGCTGCATTAAGTTTCAAGGGAGTAAGGCAAGGCTGGATGGCCTCTACTTTAATGCCAGGGGTATTACAGGTAAAACGAATGAGTTAAGGGTGAGGATTGACATGTGGAATTGTGATATAGTAGCCATCACTGAGACATGGCTGAAGGAGGGACAGGATTGGCAGCTCAACATTCCAGGATATAGAATCTTCAGGCGAGATAGGGAGGGGGAGGCATTGCATTATTAGTTAAGGAGTCAGTTACTGCAGTAAGGAGAGATGATATCTTGGCGGGGACATCAAATGAAGCTTTGTGGGTAGAGCTTAGGAATATTGTTAGGTGTTTATTATAGACCCCCAGATAGTCGGTGGGAAATTGAGGAGCAAATATGTGCACAATCTGCGCAGGTGTGTAAAACCAGTAACAATAGGGTAATTATATTAGGTGATTTCAACTTTCCCAACATTAATTGGGATAGACATAGTGTTAAGGCTTGGATGGAATGGATTTCTTGAAATGTGTACAGGAAAACTTTTTAGGTCAATATGTAGAGGTTCCAACAAGGGACGGCGCAGTGCTGGACCTAATTCTGGGGAATGAGGCCAGACAGGTGGCTGAGTTGGTGGTGGGGGAGCATTTTAGTGATAGCGACCACAACATGGTACAGTTTAAGCTTGTTATGGACAAAGAAATAGTCAAGTTGCAAAAAAATGTTTTGGATTGGGGGAGAGTGGATTTTAGTAAAATAAGGCAGCATCTGGCCATGGTAGACTGGGAACAGCTACTTGTGGGAAAATCTACAGAGGACCAGTGGGGACAAAAGGAAATGGGGAGGGTACAGGCTCAACATGTTCCCTCTAGGGTGATAGGAAGGAGTAACAAGCCCAGAGAACCATGGATGACCAGAGATATTCAGAGTACAATGAGAAGGAAAAGAGAGGCTTTTAGCAGGTACAAGCGAAGCAAATCAACGGAGGCATTAGTGGAGAACAGAAAGTGCAGGGTGGAGCTTAAGAAAGCAATTAGGAGAGCAAAAAGGGGATATGAGAAAGCTCTGGCTGGTTAAAGTAGGGAAAATCCCAAGATATTCTATAAGTGTATCAATGGGAAAAGAATAACCAGGGAAAGAGTAGGGCCCATTAGAGACCAAGGGGGCAATCTATGGGTGGAGCCAGAGGACATCGATAGAGTGTTGAATGAATACTTCACATCCGTCTTCACCCAAGAGAATGAGGATGAAGGTATGGAACTCGGGGAGAGAGACTGCAAGGTTCTTGAGCAAATTGATATAGGGAGTGACAAGGTATTGGAGGTGTTGGCAGGCTTAAAAGCGGACAAATCTCCAGGTCCGAATGATTTGTGTCCCAGACTGCTGAGGGAGGCAAGGAAGGAGATCGCAAGGGTCCTGACCCAAATTTTTAATTCCCCTCTGGCCACCAGAGAGGTACCAGAGAACTGGAGAACAGCTCTGTGGTTCTGCTATTTAAGAAGGGTTGTAGAGATAAGCCAGAGAACTACAGACTAGTGAGTCTCACGTCAGTGGTAGGGAAACTATTGGAGAAAATTCTGAAGGAGAGAATCTATCTCCACTTGGAGAGGCAAGGTTTGATCAGGGATAGTCAGCATGGCTTTGTCAGAGGGAGGTCATGTCTAACAAATTTGATTGAATTTTTTGAGGAGGTGACCAGGTGTGTAGATGAGGGTACAAGTTGATGTAGTTTACATATAATAATTTATATTTTTTAAATATAGTTTTCTTTTCCCACCTATTTTTAAATTTATTTTGATCTATCATTTTATCTCCACCTTTTAGCCTATTTCGATCCCTTCCCTCTACCCAACCCCTACTAGGGCCATCTGCCACTTGTTTGTCCTGTTTTCTACCTTTAATGTCACCATTAGCACATTCCTTAGATAATATCACCACTGTCAACACCCCTTTGTCCTTTTGTCTATGACATATTTCTCTTCTTTGCCTCCACCTATCACTGGCCCTCTATCCAGCTCTACCTGTCCCACCCCCCTCAACCAGCTTATATTTTTACCACATTTCTATATTTCTTTCGTTCTGATGAAGAGTCATTCGGACTCGAAACATTAACTGTGTTCCTCTCCACAGATTCTGTCAGACCTGCTACGTTTTTCCATCTATTTTTGTTTTAGTTTATGTATATTTCAGCAAAGGCTTTGACAAGGTCCCACATGGAAGATTTATAAAGATGGCAAACACACATAGGATACAGGGTAATTTGATATGGTGGATTCAGAACTAGCTTAGTTGTAGGACACAGAGGGTCATTACAAAAGGCTGCTTTAGTGACTGAAAGCCAGTGTCCAGTGGCGTACCATAGGGATCTGTGCTGGGTCCCCTACTATTCATCATTTATATAAACGACATAGATGACTATGTGGGAGATAGGATTAGTAAGTTTGCGGATGACACGAGGATTGGCTGGGTGATTAACAGTGAGGTTGAGTGTCTTGGGCTACAGGAAAATATAGACGGGATGGTCAAATGGGCAGATAAATGGCAGATGTAATTTAACCCTGAGGTGGTATCTGTCACTTGGTGTCAGAGTGTGGGATGTCTGACCACAGGTTGCCAATTGGTTTACATGGGCTGTGTATTTACTGTGAACATTACAGTATAAGATAGCTTTTGTAACTTATGTTATCCTTACACATCTGTATATATCTGTAAAGGTGCAGCGTTCCCTCTTCTTTTTTAATAAATGTTTTATTTTTTTGTTAAAACTTCATTAGCTGACTCTGATGACTCTGTTCAGTAGACCCTCTCCACGTATCTAAACAAAGTTAGGATCTAATCAGCTGGTTTCCGACCTGGGATCAGGCTTGTCCAGTGGTAACCTCAGCTGGGGATCATAACACATAGGCCAGGATTTTCCAGTCGTCGGGTGGGCTTGGTGGACGGGCCCGGGAGTGATCGGGAAGCTGCCCACCGCCCGTGATTGGGCCCTGACCGTGATTTCACACTGGCTGGCTTGGCGCTGCCAGAGTTGGGGGGGTGGGGGTGGGGGTGGTGCGGGGGGAGGAGGGCGAGCGCAGAAGTTCACACATGCGCGCGGGTGAGCGCAGTTAAAGCTCCCTGAGCACAGGGCTGCCTCAGGCTGCTAAAGATTTTTAAAATAAAAAATAAAGATTTTAAAAATAATGAAAACATGTCCCCTCAAGTGACTCTGTCACATGAGCAGGGACCTGTTAAATATGAGTGTTAAAAGGTTTTTTTTTAATCACTGGTCAAAACCTCACCCTGCCCATGGATGATGTTTTGCCAAAAATGCAAAGGCCGCTTGGCATTTTCGCCCGTCCATGAACCAAATGGTTGGATGGGCAGCAAAAAATTCTAGCCAATTAATTGATTAAGGGCCTTAATAGGCCACTTAATTGTCAGGTGAGCTGCTGACTCTTGCTCGCGCCTGCCGACCGATATATTACGCGTGTGTGCGATGGCGTCAGGATGCTCGCCCGACGTCATTTTACGTTTTGTTTGGGTCGGGTGCACACCCACCTGAAGAGAAGAAAAATTCTGCCCATGGAACTGAAGGACAGCCCCCTGTTTCTCAGTTTCCTGCATCACACTGTCCATACCACATGAGGGAGCTAAGAACAAGCGACCTGAGATTGATCAGCAGTGTAACTTCCTCCAGAGACTCGGGGCGAAATCGTCTCAGATTTACACTAAGTGCGGCAGCGGGGGGGAAAAAGAACATTTTTCCCACCAGCCGGAAAGGTGCGTTTTTGCGCTGTATCATCCCAATCCTGCCTCATTAATTATGCATTCCCAGGAAACATGGCATTTCAATGGCAGGCAGGCTCTCATTCGTCCGCCACACCATCACCTCACTGCTTCATCACACCGGGTGCCATATTTAAAGTGCAGCAACATGGACACATCTCAGAGCCTCCAGCCCAGGACTGCTCCACAGAAGACATAGCCCCAAAAGGCACAAAAACTGTCGCCTGGTGATTCTGTGACACATCCTTTGAGCGTCTTTTGGACGCTGTAGAGGATCGCCGTGAGGTCCTCAACCCCCGTTCTGACCGCAAGGAGGCCAGCAACATCACCAATCCGGCTAGGGAGGCAGTGGCAGCTATGGTCAGTGCCAATGCCCTGCAAAAGAGGACAGCCACCCAGTGCCACAAGAGGATGAATGATCTCATCCATTCTGCCAGGGCAAGTCATTCTTCTCATCACTTCCAAATCACTTATTAACCCATCACACATCCACAGGGGTCTCAATCACTGCTAGTTCAAGGGGCATCATCATTCACTCTCTCACACACACCTTCATTGTCCTCATTTGTCCATGGGACCACTTACCACCCACACCTATACTACATATTAGCAGGCATATTTATCATCTGGCCTAGCAGATGTCCCACTTACACTCTCCCATTAGCATTCATGCAGGAAAAGCTGGCACACAACAAGAGGGAGAGGTTGCAGACTGGTGGAGGAATGTCTGTAATCAAGGTCCTTATGGACTTTGAAAATAGAGTCATCCAGCTGACTGGCAAAGCTCTGGACTGTTCCTGTGCTGACAGTGAGGTCGGCGCTGCTCTACTCAGTGAGGATCCAGCAGTGCAACATCCATCAGACAACCATGCCATGAGTCACTTCCTTGTTCCACAGTCCTCTGCCATGCACAAATTATCTCTCCTTGCTTTTGCAGGCACATCTGGGAGAAAATCAAGTCCACAACCCAGGGCCTCCAATCAAGCCCCGAAGAAACGTCTAAAGAAGAATCTGAAAGCACCTTCACTGAAGACCCATCACAGCTCTCACCCACACCCTCCTCAAGCTCAGAGACACACAACTCATTGGGATCTAGCTTTAGAGTAGCCTCGGGATCACAACCTGATGAGCACATCGCACTGTCACACTGGCTGATCCACAGCAGGTAGATGCAGGGACTTCCCCGGTCTCCAGCACTGGAGCAGAAATCTGCTGAGTCCGATGCATATGATAAGCCTCTGGACTCGGTCATACCTCAGTTGCTGGAGCTGCAAAGGCAAGCTCGAGACCATCAGGTAGGGATGTCCGCTGCACTCCTCAGATCGAAGAGTCCATCCGCCTTCAGGTGCTGGCATGCCAATGCACCGAGGTCAATGTTGGTAGGATTAAAGCTGCCATGGAGACCTTGGTCCAGGACATTGGTCCTGCACTGCTGCGCCAGCTGAACTCCATTGCTGACGTCCTAGTTGGCCTCCAACAGTGCTTACATGAGAGGGATGTGGGGTAACTCAATCTCACTCCAGCTTCCCCTTCTCCTCAAGGAGTCAGCCAGGGACTATTGGGCACCCATAGGGCCATCCCGGAGTGTCCAGCCCATCCGAAATCCCTCTTCCTGTGACTTCAGCAGCTCCAGCTCCACAGGCCAAGAGGGCCACTGCCACACAGCAGGAACCCAAAAACAGGCCAGGGCCCTCCAGGTCTCGGCCCTCCAGAGGATGCCCACCAAGGCCATCACAGACAGGGTATTCCAGTTAGTAGGCTGCCTCCACCACTGCTATGGATGTTGGGGGAGCACCAAGACATAGCAGCAGGGTTAGGAAAATTAAGATGAATTAGTTGCACAGCCTGGGCATGAGTGTTAATCAGTTGTACATAATGTTCATTATTGTAAATAAACTCTCTGCCTATGGCTCCTTATTCTGGTGAGCAGTGTTCATGTCACTCAGATGTGAAGCCTTGATTCCTGCACAAGATAAAGGCAGGTGTCTCAGTCCAGGGCTTCTTCCCTGTGCTTTGTGCAGCCTTCAGACCAAAGTGATGGTCTGGCCTCACACTCACTGGACATATTACTGCAGCCTGTACCTTGATGGTGCTTGTCATTGCTGCCAGAATGTCATGGGCAGACGCCACAGAGTTCTCTCTGAGTGCTCTCAGCACCTTTAAGGTGGGACTGACTCCCACCTCTTCAGCATCTGTGATCAGTGACCCTGTGCTTTTAAAGGGATCAGGTGCTGAAGGTAGATAAGGTTCACGGCAGCGTCTCTATGATATGACTCTGATCACAGAGTGCAAATGAGCTGCCCTCAGCCAGACAGGAGTCAAACGTTCAAAGAGGCTATGTGAAGATCTATGGAGTGTACTCACTGCACATTATCATCATCCTCCTGCCTCCGCTGCATCTCCATGACAGGAACGTTCTCACAGAGGGTATTTGCGCTGCCATCAGCCAGACTGGAGTCAAACGTTCAAAGATGCAATATGAGGATCTATGGTGTCTCCTCACTGCATGTCATCATCATCCTCCACAAATCTAGCAGCTAGGAGAGCCTCCCGAGTGCGCCTGCCTCATCTGGCCAGTGCGATGGCCTCATCACCTCCATCGTCACTAGTTCATCTTCCTGTTGCAGCGCCAGGTTGCAAAGGGCGCAACAGACAACAATGATGCATGACACCCTCTGCTGACTATCTGTAGGGTTCCACCAGAACGGTCCAGTCACTAGAACCTCATTTTTAGCATCCCAATGGTCTGCTCCACCAAGGTGCAAGTTGCAGCATGAGTCTTGCTATACCTTCATTCAGCTGCAGTCTGAGGCCACCGCACGGGTGTCATCAGTCACATCCTCTGTGGGTAGCCCTTGTCCCTGAGGAGCCATCCATGCAGCCTCTGAGGATTCTGGAAGACGTCATGGACCTGAGACAAGTCATGGACATTCCCTGGGTACCATACGCACATCTGCAGCGTGCATTTGTGGTGGCCGCACACCAGCTGAACATTCAGCGAGTGGAAGCCCTTGCACCTGATGTAGTTGACCGCTTGTTGCCACGAAGATCTGAGCACCATGTGAGTGCAGTCATGAGTGCAACTTTACTGTGCACTCACTTCCGAGTTCCCCTCAAAGTGCAGACGCCCCAAGTGCACGCCTTATATATGCAGTTGTGCTTGGATGATCCAGCAGTGGAGGCATGATTCCACTGGGCTGGTCTTATAATAATATGCAGATGTATTGCAATGAGGTTCTCGATGTCCAATGGCAGGAAACGCGGCCCACAATTGACGGGCAGAGTGTGCAATTACAAACCGGTTTCATGACGTCATGAAAGCGATTTTTGGCCTTCTCACCACCAAACATGCCCGATGTCAGCAGGCACGGAAAATTCTGCCCTCAATCAAGAACTTGTGAAAAAGCTATAAGAGTTCCGGATTGTGCCTTCGTTTGAAAAAGGTTTGGCTCCCAATTCTCTCACAGTATCTTCCAGACTCCAATGGATCAATGCAGACCTGAGCAGTGGGAGGAGGAGGACCACTGGCAGCATATACTTGGCAAAAATATCAAGGAATAACATCACACAATACGCTACAGTAAGTAGATGATTGATGGATGAATATTACCATTGTTTTTTTTCTTCAAGTTAGGGCAGCGGATTAAACTAAGAAATTTAGTTAATGATCTATTAAATTTTAAGTTTGGCAAGTTTCAAATGGAGGTCTTGTGGTGCAATGGGTAGTGTACCTGCCTCTAAACCAGAAGATCTGGATTTGTTTCATGTATAAAGACAGCAGTCTTCATCAGTGTCTATCTCTACTGAACTGAGCTTAAGATGTCTCATAGCATAGTCACATGACTACAGAAAGCCAGATGTCAGACTGGTTACATTTCCAAACCCAAACATCCCTCTCTTCATATCGAACAAAAGATACAAGCATTTCCTAGAGAAAAAAAGATACATTTGCATGCATGATCCTGTGTGACTGTGAGTTACCCACGTTCCCCACTATACACCTACTGTTCTCATGCATTACCAACTGTTTGTTCTACTAGTCAGTGTCTGCACATGCTTTGAACACATAGAGCAGAATATTGCGCTCATCGGGTGTGTGTGCGCCCGACCCGAACAAGTGTAAAATGACACTAGGTTGAGCGTCCCGATGTCATTGTACACTTGTACGATATTTTGGTTGGCGGACACGCACAGGAGTTGGCAACACGCCTGCTGACAATTAAGCTAACTATTAAAACCCTTAAGGAACTAATTGACTTTAATTTTTCACTGCTCGTCCAACCGTTCAGTTGGCGGGTGGGCGAAAAGGCCAAGCAGCCTTTGTATTTTTGGCAAAACCTCATCCACAGGCGGGATGAGGTTTCGTCCAGTGATTTAAAAAAATAAAAACATTTTTCACTCATATTTTACATGTCCCTGCTCATGTGACAGAGCCACATGAGGGAACATTTTTTCATTATTTTAAAATTCTTTATTTGTAACATCAAAGATCTTCAGCTCTCTGAGGCAGCTCTGTGCCTCAGAGAGCTTTAACTGAATGTGCCCGCACGCATGCGTGAACGTTAGAGCTCGCGTTCCTGCTGCTCCCACCCTGGCAACACTAAGTGCTGCAGCATGCAATACATGCAGGCTGGCGATTAATTGGCCAAGCAGCATGAAAACCATGTCGGGGCCCGATCACGGGTGGTGGTCGGCTTTGTGACCGCTCCTGGGCCTGCATGCCACACCCGCCCTATGAGGGCAAAATTCTACCCTTAGTCTTTGAAATGTGCAGGACCCTTAATGCAATGTGTGTGTGTTGACATTGGCTGTACATCCAGATGATATTCCTTGTCCGGAGAGTGTCATTCCCCTGGCACTTGTTGCCTTGGTGACTGTTGTTGTTCCATTGAAGTTGATGGGGATATGTGGACCTTTGGGTTTGATGGTGGTTCTGAACTCAGTACAGCTGGTGAGATCCCTTCTCCCTGACCAGCCAATTGTGGTGAAGGAGCAGCTTTGCTAGGTGATCAGATTTGCCTGCAGATGTGCCGATGTATCCGGTTGAGGTTTTCAACTCCCGCTTTGAGTTACCAACTGTGGAATTGTGGGTCATTCTTTCCTCCTGGTGCCTTTGCATTGTCCCTGAAATTTGTTGTTCAGATCTTGCACTGCTTGGTTCAATGAAGACTTCTTGGTTCATTGAAGACTTCAGTTTATCATGCATTTTCACTGGTATATACTTGACTGGAACCTTGCCTTTCAAATCTTCCAATTCAGCTCCAATGTGAATATTTTTCTGTAGAACATTTACCTTCGGCTCATGCATCTCATTGCATTGATGTGGTCAGCAACCATCTTGTGGTTTACTTACACATTGTCTCCCTGATTATATATCCTGATCTCCTGAACCAAGGACATTTCTAACTATTGCTTCAATGCCACCCTCGATCAACAGTGTTAGCCCTCCACCTTTACCTAGCTTCACCTTCTTCTTGAAAATCATACATCCCTTAATATTCAGAACTCAATCCTTGTCATCCTGCAGCCACATCTCTATAATGGCTATCAGATTAAATTTATTTACTTCAATATGCGCTATCAATTCATTTACTTTGTTATGAATGCTATGCACATTCAGACACAGAGCCTTTAGTTTTGTCTTTTTGTTACATTTGTAACATCTAGTCTTGTCTACTGGTGTACTCTTAGGTTTGATCTCTCTGTCCTTTCCTGCTCATTTCCCATATTACTATTATGGTTTTCTGCTTTGAATCTACCCCTTGATTTGCCACATCTACCCCAACTTGATCCCTCACCAACCCCCCAACTTGTTTCCCTATTTATGCGATTCACAAGAACATACGTCCCAGCATGGTTCAGGTGTAGACCGTCCCAGCATACAGCCTCCACTGTCCCCAGTATTGGTGCCAGTGGCCCACGAACTGGAACCTGCTTCTCCCACACTGATAATGCTTCGCCAACCAGTTCAGCAGGACTTATTCTAGAAGGCTGCAAGATGTCTGACACTATCTGAATTGAAGATTTCAGCCTCTGGATGCACTGCCCTCCTGAGACATCAAGGAAGCTGGTACAACCTGTTATGTGGGTGGTGCCTCCTGCAAGATTTGCTCATCATTCTTTGCTGCTTTCCACTCTGCTGTGTCCCCCTTTTCTGTGCCCCTATCAGCCAACCGCTTGCAGGTCTCTCTGCAGCAGGTTGATGTTGCTGCTGATGGTCAAGTGTTACCAATCTTGATCTGAGTTTCAACAACTCCAAAATGCAGAAATTACCCTCTCACCCCAAGTACTCCAAACAAATCCTTTCCCGGTGGTAGGTAAGAAAGCCATTGTAGATACTGAGTATCTGACTGGAATTTTACACCCCACCCTAGGAGTGAGCTGCAGGCAGGGGCGGTTGTAAAATCTGGTGAGACGGTGGGGGCAGCATGCCCGTTGCCTACCTGCTCCTGTTGGTATTTTACCACTGGTTATGTAGGCTCCACCACCAATAATTTATCAGCGGTGAGGGATGCCTATGCCATGTGGTAAAGCCACCAGGTAAACCCTGGCCACCGGTTTGTGGACTTTGGGGTGGGGAACCTTCCTGTTCAGACACCCTGTGCCAAAAGGGCCCTCCCCCACACCTCCACTGCCCCACTGGAAAAGGCTGCCCCTGCTTGAACCCCACCTCTGGCCTCCTGGTCACTGCCATCTCTCACCCTTGCCAAGGCTTCCCTTGAAGGCCCCAGGGAGGTCGCCCCACTTACCTTCTAGTCTGGCCTACCCCAGGTCAATTAATAGCTATTTAAGGACCTCCCCCCACAGAAAATGTCCATGCCATGTGGCAATGGCCTTTTTGTGCATTGAGGGGCTTGGGTCATCCTTCCAGGCACCCTATGCCCAAAGGACGCCCCCACAAAGGTCGTTGCCCCCTGCCCACGCATGTTCCCCTTACACCCTGCCAAATCCAGCACCCTTCACCTCCCTTACCAGAGCCTTCCAGTACCTGCATGTCTGGCAACATGACTCCTCTTCAGTAAAGACTGCCTGTAGTCCCCTCAGTGGCCACTGCTCCCTGTGGTGCTACTGGGACTAGAGAGTTGCCGACTTTTTCAGCCGGGGGTGGGGCCAGTAAGTTGAGAGGTAAAGAGAAGAGGAGCAAAAAGACTGGCAGAGAGAGAATATGGGAATAGAATGCAGTTAACATAAAAGACAACCAAAAAAATCTTCTTCCAACATGTATATAGTAAGTAGATAGCAAGAGGCAGGGCGAGGCATACTAGGGACAAAGAGGGTGATATATGCTTGGCGGGGGGAGGTGGGCGGGTTAAGGCTAGAGTACTTAATGAGTACTTTGTGTCAGTGTTTTTTAAGGAAGAGGATGCTGACAAAATAATAAAATATCAGGAGATGGTAGAGATAATGGATTGGGTGAATACTGATAGGCAGGATGTACTGGAAAGGCTGGCTATGCTTAGATCGGATGAGTCATCTGGTCCAGATGGCTTGCATTCCCTGTTGCTGAAGGAATTGGGGGTGAAGGTAATGAAGGACTTGTCATAATCTTTTGATTTTCCCTAGATGTGGGGTGATGCCAGAGGATTGGAGAGTGGCAAATGTGACATCCTTATTCAAGAATGGGTGTATGGACATCTCTAGTAACTGCAGGCCAGTCAGTTTAACATCAGTGGTGGGTAAGGTTTTAGAAACAATAATCAGGGGGGAAAAAAATCAACAGGCACTTGGAGAGTTTTGAGTTAGCTAAGGAAAGCCAGCATGGATCAATAAAAGGCAGAATATGCTTGACAAATCTAATTGATTTTTTTTGATGAAGTTACAGAGAAGGTTATAAAGGGAATGCAATGGATGTTGTTTATATAGATTTTAAGAAAGTGTTTGACAAAGTACATAAAAAGCAGGATAACAAAACTGAGGCTCAAGGAATAGAAGAGTCATTCTCAGCTTGGATTAAAAAAAATTGGCTTAAGGACACAAAACAATGGCTGGGATTTTCCAGCCCCGTTCTGGTGGGACACGCTACGGGGGATACTGCGGGCCAGCCAAAAGTCCATTGACTTTCGGCGGGACCAGAAGATACTGGTTGCCGGCAGTGCTGGAAAATCCTGGCCAATAATTCAAGGTAAATGGTTGTTTCTCAGACTGGAGAATGTTAGACAGTAGTATTCCCCAAGAATCAGTACAAGGACTATTGTTTTTGGATATATATAAATTAATTGGATATTGGAAACAAAGTTTCACAGTTTGCCAATGATAACAAACTTGGAGGTGTGGCAAACAATGAGGAAACTACCAATCAACTGCAATAGGACATAGATTGGCTAGTAGAATGGGCTGACAGGTGGCAGATGGAATTTAATACATGGAATCGCTTGGTATTAGAGAACTTGAATATTGCTGAAAAGAGAGACATGTTGTTGAGTGGGGTGGGGGGGGAAGGATGGTGAAATCTGAGGAAAAGCAAGTTGAACATACTTAAACCACCTCTGGCTTGTAAATCAGAAGAGATTGTGGGATGAGGGGGAATGTGAGAAGGGGGATGAGGTGCTGCTGTCATCTTGTCCTGCAAGAAAGAGGGGAGTGTGTCAGTGAGAGTGGGCAACGTGCTTACATGATGTAGCTGGCATGGTCGAATAGCTGACATTACAAGATTCGGGTGTGAGGCTTGCAGCAGTGCTAAATTTGTGAGAATGAGGTGAAGCTATAAATGTTAGGAATGAGTCATAACTGACATAGATTGATAGAGTGATGGAGATATGGTATGATGATAGAGTGATGGAAATATGAGCAGTGTGTGAGGCTAGTGGTACAGTTGATGGGATATGGCATTTGAAAATGCAGTCGCTGATCTTGGCCACTGAATTCATTGAACCTCTTGGAGCAGAACATTCAGTTCCTTGGAACTATAGTCCTGGCATTAACCATCACAAATATCTGGTCCAACTGCATTCTGCCCCCCTCCCCCCCACCCCCGTGGATATATGGCATTGTTCCTTGTCTGCACCTCCCACAATGGCCTCCAGTGCGGCTTCAGAAAATCCTAGCGCCTGCTCTGAGCCATGTTGTGCCATTCTTGTATCTTTCACAGGTCAGATTCACTTTTACAATGACCTCCAGTACCCACCCCAGCCAAAATGCACCTGCCATTTAGGAGAGGCAAGGTAGCTTGAACTTGTACTCTCACGATTTTGCATCTGCAGCTCAAGAGTGCAGCTAGTCAACAGCTTGCTTAGAACCTGTTTTTGGATCTTATTGAATTTTGCACCTTAAATGTACCCTCTGAGGCTCTGTTCCATCTATGCAGCCTGCAAAGACAAAAGGTTAGAAACCTGGTTGTAACTATCATTTCCTTTAAATGCTGAAAATGTTGGGAAAATTCAGCAAGTCTGGCAGCATCTGTGAAGAGAGAAACAGAGTTAATGTTTCGGGTCTAATATGGCTCCTCTTCAGAATTTCCAGCTCTGAAGAAGTCATATTAGACTTGAAATATTAACGCTGTTTCTCTCTCCACGGATGATACCAGACCTGCTAAGCTTCTCCAGCATTTTATGTTTTTATTTCACTATTTGTATGTACTAAGTTACTCAGCTGTTTTCTTTTTGTCATGCGTGCACTTGTCCAGTCAATATGAGGAATTCCCAGACTATTTCCGATCAGTGTAGCGATCTGACAATGGGCACTGAGACGTTGAAATCAAGCTGTAGGATATTAACAACAATCATGTTAACTAATTAATTTGTCTGCTATTTTAATGAAGGCATAAACTCATTTATTTTAAAGACACTAAATAGCCTACTGAAGAATTTCATATATAAAAAAAAATATGCTTCTAGTATATTTTATAAGGTATGACTTCATTCATGTATTATGAATGCTGAACTTCATAAGACAGTTATGCTGTAACATGTCTCATTTAACTTAATGTAAAATTGGAAATTCTGGAAGCACCCCAGCTGGGGACATGCCTATGTGAACTGGTTGCCATGGGGGTGAAACTCAAACAGAAACCTATTGAAATCAAGTGACAGTTTTCACACCTGTACACAGTAACTTGCAGAAAGGGGACAGCTGCTTTCTGAGACACAGAGAGAAAAAACAAATACAGCTGTGTGGAGAAGCAGAACAGCTATAGCTGTGAATACTAAAGAAGGACTATTTTGTGTTAGCAACCCAACAGGGTGCTTGTGAGGGTTCGTTTTCTATTCAAAGGGGAACAAAACCAGAAGGACTTTCAGAGATTTAAGGGACAAGGAGTTGCCGAGGTGTGAAAATTGGATCTGTAAGAATCAGGCTGAGTGCAACAATTTTCGAAGGACACTGGAAGTTTTTACCTAGTGCAGCAGGAAGATATGAGTGTGCAGGAGGGCTGGGAGTAACTTTGGACTTGTTCTTGTAATGCTACACATTTTCCAGATATGCAGTGCATTGTAAAAACGGTTGTAAGATATATCTCAATTAAGTTAGTTAGTTAATGTGAGAGTGCCTTTTCTTTAGTTTGCTGTATTAGTTGCTTCTTAAGTAATGTTTGCTCTATGTTAATTTTAGTTTGTCATACAATAAAAGTCTTAAATCATGAAATCTTGTCCTTTAATTACTTCTGTTGGTCACTGGGAAATTCATCTCTTTTTAAAAGTTATTAGTCTCTAGCAGGATCAAAACAAATTGAGGGCTCTTGTAGGGTCAAATTCAGAAGATGTAAAATAGGTACAGGGAATTTTCCAGAGTTCAAAAAAGCAAGACTTCACAATTACTTTCGCTGTATTCTGTGTAAATTCAATATAGCTACTTCTGTTGCTGAGCGATTTTTGGAAAGGAATACAAATAGGAGGTGACAAAATTTGAACTGGACAAAGAAAAGCTTAGATTACAGGAACAGGGGGTGGCAGTGAAACTTGAGGATGCCTCAGTATTAACTCCTGGGCCAGAATTTTCCGTTTGGCATGCAGGCGTACACCTGACATGCTCGAGCGTAAAATGACGCGAGCGTCCCAATGTCATCGCACACTCCCGCAATATTTCGGTCAGCAGGCGCATACAAGGGTCAGCAGCGTACCCGCCAACAATTATGCGGCATATTAAGGCCCTTAATCAACTAATTGATTGGAATTTTTCGCTGCCTGTCCAACTGTTCAGTTGGCGGGTGGGTGGGCAAAAAGGCCAAGTGGGCTTTGCATTTTTAGCAAACCT
The DNA here is from genome assembly GCF_017639515.1 of Carcharodon carcharias. Taxonomy (NCBI): domain Eukaryota; kingdom Metazoa; phylum Chordata; class Chondrichthyes; order Lamniformes; family Lamnidae; genus Carcharodon; species Carcharodon carcharias. Next base: position 81,316,570 of record NC_054472.1, on the reverse strand, counting down.
AATCCATGGGCAGGGTGAGGTTTCGACCAGTAATTAAAAAAAAAATAAAATCTTTTTACACTATATTTAACATGTCTTTGCTCACGTGACAGAGTCACATGAGGGGACATGCTTTCATTATTTTAAAAATCTTTATTTTTATTGATAAAAGTCTTCAGCTCCCTGAAGCAGCTCTGTGCCTCAGGCAGCTTTTACTGCATGCACCCGTGCACAAGCACGAACTCCAGCACTCGCACTCCTCCCGCCCCCACACTGGCAGCGCTGCAACACACACTTCATGCTGGCTGGCTGTTAACTGGTCAGCCAGCGTGAAATTGCTGTCAGGGCCCGATCGCTGGTGGTGTTTTCTTGGCCACTCCCAGGCCCGCCCGTCGTGCCCACCCGACGAGAGCAAAATTCTGCCCCTGGTTTTGATTTGGCATTGGGGTATTCACCTACTGCTTAAATTTAGTGAGGAAGGAGTTGAAATGTATTTTGTATAATTTGAGAAAATTACCACAAAACTGCAGTGACCAAAAGAAAATTGGCCTATTTTGCTGCAGGGTATGTTGGTAGGTGTATTGGAGGTGTACATTGGAGGTGTACTCATCTCTTTTAGACAAACAGTCTGGTGGCTATGATACAGTGTAAACTGCTGTTGTCAATACCTATGAGTTTGCCAGAGGCTTACAGACAGAAGTTTAGAATTTTAAGGCAGGAACAGAGACAGACTTTTGTGGAATTTGCTTTAGAAAAGGAAATGATGTTCGATAGGTTGTATAGGTCTATGAAAGTTGAACCAGACTTGAAAACCTTAGAGATGTGATGCTAATGAAAGTATTTAAAAATAGTGTCCCTTTGAAAATAAGGTTCCACCTGGAAGACCATAATGTTTCTATGACAAAGGTGGTTGCAGTAATCACAGATGACCATGAGCTGTCTCACAACCAGGTTAGTAATAAGCCTTTGTTTGTGAACTCACAGCAAAATTGGAGAGATTTGATAATTGGAGGAAAATGGTCCAGGGGAAGAAACTTTCTTCTCTGAGCAGTAAGAAAGGCAGTCTGGAAATTAAAATTGATTCAAGGGCACTGGCATGTTATCTTTTTCATTAAAAAAGGACATCTGAAGGGCGAATGTTAGAAATTAAAAAGCTGAACCGTAGTATTTTTAAGATTGCACACTGTTCCTCTGGAAAATACTGTTCCAGTGGATAAAGCTGATGAAAAACCTTTAGGTTTTCCTATTTTTACCGCTAAAGTGGGTCTGGGTGCAGGAAATTATGAAATTTTTTTGTTCAAAGGTAAATTGTCCACATTGCTGGCTGGTGAGGCTTGGAAGCCAATTGTTATTCTTAGAAATACAAGGTCAGCACAGTCACTGATGTTGCAGGTGACAGGAACTTCCCTCCAGAAATAAATCCTCTCTAACTAAAGACATCTTGATATGGGTTATTGATGGAAATTATTTATCATTCCTTTGTATAGAATTAATTTAAAGTGTGGTTTAATTACTGCCTCTATAATTGTGGGGGTGATTCAATATTTGCTGATTGACGGTGTGGATTTTTTATTAGGAAACGACCTGGCTGGGGATAAGGTATTGCTGTCTCCAGTGGTTTCGGACTACTCTTTGAGGCTGTTGAAACTGAAGTTGTACAGGAAAAACTGAGTGACTTAAAAGTGTCCATGACTTCCTATAACCCTGCTATGAGAATTAATGCTTCAGTTGAAGGTGTGTCCAAACAGTCAGTAACTCAGCCTACTAATTTTAAAAGGACAATGGGGCATATGGCTGAAAAGAAAGAGCTTAATACAGTTGGAGACAAATTAAGCTATCTGAATTAAAATTGCAGGAAAAATCATGAGCATGGTGTGACAAAGCAGCTGGCAACAGTATTCAAAACTAATGATGAAGCGAAGGAAAGGAATGCTTTGAAGAAGAGTAAAACTGCTGAATTCAATGCTGACACAATAATGCTGCGAGGAAGGATACATGATCTTGAAAGTAAATTAAAACTTCAAAACGAAGAGGCGATTGCTCTTGCTAGATAGGAATTAGGCAAAGCCAAAAATCTGTGGCAGGACAAAAAGCAACGAAATTAGAAAAAAATTATGAACTGACTAAAAAAAGTATCAGGCTTTCTTAACTGAACATCGAAACAACCTTAACAAAGACCAAAAAGCCAGTAATGAGGGTTTTACTCAACAGAAAAATGAACTGCTTTCTTGAGAGCTGGTGGGGTTAACCTGTGTCACCTGGAAAAGAATGCTGAATGATTAAACCATGAAAAAGGACTTTGAGTTAAGAGTAATCCTGAATTTAAACAAAATGAGGATTCAACTGTCTTCCATGACTATTTGGATATTTGGCTGGTTGAAGCTTTCTTCACAGACTTGGACATTAAAAAACATACAGGCCTGAAGAAGATGGATTCCAGTTCACAGCCTACAGTACCCAGATGCCAGATGGTTTGCCAGCAATCAGCAATGTTATTTTTGACAAAGGTAACAAAACCAAACAAATTGTAAAACCTTTGGGCCCATCGCAAATACTACCCCAGGGTCTAGACTGTACCCAATCCAATACAGATTTTAAAAAGCAATAAAGGTTGCAAAACGTGGTACATTCTTTTAACCAAAGGCATGGAAAAACTGTACAGACTACGCAAAATGAAAAGATCATTTGCGGAGATTGAAAGAAAGTAAATCAACAAGTAGTAAAAGCAATTCTTGTTTACAAGAGAGTTGGGGAGCTAAGGACTCATGCAAGCTGGACATGAAATCTTAATTGTCATCTGCAGTTGGCTGTTACAGGTTTAGCTTAATAATATTGCCAAGACAGAATGAATGTTTAATGGTGAAATGTGACAAAAAGGGAGAGAATGTTACCTGTGTTGTGTGTAATAAGTTAGTTGTTAAATTGTTTACAATGTTGTAATTTGTTACATTTTGATAGAATAATGGAAAAATCATTGTTATGGTAATGCATTGTTCATTTTTTTGGAGTGGGTTAGTGTTATAAATGTTGGAATTTACAAGATGGTTATGTTTTTAAAATTCTCCTTTAACTTAAAGAAAAATTGGGTATTCCAAAAGTACACCTACTTGGGGATATGCCTATGTGGTCTGGTTACCATGGGGGTGAAATTCAAGCAGAAACCTATTTAAATCAAGCAACAGTTTTCACACCTGTACACAGTAACACAGAAAAGGGACAGCAGCTTTTTGATACACAGACAGAGGAAAAAAACAAATACTGTTGTGTGAAGAGTAGAGAAGGACACTTTCATGTTAGCAACCAACAGGATATGAGGGTTCATTTTCTGATCAAAAGGATGGGGACAGAGCCAATGGGACTTTTAGAATATTATGTACAAGGAATTGCTGAGATGAGCCTTGCTGCTAACAGTCAGATCTACAGACTCAGGCTGAGTGGAATGATTTTTGAAGGACACTGGAAATTTTGCCTCGGCACGGCAGAAAGAAGTGAGACCGATAGTGAGCCAGGAGTAACTTTGGACTTGTTCTTGTAATGCTCCACATCTGCCAGAAGCGCGGGGCACAGCAAGACATATCTTGATTGTGTTAGCTGGTTAATGCGAGAGTGCTTTTCCTTTAGTTTGCTTTATTAGTTGCCTGTTAAGTAATGCTTGATTTATGTTGATTTTTATTTGTTGGTTACAGTAAAAGTCTTAAAATGTGAAATATTATCCTTCAGTTATTTCAGTCAGTCACTGGGAAATTCATCTCTTTTTAAAAGTTATTGGTCTCTTTGGTGCTTATAACAATGCGACTAGAAAGCCTAATACAAATAAAACTGGACAGACTAACCACAATCTAACAAGGCACCAGACATGTCAACTTCACACCCAGCCCAGTCAACCCTGTAACCTTCTCCTCGCTAATATTTGGAGACTTCGCAGAATCATGGAATTGTTATAGTGCAGAAGGAGGCTGATCAGCCTATGTGTCTGCGCCAGCTCTGTGAATGAGCAACTCATCTAGTGACATTCCCCCGTCTTCTCCTCATAACCCTGCACATTCCTCATTTTCAGATAATAGTCTCATTCCCTTTTGAGTGCCTCAATTGAACTCGTCTCCACCACATTCTCAAGCAGTGTATTTCCAGGCCTTAAGCACTTGCTGCATAAAAAAGCTTTTCCTCATGCCATTTTTGCTTCTTTTGACAATCACTTTAAATCTGTGCCATCTTGTTCTCAATCCTCTCATGAGTGGGAGTATTTTCTCTGTTAAGAGCTCAAAGATTAGTCTTTCTTGTGTGGTGCCTTTATTGAACTGAGTGCAAGATGGATGCCTGCAGGGCGTCCCTCATGGCAGGGGTCACATGACTTCAACAAGCCAAACAGGACATGTAGAACTGATTGCATTTCAAAATCCAAACAACCCCTTTTCCTAACAAACAAACAGACAAATTTGCATGCACTATCATGTGTAACTGTGAGTTACTCAACTTATCCACTGTTCTCATGCATTAACAAGCTGTACATTATTCTAGTCAGTCTCTGCACCTACATTGCATACATTGTATTTAAATTGTGCAAGTCTCTTAATGGAATGCATGCGCATTCTCATTGACTGTTCACCAGGGTGATGTTACCTCTCCGAGGAGTGTCATTCCTGTGGCAATTGTTGTTGCTGTGGTCCTTGTTGCTGTCATTCCATTTCCATTGTTGGGTATTGGTAGACCTTTGGATGTGATAGTTGTTCTGCACTCTGTGCAGCTGCTGAGATCTCATTTTCCTGATTGGCTGCCTGCAGTGAAGGAACAGCTTCTCGGATTTTCATATATGTCTGCAGTTGCACTGGTATATTCGGTCGTTCACTTCCACTGCGTACAGTTAAGGTGACAACTTCTCTAAGCATGTCCCCAGAAGCCATGTAGAGTGACTCCTGTTGAGAGTGTTGAAGGTTTGTATCCTGACTGGTTCTCCAATGCACGGCTCTGGCAATGGTTTGGCGGTCTTGTCAAAAGGAAATTTGCCTTTCTACTGTTTCACCTTGATTTTTTCATTCACGCCTGTTACTACTTCTGGATTCAGTTGCTTTTTTGCAATTGGAAGAGTAGTTTGGGTGCAGCATGACATTAGTCTTTGGACTGGACTACTTTCCATGCCTTCAGTCGGTGTGTTTCTCCACTTTAGATTTGCCTAGCATACATCGGCGTTAGACGTGCTCAATTTTTTGATGATTCCTTTGGGAAATTTCACTGCCTCCTCAGCCTTTCCATTCAACTGGGGATACTGTGGGGGTGATGTACAGTGTTGAATTTCTCAATCCTTTGCGAAACGGCTGGATTCTTCACTTGTGAACTGAGGGCTTTAATTTCATTGCTCATGTTTGCTAGATTTGCTTGATTTCTTGATGATTCCTTTGGCGATTTTCACTGCCACCTCAGTCATTCTGTTTGACTGGGAGAGGGTGAATTTGTCGAATGTGTTGAATTTCCCAATCTTTTGTGAAGTGACTGAATTCTTCACTCGTGAAATGAGAGCCATTGTCACTCATCACAATGTTTGGAATGCCATAGCGACTGAAGTGTACTTTCAGGCATTCTACCATTTCTCCTGTCATCATTGAAGTCAGCTGATTTAACTCCCAGCAGTCAGAATAATAGTCTACTGTGATAAGATAATCAGTTCCTGCTATAGTGCAGACGTCTACTCCCAATTTCATCCATGCTCTGTCTGGGATGTCATGCATTTTGAACAGCTCTCTAGTTTGTTTAGTATGGTACTCGTTACAAGCACTTCACTGGTCAATGTGGTCTTTAATTTCATTGCTAATGTTTGGCCTGTGGAGTATGTTTCTTGCCTTTCTCAGACTTGGTTCAATTCTTTGATGGCTTGTATGGATACACTTCAGCATCTCTCCTCCCATCTCCTTAGGAATGATGACTCTATTTCCTTTGTACAAGGTGCCATCTTGGGTTGTAAATTGGTCTTGATATGCCCAATATGCTTGTACCCACAGGTGTGGCCTCGATACTCTCAGACCATCCTTTCATCATTACTACTTGTAGCACTTAGAGAGTTGCATCTCATTGGGTAGTTTGCTTGATTTGAGCTTGGCGCTTGTCTGTGAGATTCAATGTCTTTGCTGGTTTGATGACTTCCCGAGCATGTTGAGCTGCTGCCTCATGTTGAATTTGGAAGATTTCACATTCTGTTGTCTCATCCTCAACTTTCTTCATGGGAGTGCTGCTCTCAATTGCTTGTCAGCGATGTACATCTGTTTCCCTAGCTTCTATGTCACATCCAGATGATAGCTCTGTAAATGAAATAAAATTCTTTGTAGATGCTTTGGAGCAAATATTAGGAGTTTGAGAAAATGCTATGAAGTGCTTTGTGGTCGGACTCCACTGTTACTTTGTCTCCCCCAGGCAGGTATTGATGAAAATGTTCACAAGCAAAAACAATAACCAAGCACTCTTTCTCAATCTGCGTGTAGTGTCTTTCAGTTTGCGTTAATGCCCTGGATGCAAATGTAACTGGTTGTCCTTGCTGCATTAATGTTGCTCCAAAGCCTGTCTCACTGGCATCACCCTGTAAGGTGACTTCAGCACTGATGTTGTAGTTCTTCAACACTGGTGTTGTCGTTACTAGTTGTTAGATTTTAGTGAACACTGTTTCTTGTTCTGTGCCTCAATACCACTGCATATCCTTGGCAATGAGCTTGCGTAATGGCTCACACTCCAACAACAAATGAAGCAAGCATTTTGCTAAATAGTTCACAAATCCAAAAAAATGTTGCACTGCGTCCACATCTGTTAGTTGCTGCATCATTGCTACAGCTCTCACCTTGTCTCGATCCAGACAAAGACCTTTTGCTGTCAGTACATGACCTATGTACTTGCCTTCAAGCATCTTCAATTGCAATGTTTTCTTGTTCAGTTTCAGTTCTATCAGGCGAGCTCGCTGTAGCAGTCGGATTAAATTCTGATCATCCTCCACTATGGCTTCTTCCATTGTGCCTCCACACCCATAGACTAGCAAATCATCCACTATGGCTTCCACTTGGTGAAGATCATTGACTATCTCATGCTGTCTGTGCTGATACTCTTCTGGGGCTGTGGAGATGCCAAATGGCATGCGCAACTATCTGTATCTCCTGGCGTCCAGAACGTAGTTAGAAAACTGCTGCTTTCATTCAGCTTCAGTTGCCAGTAACCATCCTTTGCACCTAGGATAGTAAAGATCTTTGCCTTGGCTAGTTGTGGCAAAATTTCTTGGATGGTTGGCATGAAGTAGTGAGATCTCTTCAGTGCTTTATTTAGATCCTTTGAGGCTAAGCATACTCTCAGCTTTCCAGGTTGTTTTACTGCCACCAAACTGCTAATCCAGTTTTAAGAGTTGTCACTTTCTTAATTACTCCCTTTTTTTCCAGCTCTTTGATCTTGTCTTTTAGGCTTGATTTGTGGGTAGCTGCAATTCTTCGCAGCAGATGCTGAATTGGTCTTACACTCTCATCTACTTCTAGATGATATTCTCATAATAGACATCCAAACACTGTAAATACATCTTTGTACCCCTCTAGGATCTGTTCAGCAGTCAATGGTTTTGTGTGCTGGGCCATGTTGTAAATCTTTGTTGGCACATTCAGGGTTACCAGTCCAGGCTTTGGACTTGCTCCAGCTGAGATGAGTGGCTGTTGTGTACCGTCCATGTAATGGCACTCTAGATCTTCCTTCTTGCCATTGCACTGGGCTCTCAGACTAATTTGTCCTCTTGGTATGAATATCGTGCCATCATATAGCCACAACCTTACCTTCAAGGGCTTCATTTTTGGATCGCCATGTTGAGCCACTTCACACAAGTCTGTGAAGGTCACGATGTTGGCATGGTTCACCAGTGTCTACCTGACACTTCTTGTTCACTTGATGGTCTCCTTCTGCAGTCATCATTCTAACAGTCATAAACCACTTATCAACTATAGACGTGACAGAACTGACCTGTTGTATGGTGTACAGTGCTTCACAGATTCTTCTGCTGATATCTCTCCAGTGGCCATCCATACAAGCTTGTTTTGCTTCTTTCTAGCCAAAGACTTCTGTACGAAAAGATTCAGTTCTTGCAGTTAAAACACTGCTTTCCCCATGTCAGATAATCCTTCTTTTCTTTATGTATGATGTCCTCCGCAGTATTTGCATCCTGCCCATTGTTCGCAATTGTTCAGCTCTTTTGGCCTGGGATGCCTCTCAACATGATGTATCTTCTGATCTGCTCTTCCATATATGTGCTCTAGCTGATGTTTTACAACCTCCACATTTCTGCACACGTCTATCGCTTTCTTGAAAATAAGTTTCTCCTCTCTCAGTAGACTTGCTCTCACTGAAGGGTCTCTTTTGCCTAACATAATTCTGCCTTTAATCAGATTCTTTTAGTTGCCTGAATTCACATGATTTTGGAAACTGTGTTACTGCACTCACATACTGATCAATGGACTCCTTTTCACCTTGAGCCCTAATGTTGAACACATATCATTCATAATTTACATTCACTTGGGACTCAAAGGATGCCTTCAAGGCTTGCAAAATCTCTGTTGTTTGTTTTCTTCTGTTTGCGGATGGGTCACGAAGGTATGTGAGCAGAACCCCGAGGACAGGCTGGGCAGTGGTAGACAGTGGGCGTGTCATTGTTGCTGAGAGAAGTCTCCCAGGAGACCTCTCTGCACAGGTTTTCGAACTTACGGCCCTCACTGAAGCCCTCAAGCTAGTCAAAGGCTGCACCATGAATATCTATACCGATAGCAAGTATGCTTTCAGGGTCTTCATGACTACATGACTGCTTGGATTAGGTGAGGCTATGTGACCTCTAGTGGGGGGCATATACAGCACAAGGAAGCGGTAAGACAATTGTGAGAAACAGCCCGATTACCCTGGCAGGCTGTTGTGATAAAAATTAAGGCACATCAGAAGGTTCAGGACCCTCTGCAGAAGAGAATTCAGTGGGCAGATGAGGCAGGAAAGAAAGCAGCAGAAGCTGGGATGCCGGAGCCCATGGCTACTGGCCCAGAGGAGGTATATATACAGAAAATATATGATAAGACACCCAGAACAGAAAAGGAAAAGTTGGATAGGAGGAGTGCGAGTAAAGATGAGTATAGAAACTGGATGAAGGATGGATGAGTAATGGCCTCAGAATGTATGGAAATCAACATTCTGGGAGGAGCACCATGTTTGGGTGTCTAGAGCGGCATTGGTGGTGGCCGGGAACGGGCAGGGATGTAGAAAAGCATTGTCAACGATGTGTCACCTGCACCCAGTTCAACACTGGTAAAGCTGTAAAATTCAAAATGGCCCATCAGTCCAGACCCAAGGGACCTTGGGAACACATTCACATAGGCTTTACCAGACCATTGCCCCCCAGCCGAGGCAAGGCATACTGCTTAGCTGTGCCATGACTCACTGGGGATAGTGTGCTGTAATATCAAGCCCCACTGGAAAACTGGAAGAATCAGATTGGTAGTAGTAGCCTGGATTAGGAGTTCTTAGAATGCTTTAGAGATAGTTTCTTGGAGCAGCATGTTCTGGAACCAACCAGTGAGCAGGTGATATTAGACATGGTATTGTGTAACGTGACAGGATTAATTAATGACCTTAGAGTAAAGGCACTCCTAGATTGCAGTGGCTACAGTATGATTGAATTTTACATCCAGTTTGAAAGGGAGAAGAGCGGGTCTAAAACTAATATCTTAAACTTAAATAAGGGCAGCTATGTAGAAATGAAAGCTGAGCTAGCTGAAGTGAACTGGGAAACTAGGCTAGAGGATAGATCAATAGAGAAACAGTGACAGACATTTAAGGGGATATTTCAAAGTATTCAGAATAAGTACATTCCTACTATAAAGAAAAATTCTAAGGGGAGGACCCACCATCCGTGGTTAACTAAAGATGTTAAGGAAAGCATCAAACTTAAGGAAAAAGCATACAACTGCGTAAAGACGAGTGGCAGGACAGATGATTGGACAGAATATAAAGAATGGCAGAGAATGACTAAAAGGTTAATCAGGAGAAAGAAATTAGAGTATGAGAGGAAGCTAGCTAGAATTTAAAAGTGGATAGCAAGAATTTCTACACATAACTAAAAAGGAAAAGAGTAAGTAAAGTGAGTGTTGGTCCTCTAGAGAATGACAGTGGGGAGTTAATAGTAGATAATAAAGAAATGGTGGAAGAAATGAACAAATATTTTGTTTCTGTGTTCACTATAGAGGATACAAAACACATTCCAGTAATAGCTACAAATCAGGAGAAAGGAACTTGTTGAAATTGAAATCACTAGGGAAATGGTACTGAGCAAATTGATGCAGCTGCAAGCTGGCAAGTCTCTGGGTCCTGATGGACTGCATCCTAAGGTCTTAAAAGAGGTGGCTAATGAGGTAGTGGATGCGCTGGTGTTAATTTTCCAAAATTCGCTAGACTCTGGAAAGGCTCCATCAGGTTGGAAAGTAGCAAATATAACCCCTTTAGTCAAGAAGGAAGGGAGGCAGAAAACAGGAAACTATAGGCCAGTTACCTTGACATCGAGAGAGGGTTTGAACATAAAAGTAGGGATGTTATGCTTCAGTTATACAAGGCATTGGTGAGACCTCAAATACTCTGTCCAGTTTGGTCTCCTTATTTAAGGATGGATGTAAATACATTGGGGGCAATTCAAAGGAGGTTAACTAAATTGATACCTGGAATGAGCGGGTTGTCTTATGAGGAAAGGTTGGACACACTGGGCTTATTTCCACTGGAGTTTAGAAGAGTGAGGGGTGATTTGATTGAAGCATACAAGTTCCTGAACGGCCTTGACTAGGTGGACATTGAAAGGATGTTTCCTCTTGTGGGTAAGTCCAGAACTAGGGGGCATTGTTTTAAAATTAGGGGTTGCCCTTTTAGGACAGAGATGAGGAAAACATTTTTCTCTCAGAGGGTTGTGGAATTCTCTGCCTCAGAAGGTGGTGGAGGCGGGGTCATTGAATATTTTTAAGGCCGAGGTAGATAGATTCTTGTTAGACAAGGGAATCAAAGGTTATCAGGGTTAGATGGGAACGTGGAAATTGAAACACAAGAAGACCAGCCATGATCTTATTGAATGGCGGAGCAGACTCGAGGGACCGAATGGTCTACTCCTATTCCTATTTCTAATGTTATGTTCACTGTCCCCCGAGCTGTGTCAAATGTGAAAAGTTTAATTTAAGTCAATAGAATACGAGCACCAGGTTTGTAAACTTAATAAATAAATAACTGTTTATTGAACAAATTGACTTTAACTAGCAGCAAAAGAAAGAAATATGAACTGCTAAATTCTAACTCTATAACTTAAACTCTACCCCTTTTTAAACTCCTATACATAAACACACGCACACACACTCACTCATAACACATACTAAACATGGATTTTAAGGGTGAGGTCAAACAGTTCAATAGCATCAACCCGGATACAGGATTAGATGGGTGGATTTTGATTGATGTCTTCCAAATCCCTTGCAGTTTGTTGTTGATGACACAAGTTGGTCTCCCAGCACTTTCAGTTTGTGGTTCAATGGTTAAAAAACTTGCTTTTCATGTCTCTAGTGGTGATTTTTCCTCTTTAACTCTTGACAGGGGTTCTCAGAGAAAGCAGGTTACAGAGATGTTAGTAGCAGCCAGCTAGCTGCTATGGCAGAATTACCGAAATCTTAGACACAGGTGTGATTTCAGGTCTTCCCTCTTTACAGGCTAAGAGCTGTACTGCCTGCGCTGTTACTGCACAAAACCCTGGTCACCTAGTCAGGAGCCAATTAAAATGCTGTCGTCAGGCAGTTCCCCTTAGTCCAGAGCTCCTTTCCGGCACTATCCTGTTCTTTTATGGTACACTCTGTTCCAGGATAACAACATTGTAGATATTCCTCATCCTATTCCAGTGAACGTGTCTTTCAACTGGGTAGAAGCATTCATGATGAGAGATTGTTCTACTAATACTGGAGCGACAATTTTCTCTGAAGAAATTATACCCCAATGGGATTAGGGAACATAGTTTACAGGTTAAATCATTAAACAGGCATGTAGCCTGTTGGGAGTTAAGCAAAAACTCCACATGCCATTCCCCCCACAGAGCTCAGGTATGGTAGAAAGAATAAATAGGACTCTCAAAGAGTCACCCTCTAAGGCCATTGCCGAAAGCAGCAAGGGCTGGGCCGATCTGCTACCTCGTATCCTTATGAGGCTGCAGGTGATTCCTAACCAAGTGATCCCTAACCAAGTGATCGGACTAACCACATTCGAAATAATGAACATACGAGCCATGAGGCTGCCCCAGAGCATTTTTATGGGCAGTGAGGACATAGGGCCAGCTCGGGAAAGAGTTAAATGATTCATCAAAGAGTTGTGTAAGCAATTGCATGACTTGAGACAAGAGGTTAGGGACCAGCAGATTATCAGGGATATGGAAATGGATGAGGCAGGAGAAAAGGAAAGATTGCCAGAAGTAGGGGATCAAGGGACGGTCAAGGCCTTGCCCACAAAACCAGGCTTAGTTCCCTGTTAGCAAGGACCTTACAAGGTACTGATGACCGGCAATACTTGCACATGTGTGGACAAGAAAGGGAGAGCCTGCTGGAGACACTGGACACAGATTAAGAAGTATGGAAGTGCAAAGAATAATAAGGACTAATTGGTGATGACCGGTGTCTGTTATGGTCTCTCTTACAGGGACATGAAGACCACGATATTGCTAATATGTTTGATGACCATGATTAGCCTCATCATAGAAGGAACCAAGATGCTTGACCAAGGGACCCAGTCAGGCCAGTTCTACAAGAGCTTGAGTAATGTCAACTGCGATCAGGAGTCCTTAAATATCACTGTTAACAAATAAGTATGTTTAAGATATAACCCAGGACACTTGGCAGTGCAACTATGCTGCCATGAGAAGTATCCTTGGAATCTCCTGAGTAAAGGGAACAAAGAAAAAGGGAAATGTCTGACCCTCCCAGACGATGCATTGTATGTGCACCAAGTGTAATAACTGACAGTATCTCCTCAGATCCCCTGAGCATCAACTTAATAGGTTGGGGAATGTGTCCCGGGAATGGTGAGAAGGAGTTTTGGAGGGAGTATGGCAGATGGAGAGTGTGCCCAAGGGATCCTCCCACAACCCCAACCACCCACACGCCCTTACAGTGCCCCCAAATCCAACCTGGAAGCTAGAATGGACTTGTGGTATGGGACTCCAGTAGGAACTTGTTTGAGAACATACGTCACGAGATAGTCTCAGGTGTACTTAGTATTAGTCAGATGGAACTACCAGTGTGATGTGAGACACAGACAAGGTCCTTCTAACACCGACTCTTGATATGGTAGTCTCTGACGCCCTCTGAGCATCCAGGGCATGGTGGAATGCGCCCCACTGTAAACTACGCTTAATTAATGATGCAGCAATTATGGTACAGGGATGTTCACCATTAACTCCCTGGACATAGCAGAGATAGATGACAAGGTTAATCACCTGGGAACTTATGTTATGAGCCAATGAATTGGAAAGACAGCAAGGACAGACAGGAGAGAGCCTGGCCGGAACCTTATGAGGATCTGTGCAGGTTCTAGAAGACCACGCCCAAAACATTAACCAAATCCCAGCATCCCTACATCAGGCCTCCACATGCACAGGCAGAGACCGTGTGTGCACAGCCTATGGCACATGGTTGGTGGGAGAAGTCCGGCACAATCTGGCCCAATTCCACAGTAGAGATGTGCTGGACTGGATCACGGATGACACATTACAGACTTTGGCACCCAAAGGTGGAAATTGTTCCTTGCAAACCCTGATACAAGCAAACACAACAGTCAAACACTATGTCACCACACACTTGCAATTAGTAGCAATAGTCCTGGTCATACCTAATTCACAGGGAGAGGGATCCAAACCCCTCTATGAGGTGGAAAATTTCAACAGCGTAAGAGATGGCAATTGGCTAAAGTACAACCCTGCGTCCAAATGTGCAACCCAGAGGAGAGCCCACTTTACAAGAATCTCGCTGGTTGGGTGTAGGGAGTAAGTGAATAATGTTGTTTGCCCACATCCCAAAGGGATGGGGAAGAGAGCTACATGTGGTTTTAACACCATTCTAAACTGTACCCTTGAAATTTCTCGTGCCCGCCACGAACCAATGCAGGCGGCATCCCATGGAGAAGGGGAATACTGCATGACCACCAATGGGCCCCATTACCAGTAAGGTGACATCGACTGCCCAATGATCAACTCGAGTTTCTGCTTTAACCCCCGGGCCCCAACAACATGCGGACATTCAGCAATAACCCACATCCGGCCTCCTCGTAAGGAACGAGCGAATATTACTGATGATTTAAAGGAGGATTTACTGAGATACCTGCTTTCATAGGGAAGCAAGTCCTGAAGTTGCCGGAACATCCACTGGAGGTGCAGAAAGAGTCCTGGCGGGGGCAACAAAGCAGTATCACCGAGTTCAACAGGAAGTCAAGCAACTGGAAAAGTATGTAAAAACCATGGTGGTGGGAGATTTGGGACTGGGGTATTAGGGTGGACATTCATCCTTGGATCAGAATTACCCCTCATATACTGGTGGTAGTACAACTGCTAATTACTATTGGACTTATGGTCAAATGTGGCACCCGGTGCCGGCAAAGCCAGAACCAAGCCATTCCTAAAGTAGTAACCAAAGCATTGCACAAGCCTGGGGAGAAAAAGTACACAAGACATAGTTTAGAAAATACGACTGTATGAATCTAACCACCGCCCTGGCCAGCAGAATAGAGCGAGGAGCATAGGATAGTTTAGCATTAGTTGACCATCGTGGAGGTCAATAACCAAGGGCCAAAAGGGGGAACTGAAGAGGCATATCAGGATGCATTATGGGATTACCCATGCTTAGCCAAGTTGAGGATATAAGTTTTGAAAGTGTTTGCAGAGAAACAAACTAGAATGCATATGACCTTTACCCAGGCCTGGAAGCTGATGACTAGTCTATGGGTCAGTCCATGATAAACTAAGGAATGTGACATTTGGGTCAGGATAAAATAAATCGATGAATGATCCATGAGTTATACTGTAATAAACTGATAGCTGGACCTCAGGGTCAAAATCTGCATATGACTTGGCATAACAGCAAAATATCAGGAAAGATAAGCAAAGTTTATGTTTTCAAACGAACTGTGGGTGTGGACATCGTTTGTGCTAAAGGTCAGGTCATTCCATGATTGTTTTACAAATTCCTTCATAACAGTGGAGGTGATGAACAAGTCATTCCATGCTAATGTTGTAAACTCATTTGGAATTAAGGATGTAATGAATTAGACGTACGAGAACATTATGAGTAACTGATGAATTATCCCAAAGCTGGTGTATATAACCGACAGAAACTGTGGAACTTTGAATTGCCTTTTAGAGCATCCTGCAGGGACCCACTGTGTGCACATTTGTACTAAATAAAAACTGCTGCTTGAATCTACTTACAGTCGACTCTGTGTCAAGTGTTTTTTTAGATACTCCACAACAATTCCAAGTTATATCAAGAAATGGCTGAGCGCACTGGATACAAAAAGGCTAAATGCCCAAACAAACTCCCATTGTGATGCTGAAGACTTGTACTCCAGAACTTGTCATGCTCCTAGCCAAGCTGCTCTAGTGTAGCCACAACATTGGCAGCTCCCCAGCAACGTGAAAAATTGCCCAATTATGTCCTGTTTGCTAAAAGCAGGGCAGATCCAATTCAGTCAGTGACCACCCTATCAGTGTATTAGTGTATTTTCAATCATCAGCAAAGTGATGGAAGGTATCAGTAAACAAATGGTACTTACTCAACCTGCTCAGCTTGGGTTGAGCTAGGTCTACTCCAGAGCTCATTACAGCCTTGGACCAACATGACCAAAGGAACTGAATTCCAGGTGAAGTAAGAATAACTGCCCATGTCATCAAGGCAGCATCAAAGAGGCCTTGTAAAATTGAAGCTAATGGGAATTAGGAGGAGAACTCTCCACTGGCTGGAGCCATATTGAGTACAAGGGAAGATGTTTGTGGATGTTGGAGACCAATCAATTCAATCCCAGGACATTGTTGCAGGAGTTCCTCAGGGTAGTTCTTATGTCCAACTATCCTCAGCTGTATCATCAATGACCTTACCTCCATCATGGGGTCAGAAGTAGGGTTTTCACTGATGATTGCAGTGTTCATTTCCATTCACACCTCCTCAGATCATGAAGTAGTCCATGCCCACGTGCAGCAAGACCTGGGCAACATTCTGGCTTGGGCTGTCACTTGGGAAGGACATTCATGCCACAAAAATGCCAGATAATGGCCATCTTCAATAATATAACCACTTTCCTTGACATTCAATGACATTACCATCGCTAAGTCCTCCAGCATTAACATCCTAAGGGTCACCATTGACTGAAATGCAACTATACCAGCCACATAAGTACTGTGGTTACAAGAGCAAGCCAGAAACTGGGTATTCTGCAGCAACTAACTCATCTGCTCACTCCCTAAAGCCTGTCCACCATCTGCAAGGCACAATAGTGTGAATGAATACTCTCCACTTGCATAGATGAGTGTAGCTGCAACAATGTTCAAGAAGCTCAACAACATCTAGGACAAAGCAGCCTGCTTGATTGGCACCCCATCCACAAATTAAACATTTAGTCCCTTCACTGTGGCTGCAATGTGTACCATCTACAAGATGTACTGCAGCAATTCGCTAAAGCTCCTTTGACAGCACCTTCCAAACCTGCAACCATCTAGAAGAAAAAAGGTAGCTGGCACATGGTGAAAATCCTACCTCTGACCCCATGATAGAGGGAAGGTCATTGATGATACAGCTGAGGATAGCTGGACATAAAAAAGGCAGCCGGCATATGGGAACACCAACAGCTGCAATTCCCCTCCAAGTCACACACTGACTTAGAACTATACCTTCCTCATTGCTGGGTCAAAACCCTGGATCTCCCATCCTAACAGCACCATCAGTGAACCTACATCACATGGATTTCAGCGGTTCAAGAAGATGGCTCACCACAATCTTCTCGAGGGCAATTAGGAATGGTCAATAAATTCTGGCCTTGCCAGCGATGCCCACATCCCATGAACGAATAAAATATACACAGTTACATACAATTGCAGCAATGTCTGTGAAGTATCTACTTTTCAATTTAATGCACAGATGATTTACACATTCATTTTTATCCGTGAAATAGCAACATGCAAAATCACGAAAATATAAGTTGAAGATTTATCTGTTTTTGTTTTAATTTTTGCCTGAATGGGTCAAAACATTACGGGCTGGAAACGTGACTAGGCAGAAACCAGAGGATACCAAGATAAAAGCAAAATACTGCGGATGCTGGAAATCTGAAATAAAAGCCCAACACAGACTGGAAGAACAGCACCTCATTTTCGGATTAGGCACTTTACAGCCTTCTGGATTTAAGATTAAGTTCAAAAACCTCAGACCATGAACTCTCTCCTCCATCTTAACCCCCTTTTTAATCTAATGTTTATTTATTTATCATCCTTTTTCCCCAACTCAACCTCAACACCGCCCCGCCCCCCCTTTCCAGGACCATCTGTCACTGCTTCTTAACACTCCCTTTACCTTGTGTGCATGACATCTTTGTCAATCTCATAAACTCCCACCTATCTCTGACCTTCTATTTTGCTCCACTTGCTCCACCCCCTCTCAAAAAGTATAAAATCCATCACTTCTCTTTACCTCTGACGAAGAGTCTTAAGGATTGAAAATGTTAACTCTGTTTCTCTCTCTCCACAGTTGTTGCCAGACCTGCAATTTGTTTTTATTTTGGTATACCATTTTGGTTCAGGCATTGTTTCTAGAGTCAATTTAAAAGAGGTCTTGGAGCCCTTAAATATTTTGATGTTCGACCTATCACCTATTTAACGATCTTTCTGAAAATAGGCTGCCTTAAATGATACATTTGAGCTGTCAAAACAACTGAAAACTACCAAATTACACTATGGCTCCCGATTTTTTTGTTGTTGTACAGTAGTGGGGTGGGGGACGGCGTTTGGCGTTACACGGGGGAGGGGGACGATGTTTGGTGTTACACGGTGGGGAGTGGGGGACGGTGTTTGGTGTTACACGGGTGGGGCTGGGGACGGATTTTGGTGTTACACGGAAGGGGCGGGAGGCGGTGTTTGGTGTTACACGGTGGGGGAAGAGGGGGACGGTGTTTGGTGTTACACGGGAGGGGGAGAGGGGGGACGGTGTTTGGTGTTACACGGGAGGGGGAGAGTGGGGACGGTGTTTGGTGTTACACGGGAGGGGGGACGGTGTTTGGTGTTACACGGGAGAGGGGCGGGGGACGGTTTTTGAGTGAGGTGAAATGGAGGCCGGTGTCTGCAGTGTGGCTCGGGGTGAGGGGCTCGGAGGCCTGCCTCTCGGGGATGATTTTTCCCAGATGGTGGAGGTGGCGAATGGCTGGATGATGGATTTCATGTATTACTGTTTGTGCCGGTATTTTGGGGCAGGGATGCACGACGAATTCAGGATGTTGAGGGACGCCATGAACGGTCAGTATCTATTATTCAACCGTTGCTGTAATGGATTTTCTATCCCATTGGGGTCAACCACTGTCTTCCTTTCTAGACTCTCATTGCTTCAGACTACTTCATTCATGGGACGACAAAAGCAGAAAATGCTGGAAAAACTCAGCAGGTGTAACAGCATCTGTTGGGAGAGAAACAGTGTTAACGTTTTGAGCCCATAAGGATAGAACATGGGATAAGAGTTGGGGGTAAAAAAGGGGGTTATAGGATGGATAAGAATGGAATAAGTACGATAGCAAGAAATGATCTTGGATCAGAAGATGTGGAATCCATATGGGTGGAAGTAGGAAATAACAAGAGGAAGTAGGAAATAACAAGAGGAAGAAGATACTGGTGGGAGTAGTCTATAGCACCCCCCCCCCCCCCCAACAGTAACTATGCAGTCGGACAGAAAATAAATCAGGAAATAATGAGGCCATGTAAAAAAGGCAGTATATTAATCATTGGTGACTTTAATCTCCATGTGGATTGGGAAAATCAAATTGGCAGAGGTAGCCAGCAGGAAGAATTCATAGAGTGTATTTGGGACTGCTTCCTAGAAAAACCTGTTGAGGATCCAACACCAGCCTCCGCATTCAAAGGATCATCCTCCGCCAACTCCAGCATAATGCCACCACCAAACACACCTTCCCTTCACCCCCCGGCAGCATTCCGCAGGGATCGTGCCCTCCGGGATACCCTGGTCCACTCCTCCATCACCCCCTACGCCTCAACCCCCTCCCACGGCACCTTCCTGTGCAACCACAGAAGGTGCAACACTTGCCCCTTTACACCCCCTCTCTTCACTGTCCAAGGGCCCAAACACTCCTTTCAAGTGAAACAGCATTTCACTTGCACTTCCCTCAATTTAGTCTACTGCATTCGCTGCTCCCAGTGCGGTTTCCTCTACATTGGAGAGACCAAACGCAGACTAGGTGACCGCTTTGCGGAACACCTTCAGTCTGTCCACAAGCATGACCCAGCCCTCCCTGTTGCTTGCCATTTCAACACTCCACCCTGCTTGTGCCCACATGTCCATCCTTGGTCTGCTGCAATGTTCCAGTGAAGCTCAACGCAAACTGGAGGAACAGCGCTTCATCTTCAGACTAGGCTCTTTACAGCCTTCCAGACTGAATATTGAGCTCAACAACTTTAGATCATGAACTCTCTCCTCCATCCCCACCCACTTTCCAATGCCCCTTTTTTCCAATAATTTATATAGATTTTTCTTTTCCCACCTATTTCCATTTTTTTTAAATGTATTTCCATCCATTGTTTTATCTCTAACTTTTAGCCTATTTCGATCCCTTCTCCCCACCCCACCCCACCCCCACTAGGGCTATTTGTACCTTGCTCGTGCTGCTTTCTACCCTTAATGTCACCTATTAGCACATTTCTTAGCTAATATCACCACTGTCAGCACCTCTTTGTCCTTTTGTCTATGACATCTTTTGGAAATCTCCACCTATCACTGGCCCTCTATCCAGCTCTACTTGTCCCACCCCCCCTTAAACCAGCTTATATTTCACCTCTCTTCTAATTTTCCTTAGTTCTGTTGAAGAGTCATACGGACTCAAAACATTAACTGTATTCCTCTCTGCAGATGCTGTCAGACCTGCTGAGTTTTTCCAGGTATTTTTATTTTTGTTTTTGTCAAGGTTCAAGCTATTTTGGATCTGGTAATGTGTAATGAGACAGGTTTAATAAATGATCTCAGAATAAAAAAATCCCCTAGGAAACAGTGACCATAACATGGTGGAATTCAGTTTGTGAGTAAGAAACTTAGTGCGAAAACATCTCTGCTAAACTTAAATAAGGGTAATTACAAAGGAATGAGGGCAGAGTTGGCTGGAGTGGACTGGGAAAGGAGATTAGCAGAAAATGCGTATGATGAACAATGGCAGACGTTTAAGAAAATAGTTCATGACTCACGACAAAGATATATCCCAGTGAGGAAGAAGGATTGTAGGAATGGGATAAACCAACTATGATTAACCAAGGAAGTTAAGGATTGCATCAAAGTGAAAGAAAAAAACATACAATGTGGCAAAGATTAGTGGTAAGCTAGAGGATTGGGAAAGTTTTAAAAACCAACAGAAGATGACCAAAAAAGTAAATAAAGAGGGAGAAAATAAACTTTGAGGGTAAACTAGCAAATAATATAAAAGCGGGCAGTAAGAGCTTCTTTAAATATATAAAAAGGAAGAGAGAGAGGCCAAAGTCAATATAGGCCCCTTTGAGAATGAGGCTGGGGAAATAATAGGGAACCAGGAAATGGCAGAGGAGTTGAAGAAATACTTTGTGTCAGTCTTCATGGTAGAAGACACTGATAGCATACCAAAATAACTAAATAATTATGGGGCAAAAGGGTGTTGGGGGTTGGGGGAGGGGGGGGTGGTGGGGGGGCGGTGGTGGGAGGAAATAAATGCAATAACTATCACTAGGGAAACTAATGGGTCTAAAGGACGATAAGTCACCTGGACCTGATGGGTTTTATCCTAGGATATTAAAGGAAATAGCTGCAGAGATAGTGGATGCACTGGTAGTAATCTTCCAGGAGTCCTTAGATTCTGGAAAAGTCTCAGATGATTGAAAAACTGCTGATGTAACACCCTTATTCAGAAAGGAAGGGAGACAAAAGACAGCTAACTATAGACCAGTTAGCTTAACATCTGTTTGCTGGATGGCAGCAAGAAGCAGGAACTCAAGCTGATTTTTTTTCTCTTGAGCCTAGGAAGGCATGGAGGCCAAATAGTGTCAAGCTGAAACCAACTACTAACTTGGAATTAAAGCTGGACCTTTCACAAGCTGCAGTTTAGTGTGCATAAATTTGAAATTGGTGGTTGCCCCCAGTCTGCCTGTTCTGTCCAAACCTGTGACCTTGGATGGAAAAGCTTCATGAGTTTGAGCCTCCCTGATGCACCGTTTCAGGAGACATTGGAAACTTTGTTTCTGAGGTGGATTTGTTGATGGGTGGATGTAATGCCAAGCCATCCAGGCAGTTATTGCCTCTGGTTACATTTACCTACTGCATCATCATAAAGCAGCTCTGCTTACGTTTTCAGCAAGGGTTGTTCTCTCTGGCAGCCTCACATTGCTGAACATGTAAAAGGAGGAGATGATTCACCAGGATTAGTACCATTTCTGCTAGGTGCCCCCTTCCCACTCCCTTCGTAAACAAACCAGTTAGGTCATAATTTATCAGATGCCTTTTGGAATTCCATATACAGCACATCAGTTTTAATACCAATCCACCCCTTAATCCCAGGGAAAGCTGTTCCTGTTGCAAACGCCAAACCCTTCACCATTTTGCCGTCTTGCTCTAAATGTGTGCTGAATTAACATTTCAGCTTAAGGCCCTTTATGGCCATCTCAGAGGCTCTTTACTTTCTGTAGCATCCCTGGAAAAACACCATCAGTTCCTGCAACAACATGGACAATCACTGCAAAGTGATGTAAAGGAAACTGTCTGTTGGAATCCAGGCCATGCGACTGGTGGAAGAAAATGTCGCCAGCGCACACAGCCTTGGAAGATTCTCAATGTGTCAGTATATCTTCAGCATCTCGAGGCACAATGGGAGAGCCTGGGTGTGAGCGTATATCAGCAACTGGCCACTTTCCTAAGTGGGACACTCGAGATGAGCAGAGACCTAGTGCGTCTCACTGTCTTGAAGAAATCAATAAATTTCTATTGAATTTATAAACAGATCAAGGAGGAGGGATCAAATGAACTCACTGTTACCAGACCAGCAACTGGTATATGACCAACGATGTACTGTGTAGCCAAGACCAATGTCAGGTCATGAAGTGATTTTGATGTTGAGCTCAGTCCAGTTCACCAGCCATGCATCCTCCATTGGACTTGGTTGGGCTCCAAGATGATGACAAATAGGTGTCACTCCAGTAAAAATGGCAGAGTGCATCTGTCAGGGCTTAAACCTGGCACTGTATGTAGTACTGCACATAAGGCTACTTAATAAGAAAAGAGCCCATGAAGTTGGGGGTAGTATATTAGCATAGATGGAGGATTGGCTAACTAATAGAAGACAGAGGGTTGGGATAAAGGGGGCATTTTCAGGATGGCAACCTGTAACTAGTGGAGTGCCACAGGGATCAATGCAGAGGCCTCAATTATTTACAATATATATTAATAACTTAGATGAGGTAAGTGAATGTACTATTGTCGAGTTTGTGGATGACACAAAAATAGGTGGGAAGGCAAGTGGTGAGGATGACACAAGGAGTCTACAGAGAGATATAGGTTAAGTGAGCGGGCAAAAACTTGGCATATGGAACATAATGTGGGAAAATGTGAGGTTATGCATTTTGGCAGAAAGAATAGAGGAGCTGAATATTATTTAAATGGAGAAGGACTGCAGAAGGCTGCAGCAGAGAGGGATTTGGGAGTCCTTGTGCATGAATCCCAAAAAACTAACATACAAGTTCAACAGGTAATAGGGAAGGCAAACGGAATGTTGGCCTTTTTTTCAAAGGGAATGGAGTGTAAAAATGAAGTCTTGCTAAAACTATACAAGGCACTATTTAGATCACACCTAGAAAACTGAACAATTTTAGTCCCCTTATCTAAGGAAAGATATACTGGCACTAGAGGCAGTCCAGACAAGGTTCAGTAGGTTGGTCCCTGGTATGGAGGGATTTTCTTATGAGGAGAAGTTGAGTAGGCTGGGCCTGTACTCATTGGAGTTTAGAAGAATGAGGGGCGACCTTATTGAATCACATAAGATTCTTAGGGGGCTTGACAGGGTGGATGCTGAGAGGTTGTTTCCCCTTGTGGGAGAGTCTAGGACCAAAGGGCATAATCTCAGAGTAAGGGGTCACCCATTTAAAACAGAGATGAGGAATTTCTCCTCTCAGGGTAGTCAATCTGTGGAATTCTTTATTGCAGAGGGTTGTAGAGGCTGGGTCATTAAGTATATTTAGGGCTGAGATAGATTTTTAATCAGTAATGGAATCAAGGGTTATGGGGAAAAGGCAAGAAAGTAGAGTTGAGGATTATCAGATCAGCCGTGATGTCATTGAATGGCAGAGCAGAGTTGATGGGCCGAATGGCTTACTTCTGCTCCTAGGTCTTATGGTCTAAAAGCCAAGAACGCTTGCCCATGGGATCCTTCACCATAAGGTCAGGATGGCTTCCATGTCCAGCTTGCACAAAGCCATTTCTGACAACCTAGTGTGACTAAAAGTATCTCACTGCAACTGGAAAAGGATGTTGAATACAACCTGCCTAGTGTCTCCAACAACAAAGGAACATTTTTTTTTAAATTCTAGAGTTTTCATCTCCACTGCTCTATTTGGAAGTTGACGCCAACTATGTTTGTATTGTTACAATCCTATTCGGGACTGTTAATGTTTAAAGAAGAAATCTGAACACACAGCAATTAACTGACCGAACTACCCCACAAGATTTCATATATTTAAGCAGAAACAAACTTTATATAAAAAGAAATTAAAGCAAGCACCACAACCTTAACACTATAGCTTATAAAGACTTATGCTACGCCACAATAGTTCCTTTTTCTTAGGAAATCTTGAAGATTCATTCACTTTTGCTGGAACCAACTCAAATGTATCCCACAGCCCTCCAGAATTGACTTTAATTTTCCTTCGTATTCCAGCTGTTCTTCTAAGGTAAGATTCCATGGAGGTCCTGAGGTCCTTCTATTAGCTTTTTGGCTATGTGACCCTCCACCTTTTCTTCACAAACCTCACGACTGTGGCTGCCTCAGCTCCTTGGATTGTCGGCAGATACTGAACTGCTATCCCACAGCTTTCCAAGCTAACTCTGCTGACTACTTCCTGGCACAAAGCGATGTGAAGACCACTGTAGATCTCTTCAGGCTAGAGCAAATTTTCCAGCTGAATGATGATAGTGTTGTCTTTGCTTGAAGGGGAGGCCTAACTGACAGATCTCCTGTTGGCTTTCTCAATCTGTTGAGATGCAGTCTATACCAAAGCAAAGCTGTAGATGCCTCTCTCTATTCCCTACTGCTGGCTTCTGTCACCAAACACACACACAAATTAAACAAAAGAACCTTCTAACCAACCCTATCACTATCTCAATGGCAATTTGGCATTCTTTGGGATGGTGCAAACAAATTATTTTAGCTTCAACACAACTCTTTGATTCTGTAACTCATAAGAACAATTTATATTGCTAATTGCGTTTTACAATCCCACCTCCCGGGATTGCTGACCCTGTTAAGGAACTGTCTTGTTTACAATCTGGTTTTACATTCTTTTGATCTGGGAACTATGTACATAATTTACATAATTTAAATCCTGTATTGAAGTGAGTGTAGACCTTTTGGCTCCTTTACAAGCCCAGTGCTTTACAAGCATCATTCATTGTTCAAGTTTTACACTTCTACCACTGGCCTTTAAGATAAACATAGGTTAACTTCTAGCTATAATTAACTCCAAGATGTTTAAAGTGCAGTCGCTTGCGATGCCTACCAATTTCTTAAACAGATTCCTCCATTTATCTACCAGTTAAAACTTTAATTCTACTTCCTGATCTTTCTTCTCCTCTGAAGACCTGGAAAAACGTGCAGTGGAGAGCCAACCCACCTTCAGTTTGATTGTTTTAAAAATGCTTTTAGGAAGATCGACATGA
This sequence comes from Carcharodon carcharias, assembly GCF_017639515.1. NCBI lineage: Eukaryota > Metazoa > Chordata > Chondrichthyes > Lamniformes > Lamnidae > Carcharodon > Carcharodon carcharias. The sequence goes on along the minus strand of NC_054472.1, from coordinate 81,291,398 downwards.
TAAGTGGTTAGCCACTGCTTCATCAATTTAGACAGGACATGAGATAGAACAAGCAGGCAAGAAAACATTGGTGAGAGGGCAATTATTGCCAGCCGCAAGCTGAGCTATGCTAGACCTAAGATGTCAATAGATTCATCCGCAATGAAGTGTGATTCATCATTGTCTTGTTGACGAGTGAGTTTCTGGAAGGTTACAAGACTGCTTTTAGGAAAAAAAGCATTTAAAATTAATTTATTGAGTAAGTTACACAAACTTAGAATACAGTAATTATGACAGATATATATTTTTTCTTTTAGGTTTTGTTCAGCACCCGTCCATTATAGAGACCAAACAAACAAAGAAGGTGCATATCTGCCAAATCCTGTCCCGAATTGTTGAAGGGAAAAATCTTGGTAATTAATTTACTTTTATGGTTTTATTTTCCCCCAATGCAAGATTTAAATGAATTGCGATCCCAGTTTTTAGATGATAATATGTAGTTTTATCAAAATGATATAAATTATAGTAATTAATAGCTGCACTTTTTTCTATACCACATGCTTGAAAAGAATGCACAAAAGGTAGCTATTGGAACAATTGCACTTCGACGAGTCACCTGCAGACTATTAAAATCACATTCTTCATAAACATGTTGAATCACAACTGGAGCAGAATATTTTGTTTTGAGTATTTTTAATTTTGTAATTCATGTTATACATATCTGCAGGCAATTGACAGACTTGCATCTCTCAATCATTCTATTAAAAAGCAGAAAAAACTTAAACTGCTGCATTAATGGCAAAAAAAGTTGCAAATCAGAGCAATGAATTTTACTGAATTTTAATTATATGAAAATATTTGATTCCAGTTTTGGACCAGCAGGAGTTCAGATATTCTGTTGGTTGTAAACTGTTTTTAAGTGTAAGGATTGACAGCAGTATAAACATGAAATACAATCTTACTAACTTTGCTTTATAAAAATTCTTGTAAATGTGGAGTATGGGTTTTGCTTTGTCCTGGATGGTATTGAGCTTCTTGGTCTCCACCATGAACATAACAATATATCTCCAACTCAGGACAGTGTGCAACTGGAAAAAGAACTTTATAAAATAATTTATAATAATCACAAACGGTTTTTACAATGTAATCATTACATTACTTAAAAACAAATTAGATGTGGCCAATCCACATTATTTTATTTTAAATCAGTTATAAAATCATTGTTCACAAACATATTTGTAGAATTCTGATGTACTTTCTAACTGCCTTGATATAATGCTATAGCACGTAACTTCAAGCTGTTCACTTGAAGCTCAACACCATCCAGAGCAAAACAGAGCCCGCTTGATTGACACTCCATCCAGTACCTTAAATGGCCACTCCCTCTACCACTTGTGCCGCACCGTGGTAGCAGTGTATACCATCTAAAAAATGCATTGAGGTAACTTGCCAAGGTTGCTTTGATAGCACCTTCCAAATCTATGACTTTTACCACCTGGGAGGAAAAGGGCTGTGGGCACATGGACACACCACCACCTGTACACCCATTTATACATTGTGAATTTTGGGTTAGCTGTAAATTATAAAAATCTGGCCACATCCAATTTGTTTCTAAGTAGTGTAATGATTACATTGTAAAAACCATTTGTGGTTATTATAAATTATTTTACAAAGTTCTTCTTCTAGTTGTACACTGTCCTGAGTTGGAGATATATTATGATGGTCTTGGTGGAGACCAAGAAGCTCGACACCATCCAGAATAAAGCAGCCTGCTTGTTTGGCACCCCATCCACCATCTCCAACATCCACCCCCTCCACCACCAACTCAAGGTGGCAGCAGTGTCTACCATCTGCAAAATGCATTGCAGCAACTCACCAAGATTCCTTCGACACCTTCCAAATCTGTAACCTCAACCATCTAAAAGGACAAGGGCAGCAGATGTATGCAAACATCACTGCAAATTCCTCTCCAAGCCATACGCCATCTTGACTTGGAACTGTATCACTGTTCCTTCATTGTCGCTGTGCTTTGATGTTTCATTCACTGTATTTTATCATTTATTCTGTCATCTATTTTCAAATCATAACTAGGTTTACTATTGGGCAGTCAAAATGAGAACTCTGATGGATGAGATCATTTGTAAAGCGGCCCTTATTCTATACACAGCAGCCCTTTTTTCTTTGACACTCCAAAAGTTCTGTGTTTTAAAAGAATATGTCTATTTCAGAATAGTTTGAAATGTTTCATTGAGTGTATACATAATGGCCAATTTTGGCAAGAGTGGGGCATCTTTTGGTGTGCTATGATGGTGAGGTTTTTCTTTGATTCAAGGTCATCTTGCTGAATAAAGGGATCATAAGTTTGTTCCTTTAACCAATTTGAGTGGAGAATTCAGACAAAAACCAAGGAGAAGGCAATAGAGTGAGTTAGAGTCAAATATTGCGTGGAAAGTGAATAGAGAGGGAAATAAAGATTGGCAGAGAGAGAAAAAAGACAAAATTGTGCAATAAGATTGAAGCAAATCTCTAACAACAATCTACTGCAGGAATGCAATGCCACATTTTCCATTCTTCCCTCTTTGAGGCCAGAGAAGTTGAGCGGCTTTGCAGGAACAAATATTTCTTGACATATCTACTTATTCTGTTAAGTAGCAGCCTAACTTTCTGTGGTGAGCTTTATTGGCAATTAATATGCTGGGTTAAAATCCTGGACCTTCTTACCTAATAGTACTGTGGCCATACCTTCATCACTTGATTGCATTTGTTCACAAGGACATAAAAAATAGGAGTAGGCCATTCGGGCCATTGAGTCTGCTCCTTTTCGCCCTTTATTATTTTGTCATCCCTTGCTAGTTTCTAAAATTTTCCTTCTCATAGAGTCTTTCCTTCTCAATGGAATATATGAGAGTTGTGGAATATGTCCTTGAATGTCGCCTTACCTTTGTAATTTCCTTTATTTGTGTTAAAGGCACCAGTTTCAGTTCCAAATTTTTCACCCTTAAATTGAAAGTGAATTCCTGGAGGATCCTTTGCTTTGATATTAATTAATCCTGTATCATTACACATTGCCAGGTCAAAAATAGCATGTTCCCTGGTTAGTTCCACAATGTATTGTTATGTAAAACTGTCCAAATGCACTTCTTCAAGGCTACCTTTGCCAATTTGATGTGTCCAACCTCTATGATAATTAAAATAATCCACGATTATTGCAGTTCCTTGCTTACAAGCCACCATTACTTCTGGCTTTATACTCTGTCCTACTTTTAAGGCCCCCTGTCAATAGCTACAAACTACTCGCATTAGTGACTTCTTTCTATGCTATTTATCAACTCCACCAAAACTGATTCTACATCTTGATCTTCTAAACCAAGATAATTTCTCACTACTGTACTGATCTCATCCTTTATTAATAGAGTTTCCCCACCTTCTTTTCCTTTCTTCCCATCCTTTTGAAATATTAAATACCCTGGAATATTCAGTTCCCAGACTTGGTTACCTTATAAAATCATCTCTAATGGCTTTCATACTACACCCATTTATTTCTATTTATGTCATCAATTCATCTATGTTATCAGATAGCACACAACACTCATAAATAAAGAGCCTTTAACTCTATCTTATTGCTGTTTTTCCTTATTTTGGCTATGTTTGTTGATGCACTCATGTTTGTGTACGTTTTGCCTTCCTGTTATTATAACCTATGTTGCTACACTGCACTATTGCCTTGTCCTTTCTCTGAAACTTTCTAAACCTTCCCCAGCATGAACCCTTCTCCTCGCACCCCCCAATAGTTAGTTTAAAGCCTTCTCTACAGCCCTGGTTATTCATTTTGCTATGACACCTGTCCCAATGCAGTTCAAGTAAAGCTTCTCAACAGAAACTGCTTCTCTTCAGTTCAGCTGCCAGTGCCCCATCAATTAAAACTCATTTCTCCCACACCGATCTTTGAGCCAAGTATTCAATGCTCTGTTCTTATTCACCCTAAGCTAATTTGCTCATGACACAGGGAATATTCCAGAGATTATTGCTGTTGTGGTTTGCTTTATAACATAGCCCCTAGCTGCTCATATTCCCTTAGCAGATCCTCTTAATCCGATCTGTATCATTGGTATTTACATGGACCGTGACAACTGGATCCCTCCCCTCCCACTCCAAATTTCTCTCCAGCCATGAAGAAATATCCTTAATTCTGGAACTGGGCAGGCAACACAGCCTTCGAGATTCAGGCTTTCCTTTCTCTTGTCCATACAGACAGCAAGTAACTTATACCTGTTGGACAAATACAATGGTTGAAACTCCCCCAGTACTACCTTCTGGATCCCCATATCTGTCTCACTTGTAGTCATACCATCCTTTCTCTGACCACAGACCAAATCTGAATTACTTAAGGGGCATGACTGCCTCCTTGAACAGTGTCCAAGTAACTTTCTCCCTGCATGACGCATCGCAGTGTCTGAAGCTTGTACTCCAGCTCATCAACTCTGAGCCAGAGTTCTTCAAGCTGCATACATTTACTGAAGATGTAGTAGTTGATGTGGAACATACTGGATGCCAAAGCTGGAAAACATCTGTATTTTATTTTATTAAAAAGCAGCTCATCACCACCTTCTCAAGGACAATTCAGGATGGGCAATAGAAATGCTGGCCTTGCCAGTGATATCCACAATCCATGAATGAATATATTTTTTAAAATGCAGCAATTTCATGAAACTTAGCATGGATGAGGGCAATCTGCCGTTTTTCCAAGGCTAAAGACAGCAGGTTGGTGCAAGTAATCCAGCAATCTATGGCGATTTGAAATTCACAACAAGGTCCCAAACTATTTACATAATAATACCTTGTGAATTAAACTGTTATTTTGGCAGCAAAATCTGGGCCAAGAACTTAAAATAAATGCATATTGATAAATAAAGGTAATCCAGTTCACAAATCAGCCTTTCTTAAAGCAATGGTTGTTTTTTATTTTGCACTTCAGATGTCCAATTTGATGAAGATGAAAGTATAACTCCATTGGAATCTGCATTATTGGTTTTGATTGAAATGGCAGATAGCAAGGAGCTAAAGAAAGATGTGCTATATTCAGACCTAAAACAGCTGCTTCAAATTCAGGTTAGTTCTGTGCTTCGAGTGGTGACTGTGATGAAGGGTGTCATTGAGAAAACCTTATTGTTTTTGTAGCTAAAACATATACCGTGCTAATCTAATTTATCGATAAATACTTCTGTTAGCACTCATAAAAGGTAATATAAACAACCAGGATATGTGTACAATGTGAAACAGTTAATGTTCGGTTGGTGTTAAATTATTTTAAGTTGTAAATTGAAAACTGAAGTAGGTCTAACTGTTTAAGTGATGAAATCTACAATTGATACCATTTTTGTGCATGCATATGTCCATATCTAAAGTGTTCTATGCTCCTGTGGCAATGGTTGGTGTGTAATATTTCCTGTAAATATTTAGGAGCCTTTTAATAGATGATGCTGTGTGCTCTTGCTTAAGACCATAAATAGAAAATTGTGCCCCTAATTCTTTCTAAATCATTGTGTCTGTACATATGCCCCCTCTCAACTTATGTCGTCATGTGATTGCCTCTAACTTTCTTTCTGTAAGGCTGCCTCCCTCTAGTTCCTCACTCTGTTTATCTTCTATTTCCTCATTCTTGTTTATCTTCTGCATGCACCTCATGCACTTTAACTCCCACTTGCTCCTTTATATATTCACAAAGTATTTTACTTGTTAGCCATCTCCATAAGCTGTTTATTTCTATCAGTGAACCAAAGTGGCTTCTATTATTGCTGACACACTGGTTAACCCTCTGTTGGAGGAGGGAAGACTCCGTACTTAATTAACCTGCAATTACTGCTTATGCCTAGCCATGTAAGGCTGTTTATCTTTAACAAATGTGTATATCTCTCTTGCTCAAGTAATACTAGCTATTATCAATACAGGTATCATTGCTAAAGGGCCAAGAGGATTCTGCAAATCTGGAGCATGAGACCGCTATTGGAGGGAAAAAAATGTTGTGCAGCAGTAGACTGTTGCTGTACATTATACATCTGTTATTCTTATCAATGCACAGGAGGCTGAGGCTCAGGTGAGCCAGGGCATAAGGGCAGTGTTAAAGATCAGAACGTTGTTTGCAAGCAGAGTGAAGGCTGCTTGATGAGGACCTGTGTGGAAAGGAGGAGTAGGAGTAATTTGAGAGATAGGATGGGTACAGTTGATTTTTTTAAAATGTTATGTCATAAATTTAAAAAAAAATTCTGAGTTGTCACTTTTATGCCACTTTATGGTGGCTGGATTTTTGCAAAAAGAGATTGTACTACATTGTTGGAAATACTGCCATTCAAACTGGATGTTAAACCGAAGCCCTGCCTGTCGCTGCAGGTGAATTATGTAAGATCTCATGGCACTGGAAAGGAAGAAGTTCCTGCTATAACAAAAACAAAAATACCTGGAAAAACTCAGCAGGTCTGGCAGCATCTGTGGAAGGGAGCACAGTTAACATTTAGAGTCCACATGACTCTTCAACAGAACTAAATATTTTGGGCAACAATAACTAGCCAATCAACTCATTTGATGTGCACTAATTGGTTGTCTGGATCAGTTGCATAACAGTAACTGCACCTCAAAAGTAATTAATTGGTTGCAAAGTGCTTGGAATGTTTTGAAAATGGGATAAGATGTTATATTAATGTTTTTTATATATTTCCATGGAGATTGAGTGCACTGAACAGTTAAACAATAAGGTAGGATAAAATTGACAGACATTTGCTAGAGATAATAGTACATTTTATTACACTGTTAGGCAAATGGGCCGTCTGTGTGCTGTGCCATGGCACATTCAATTTCCCCTCATACTTCCGAATTCCCACATTGAATATGCACGTCTATGAGACAGAATGGTCCCTTGGAATTAATCTTCACACTGCTTTTGTATGCTTTCTGAAAGTTGGCTTACAGTGACATTTGAAGGAGTCTGTAAAATGTCACCACCTACCTGTAGCTGAGAAGATATGGGGAATTTTAAAAAAAAATGGATGTTCCATGTGAAAAGAATTGTAGGAAGAATTTTAGATAGCGAACAGTTCAACATCTATTATAGAATTTTCCACGCATATATTGTGGGCCCCTTTCAAAAAACCCTGTGTGTTGGCACACGTCTGAGGGTATTTATAGAAGACAGTCTCAGCTCTTTTGAGGAGTGTATACGGTTAAGGAAGTGATTTTAACTTTTATAAGAATGTTGTATTTTGAAGGTGAGAGTTTTAATATTGCTGAGGACTGTATTAAAGTCGGGATATCTCAACTGTGCTTAAGATTTTTGTGGACAGGGCTCAAAATGGGAGTACACAACTCTTTTGAGGAAAGATCAGTAAAGAGGGATAATTAAACTATTCTCATTGGCACTTCAGCAGTAGAGATGATTAAAAACTATTTTAAAACAATAAAAGGTACAGAAATATCCATCAAACAGTCTGTTCTGGTTTATCAGCATTATCATGAGATGCCTGTAAACATGTTTTTAAACTGAGGCGCAGGCAAACCTGGATGCTGATGAGTGACATCAGAAAGCCTTATGCTTTTATTAAAATCATTTTTAAAAGTTTTCCTGTTACTTTTGCTTTGTAGAGTGTGGCAGTCTGTATGGAAAAGGGAGATTTCAAGAGAGCTTCTGAAGTTCTGGAACGACAATTTCAAGAAAATGTGGCCTCTGAATCAGACCAGGTATTTGTGTTTCAGATCTCTTGCATTTAAAGGTGTCACAATTAACCACCTGTTATAAGCAGCAGATTTTCAGTTAAGTGTCACAGTGTAGCAGTTCAGTTTTATTGATTTTTGAAACAAAGTTATTTACTGATAACCTGTTCTTTTTGTATACCATAGGTATTTTACTGATCATTTCCTTTGCTTTATTTTGTTTTCCAGCCTTTAAAAAGGAAGCTGTCCTTGATTATCAGTAAGAAAGATCCATGCCATAAATTCCTTAACAACTTTAGCAACAAACGATTAGTGGACAATGCTGAGTCTCTTGCAAACAGAATACTAAATGAGAAAGAATCAAACTTCCTAATTCAAGTAAGTGTTACTTGCATCATCTAGATGATTTTTTTTCTTGTTACCTCACAGCTCAGAGGTAATTCCGTTGAAATTGTTGAAGATTCTTTTTTGTCCAATTTGATTCAATGAGTTCTAAAATGGCTGCTAAGTCCAATGCAGGCTCTGCAGACTTAACCATGTGCAGAGCAGGTGGTGCTTGAAAGGTAGGGTAGATGGGTTGTTTGGAGGTTTGTGCGTTCCCTCTGACACCTCAACTTCACCTCTGCACGAAGTCTCTCAATGTGTTCAGTGCCTTCCCAAATGAGCCTTCTCTGTTTTGGTCGGTCACAAGCTGGGATCTCCCATGAGTGGGCGGATATGTTCGACTTTTTCAGGGATGCATTGAGGACATCCCTAAAGCATTTCCGCTGTCCCAAGGGAATCTCCTGCCACAACTGAGTTCTGAGTAGAGATGTTGCTACAGAGGTCTGGTGTGAGGCATACAAACAACATGTCCCATCCAGTGGAGCTGGTTTTCACTGATTAGCACCTGCAGCAAATTATCCACAGGCATGGAGATAATGTACAGAAAAAAATGTGGAACTGTTGAACCTACACTGCCTTCAATCCAAAAATAAATCTGCTCCAAATTCATTCATAGAGCTTCAGTATACAAGTGATGCTTACGTGTGCACTCACTCAGAAACTAAGCACCAGTTCATTGTCAACTCCTCCTCCAAAGCATATGCGAAAATGGACTTTTTACTAAACACTCGGAAAACTAAGATCCTCTTCCAACTGGCTCCCACAGCAAAACACCTCCCCCCTCGATTAAGATCAACAGCGAGATCCTGGAAAATATGGACCATTTTCTGTATTTTGGGGGCTCTATATGATGAAAGCAGGCATAAATCATAAAATTCATCATTGCCTCCAATGTGCCAAGTGTTGACTATCTTTGTGTCTGTCTAAAGATATATAAGTCCTCCTGTTTTCCATTTGCTTAATCATTCTTGATATCAGGTTAACATCATTATTCTGTTAACTGTGAATTTATTTTGTCTTTTTATAATGGGTTCTAGCACTTAGAATGGGTAGGCAGTGGGAAGGGCAGCTTAATGTACATAAATGCGAGGCCATGTATTTTGGAAAGCAAAACAAAGAATACGCTCAGTGGTGAGATGCTGAAGGACGTGGATGAACAGGGAAATCTTGGAAACTCCCCTAAAATATACATGGTGTTTCTTGTTCTTCAGTAATTCCTTATCCATCCTTGCACTTTGAATTGCCACCATTTTGAGTTGAGCTTCAACCTACTTTTATCAACAGCTCACTATCTCCACATACACCCTCACCCCCTGCAATCTTTCAGCAATATGGAGTAAACACTGTCCATCCTTGGGCACTTATTTATTTTGAACCCCTTTATCTTGTTTTTTTTTAATATCTGTCATTCATTGGACTATTGTTGTATGTGGAGGATATAATGGTCATATCTTCCCTAATAAGTATGTATTAACTATTCTATGTGTGTCCTCAGTTTTGGCCCTGATATGCATATTTTCCACTTCCTCCTCCTTTATCAAGCTAAGATAAGAGTAAGCTGAAGCCTTCTTTGCTGGCTGGGCCTGCAGTTGGAATTTCATAGATTTTCACAAATTCTGATGAGTAATTTAATAATTTACGGACTGATGTCTGAAGATTTCGCTGACACTCAACCTTCCCATGATTAGTGACTACCAAGACCCTGCATGACCTAGCTCATAGGCCTGTTATTGATCAACTTTAATGTGGCAAATATAGGTTTCCTTCAAAAAGTTGTAATAAATACAAATAGCCTTAGTCCCAAAATCTGGGTATTGGAAAGCAAAATGACATTTGTACTGAACTACAGAGTCAAATATCTTTTATTTTAGAAGCAAGTTGGCTTCATTCTCTATGGATCGAATTCAAATGTTCATTACTGACTGACCAACTTATCAGTAGCAAATTTCCATTGACTATGAAAATGTTGCTTTGGTGGGGAACAACCAGCCATGCCACATGCTCTGATTTTCTTTTTAAAGCAAACTAGGGTTTGTTTGAGTTTTCATTAAAAGTAAAGATCAAGCAGTAGTTGATATTCTCCTTTTACAAAAAAAAGCCCCAGATCTTCCTAGGAGCAGCAATCAACGTCGGAATGCTGCTTTGCTCAAACTGTGCCCTGCCTTGACACTGCTCTGCATTCTTGCAGGTCTTCCAAGCCTGTCTTTATCAGGAATGCAGAGCGCAGCCTTCCTCAGAGTTCCATCACAACACTGGAGAGTTTGGGAAGACAGGACACATCCTTTTTTTATGGCACTAGTTGCTGTATAGTAAGTTTAAAGTTCCAGTGTAATTGTTAATGAATGGAGGAATGGGTAGGGTAAGGTAAGTAGGTAGTGTGGTGTGATATCAGGTGGGTGAGATGGTAAGTAAGTGAGGTGAGGTGGGGGTAGGAGTGCTAGTAAGGTCGGGAATGTCAGGTTGGGTTCAAGGTGTGGTCAGATGGTCGGGAGGGGTAGCTATGGGGGAGTCAAGGGGGTGTAGTCAGGTGGTGGGGGGTTGCTAGTCGAAGTTTGAGTAGGTAGTTGGGTGGAGGGGCTCGGGGCGTATCCAGGTAATTACATTGGAACTGTCCGAAGTCACCAACTCTAGCTCAGTGTCTGAGACGTTTGTGGAGGATTATAGACCGCTGGGAAATTGCCTCTTGGAAGTTGGAACTTGCTGGGAAATTCCCTTGGAGGTCAGTACCACAGGAGTTCCGCAGGGTCCTGACATGCATTTTCTGTCATGTATCCGGTCTCTGATAATCCAGAGACCAGAAGATTTAAGCCAATGTTTTTTTTTGGAAAATTAGGCTAAATAAGTAAATATTTTCTGACATATTACGGGCTGTGTATCACAGCCCCATTTAACCATGCTAGCATGACTAATAATGTAGCTAGCTATCTTTTGTTTTCAGGCAGCAACCAAAGTGGTGCAGTCTAGAAAGAAAAGAGATACAGACCTGGACAGTTCTGAAGATGAGGGTAATTGTGAACACCAACATGGAAAAAGGTAAGTGTGTTAGGTACTGAGGAAGCATTTGTATTTTGAAAGGTGAAGAGCCAACTACGCTTTAACTAAGGCAAATAAGTAGGAAATCTGTTTTGATTTTTTTTTACATTTTGTGTTGCTATCTGCAAAATAAAAGCAATTTTTGAATGGGGTGAGAAATGCAGTGGAGCTATTTGAACTATCAGTAAATGAAAGGTGGAGCTATCAAAGATTTAAAATTAATATTTTTGGCTTGAGTTACATGAAGAAACTCAGCATAGTTAAGAACAATTTTCTTTGCCCTACATATGGCACTGTTGAAGAGAAACTAGATTATATAAAAGTAAAATAATTAAAAGAAAAAGAGGATTGAACATGAATGAAAGTAACCATTGATATGATCTGACCAGCTTGAAAGGATATTGGAGAGGGAGGAGGCGCATCCAATTGTTGTGGTCCATGTCGGGACAAATAACATAGGTAAGACTAGGAAAGAGGACCTGTTTGGGGAATATCAGGAACTATATTAAAGAACAGGTCCTCAAGGGTTATAATCTCCAGATTACTACCTGAGCCACATGCAATTTGGCATAGGGATGCGAGAATAAAGGAAGTAAACACTGGCTAAAGGAGTGGTGCCGGAAAGAGGGGTTCCATTTCGTGGGGCACTGGCATCAGTATTGGAACAGGAGGGTTCTGTACCGTTGAGATGGTCTCCACCTGAACTGATCTGGGATCAATGTTCTAGCGAAAAGGTAAATCGGGTGGTCAACAGGACTTTAAACTAGAAAGTGGGGTAGTGGGGGGGAAACTCCAAGAAGTATGACTAATAGAAAACAAAGCAGCAGGTTAGCTTGGGGCTGATGGATTCAACTTCATGGAAAATTATGAAAAAACTGAAAAGAAAGGAGAGCCCAGGAGAGGCTATTAAAGTCTCCAGAACACAAAATAGGACAGAGTGTTTGGAAAGGGCTAGGAATCTAACTTCAAGCACATTAGATAAAGGGACAACAATGAGAAAGGGGACAGGAAATACAGGACTGAAGGTGTTGTATCTGAATGCACGCAGTATACGAAATAAGATAAATGAGCTTGTGGCGCAGATTGAAATTGGCAGGTATGATGTGGTGTGCATCACGGAGACATGGCTGCAAGGGGATCAGGACTGGGAGCCAAATATCCAAGGATATACATCTTATCGAAAAGAAATGCAGGTTGGCAGAGGGGGTGGGGTTGCTTTGTTAGTACGAAATGAAATTAAATTGATAGCAAGAAACGACACGGTCAGATGATGTAGAATCTGTGTGGGTTGAGTTGCGGAACCGCAAAGGTAAAAAAAAAACCATAATGGGAGTTATTTACAGGCCTCCGCACAGTAGTCAGGATGTGGGGCACAAGATACACTAGGAGATAGAAAAGGTGTGTAAGAAAGGCAAAGTTACAGTGTTCATGGGGGATTTCAATATGCAGGTAGACTGGGAAAATCAGGTTGGTAGTGGATCCCAAAAAAAGGAATATGTGGAATGTCTACGAGATGGCTTTTTGGAGCAGCTTGTGGTGGAGCCCACTAGGGAACAGGCAATTTTAGATTTAGTGATGTGTAATGAGGCAGATTTGATAAGGGAGCTTAAGGTGAAGGAACCCTTAGGAGGAAGTGACCATAATATGATAGAGTTTATCCTGCAATTTGAGAGGAAAAAGTTGGAATCAGATGTAACGGTATTACAGTTGAATAAAGGCAACTACAGAGGCATGAGCGAGGAGCTGGCCAGAATTGACTGGGAGAGGAGCCTAGCAGGAAAGACAGTGGAACTGCAATGGGAGGAGTTTCTGGGAGTAATTTGGGAGACACAGCAAAAAATTCATCCCTAGAAAGAAGAAGCATACTAAAGGGAGGACGAGGCAACCATGGTTGACAAGGGAAGTCAGGGACAGCATAAAAGCTAAAGAGAAAGCATACAATGCGGCGAAGAGCAGTGGGAAACCAGGGGATTGGGGAGCCTACAAAGACCAACAGAGGACAACTAAAAAAGAAATAAGGAGGGAGAAGATTAAATATGAGGGTAAACTAGCCAGTAATATAAAAGAAGATTGCAAGAGTTTTTTTAGATATAAAAAGGGTAAGAGAGAGGCAAAAGTGGACATTGGGCTGCTGGAAAATGACGCTGGAGAAGTAGTAGTGGGGAAAAAAGAAATGGCGGAGGAACTGAATAGGTACTTTGTGTCAGTCTTCACAGTGGCAGACACGAGTAACATCCCCAAAGTTCAAGAGAGTCGGGGGGCAGAGATGAGTATGGTGGCCATTACCAAGGAGAAGGTGCTAGGAAAACTGAAAGGTCTGAAGGTGGATAAATGAACTGGACCAGATGGATTACACCCCAGAGTTCTGAAGGAGATAGCTGAAGGGATAGTGGAGGCATTAGTGGTGATCTTTCAGGAATCACTGGAATCAGGGAGGGTCCCAGAGGACTGGAAAATCGCTAATGTAACCCCCTGTTTAAGAAGGGAGTGAGGCAAAAGACGGGAAATTACAGGCCGATTAGCCTGACCTCGGTTGTTGGTAAGATTTTAGAGTCCATTATTAAGGATGAGATTTCAGAATACTTGGAAGTGCATTGTAAAATCGGGCAAAGTCAGCATGGTTTCATCAAGGGGAAGTCATGCCTGACAAATGTGTTAGAGTTCTTTGAGGAGGTAATGAGTAGGTTAGACAAAGGAGAGCCCATGGATTTTATCTACTTGGACTTCCAGAAGGCCCTTGACAAAGTGCTGCACACGTGGCTGCTCAATAAGATAAGAGCCCATGGTGTTAGAGGCAAGGATAGAAGATTGGCTGTCTGGCAGGAGGCAGAGAGTGGGGATAGGGGGGGTCCTTCTCAGGATGGCAGCCAGTGACTAGTGGAGTTCCGCAGGAGTCAGTGTTGGGACCGCAACTTTTCACGTTATACATTAATGATCTAAATGAAGGAACTGAGGGCATCCTGGCTAAGTTTGCAGATGATACAAAGATAGGTGGAGGGACAGGTCGTATTGAGGAGGTGGGGAGGCTGCAGAAGGATTTGGGCAGATTAGGAGAATGGGCAAAGACGTGGCAGATGGAATACGATGTGGGGAAGTGAGGTCATGCACTTTGGTAGGAAGAATAGAGGCATAGACTATTTTCTAAATGGGGAGAGAATTCAGAAATCTGGAGTGCAAAGGGACTTGGGAGTCCTAGTCCAGGATTCTCTTAATGTTAACTTGTAGGTTGACGCGGTAATTAGGAAGGCAAATGCAATGTTGGCATTTATTTCAAAAGGACTAGAATATAAAAGCAGGGTTGTGCAGCTGAGGCTTTATAAGGCTCTGGTCAGACCACATTTAGAATACTGTGAGCAATTTTGGGCCCTGTATCTCAAGAAGGATGTCCTGGCCCTGGAGAGGGTCCAGGGGAGGTTCACGAGAATGATCCCAGGAATGAAAGGCTTAACATATGAGGAACTTTTGAGGACTCTGGGTCTATACTCAATGGAGTTTAGAAGGATGAGGGGGGATATGATTGAAACTTACAGAATACTGAAATGCCTGGATAGAGTGGACGTGGGGCAGATGTTTCCATTAGTAGAGGGCACAACCTCAGAGTAAAGGGAAGATCTTTTAGAACAGAGATGAGGAGAAATTTCTTTAGCCAGAGAGTGGTGAATCTATGGAATTCATTGCCACAGAAGGCTGTGGAGGCCAGGTCATTGAGTGTATTTAAGACCGAGATAGATAGGTTCTTGATTGGTAAGGGGATCAAAGGTTACGGGGAGTTGGCGGAAGAATGGGGTTGAGAAACCTATCAGCCATGATTGAATGGCAGAGCAGACTCGATGGGGCGAATGGCCTAATTTCTGCTCCTATGTCTTATGGTCTTATGATATAGATGCAGAACAAACTGGAAGAAAGAGTAGAGCCTTGGGGTAACGGAGTTAATGCGAAACGCCGGAGGATATATTGTCAAATCGGTCACAGAGTGAGGCAGGTGCCTCATCAGTGAGTCTTGCCTCACTTATGATATGTGGCATGAAATAGGCGATGTAAATAAAATTAAAACCATTTCCCTGGATGAGTGCAGTTGCAACAACACTCATGAAACTCGACACCATCCAGGACAAAGCAGCTGGTTTGATTGGCACCCCTTCTATCACCTTCAACATTCACTCCCTCCACCACCTACTTTCAGTGGCAGAAATGTTCCCCTCCAAGGCACACACCAACCTGACTTGGAACTATATTGCCATTCCTTCACTGTAGTTGGATCAAAATCCTGGAACCCCATTTCTGCTGTGGATGTACCTGCACCACATGCACTGCAGCTTCATCATGGACTTCGTCTGGTTCAAGTATGTCGTTCACCAACACCTTTTCAAGGGTAGCTAGGGATGGACAACAAATACTGGCTGTGCCAGAAACACCGACATCCCATGAAAGAATATTTTAAAAAGCCTAAGGATGGTGAAAAGCTTGCCATGTATACCAAACCTAGAGATCTCTGCATTAAGAACTGTCAATGAATCCAATTCAATGACTCTAATAACCCATATCTTTGTTGTTTCTCTCCCATTATCCCCATGTCCTCTCTAAATTTATCTAGTCTGAGATCCAGCTCCTGCTCCCTTGATCCTTATCCCACTAAATTTCTGACTGCTCAATTTCTCTTTTTGGCTGTCTTGCTAACTGACATAAGCAGTTTACTCCCCATCTCATTTTCCCTTAGAAAGAAACTGTGTCAACGATTTTGTCCTTTCAGGCTACTGCCTCTCCTTCAACCTTCTTCCCTACTCCTGAACATATTACCTCCCACACCTGTGCCCATCTTCCCACAACTGCAGTTGAATTCCTCCAAGTGGACTTCTATCCTTCCCTCGCTGAAACAGCTCTAACCAACCAGAGCAACAAATGACATTCTCAAAAAAAAACAAAAAAACTGCGGATGCTGGAAATCCAAAACAAAAACAGAATTACCTGGAAAAACTCAGCAGGTCTGGCAGCATCGGCGGAGAAGAAAAGAGTTGACATTCTCTCTGGCTATGATTCATTATCCCTCTGTAGTCTTTGACACAATTGATTACATTTGATCTTATTCAAACACTTCTCCCATTTTCCAGTTCAGTGGAACTGCCTTTGTTTGGTTCCATTATTACCTATTTGATTATAACCTGATCATCTGTAACAATGGACTCACTTTCCACCTCTGCAAAATCACTTTGCACAAGGATTCAGCCTTGACCCCCTGACCCTCAGCTGCATGCTGACCTTTAGCTACTCATCCATAGACATGGGGCCATCACAATATTTCCACCATTTCACTTTATCCCTTCAATGTATCTGTGCTGTCAGACCTCTTGTTCAATACTGAATCTTGGATAAGCCAGTTTTCTTCCAGCTGAGTATTGGGAATAGTAATGTCAGCAGCTTCAGCCCAATCACAAACTCTGAATACTTGTCACTGGCTCTTTCTTGCTTCCTGACACTGTCATTGGCTAGGAACTTCACTACATTAAAGGTGCTATATAAGTGCAAGCTGCTTAAACCAGACTTTTTAGCTTTTGCATCCTATTCAGTACAAAGTTGAGCTTCCAACTCCATGTCTTCTACAACACATAAACCACCTAATTCCATCTCTAATTGTGCTTACAGCCACCCCTACCTCAACTCATTTGTCATTGAAACACTGATCCATGCATCTAAGATTCAGATTCTATTACTCCAATGCTACAGTGGCTGACTTCCATTCAAAACTCTGCTGTAGGTATGCTACCTGCAATAATTCTCTCTAATTTATGACCCCTTTTCTTGCTGACTTGCATTACCTCCTGATTCCCCAGGCTCAAATGTAAAACACACGTTTCTGCCTCTTAAATCTATTCATATACACTAATCTGTAACCTCCAGCACTTCAACCCCCTCCATGCTTCTCCCAAGTGCACAATTTCTCTGACTCCGGCATCTTGAGTATGCCCCTGCCTTTGTCCCACCAGGCCCATCTCTAGAATTGCCTCACTAAACTATCTGCATCTCTGCCTTCCCTTTACTACTTTAACATGGCTTTTGAACACCACCACCACCACCACCACCACCACCACCCCCCCCCCCCCCCCCCCCCCCCCCCCCCCCCGCCTCCCAAAATCACCTCCTTGTAGTTTGTATCTTTTTTTGCATCAATTTGGGGAAGTATTTCTCTGTTAAGTGATAAACAAATGGAAGTTGCTTATTGTTGAGCAAATATTTACACCCCATCTGGGCCTAGCATACCCATTAATGCCATAATGAGGTTTAGTCAGATTGACCTGACTCCAGTGTCTTGGGAATCCCTCTCCCTTTGACCTGCCAGGTCTACCTCTAGAATTGCTTTCCTAACCTTTCTGCCTTACATGTTGATTTGTGAATTAAAGTTCCAGGCTGGCACTTTTCAGATCTTTGGCAACAAGCTCCATTTTGCACCCATTGGGGCAAGGCAGCTTTCATCTTGACACTTATTAAAAGATAAATTAAGCATGTATATCTGTTTTGTGTGTGTGTAATTGTACAGATTGAGTAGAGGTTTTATGATTTTTGAGAAAATGAATGTAGCAGTGTGGGTAAAGGTCCTGGGAGCACTGGGGTAAGATGTGTCCGAATCTGTGATATTTTTATTTGTATGTTTCTAGTTCACGGGCATTTATTTGCTGCTGTTTGATTTTGATCCAATTAATAGTGATTAAAGAGTTTAGAATGAAACAGCATGCATGTAAGATTAAATACAAGAGATTTAGGGCAGAGAGCAGGAGAAACATTTTTATGCAGCGGGTTGTATACTTAAAGAGCACGCTGCTAGGACAAGGGATGAAGAAAAAGATTCATGAAGAACAGGAATGGATGTTGGAGTGGGGAGAAGTGAAATTGAAGCAGAAGTGATAGAGATGCCAAAGACTACAAAAAGTCAGGGACTCACTACAAAGGAACTGGCCGGGGGAAAGGCATGATAATTAAATTTTGAATGGAATGTAGGATATCACTGGGGACACAGATTGATGGAAACTCTTCCAGAGACACAAATCAATAAAATTAAAAATTAAATTGATTTAAATCTACAGTTTCTAGGTATATCTCCCTTGATATTGCTTACAGTGTGTCAGGTTCAGCTGTACGATTTATGAGAGTTAAGTAATAGAAAATTATATTTTAATGGAGCATTGTTAGATCACTTTTGGGTTCAAATTTTATGACTGTCCGCATTTTCAAGTAAATTGTAAATCAATTGCCTTGATGATTATTCACATATGTAGGCCATCTTGTCTCTTTAAGGACTAAGGTTGATCTAAATGTTGAAAGGGAAGATGCTTCATGTTGGCGAAGCAGGTTTGTAGCAGGATTATTTTAGTTATATTGGAAGGGTGGTCTGCAAATGTGGGACCTGTAGTAAGGTGGTGCCTGGTGTATAGTGGGGGGGAAGGGTTCTTGGACGTTGGAGTATTACTTGCTGCAATATCTATTGCTATTGAATTCTACGGCAGTCATCTCACAGAAATGAACAGACTTGATGTGGTGGGTTCATCAACTACTTCTGGATGGTGCACACAAACTAAAAAGTGAAACCTGCTGTTTAATTTCTGCAGAATCCTACCTGCTGTCTGAATCGGGAAGCAATCTTTATTACATGACCGTATAGTGCCAGTAACTAGGGCAATGTAGCATAATGAAACTAACAATTCTCCCATCCTGCCCGAAGTAGGCTTCATGACAGGCGGAAGCGGAGAATCCAGCGGGAGGCAAAAAATTGCTGTTGTAAAAACGGGTCACAATTCTCCCGACGGTGTATTCATGGTGGGTCGGATATCCCGCCAACCAGTGGCGTGAACGCCATTTGCATTCATTAGCATATCATGCCACATCTTCCGATCTTCCATCACGCCAGCAGGAAATTATGTTGGCATCAAACCCGTTTGAAAAGGGGTGGCCTGCACAAGTCGGACCTTGGTTCGCTGGTAACTTTGAGGTGAGCAGAACATACCTGCCATAGCGCTGCGCCAGTCTTGTTATGATGAATGCCACTCTGCTGGGGCTGTAGGTTTGGACTGCTCCTCTTTGCTTTCATTGTCCCGAGGAACACCACTGTGCTGTGGTACTAATGCAGGCCTCCACTTTTAGAGACTAGCACTTCAACTGGGGGTGGACTGTGAGGTTAGGGGTCGAGTGACAAACACGAGGGGGACAACGGGGAGGAAAAGCTGTGGAATGGCAGTCAGGGGGAAGGGCAAACATCATGAGGACCTTTCTGGGGCCGCCCTCTAACCTCTTGTTGCCACCGGAGTGAGCAGGAGTCTGCTTAGAAAGAAAGGAGGAAGACCTTGTGTCGAAAGCCACTGAAAACCAAAGGCTTCATTAGCATTGTTAAAGGGCTATTCAGAACATGGTGGCTACACATCACAGTCACTGCATCTCAAGTGTAACACAAAAGAATGTAGTATTTGGGAATGCAGGCAATTGTGAGGGAGAACAGCTGTATCATATATGGCATTCCATCAATGAAGTCCTGTCATGTGTTTACCAGATGTAAAACTCTGAATGGGCCAAAGGATCCATTGACCATGAGCAACTGGTTGGTCATTCATATGCCACATCAGAGATTGGAGCACAGAGCTAGGTTGGGTCAAACATCTCACCTAAACTTTAGCATCCCATGCAGTGCTCAAGATGTTACATATCTGTGATGCCATATTTGTCACCTCGATGTGTGTGCTAGTGCCTCAGGGACAAGGCGGCATTAGCCACCATACAAGTA
This sequence comes from Carcharodon carcharias, assembly GCF_017639515.1. Classification (NCBI taxonomy): domain Eukaryota; kingdom Metazoa; phylum Chordata; class Chondrichthyes; order Lamniformes; family Lamnidae; genus Carcharodon; species Carcharodon carcharias. The sequence goes on along the minus strand of NC_054472.1, from coordinate 81,271,537 downwards.
GGGCAGGAAAAGGTATGGACCCTTACAGTCTCCAAACATGTCATCCTCTGAGCTTTGCTTTCTTGTCCCTTGAATTATTAATATCTTCAATATTTCCTTGCAGAGAGAAAACAAAAGTAGATATGGATCCAGGGCACAATGCTGCCTTTGTCAGGGTCTTAATGCAATGGAGGAGGCGAAGGACGGAGAGGTGTCTCCGCACGCAGCTACAGCAGGAGGGACGTGGTCAAGCGGAGCCACAGCATGAACAGGAGGGTCAGGAGGAGAGACCAAGACAACGGGGGTCACTTGCCAGGCCGAAGGTTTATCATCCAAGAGTCTCCTATTTACAAATGAGTGAGGCGCAATGCTGTGCACGTCTGTTCTTGTCTCGCGATCTGGCACATTACATATGCCACGTTTTTCGTGAAGACCTGATGCCCCGTGGAGTTGGAGGGTATCCCTTACCAGTGGCTTTGAAGGTGACCGCGGCTCTCAATTTCTTAGCCTTACCTGTGCAGCATCTCTCAGTCCTCAACACATCGTCCATAAAGGAGGTCAGAGATGCCCTTTACAGGAAGGCCCATCGTTATGTCAGGCTTGCTCTGGACAAAGGTAGCCAGGCTGTAAGATTCATTGGCTTCGCTGGCACCTCAGGCTTCCCAAGAGTGCAAGGTGCAATAGACTGCACCCATGTGGCTATACGGGCTCCATGGCAGCAAGGCCCTAATGTATATAAACCGCAAGGGCTATCATTCCATCAATATGCAACTGGTGTGTGATCACCGGAAGCACATACTGCATGTTTGTGCACTGTACCCTGGGAGTTGCCATGACTGCTACATCTTGAGTCGCTCCCAGATGCCTGAGATTTTCAAGGGGCCATTACATCTGCAGGGATGGCTGTTTGGGGATAAGGGGTACCAACTGAAGCGCTGGCTGATGACACCGGTGCGTCGCCTTCAGAGTTGTGCCGAGGAGAGTTACAATGCTGCTCACAGGTCCACAGCTCCATTATAGGCTAGACCATAGGTTTTCTGAAGATGCATTTTAGGTGCTTGGACCACTTGGGTGGCTCACCCCAATACACTCCCGACAGGGTTTCCTGCATCATCGCAGTGTGTTGCGTCCTTCACAGTCTGGCTTTGCAAAGAGGTGACCCCCTGAAGGAGGATGAAAACTCATCAAAGAATGAAGATCTGGAGGCCCAGAAACCTCAGGAGGCTGCTGAGGGTCAGTATGAGGGCAATCATGCCATGGAGGAAGGAAGACTTGGGAGACATGCTCATGATACTTTAATTGCTGACAGGTTCCAGGAAGAATAAAGTCAAGTGGGGGAACATGGCCATAACTCTCTTAGCCCTCAACGCTGTCTTTTTTCCACCCGGGATGTCCACCCACTTGCATCGAGAATAAGTCCTGCATTCACACTTGCCTCATGAATCGCCAGGCCATGATCTTTGCTTTGGTCTATGGGGCCCTGTGAGTGAGTTCACTCTGAGAACTGAAAGCCCACTTAAAAACAAGATTGATGCGAGAGAAGACTTGAAGCTTTCGCTGCCATCTAATGATGCCAACACCGCTACGACTAAGATGTGGACATGCATGGGAGGAGGAGAACCCTAGGCATATCTTTTCCTCTGCCACTATCACTGAGGAGACACATGTGCCACTAGATTATCAATGCTGATGAGCTGCCCTCACTCAATGGTGTTCCTTGAGGAAGAAGGGTGAGAAACACTTACATCACACATTTTGAATATAGATTTAAACACATCTCCCTGACATCACACAAGGAGTGAAGATACTAGTTCAACTTAGGTTGACATCACAAGAATGTTAATCTCACAGTGGAGCACTGTCACTGAGTGGGAGGAAGGCTAAACCTCAAAATAAGGACTCCAAAGTACAAAATCTCAGGGCCTTCAGTTGACAGGAACATTCACATAACCATAAAATGTATTAATAAAAGTGGAATTTATTTACATGTCTAGCACACCCGTGATCCAAAAATAACATCAATTTTTCATAACTTTTGTAACTTGAGCTGCCTGGGTGCAGCCCCGACATCCATAGTGGAGGGTGGAGGCAGCCTGCTGACTGCTATGTCCTGATGTCTGTGATGACCTTGAAGGATGTCCTCTGGTGGCCTGGAAGGCCTTGGCCTGATAAGGGTCACCTGCCTGGAGGCAGAAACAGCCTGAGAAGCTGGAGTGGATGGGGTCACAGGCAGAGGGAATTGTGAGCAGCTGCACACCCATGGAGTGTCCTGAGAGGAGGCCTCCGGGGTGTCCTGATGACACTTATCTTCCCTGTGGGTGCCCGAGGGCCCCACCCTGACTCCTGGAAGAGATGGTGTATCTGGAGTGGGGGGGTCAAGGTGCCTGTTCCCCATGTTGCCTACATCCTGATGGTGTCCACCAGGGTGTGGCCATGGAGTGGAGGGCTGAGCACAAATCTGGCAAGATCTGCTGGACCAAGGTCTCCATGGTGGGTTGCCAGCTTCCCGTGGTGACCTCGAGGCGCTTGCATGTTGGAGCCACAACATCAGACAGAACGCAGACAGACTCCACCATCATTCGCTCTAGACTGCTGAGTCTCTGCCTGATGTTCCGCCGCCTGTCGTTGTATCTCCAGCAGCCGCTTCCAGAGACTCATCATCTGACTCGGACCAAGCAGGTGGCTGGTCTCCAGCAGCCCTCCGAGTGCCAGAGACCTGGGCTGTTCCTGCCTCCGACTGTTGCAGGAACCTGTCAGTGAGGTGTTCTCTAGAAACTGAGGCCAAGCCTAATCTACATTGTACTTATGTGCCTCTGAGCTGGTGGAGGGTGTATGTGAGCGCCGTGGTGGTTCTTCTGGAGCTTCGTCCTCAGATGAGGTTGGGAGACTCACACTGATTGTGCTGGAATTGCTTGGGGGCCTCAATGTGCTTGTGCCTAGAAATAGAAAAAAGAGTTTAATGAGCATGAGCTAGATAAGACTGCTCGTGATTCACTGTGAATGTCAGGATTTGATGAAGTGATGGAGCTGTGATCCATACTAGATTTGTTGGAGAGGCTGATCTCCCCTTCCCTATAGGAGCGATGCCTGTCACCCCCAGCCAGCTTGGCTGCAGCCTCCTTGAATTCGCTGAGGGCGAGGATGTCCAACATCCCTCCCCCAGTCTACACTCTCTCGTGCCTATTGTGCGCCAACTTGGCCTGTATCAAAAAGAAAGGCATGCATGTGATGAGTAGGGATGGCGCAGAGGTTGGGTGAGATGCATGTCCACTATGTGTGGTGAGCCCTCCCCAAAAGGGCAAGAGGATGGACAACATGATAGATGGGATGGTGGTAATGTGAAAGTCTCGGTGAGAGAACAGTGTTAATATGGATACCCTGTTAATGGTGGCAGGTGTGAAACCCCTTAAGAGAGGAGTTGTTTGAGTGCATAATGCCACGATGAGAGTTTGATATTGGAGAGTGTTGAAGGATGACTTACCCTGTGCAGTGGATGAGATCATTCATCCTGTTCCTGCACTGGGTGGTACGTCAGGCGCAAGTGTCAGCAGCACTGATCTACTCCACCACTGTGTACTAGGCCCGAGAGGTGAGGTTGCTGTGCTTCCTGCAGCCATCTGTGGGGCCAAGCACATGCCATTGTTCCTGAACCTTTCTGACCAAGGCCTGAAGTGCCTGCTGCATGAACCGGGGTGCAGACTTCGTCCTGAGGCTCTTGGCGTTTCTCTTTCTTATGGGTTGCAGACATCTTTGGTGGCCTGGAGAGATTGAAACTGTGTGTTGGACTAGTGCTTAAATACGGCGCCCGGACCTTTGAACCCACTAGCTGACGGCGGGCGGATGAATCAGCTCCCAACCTGCCAGATGATTTGGAGCGAAACGTGCCTTTGCGTAAGTAAGAGGCTCCAAGCGTAGAATTGGGTGTGAGTTGCCATCATTACTGATGGCGGGCTGGGCGCTGCCAAAACCACCCGCCACCGCGCTTAATTTCATTTTGGAAGAATTCCGCCCGTAGTGTCTAATTTCTGTCAGATTTCAATGGTGGGCTTTCTGCTAATTTGGATCAAAACTTAAGCTTCAAACCTTGAATTAGTGTTAGTTTGCTATCTCTTCTAATTTCCAACAGTGTGTACGTTGTTTAGATCCTGCCACAAATATTACTCGCTTACAACAGATTCACTTTTATCATGTTGAAGCACTGATTGACCCAAGCTACACTTAAAAGGCCGTTATCCTTCCCATCATAAGGATTGTCTACTACCTCCGCAATACTGTGTCTGTAACTCAGTCCCTCCACATAACCCACATAATTTCAGTCTTAATTGCTTCAATACTTTCCTTGCATCTCTTCCATCTGTCTATGTATCAACACTAACTTGACCAAAACTCTGCTGCACGGATCTTGTCCTACAGTAGACTCCATTCACCCATCGTCCCTTTCACTCAATGCTGGTAGTTTAAAATCTTCATCGTCACCTTTAATTCCTTCCTTGAGCTTGCCCAACCCTAGTTCCACAAACTCCTATAATTCATGGCACCTGACAGAATTATGGCAATAAATTCCAGAGTCTGGCAATATTGGGGTCCGCGAAAGCTGAAGCAGAGAATTATTGGACATCTACCAGCACTGGAGAACCATCCCAGGGGTATCACATCATACCACTGGGAGAGGAAACACTATGGTGTGCCAGTGCAGGGAGGGCTGAACTGGGGACTCATTGCTTAACACATTTTATTTGATAATTGCTCCTCATCTCAGAACAATTTACCAAGACAGTAAAATTGACTCTAACTTGCAATTGCTTTTCCTGTTGGCTTTCCTGAAGCAGCATGAATAGATATTTGAAGAGGCCTCTGTTGCTTAGTGCTATTCTGGAGGATGCATATATTCTTCCTTGTATTCTATTGATCTCTTATTGCAGGTGCCTCTAACCGAAATGATTGGTCACTTCTATAAAACCAAAAGAGCTTGGATGAAGTACATGTTGTGCCCTGTTTCCTTCTGTTAGGTTCCCATTCCATAGTGAATGTTCCCCTACTTCAAAAATGTGGGTTTAATCTTTCAATTGATAAATTTAAGGTACTTGCATGCTCCTCCTGCTGGTCCCATGCACACGGGGCACACACCCACTCCAATGGAAATAACTTAAAATTTCTGTGATCTCAGAAGCTAACTTTCTGAAAATGTTTGACATCTGACACATCATTTCCAGTAGTGCATTGCATTGATCATTGCGGCACTATTTTGCCATTTATTATAAAACTTGTTTTGAACAAGAGTTTAGTACTGCCACAGTAGTGAATATTACTTGAGCTGGAAAACATTGCTTTTGTCTGAAATGGTAATTTCTGCTCCTTATGTTTACAACTTGTTTGGAGGTGTGAGAAAATCTGTCCTTTTTGTTTTTAGCAGTGGAGATTCATCAAGTGGAGAAGCAGATGCAGAGTTGAATAACATAAAAACAAGTGCACAAAGGTGTGTTATGCTTGTACAGTTCTGATTGCCTGTTGTTCTTTCTGTTTTGTGGTTTTTGAATTTGGGAACTATTATTACAGAAGTAAGATGTATTTTTTAAAATGCTAATGACATGACTGAAATAAGAGCTTCAAAATTACTGTCTGGATATATTCTAAACTTCCTGATATTAGAACAAGCTTTAAAAGAGAATGAACATTAAAATTGAGTGTTTGTATTTTATTTTTTCCCACTGTTGTAGAATAGAGAAATCTACGATATTACTCTAACCATCCAGATTTTATTTGCAGTTGCCACTCAATGCTAAAAGTCCAATTATCTTGTGATTATAAATACTAAATTGTGCTTTTGTGCACCAAATATCCCATCAATTCTACAAAGTGGATAAATACAGAGGTTTATGTAGAGGCTTGTAAATCTGAAAATTAAATTGTTACCTTTTAGTTATAGATGATTTCCTGTTTTAAATACTTCCCTCTATAAATGTTAGTAAGTATAAGTATTATTCTGCCAAAATTATGAAGTGAAATACATTTTCTTGCAGATCTAAAAGGCAGCTTTACAGTTCTATTGAGCATCAAGTTTGGAAACCGATAAAGTCTGAAACAGTCAAAGATTTTGCAGGAAAAAGAAAAAGGTCAACTGTGAAAAGTAGGTATATCAGAAGGTAATGATTGGTAAAATAAAATAACTGATTCAATAATTGGTATTGATTAGTCTAAATACAAGCATTTAATAGTTAATTGTATTGTAGCCTTCCAATCTGAACAACAGACAAGGTCTAGGTCGACAGAAACTAAAGTAATTTGCTGCAGTGGTACTCTTAATTGTGGCCAGCTAACCTTCCCTGCACCTGTCGTTCTAAGTGGATTTACTGCTTCATGACTTGAAATATGTGTTTGATCTGCCTGGTGTGAATTATTGACTGAGCTGAAAATCAGTATGTTCCCTCCTTCATATGCTGTATGGAAAAAATAATTGAAGTGTCAGCAAATAGGTTTTCCCAACTTGTAAGAGTCCTATTAAGATAGAACAATTAGTTCTACTGTTTTATTTTATTCACTCTCCCTGTGGGAAATTCTTTACTGGTCGTTTGTCAACTGACAGCAGTGCATGATTGAAATTAGAAGATTATTAGATTTCTAATAGATTTCCTGAGGATGTTTTGGATGTGGCCCTGTATAAAAGGTCAATAAAGAAAGAAATACAAAGGTGCTTGCATTCCTATCACACTTCCATGACCTCAAGATGCTGTAAATATCAATAAGATAAAGGACAAGACATCTGTATTGGTGGCGTTGATTGAGGAATAAATGTTGGCTAGGCCAGGTGGAGGACTCTCCTACATTTTTGAAAAGTGCCATGAGGATCTTTTACATACACATGAAAGGGCAGATGAAGGCCTTGGGTTTAACATCTCATGGCATGCAGCACTCCCTCAGTACTACACTGATGTGTTGGCCTAGATTATTTCTCTGAAGTGGTGCTTGAACCCACAGCTGTCTGCTTAGAGGTAAGTGCTGTCACTGAGCCAAGGCTGACATCATCTTGAATGGAAAGCATGCCACTTGTGATGTGTTCCAGCTGCACAATCGCATGGCACCGGCAAGGGCCTGCAAGTATAGAATCATACAGCACAAAAGGAGGCTAACAGACCCATCATGTCTTCTTTGGAAGAGCTACCCAATTTGTCCCAGTCCCTTGCTTTTTCCTCCGAGCACATCAAATTTCCCAACTTCAAATAATTAAACACTAAAACACTGTTGCCTTATATTTTGAGTGACCCCTCCACTATAATAAAAACAGAAAATGCTGGAAAAACTTAGCAGGTCTGGCAGCACCTGAGGACAGAGAAACAGAGTTAACATTTCAAGTCTGTATGACTCCACTATAAGTTGTCAGACTATTTGTCCAGCATTCAGTACCGGGTGAATAGAAATTTCTTGCAACTTAAATATTGGGAATACCGAAATCATTCTCTTCCCTTGCCACGACCCTATACTCTCCTGGCAACTGTTATGGGCCTGAATCAAACGGTTTGCAATCTTGGTGTCATGTTTAACCCTGCAATCAGCTTGCGATTACATAGCTGTGCTATCACTAATACGGCCTATTCCCCCTCGGCAACATTGCCCAACTCTGCCCCTACCTCAGACTCATTTGCCAATGAAATTTTCATCAGTGCCTTTTTTTACCTCCAGATGTGGCTATTCCAATATATTCTTGGCTGGCCTCCCACAATCTATCTTCTGTAAACTTGAGGGCATCCAAAGTCCCATTGCCCTGGCCTAATCCACACCAAGTCCCATTTGCCCATCACCCCATGTTGGCTGACTTATATTGGCTCCCAGTTAAACAATGTCTTGATTTTAAAAGTCTCATCTTTCTTTTCAGATCCTTCCACAGCCTTGCCTCTCCCTATCTCTATAATCTCCCCCAGCCCCACAACTCTTTGTGATATATGCATTCTTCTAATTTGGACCTCTTATGCATCCCAGTTTTAATCACTTCGCTAATGGTGGTTGTGCCTTCAGCCTCCTAGGCCCTAAACTCTGGAATTCCACTCCCAAACCTCTCTAACTCTCTTTCCTCTAAGATACTCCTTAAAACTATCATCTGCCCTAAGATCTCCTTTTGTGATTCAGTGCCTGATTTTGCTTTATAACAACCCTGTGAAGCTGCTTAGGATGTTTATATTATATTAAGGCACAATATAAATACAGGTTGTTGTCAGATTCTGTCTGTCTAAACGATGTGCCTGTTGATCCATGAACATGAATTAATGGAATTTTTTTTTAAATAAAGTTACACGATAAAGTATAAGATATGTTATTTTGGTGAGTTGAGTTTTCATCCCATTTCTGTTTAAGACTTTAAAAAAAATAGAATTTCTCTTTCGAACCACAAGCCTACCTTTAAAAGTTGAATTCAGTAACGTAAGCTCCAATCAGACTTGTTTCAAGAGTATTTTTAGGAGCTAATGCACTATGCAGTTGGGTGTAAGAAACAGCTTTGTATCCATAATTCCCCATGCTGAAAGCTCTTGATTTCTGTCATGCCACTGGAAACGTGAGAGAGCAGAAGGTATGCACCTCCGAGAGAAAGTTGGAGCACGTTCACTTGCATCCACCTTCTTCACCCCACTCCTGAAGTGTTCAGTCAAAATCAAATAGCACTGACAAGGATCTGGGCTCAGCTGACTTTCCCATCTTGTCACTTTGGAAATGAAGTAGGATGTTGGAACACTGAAATAGGGCAAAAATAGTAAGTGTTAAACAAGGCCTTGTTTGAAAGTGCAAATTGTTGGTATGTGTGTAGCTGGCCAAGCCACAACAGTGTTGAGACATTGTATTTAAAAGCCCAGTTCCATTTAGAAACTTGGATGCTAATGTTAGAATTGGCAACGTTTAGACCCACTGGGATAATCTGGAGGAAGATAAAGGCTTTTGCAGCTGTACAAATATTGTCCGTTCAATTTTTTTTACAGAGAAGAAAATCGCAAGTAATGGACATCTGGTGGAAAGTAAAAAACAAAACACATCAGTTAGTTCAGAAGTGCCGAGGAAGAAAAGAGTAAGCACTTGATAAAGGGAAAATTGTGAACTGAAAGGTTATGTTGTTGAAGTTAAAAAGAAACAAGCTTCTTTCCAAGCCAATTTTTTAATGACAGTGTAGAAGATTGCTGATTATTTGATCATTTTTTCAATATACAGATTTTTCTCTCATTTACCAATCCTCTGGGGTGTGGTTATAGGGTGTACATTAGGCTTTCATTTCTTTTCCTCATATTTTCTCCATAATTGCACCATTCATGACTGCTCAGATACTGAAGCCAGCAGTGTCCATATGGAGCAAGACCTGGAACATTCAGGCTTGGGCTGATAAGTGGCAAGTAACATTAGCGCCACACATACCAGGCAATGACCATCACCAACAAGAGAGAATCTAACCACCTACCCTTGACATTCAGTGATATTTTCCATCGCTGAATCCTGCACTGTCCAACATCTTGGGGTTAGCTTTGACCAGAACCTGAACTGGACCAACCGTATAAATATTGTGACTAGAAGAGAGGCTGGGAATTCTGCGGTGTGTGACTCACTTCATGACTCCCCCAAAGCTTGTTCACCATCTATAAGGCACTAGTCAGGACTGTGATGGAATACTCCAGTTGCCTGGATGAGAGCAGCTCCAAAAACATACCAGAAGCTTGACTCCATCCAGGACAAAGTAGCCCACTTGATTGGCACCCATCCACCACCTTAAACATCCACTCACTCTACCACCGATGTACAGTGGCAGCAATGTGCCCTGCAGCAACTCACCAAGGCTCCTTTGATAAGACTTTCCAAGCCCTTGACTACCATCTAGAAGGACAAGGGCAGCAGATGTATGGAAACACCACCACCTGTTAGTTCCCCTTCAAGCCATACACCATCCCGACTTGAAACTATATTGCCGTTCCTTCGCTATCACTGGGTCAAAATCCTGAAACTCCTTTCCTAACCACACTGAGAGTGTACCTATACCACATGGACTGCAGCAGTTCAAGTAGGTGTATCACCATCAACTTCTGAAGGACAATTGGGGATGGGCAACAAGTGTTGCCCTAGCCTGTGATGCCCATATCCTGTGAATAAATAAAAATCATCATAAGTCTCCGGTTGTGATGTATTTCTGTAGTTGCTAAGTGTATCATTTTGGTCCAAACATTCACAATATTTTGATTTTTTTGGGGGTTTGATTTTGGATGTGCTTGATATTCCTATTTGTGTTCTGTGATTCCCCCAACAGTAGTTAGGGCAAAGAGCAGGCAAGCTGAATGTTAAAACTTTTTCTAATGATATATTGAACTGCTGGTTAGAATGCTCATGATTGTGGTTTAGAGATGACTCTCGTTTCTTCTGTCTATTCCACTTCTTCCTGGTGCAGATATGCACCAATCCTCTGCATGACACCTTCCTTATTAATACAGCCACAAATGAGATTTGAAAGGCTTGTGAAAAAAACTACAATCTTATCTCCCTCGTATTAAGCAACAGTGGTATTTTGCCAAATTAGCCAAATTATATGTTTGTTTGCATTTGTTCCCCTCTCTGACTGTCACACCTAACATCCACCTAGCTGTAAAAAATAATTTATGGAAACTGTTCATTACAAAGATGTGGACAAAAAAAGTGCTTTCTATATCACTGCTGCTGTTGGAGTCTCCAGGATAAAGTGAAACCTTCCTGAGTACCAGTAGAGATCCAGACAAAGATACAATAATTGAGAACCACATTTCCTGTTTAAAAAGGGGAATAAATGAGGAGAACTCCTGCTGCACTAGTTTAGCACACTATTGTTTTATCTCTGGAACTAGGGTTTGAATCCAGCTAGCTGCAACAGTTTGTGTAAAAGCAGAGAGACTTTAAAAGCAAGAAGAGTTTAAACTTGGACATGGAAAGCAGAGCACGCACACGAGACTACACCTGAGTGAGATGTAGATTGAGTGAATTTGATTCAGGTAGAAATTAGGGACAGAGGAGGAGAGAGGTGCTCTTTTTTTCTACTTTGTTTCCAGCCTCCAATTGTTAGTTAGTTTTCTTCCTTGTCTCCAAGCCAGATGAGTGAAACTTTCTATTACTTTATCTGTGTAAATTGTCAACTAATTGACTAATTAAATAAATGAGGTTGGACAGAAATGACAGGACTGGTGGTGTGCCATGACTGCAGCATGTGGAAACCTGTGGAATGCACTGCAACCCCAGACAACCATATCTGCAGAAAGTGTCTGCAACTCAGGCAACTTCTGCTCCGAGTTGCTGAGCTGGAGTCTGAGTTGTGGGCACTGCAGGGCATCAAGGAGAGGGAGAGTTACCTGGACACTTTATCCCAGGAGGCAGTCACTTCCCTTAAGTTAGGCAGAATTTTAGAGTTAGTCAATGGTCAGGGACAGGAGGATGTGACTGAGTCAGGCAAGTAAGGGAAATCAGTATCTAGTGATGGAGGAGCTTCAGCCCCTGACTTTGTCCAACAGGTACAAGGTGCTTGCTACCTGTGTAGATGAGGAGAAGGACTGCAAGGTGGATGAGTGGACTGACCATGGCACCATGGTGAAAGATGCCATTCAAGTGAGGGTAGCAAAGAGGAATGTGGTTGTGATAGAAGACAGCTTAATCAGAGGGATGGATGCTGTTTTCTGCAGGCGAGAGCATGAGTCCAGGTGGCTGTGTTGCCTGCCCGGTGCCAGGGTTCAGGATATCTGCCCAGGGCTGGAGAGAGACTTGCAGTGGGAGAGGGAGGATCCTGTGATCGTGGTCCATGTAGGTATCAATGACATAGGTAAAACTAGGGAGGAGGTTCTGCATAGAGAATATGAGAAGCTAGACAAGGCACTAAATTAAAAGGCAGAACCTCAAAGATAATCTCTGGATTATTACCTGAGGCACATGCAAATTGACGTAGGGCAAATAAGGTTAGCGAGATGAATGCGTGGCTCAGAAAGACTGGTGTGGGAGAAGTGGGTTTTGGTTCGTGGGGCACTGGCACCAGTACTGAGGAAAGTGAGGGTTTAACCCTTGGGACTGTCTACACCTGAATTGTGCTGGGACCAGAGTTCTAGCAAGCTGCATGATGAGGGAAGTAGAGAGGGTTTTAAACTAAATAATGGGGGCAAGAGATCAAATATGAGAATATATGGTAAATCAAAGAGTAGAGATAAGGGAAGAGTGAAAAATATTAATATGGGAAAGGATAAACAGACTGTGACAGGATACAAATGCACTTGTCCACAATCTTGATGATGATAGAAGGTAAACAAAGGCAAAACTAATGTTTTTACCCACTTGAAGTCTCATAATTCCACCTATTTGAAGTGGCCTAGAAGCATTTTCATTTATTACAGATCATAAAAAGTGTCCTTATCACAAAACATTTGCAGACCATTTTGGCTTCAGCCATTCTCAACCCTGGGTATTGTCCCCTTCAAATCTGCCTCACTTCTCAAAAAAGCAAGCCTCTGATCCTACTGCCCTTGTAAACTACCAGCCCATCTCCAATATGTTGCCTGAATTCGTGTGTCCATGTATCCTGCAATTCCTCCCTTGACATTGCACTGAAATGAGCCTTATTAAAGTTGTGAATGACATCATATGTGGCTGACCATGGTAAACTGACCCTAATTGTCCTATCTTCAGCCTCTGCAGTTGACCGCACCATCTTCCAACAGCTTTCCTGCATTGTTGAGCTGCCTGGGACTGCCTTTGCCAAGTTCTATTCTTATCTATCCAGCCCTAGCCAGAGAAACACCAGCAGTGGCTCCTCTTCCCATTTCTGACGTTTCCTCTAGAGCCCTGCACAGATCACACCTTGATCCCTTCCTATTCCTCATCTACGTGCTGTCCCTCGACAGTATCATCTGAAACCATAACATCAAGTTCCACAAGTACATTGATGACACACAGCACTGCTCACCACTACCTCGCTTGTGACCTTCACTGCCTCTAATTTTTCATGCTGCTTGCCTAACATCCAGTATTGTATAGGTAGATATTTTCAACAGTCAAATATTAGGAAATCCAGAGCCATTATCTTTAGTCTCCGCCACAAACTTCATCCATCTTTCTGGACACTGCTGGGGCTGAACCAGCTTCCATAGTGTCCTGCTCTAAAGAGGAGTCTTATGGACTCGAAACGTTAACTCTGTTTCTCCCTCCACAGATGCTGCCAGACCGGAGTTTTTCCAGCATTTTCTGTTTTTATTTCATGTTTCCAGCATCCGCAGTATTTTGCTTTTACCATAATGTCCTATTTGTCCCTGAGCTGAGCTTTCAGCCCCATATTCTTTCCACCACCAAAATAGCCATTTAGCCCCTTGAGCCTGTTCTGCCATTTGATGGCTGATCTGCAACCTAACTCCATATTCCTGTCTTTGGCCCATATCCCTTAATGCCTTTGGTTAATAAAAATCTTCTTAATCTCAGTTTTAAATTTAGCAATTGATCTGATTTATGGAAAAGGAGTCGAAATTTCTACCACCTCTGGTGTATAGAAGTGTTTCCTAATCTCGCTCCCAAAAAGCTTGGCTGTAATTTTTTAGATCATGCCCCTAGTCCTAGACTCCCTAACCAGTGGAAATAGTTTCTCTTTATCTACCCTGTTTGTTCCCATTAATATCGTGAAAACTTCAAGAAAATCATCCCATGAAATGCAACACGTTTGTGTAATTTAATTTAATCCTTGGAGCGCAGGCATCGTTGTGGTTATTCTATCTTGCACTCCCTCCAGAAAGTTTACCATGCTCCAGTGTGGTCAAACCATGGCTTTGTATAACTGAAGCATGACATTTAACCCTTTCTGTTCTACCTCTCTTGATATAAAGACCAACATTCAAACAGCCTGTTTGATTACTTTTCTGTACCTGTTCGTGATATTTTAATGATCTGTGTGTCTGGACCCCCAAGTCCTGTTTGGACCTCCACTGCTCCTAGCTTTTCAACATTTCGAAAATATCCTTTTCAATCCCTTTTAGGTCCAAAGGCTTCACATTTGCCTGCGTTGAAACTCATTTGCCACAGTTCTGCCCATTCATTTCATTTAATCTGTTAATATCGCTTTGTCATTTTACGCTTCGATCTACACTGCAGATAGTGTCTCAGATCGGGCTATCCAAAAACCAGCGATGCCCAAAACCTGGGCATTTTTTAAGCTATCATGCATGACTCTTAATTATTATTAGATGAGTAAAATAACTTGCCTGTTTGTATAGGTACTGCATTGGTGCAAAAGCAAGCCAACTAGTTGTCGGTGTCACCCACCTATCTTTTCTCATGCTCAGGAGCTCAAGCGGCCTTTGAACCACATGTGACCCAGCCCCAACCGCCCAACCTGAAAACTGGCAAGATCCAAAATCCAGCAAAACTTGGTCCCAAGGTTGCCAGTTTTGAGACACTGTGTCTGTACTTAGAATGTCACCTATCTTTGTGTAATTGGCAAATTTAATTATGTAGTTTTTTACCCCATCATTTAATTTGTCAAGAAATACAGTGAATAGTTGAGGCTCCAACAAAGATCCTTGCGGGACACCACTAGTCATATCCTGCCAATTAGAGTATCCATCAGAAATGCTTTCCCTTTTACAAATCCACACTGGGTCTCCGATCAGCTGAATATATTCAAGGTGTTCAGCCACCAGTTTAATTACAGACTCCAGTAATTTCCTGACAACAGATGTTAGGCCAAGTGGTTTATAATTCCCTGGTTTTCCTCTCTTCCCTTTCTTAAATAGTTTAGCGACATAATACAATTTTCCAATCTAAAGAACAGTTGCTGAGTTGAGAGACGTTTGGAATTTTATAGTTAGGACATTTGCAATGTTCTCAGCTACTTCCTCTAAAATCCTGAGTTGGCCATCTGATCTTGGGGATTTATCACACTTAGTGCCAATATTTTCTTCATTACTGGAATTTTGCTTAAATTAATTTGGATGAGTCCCTGACCCTGATTTAGTATTAGTTCCCTTGGTACGCTTCGATGCACAGACCACTTCCTGTACTGTAAATACTGAAGCAATGTAATTGTTCAGTATGTCCGTCATTTCCTTATTTTCATTGACAATGTCACTGTTATCAGGTTTGAAGGGTCTCTGACCACTCTTTTTTTTCCTAATGTGATTGTAATTTCTTTTGTGTTGAATTTGACATCCCTTGCAAGATTCTTTTCATCGTCCCTTTTTGTGGCTCGCACTGTCTTTTTTCACCCTTTTGCTGTTCTTTGTACCTTTCCCATTTGCCAGGATCTGTGCTTTTTGTTGCACTTCTGTATGCTTTTTCTTTTGGTTTTATGTTGTCTCTTACCTCTTCAGTTTTTTTGGCAACAAGTCTGGCAATGTAATAATTCTAAAATTTGCATCCTCATTTACAAATCCCTCCACGGTCTTGCTTATCTCTGTGACCTCTGGTAGCCCTACAATTCTGAAATATTTGCACTTCTCCAATTCTGGTCAATTGAGCATCCCTCATTTTAATTGCTGTACCATTGGCAGCCATTGTTCAGATGTCTGGCCTCAAAGCTCTGGCATTCTCTTCCTAATCCTGCCCGCCTTTCTACGTTTTGCTCCTCCTTTCAAGAAGCCCCTTAAAACCTACCTCTTCCACCAAGCTTTCAGCCATCTGCCTTAATATAACTTGTGGCTTTGTGTCAAATTTTGATTGATAGTTCTCCAGTGAAATACTCTAGGGCATTTTACTACATTAAAGGCACCGTATAAGCACAAGTTGTTATTCCTCCTTATAGATAGTTAAGGCTAGGTTTCCTCTTGGGCCAGATGAGCTTCATCCCAGAATGTTGAAGGAGGTGGCTAGAGACAGTGGATGCATTGGTGGTTATCTTTCAAAATTCTTCAGATTCTTCAAAGGCTCCTGCAGACTGGAAAGTAGCAAATGTAACCCCAATATTTAAGAAGGGAGATAGAGGGAGAATGGAAAACTACAAACCTATTAGTTTGGTGTCAGGACTAGGAAAAATATTAGAATCTATTAGAGGAGATGCTGCAGTAACTGGACATTTGGGAAAAAATGGTAAAATTGGGCAGAGTCAACACAGATTTATGAAAGGGAAATCATGTTTGACAAAGGAGTTTTTGGAGGATATTACTTGTAGCATTGATAAAGGAGAACCAGTAGATGTGTTACCGGGACTCCACCCACCCCAAAAAAAAAGAATCAACCCATACTTAGGTCCGTATTTAAGTTTCATCTGCTATTTACCTGCTCAAATTACCACCCCATCTACGTCTACCTGAAATTGCATACAAGTTAAAGTTTACTGTACTTTTGTATCATCTGCACATTTTGGTAGTTTCTTCTTCGATGCTCAAGTCTACGTTATTTATTTGTGTGTATATATGTAAAATGAGCAATTGTTCCAAATTGACTGACTTTTGGAGAAGCACCATTGTTTACATCCCTCCAGCCCCCAAAATGTACATTATCCACAAATTTCAGTTTTCTGCTTTTATTCAACTTCTGACCTGTGATGCCGCTTTTCCTTTATTAGGGTGTGCTGCATTGTAACGTCAGGAGTGTGGTTTCGGAAAGCAGATTTTAGCCATTACGAATGACTGATCATTGCAAGTGATCTCTATAATATTCAATTTTATCACATGCGGGATACCATTGCACAAGAGGACAGTTGTTTCAGCAGTACAGACTGTAAATTTTTAAAGATCATTCTTTTCTCATAAATTTTTCCGAACAAAGTGTGTCACATGACTAACTTCCCAATGTCAATTTGTTCTGGTATTTTCATTTTTTACCACAGTAAACAATTTGTTTGTCAGCTCCATTCATAGTCTTGAATACTCATTTCTGTTATCTCAAAGCCTCTTTTCCAAATAAGCAAACCAAACTTAATTAATTAGGGGCGAGAATAAGATGTGAAGCACAAAATGCAAATGTTGTCATACTTAGTGTGGATAGCTTTACCGTGCTATGCAGGTAATTTTTATAGGGCATGTCCTAGCACCTGTATAGTTAACGTTCTCTCACACTCAATTTTAAAAATTCTTCAATATATAATTTATTTACTTGTGAATGATCTAGTACCAGACAACTCCTCCAACTTTTACAAGAGAACGGTTATAACTTATCCAATTTATAAAGACCCACAACTCATTTTTTACTCTATTTATATAAACATTTATTTATTTTAAAGCCCTGGACATGGGAAGAAGATACACAACTAAAGTTAGGATTGCGAAGATTTGGATCTGGAAACTGGACCAAGATCCTGGAGCACTATGAATTCAACAATCGTACCAGTGTAATGCTGAAGGACAGGTGGAGAACCATGAAGAAGCTCTGTATGATCAACTCTGATGATGATACCTGAGAAATAAAAAATTTCAGAAGGCCACCACCATAAATGAAGGGGGATAGACTGGCAATATTTTTCACATTTTTATGGCAACGTGTAGATCAATTTACTTAACTGCCAGATCCATCACTTTGAAACATCTATGTTTATTCAGTGAGCTTTGAGCAAGACTTGTTATCAGACACATCTAGTAAGTTTCTCATATATAGCATTTATTTGTACACATTGTTTCTTCTGTTTATCTAAATTGTGTCTTGCATTTTGTAATTAAATGCATGCTTTGTGAAATATGAGGATTGCATACTTTTGCTGTTCTATGTGCCAAGTCAGGGAGGAATGGGGACATGCGCAGCTACATTTTGATAGTCCCCAAATCTATCCTTTTGTCAACAACCATTTCACATTACACTTTTGCCCCACCAGTATCTTAATGATGCATTCCTTAAAAGTAATGCAGAGATTATCAAGGCATAACTTTTTTTTTCAATCTTTCCCAGAATTTGATGTTCAAGCTTAGGGAATGGGAAGCGATTTATCAAAGATTTGCATATGCGAGAGCCTGTTTAGACCTAAGCCAGCTCCTGGGTCCTGAAGAGTGTAGTCTTTTACACGAGAGCCTATTGGTCTGTTTTGTGGGAAGTGCTGAATATTCTATTTGGTGTTTGTCATTTAGCATAGAATTTGCAATGAAAAGTTCACACCATGTTATAATTGAGTGGCATGTTAAAAATTATTTTACCTAAGTATCTCAACAAAATGGCATTTTAGTAATATTGGTATAAAGGAACATGTTGGCGGTGATGACCAGATAGAGAATAGTGATAAAAGTAAAACACTGTGGATGCTGGAAATCTGAAATAACACAAAATGCTGGGAAAACTCAGCAGGCCTGGCAGCATCTGTGGAGAGGCAAACAAGAGTTAATTTTTTGAGTCCGTATGTCGCCCCTTCAGAGTAGAGAATGGTGATTGTTTGTTTGATTTTGTGAAATGGGGTATGAAAATAATTTGACAGTCTTACATCCTATTAAAATGTTAAACTTAAAGCCAGGAGAATAGAGTTCAAACATTAATCTCAATGGCTATTATTGGAAGAAACCTTTAGGATGAATTTTACAGGCTCCTAGTTTGGTAATGATGAGACAAAAAAAACTGGCAGGACCAGTTTTACTCCATAAAGTTGTGATAGCTTCTTTCAGAGTCGTATGAATCAAAAGTGATCTGTGACAATGTCTGCAAACCCTGTTCAAATCTTCCCCTAGTTGAAAGAGAAACCTTGTCAGTAGAAAAAAAGTTCTAAATGGCCGAAAGGTGAAATGTTGGGAGTTCAGGGTTTTTTAGGATTCTCAAAATTTTTATTGGAATCTCAAAAATGATTCTCAAACTTTATGCATATTCCACATTGTGATGCAGTTTAGCTGCACAGTGTAAATCTATTGTGTACTTTATGTGCAGTAAGAAGACAGTGTAACCCTGGTGTTTATTTGTGTAATTGCAGGAGTGCTAACTATAGGGAGGGAAACTGAAGAGCGGCAACTTGAGACAAGTTGCCAAAGCTTTTATTGAATTACAAGCTGGTACTTTAAATTTTGGGGGAGAAGAGGTTTTTTTTAATAAAATGGTAGCAACATTGTCAAGTTCCAGTATCTGTATATGTTGTGAATAAATGTTTTTCATGAGATCAGATTACAGCATTTGTCTCTTGTTATAACAAGCTTCAGTAGTTGTTTTTATTAACATTTCCCCCATCTGACTCCCAATTCTTTCCATTGCATTTTTAATTTTGAAAATGTTAACATACCTTTAGTATTTTATAAATTCCAGTATACCCAAAGTGATAAGACAATACTTCATGTATTTCATCTCTGTCATGTTTAAAAATTAATTCGAAGCAACTTTTAGCCTAAACATGTTACACTATCATGACAAATTTCCCATGTAAATTAGCATTGTAAGTAAAATAGAATATGTAAATGTCAAGAATTATCCTGTTAATTAAAGGGCTTAGCACTTGAGCAAGAATACTGAGCAAGTTTTTCCGTCTGTAACAGAGTACTTCTGGTACTTTGTCTTGTTGCATCCTTCCTGTTTAATTAATCCAAAAATTCAGTGAACCTTTGGTTTCTATGGCCAACTCTGAACTGGAAAGCTTTCAATGCCTGCAAGAGTGGATAAACTGATTTTCTTAGGATCACCCAATTTTTGCAACCCCTATTACAAATGTGTAGTTACAACTTCCAACTCCTGCCTTGTTTCTAAATATCAAATTTCAGTAGCATTCTTCTTTGCAGATTAATTGAACGTATTAGGATTCAACGAATGATTGCATGCACAACCAGCCAATGACTTTTATAATTCCTGGTGGCAGATTTGAATCAGCATAAAGACAAAAGAGCTGAATTCCAGAAGTGAGGTGAGAGTGACTGGCCTTTACATCAAGGCAACATTTGACTGTGTGGCATTCAGAAGCCCTAGCAAGATTGAAGTAAATGGAAATCAGGGGAAAATTCTCCGCTATTTGAAGTCCTAAGGAGCATGAAGGACGATAGTTGCGGTAGTTGGAGGCCAATCATCTCAGTTCCAGGGCATCACTGCGGGAGTTCCTCAGGGTAGTGTCCTAGACCCAATCATCTTCAGCTGTTTGATCAATGACCTTCCCTTCATTAGAAGGTCAGAAGTGGGGTTGTTTGCTGATGATTGCACAGCATTCAGTACCAGTAAATTGCTCATTTGGAGAGCCAGTGCAAGCACAAAGGACTGAATAGCCTCATTCTGCACCATAACAATTCTGTGATTTGATACTGAAGCAATCCATTCCCTCATGCAACAAAAGAACACAGGCTTGGACTGATAAGTGATGAGCAACATTTGTGCCTTCAAGTGCCAAGCCCAATGACTATCTCCAAAGGAGACAATCTAACCATCTCCCCTTGAATCATTGCTGAATCCCCCACCATCAATATCTTGGGGATTACTATTGCCAGGAAACTTAACTGGACCAGCCAACTAAGTAATGAGACTAGAAGACCAGGTCAGAGGCTAGTCCATATACAAAGCACAAGTCAGGAGTGTGTTGCAATCCTGTGTGATGCACAAGAGACCAGAATTAAGAGTGTGGATATATTGGGAGGGTTGGAGGAAATAACAGAAAAGAAGGCCATGAAGTGATTTGAAAACCAGGATAAGAATTTTAAAATTAAGGTGTTGTTTGACCAGGAGCCAATGTAGGTCAGGAAGCACGGGTGATAAGAGAAAGGGGGCTTGCTACGAGTTATGATATGGTAGCAGAGTTTTGCATAACCTCAAGTTTACAGAGGGTAGAATGTGGGAGACTAGCCAGGCATGCATTGGAATAGTTGAGCCTGGAGATGATGAGGACGGAAATGAGGATTTCAGCAGGAGATGAGCTGAGACGGGTGAAGTTGGGCAATGTTACAGAGGTGGAAAAAAGCAGTCTTAGTAATGGCACAATTGTGAGGTCAGAATTTCATTTTGGGATCAAATATGACACTCAGGTTTAATCTTAAACCGCTGCCAGGGGGAGGAGTGGAGTTTGGAACAGGAATCAAAAACAATTGCTTTAGTTTTCCCAATATTTGGAAGAAACCTTTGCTTATCCAGTACTGGATGTCGGGTAAGTAGGCTGAAAATTTAGCAATAGTGGAGAAGTCAAGGGAGGAGGTGGTGAGGTAGAACTGGTGTCACCAGCATTCATGTGAAAACTTACGCTGTGCCTTCAGATGATGTTGCTGAGGGACAGAATGTAGATGAGAAATGGGAGGGGGCTGAGGATCAATCCCTGGAGACACCAGAGATAATGGTGCAGAAGCAGGAAGAGAAGCCATTGCAAGTAATTCCCTGGCTGTGATTGATCGATAAGAATGAAAATAAGTGAGTGCAGTCCCACCCAGCTGGAAGATAGTGGAGTGGTGTTGGAGGCTGGTGCAGTCAACCATATCTAAAGCTGCATGCAGGTCAAGAATGACGAGATGGGATAGTTTATCTTTGCCACAGTCACATAGTCTGTTATTAATAACGTTAATGAGAATTGTTTCCATATAAAGGCAGGGACGGAAGGGGGTTGTGCATGGCGGATGATACAACAAAGTGATCAAAGTTGGCCTTATCTGTAATTGGTATGATGGGTCCAGCAAGGCCACATGAGATGGCAAGGTCAAGGAGGTGACCATGAATATGGGTTGGGGTGTTTACATTTAGGAGATTTAGGGAGAATAAAAGGGCAGTGAACTCAAAGAATGGAGATCATGATCAGTTGAGATTGAGGTTGTAATCACCAAGGATGAGAAGTCGTTTGGTGCAGAGCCTGATGGAGTGACACCCACATCCCATGCAAGTATTTTTAAAAAGCGTAAATTATCTTATTACCTCAGTCCACAGTTTCTGGCCTGAATCATAGTGTTGTGGAGAAATGCTAATGGAAGCAAGACTTTCCAATTAAGTCAATAGGTTGGTCATCTCCAGATGGTTCTTGTACACCTCCTCAGTCCAGAGTATCATCTGCCCTCTCTCATTTTAGTTGCTGCATGGCTTGGCAGACAAGTGAAAATGGAAAGGAAAAATTGAATTAATTTTGAACAAAATGTTGTATGACTGCAATGGACGAGAATGTTGATACTCCAATTGTTTATAATTTCATTGGTACACTAGTATTAACTGAGCTAAATTTCCCAAAACTAACCACACCAATGTGGTCAGAAATTTTCAAGTTGGTTGACACATTCCATTACACATCTCTAATGAAGGCCCATTGAGCCCTTTTGGATTTGATGCTTTTAATGCCTGTTCTAAAAAAAGAGAATGCTGTAACCTAATGGTTGCAGGTTTGATTCTTTATTTGTCCTGAATGCCTGACTTTAGTGATATTACCAAAGTGGGGAAAATTAGGCTGATACTCAAGCAAAATAGGCAGAAGCCTGGAAACAGGTATCTAGGGGAAGCAAATAACCCAAAATCTTCAAAAAGAAAGCTGACATCTGATATTATAAAAGTTCTGCCTTAGAACACTAACTTCATTCAATAATGAAAAGCTAATGTATTAAGTCAGTTAAATGTCATTAACTTCTTGGTTCTTAATGTTAAATGAGTTTGGTAAGCTACACTGTAAAGACAGGATTTTAGTAAAACCAAATGTAACTGTATTTCACATCTTAAATTTGACTATTCCAGTTACTGGGAACATCAGAAGATTTGCAGAAATTGTGTTGGTACCACAGGGAAGTTCACTGAATTTCCATGGAATTATATAAAAACAGTAAGTCTGCCTCAGATGTACACCCCACATATGAACTCTACAGTGGACGAAACCAGTTTCTGTGCTGCAATTCTCCGCATTTTTTTGTATATTGCTGAAAAGAGAGACATACTGTCAAAGCTTTCAATTTGTACTCATCAGAACAATTGCAAGTTGTACTCATTGCAAGAACAGCAAGTCCACTCTGATTGGATGAGGCATTGTCATAGAGAAAGCAACAGGGAACTAACTATAGGCTCCGCAAGCTCCTTGGTAATTCAAAGCTGCACCTTTTTTGAATTAGCAGAGAGCTTGGGAAGCCTATAGTTCCCTGTTGCTTTCTCCATATCAATGTCTCAGTTATACAATCAGCACCCTTTTCTCCTGTAGCATAAATTGTCGTGATAGTTTGAAATTTGGCATTCTTGTATTTGTCCTGATGAATGCATTTGTCCTGACGAATGAAAAGCTTTGGCAACATGTCTCTTTTCTGCAATATTCAAGTTCTGTATTCCTCAAGTTCTGTATTCCCAAGCATCAATTCTTTTTAATATTAATATAAAATGTTCAGGTGCAGCTTCAGTATCCCTGGTTAAACTTGAATGTCTTTAGTAGATGTCAGTGTGTATTGCTGATGGGGCTATTATCCTTCTTGTCTGAAACACTCAAGATCATGCCGCACTAATTTATTTCGAACATTAATGTTTCTGCAAGTATCGAGAGTCTGAATTCACATAATGTCATTGATGAATGTGAATAGTTAGAACTCATCCATTGCAATCACAGGTAAAAAATCTTAGCGCTGAAGAGCCCTGTACATGATTCTAGCAAGATGGAACATCACAATACAGGATGAAATTGTTGAGCACTTGTAAAGGCAGAGGCTAATCAGGGATTATAATCTTGAATTTGTAAACAGCAAGTAATGTTTGACCAACATTAATTGATTTTTTTTTTGGAAGAAATCACTGTGCACAGACAAAGGAATGCAGTAGATGCACATATGGATCTTCAAAGGCATTTGAAAAGTTGTCCCATAAGAGATGTGAAAATTAAAGCACCTGATATTGGAACAGCCTAGAGAATGGGAAATAATAGAGGAGATCAATATTTTCAACGTGATACGATATCAATTGGGGTGTGTCCCAGGAATTTGTGCTGAGATTTATATTTAATGTTCTATTTAAATAAATAATCAGGGCAAAGCCACATAAGGATATTGTCAAACCTTTCCCAATATACTAAATTAAGGCCATAGAAAGCTGATGGAAATGCAGGATATTGTAGGAGGACATCTTTAGGTTAGGAAAGTGGGTAGAACAGAGTGCAGAAGGAAATGTATTTTAATTAACTAGGCTCTTAACAGATTGGAGGAACAGAGGATTCTAGAATGGAAGAAAGATCTTTTAAAGCTGGGAGTGCAGGTAGAAAGGTCTATAGATAAATGCAATTTTGAATTTTATAATATTAAGTATAAAAATCAAAGAAGTGATAAATGTGTCCAAAATATTTCTCAGGCCAGAGATGGAGCATTGTGTGTTGATCTAGACATTGCCTTAAGGATAATATATAAGAAACATGGAAAGGTTATACTGAAGATTTACTAGAGCTGAGGTAGACTGGACACTTTTCAGGACCAAAAGTGGCGGTCTTAGGTCCATTCATGGGGTAAAATTTTTAGCTTGGTGGGCGGGCAGGCGGTGCCCAACCTGACTGAGCATAAAATGATGCGCGATGACGTCAGGTGAGCATTCCAACATCATAGTGCAGTTGCACGATATTTCAGCCGGCAAGCACACGCCGGAGTCGGCAGCACGTCTGCCAACAATTAAGAGGCCTATTAAGGCCATTAAAAAGTTAATTAAGAGAAATTTATCGCTGCCCATCCAGCCTTACAGTTGGTGGGCAGGCGAAAAGGCCAAAGTGGCCTTTGCACTTTTTTGGAAACCTCATCCACGGGTGGGATGAGGTTTCTAAAAGCAAATAATTATAAAATAGAAACTTTAATTTTCCATTAATATGTCCCTGCTCATGTGACAGAGTCACATGAGGGGACATGTTTCATTACATTTTCATTTTTTTCATATCTCTTCATCTCCCTGAGGCAGCTCTGTGCCTCAAGGAGATTATGAAGTGCGCATGCACGAAGGTAGTATTTACCCGGTTCACACAACCACACCCCCCCTCCCTCCGCCACCACCTGCACAGGCAGCACTGAGAACTGCCACTCACACCTGCCAGCATGAAATTGTCTTCTGGCCCCTATCGCCCCCGCCGACACCCCCCCCCACCCCCACCCCCGACAAATGAGTTTGTGTGATATACATCAACCAATGATTTCATCAGGGTAGTCATTATCCTGCAAGATAGCTTTGATGCACCCTATTTCAGCGTCAAGCTTGCATGGTGAGCAAATGGCTCGGGCCCTATTTGAAGTTGCCAATAAGGCCAATCTTATAGCGTGTGGAACTGCCCAACTCATATATCGACCAGTGAAGGTAGACTTGCGGTACCGAGTAATAGAGAACTCATTGGGAGATTTCTCAACTAGCAGGTCAAGGAAAGGGAGTTCATATGGCTGCTCCATTTCTAAGGTGAATTTGAATTTGGATGGAGCCCATTAATATGTGTAAGAAAATTCTTACATGCAGCTGCATATTCAAAAATAGCAAACATATCATCTATCTGTGTGGCCAAATGGTTGAGCAAGTTGCCACAACCAGTTCTGAGCAGTTCCTTCACCTTTGCAAAGACTTGCAAATCAATAGCAATACCGTGTCCATGTGTTTGTTTCGCATTGCTCGACTATTCACTAATGTACCACTCAAGAAATCCATAGATATTTGCAACACATCACTATATAATAGCGGTCTAGACATGTAGTCATTGTCTGACTCTATTCATTGAACTTAAGAACTCAGCAACTTACGCAGTTGAGTTCAGTTTTAATGACATCATGTATGCTCAAATAGATGATGTTGCCATGGGATCCCTCTAGGCCCAGTCCTGCCAACATCTTTGTCAGTTTCCATGAGAAACGCACCATGATGGAATGACCCCTAACTTCCTACCCCTTCCATATTTCCAATATGTAGATGATATGTTCAGTATATTTGAACCTGCAGCTACATGTAAGAATTTCCTTACAAGCCTTAATGGGTTTTATCCTGTGTTCAAATTCACCTTTGAACTGGAGCAGTCTAACGAACTTCCTTTCCTCGACATGCTAGTTGAGAAATCTGCCAGGGGGTTCTTTACTACTGCCTACAAGTCCATTTTCATTGGTCAATATATGATTTGGGATACCTACAGTCCACGTGCTAATAGATTGACCTTATCAGCAACCTCATAAATAGGGCATGAGCCATTTGCTCACCATGCAAGTTTGATGCCGAAATAGGACTCATCAAAGCTACCAGCAGGATAATGACTACCCTGACCAGATCATTGCTTGCTGAATATTGCGCTTACTCATGATTGGGCCCAAGGTTTCCACTTAGAGTCCTGAAAAGTGCATGGTCTGTCTCATTACCTTGGAAGGTCAAGGTGTCTCAAAAATACGAACAACAGGGGCAGAATCTTCTGTTCGGTGAGCGGGGGCAGGGCCCACTCGCCAACGCATAAAATGACACAGGGTGATGTTGGGCATGCATCCTGACGTCACCCCGCGTCATTTAAATTTTCAGATTGGCGGGCGTGCAGCCGAATCGGCTGCGCACTCGCTGAACTGTCAAAGGCCTATTAAGGACATTAAAAAAGTAATTAACATAAATAATGGACCTGCCCGTCCAACCTTCGGGCTGGCAGGCAGGCTGGGAGCCCAGGCGGGCTTCTGAAAAAACATGAAACCTCATCCACGGGCGGGATGAGGTTTCATGAGGGTATTAAAATTCTTGTAAAGTGTTTAAATAAAAGAAATTGACATTTCCCAGCTCATGTCAGTAAATTTTTTCCCCTTCTTTATTGAAATTTTCATATCTGAGCTGATCTCCCTGAGGCAGCACTTTGCCTAAGGGAGATCTGTGAACTCTTTCACGCGCATGCATTCCTGGCTCAGGGAATCCCCACCCCCCCCCACCCCCGCCAACCCCCACCCGCACAGGGAGCGTGTAGCACTTCCTGGCAGAAATCACACTGGGTGGGCCTTAATTGGCCCACCCACGTAAAATGGTGGCACCCGCTCCCGCACAATCCCCCAGTGGGGAGAAGATCCTGCCCCAGGTGAAGCCATTCTTGTTCTTTCAACCAAAATGTATTACCACGCACTTATCGGTAGCTTTATTGAAGTTTATTTGCCAATTATGTGTTAATACCATACTGGAAACTTGTGGCCTTAGGGCCTACAACGGTGAGAGAAGGACCTGCCTAAGATAGAGATGTTTAAATTTAATACAATTCTGAACTAAGTCTGAATTTAGGAGGAAGGGCATGATTCAGAATATAGATGTTTCCTTGCAATGTAGTAGGAAGTGGACTGAATATTATTTTTACCAAATATAAAAAAAACACCATAATCTGGTTACATTCTCTCTAAGAATTCATAAAGTTTCAGACACAAAGTTTATTGTTTTACAGATAGTGTGTGTGAAAACTTAGTGTGAGTTAACCACTTGTTTCGATTCACATCGTCAATTTAAATATGTAATAAAAATTGTTTGCTTAAAATTAGCTCTGTGATTTGAAAATCCAACCGATCAGGTGGTGTTCGAGGTGAATAGATTCTTAGTTCTGTTTCACAGTAATATTACTTAACTGCAACAATCAAGATTTTATATAATCTATGCCAGTTATTTTTTTCTCAATCATCTGCCTAATCAGAAATTTCTGGTCAATAAAATCAGTCCAAATCTCACTATTGTCAGATGTTACAATTTTTTAAAACTTTATTTGCAAAACATAACTAATTTATTTTCATGTTGCCAAATGTATATTACAATCGGATTTTGTATAAGATTAAATTGAACAGTGTTTCTGTTTTCAGGCACATAGTTATATTCTTGAGTGAAACTTTTGTATTTCCTGCTTCGATGGTGATCAACAGTATTTAGGTGGTGATCAACAGTATTTAAGTGCAGTATCCTATCATAGGCTGTTTCAAGTACATGTAAAGCCGGTGCTACCCTATGTAGTTGCTACTACTGCTCAACAGAATCCTGAACTAACATTTAGCTCTTCATCAAGGATCATGAAAAATGTGGTTCACAGTTGTTTTCCTCTATCTATTAAGATATCTATTTTACTTTCTCCCCATATTTTAAAATTCTTTTGAGTCAGACAAAAACTGCATGCATCTTAAGCAACATCACTAAACATTCTTTCAATTATCTTTTTTTCCTAATTTATCTTACAACAATCGTGAATGAATACTATGCAATCTCCAAATTCGTACTGGGTAGAAAGTCCAAAAACGCGCATTTAATTTTGTGCTTAGAAAATGTGTTGATTTGTCTGGGGGCAATAGAAGATTTTTTCTGCCTGATACCTTCATCTCAAGGTCAGGTAAAGCATGGTCCAGATGCAATGCAGAACTCACTCCACCAAATCCAGGGAATGTGCCTAAGCCCCCACCTTAGAAAAGCAGTGTCCACTAAACCCACCATCACATTTGCATCCCACACTTTAATTTTACAGCTTTGTCATTAAGATTGCTCAGTCACTATTTAGCATGTGGCAAGTTGGTGTTTTGGACATCTCTGCTGGGAGTTGGATTTGTTCTGTCTGAACTATTTTCCTCCTTATCTGGACCAGATTCGAACCTGAAAGGGCACGTCTCCTAAATGCATTCTTACTGATTTAAATTTATTTTAAAATACTAAAGAAAAGCTTATCACCAAGTTTAATATGAATCCCTAAATTAACAATGCCTGCGATATGTCATGAGGCATATTATTTTTAAACAAGAACTGAAAACTCAAGAATGCAACATAAAATTCACAGAAATTTCGTGATTGAGTCTTCAGGCCCGTACCACTTTTATTAAATGTTTGAACTGGTCTAAAGATCTTCATTCACATTCAGAAATATCAATGCTGTTTTACAGTAATACTCCCACAGTGATCTTGAAAGCAAGATGAATGATATTTTTGTCAGATTGTTATAAATTTAACCTTAGCGTAACATAACAGTTTATAACTTAGTGTGTAAAGTTTCCAAAATAAGGAATGATATCTCAAGTAAATATAAAACTGTGGACAATGGGGCAGGAGCACTGTGCCACCTCACGCACTTTTTTCCATGTTCCTCTACATTGAGAATTACCCACTGCTTGCCACTGGAAAATATGAGTCCTGCCAGAAATGGAAACATGAAAAAATATTAAAATCAACACAAGTACAAACTTTGTTAGTAGATATGGAAAAATGTGTAGATGAAATGTATACAGACAGAACGAACCAGCTTTAATGAGAACAAAATACACCTGACAACAAAACAAATTCTAAACTGATCTGAATTATAGAACTTATACAATTGGAAAACTGAAATAAAAACAGGAAATGATGGTGAGCAAAAAATGAAGCAGCATTTGCAAAGAGTACTTGAAACATATGTCTTATATGTGCATTCAAACTGTGAAATACGTATGGTATTGCTTTCAAGATGGTGGATCTCATGTAGCAGTGTTCCTGGACGGTTTGTCCTGTTAAGGCCACTGCCCAAGTATTGAATGTGCCTACATGATTCATTGCCCAAGTATTGAATGTGCCTACATGATCCACTGCCCAAGTACTGAATGTGCCAATGTGATCTAAATAGGTAAACCAGGCTATTGAAGTTAATTGTAAACTGCTGAGGACAACCGTAACTAAAACTAAATTTCTAGTGCCAGGTTAGAATAACCATCATTTAATACTAATTTTCTTTTTTTAAGGTTTCTTTTCACCTCTAACCAAAATGTAGCACTGTAAATTGTAGTGTCCTATTGTCACAAGTCACTAAGTACAGGACAATGGATATACTATGAACATATATATTACAAAATGCATGCTATACATGAGGAAAATGTAGTCCAAATTTTATGCCTTTCTGATTTGATGATGATATGTAATGATCAGCAGTGATATGTTTGTACTAATGAAGAGAATTAAAGAGTTGGCTCATCAAGCAAAATTACTAATGGGCTGACGTTGTTCAATAATAGAACATATTTCAGAAAATAGTAAACTTTAGAAATCACATTAGTAAATTAAGTAAGTAACTGAATTATGTTTAGTGTTCATACATGCATATGTGATTGAGTTCATAATTACCCTTTATCACTCGCCCCATCACCATGACAACGGTGGTTGTGTGAATTCATGGCTGGTGGCTGACATGTTACACAGACAGTGTAACCCTCTCGAAGATACTGCATCCATCTAGCAAATGGACGATTCTCTACAGTGCAGTGGAAGGACAGTGATTCAATCATGAATTCTGTACAATACCTAATTAATAACATAAAAAATAAAAGATGAATTAGGAACATATATATGATCAAGACTGGGGCTTTCAGCCCCTCAAGCCTGTTCAGTCATTCAATGAGGTCATGGTTGATTGGCATCCTAACTCCATTCAACCAGTCTGGCTCCATATACTTTTATACCCTTGGCGAGAAAAAATCTATCAATCTCATACAATTAATTGAGCTAGCATCCACTGATTTTGTGGGAGAGAGTTCCATACTTCTACCACCTTTTCCATGAAGAAGTGTTTCCTAATTTTTCTCCTAAATGACCTGGCTCTGATTTTAAAGTTATATCCCTCAGTGGAAAAAAGTTTCTCTACATAGGTTGCCAATTCATTTCAAAATGCTAAAACCCTCAATCAAATCAGCCTTTAGCCCTCTACACTCTATGGAATACAACTCTTTCTCTCCTCACAATCTAACCTCACAATTAAATATCTAACAGATGCCGTTCGCGACCTCACTTACCACTCTTTTCCCACCCGTGGATGAGGTTTGTACAAATGTCTCCTACCTGCCTGCCTGTTGCACCCGTGCGACATCCTGAAGATTGCACAGGCCCCGAAAAATTGCAGTCAATGACTGCCTCAAGGGCCTTAAGTACATCAGTAATTAATGGTGGGCATGCACTGGAGAACACTGCTTGCCCGCCCACCTAAATATCGTGATGGCGCACGGTGACGTCGGGACACTCGCTTCACGTCACCGAGCATCATGTGACGCATCAGCAGCCGATGAGAAAATTCTGGCCATTATATTTTACTAACTTATTTACAAGTTTATTAAAGAACTGTTTAACTTATTAAAAAACTGTTTAAAATGCAATACACCCAAAAGTGGATAAGTATATCATGACGTTAAAAACTATAGAAAGATGGAAAACATAACCTTTGTTCTAACACAGAATCCAGTAAAAGAGGCGTTAAAAAATAATGCTACAGACTAAAAAAATCACTTATGATATCCATCAAATATTTGAAGCAAAGTATTACTTTAAAACCCTGAGTAGCTTTGGCTGAATAGCAGGGGACAAAAAATCTGTTCATTTAAAGTGTCCAACTATTAGACAGCCTGAGGAGCATTGGTTTAAGGTTTCCCTTTAATCCTCCTTCAATACTTCTGCTTTTCTGGAGAAAATCCTGTATCTTTTATACCCCACTAAACTAAATTACATCATCTCTAGCAGCTATAGGTGCTGCCTTCTTGTGTAAACTCCTCCCTTTTGATTAACCCTTATAATTCACTATTATTTAATTGTTGAGGATGACCTTATATGAGCACTGTGAGCATGTGTCTGGTCAATAAATGCTTATATGTTCTAATATTGTTTGGAAATAGACACAGTTTAAGTAAATTATAATTTGTATTTGTGGGTGTTAGGAATGAGTTTTAGCTTTAAAGTTTAAGTTAGATTTGTATTTCTGTATTTGTGTGTTAAGAAAAGGTCAAGTTGAATTTTAGTTTCACTTTGAAAGGTGAAACCTGGGATTTCGTTTCATTTTTGAGGGAGACAGCAGGTCTAAAGCTGTAATACCTGCAATTCTAATGAGTTTTATGGCTCTTGGGGAGAAATTAAAGCAAATACGAGAGAAGAAAAATCTGTGCTGTCGCCTAGCAACAGGGGTCCAGAGAGGGAGACCCAACCACACACACACAGGAAAAAACAGCAGTTTGATTACAGTTGGAAGAAGCTGCCTGGACAGGCAGGACGTGAAAAGGGACAGATAGCAAGTCACAATCTAAAGAAGAAAGGGCCCAAGGCAAGGAGTGAGACAGAAACAGGAGAAAGTCCCAAAAAGGCCTTCTGGTCAAAGGAAGAACAGACACCTCATAAAGGTCCTGTGAATTGAAGTTAAGAGTGAGGAGAAAAGGAAGGTTCCAAGCTTCAAGCTTAAAGGGAGAGCTGCAGGAAGCAGATTTAAAGTGAGAGGCCAGAAGGTGCAAAGAGATGGCTGCAGGTCTGTAACTCTGCTATGGGCACGTGAAGCAGCGCTGTACTGTTGACGGCTGAGTCGGTGACAGTGATTACTTGGAAGAAAGCTTGAATGCATGTGGTGACCCAGGAGAGAGGAACATCAGTAGGAGAATTCTAAACCCTGGAAGTGGACCCTTGCAGAAGGCGTCTTGAGAGAAAGCATCAGTTTTCGGGGAAGATTCCAAAGCGAGTTCTTGGAAAGAGAAGATTGAAAACCCTCATGTGAAAGACGGAGTTCAGTGAGGCTGGTTGGCTCATGGTGCGACAACCATCTGGGGGGAGCTGATGAAAGATTCATAGCATCTGTTTGGAGTGGCATCTGTCACTTGGTTTCAGAGTTTAGTGTACCTGACCACCAATCGCCTATTGGTTTACATGGACTGTGTACTTACTGTGAACATCAGAGCATAAAATAATTTTTGTAACTTGTGTATCCTTACAAATCTGTACATATCTGTAAAGCTATAGTTGTGGGTGAAGGAGTATTGTAACATAATTAATAGTCTCTTGTTAAATAAATGTATTATTCTTTTGTTAAAAGTTCATCAGCTGACTTCTGTGGCTCTGTTCAGCAGCTACTCTCCATGTATCGAAACAAAAAATAAAAGTTAGGAGCTATCAAGCTGGGCTCCACCCTGAGATCTGGCTTGTCCAGGGGTAACCTCAGCAGGGATCTTAACAATATCAATTCTAATTAATTTCACTTGTTTCTATATTTGCATAAAGTAATTTTAAACTTATAAGACAGAAATGGCGATTCTTAAAGTTGTCCTTTTCTAGTTCAGTTTTAGGCTAAATTGTTATAGCATCCATCTTTTGTACAGGGTGTCTGATAATGTTCAATTCTGACCTTTAGAAATCCACTTGCCTTTCATTATACGCTGAGCTAAATTTTAAGAATGCTTTCCTAATATTTAATAATGCCAAATCCCAGACTGAACTCCATTAATGTGTGTTACCAATGTTTTTTTATATTCCTTTAGTAATGAATGAAGCATTTAAATTGTGAAAGGATAGTCCTTATCAATACCTATTTCCAAAAAGGACAGGAGTACTAGAATCCAATTGATGCTACCAACATGAAGTAACATTGTTTGTCTTTAATTAAATTCAGAGCTGTTATTAATTAAGTTTAGTGCTGCCCCTGTATGTGTATGAAAAGGCTTGTGGGTAAAATGGTTGTCTCTAGCCATTTTACTCCCTGTAACCATTTATTCAATTCTAAAGTATATGTTCTAATTATATATGAATTTGAGTATTGCTGAAAAAAATTTTGATGAAACTTTTCATCTTGCACTCATCAGGACAATTTGCAACTCCGAATTGCAAGTCTCCACACCTCCATTAATATCCAGGCCAAGATGTACAATGCTGCAAAGAAAAGTGGTAGCCCAGAAGCTTAGGAAAATTTTAGAAACCAACAAAGGATGACTAAAATAAAATAAAGAGGAGAAATTAGAGTATGAGAGAAAACTAGCAAGAAATATAAAAATAGACAGTAAAATTGATGCAAGTATATAAAAAGGGAGAGAATAGCTAAAGTAATTGTTGGTCTCTGAGAGAGTAAGACTGGGCAATTAATAATGGGAAGCAAGGAAATGGCAGTGGCTTTGAGCAAATACTTTGTATCTATCTTCACAATAGAAGACGCAGAAAGTATCCTAAGAATCGTAGAAATACAAGAAGCAGAAGGGAGGGAGGAAATTTAAAAAATCACGACCACTAGGGAAAAAGTACAAGGAAATATAATGGGACTAAAGGCTGACAAGTCCCCTAGATGGCCTGCATCCAAGAGTCTTAGAGGAAGTGTCTACAGAGATAATGGATGTATTGGTTGTAATCTTCCAAAATTCCCTAGATTACGCCCAGAAGATTGGAAAACTACAAATGTAACACCTCTGTCATTGGAAAAATGCTAGTCTCCATCATTTTCAGGTGGAAAACAGTAACTAGTAGAGTGCGGTAGGGATTAGTGCTGGAGTCTCAACTATTTACAATCTATATTAATGATTTGGATGAAGGGACTGACTGCATTGTAGCCAAATTTGCTGATGATACAAGAATAGGTAAGAAAGCAAGTTGTGAGGAGGATACCAAGAGTGTGCAAAGGGATATAAGTTAAGTGAATGGGCAAAAAATTAACAGATGGGGTGTAACGTGGGAAAATGTGAGGTTGTCCACTTCAGTCGCAAGAATAGAAAAGCAGAATATTATTTAAATAGAGAGAGACAGAATACGGCAGGGAATCTGGATATCCGTTTACATGGATCATGAAAGGTTAGCATGCAAATACAGCAAGCGATTAGGAAGACAAATGGAATGTTGGCCTGCTTTGCAAAGGGGATGGAATATAAAAGTAGGGAAGTCTTGCTACAGCTGTACAGAGTTTTGGTGAGACTGCACCCTAGAGTACTGTGTATAGTTTTGGCCTCCTTAGTTAAGAAGGGGTAAACTTGCATTGGAAGCAGCCAGAGAGGGTTCACAAGCTGATTCCAGGGATGAAAGGGTTGTCCTCTGAGGAAAGATTGAGCAATTGGGCATTTACTGTTTGGAGTTTAGAAGAATGAGAGGTGATCTTATTGAAACATATAAGATTCTGAGGGGGTTTGATAGAGTAGATGCCAAGAAGATGGTTTCCTTTATAGGAGAATCTAGAGCTGGGGGCACAGTTTAAAAATAAGGGGTCTCCGATTTAAGATGGAGTTGAGGAGAAATTTCTTCTCTCAGGGGGTTATTAGTCTTTGAAATGCTCTTCCACAGACAACAGTGGAGGCTGGGTCATTGGATATATTCAAGGCTGAGTTAGATTTTTGTCCCCCATAATCCTTAACTTAAGGGAGTTAAGAGTTATGGGGGACAGACAGGATAGTGGATTTAAGGCGACAATCAGATCAGCCATGATCTTATCAAAAGGCAGAGCAGGCAAGATGGACCAAATGGCCTACTCTGCTCCTATGTGTTATGATCTGATGATCTTAATCAGCAAATTTTAAAATTTTGCACTGTAACATACCAAGTCCAAGTCGTTAATGTGTATTAAAAGCGGAAATGGTCCTAGTATTGAACCCTGGGGAACAACACTGTATATCTCCCTCCAGACTGAAAACAATCACATAGCACAACTGTCTGTTTTCTATCCATTGGTCAATTTGGTATCCATGCTGCTCCTTTCCCTTTTATCCCATGTGCTTCAATTTTATTAGCAAAGCTACCTAACATGGGGTACTTTTTCAAGCATTTCTGAAAGCCCTTAAATACAAAATCATCTGTACTTCCCTCATTCATACTTAGCTACCCCTTTGCAAAACCAAATCAAGTAAGTCAAATGCAATGTTTGTGTGACAAATCCATGTTGGCTCTCACTTACTAGTTTATGTTTGTCTAAGTAACTGTTAATTTTCACCCTGCATATTGGTTTCTTAAAGTTTCCCCACCACCCACTTTAAACTGAATGGCCTGTAATTGCCAGGCACCTCTGCAATTCCTTCTTTAATTCCCTTAGCAATCTAGAATACATTTCATTCGGGCTGGATATGCCAATCGGCTGGTATATCCACCTTAAATTCTGCCAATCTTT
This sequence comes from Carcharodon carcharias, assembly GCF_017639515.1. Taxonomy (NCBI): domain Eukaryota; kingdom Metazoa; phylum Chordata; class Chondrichthyes; order Lamniformes; family Lamnidae; genus Carcharodon; species Carcharodon carcharias. The sequence goes on along the minus strand of NC_054472.1, from coordinate 81,235,980 downwards.
CCAGTACCTCCCCTTTATCCCATCCAATGTCCTGACAATCTCTTTGTTTACCGTTGCTTTGGCAAACACCAGTTTCCTTGATAAACACCAGTGTTACTCATTAGCCATGCGTTCACCCTCCAGCTATAGATCTCCATTTTAGTTCCTAATCAGTCTACTGCTCCTCTGACAACCTTTTTACTACTAATGTGCCTACAGAAGACCTCTAGATTCCCTTTTATGTTGGAAGCCAACCTATTCTTGTATTGTCACCTAGTCCCTCTTAAATTCATTTTCCACTTCTCCTCTGCATTTTTTATATTCAGCCTGATTGTTTCTTCTATTATCAAGGTGACATCCGTCATACAACCGCTTTTTTTGCTTCATCCTACTGTCTTGATTCCCAGGCTGAGGGATTACAGTTACATGGATAGACTGGAGAAACAGGTCATCCTCCTTAGAGCAGAGAAAGAGATTTGATAGAGGTGTTTAAAATCATGGAGAATTTTGATAGAGTAAATCAAGAGAAACAGTTTCCAATGCCTGAAGGATCAAACACCGAAGGGTACAAATTTAAGGTGATTGTTAGACAAAAGAGGCGACATGAAGAAAAAAATGTTATGCAATAAGTAGACTTGATGATATGTTATGGACAGGGGTGGAAGGATGGCGCCCCCTTTTTCCACCTCTCGACTGATTGCAACAAGATGTGTTTTAAAGAAGTGTTTTAACCCCTTGAGTATGTGACTCCAACAGACACAAGAAAGGTTTTCTCATAAGTTTTTTAAAAAAGAATAAATGTTTATTTTCTCAACGCCCAAATGTAATTGTAACATTACCCATTCACACACTTACAGTAAAGGTGATTACAAAAGAGGTAGCATGCACTTAGGTTTTAAGAGTCCAACAAGTCACTATTACTCCTGTCTTTTGAGATGGAAACTGGAAATGTTGCTGGTTTGATGATTTCTCTTTGGTTCACTGAAGAAAATGGAGGTTGGAAGTTTCTGCTGATAAGTTTACAGTGGTTTACTCCTGGCTTGTGGTGTATGTGTGCTCAGGGAGGGATGGTACCTCTGACGGGGAGATTCATCATGCTCTTAGTAGTTTGCCTGCTTTGGTCCCCACTTGACACTCAGTTTTCACCTGTGGCTCCTGGAAGTTGCTTGCATGCAGTAATGGCCACACCACGGGCAAACCACTTTGACAGCTGAGGACAGCTGACGGGTCTCAAACCTTCGGTGAGTTTGGGATTTGCCTCTCACATGTGAAGACTGTTCCAACGGACTGGCAAAAGAAATCACTTGTTTGATTCAATGGTCTAGAAGGTAGTCCGGCTGTGGAGCATGAAGAGCATGACGAGTCACAAAAGGCAAAGGTCTTCCACTGCAACCAAAGAAGTCTTCAGTCATAATGGTTCTCCGAGTCACTGAACCCAGGCTTCTGCAACTGAGAGAGTGGGATTGCTCCTGAGCAACGGTTCTCCCACTCTAAAAGCATTCTCACCCATGTTTTTGTGCAAACTCATCTTTGTTTCTTTCTTCCAAAGTCCTGCTGCAATGGAGGCGTGGCAAAGCGACAGGCGGAGATATCTGACCACTAGTGATCATCGTCACAAGCCTGCATGTGGTTGGCCTTTGGACTAGTGGCCACTTGACTCTGCACCCGGAGCAGCAGAGAAGTTTAGCAGCATCTGGGGCGACTGGGTAACTCTTTTTAGGACAGCAGTGCCCACCCTTTGCGAGGGGCGGGGGGTGAGAAAGGATACCCTAAACACTGCCTGCCCTACAAACGCCTGGCCAACTTACAACTGGCAGATCATCTATTAAATGGTCGAATAACACCAAAGTCAAAGAAACAAAAATATTTTATCATTTGAGCTTGGAATGTCCAGACACTACTGGACAGGAAGGACACAATAAGACCTGAAAGGAGAACAGCTCTTCCATCCAAAGAACTAGCACGCTATCGCATCGACGTTATGGCACTGAGTGAGACAAGGCTCGCTGATGAGGGCTCACTAAAGGAAGATGGTGGTGGCTATACTTCTTTCTGGAAGGTAAAATGGAGAGTTGGACCAGGATACATGGTGTCGGCTTCACGATCAGATCATCTTTGACGAAAGGCATTATTACACTTCCTGTGAGGATCAACCTCATGAAGTGCCATTTTCCACTCGACTGAAAACATCATATGATCATCATCAATGCCTAGGCACCAACTCGTAACAGCCCTGAGGACATGAAAGAACAGCTCTATGAGAGTCTGGATCAACTTATTAAGTTTACTTCAGTCAATGATAAGCTTATGGTCCTGGGAGACTTCAATGCCCGTGTGGGGAAAGTCAGAGATAACTGGAAAGGAGTTCTGGGTAATCACAGGGTTGGAAAGCTTAACAGTGCTGGCCTTTTACTCCTGAGCAAATGTGCTGAGCACAATCTTTGCATGTACCAACACAATGATCAGACAAGCTGATAAGTGCAAGACTACTTGGTTACACCCAAGGTCAAAACAGTGACTCATGATCGGCTACATCGTTGTGCATCAGTGGGTTCTCCAAGATGTACGAATTACCCATGCTATGTAATGTGCAGAATGTTGGGCAGATCACAGACTAATCAGAGCAATTCTCAACTTGTGAGTTGCTCCAACACAGCGCAAGTGACCATAAGTCATCAGAACTCTTTTCAATATGGCTAAACTGAGTAACATCACTTGCTACAAGCAGTTTCAGAACACACTCGATCTAAGACTCAAAGCTAGCGTTCCACTAGTTGACAACTGCGTCGAGAAGTGGAGCAAATTTAAAGACATTGGGTAGAATTTTATGTCCCACAGATGGGCGCACACCCGAACCAATTGGACATAAAATAGCACAGGATGGCATCGGGTGAATGTCCTGACGTCATCACGCACTCACACAATATTTCAGTCATGGGGCATGCGCGAGAGTCAGAAGCATGCCCGCGGACAATTAAGAGGCCTATTAAGACAATTAAAGTATCAATTAACAGGGATTTCTCGCTGCCCGTCTAACCTTATGGTTGGTGGGCGAGCAAATCGGGCAGGCGGCCTTTGCATTTTTCAGGAAACCTCATCCAATGGCAGGATGAGGTTTCTGTAACTAAATAAAAAAATCTATGCACATAATTTTTATAACATATATGCACAGGCAACTCATTCTGATGCGTAGCTATTTTTTCTGGATTTTAAATTATGTCTTCATTGATTTTAAAGTCATCAGCTCCCTGAGGCAGCCCTCTGCTTGCAGGGAGCTTGCCTCCATGCTCTCCCGCACCCGCGCTGACTTCAGCGCTCGCCCTTTTCCCGCCCCCACCTCGGCAGCGCTGAGCTTCTCAGCATGCATTTCACACTGGCTGGCCGTTAATTGGCCCGCCAACATGAAATCGCAGTAGGGAGGGTCAATCATTGGCCTGTTCCCCGGCCGCTCCCACCAATCACGGCCGTCCGCCAACCTGAAAATTCTACCATGGTCACTGAAACAGGAAACACTGTTGTTGGACCGAAGAAGCAAGTGCATCAAGTTCGGTTCAATGAAAATGATAAAAACATCTCCCAAATTCTGTAGGCCATAAATAGAGCATATATGGAGTGGCAGAATGATTTAACCACCACCTCTAAAAGAGACACATTTCGACACCTGAAAAGCAAAGTTCAGACAGAGTTGCGTGTGGTGGACAAAGAAAGCTGAAGAATTACAGCAATAAGAAAATTCCCACAACTCAAAAAATTCTTCAGTTCTTTCAAATCTGTATATGGACCTTGTAGGGCAGGCCCCACCACAGCTTTCAGCTGATGGGTCGTCCTTGATCAAAAATCAGGCAGAAATATGAAACAGATGGGCAGAACACTTCAGCAGTTTGCTGAACAGTCTGCATACCGTCAATCCCACATCCCTCAACCAAATTCCTCAGCGAACGGTCCTTGAAGAGCTTGATGAAAGCAATATACTGCAGATGCTGGAAACCTGAATTAAAAACAGAAAATGCTGGAAAAACTCAACATGTCTGGCAGAGAGCGAAACAGTTTCTCTCTCCACAGTTGCTGCTAGACCTGCTGAGCTTTTCCAGCATTTTCTGCTTTTATATCATTACTTGACGAGCTTGACTTGTTTCCTTCTGTTAATGAGAACAAGAAAGCCATTAAGCAGATGAATTCAGGCGGGGCATCAGGAAAAGATGAATCCCAGCGTACATTTTCAAAGCAGCAGACCCTGGTACAATAGTGATCTTCCATGATATCCTTTTGTGCATTTGGAATGAAGAAAAGATGCCAAATGACTTTCACGATGCCACAATTGTTGCTCTCTACAAAAACAAAGGCAGCAAAGCAGAGTGTGGCAACTGCAGAGGTATCTCACTTCTGTCCATAGCAGGAAAGATCTTTGCTTGCATCATACTGAACAGACTTATCATTGTGGCAGAACCGGATGTACCTGAGGCTCTGTGTGGCTTTCAACCAGGTCACAGTACAGTGGATGTGATGTTTTCTCTGACCAGGTTGCAGTACAGTGGATGTGATGTTTACTCTGACCAGGTTGCAGTACAATGGATGTGATGTTCACTTCAAGACAAATCCAAGAAAAATGCTTCAAGCAACTCATGGCCCTTTGCTTCATTTTCACTGACCTCACAAAGGTCTTTGACATAGTCAATACGGAGGTCCTCTGGACAATCCTAGAACAATGTTGTTTCCTAAAAAAAATTGTCAAGATCAGACAGCTGTTCCACGATGAAGTGATGGGCCTTTTAAATGGTAAATCATCAGCTTCCTTGAATTCTCGAACGGAATGAAGCAGGGTTGGGTTCTAGCATCAGTAGTCTTTAACCCATTCTTCACCTGTGTCCTTAACCATGCTGCCATGGATCTTGAAGAGGGGGCATACATCTGATATCATCTTGACGGTTCATTCTTTGACTTACGATGTCTCAGTGCAAAAGCCAAAACTTCTGAGAAACTCATCCATAAAGTCCTTTACGATGGTGATTGTGCCTTAATTGCTCTCAAAATCAGAGATTTGCAGATCATGGTTGACAGTTTTTCAGAGGCTTCAAAGCTGTTTGGGTTGACCATCAGTTTTGGAAAGACTGAGGTTCTATACTAGCACTAGCCAAATTCCAGCATTGTTCAACCAGACATCTCCATCATTGATATAAAGCTTAAGGCTTCAAATATTTTGGAACCATTACCTCCAACAACAGTTTGCTTGATAATGAGATACCAGCTAGGATCAGCAAGGCACTCAGAAGGCTTTGCACCAGAGTAATAAACTACCACAGCATTACACTGCCCACGAAGATCAAGATGTACAACACTCTCGTCATTACCTCCCTCCTCTATGGTTGTGAGCGCTGGACTTTGTACTGCAAACACATAAGGCAGTTGGAACAATTTCACTTCGTATCCTTTACTCCATTCTCAGCATCCACTGGCAAGACTGGATCATAAACCTTGAAATCTTAGACCAAGCCCAAAAAACAAGCATTGAGGCAGTGCTCCTGAGAGTCCAACTGTGCTGGGTAGGGCATGTAATTAGAATGGAGGACCATTGCATTCCGAGACAACTGCTGTATGTAGATCTAGTGACTGGCAAAAGAAACCAAGGTCGGCCAAGCAAGCGCTACAAAGACATGCTTAAGGGAAATCTGAAGTAGTGTGGCATCAAGCCTAATGAGCTGGAAGAACAGCACAAGACGGAAGTCACTGGAGAGCCCTGACCTATAGAGCTTCTGTCACTTTTGAAAAGAATCGATGTCAACATCTTATTGCTGTCCATGAACAACATCATAGAGCTGCATTTGCCCATGTCACAACACTTGAATTCTAATGCCTCAACTGTTTCTAACTCTGTGCATCTAGAATGGGACTACATTACCATCTCCACATCCATTGTCTTCTTTGAATGCAAAGGACAACCATCATTGCTCCTGGCAATAGTACATTTCTGGCTTTGCTCCAGTGGAAGTTGTAGTCAAGTCCCTGGAGCAAAGATCTGGCTTGGTTCTGAAAATCTGCAGGTAAAAGGCATGGATTCGAATGGATTCTAGGCAGGATTCTTCTTTTGCTGTTGGGATCTCTTCCTTCTGTGTTCGCTTTGTCTTCCAAACTGACTGACAAACAGGCTGCTCTCAAGATGTGTGTCAATAAATGTTTCTTATCAAAAGCTGGTTTCTGTTAGGTGACCACAGTATCAGTTTTCCCATTGTCCACACAAATGGTCCCTGATAATGTTAGCATTGAAACAAAAAGGGGTTTGAATCTCAGCTATTTGCATCTCCTTCTGATAGAATGGGTTTTTCCTCAGATCCATTCTGCGGAATTTCATTCTGCAGCCACTAAGCCTGTGTGGTCATGGTGTATCAGTTTCTATAGACATTTAGACAATAGTAGTTGTGAAATCCACAGGAGAGATCTGTTGCGTTTTTAATGTCTTCTCAAACGAAAGTTCCAAAAGTTCATTTACATTTCAATGTTCTGATCAGACAAGCAGGCTACTACTAGCCTTGGACAGTTTCATGTACATTTTCAGACAAGGAGGGAGATTACCTGACCCCTTGATTCCATCTTGTTACAACTCAGATTGTCCATTCTCCATGTTGTTTTAAAGAAAATAAAGTATTCATTTTTTCATACATTTGAGGATTCCTTGCATGGGTGTGACAGGTACAATAATCTCTTCCCCATACAGAACAATTAAAGCATCTGATTCTCGTACCATTCTTCTCCATCCACTTGAGTGCCTCTTCCTGACTCAGTAGTAAAACACGTTTCACAGTCACTGGCATTTTTTCTACCCAAGTTGCTTTGTGTTTACAGATGCATACCTTGTGCTGCTTTACACTTGCTCTGATCCTAGCTCCCTGCTTTTATTTACTCTCACCATGAAGAATCATTTTCACCTTCTATTTGCAGCTTCCCATTGCATGTGCTTTCTTTTCCTGAAACAATTATATATTCTCATTCTCATAAAATTTAAAATAAAGAAAAGTTCCAAATGTTAGAAATCTGAAGTAAAAGGCTTATACTATGGAAATGTACGGTGAGGCCATCAGCAGCTGAAAATAGGAAATATAAGTGACAGCTTCAGGTTGAAGCCTTCGGTCAAAACACTGAAGTACCAATCATAGTTATAAATTTACTTTCTTATTTGTAATGCTGTATAGTATAAGTTTTGCCAACTATTCAATTTGAGTACTTCATACTTGACTAATACCCAGCCAATTCTGTTCAGAGCGATAAACTGGTATTATAATGAAGAATGCTACTCACCCAGGAATCTCTTTCTCTTCATGCAAAGCACGCTTTCTTCTCTCTTTATTATACTCTGCTGTGCTTATAAAAGCAGGAACTAGAACAGTGAAACCAAAAGGGTGAATCACAAGCTGCATATCAGACAAGTTATTTAGAGCCTTCGGGTGGAATTTTGTTACCGGTGAGGAATTCCCTCTGTCAGGATGCAGAGCGGGTGGCGTGGCCGCATGGGGGAAGATGAAGGGGACTTTTATTGGGGCTGTCCTATTAATGGCCAGCAACTGTGGGAGTTGGACAACAATGGGGAGCAGGCAGGGGAAGTCCCAGCACCTGAGAAGCAGGCACCATATTTGAAGAGAAGGCAGGACTCTGTTGTAAGGCAGCACAAACCAAAAGGGAAGCCAGGCTAATGCAATGGCAGCTGATGGAGAACATGAGATCCATTGTAATCTGCAGTGTTTCTTCTTACGGCCTCTCCCTCCCCTTACTCTGCATACATAAGATGCATCCTGGAGTTTGCCCAGCCTCCAGCTTGTCACTCTCAAGCTTTATTCACTCCCACCCTCCCTGTACTGCAATGTTGCTGCTCGCAATGGTTGCCAACTGCAGCCCACAGTGACCTGCTGCTGAACTCCCACCTCCTTATAGCTGGCGAGGCTCGTCACGTGAGTCCCTGAAAGTATCTGTAAACTTCTGTAAAATACTGCTTAACTGGCTCCTTAACAAGCTTAATTTCCTGCCCACTGCCAATAACCGCGGTCTCCACCCAACAGCCTGGATGCCTCTGGGAATCTTCAACAAAGGTGGGAACAGTTGGGCCTCCATACCAATGTGTTTTCCTGCCAATTTGCCAGCCCACCTGCCACCCAGCCCATCATCCTGGATGTGAGAAAATTCTGCCCACAGAGCCATTACAGCACACAAGAAGGATTCAGCCCATCAAGTCAATGCTGCCTTCCTGCAGAACAATCTAGTCAGTCCCATTCCTCTGTTCTATCCCTGTAACCCTACAAGTTTATTTCTCAAGGTGCCTATCAATAAGAAAATTAATTAAAATTTCTGATAAAATATACCAGTCAAACAATTTTTTCCAGGTGAACTTTTAAAAAAAGTGAAATATATTTTTTAAAATAAAATCCACTGCATTAATCACTCAACATTCACATCTGACATTAAAACTGCAGGAAGGGCCCATAATAAATGTGTTTTTACAATACATCACTAATCTAGCTAAAGCATAGCAAACTACACCAATCTCTGTGTTAGGTCATCATGGAGGTAGTGGCCTATTTCCTTAAAACTTCAATAATCACTGCCATTTCCTGATTCACTCAGTTGCAAGTCATTTCTCAGTGTGCTCATAAGCTGATTTGCTTCCTGGTCTGCTGATGCCATTTGTAGCATTGTTCTGTTACTTAATTTTTCTGTTAATTAATTTAGAAACATAGAAACTAGGAGCTGGAGTAGGCCATTTGGCCCTTCGAGCCTGCTCTGCCATTCAATGTGATCATGGCTGATCCTCTATCTCAACGCCTTATTGCTACTTTCCCTCCTTTGATGCCCCTAATATCCAAAAATTTATTAAATTCTTTCTTGAATATACTCAGTGACCAGGCCTCCACAGCCTTCTGTAAGAAAGAATTCCACAGGTTGAGCACCCTCTGAGTGAAGAAATTTTTCCTCACCTCAGTCGTAAATGGGCTGCCCTGTATCCTGAGACTGTGGCCCCCGGTTCTAGACCCCAACCAGGGGAAACATCCTCCCCGTGTCTGGTCTGTCTAGCCCTGTTAGAATTTTATACGTTTCAATCAGATCTCCTCTCATTCTTCTGAACTCTAGTGAATACAGGCCCAGTCGAACCAATCTCTCCTCATACAACAGTCCTGCCATCCCGGTACCAGCCTAGTGAATCTTCACCGCTTCCTCAATGGCAAGTATATCCTTTCTTAGGTAGGGAGACCAAACCTGCACACAATACTCCAGGTGTGGTCTCACCAAGGCCCTGTATAAGAGTAAAGACAAAGCCAAACAAGGAAATGCCAATGTAGCCTAAACAGCTTGCCAGCTGTATGATTGAGTAAATTTCTTAATAAATAAGACTAGAATCCATTCTTTTGTAGGTTGACTAACTGCCGCATTTCCCTACATTACAACAATAAATCGTTGGCTGAGAAGCAATGTAGAATATCCTGAGGTCATTAAAAGTTCCATATAAATGGAATTACTTTCCTTACAATGAATAATTTAATATTAATGAACAGCATTCAGTGATAGTCCACAGTCAAGTCTGCAAATAAACTGATGTTATCATCATGGCTGCTTACTCAGTCTGCATGGTTGTTAAAACTGCAGTGAAGGAAACAGTTACAATTTGACATCTCCTATTGTCACAATTGTCTAAATATCAAAATCTATTTGCCTCCTGTCAAATTGATATCTCTGCATCAAACATTATCCATTTAGTAGAGATATTGCTGGATGCTTCACGCTGAGTTATGCTAAATTATACAGAAAGGCCCATGACAAGTGAATGCTTTCAGGATTAGAGGTGACAATCATATTTCTAAGAAAATGGATATGCCATGTCACATGGAGTTAAGCCACTATCCTTTCACTCTGGAGATCTGGATACAACTCCAACCCTGACTAATAGAACAATAGTCTCTTCTCTCTGCCACCTCTAAGGATCCCAAGTGAAATGATATCATGCATTCCAATGCACAAAGTGGCCTGGGGTTTGGCATCAATTAGCAGATCACTTGAAGCTGTGAGAATAGCTGGTATGGGAAACTAAAAATTCATACTGTGATGCTTTAGGATGTTTTTCTGATTTCAGCATTAAGGTACATCATACAATGAGAATATTTCTACATATAACTCATTCATTAGCAGTCTTGGGAGTGCTTAATGATAATAAGGGTGAAATAGGGTTTGGGAAAATGTTCCATTGCCCCAGTACTCAGTTTAATAAACAAAAGAAAAAAAAATGTCAGTTTGCAATGTCCAAATAGGCTTTCTTACTAATTAAAAGCAATTTTTAGATAAATCAAAAGAAAAATCTAAAAGATTACATTGGGATTGAGATTATGAGAAAAACTAACAGATCTTTACCATAGGACTGTCCACAATGTACACCCTGATAATTCATGTACTCCAGGCAGCCTGCTCGTTCCTCTAGTGGTGGGCAAAGATCTCCATGATTCTGAGGCTCTTGCTCAATGTGACGCCGTCGAATCCGCATAGTTGGATGGCATTGCTCAGCACAGCCACTCCAGTGACTCCACTCACTCACCACACATGGACTGGCTGGAAACAAGAAAACAACATGAAGTTGCAATATTTGCTCAGGTCTGTGGTCATACAATTACAGCAAAGATTTTAGGCTCAAACAAAAACAGAAAATGCTGGAAAAGCTCAGCAGGTCTAACAACATCTGTGAAGAGAAAAAAAACAAGAGTTAGCGTTTTGAGCCCTTATGACTCTTCTTCAGAGCAGGGCTCGAAATGTTAACTCTTTTTTTTCTCTCCACAGATGCTGTTATACCTGCTGAGTTTTTCCAGCCTTTTCTGTTTTTGTTTCAGATTTCCAGCATCCACAGTATTTTGCTTTTATCTAAAGATTTTAGGTTGCTGTGCTGTAGATCTGTTTTGTTGCATGAAGTGTGCACTTCTAATTATTTTACAATATGATCTATGGCTAATTTCATAACTGGAATTTATTCCTCCATTAAATTCTAACCAGACCACAATGACATTGATGTAAACATAAATGTTCAGCAGAGCTGCTCTTACTGTGGCAACAGCTTCAGTTTAGCATTTATCATTTGTACAGAGTAAGGATGATTATCTTCAACTTGTTTGCTTCCTATTCTTGATGCTAATTGGATTATTCCATCGGCAGGCTGGTTATGTGATGATATTCTACCTCAAAAAATTTTTTTGTGGTTCATGCATGGACATAGTTTATTTCTGTTGTAAAATGCAATCCATTGCTGTCTAATGCTCCATCTACTGATCAAATTAATAAATGGAAAATTCAGTGGCCTCAGCACTGGATCACACATGAATCTGGAAAAATCCCAGTGATACACAAGACCACAGGAAATTGGCTTGCTAGGTAATTTGTTTATTACTGTCAAGATGCAAACCCCAGTTATGCCCCAAAGGCAGCCCATCAGCCACAGAAGGCATCAAGATCAAGCATAATAAGGTTAATTGGGAGATGGAAATAATTGGAAGAGGAGCAGAATAAGTGTACACATACTGCCCACCATTTTAGAGTTTGGATGCCTGTTTTATGTCTGTAAAATTGGCCTGCACCATCCAATTTCTAAGTCACCAAATGCCAACCATTGAGTTCAAATGTCAGATGAAGTTGCATTTCAGATTCATATCTCACTGTCTTTGAGTTAGTATACAAAAACTTCACCAATAAGATGTATCACATGATTAATGCACGCTGCAAGTGATGACAGTAAACTTATTTAAATGTTAAGACTGCTGGCCAAATCTTTGCAACTGCTCTGAAAGTTCAATCTTCAGGTTAACAGAAATATTATCTCTAGTTTATTTATACTTCTAAAAAAAAGTTCAGTAATAATGTTGTCCACTTCTTAAATTTACTTAAAATCTGAGGATTCATTGATTTTCTAAGTCCTCGGTTTCACACCAAAACCTCTGGAGGCCCATGTGGAACAGTATTCAAGGTGTTAAGTCAAAAAGTAACTGTAAACTGGGGGCATCTCGAACACTGGACCTTATTTGTGAGGAAAAAACCATCTCAATTTTCCTTCCCACCAACAGCTACCTCCCCCACCCAGCTCTGCATGATTTGCAGTATAAAATGTGGGTGACCATATGACCTCCTGACAATGCATTTCAGAGCCAGCTGTGGTTCCAAGAATACCAGTATGATTTTGTCTTTCCTTGTGATGAGATGGTTGGCCTGCACTTAGTGCCAAGAAACAATTAGACAGCTAACGAAACGTGAAAGTGAAGACAATTAAGTTGATCCCAGATGCTTGGCACAGTAATGAGAGATTGGGATCAAGTCCTCTGTGTCAGGTCCAGTGACAGAATATTTGAGGCAGGCAGTTACTTCCACAGGGACACATATGTGTAATAGAATGTGTTATGGACAGGGGAAAGTTGTGGGATAATTTCTACCTTTTCTCACCTCTCAGCTGATCGCAACAAGGGGCAGAATTTTGCCCTTGGCAGGCGGGCTTGGCAGGCGCAGGTGGGGGCAGTTGGGAAGCATGCTGCGATTTCATGCTGTCTGTGTGGGGGGGAAGGGAGAGGGAAAGAGCGAGCGGGCTGAGCATAAACTTTGCGCGTGCATGCGAGTGAGTGCTGCATGATGTCCCTGAGGCATGGAGCTGCCTCAGGAAGATGAAGAGGTATAACAAAAAATAATAAAGAAAATAAAAATGTTATTAAACATCCCCTTATGTGACCCTGTCACATGAGCAGGAACATGTTATTAGCTCAATTGCAAAACTTTTGTTTGCTTTTGGAAACCTCATCCCACCCGTACATGAGGTTTCCAAAAAATGCAAAGGCCACTTGGCCTTTTCGCCTGCCCGCCAACCATTAGGTTGGACAGGCAGTGAAAAATTTACCTTAATTAATTATTTAACAGGCCTTTAAATTTAATTGTCGGCAGGCGAGCTGCTAACTCTGGTGTGTGCCCGCTGACTGAACTATCACATGACTGCGGGTTGACATTGGCACACTTGGCCAACGTCAACACGCATCATTTCATACTCGAGCGAGTCAGGTGCACGCCTGCCCGCCAAGCGAAAATTTCTGCCCAAGATGTATCTTTGAGAAGGAGTGTTTTAAAACTTTGATTGCTGCGACTTTTAAGAACAGACACAAAGACAGGCTTTCTTGTAAATTTAAATCAAAAGAAAGGATGAATGTTTATTTTCACAACATCCAAAATGTAAATGCAACAAACACCCGCTCCTCATTCACACCAGATGCACGCGAAGGAATATGATTTCTAAGGATGTAACCTGCACCTAGTTATCTGAAAAAGTCAGACAAGGGTCTCTCCTAATCAGTCCTCAAAATGATGGTTGAAATATTGCAGGTCTGAAAGATTCTCCCTTGATATACTGAAGAAAAATGAAGGTCAGAAGTTTCTGGTGATGAATTCATACCGGCTCATCCCAAAAAACAGCAAGCCTCTGGCTTTTCAGATGAAATTTGATGAGGCTCTGCAGTGAAAAACTATAATCTTGCATGTAAAATGAAAAAGCCCCAATTCTCTGCCTGAGGTGACTTTTGAGGCAGGGTCCACCCTTGCGCTGGGTGAGAGGTGGCTTCCCTCTAGTCTTCATATGCCAAACTGACCTGTCTGGTGGATTAATGAGTTACTTATAGATATTTCTCATCACAAGCCAGCTTCTGTCATGTGACAACAGTATCAATGTTTTCTATGGTCCATACTATGGACTGATGGCTAAGTAGTTCACCACACAATGATAACCCATCCACATTCCAGCCATGAATAGGCTCTGGAATGTCTTTACTTGTAATTTCCACCTTAATGGGGCCATGGAGTCTAACAATCATTGTTACTTTAAGTCCCTTCAATGGTAGGCCCTTCAAGGCCACTTACATGCTAATGCCTTTCCAGAGGCGTGTCTAGACATGAGGTTCATGAGCCCATCTGTGCAGAAACCACAAAAGAAGTCATCCGACCCTCGGGGTTCCATTTTGTCAAGGTAATAATACATATTTCAGGCTGCCTTTTAAAAGTAAAGTATCCAAGTTCGTAATAAGTTTTATGGGTATATGATGTGAATGTGTCAAATAATAACTCATCTTTATTTTGGTTATCATTATATATATGTTGCAGCTTTTAGAAAATCATTAATGCCTTTGAAGGAAACTTCACTACACTATTCTTTTCAAAACACTAGAAATATTGGGATTTCTACCTTTCCTTGTATCCAAAGTTTAATTTATAGAACATTGATCACAAATAAGCCTAGGAAAGCTATTTTGATGGTGAATATCCACATCTATATTTTGCAATATTTCTTGAGTCATTCTGCTGTTAACTTATTTATTAAAACTACAGCTAGATATGAAAACAAGATAACAAATGAATTAATGAGGGATTTAATAAAATTAAAGGAGCAAACATTTGGCAAACTATTATTTAGAAGAGAAAAAAACAAGAAAGCTTTTGTGATCTCTTTTATCGTCACATCCTTATGTTTAAGTAGCACAGGGTTGGTTATCAGCTGGATTTCACAAAATCACAGAATTGATACCATGCAGAAGGAGGCCATTTGGCCCATTGTGTCTGTGCCGGCCCTCCAAATGAGCTTTATGACTTAGTGCCATTCTCCTGCCTTTTCCCTGTACCCTTGCACATTGTTTCTACTCAAATAATCATCTAATGTCCTCTTGAACGCCTCAGTTGAATCTGCCTCCACAACACTTCCAGGCAGTGCATTCCAGGCTCAAACCATTCACTGTGTGAAAGGGTATCTTCTCACATCACATTTGCTTCTTTTCCAAATCACTTTAAATCTGTGCCCACTCGTTTTCGAACCTTTTACCAGCAGGAACAGTTTCTCCCTATCTACTCTATCCAGCCCCCTCATAATTTTGAACATCTCTGTCAAATCTCCTCTTAGCCTTCTCGTCTCCCCAATCTATCTTCATAACTGAAGTTTCCCATCCTTGGAGCTATTCTTGTAAACCTCTTCTGCACTCTCTTCTGCGTTCACATCCTTCCTATAGTGCAGTGCCCATAACTGTACACAATACTGCAGCTGAAGTCTAACTAGTGTCTTATATAAGCTCAGCATAGCCTCCTTGCTCTTGTACTCTATGCCCCAATTAATAAAGCCTAGGATACTATATGCTTTATTAACTGCTCTCTCCACCTGTCCTGCCACCTTCAATGATCTATGCACATATACACCCTTGTCCCTCTGCTCCTGCACCCCATGAATTATACCACAACAACACACTGAATACTTTTTCTTTTTGCAACCAACACAACATATTTTTTTGGGAAACCGTTTCCATTTAATGAACTAGGGATTAGAACTTCCATGCAGGTGGAATTTTGGGCTGGCTTTTAACTCCACTGAAACTACACATTGGGTTTGGCAGCAGAACGTCTGCCTGATCCTGTCCAATGGAAATTTAAATAAAAGTTTAAAGTAATGTTTTTATATATGGATTAATAAATATTTTTACCATCATCACTACTGCATGTCAGAATG
The DNA here is from genome assembly GCF_017639515.1 of Carcharodon carcharias. Lineage (NCBI taxonomy): Eukaryota > Metazoa > Chordata > Chondrichthyes > Lamniformes > Lamnidae > Carcharodon > Carcharodon carcharias. The sequence goes on along the minus strand of NC_054472.1, from coordinate 81,220,475 downwards.
TAACCTTGTCACGGTGCCCCCCTTTGTGTATGAATACAGTAACGTTGCCTACGTCACTTCACCATGTTGGCAGAATTCTCTACCGAAATTTTCAGAAAAATATTTAGTAAAATATTCCATCATGTTTACTAGAATTTTTTTTAAAAACACACACACAAAACAGTGGCCAGGTACTTAAGGTTGTGAAATTGTCTAACAGGAAACAGAGAATCGGCTTAAATGGGTCATTTTCAGGATGGCAAACTGTAAGTGGTGGACTGCCATAGGGATCAGAGCTGGAGTTTCAACTATTTATGATCTATATTAATGAATTAGATAAATGGACTGACTGTATTGTAGCCACATTTTCTGATGAGGCAAAGATAGGCAGGAAACCAAGTTGTGAGGAGGAGACAAAGGGTCTACAAAAGTATATAGATAGGTTAAGTAAGTGGGCAAGAATTTGGCAGATGGGAAAATATGAAGTTATCCACTTTGACAGGAAAAACAGAAAAGCAGAATATTATTTAAATGGAGAGGCATTGCAGAATGCTGCATAGAGTCATAGAGGCCCACAGCACAGAAAAAGGCCCTTCAGCCCATCGAGTCTGCGCCGGTCAAACAAGTACCCATCTATTCTAATCCCATATTCCAGCACTAGGCTCTTGGCCTTTTATGCCACAGATAGAGGAACAATGCAGTATAGAGAAACAATGGTGTCCTTACATGGCTCACAAGAAGTTAGCATGCAGGTACAGCACGTAATTATGAAGGCAAATTATTTATTGCAAAGGGGATAGAGTATAAAAATAGGGAAGTTTTGTTACAACTATACAAGGCATTGGTGAGACCACAGTTAGAGTACTTTGTACAGTTTTGGTCAACTTACTTAAGGAGTGAAATACTTGCTTTAGAAACAATTCGGAGATGGTTCACTAGACTGATTCTGCGATGAGGGGTTTGTCTTATGAGGAAAGGTTGGGCCTATATCCATTGGAATTTAGAAGAATGAGAGAATTAGAATAAGATTCTAAGGGGGCTTGTCATGGTAGATGCTGAGAGGATGTTTCCTCTTGTGGGGGAAACCAGAACTAGGGGGAATAGTTTCAAAATAAGGGGTCTCCCATTAAGAAGGAGATGGGGAATTTCTTCTCTCAGAGGGTCGCTAATGTTTGTAATTCTCTTCCACAGACAGCAGCGGAGACTGGGGTCATTGAATATATTCAACCTGAGTTAGACAGATTTTTCATTGACAAGGGAGTTTGACAAAAGTTTTGGGGAGTAAGCAGAAAAGTGGAATTAAGGCCACAGACAGATTAGCCATGACCTTATGGAATAGTGGAGCAGGCTTGAGGGGCCAAATGGCTTACTTCTGCTCTATTTCTAATGTTCTAATGTTCTTATTATGTCAGTGTTGTCTATCATTGCTAGATACAGCTGACAGCAACTTCTGGCATCTGCATATGCGCAGTTAAATGTGTAAAATCATAAAATGCTGTCGGTGATACTTTGCTCTTCCACAGGGTGCACTGTTGCAATTTTCATAAATGCAATCAACAGAGGAATTGAGTGATTTGATGTGAACTTCAAGTTTTTATGCACTAATCCCATTGATGCCATTGAAAACGTAAAGCAAAATGTTAAAAGAGGTTTAACTGAGGGTAACAAAGTTTTATGTCCTTATTACTTATGAACAACCTCTCTGGCCCTGAAAAACTATTTTTATAAATGTGGACTGTCATATCCAGCAACACATGATTTTTAAAATTATTTTTAAAATTATTTTATTTTTAAAAATGTATGATATTTTGCTTTCTACATAAATCCGTTGTGTATTGCCCGATCTTTATTTAGCTTTCTGTAAAATGGTAAAAAGTGAAATATAATCCATGCATTTTACTTCCTAGTTTGCTGATTGTAAGAATTCTTCAATGTGATTGATGTCCTCAAATAGGCTGTTGGTGGATGCCACAGATCCACCACAGACGGTATCAGATTGAAACGGACTTTGGAATAGGGGAATATTGGTGCCCTGAAGCCTGTTAAATCTTTGTAGGCAGGTTTGTTCAAGGTCAGCATTTAGTGCCATCCCTTTGACTGTAGACTGCAAAATTCAAGCTATAGCAAATCGAGTTTACCCTGCGAGCAAATTAATTACTGTAAAGGTTCAAATTCTAGAGGAGGGAATTGGAATACTATATCTCATTGGAGAGTTGGAATTAAACAGCCACTTTGACAAGTTTGAAAGATCTACAAACTTAGTCTACATCACTAAGATATGGTGGTCCCTCATATGATTTGAAATACAGCTGCAGCTCATTGATGCTGTCCAGCTGGTCTGTTTATCCCATAGGCAAATACCTCTGGTAACATTTCCAATTTTTCCTAAATACATTCTTACCACAGCTTACTGCTGTCATGTTATTTCACACATGGGAATTCACTGTTTTGAAATTCATATATGAAACAGCAACCACATAGGCAGTGTAATTACTGATCATACCATAGAAGAGAAATGCATTAAAATAAATAAGTGCAACCTTGCTTGAGGAAAAATAGATGTCATAAAGAAGAGAAAATGGAGAGATATGATCCTAAATAATAATATTCCTAGGGCTAAAGAACATGATCTCTCCAACCTTCACATTGAAATACTAAAGGGAAGCATACTCTATCCTTAGGTTAAGGCGCTGGCTTGAAAATCCAAACTTCTAGGATTTGAGCCAACTCTGATCTTTACTATAACATATTCACATGCTCTGGAAGGGACAAACAACTGAAAGTGAGAACAAATTCCAGTTCTAACATCACTGAGTTCTGTAAGAGAGAGAAGTAAGTAAATTATAGGGTAGAGGGTAGAGATAACAAGATAAAATGAAAGCTCTGGGCAAGACAATGGTGGCCGAGGTGAACAAAATTTCAAATGAGGGAATTTGCTGTCCTCGGTGCTATTCCCTCTGATGCAGAGATTATGTTTGGGGTGGACTGAAGATTGGCCACTCCCCCAAAAAAAGAGGATAATGACTTTTTAATTAACTTTTAAAAAACATTGTTGTGCAGCTAACAAAGGCCATAATCTGATGGACTCTGTGACCACCCCCCGCCCGTTCCCACCACCAGCCAACTAAAAAATTCTGGCCCAGGTGTACTGGGTGGATTTACAGGCTGATAATAAACCTTTGGCGACATTACAAACGCACCTTCCATAGCCAGCAAGTCCTAAAGTGGAACTTGAACACAGAGCTTTCTGGCCCAGAGGTAGCGATGCTACTACTGCACCACAAGGCATCCTGTCATTAAATTCATGAATGTATTTTATAGGCCATCAAATAGTGTGAGAGGGAAGAGGAGTAAATTTGCAGGGAAGTTATCGAGAGATGCAAGAACTATAGAGTGGTGAAAATGGGGGACTTCAATTACCCTAATATAGACTGGAATAATAATAGTGGAAAAGGCAGTAGGGGAGAAGAGTTTCTAAAGTATTTTCAAGAGAATCCCCTTGACCGGTACTTTTACAGCCCAATGAGTAAGGAGGCACTACTGGATCCAGTTCTGGAGAATGAGGTGGGGCAAGTGGACCAAGTTTCAGTTGGGGAACATTTAGGGAACAGTGATTACAGTACCATAAGTTTTAAATTAGGCATGGAAAAAGGCAAGGAGCAATCCAGAGTTAAAATATTTAATTGGAGGAGGGCCAGTTTCATTGGGTTGAGAATGGATCTATCCCAGTTAAATTGAAATCAAAGACTGGCAGACAAAACTACATGGAAGAATTTGCTGCCTTTAAAAGAGGAGATGGTTTGACATGGTTGAGGTGCATTCCCATGAGGAGGTAGGATATGGCAAACAAAGCCAGAGCTCCCTCGACGAGGAAAGAAATAAAGAGCAATATGAAGCAGAAAAAGGGTGCAAATGACAGATGGCAGGTTCATAATACAAGTGAGAACCAGGCTGAAAATAGAAACTTCATGGCAGGAGGTGAAACAGGGAAAAAGAAAGACAAAGAGAAGAGTATGAGAATAGAATGGCAGCTAACATTAAACAGAATCCAAGTATCTTCTGTAAGCATATAAATAGTAAAAGTGCATGGAGGCAGAAGGCATAGCTGAGGTGCTAATTGAGTCTTTTGCATCTGTCTTTATAGCAAAGAAGGTGTTTCCAAAGATGCAGTGATTGAGGAGGTGGTTAAGATACTGGCTGGGCCAAAAATTACTAAAAAAATTTGGTGCCAGGAATGCTGGCTGTAAAGTTAATGATTCACCAGGTCCAGATGGGATGCATCTAAGGATGCTGAGGGAAATAACTGCGGAGATAGCAGAGGTACTGATCATAACCAATTTTTCTTTGATACAGGGATGGTGCCAGAGAACTAGAGAATTGCAAATGTGACATTGTTGTTCAAAAAAGGTGTAAGGATAAACCAAACAACTACAGGCTAGTTTAACCCCAGTGGTACAAAAGGGTTTAGAAACAATAATGATATCAAAGATCAAAAATAGAGGCTAGGTGATTCCAAATGGTAACCCTACCAGCTTCATTTGTTAAACACCAGTCAAAATCATTTCCGGATCAGTGAGTGTGCCCACAAAGAAAGGTCCTGTCAGACCTGTCCTGTGACGCCACTCTAAACATTACCTAAGGTTGTCCTACCAGCCTCAATGACATCAGTATTAGTCACTCATTTAAAATGATTTCCAGGTCAATATTATACTACATATTGGTTATTATACTACGTATTAGTTATTAGTACAATTATTATTTAAACTTAGTAAAGAAACTGATTAATGTGATTGCATCAGTACTCCATCCCGTGGTTTTTTCAATATCGGCAAACCTTAAGCCTTTTTGCATGTGTGCATGCATGGGGGTTTGTGGGCTAGTGGGCGTGGTCTGTGTATGATACTCATATCCTCCGCCAGTGGCCACTGTAGAGGCTAGGCAATATAAACTAAAGGATACAATTCTAAACTGGGCGTAGGAACACATACAGCTGGGGTATATGTGCACAAATCATTAATGATGGCAGAGCAGTTTGAAAAAATGTTAAAAAGGCAGACGGGATCCTGGGCTTTACAAACAGAAGCATACAGTATAAAAGGAAGGAAATCATGATGAACAGCTATAAAATGCTTCAATTGGAGTACTTGTGTCCAATTCTTGGCACTGAACTTTAGAAAGAATGTGAAGACTTTAGAAAGAATGCAAAAAAAAATTACAAGAAGTTCCAAGGATGAGGTACTTCAATTATGTGGATAGATTGGAGGAGTTGGAGTTGTTCCCCTTTGAGAGGAGAAGGTTGAGAGGTGATTTTATAGAGATGAGGGCTTTAGAAAAGAATCGATAGAGAGGAATTGTTCTCATTGTCAGAAGGGTTGAGAACCATAGGGTACAAATTTAAGGTGAATGGCAAAATAACCAAAGGCAACATGAGGAAACAATATTTTCGCAATGAATGGTTGGAATCTGGAATGCACTGCCTAAGAAAGTGGTAGATGCAGAATCAATCATGGCTTTCAAAGAGAAAAAAATCTGCAGGGCTATGGGATAAGGATGGGGGAATGGGACTAGCCAAATTGCTCTTGCAGGGAGGCAGCATGGACTTGATGGACAGAATAGCCTCCTTTTGAGCTGTTATGATTCTATGATTCTATACTTTGAATCTGTGCCCATTGGTTATCAAATCTCCCAATGGAAACTTTCATTTTTTTGACTCTCTCAAAACTAACATAATTTTGAACACCTCTTTACTCGAAACGTCAACTGTATTCCTCTCCGCAGATGCTGTCAGACCTGCTGAGTTTTTCCAGGTATTTTTGTTTTTGTTCTAGATTTCCAGCATCCGCAGTTTTTTGCTTTTACCTCTTTAAATCTCCCTTAACCAGCTCTTCTCCAAGGAGAACAATCTGGTTTCTCTAGTCTCTCCACATAACTGACATTCCTCATCCATTGTACAAGTCTAATCTCTGCACCATCTCCACACCATTGGCATCCTTCCTAAAGTGTGGCAGCAAGAATTTGACACAATAAACTTAGACTTAACTAGTGACGTCTAAAGGTTCAGCATACTTTGCTTTTGTACTCTCTGCCTCTATTTGTAAAACTCAAGATCCATAATGTTTTTTTTAAAGAGCCTTCTCAACTTGTCCTACCACCTTCAATAATGTGTGCATGTGAACCTCCAGGTCTCTCTGTTCCTGCAACTCCTTTAAAAAACTTTACTATGTAGTTTATATCTTCATTCTTCCCTCCTAACTGTATCACTTCACACTTTTCTGCTTTACATATCAACTGCTTTCTCAGCCTGATTGGTTGTGAATTTGATATGTTGGCCAACCCAACAGTACATAGCGTCCAACACCTTGTTTATGGAGTGATGTGTCACTGACTGAGAGATATTACACAGGCATCCAGACAATCACTGGAATGATCCACAGGCAAAAATATTAAGTGCCAACGTCACCTATAAGGCTACAGGCATTGGGTGCCTGCCAATTGCCATTGAAACCAACTCCTGCTCCAACATATCACACAGCTCCACAATCACCTGCCTGGAGAGGGTTGGATTTTCATTCTTGAGGCCGGAATCATGAGTTGCGCCATTTCCTGATGTCATGATCTCACTTCCTGCCCAGCAGTGACTGCCCATGTTATTTTCATGATGGGGTGGTGGGGATGGGCTGGAGTTGGGGGCCACCACCTCCAGAAGTAGGCCCAAGATGGAAACGGAGGCTGACAGATGCTAAGGCAGGGCAGGTCAGAAGGCCCATCTCATTCTCTGAGATATCAACCCAGTCTGTACATAAGTGTGAGGCCCTCTAACCCTCACCCCCAATCCCTATGGCCCCCTTTAACCCCCATGCTCCCCTCACACCCCAAGCCCTCTATAACCCCTTCAGCCCTGCATACCCTCCATCCCTCCCATATCCCTTCTTACCCCCATACCCACTCAACCAACCCCATGCCCTCTCACCCTTCCATGTCCACTCATCCAATATCCACTATGTTCAGAACTCTTAAGATAAACAGTCATTCAAAAACCCCCAAAAACTCATTATCCTACTAAGTGATCTAAAAGCTGTCAAGATAAACAAACTTACAGGGCAGAATTTTGCCCTTGGTGGTGGTGCTCAGTGGGGGCGGTCAGGAAGCTGCATGATTGGCATTGCACTGTGATTTCACGCTGGTGAGCCAATTAAGGCCTGCCTGGCATGAAACACGAGCAGCAGCACTCAGTGTTGCCTGTGCGCCTGTGCGTTGGCGGGGTGTGAAGAGGGCGAGCGGGGAGAGCGCGAACCTCGTGCATGCGCGTGAGTGCATGCTTCATAATCTCCCTTAGGCATAAAGCTGCCCCAGGGAGATGAAGATTTTTTAAAAATAATAATGAAAAAAGTAAAAATATAATGAAGCATGTCCCCTCATGTGACTCTGTCACATGAGCAGGGACATGTAAATAATGAAAAATTAAAGTTTTTATTTTATTTTTATTTGCTTTTGAAAACCTTGTCCCGCCCGTGGATGAGGTTTCCAAAAAATGCAAAGGCCACTTGGCAATTTCAACTGCCCACCAACCATTCTATTGCATGACTGTATGTTGACATCAGCACACTTGGCCGATGTCAACACGTGTCATTTCACACACGATGGGTCGGGCGTGTGCCGGCCTACTGAATGAATATTTCTACCCACAGTTCCCGTGACAGCAATATCAACAACACTGCTGAGTTTAATCCATTATAGGGGGTTGGAACTCAGCCAAGCATTCATAAAGGAATTCCATTACACAATTGTGTCAAAAAACCTCCAGAGCTGAATCCATTAATGCCTTTGAAGTCACTGTAACAGCTCAAGCTTTGAAGGAGGGAAACAAATGTCTGAGTTGTCATTCAGTGAAAAGACTAAATCACAGAGGACAACTGACACAGCCCAATCTGAATATCAATAATGCAGAAGAACACTTTATCCAGTGGATAATATACTGTAACGCATCTGCAGATTTTTCCACTTTCGCAATGTTGTTCAATTTAATGGTCACATTCCTTTCAAGAACAAATCCCTATCATCAATAACTGCATGAGAAACATATATAACTTATCATACACCGAATGGTTCCTGATTCCAGTCTTGGGATCCTCCATGGTTCACAACACCTCTGAGCTGGTGTGAGCCATGTTGCCTTCAGAGGTCAGCCCAACTCCATCAAAACTGCTTGGAGTGGGGTGTGGTTGGGGGGTTGGGAGGGCAATGTGGGGTCTGACATGCCCATCCCTGGAATGAAGCTAGCAAGGTCGGGACTGCTGTGTGTGGGCTCACTACCCTTATCCCACACCACTAGAAATTGCCAGCAATGAGAATGGGGGCGAGAATCAGATCTTGTCTATCATGTTTTTTGCCAGCCCACTTCTGTTCCAACATGGGCAAAGGCATAAAATTCCAGGCCAATGAATGCTTGGACATCTCCAAGAAGCTGAGGCTCTGAAGGTACACCTTTTGAGCTGGTTAGCACCTTCTGTGACCATGAGGCTGCCTTCTTCATCCATATCCAATGGCTTCCTCAAGCCAGAAATGGAGCTCCCGTGGCCCCTGCACAGGTGCTCCATCTGGCTGTATCCTCATCTCTGTGCAACTCTGCTCCTCATTAAAAGAGCCAAAGTCTGAAAGCGTTAATCGGATAATCAGCTAAAATCTCCATTGCAGTGAGCCTTTCAAGAGCTTTCCTGCCTCCAGTGGCTGCTATAGACCTGGAAAATAATTTCCACAACTGCAGTTCACTTTGATCCCACCCTCTGCTGTGTTTTCAAACTTGACAGTGTCATTTCTTCAAGAAATAGCCTGCAGACAGCTTCACAGTATAGCTGCTAGTTCCCTCCACAACTCAAATTCTCCTCAAATCTTGCCACCTTTGATTAAACAAGACTCTGAACCTCCTTGCATCTCATGTGGTATTGAGAAAATTATAAAAATAATACCTGATAATTGGCAATTGAGTTACTTTAATTGTATGCCTGCCACCAACGTACCTGCCACTGATCTGTTCTGCTGCCCATATCTGGTAAAACTGGTCACCAATAGGAAGACATCAGTGAGTCAGCTAGATGTGGGCTCAATTCAATTTACCTGCACGCTCTTGCCTCCAATCCTGCCACAACAGGGCTGATAAAATTCTGCCTGATTTGCCTTTAACAAATCCACGCTGGTTATCATTTATTAATGGCTGATTTTCCAAATGACAACTAATCTTGCCTGGGATTGCGGTCTCTAAATGTTTCCCCACCATTGACATTAGGCTGACTGCTCTGTAGTTGTCTAATTTATTCCTCTCGTCTTTTTTGAACCGTGTTTCCAACCCTCTAACCCTTTGGCACAATTCCCATAATCCGACAATTATTGAAAGATTGTGGCCAGAGCCTTCACTATTTCCATCCTTACTTCCCTCAGGAACCTGGGATGCATTCCACCCAGACTTTTCCACAAAAACTGCCAACATTTTAAGAACCTAACCTTTATGTATTTTTATCCCATCAAATTTCTCTATTCCTTCTCCTCTACGATGACATTGGTAGCATCCTTTTCTTTAATGAAGACAGGTGCAGAATATTCATTTAACACCTCAATCATGTCTTTTACCTCAAAGAACATTTATATTTTGGTCCCTAATTGGCCCATCCTTCCTTTGATTATCCAATGAATGGAAAATCGTGGGGAGCATGTGCTCAAAATCTTGATACATGCTGTTGCTGGTAACACCCACACAAGGAGCATGATTTTGTAAAACTATTCTTTGTGTTTCATCAGTAGTAATGAATTGCACAGCTTATTTGGTGAGTTTGAAAGCCCATAAGCTGGTAAATGCATGGCTGCACAGTGCATTCAACACCTTTACTGCATAGCTAGGCAGCCTTCTCAACTATCCCTTTATATTTCTAATGTCATGGATGAGTTGATAAGACAGTCAGCTTTTCAAATGTGCCTGGCATCTTGAGAATGGAGTGATGCAGAGTTGGCATTTTCAAATTGTAAATCAGTGTCTACAAAAATACTTTAGATGCAAATTTTAATTTTAAATGGAAACTAAATTCGTCAATGGAGAGTGGAGTAGTTTTGCTAAGATATTGTGGAACTTTACTCAAGTGCCAACTATTTATGATATCCTTGCCATAAAATAAAGAAAACAAATTCTCATAGAGAGTACATTGTGCTAAGACGAGTAACCAAAAGTAAATGCATCAAGCTGTAAGTGCTCATATATTTTAAGAAATCGGATTTTGGACATGATTTTAAGATTTCAATTTCTTGTGCCCCATGTAATTTGTATCTAAATTGCAGAGCAGTAATAAAGTGGGGCTCAGATTACTAATCTAAGATTTCAGTCAAGAAACGATTTTCTTGAAATCTGATGATTTGGCCCCATTTTTTAAACGCTTTAATTAAGTAATGCAAATTTACATCATATTGGAGAAGCAACAGATTTTGCCTTGATGGTCATATACTGTTCTGGCAACCTCAGCTGGGCTGTCACAAAGGGACACTGCCTTGTCTAATCCCAGCCCTTGCCATGTATTCACCATACCCTCTGACCTTCCCCTCTCTGATGCTGAACATTCTGTACTCAGCAAAGGGCTTAGTTCCATCTCTTTATGCCTTCACTTCAATCAACACCTTCTTTAGTCTTACCACTACCATTAACACTCCCTTTTTCTTGTGTCCATGGCATCTTTGTCAATTTCTCTTTAGCTCCCACCTATCCCTGACCTTCTATATTGCCTCAACTGTTCCACACGCTCTTAAACAGTATAAATTCCATCACATTTTTACTTCTCTTTACCTCTGAGGACGAGATGTGCGACTCGAAATGTTAACTCTGTTTCTCTCTCCACTGATGCTGCCTGACCTCTGAGTTTTCCAGCATTTTGTTTTTATTACAGTTATGGAAATATTGTCATCTTCACCCTGCATTACCATCAAATGTTCTGGAGTATCTCCATCAGCTAGCTCCTTTCAAAGCTATTTCTCAAATTGGTAATTCCAAATTAACTTTAGGGGACAGATTATTTTAAAAAGGCTTTTGCTCTTAAAATAGAAAAAAAAACACTATGTATCCTTAAGTGGAGAAGAAAATAATGAAACCTGAGTTGACATTTAGCAAACTTGTTAAATTTAAGAGATTCTGGAAAATTGCGAAGTGGTTAACGCTATTATTTATAGAAAGACTAAATCGCATTCTTGTGAACTATCGATTAGTAAATGTATCTAGCATTGTATGGAAAGTCTTTGAAATGATTTTGATACATCCTGTGGGGGACACTTGGAAAAAGCACAACTTGCTAACAAGTCAGCATAAATTCTGGAAAAGCAGGACACATTCAACTAGCCTGTTTAACATTTTTGAAGACATTACTTTTAATGATTTATATCATTTGATTTATATTTGGATTTTCAAATAATTTGGTGAGGTTCCACATTAGCAATTAGTGGCTTAGATGAGGAGTAATGGAATAAATGACATAGTACTGGATAAAAAAAATCAGCTTTAAACACGATACAGATGATGATCATGGTCAGGATTTTCCATGGCCGCTGGCATCGGGCGTGTTCGGTGGCATGAGCGGACAATATGGCAAGAAGGCCAAAAATTGGTTTCACAACATTGTGAAACCAGTTTGCGATTGTCCACTCAGCCCACCGATTCCCCACCATTGGACATCAGGAACCTCATTGTAATATATCAGCATATCATTATAAGGGCAGCCCGCTGGACTCATCCCGCACCCCCCGCTGGATCGTCCACCCATGTCGGTGGGAAAACATGCTGGTGCAGAACATGACTTGACAACTGTGACATGCAGAAGTTGGGACTTACTGCCAGGGCCTTGCTCACATTGCAGATGCCCGAGGAACAGAAAATGCTGGAGCCCGACAGCAGCAGGATCAAAGAGGAACGTCCATGGCATGATAGGTGGATTCTCACGGGCATGGCTCGTCTGCAAAGCAGCTCACGGAAGTTGGAAAGTCACCGTTGACACAACGGATGATGGTTGATGGGATGGGAGAGAAAGGTCTAGGATCAACTGGGAGGGGAAGAGATGTCGGGGTGAGGTTGGGAGGGGGGAATGAAAGTGTTGGGGGATTGAGGTTGGGGGGGTATGGAATATGGGATGGGGGAGGAGAGGGTAACGGGAGAAAATGGCAACTGGAAAAGTAGGTGTAAGGGGGGGTGGAAGGTGTAAAGGAAGGAGTTTGGAGGAGAGAAGGAGTCAGAAAGACAGAGGAAGTAAAGCTGGAGGAAGAAGTGAGGGTATCTGAGGGAGTCAGGAAAGGGGCTAGGAGGAAGGAGTAAGGCTGGAGGAAGAAGTGAGGCTGGAAGAAAAGGTAAGGTTGGAGGAAGGATTCGGGAGAGGGGAAGGACTAAGGGCGGCGGAAGAAGTAAGGATGGCTGAGGGAATCAGGAAGGGACAGGGGACTAAGCTGGGGTGGAGGGGAGTCTGGGGAATGGGAGGACTAAGTAGGGGGAACGGGTTCCATGGGGGATGGAGTCCAGAGGGGGGAAGGGATTCCAGGGAGGGAAGGGATCCAGAAGAGTCTGATGTCCAAATGAACGTGCAAGGGAGGGGTCTGATGGTTCCATGACTGCCTCCTGGGGAGTGAACTAAGGGTGGGCGTGGTATGATTGAATGGTGAGAATGACTGAGGGCAGAGTGAGGCAGGAGGGTGAGGGTTCAATGGTGGTGGTAGAAAGGATGGTGAGGGTGGTTGTTGGGCACATGGAGGCAGACACGGACCCTGGAGGTGGGAAGGAGGAGGTAGTGGATGTGAATGTGGATGGGGGTGGGATTTTTGGGAAGGAAGGGTACGCACACATTCTCCTGGACATCCCCGAAGGAAAAGGGTTACGGCTGGTAGGTCACTGAGGGGAGGTGGAAGGTGATGCCAGGGGGTCAACTGTGATGGGAGAAAGGAAATGGGTGACTGGCGGTGGAGTTGGTGGGGGGGAAGATGGGGGAGTGCATGAAAAACCAAATCCAGACCATGCAGTCCAAATTGAAAGTGAAACAACAGCCATGGAGGGTGAGATCAGGTATTGCATAGGAGTGTGATCATTGGGTGGGTGGAGATGCAGGTCAGCTCAGAAGGACAACTGAAAGTGAACCCCAGCAGGCAGCATTGAAAATGCTCAGGACAGCGAGATGTGTGTGATATGGGCAGGATCTATGTGCGTGGGAGAGTGCTTGCACGAGGCTCCGAAAGGTCCTGCCACACACATACTTCTCCCTCCAGAATCACTCGTTGGCCGGCTGCTCCCTTTGCGGTGACAGAGGGCGAGGTTGAGGGGCTCACAGGCACAGGGGACTCGGAGGGAAAGGACAGCCTTTGAGATTCCTGAGAGGGTGACCCAGGGGTGTCCAGCTGCCACTCCTCCTCCATTCAGGTGCCCCAGAGCCACAGCCCGACTCCTTGAGGGAAAGGAGCACCTGGAGGGATAACGAGGTGCCCCATTTCCCTCTCGTGTTGCCACTGCAGGAACTCACCCATGGCTCCCGCAGGTCTGCACACATCTCCACATTCTGCTGGACCAGGGTCTCCATTGCATCCGCCATCCTCTCCAAGGAGACCTCCATACATGCACATATGGGCACCACTTCTTTAAAGAGCAGGCCGATGCACTCCTCCAACTCGCATACCACTCTGCTGAGGGCTTCCAACAATTCTACGTGATACTCTCAAAGTAGAGGTAGGTAGTGCATGGCCTCACCGTCACCACAGACACGGTCCATGTCCTCACCAGTCAGTGCGATGCACTGTCCTCAAAGTGAGTGAGGGGCCTAATGTGGGCCACTCCACCCCTGGTCTGGGACCTCTTCCTGCTGATGTGAGCAGGATTCTCCTGTGTGGAGAGAGTGTGAACAGGACACATGGCAATGCATGTAATGTTTCTGTGGTGAGCAGAGCCATGAACTGGATGAGGACGTGAGCTCGAGAGGGTATGAGCCTGATGGAGATGTGAGGGTGTATGTGAGAGTTAGTGGTGTTGTCACTTGATATGAGATCCCTGTGGATGTGTGATGGGTTTGTGAGTGTGTGAGTTGAGAGTGATGAGAAGAGTGAGTTACCCTGGCAGAACGAATGAGATCATTCATCCTGTAGCAGCACTGGGTGGCTGTCCTCTTTTGCAGGGCATTGGCACTGACCACAGCTGCCACCACCTCTCAAGCTGGATTAGTGAGGTTGCAGCCCATCCTGTGGACAGAGTGGGGATAGAGGACATCACAGCAGGCCTCCACTGTGTCCAAAAGAGGCTCGAGGAACACATCATTGGACCTGAGGGCTGCAGTCTTTTTGCCTTTCAGGGCCATGTATTCATTACAGCAGTTGTGAGCTGAAAACACTTAGAGGTGTGTGCACAGCTGGACTTTAAATATGGTGTCTGGCATGATGAAGCGGCGAGGTGATGAATGATAGCCTGCCCGCCATGGAAATGGCGTGTTTCCTGGGAATGCATAATTAATGCAGCGGGTTTGGGATGATACAATGTGTAAACCCACCATTGCAGCCGGTGGGTTAAATGTTGTTTTACTCGCTCGCTACTGCACTTAGTGCAAATCCGGGACGATTCTGCCCCACAAATGGGAACTTCTCAATCTGGCAAGAAATTACAGCTTATGTATCTCAAAGGGATCAATTTTGGATTTTTCTAGTTTTAATTCATAATTAATGACTTAGACAAGGGTACATTAAGAAAAATATTAAATGATACCAAGTAGGTCACAGGACAAACAATAAAAAAGATACTGCTATCAGACTGAGAAGGATTTAGGTGTTTTAGGTAACTGGGTCAATAGACAATAGATGCTAGTAAATTTGGAAAAAGAATAAAATAATAGAAACGAGGAACCAAAAGAGAGAGTGTCAGTTAGATGGAATATTAGTACAGCATGCTGATCTGGAAAGTGATCTGGGGCATAATGTGATAAATCTAAGGAACTATCAGCACAGTGCTTAGCTATAGTTAACAAAGGCAAATAAGGCACTGAATTACAATGTAAGAACACAACAAATAAGAGCAGAAGTAGACCACATGGTCCGTTGAGCTTCCTATGCCATTCAAAATGATCGTGGCTGATCCTCAGCTTCAAATCCATCTCCTGCCTGCTCCCCATATCCCTTGAATACCTGAGAGACCAAAATTCAGTCTAACACAAGCCTTAAATATATTCAATGATGCAGCACCCACAACCCTTTGGGGCTGTCTGCAATTACATGGGGCAGAATCTTCACAGAATTGCACTAAGTGCAGTAGCGGGCAGGTAAAATGGAGTCCTACCTGCCGACAAAAATGGCGGGTTTTCACGCCATATCATCCCAAGCCCACCTGATTATTTATTCACTCCCACGAAACACATTGTTTCCATGGCGGGTGGGCTCTGATTCGCCCACTCGCCATCACCCAGCCGTTGCATCACACCGGCCGCCATCTTGAATGGGCAGCTGCCAGCAAAGGAAAAAAGGTTACAGCCCTCTGCTTCAATGACGCATCCCTCGAGCAACTGCTGGATGCCATGGAGGCCCGCTGGGATGTGCTCTACACCGCTCTGGTCACAGGATGGGCAACAAAGTCAGCAACCTGGCTTGGGAGGCGGTGGAAGTGGTGGTCAGCGCAAATTCCCTGCAGAGGACAGCCATCCAAAGCTGCAAAAGGATGAATGATCTCATGGTTCCAGTGTAAGTCAGACTTTTCATCACTCCCAACTCACACACCCACAAACCCATCACACATCCATAGGGCCCTCACTCACTGTCAATGCAAGGGACATCACCATTCACTCTTTCACACATATCGTCACTGTCCTCATCCCATCCACGGGACAACACACCACCCATACAGGCCAGGCATACTTAACATCTGGCCCGGCAGGAGTCCTGATACACTTTCCCCATCTCTATCCAAGCAAGACAAACTGGCACACAACAGAAGGGAAAGGTCGCAGACAGGTGGAGGGATGCTGGAGATCAAAGTTCTGATAGAATTCCAAAACAGAACCATCCAGCTGGCCGGCAATGACAAGGACCAGTCCTGTGCTGACGGTGAGGTTGGCTTTGCTCTACCAAGTGAGGATCCAGCAGTGCAACATCCATCAGATAACCATGCTGTGAGTGACGTGTCCTATTTCACAGGCCACTGCCCTGCACTAATTATCTCCCCTTGCTTTCACAGGTACATCTGCCAAACAGCCAACACAGTCCATGACCCAGGGCCTCCAATCAAGTCCCAAAGAAACTTCTGAAGAGGAATCTGAAGGCGCCCTCCCTGAAGTTCCATCACAGCGCTCACCCACACCCTCCACCAGTGCACTCCTCGTTGTAGCCTCGGGATCACAATCTAGTGAGCTTATGTCTGATCCACAGCAGGCGGAGGCAGGGACTTCCCAGGTCCCCGGCACTCAGAGGACTGCTGTAAGCCAGGAAGTTGCTGAGTCCGAGTGAGATGACAAACCTCTGGACTCGGTCATGTCACAGTTGCTGGAGCTGCAAAGGCAAGCTCGGGAATATCAGGAAGGGATGTCTGCTGCACTCCTCAGATTGCAAAGCACAATGGAGGAGTCCGTCCGGCTTCAGGCTGAGGTGATAGCACCAGCATTGCAACGCACCGAGGTCAACACTGGCAGGATGGCGGCCACCATGGAGACCTTGATCCAGGACTTTGCTCCTGCACTGCTGCACGGGCTTAACTCCATCACTGATGCCATAGTTGGCCTCCAAAAGTGTGTACGGGAGAAGGGTGCAGGGCAGCTTGATCTCACTCCAGCTAACACTTCCACGCACAGAGTTAGCCAGGGGCCCTCGGACACCCATAAAGAGGATCAACAGGTGCATGCTCCAGGGCCATCCACCCAGGTGGCTCTGGGAGTGACCGGCCCATCTGACTCCTATCTTGCTGTGACCTCCACAGCTCCAGCTTCACAGGCCAAGGAGGGTGCCACTGCCACACAGCAGGACCGCAAAAGCAGGCTGGAGCCCACCAAGTCTTGGCCCTCCAGAGGACACCCACCAAAGTCCTCACAGACAGGGTGTCACAGTCAGCAGGCTGCCCCTACCTCTCCTGTGGATGTCCAGGGAACACCAAGACATAGTTGCAGGGTTAGGAAAGTTAGGCACAGCCTGGGTACGGGTGTTGATCGCTTGCACATACTGTTCACTAATGTCAATAAACTCCCAAGAATGTCTCCCTACCTGTGGCTCCTTGTTCTGATGAGCAGTGTTCTTGTCACTCAGATGTGAAACCTTTCTGCACAAGATAAAAAGCAGGTGTCTCAGTCCAGGGCCTCTTCCCTGTGCTCTGTCCAGCCTTCAGGCTACAGTGATGATCCAGCCTCACACTCCCTGGAAGCATTACTGATGCCTGCACCTCGGCAGTGTTGGTCATTGGTGCCAGAATGTAGTGGGCAGGCACCACAGAGTTCTCTCATACTCTCTGTGTGCTCTCAGCACCTTTAAGGTGGGGCTGGTCCCAATAGCACCAGCATCTACGATCAGTGATGCTGTGCACCAGCTCCTGAAGGGCTGAGGTGTTCAAGGTAGACAGAGCATCAGATGCATCTGAAGTTTCATGGCTGTGTCTCTGAGATGGCCCTGATCATGGAGGGCAAGCGAGCTGCCCTCGTCCAGACAGGGGTCAGACATTCTCCGAGGCTATGTGAAGATCTATGGAGTGTCCTCACTGCATGTTGTCATCATCCTCCTGCGATTGAGTGACTATTAGAGCTTCCACTTCATCTCCATGACAGGAGCATTCTCACAGAGGGTATTGATGCTGCCAGAAGCCAGACTGGAGTCAAACATTCACAACTGTGATGTGAGGATCTATGGGGTCACCTCGCTGCATATCATTATCATCCTCCACAAATCTGGCAGCTGTGAGGGCCTCCTGAGTGCACCTGCCTCGTCTAGGCAGTGCGAGGACCTCATCTCCATCATTGTCACCACTGATGACCCCCTCACCCTCATTCTCATCGGTGTCCTCCTCATCAGAGGAGACGTGCAGTTCCTCCATCTCCTCCTCAGCCAACTCCTCTGCCTATTGGAGCGCCAAGTTGTAAAGGGCGCAGCAGACAACAACGATGCGTGACACTCTCTGCGGACTGTATTGCAGGGCTCTACCAGACCAGTCCAGGCACTGGAACCGCATCTGCAGCATCCCGATGGTCTGTTCCACCAAGTTGTGAGCTGCAGCATGAGCCTCATTATAGTGTCGCTCTGCTGCATTCTGAGGCTGCTGCATGGGGGTCATCAGCTACGTCCTCTGCCGGTAGCCCTGGTCCCTGAGGAGCCAACCCTGCAGCCTCTGTGGATCCTGGAAGACTGAGTGATTCAGGACGTAGGCGTAGTGTACACTCTCTGGAAACCGGTTGCACACCTGCAGGATGCGTTTCTGATGGTCACATACCAGCTGCACATTCAGTGAGTGGAAGCCCTTGTGGCTGATGAGGTTCACTGAGTGCAGCGACGGAGAACTGAGCGCCACATGAGTGCAGTCAATCACACCCTGCACCTATGGGAATCCTGAGGTCAGGGCAAACCCAATGGCCCTTGCATCCTGGCTGTCTCGGTCCTGGACGAAATGCACAAAGTTGTGTGCCATGGAGAAGATGGCATCCGTGACCTCATGGATGTATTTGTGGGTGGCAGATTGTGAAATTCCACAGAGGTCACCTGTGGAGCCCTGAAAGGTGCCACCGGCATAGAAATTGAGTGCCATGGTCACTTTCACAGCCACTGGCAGTGAATGCCCTCCATGTCCCCTTGGCGCCAAGTCCTGCAGTAAGTGGCAGATGTGAGCCACCAGGTCCCTAAACATGCGCAGTCATCAGTAACACTGGTCCTCAGTCATCTGCAGGAATGTCAGGCGGTGTCAATAGACCCTGGGTGTCGCTAGGCACCGACCAGCCATGGCTCACTGTCACTCCTGGGGATTGTGTGCGGAAGCCCCTGCTGCCCCTTCTTCATGAGGCTGCTGCTCCTGCCTTTGCACAGCCAGGAGCCTCAGTCACTCTCTCTCCTCCGTCTCCTACAGTCTCTGTAGGCCATCAGGCATATAGCTGGGTCACTAGGATCCATGATCCTGACATGGTCCTCCTGCAGAATGAAAGAGAGAGACATGGTTATCATAGCTGTAATTAGCACCTTTCCTAGCCCTGTGTGACTGACCCTTAGCTTCCTGGAGAGGGATGGTCACCCCTCAGATGGTCAGAGATGAGTGCGCTGCATGGCTGCCCTGTCAACCTGCGACATAGGGGACACTGGTCCAAACCAGGATGCTGAGATTGCAAGGGGATGTGAGCACCTCCAGCAGTGACTGCTACATGGCCAACATTGCTGAGGAGTTTGTACAATGTGTGCAGTCCAACTGCTCCACAGTCAAATAAAATGGGGGCGGGTTCGAAGTCTGTGCCAGAGGGGGGTGAGGCGGGGGGTGGGGTAAGGTATGGAGCACTTGTTGGCCCTTTGGTGCCCTCGCGTTGCTTGTATGGGCAGGCAGGCTAGGAGCCTGACCCCGATTATATCACTGTGGCTGCAACTGATTCATCTCAGTTGCTGAGGCATGATCATTTTAAACAGGTGTCCCTAATGCATGGCCACTTCCCTCACTTACCCTGACCACCACCCCGCAACCTCGATTGCCTGTACGCGGGACACAGCACTAGGTCAGCACTTGATCCGCCCTCCCCACCGACAACGGTCGCCTCCGAGGCTTGCCTCAGGAACAGTCCTGCCCCCACCCTCATCAGTCGCCTTTGAGGCTGGCCAGCACTTGCCCCTGGACACCACAAACTGCACCCCCCCCCGTCCCTCTGCAGCTGCCTCCGAGGCTGGCCAGCACTTGCCCCAGGCACCGTCCCCTCAGCAGTCACCTCTGGAGCCAGGCATCAGTTACACCCCGCACCCCCCACCCCACCCAGGCGCCTCTGAGGCCTGTAAACAACAGGTGAGCTGTGGAGAACACTGCTGCTCACTCACCTCAGTTCCCTCAAAGTGAAGGCTGCCAAATGCACGTCGTTTGCGTGCTGTTGTGAAACACATCTGCAGATACGGCAGGGTTCCAAGAGCCTGGCGGGATGGCCTTTTAATTATTTGCTGATGTATTACAATTAGCTCCCCGCTGACCGATGGTGGGAAACGTGGCCAACCGTTGGCGGGTTGAGCGGACAATCGTGACCTGCCTTCACGCTGTCTTGAAGTGGGTCCCATCATATTTCCCACCACGCCACCTATCATGCCCACCGCCAACAAGCTCAGAAAATTCCACCCATAGTTCCTTCCTGCAACTTGAACAAGTTTTAAGGTAAATTGTTGCAGCCACAGGCACCAGCAAAACAAACAGATTTTTAGTGTAGAATTTCTCCAGAAACGCTAGTGGATTATAGTTTGTGCAGATCACAGTCTCCGACATTTCCAGATATGTACATTTCAAACTGTTGCAAAGCCAAAACAAGGCTTAATGCTTTATTACTGTGGAGTTCTTTCATTGAAAATTTTCTAGAAATATAACTAACTGGATGCTTTATGTTAGCATCATGATCTTGTAACAATACGGTTCTCACGCCCACATTGCTGGCATCATTTGCTATTTTGAATGGTTTGTGGAAACTTGGTGCAGCCAACACAGGCTCATTTATCAAGACAGCCTTTAATCTCTCAAACACTGACCGACAAGAGTCTGCCCTGTCATATTTGGCTTTCCTCTTCTATAATTTTGTTAACAGAATGGTTACTGTGCTAAAATTCGGGTTAAACTTCCTGTAAAATCCACACATTCTAAGGAAACGCACTATCTCTTGTTTGGTTTTAGGAACAGGGAAATCCACAATATTTTTAACTGTAGCTTCCCTGATACATTCCCCTATGACATGACCCAAATAAGTAACCTTGGCCATGGCAAGTTCAATTTTTTACCAAATTTATCACTAAGTCAGCTTTTTGTAGTCTCTTGAATAATTCACTGAGAAATTTCATATGGTCTTTCCAAGAGTTACTATTGACCAATAAATCATCAATGTAGACAACTGAATAAGGTCCACTATATTTAGCCTTCAGTTGATCATCCTGCATAGGTAACAGAAACAATGCCTTAACCCCAGGTTTAGAAGTGCATTCTTTAGCTGTCTTACTTGGTTGTTTTTTCATTACCTGTTCAGAAACCTTAATGTGTTTTCAAACAACCGTACATGCTTTTGAGTGTCTGTCTTGGAATTTGGATGCATAATCTAAAAGAGAAATTTCCTCTTTCTGATCCATCAATTTATTTTTAATAAATTTAAGTGGTACTCTTACTTCATGTGAGAATAACTCAAAGGGACTGAAATCTGTTGACTTAATAGGTGCATCCCTAATTGCAAAACAATAAAAATGAAATTCCTCTATCCCAATCCGCTGGATATTCAAGGCAATAAGCTTTGATCATCATTTTTAAGGTTTGATGGCATCCTTCTAAATCCTCTTGCAACTATGGGTGATATGCATTTATTGAAGTTGCTTTATTCTTAAACTGCATATAGTTTCCTGGGATATATGTGACATAAAATTTGACCCTTGGCCAGATTGAATCTCTTTGGGCAATCCATTGATAGTGAAAAACTGAATTAACCCTTCACTTACCACCTTTCCAGTAATCTTTCTTAAGGGAATGTTCTCTGGGAACTTTGTAGACAAATCCTCTCTCTCTCTCTTCAGGTACAATTCCCTAAGAAGGAATTGGAAACCATGGGCCTCCATGTTAATCTTGCCCTGGAAGCATGGATCATCTTCGTTGATGGTATATTCATCCAGTTTGAGAGGCTCTTTAGAAAGGTTGTTTTTTGTCTACCTCAATCTCTTTTACCATGGAGCTTTCCCATCAGCATCAATCTTTTTAAGTCATGATTTCTTATTACATGCCCAAGAAATTCCAACTCTTCCTGATCTTGGTCACCAGAGTTCTTTTGGCCTCAGATTTTGCTAGCACCTCTTCATCGGTAGTGTGACTTGTCCAAGATATCTTCATTATTCACCTCAAAACCTACAACTCTGCAGCCTCAATTCTTCTCTGCATTGCTTCACTGATTGTCCAACACTTGCTTCTGTTTGTCAAAATTGGTGTGATATTGCATTCCAGGATTCTCAGCTTTGTTTTTGTGCTTAATTTTGAGTTGATCATAATCTTTTTAAGCTTTTGAAATGCATCTTTGGCCATTCCAACTCTTGGTCTTATTTCTTGGTCTCATTTTCCATTGATGTTAATATGCCTCCTAGGTAACAAAATTTGTCTATCTATGTGACCTTTTCATTCTTCACTGTGATCTTACATTCTGGAATGATTTTCCTTTTGGACACTACTTGACATATTTATTTTCCTACAATTTATGCTCGGCCCTTCTTTTCATTTTCACTCACTACTTTATCCAAAATCTTTTGCATTTCTCTTCAGAGTCAGCAAAAAGAACAGTGTCATCGGCATATCTTATATTATTGAAGCTGTAACCTCCAAATCCATGATAGTTTAAAGATATTGATATTCTGTTTTAGTTTATGTAAGGGTTCCACACAATCCACTGGAACCCTACTAAACAGCTCATTGAAAGCAAGTATAGGGATCAATGGAGCTAGTTTAACTGATGGCTGGGATTTTCCAACCATTTGACATCTGTGACATGTCTTGTAGAATTCAACTACGTCCCTGTGGAATCCCAATCAGTAAAAATTGCTTTAGCCTGAATCTTTCTTATTCCTAAATTACCTGCCATCGAAATCTCATGTGCAATCCTTAAAATTTCCTGGTGATAACAAGGAGAGACAACAATTTCACAGGATCACAGAATTGTTACAGTACAGAAGGAGGCCATTCAATCTGTCATGTCAGTGCCGTCTCTCCGAATGAGCAATTCATCTAATTTGATGGACTAATGTTCATTCCTCATCTGCTGGTCTTGCAGGAACTCCCTATTTCCTCATTAATATATCATTATTAGGTAATAACATTCAGGAACCTTTTCTGATTCTTCCTCGGCATACACTGCCTGAGATAATCTCCACAAACTAGGAGCTACCTGCTCAGACTAAACTAAAGAAGATTGACTAAACAAGTCAACCTGGTTCTATTCAAGTTTTTTATCCTCATCCAACTTCCCGAAAAAAGTCCTAATCGAATACCTGAATGATCCTCCGTCTCAGTTGATTTTACTTCATCCTGTCTCACCTTATGAGCCTGAGACCTCATTACTACATAATCTGGGAACAAACCTGAATATTCCTCCTGCAAAACCTCAGTTTCTCTCATTTCAACTGGCTCGCTTTAAACTCTTGGAGATGCTAATATCATATCACCTGCCAAATCATTTTCTAATAAAAAATCTACCCCCTAATAGGCAAACTACGAACAATCTGCTTGATTGGCACCCCATCCACCACTATAAACATCACCCTCTCCGCCACAGTCGCACAATGGCAACACGGTGTACCATCTACAAGATGCACTGCAGCAACTCACCAAGATTCCTTTGACAGCACCTTTCAAACCCATAACCTCTACCACCTAGAAGGACAAGGACAGCAGATGCATGGGAACACTGCCACTTGCATATTCTCCTCCAAGCCACACACCATACCTTACTGTCATTGGGTCAAAAGCTTGGAACTCCCTCCCTAACAGCATTGCGGATGTACCTACACCACATTGACTGCAGTGGTTCAAGAAGGCAGCTCACCAACACCTTCTCAAGGGCAATTAGGAATGGGCAATAAATGCTGGCCTTGCCAATGGTGCCCATATCCTGTGAACAAGTAAATTTTAAAAATTCCTACAGTGAAAACTCTGTATTAAGTCACTTTGAAACTTAACTTTACATAAAAGGGAACAGGTTCATTCCTCACATGAATACTCTCTATCAGTACCTTTTCTTTCACCAGACTACCCGGATGTCAAAAGCAAAATACTGCGGATGTGAAAATCAGAAATAAAAACATAAGATACTGGAAAAACTCAGCAGGTCTGGCAGCATCTATGGGGAGAGAAACGTTTGAGTTCATATGACTTATTCAGAGCTAAAGAGTCTGTATGGCTCTTCTTCAGAGCTTCTTTTTAGCTCTGAAGAAATCATATGGACTCAAAATGTTAATTCTGTTTCTCTCTCCACAGATGCTGCCAGATCTGCTGAGTTTTCCAGCATTTTCTGTTTTTATATCTGGAAGACAATTGTATCAATGACTGCAATGATCCAATATCTATCAAAATATTAATTTGTTTACTTATTTTATTAGAGTAAAGGGATACTTCTCTCTTGGAAAGAAAACCTTTATAACATTCAGTAACCTGACTCACTTCAATACATAAGGAAGAATCTCCCTGACTAGCCTGAGCAATTCCGTCACTATAGTAGGTTCTGAGGGATTACTTTGCTGCTATCTAATTGCTATGATTTTATTATTTGTTTTTTACTGATACAGTCTTTTCTGAAGACTCCTTAGACATTCCTACTATTGCAACTGTTTTTCCTTTACACTTCCAACAGTTTGCTTTTCCATGCCCCAGCTTACCATAATGAAAATATACGGATTTCTTTACCTTACTTTAATCTGTGATATTACCATCTTTATTAAGCATAACAGCCTCAGTCTGTCCCTTAAAGCCAGAACCTTTTCCAAATTCCTGATTCCTCTAGCTTGCTTGTATGTTCATAAATGGAGCCTTAATGCCCCCTAGTTGTCCATGCGAGATGTCATATCCATTGGCTAGAACTGCAGCTTCCCTTATTTTAGAAAATTTCCAGTCCTCCAAATGAGACTTAACAGCTACTGAAATGTTGTTCCCAAATTCTTCTAGGGTCATGTTCTGCCTCACATTTTTAAAAGTCTCAGCTAATTTCACTGAACGATACCACCGGTCCCATAACAGCTCTTTCTCTTGAGCATGTTCCACAAATGTCTGGTTCAGTTTCTTCTCGAGAGCTCAAAATCTTAATTGATACATCTTAGGAACCAGCTCACAGATGTCAAGTACCGCATTTTTAACTGTCTCTAATCTGAAGATTACTCTTCCGAAAGACCTGAATACATCCATTGCCTTACCCACCAAAACACTTTGCAAAATAAGAGTCCTTGTGTTCTGTGGCAACCCTAGCTTTTTTGCCCTTTTCTTAAATGAGTTAAAATATCTCTCAACTCTGTCCTCAGTGAATTTAGACACTAGGCAAAGATTGATTGTTAAATCAAAACTCAAAAATCAAAAGTTTTTTAAGTTCCATTTGCTGTGGTCTTTCCTCCCTTGATGTCTTTTCTCTATATTTTTTGAGTTCAATTTCAAACTTCTGCATTTCTTTCTTTTTCTATTTCTTCCAATTCAAGATACTTCATCTGCAATGAAATCTTAACTAACTCAAGCTGTGATTTATCTGGATTAACCTTTCCTTCTTCAAATTCCAAATTTTGTGCCCCAGCTTTTATCTCTACTTTCAACTTTCCTGCTAATTCTATTAACCTAACCCTGGTTAATTGTTGCAAATCACTCGGGGATAAATCTTCCCTCTCCAGAAAAGTCTTTGCCACTGGCAAAGCCATTCTGCTGTTCACTTTATATAGTAAAATTCGCCATGAAGCCCTGTTAGTTTACACCACAGCCAATATCCCAGCTCACCCATCACAATCTGTTAATTTGCAATCCCACTACAGACCCCTATTGTTGTGATCTTGGTAGAGACCAGTAACATACTTAACTGTTTTTAGAATCTGAAACCCCAGGTATTTAGTAAAAGAATGAAACCATAAAGCAGCAGAATTTTACTACACCAAGATCAAGGAACATGTATCCTAATTCCACTCTATTTTAAATCGGCTGTTACATCAAAGATATTAAAGGTACAAAAAACTCAGTTATTCATAACCTAAGCCATACACCTTAAATTCACTTACCTGCTACACCCATTGGGCTTACATACCAAAACTCAAGTTAGATACTTAGCAAAAACTGGAAGGTTAACTGATCCTGAGTATTGCTTTGAAGATTTGTACAAGGGTTGAGATTTCTTGGGCCTTCCACTTACTTCTGGCAAGGTTATCTCTTCAAATCTCCTCCAGCCATCCTCTGGTTGCAAACTCCCATTCAACACAGGCGTCTTTAGTATCTTAAGCGTAGCCATCTAGGGTCAGAATTCTCCTCTTTCTAATATTCTTTAACTTTAGAGTCTTGCATCAAAAACTAGCTCACTCTCTCTCCTCAGCTTTGCTATACCAGGAGTCCAAATTACGGACCCAGATCTTGCAGTAAGTGTCAATGCTGCACGTATTGCTGCTGTCCATGAAGATTCCTGTGACACAAATTGCATTATTTCAGCCGGGATCAGAATTCCCAACTGAAATCTGATCCCGGCTGAAGGAGCAATGGGTCAGCATAGCTATGCCCATGGAAGACTGATGCAATGGACACACCACCATTTTATGGCATTAGCTGCCTTATTCAGTTAAGTTTTTAAAAGGTCTCACGTCTTCCCGTTGGTTAGCGCATGAGTGAGTGGGTGAGTGGGCAACCGGGTGAGGTGTTGGGCAGCCGGGTGAAAGGATGAGCAGCCATGCGGGAGGTTGGGCGGTCAACTGGATGAGAGGTTGAGTGGCTGGGTGGCCAGGAGTTTGGGCAAGCAGGCAAGATGTAGGTTGATAGGGTGGGTGAGAGGGTGGGTAAGAGGGTAGGTGAGTGAGAAATGGGTGAGTGAAAGGATGGGTGACTGAGTGAGCAAGTGAGTGAGTGAGAGTGGGTGAGTGAGTGGTTGGGTCCGATTGGGGGTTGTGATGGGGGAGTCAGATTGGATTAGGGAAATAGTCGGTTCTGGTTTATGAGATGGTGGTGGGAGAGAGAATCGGGTCAGTTGGTTGGATAGTTGGGTCAGGTTGGGTTGTGTTTTCAGGGATAGTCGGTTTGGGCTGGGGGTCGTGATGGGAGAAAGAGTTGAGTTGGGTGGGTTTGGGGGCTGGAGGTGGGAGACAGTGTTGGACTGGGTAGGGGTGGTTGGTGGAAGAGAGGGTCAAGTGGGGTTGCGTCGGATCAGGGAGC